>NC_137324.1:127352617-128824637 GCF_965287045.1 Carcharhinus amblyrhynchos
ACCATATTACTCATTTGCACAATAGATAGAATGTCTTTTTGGCTTGACAACAGCATCCCATTGGTGAAAAATACACTTGCGTTGCCACTGCATAATAGCAGCTTGAAATGTCTAGCTTAACCTGTTACTCAGACTTTTGAAATACATTACCTTTTCAGGTTAATTTAGGGTAGAGTGGACAGTTTTCAGCGCCACAAGTGATGGCCTTAGGATCATTTGTGAGTGTGTTCAGTGCACAGCAAACAATGAACTGATCTGGGTTACCATTATCCCACTTTGCCCCCTATTTCAAAGTCAAGCTTGCATAGTGAGCAAATGGCTCGGAGCCTATTTATGAAATTGCCAATAAGGTAAATCTTGTAGCAGGTGGAGCTGTAGCAATCCCAATGCATTTATTAACCAATGAAGTTTGATTTGCAGTAGGCAATTGTAGAGAGCACACATGTGGATTTCTCAACGAAAACACTGAGGAAAGGGTACATGTTAGACTGCTGTATTTCAAAGGCTAATATGAGCGCAGATCGGAGTGCATTAACATGTGTAAAGAATTTTTTTTACTTGCAGCTGCAAATTCAAATATAGTAAACATGCCATCCATATACAAAGTGTTGGATGTCATTTCATCAAAACCATTTCAGGTGGCACGGTGACACAGTGGTTAGCACTGCTTCCCCATAGTGCCAGGGACCTGGGTTCAGTTCCCGGCTTGGGTCACTGTCCGTGTGGAAACATTCTCTCCGTGTCTGCAAACATGCTCCAGTTTCCTCCAAAAATGTGCAGATTAGATGAATTGGCCATGCTAAATTCTCTCTCAGTGCACCTGAACAGGCGCCAGAGTATGGCAACTAGGGGATTTTCACAGTAACTTCATTGCAGTATGAATGTAAGCCTTACTTGTGACTAAGAAATATACTTTACTTTTACTTTACTTTCTGATGGAAATCATGGCAACACTGTCTATTTGTGCATAACCTAGTGTCATTAAAGCTGAATTCAACTGTATGAATTATGTTCATAAGTTCAATTAATACAGATTCAAAACATGGTGGTGTGTCTAGATTGTCGTGATATGGTGATGAGGTGCAAATATCTATAGCCACCTTGAGAGGCACACTAGTGAATAGGCTCAGAATATTGAAAGAGCAAATAGAAATGGCATCGCTGTCAATATGCATGTCATGTATGGTCTTCACAAAAGTGAAGGAATACTTCACAGCGCATGTGCAATGCTAACTCAGAACAGGTTCGAGCAACTTATTCAACCATTTGGCCCATGATTGTTTTGCAGAACCAGTAATTAATAATTAATAGATAAATTATCCTGTAGGATAATGGCTACCATGTATCATATGACCTGAGGAGTGGGAGACAAAAAACTTCAACAATGTGTCTGTTTTCTCCCTGGTAATTTAGTTAACTAAATTTAAATTCCATCAGCTTATGTGGATTGGCCATGCTAAATTGCCCCTTAGTGTCCAAATATGTGTAGGTTTAAGAGGATTAGCGGGGTAAGTACGTGGGGTTATGGGGATATGGCCTGGCTAGGGTGCTCTGTTGGAGAATTGCTGCAGACTCAATGGGCTGAATGTTATTCTGTGATTCTATTATACCACTTACCAAGGTGGGATTTGAACCCATGACCCAGAGCATAAGTCTGAATCTCTAAATTACTGGTCCAGTGATATTACCACTATGTCCCCTTAATACTATGCTATGAACTCAGTTCTTTTTACAGCCTCCCCCCCCCCAACAATTCCATTGTACATTCCAAGAATCTTGAAGATTCATTCACTTTTCCAGTGATCAGCTCAAAGAATGCCACCTCCCTCTAAAATTCACTTTAATTCTTCTGTGTTTCAACTGTTCTCCAAGATTTAATATCTCTGACATATCTTTCTATTAGTTTTTTGTTAAGTTACCCTCCAAATTCTCTTCAAAATCTCACAACCATGAATTCCTCAGCTCAAACTTAGGCCTCACTACATTCTCCAAGCTAACTACTTTTCACCATGAAGTCTAATGCAGATTTCTTCCTCTAACTTCAAGCTAGGCAAATTTTCCAGCTTCTCTCTCCCTCATGAGTTCCAAACTGAGCTTGAGCCCCCAGCCACGTTCTGTGTGGTGAATTGTAAAGTTAGTACTTTCTTTGCTTAAAGTGCAGGCCTGACTAATATTTACTTCTTTTGCTCTCCTGACTCAGTGAGCTGTGACTGACGCAAGAACAAAACTGCAACTGCCTCTTATTAAAAATGCAAATAAATGAAACAAAAGACCCCTGGAGCCCATTCCCATGACAGTGGCATACTTTGGAGATCAAACAAAACTGGTAATGGGCAATGAAAATAACAACTGTGGGAGTTCCACAAGTGACAGACCTAACAGCATAGAATCGCCAGAGACTCCATTTTGTACCCCTTAAGTGGTTTGATGGGCTTTGACACCACAATACCAGCAGCAATGCATATTATCTAATTTATAGTCCCTTGTCTTCAATATTCTATCTTTTCCAAGTATATAATACACACAATAACATGGTTCCTGCTTTATTCTCAGCTCTGCTTCAATGACAGAATATTGTGCCATCTGGCAAGAGCCTCGCTTGTTATCTCTTTGCTTGAATTGTCAGTGTTCTAAACTGTCAAACAGAAAATAAAACATTCAACCCAACCCCACTATAAATTAGCTTCCTATTTACCCTTTGCTTCTTAAATATTCATCTCCGTGACAACCCTAGGTCACATGGGTACTTCATAGTCTCTAACGGTGTAGGAAACCAATTAACCCACTTTCCTAGCCTACTTTTGCTTTAAATGGACATCACACAAAAACAAAATACATGCTTCCCAATGCACATGGGCCATGACAACATATCCAAGTTTGCCAATGACACAAATATAGGTGACACAATAAACAACTAAGGAATATTGAAAGATTAAGTGAAAGTAAAATCGTGGCAAATGGATTTCAATGTAGGCAAATATCACTTCATCCACTTTGGACCAAAATATGATAGCAAAAACAGTGACAGTCCAAAGAGTCTTGGGATCCATGTATATAACTCACTAAGATATCATGAACACAGATAGAAAGTAACTTAAAAGGTGAATAGAATGTTAGCCTTCATACCTAGAGACTAAAATGCACGGAGGTAGAAGTTCTGCTACAGTTATATAAAGCGAGAGGTTACGTCACACTTGGAGGACCGTGAGTACCGCACCTTAGCAAGGTTATAATGGTCTTGCACAGTTTTATCGGAATTATACCTGGATTCCGCGGGTTACTTTACAAGGAGAGATTACATAAATTAGAGTTCCCTGGAATTTAGGTGGTTGATGGTAATTTGATATAAGTTTCCAGGGTATTCAGGGGAACAGATAGGCTAGATAGAGAAAAACTATATTTCCTTATGGTCAGGAATCTAGGACTAAGGGGCATTGTATAAAAAATAGAGCCACCAAAAACTGAGACACTTCTACACACACAGGCTGATAAAAGTTTGGAATTATTTTCTGCAAATGGTGATAGACGTTAGATCAGTTAGCTTTAAATCTGAGATTGAAAGACAATGGGGTATTTAGATAAGGGGTGATGGCAGCAGTATGGAATCAGGTTGCAGATCAGCCTTGATCATGTGGAACACCAGTGGAATAGCTCCTGGGGAGAATTGGCCTACGCCTATTTTTAGGCTTCTGAGTGCCCTTTGAAAATAGTGGCATTACCTGAATGCTGAATCTACTGATCTCATTTTGAAGCTTTTGATGTCTCATTAAGGCCAATTTAGTTGGGCAAAATTTGCCCCACTATGTGACCAGTTAGGAAAAAACATTTCTAATGTTGCGCAGGTTGTAAATTATACTGAACTGCATAGGGTAATTTATTTAAACTGAAGAGTAAAAGCTTTTGGACTAACATTTTCCAATTTCCAGTTTCAGGATAAATGAAGGAAGAGATCTGTTTTGTGTTTTTCCTGACAACATTACTCTACTATGACAGATTTTTATTCTAATGTTGCATAGAGATAGTGAAACATAATGCATTACTTTTATACAGAATTGGTATGTTTTGGCACTGGATAAAAGCAGTATGACAAAAAGCTTAATGTTTTGACTTTCTAGTGCAAGCAGTAGACTTAATAGTTGGGCATCTTGGAAAATAAGTTCAATATTGAAGCCAAAAGTCTATTTCCTACTCTGTCCTACAATTTCTGTACACTATAATCAGTGAAATAGGAAAGATTTCGGAGAATTTCAAACCTCAGGTTGAAGTTTTGAAAACTGATTGGGAACTTCAGTTATTCTCCTCTGATTCTGGGGCAAAAATTGGGTTTGGGGGAACAATTTTGTGTTGTGATCCCTTGTGATTGATCTCTATTGGAAGTACACTGGCTGGTAGATTGATCTTGAAATACCCATCTAAAATATGAGGCTATGCCCTTTAAAATTCAAATTGAAGGTTTAATGGCTTCACTGCCAAATTTGGAAACAAAGTGATCTGAGCATCCATCATGCATATTTCACTTAAATGTTTCAAGATTCACAGCAGTTTGATGAGCAGTCCTTGTCATTGCCAGCTATTGTCTTCTATTGATAGAAGACAGTAGAGACGGGGTGTTTATGAACATTAGGATACAGATATGTTCAAATCATAATCAATATTTTATCTTTTATTCTTTGATACAGGTGGTCACTCTTCTGTGGTTCTGAGCATAAACTCCCGGGAAACGCACAATTACTTGAGTAGCTGATGTTTGCTCTGGATGTAATGTTAAGACTCGCCTCCATTTTGTTTTGTTCCTGGGGATGGGAGGAAGTGAGGCAGTGAGATGAACTCCATTGTTTGATGGGACTGTGGGTAATCTTGCCTCCAATAGTTACTAAGTCTTCAATCAAGCATCAGCGTGTTAGAAGTACCCTTACAGAGAGAGTGGCATCACAGAATGGAACCCAGAAGCTATTACTTTTCTGCCAGGCACTGCATCTTCATATGAATGAGCTCTACTGAGCTGGAGAAACAAGCTGCCTTCAAAATGTTGTTAAGTGAACCTCTCTCTTTCCCTTCTTGCAACCTATTTGAGAAAAAGAAAGGTACATTACATATCATTTGTGACTTTCCCATTTGGACATTTACATTATTTCCATTCGAATGAATGAATTTTTTTACATCTGAAAGATTTTTTGATGTGGTTTTAAAAGGATAAATAAGTTGTCAACTCTCACCTTGGGTGTCAGACAGTCTAGTTGTTGAAGCATACAGGAGTAAATTTTTGTCTTCACTGCATACCATAGAACCTGCCACTTGAGGAGATTCAAATCAAGTGGTTCTATAATGGGTAGGTGATTCGTCCCACCTGCTGACTCCTCCCACTGCAGGGAATACAAAACTTGATCCCCTAGTTCACTAGCCCTGCTCATGGCGTTCCTATCCTGTTATAATTTTACATAAATTTTCATTCTGCTTCTCCAATTAATATCAACATTTTGGACTTCCCTAAAGTATGATGTAACCTTTTGAAGTTGCCTTGTGCTATGCTCTCACAGAATGTCTTGCCACTGTTGGGGAGGTAGTCACTTGATTTGATCATCCATTTTAGCTGACAGTCCAATTTGAAAGAGGAAAGACTATAAGTTAATTGGCTGTAGCATTTTCCTTTCTTGGTCCTCTGAGACAGAAGAAAAATGTTTTCTCTGCAAACTCAATTTAATACAGAACTATCAAGTGGCATTCAGTCAGCAATAACCTGCTCAGTTTAGGTTACCAGGCCACTCAGCTCTTGATCTCATTACAGCTTTGGTTCAAACATAGACAGATTCCAGTTGTGAGCTGAAAGTGACTGCCCTTGACAGCAAAGCAGTATTTGAGTGACTGTGGCATCAGGGAGCCTAAGTAAAATTTAACTTAATTAGGAATCACAGGGGTGGGCAGGAAGGGGATGCTCTCCATTGGTTGGAATCCTACCCTGCACAAAGGAAGGTGGTTATGATTGCTGGGGCCAATCAATTCAGCCCTATGACATCACTGCAGCAACTCCTCAGGATAATGTTCGGGGCCCAACCACCTTCATCCACGACCTTCCCTCAATCATAAAATTGGAACTGGGGAAATTCACTGATGGTTGCACCATTTGCAACTCCTCAGATACTGAAGCAACCTGTGCCTGCTTGCAGCATGACCTGGATAACATTCAGGCTTGATAAGTGGCAAGTAACATTCATGGCCATCAATTTAACCATCTTCCCTTGAAGTTTAAACACATGACTATTTCTGATTCCCCCACAATCATCATCATCCAAGGGGGGTTTACTAGAAATTTAACTGCACCAGCCACACATAAGCTGTGGCTATAAAAGTAGGTCAGATTCTGGGAATTATATAAGTTACCACCTGTCTCCCCAAAACCAATTCACCATCTACATGGAACAAGTCAGGTGTATGATGGAATACTCCCCTTTTGCTTGGATAAGTGCAGCACCAATCAAGATTCCAGAAGCTCAATTCAGGGAAAAAACATCTCTCTTGATCAGTACACCATCCACCCACTTCAGACATTCAGCACTTTCACCACTGGCGCACAGTGGCAGCAGTGTGTTCCATATAGAAGATGCACTGCAGACCTTGTCAAATCTTTCAACAGAAAATCGATGACTTGTACCACTTGGGATAAGGGCAACGAATGTATGCACCTGCAACTTTCCTTACAAGCAATGCACCATCCTGACTTGGAAATATATCATCATTCTTTCACTTACTGGGGCAAAAACCTGGAATTTCCTTCCTGCTGTGGATGTACCTACACCATATAAACTGCAGCAGTTCAGGAAGACAGCTGGCCACCATCTTCATAAGGGATAGAGAGCAAATGCCAATTTTGCTGGTAACACTCAGACCAGGAATGAATTTTTAAAACAGATATGACTTTTGAATGTCAAAATTGAAACCATTTTATTGAGTGTAACTGAAACGTTCTTGTTTGTGCTTTATCTCCAAATATTCAATTCTGGGAGTCACATGGGAGAACGTTAAAGCCCTGGAAAGGATGCAAAGGAGATTTACCATATCGATACCAAGATTGAGTGACTTCAGTTATGTGCAACAGCTAGGATTCTTCCCCTTAGAGCAGAGAAGTTTATGGGAAGACTTAATAGAAGTTCAAAATTAATAATGGAATTGATATAGTGGGTGGAAAGAAATGGTTTATATTGGCAAGATTGTAAGCAGTCAGGTGTTAGATATGAGGTAATTGGCACAAAGGGTGAAGTGAATTTTTTTTCATGCGAGTTTGTTACAATCTGAAATGCGCTACTTGAAAAGATGGAGGAAGCAAATTTGAGAGTAACGTATAGAGACTTGAAAAGGAAAAGATTACAGGGCAATGGGCAAAGAGCAAGGGGTGGGACTAGTTGAATAACATCACAGAATGATTCTGGTTTCCAGATGTCCCCAGCCTTTGTTCATTCCATCCTTTCAGAGTTTTTAGCTAATGCAGAGTTCTTTTTTAGCCCTCCTCATTATTTATAGATGAGACAAAAGGAAATCCACAAATGTCAGAAAGTTTAAAAAAAAACAGAGCATCTGAAAAGAGGAATTAATACAATCAACAATTTCACAGCACAACATTTGAAAGGCAGTGGTATAATCAGACAAAGCATGAATTTACAGAAGGAAAATCATGCTTGACCAATCTATTGGAATCCTTTGAAGATGTAACTAGTAGAGTTGACCAGTTGGATGTGATTTATTTACAGTAAGAAGTCTGTCAACACCAGGTTAAAGTCAAACAGGTTTATTTGGAATCACAAGCTTTCGGAGCGCTGCCTCTTTATCAGGTGAGTGGAGAGGTGGGTTTCACAAACAACCTACCTCTCCACTCACCTGATGAAGGAGCAGTGTTCTGAAAGCTCGTGATGCCAAATAAACTTATTGGACTTTAACCTGGTGTTGTGAGGGCTTCTTACTGTGCCCATCCCAATCCAATGCTGGTATCTCCAAACCATAGTTTATTTAAACTTTGAGAAGACTCTCAACAAGGTCTCGTGTAGCAGATTAATATGTAAACTTAAAGCAAATGGGATTGTGGGTATTGTCTTGGGATGGATGGAAAGTTGGTTGGCGGACAGGAAGCAAATTGTTGGAATAAATGGATCTTTTTCCTAATGGCAGGTAGTGACTAGTGGGGTACTGCAAAGATCTGTGCCAGGACCGCCAACCGTTCACTTTATATATTAGCGATTTGGACAAGGAAACTAAATGTATCATCTCCATATTTATAGATGATACAAAGTTTGGTGGGAGGGTGAACTGTGAGGAGGGTGCAGAGATGCTTCAGCGTGATTTGAACAGACTGAGTTAGTAGGCATATGCATGGCAAATGCAGTACAATGTGGATAAATGTGAGGTTGTCCACATTGGTAGCAAAAATAGGAAGGCAGATTATTAATTGAATGGTGCAAATTGAGAGGGGTGGATACTCAGCGAGACGTTGGTGTCCTTGTGCGTCAGTCACTGAAAGTAATCATGCAGATACAGCAAGCAATAAAGAAGGCAAACTCTATGTTGGTCATCATAGAGAAAGTATTTGAGTATAGGAATAGGGATAGTTAACTGCAATTGTAGAGGGCATTGGTGAGGCCACACCTGGAGTAATGTGTGCAGTTTTGGTGTCGTTATCTGAGGAACCATACCCTTGTAATTGAGGAAGTCCAGCGAAGTTTTATCTTGGGATTCTTGGGAAAGCAGGTCAGTCAAATGAAGAAACGCTAAGTCGGTTAAGATTATATTCATGGGAGTTTAGAAGACTGAGAGGGGATCTCATAGAAACTAGTAAAATTCTAACAGGATTAGACAAGATAGATTCAGAAAAACTGTTCCGGATGGTGGGGAGTCCAGAACTAGAATAAAGAGTAAACCTTTTAGGACTGAGGTGAGGAGAAATTTCTTCATCCAGAGAATGATGAATCTGTGAAATTTGCTACCACAGAAAGTAGTTGAGGCCAAAACATTGTGGGATTTCAAGAAGGCATTACATATAGTTCTTGAGGCTAAACAGATATAGGGGGAAGGCAGGATCAGGATATTGAATTTGATTCACCATGATCATATTGAATGGCGGAGCAGGCTTGATGGCTGAATGGCCAACTTCTGCTTCGATTCTTTATGTATGTTTCTATGTAATTGAAGCAAGTGAAAATTGTTGCTTTTTCAAATATGTGTGTTATATTTAGAGTTCTATTAATATTATAGTCACACTTATAATTCCATCAAGCTATGATAGAAGTGGAATGTTACTGGTAGCTTCCCTGTGTTAACATGGCCAATCTAACCACCTACGTTTGTGTTCAGTTGTAGCTGCCCTGTATCCTTAACCCTTCCTCTCTTCCTTCTGTCTCTATCTGTCTATCTGTCTCATGGGATCAGTGCAGTTTGATACAAGGTTACTGACACTGGTTTTCTGGTACTGTATCATTGCTCCACTGAAGACCTCATTTAATATGCTATTTCTATTTGATGCTGTTTGTAATGACCGTTAGCATCTCCCTGGTGTTGTAAATCATCTTTGCTGTACAAACCATCGATTTAATTACAGCATGGTCAAATACCACAATGAATGATATGTTGATCGGATGAGATAATGTCTCACTTCATCTCAAGGAGGTTCACGTGGAACATAAATACCAGATTAGACATTCTGGGCTGAATGATCTGATTATGTGCTGTGTAAAATTCTATGTAATGGAGACTGAACAGACATTATTGCAGTCTTACACACGTCAACTGGTAAAATATTGTTGATAAGGTTGTTTGTGCCTGACAGTGAACAGACTGAGGACACGTCTTTCTAATGTTTAGCTGATGAGACTAAATCAGTTATTTTTCTTGCAAAAAATATTTCTTATGGACATTTTGGAAGAAAAAGTTTTGATTTATCAGTTTGGGGCAGTGATTTGCAGGCTATCATTGACTTAGTCTTGGCCTAAGACAAAGGCTTTATACCACCTTAATTTTTCTCTTATCCCTACAAAGCCTCTTGCCTCCCTGTTATTTCTTTCAGCTGGATGGATCACATGTTGTAAGCCATGAACATCTTCATGATTACCATAAACATGACTGGCTGACGAGGCTCTGTTGGTTTGTTTACTTCTAACGGGAGCTTCTCCTAGCAGCCCAGCTTTAGGAAACCCTTTGTCATCAGGCTTTTTCACAAATTCTGGGGCTGCTGCCATATTGGTCTTAAACATCAGCAATATAGGTCGCACAGTAACAGACACAACTGGTAGCTTGTTACAAAGGCTTAGGGTTGAACAACCTCAGAGACTGGGCAAAGTTTGCACACCCCTAGGCCCAATCTGTGCTGTTAGAGCTTGGCTCAATCCAACTGGGAAGTTCCCAGAATTGGGTCAATCCTCTCCTTGGAACTATACTCTCTAACAGCCTGGCATCAAGAGCTGTGGCCTTGAGGAGCTGCATAGACAAGGCTACCAGTGTCCTTCTGAGGAGGAATCACAGTAGTCATGCAAACCTAATAGATATGAAAATACATGTCAACAAAACTTCCTCAATAAAGTGTGCTATTGTAAGACTTTCTTAATTGAGCTTTTTTTAAAAAATGGAAAACACCATGCAGGAATCCACTGTCATGGCATGAATTATCTGGAGTTCTGTCACAATGAACATGGAGTTCAAATTGTGAGATATTAGGTAGTTACACTGAGTTCAGGTTGTTTGGTTGTAAAACCAGTGCCCTTACCATTAAGCATTTGTGCTGGATGGTATCTGAAAGATTCAGTGTCCATTTTTTTTTAACCATCTGTACTCACAGCTGCACTCTGTACCAGAGACCAAATGTTTTCAGTGTTTCATTTTGAAATTTGCAATTTTGGCTCTTTGTACGGTACTTGTTGAAAGGCTACTTTTAAGTAATTCAAATAACACGTTTAATTGAAAAAAAATTAAAAGCACTTTTATTGATGAACATATATATACTCTTTCACACTGTTAAACTATATATATAGTTTATATAAACATTGCAAGTCACCATGGTATTTCCAACAGGAAGAATACTTCTTGAATTCAATGAGAGCTTGGCATCACTGTTGGTGCAGGGAGTGGCAATGAACTGAAAACATTTTGGTTACCTGTGGGTCAAGAAAACCTGTTCGTATGATGCACTCTGCAGTACAAGTGGTGATACTGCACACAACACAGATATATCCATAATTGTATGATTGGTAAACGGAGTCTGTTATTTGTACATTGCTTTTGTATATAATTTCCCAGGTCACAATTTTTTTTTTGTAGTTATAGTAATGTTTGTAGACTGCTAGACCTACTTGTTGCAACAAAAAGATAAACTCTGTATATTTATTTGTTTGGAGATGCTACTTATAATTGTTAACACAAATTTACAATTTGATTGAGCAGTGTAATCGATCATCATTTGATTGTCTGTTTCTGTCTAATTTCAGTGCACAGAGAATACGTGCACAAAAATGCCTGAATGCGGTACTTATTTTGTTTAACGGGATCTTTCAATCTTTATATTTTGATTAATGCACTGTGCATAATTAATTTTTACAAACTGTCAAGCTAAGTAGCGTGTTGTGTATTCGATCGCATTCAAAGGTATGCCTTTATGTGAATGTGAATGCACTTGAAATTTTGTTTAATAAACACATGAATCCAAAATGCACTCTAGGTTGGTTCTTTACTTATAGTGTACAGCATGTTGTGGTTTTCCTGTTAATAACATTTAATATAGAAACCAAAAGACATATAATTGGTCGGTCTCGTATATACCTGAATAATGGTTGGTCAATCTAGTACATACCCGAGTAATGGTCAATCTTGTATATACCCGAATAATGGTCAATCCTGTAACCTGAATAATGGTCAGTCTCATATATATCCGAATAATGTTCAGTCTCATGTAAACTCTTGTCCAAAAATCCTTAATTTTTCATAAGTCTCATGTGATAATTGACTCCAAATCTTTCAATGACAGCCCATTCTGACTTGGCTCACTGCCCAGGTTTGTGTTCAGAGTAATACAGCAGAGAACAGGATTTGAAGCAGGAGTTTTCTGATCTTTCTTTCTGTGTAGATGAGAGTGCAGCTTGCACCCTGAGATATTGGGGAACTTCAGTAGAAATCTAATTTCTCATTGAAATGATGGAGTTATGATTGGAACAAGCTGCAGAGTCAGTGTGCACAGCAACGTATTTTAGCTGTAAGCATATTAAACTTTTCCAGAAATGAAACTAAGCTCACTGAACTGCCATGAACTATTGCTCCACTGGAAAAAAAATGGGATGATTAAAAACATATCTTTAAAACTTCCTTCATACTCCACTGAGACCGAAAATGCAGCACAGTTCTCTGCTGCCTTAAAACTTATGTATTGATGGGATGCAGATGTCGCTGACTAGACCAACATTTATTGTCCATTTCTAATTATCCATGAGAAGGTCTTGGTGAGCTGTCTACTTGAACACTACAGTTCATGTGGCTTGGGAACACCTATAGTGCTGCTAGAAAAGTGTTTCCAGAACTTTGACCCCACAACAGTGAAGGAATGGCAACACGTTTCCAAGTTAGGATGGTGTGTGGCTCGAAGGGGAACCTGAAGTGGTAGTGCTCCCATGTGTCTGTTGCCCTTGTCCGGCTAGACGGTGGAAGCTGTGGGTTTGGAAAGTGCTGTCAAAGGACTCTTGATGGTATACACTACAGCCACTGTGTGTCAGTGGTGGAGGGAGTGAATGTTGAAGGTAATGTATGGAGTGCCAATAAAGCAGGTCAGTTTGTCCTAAATGGTGTTGGGTTTCTTGAGTGCAGTTGGGGCTTCATTCATTAGGCAAGTGGAAATAATTCCATCACACTCCTGATTTGTCATAGATAGGCGTTAGGGTCAGGAGGTGAGTTACGCGCCACAGAATTCCCAGCTTCTGAATGGCTTTTATAGCAACAGTATTTATAAGATTGGTCCAGTTCAGTTTCTGGCCAACATCAACCCCCAGAATAGCAGGGAATCGCGAATTCTCTCCAGGTGGAGATGGGCAGTGCTTGGCAATAACCGGGCGGCACGGTCACACAGTAGTTAACGCTGCTACCTCACAGTGCCAGGGACCCGGGTTCGATTTCTGTCTTGGGTCATTGTCTGTATTGAGTTTGCACATTCTCCCCATGTTTGTGTGGATTTCCTCCGGGTGCTCCAGTTTCCTCCCACAGCCTGAAAGACATGCTAGTTAAGTGCATTGGTCACGCTAAATTCTCCCTCAGTGAATCCAAACAGGCGCCTAGGGAATTTTCACAGTAACTTTATTGCAGTGTTTATGTAAACCTGCTTGTGACACTAAAATAAACTTGTGTGGCATGAATATTATTTGTCACTGATCAGCCCAAGCCTGAATATTATCCACAAAGCTGTTAATTGTGAGATCACTTAGCTCTATCACATGCTGCTTGTGCTGTTTGGCACACAAGCTGTTGTAGCTTCATCATGTTGATACCTCATTATTAGGTATGTCTGGTGCTGTTCGTGGCATGCCCCCCCTGCATTGAACCAGGGTTGATCCCTTCATTTGATAGAAATGGTACAGCTGTGGATATGTGGGCTATGGGTTTACAAATTGTGGTGTGTACTATTCTGCTGCTGGTGGCACACACCAGCAGATGGTCTCCCAGTCTTGTGCTTCTAGATCTGTCAGATAGCTATCACATCTAACACAGTGGTAGTATCACACAATACAATGGAGGGTACCTCAATATGAAGATGGGCCTTTGTCTCCACAAGGACTGCAATACTGTTATGGACTGTTGCATCTGCGACAGATTATGGAAGACAAGGTTAAACATGTTTTACCTTCTTGTTGGTTCCCTCACAGCTGTCACAGACCCAGTCTAGCAGCGATGTCTTTTTACGACTCGGCCACCCCAGTCAGCAGCAATGCTACAGAATCACTCTTGTTGATGGCCATTGAAATCCCCTACCCAGAGTACATTCTGTGCCCTTGACATCCTTAGTGCAAGGCACAGTTGAAAGCATGAAGTTTTCCTCAACATCTCTGACCTGATGCCATGAGACTTTAAGGATCCAGAATGGGTGTTGAGGCCTCCCAGAGCAAGTCCTTTCAGATTTCATAACAATTTTGATACAGTTGAATGCTTTACTAGCTATTTTAGAGTCACCCACATTGCTGTTAGTCTAGTATCACATGTAGGCCAGAGCAGGTGACGATGGCAGATTTCCTTCCCTCAAAGACATTCGTGAATCTGTTGGGTTTTTACAACAACTGACTATACTTTCATAGTCACTATTGTTAAGACTAACTTTTAATTGTAGAATTATTAATTAAATTTAAGTTTCACCAGCTGCTATGATAGTATTTGAACCCATAATCCCCTGAGCATTAGCCTGCACCTGTAGATTACTTACTCCGCCAGTGACATTCCCACTCTGCCATCACACATCCGCCAGTTGTATGAACTGCAAGCATCAGTAAAAAATTTCATCAAAGTCGTGATTGTAAATGACTTTAAAATTGAGTTACAGAAATTTGACTTTTACACGAGTAGTTACTGTACATAATTGCCCCATGAGCATGTGTAACACAATGTTTGACCAAAAAAAGCATTCAATTAAGTCTTGGTTTGAACACTTTTGATATTGAGGGTCAAAAGTTATGAACCAGAAGATATGTTTGTTAGTTTCTCAAAGACTATAATTCTGTTAGGGTAATGGTCATGCTGTCATGCATTCCATATAATTGTGATTTTAAAAGTTTTGGTTCAATGTTGTATTTTATATTTTATATCAAACATGACAGCTGAAGAAATCTGCATTTGATGTGAGATTATATTTGTGATATAGGTGTTTTTCATCTGATCAGTCTGTAAATATCAGTTATTCACCATAGGTTGAATTTTAGATTTATCAGCCCAGACTTCAGCTGGTGATCTTAAAAATGCAGAGGCTACCATATCTCTGAAATCAATACTTGCAAAATGATTTGGTGTTCAAAGGCGTTTGAGAAAAATATTAGCATTATAAGAATATAATGAATGCACCTGGGCCATGGTTTTGAACTGACCATTTTTAATCTGTAAAATGAAAGCCTGTTTTCGAGCATTGTACCAATTCAGCATGCTAGCGTTGGGCAGAGCACTGATATTTCTACATAGAATCTTACAGTGGAAAAGGAGGCCATTCAGCCCATTGAGTCTGCACCGACCACAATCCCACCCAGACCCTATCCCTATAATCCCATTTATTTAAACTAGCTAGCCACCCACCACCACCCCCAACCACCCTTAAAACTAAGGGGCAATTTAGCATGGCCAATCTGCCTAACCCACACATCCAAGCGTTTAAAAGTATTGTTTCACAAAATTCTAACAAGAATACAAAGAAAGATTTTTTTTAAAAACTGCTTTGAATAAGAAATCAACCTCTCTGCCACTCCCAAAGCAACAAGATAGATGTGTTGTATCAGTCTAAATTTAAAATCTTTCTGGAAGGAGACATATTCTGTCTGCTGCTGTGGTTTGGGGAGATTCAACCAGTGAACCTAATGGAGTACCCCCAGGACAGACAATTCAAAGAGGCATTTTTTGCCTGCACACTGTGCCCTCTAACCTCTAGTTCTGAAGAGTACTACCAACCACTGGTTTGCTTGTTAACATTTGGCTTTGAGGCAGTTGTAAAAGTGGAGTTTATGTTTCAATATTACCAGTAAGAGGAAGAAAATCACATGACTTCCAATGTACAGAAATGATTCTGAAAATTTCGGGTATTTTATTTGCTGCTAAAAGCAGTAGTAGATATCTTGCCTAGAGTTGACCAAAAGATCATCAGCAGTACCTATCAGCTAAAGTTCATAACCTGTCAATGTGTGAGCCTGCTCCAAACACATTTAGTTGTACGCAACACATCCTACAGTATTCATCAACTGTGGGTTACACTTTATTAAGGCAAAGTTAGCACAAAAAGAATCCAAATCCTTTTATTTATTTTATTTTAATATACAATGTATTTTTGTATTGCATTAAAAAACTGATATTTGGAATAATACACAAAAAACATTAACAGCTTACAGATAAAAGTAACAAAACACTAAGGTGCAGAAATAATAGGATATCATTTACAAGCTTGGTTTATACAAGGTGTATTATTGTCACTTAATTTAGTTAAAAACAAAAATCAGTAAGGTTACAGTCCAGCACTTGGCTATGCCTACTGAGAAACCAGATGCTCTATATACATCACAGTGAAACTGTGGAGCGAAACCTCTTGGTTGACTTGCATTTGTCGTCAGCAAAGTTTAATAAACTGTCTTATATACAGGATATTTAGTCACAGCACAAAAGATAATAGATGTGCCGAATAGAAAATTCAATTCAATTCCATTCCTAAATATCAGCTAAATCAGGCCTAGAATACAAGGAATGAATTAAGTTCAGATGTGGTATACAATATTTCAGCTTAAATTCACACATTCACTCATTCATGCCTTTGTTTCTCATATAATTTGTTTTTTCTTTTTGAATGAGCTCCACCCTTGCGGTTGGCTGCCATATGGTGGAGTCAAGTGTCTTGTTGTATGATGAACTGGTAATTTATTCATAGGAGCTTAGAGCCTAGCAAATATTGGCAGGTAATCTCTTTGCGGGGGGTGGGGGGGGGCAATAAAGTTGACTATGCTTCTCCCCACCCCCCTGCTTTGTTTACTGATTTCATTGGCTACCAATATGGTACAGGATTCTCAGTGCCTGAAGCATGTGTGCAAAGAACAATGGAGTCCAGCAAAAAAAATCCTCATGAACTTGCTAGATTCCTCCTGTACAATTTGGCTGAGTGACACACTGGGAAATAAACTTCAATCAAAAAGCTCTGACTTAATAGTTGCACTATTATGCATATATTATTTTTACAATATTGCTTTCATTTCAAGAGGATGAGAGAATTCCACACACATTTACATTTGGCTTTTAAATAAACAAAGCAGGGACAAAATGTCCTTGGGAGGTTTTTTTTTAAGAGAATAAAGTCTGCTATTCATTAATTATAATTCCTGAACCCATCTTATTTTCTGGAGTCAAGGGCATTTGTACATATTGAACAAGTAGCCACATCACTAATGACCCAAGTAGGAGGCCAACCTTGAGAATCTTGATGGGAGTGGGGACGTGGGGATGGCTGCAATATAATGATTCCAGATCAAAGAAATTTATCAGACATGAATTAACTTTTTTTTAAAGCCAATTTTCATACTGCAGACTGATCACTGAATTCACACTCCAGTCACACACCATTTTGCCTGCTAAGCTCATGTAAGGAATTTGCGCAATGAGGATCCACAGGCCATCAATTTGCATCAATTCTGTGTGTTACACACTGTGTGCCAGGAATGCAAATTTCGTAAAATGATTCGTTTAAAACATATTCAAACTCTATGAGAAACCAAGTTCAGGAACAATAGAAGTGCACAGCTTCGTCAGTTACCTTAAGCCTTCAGACTCCGAAGACAGCTTACTGGAAACGCAAGAAATCTCACTGCATCAAAAAGGAAAATAATTTACAAAAGCAAAAGTAGAATTAACAATTTTTTTTTGCATAGAGTTGCTGTTTTTTCTGGAAATAAAAATCAGAGAATTGCCCATTTACCTTTCTAAATTCTGATCTGTTAAAGTCAGTTTTCCACTGGCAGCTAATTAATTTCAGAAGCAAGGACAAATAAATAGTAGCTGACGATGACAAACCTCCAGCAGTGATTGTTCTGCTCATCAGGCAGCCAGCTCACAAGTTAATTGAACTAAGTAATTGTGTACGAACTTCAAAGAAAAAAACAGCTTAGTGAAGTTTGAAACTAAATATTTGCTGCTTGGTAAAGTTTATGTTGAGGAGGGAGGTCCTCACTTAAGCAACAAAGGCAACAATAAGACAGTGTATCATGCACAAAATCAATTTCATGTCAACTACTTAGGAGTAACTAACTGAAATACTCTAAAAAAGTTACATGATTTAAAGAATGCAAATGAGAAGATACTACTGTAAAGTAGTAGCACAAAACATGGACATGATGACAAATAGTAGCTGTCGATTTATATGCAAAAAGTACTACTGGTGAAAAAAAAAATTCAGGGTGCAGCAAGTAGAAACCGAATCGAGCATGTATTATGCATTCTATAATAGGAAATAAATTCATTGGGTAAAATAATTTTTAAACTATTGTGGCAGAAATTAATGGCCCATTTTTGAAATCATAATTGACAGCAGGTAACCATGGTATAGTAATCAGGTGGCCCGGGTATCAATGTAATAATTACTGTGAGCTGCTGACTCTGCCATGGGGGGTCTTGCTGCTTTTCTAGGCTCCGGTTTGTGCAGGCTATTTCACCAATTATAGCCTGTGTGAGTTGCAGTTTCTACAGTAACCCCTATGATCCCTTTAAATTGGGCTACTGCAGAGCCAGAAAAACTAGTCACAGCTTGTGCAGGCCAATTTAGCTTAAATAATTTAGCAAATAGATCCTGAAACAGATACAAGAACTTCATTTCAAGATTGAAATAGTGCTTGTGTGAATGGACACCTAAAAAAAAAAGGATCCTGACAAATTTAGCTATGATCCAGCTCACTAGCAGTATTTGAATGAGGTCACAAACCCAAATGTGGTCCAGGCCTTTTAACATTCCACCAACTTTTATACTCTTTGCAAACAGAAGTTGAGAACTGCCCTGACTATCTCTTTGTTGCCAATACATTGTGTGTTTGCTTTGTATATTCAAAAAAAAGGATTGTGATTCCAAAGCACTTCACCAAGCACCTAGGGACTAAAGCACTGATGATGGCACATTCTTTCATTATTAGCCGGAGGCAATGTGGAACAGCTATTCAAATTATAGAAATGTACTTGTTCATATCACTATATACAAGGTCTAGGTCTATTGCAATGCATCGGTATTTGTCTTTGATTTTCTACTAACAGACAGCCCATAATTAATGCTTATTATTAACAGACTCCCAGCTGGAAGAAAAAAATGATCCATTTTGTTTTGCCCTGGGAGATATTAATTAGCTTTATTGTTAGATAAATATTACATTACCAAATACATTTCTACACCACATTTACTGTCCACAGTTACACAGACTGACTTCTTGTGGTTTGGCACTAAAGATCATAAGTAAAATTTGTGTTGTATTTGACCAAGTCGGGAACATTTCAAAAATCTGGATATTAAATGGGGATTGAAGGCAAGCCAAGAAATGTTCTGCATAACCCTTGTCACACTAATGCCTCACAGAGGCTCCATCATAATTTTGTGGTGGAAATCAAGTCACTGAATCACATTTGTACAAAAAGAGAACTCTAATCCTCAGCAATATTATTTGGCAATTAGCAATTCAGCAGTGAAAAGACTGATCTTTAGACATTTTGAAAAAAACATGGTCACTTTTACCTTCTAGTCTGGTGCTATGCAATTGGCCTCCTCTATCAATAAGACTGGTTACAATCAAAGCTTAATTCATAAATTAAGTTTGTTGCAGAATTAATCTATGATGCTGTTTACAAGTTTTCAGGAATGCCAAAACAAAGTGAAACCAATAGTTAAACCTTTAAAAAGTAGTTGAAGTGGTGTTGTAAATGAACGTAAGGAAGAAAAGGAATAGAAGGATACATTGCTACAGTTGGATGAAGTAAGGTGGGAGGAGGTTGGATCCTAAGCACTAGCATGAACCTTTTGGGCTGAATGCCCTGATTCTATGCTGTAAAATATTACTTATTAGAAGATGAGGACAATGAATTGGCAAAAATAACAGATAATGTAAAGCACAGTAACTGGGTGGCATTCCTTCTGACAAAATATACTTTTGTTTATTGGAACATATTTGTAATGCTTTCCCATATCAACTATTTTGTCAGACTCTAAAAATTTTATTTCAGATGTGATAAAATGTCTTTTTATCATTGTATTAATAACTAGGGCAAGTGATCTGGTGAGATATCACACCTCACAACACGTTCCATAAATTTCTAAACTTTCTGTCTGGGCATTGCAACTTATATGGAAAATTTGGAGCCAGTGAAAATATGCACTTCTGACTAGATATGAGCAGTAACAAATCATTTGCCCTACCAAGAAGAAAAACTCATATGATTATGTCTAAAACAAAAGCAAAATGCTGCAGATGGTGAAAATCTGAACAAAAAAGGCAAATGTAGGAACCACTCCGCAGGTCATTGACCTCTGTTTCTCTCTCCTCCCAGGTGCTGCCTGACTGCTGAATGCTTTCTGTATTTTCAGCTTTTAACATGATTATGGCAGCTGAATAATACTGGCACAAAATGCTATAAATGACTCTGAAATAAACATAGAACAGCCAAGTAGGTCCATTCCCATTACTGATATTGGGGATTGATCATCGATGCTATACAGAAACACAAACCCTATCCAAAAACTAATCATAGTTCACATTTTTTTTTGCCTTTTTCATATTTTATATTTAATTCTTCACTACTGAAGTCATGGAAATCTCAACAAAGCATTTTTAAATATGGACTTCAAATAAAATTATACATAATTACATGTTCTTTGAAGTACAAAAGCACATCAACTATCTTACATCAAAGTTCAAATTCTTTACCAATATCGCTCGTCTTTATATCAAAATTTGTCTGTGTATCAAAACCCTCTTCACAGTAGGTGAAATTAATTACTATTTTAGAAAAATCAGTGGAATGGCACAAACTGTGGTAAATGACAAGTACAATATCTTGATTCTGTGACTGAACAAATGTTTTTAAGAACCAAAATCAGCCTTGCATGGAAAATTGCAAGCAATGATTTTTACCTTTAATGAACCAATACAAGATGGGCCCGATTTTAACTCGATAGCTACATAAATTGGTTTTAACTTGAGTTAGAATAAGGTCCAAATGTCTTGTAGCAAATCACACATTGCTCCTGGAAAACACTTGAGTGTCTCATCTAGATAGGGTAATGATAAAAATGTGCAGCAATTTTCAAAATGGGCTGGGTGGTACAGTGGTTAGCCCTGTTGCCTTACAGTGCCAGTGATCCGGGTTCAATTTCTGGATTGGATCACTGTCTGTGTGGAGTTTGCAAGTTCTCCTCGTGTCTGCATGCATTTCCTCCAGGTGCACCAGTTTCCTCCCATGTTTCAAAGGTGTGCAGGTTAGGGGGATTGGTCATGGTAAATTGTCAGGGGGATTAGCACAGTAAATACGTGTGGTTATGGGGCTAGGGTCTCGATGGGATTGTTGTTGATACAGACTTGATGGGCCGAATGGCCTCTTTCTACACTGTAGGGATTCTATGATATTGCAGAACATAATGGGGCCACGGTTGTATTATGTAGCTTTTTCTTTGAGGGAGCACCATATACAAACTACATTTCTCTTTTAATATAATCATAACTTAAAAAGGCAATTTCTAATGCCTTTGTTGTAATAAATATATACTTTTCTGTTTGTATTTGGGGTGCTTATATTGTCATTCCTTGTTTGTTTTTTTTTAAATTGTGACATTTCTTCACTAAAATGACATGACATTCTTGAATAAACACCCAATTTGTAGTGTTCACATGGCACCATACTTAGCCAATCAATCAAATATGGTTGGGGGCTCAGGTTAATGGGATGAGGATGCCATAAAAATATCTGCCATATTGATCCAGAGCCATAAAGAGACACTTCAATATGGAATAGCTGCTAGCTTTCTGCAAGTTATTTGAGAGCCATGTAAGCTTTGTTGGTTTTTGAACTGTAGGACTCAGTAGCAGTGCTTCCAGTCTGGTACAGATTGTTTAAGGAAATAAATATTGAAAAAGGGAACTCTTCCTTTTTTCTGTTTTTATGTTCCAGTCTTCAGCTCCCATTCCTATAAAACAAAATGAAAACACGAGCACAATTATTAGTTATTTTCCATTTGAATAAAATATTGTAATCTTTCCAAGTCTATTTTTGTTTCTCAAATTTCCTGATTTTTATTTTAAATAAGAAAAATGCCATATGAATGCTACTTGGTCATTGAGTTTACAACTACAAAAACCAGCTACGATCAATGTTCTCTCATGAGGTTTTTTGGTTTTTCTGTTCAAGGACAAGGCATCATAACAGCCTGGGTAACAGGACATGGCGATTTGATGCAGTACATGTAGCGTACTTGAAAAAAAAAGGGTGGCTTTAGGGGTATGGTTCTTAAATTCTCTATCATGGTGGGTCTCACGCAACATAAGAACATAAGAAATAGGAGCAGGAGTGGGCCATCTAGCCCTTCGAGCCTGCCCCGCCATTCAATAAGATCATGGCTGATCTGTCATGGCTCAGTTCCACTTTCCCGCCCTCTCCCCATAACCCTTAATCCCCTCGCTTATTAAAAACCCATCAACCCGCGTCTTAAAAATATTTAGCGAGGCAGCCTCCACCACTTCAATGCGCAGAGAATTCCAGAGATTCACCACCCTTTGAGTGAAGAAGTTCCTCCTCAGCTCCGTTCTAAACCGCCCCCCCTTTATCTTGAGGCTGTGTCTCCTAGTCCTACTGTCCTTTCTGAGCGGGAAGAGTCTCTCCACCTCTATCCTATCCATCCCATTCATCATCTTATATGTCTCAATGAGATCTCCCCTCATTCTTCTAAACTCTAACGAGTACAAGCCTAGTTTAGCCAGCCTCTCCTCATAGCTCAACCCCCTCAACTCTGGAATCAGCCTAGTAAACCTCCTCTGCACTCCCTCCAAGGCCAAAATATCCTTGCGTAAGTGCGGCGACCAAAACTGCACACAGTACTCCAGCTGCGGCCTCACCAATGCCCTATACAGCCGCAGCAAGACCTCCCTACTTTTATATTCAATCCCCCTCGCTATGAAGGCCAGCATCCCATTAGCCTTCATGACCACCTGCTGCACCTGCAGGCTGGGTTTTTGCGACTCATGCACAAGGACCCTGAGGTCCCTCTGCACCGTCGCCTGCTGCAGTTTTTCGCCACGTAATAGTCCTTAAGAACATAAGAACATAAGAAATAGGAGCAGGAGTAGGCCATCTAGCCCTTCGAGCCTGCCCCGCCATTCAATAAGATCATGGCTGATCTGTCGTGGCTCAGTTCCACATTCCCGTCCTCTCCCCATAACCCTTAATCCCCTCTCTTATCAAAAACCCATCAACCCGCGTCTTAAAAATATTTAGCGAGGCAGCCTCCACCACTTCAATGCGCAGAGAATTCCAGAGATTCACCACCCTTTGAGTGAAGAAGTTCCTCCTCAACTCCGTTCTAAACTGCTCCCCCTTTATCTTGAGGCTGTGCCCCCTAGTCCTACTGTCCCTTCTGAGCGGGAAAAGCCTCTCCACCTCTATCCTATCCATCCCATTCATCATCTTATACGTCTCAATGAGATCTCCCCTCATTCTTCTAAACTCTAACGAGTACAAGCCTAGTTTATTCAGCCTCTCCTCATAGCTCAACCCCCTCAACTCTGGAATCAGCCTAGTAAACCTCCTCTGCACTCCCTCCAAGGCCAAAATATCCTTGCGTAAGTGCGGCGACCAAAACTGCACACAGTACTCCAGCTGCGGCCTCACCAATGCCCTATACAGCTGCAGCAAGACCTCCCTACTTTTATATTCAATCCCCCTCACAATGAAGGCCAGCATCCCATTAGCCTTCATGACCACCTGCTGCACCTGCAGGCTGGGTTTTTGCGACTCATGCACAAGGACCCCAAGGTCCCTCTGAAGGACCCGAGGTCCTTCCTACCATTATTCCTACCAAAGTGGACCACCTCGCACTTGCCAACATTAAATTCCATTTGCCAGTTCCTGGCCCATTCGCCCAGCCTATCTAGATCCTTCTGCAGACTCTCCACACCCTCCACGCAATTTGCCGTTCTACCAATCTTGGTGTCATCAACAAATTTCGACACCATACACTCGGTTCCCTCCTCCAGATCATCTATATAAATGGTAAATAGCTGAGGCCCCAGCACCGACCCCTGGGGCACTCCACTAGTCACCAACCGCCAATCCGAATAGCACCCGTTGACCCCCACTCTCTGCCTCCTATTTGACAACCAATCCTCTATCCACGCTAACACCCTACCCCCAACTCCATGACCCCTTACCTTCTGCAATAACCTCTTGTGAGGTACCTTGTCAAACGCCTTCTGAAAATCAAGAAAGACCACATCCACCGGCTCTCCTCTATCCACCGCCCTAGACACATCCTCATAGAACTCCAATAAATTTGTCAGACACGACTTCCCCTTAACGAAACCGTGCTGCGTCTGCTCTATCAAGCAATTCCCCTCAAGATGCCTCGCTATTTCCTCCTTGATGACGGATTCTAACATTTTACCTACAACAGACGTTAAACTAACCGGCCTATAATTCCCTGCCTTTTGCCTGGCACCCTTCTTAAACAACGGCGTAACATTAGCCGTTTTCCAATCTTCCGGCACTTCCCCGGAATCCAGCGACATTTGGAAAATAACCACTAAGGCATCCACTATCACCTCCGCCATTTCTTTCAGAACCCTCGGATGCATTCCATCCGGTCCTGGGGACTTGTCCACAATCAGTCCCTCCAGTCTCTCGAGCACCGCCTCTCTAGTAACAATAATGTCATTGAGACCCTCCTGTCCTACCATCTTTCCATCGCTAACACCCAGCAAATTATTCACGTCCTCCTCCGTGAAGACCGAAACAAAAAAGTTATTCAAGGCCTCAGCCATTTCCCCATCCCCTACCACTAAGTCCCCCCTCTCATCCTCTAAGGGTCCAACGTTCACCCTAGCCAGCCTCTTCCTTTTTATATATTTATAAAAACTCTTGCTATCCTTTTTTATATTAAGGGCTAGCCCAGCTTCATAGTTTCTCCTACCCTTCTTTACCAACTTCTTTATCAACTTCTTTGTCAATCTTTGTTGACATTTAAATCTCTCCCAATCCTCTTCTCGCCCACTACTCTTAGCTACTCTAAACACCTCCGCTTTTAATTTAACACTTTCCTTCACCTCCTTCGTTATCCACGGCTTATTGCCTCTCCTCCTACGGTCCTTTTTAACCATCGGAATAAATTTCTGCTGAGCACCAAGAAAGATCTCCTTAAAGATCCTCCACTGCTCCTCAGCAGACCTACCTTCCAACGCGCTCCCCCAATCAACATTCGCCAATTCTTCTCTCATCCTTCTGTACTCTCTGTTCAAACAAAGGACGCGTGTCCGGGAACCCACTTTCTCCTCCTCCATCTGCACCAGAAACTCCACCATACAATGATCACTCTCTCCAAGAGGATCCTTCACCGCAAGGTCCCTAATTCTACCCGCCTCATTATATAACACCAGATCCAAGACAGCTCGCTCCTTCGTCGGCTCCAACACACACTGTTCAAGGAAACTATCCCGGCAGCATTCCAAGAACTCCTCCTTGAGCCCACCGCGTCCAACATGGGTCGACCAATCAATATGTAGATTGAAATCCCCCATAATTATCGCCGTTCCATTCTTGCACGCCGCACTTATTTGCGCGTTAACAGCCCGCCCCACCTCCAGATCATTATTCGGGGGCCTATAGACGACACCCACCAGCGTCTTCCTCCCTTTGCTGTTCCTAATCTCCACCCACAACGATTCCACTTTCTGCTCTTTGGTTCCTATATCATCCCTTACTACCACCCTGATGCTATCCTTAATCAGCAGAGCTACGCCCCCCCTTTTTCCTCCCGCCTATCCTTCCTAAACACTTGATACCCCTGGACATTCAGCTCCCAGTCCCTGTCACCTTGCAGTCACGTCTCTGTAATGGCCACCAGATCATATCCATTTGTGCTGATCTGTGCCACCAGCTCATCCACTTTATTCCAAATGCTTCGTGCATTTAGATAAAGTGCCTTCATCCCAGCCTTCACCTGGACCCTATTTGCCGTAACGCCACCAACCATACTCACGCCCCCTACTCCCTTTGTTATTGGGACATCCTCGGCCTCTTCCCTTACCTGTGCTGGCTCCTTAACTTTAGACCCCGTAATGTCACCTACCCTCGCACCCTCCCCCCCCCAATTAGTTAAAAGCCCTACCTACAGTCCTATTTACACGCTTCGCCAGGACTGTGGTCCCAGCACGGTTCAGACCTACCCCATCCCACCCGAACAGGTCCCACCTACCCCAATACTGATGCCAATGCCCCATAAATTCAAACCCATTCCTCCCACACCAATCCCTGAGCCACCCGTTCACTTCCTTAATCTTATCAACCTTACGCCCATCTGCACTCATTTCAGGCAGTAGTCCAGAGATAACCACCTTGTCGGTTCTACTTTTTAATTCCATTCCCAGCTTTTCATACTCCCTCCCCAGATCCTCAGTTTGCATTTTGCCTACGTCGTTGGCACCCACATGTACTACAACGACCGGATTCTCACCCTCCCACTCCAGGTTCCTCTGCAGCCCAGATGTGACATCCTGGACCCGAGCACCTGGACCCTCTTGTTCCTGACCCATAGTGTTAGCCAGTCTAGGGGGGGTGGATGTCTCTTGCACCCCATTGACAATGGCATCCTCTCTCCCCCTGATGAGCCTCAGTGTCTGAAGCTCAGAGGCCAGCTCATCTACCTTGAGCAGGAGCTCCTCCAGCAACCTGCACTCACTGCAGACATGGTCACTGGGAAGGACCCTGGGATCCACCGGCTCCCACATCATACAGAAACAGCACATCACATGCCCCTCCATTATTCACTGTAGTAGTTTTGAAAATTTCCACATGAACTTACCGGCCCTTTTTCCCCCAAGCCCTTTTGATCCTAAGCCCTAATAGCTCACTCTGCTTCCCTCTCACTCTGCTGCCCGCTCCGACGCTGCCTGCTGTCTACACCAGGCCTCCTTTTAAACCTGGCGCTGTTTTAAAGCCTGCTCACCCACAAATCCCTGCTATCCACTCCCTTAGAATTTTTAAAGCGGTAAATACAAAAAGCCCGCAAAAATGCTTTTAAATGATTTAAACAGTTCTACAAGGTAAGTTCTTACTACGAAAGTGCTTTAAACTTATTTAAACAGGTTTTTAACAGGTAATTTCTTATCTGACTCTCTGCTCCCTCACTCATCTGCTCCAGCAAACAATGGAAGTGTCTGGATCTGTTGCAGCTGACTGACAGGGATTAATTGTTACGATTAGTCAGCAACTTTATTATCTTATCTTGAGACCACAATGGTTGAAGCTGAGTTAGGCGAACGTTGATCTCTTTTCACCTTGTGACCTCCAATGTTTGTATGACTAACAGCTGGCAGTGGTTTGAAGGAGTGCACCATCTACTTGACAGTAAACATTTATGGTGCCAAAGAATTGAATGGTCCAAACCACCTGCTCTTGGTTTGGAGTAAGAATTGAATCTTGGTAAGTGCAGAAGCCAATTAAAGAGCTGAAGACAAACAACAGGGAAAGAAAAAAATTCAAGAGTTTTGTGGTAATAATGACAGCAAAACTCAAGCATTTGCCATCATTACTTCTCTGAAACTCCAGCAATTTCTGGAATTCACATGGCTGCAGTGAAACACAGAAATCCACAAATCGCTGTCCTGGATGCTCTGCATCTCTACTGGTTGTGCTGATGAAAGACTCGCAGAATGCAATCCATTGGAAAATTGTCAAACTGATATGTATTTGCTCTTTTATTGTATTAGCCTCATTGTCAAAACAAAAAAGGCTTGAATGAGATACACCTTGTTGACTTAAGTGTAATTGGGCTTTAAACGGTGCACTACTGAAATCACTGTTGAAAAGCTTTTCAACCTCCTAGAAAACTAATTTTATATTTGCAGAATGTCAAATTTCTCATTGACGGTAACAAAAAAATCCACATTTCTTTTAGGTTTATGATACTTCAACTTCCAGCTGTATCCCATGTGCATTCTCCAATCATTTAGTTTTCTCTTTGTAAATGATAATCAGTGCATTTAAACTATTGGTTTGTTGTCTGTCAGAATTCTTCAATGTGATTGGCTACCTAGCCTGTTTACTGGCATCATTGTTTTTCACCATAAGGCCGTACCCTTGGCTTGATGCAAAGTACAGATTAACATCCGAAAGGGGAACTCTACACCAGAGAGATTGCTAGACCTTTATGTCAGGTTTCTTCAGAGTTACAGTGAGTGTGATGCTATCCACTGACCTCAAAAATCAAGGTTAAAGTAAACAAAGAACTGTCTATTCTTTAATTGTGCTATGAACCTCAAATGGGTTGCTCTATGATCTATATGTGTGTGTGTGTATGTCATTTGTGAAGATCTGCTGGCACGTATATTTTGTGATAAGCTGTATTGGAATTTAACACTTGATCTGCCACCCAACTTACATCCCAATCCAACCTCTGCTTTCATTCCTTGTGGGCGGGTGCTGACTGCAGACTTGACCGTGGTCATCATCCCAACTGATGTTACTGGGACTACTAAGCTGCTAGCCACCTTACTGGCTGGCAACTCCTGGAAGTCATGGGGCCAATAGGCACTAACTCGGCCAAATAATTGCCTGATGACCACAAAATCCAGTCATGGCTTCTTGTGCCAGTGGAGGTGGACTCTTCCCCAACTTTCCAGCTGTTGGGCAGAGTCATTCCCTCCACATAAAATCCAGCCCTGGGTTCTACTTGAGATGAATGAAATTACCCTTTTAGGGGTGGAGGGGGTGGCTATGTTAACCTAACCTGCCAGTGGGAAACTGACAGCAGAAAGTGAAAGTGGATGAGCTGTAAAATGCCCTGCCATGTTGATCCCATCAGTTTGCCTCCACCGCCCCCCTCCAAAATTTCACTTCCTCATGACTATTAATTGCAGAACAGAAGGGAAGCCGTACTGCACTGTCTTACCCAAATAGCAGACACTGATGCAACATTTTACCCGAGAAAAGACGCTAGTAGATGAGAGTATGGTACTCTGATAACCATGCTGCCAAAGTAGCAACCCAATGGTCAGGAGTTCAAATCCCAACACAGCAAGTTGTCAACCCAACTTCAATAAGTTTGTTAGCAATAGAAGATCACCCACAAAGGCTGTTGTGTTAGGAACACAGGAACAAGGGGAGGCCATTCAGCACCTCAAATCTGTTCTTCTGCCATTCAGTGTGATCTGTATCTGAACTCCATTCAGCTGTCTTGGCTCCATATCCCTTAACACCCAATGGCTCGCAAAAATCTATTGATCTAGATTTATAATTATTAATTGAATTTTTTGTGCAAGGGCTCTATATACATTCAGAATCCTGTATGTGTGAAGGTGCAACTGATTCATTAGTACCTGTTGGACAAAGGATTGGACCTTAGCTGATAGGCTCAATATCTTGCTGGGCCTAAATGTAACTCTGGTTGACTCATTGGCCTTGATACTAACCTTCCATAACAGGAGGAGAGAATCAGTCAAAAATTAAATACCAGAGAATGCACCCCTGACTCACTATGTATGTGCCCGTCACCATTTTTACAAGTGGATACCACAGCATGTAGGTATCACAGAATCTCTACAGTACAGGTAACCATTCAGCCCATCCAGTCTTTACCAATCACAATCCTACCCAGACCCTATTCCCACATTTATCCTGCTAATCCCCCTGATATTAGAGTCAATTAACCATAGCCAATCAACTTAATCCAAATGTATTTGGGCTGTGGGCAGAAACTGGAGCACTGCAGAAAACCCACAGTATGCTATCTTGGACAGGCAGGAACCTTTATTATATTTAAATTAAGCCCCACAAGACAGCTAGGAGTCTTATTTAAATGTAACATTTACCAGATGGGGTTCAGACAACCCGTCAGAGAAGGGGAGGTGAAATCTGCTGAATTCAACAGAGTGACTTTTAGAGCATCTTTAAGAGCTAGGAAGAGCAACAGATCTCCTCTCCAGCTCCTTGAGGAAGCACTCAGCATCTTTTCTGCCAATCATCGCCTCTCCTCACTGCTGCAATCTGTGACCCCCCAACCAGGCTCTGATCCCAAGCCTCCTGCCAGCCTCCAACCCCACTTGATCCTGAGGTCTAATCTCGTGGTCTCTATCTTTCTTCTTCCCGATTGCCAGACTCCCATCCCTCTAGCCCACACCTGACCATACCTAAATATCTCCTGATTCTGGGATTGCTGGTTTTCCCACCAGGTCTACCTGCCAATCTGGCTGACTGCTGTCTGGGAGATAGAGATTGCGATAATAATGAGGCCCCGCTGTTGAACTCCCACACCCTTCCCAGAGGCTATAATGCATTCAAGACTACGAGCAACAGCCATTAAATATTGCTGTGAACCCAATCCCAACAATAAATTTCTTGTTGCTAGAAAGTGTTGCTCCTGAATTTTTTTGGGGCTCTCCTGTTGTAACTTTGGTGGTTGCAATGGCTGAACACAATCCCTTTAGCAAATTCAGAGCTATTGTCTTCTCATTGATCATCCCACACAAGCTGTATGCTGCTACAGTACACATCAGGTCACATGCACTGAGCTATGTTTATTATGATGTGAGAATAGTGCTTTTCCTTTAAACTAATACCAATGGTGTAAGCGAAAGGCATGAGGCATCCCAGGTCCAAACGCTACCATTTGTGCAATGTTTCCTAATTGCTTGGGCAGCTGCTTGAACTGCAGATATCTGCAACAATGGGCTTCTGTGAAATGAGGGGAATGAGCAATGTTGTGCTAGTCCTGAGTACCTTGGCCTTCCTGCGCACGTGGCCTCGACTTGGGGAAGAAACCATGGAAGGTGGTCTTCTCCCGAGAGCAGCTGCATTTACAGGCAATGATGATGGCTCAGTGTCACTTGTATCACAGCTGGAAGCTGGAGAATTGTCCAGAGTGCGATGCATGAACACGGGGGACTGAAAAAAACCATAAGTAACGCAATAAATACTTCACCCACTCACTGTGTGATACAAATTCTGCAAGTTTGTGTATTGAAGCACTGCAACAGGAATGTTAATATTTCCATTTTGCCTTCTGTTAAATATGAATCTTAGAAAAGATTTTGTACAGATATTACACGTACCAGCAGCAGGATCCGTTCATTGTTTTACCACACATAACAGAAGAAATCTTACCTCGGAAACTTGGGAATAAATTAGTGGTATTATCTATTTATTTTCTCCAATAATTCTTTTCCTTGCACTACACGTTAATTAAGAAAAGCATCCAATATTATTCATGGATTTACCAGGAAGCATGGTGCAACATCAGAACTGAAAAGTATTGTTTGTAATTCTCTACATTGGGCCAGATTTTCTGTGAAGTGACATTCATTGTTGGATTGCCATTCTGCCACTATTTTCCTGTCTTAGTCTAGAGTTTCACATTTCTCAATGGAATTCTGGGTCAGCTGGAAAATGTGAGCACAGCTGCTCCTGGAGTCCTTCAGTATAATGTAGGACAAAGCCACGCTGCATTTTTACAGCATTAGCTGCCATATTCCAAACATTTAAATATCACTGACAAGCTGATGAGTACATGGGATTTAATGGGATTGAGGGTTATAGATAGGCCTGGTAGGTAGGGATATGATCAGCGCAACTTGTGGGCCAAAGAGCCTGTTTCTGCTGTAGTGTTCTATGTTCTAAGCTAGGAGAGACGGTAGTTGTGTAAGCTAAGTGGGTGATGGGGTGAGGTGGGTTGGTGGGGGAGGGGAGGGGGTGCTGGGGTCAGAGGGTAGTTGAGAATGGGGTTAGTCAGGGGTGGGGAGGATGTTGGGGTGGGAAGGGTCAGTCAGGAAGGGTCCAATGGGAAGGTCTGGGGGTGGTCGTCAGTGGTATTGTTACCTAGGAGTTAGAATGGTTTAAAAACAGAAAATGCTGGAAAAACTCAGCAGGTCTGGCAGCATCTGTGGAAAGAGAAACAGAGTTAACATTTTGAGTCCATATGAATCATCTTCAGAGTTCTGGACCACTCTAGCACAAAGCCTTTGTCAACTTCCCTTCTTTCCTATATCAAGGTCCAGTTTAATTTAATTCTAATCTACCCTATTGCCTTTCCTTGCCTGTCCAAGCTAATATTATCTTTAGATTCACCTCTTGCTTCCTCAATCCTATTTCCAACAATAACCCAACTTCCCTTCCTGGTCATGGCTGATCTGATTGTAACCTCAACCCCACATGCCTATCCTCAATAACCTTTCACCCCCCTGTTAATCAAAAAATGATCTAGCTCTGTTTTACAAATATTCAAAGACTCTGATTCCACTGTCTTTTCAGGAAGACAGTTTCAGAGATTCACAATCCTCGGAGGGAAAGAATATCTCCTCTTCTCTGTCTTCATTTAGCTTAAGTGAGTGTACTACTGACAAGATGCACTGTAGCAACTCACTAAGGTTTCTTTGACAGCACTTTCCAAACCCACAATCTTTATCATCTCGAAGGACAAGGTCAGCAGATGCATGGAAACACCACCTTCTGCAAGTTCGCCTCCAAGTCACGTAGTATCGTGACCTGGAACTATATCGATGGTCCCTGACAGTCGTTGGGACAAAATCCTAAACTTCCTTCCTAACAGCACTATGAATGCAGCAATTCAAGATGGAGCCTCACCATCACCTTCTCAAGGACAATTGGGGATTGGGAATGAATGTTGGCCCAGCCAGTGATGCCTACATCCTGGGAACGAATACACACAGATGTATATGTACACAAGTTGTAATTGTTGGGAAAATGAAATACTTTCATTTCAGGTCTCTAAATTCATGTCTTTTTCATGCATAGGTTCCCATTAAAGCTAACAGAAGAAGGATGTAGATCTAGACTAGAAATCCAGATGCTACCCTAGTAAATTTTGAAATTCAACTTAGTAAAAATGTAAGTATATACTGTGGTTGGGATGTTTCTGGGAAAGTGACTGATATTATGACCAATCAGGAATCCACTGCCAGATTTCATATGTACCTTTTCAAACATAATCGACATTTTAAATGTGAGGTATATATGAACATAAAAACAACAATAGACAGGAAAAGATTCTTTTCTTCATCCAGTCTATCCCATATGATTTTTGACACATTGTGCATGTGTTTACCTGTGGGCTGGAGGTTCTGGATGACTTTGGTTCTATTGTCAGGCCCAGTGTGGGGCCTCCAGCAAGGGCTTTCTTCAAGCTTTCATTCACTTCTGTCAGCTCCAGTTCCAAGTTCACACGTTCAGTCTCTTTCATCTTGCACTCCTCCTCTAACTTCTTTAGCTTCATCTCGAGAGCGACCTGAGACTTCTTACCTATTATTTAATTTGAAAATAAAATGTACAATGACATTGGAGCATTAATTTAGGTAGGGCATAAAACTGACCATCTGACCCAAGCCTGCCCTGTTCCCACCAGCTGGAATGTTTTAAAATTTCTGCCACTGTCCCTTTGGACAGTTCATGAAGATAATGGAAATAAGCTTCATGGTACAAATAACTTATAGGCTAGAGTAAAGTAAAACGAGTGAATGTTCCATTGTGAAAGATAAATTAAAAAAAGATTAGCGCTAAGGTCTCAGTACAACCGTGGGAGATGTTAATCTTCCTAACATATAGAGGACAGAGTTGATTGAAGTACTTTCAAAAGTTTATTCATCAACCAGAGGTGAGAGAACTCACAACGGGTAAGTCCATATGGGAGCTGCCACTAACCAATAAGGAGCAAACATTAAATCATGCAAGTATGATCAATTGATAATAAAATTTAATTTGGAAAAAGTGAGAGATGAAAGGAAGGCATGAAAAATGGAAACTTTGACTATGGGGGAAAGTGAAGGGATGGATGCTAGGGGCAGCTGAATGGATCATATTACTCAGGTGAATTGAACATGAGACTCCTCAACATTGATTGTGAATCCTACAAAGCCCCATGATTCGGGTCAGGAAACTTGATGGTCAAATATACTTGTGGCAGACATGCAGGTCCACGTAGCACTGATAGAAGTGACCACTACACTCGCCTTGTGAACACAACATCTTAACTCCACCATGAGAACATTCACTCTCATGTAATTTGGCAATACCACTGTGCTGGTGGGACACATAGATGCAGCAGTCCAAAACTGAGCATCTAAGAACTGCACTTACAGTTACAGAGCAATAATCTGCATCTTCTGGTCTGGCACAATGAATCACCATCCCTGGGTGGAGTTCATGTGTAGTGTGGAATGGTATGCCGGGGTCATCACAGGGCATACTTTAGTAAAAGGTTATTAATCTAGTTAATCAATCACACAGGCTGCTCCCATGTTCCATACTAAGAACAGCAAGCTATTGATATCAAATAGAATGCAACAGTAATGAATTAGAAGAAAGCTCTACCGTAAAATGCATGTGCTAAATTTAACCCCTGAAAACAAAGGCAGAAGCAGAAGTAACATTACCATATCCAGTTGAGAATAATACTGGATAACGAGGTAACTAAAAAAAGAGAGGACTCCATGAGCTTTCCTGGCCTGAGTGACAAGATTGAACTGTTTGCAAGGCCAAGGTGTCAGATGGACAATTCTACCCAATTTTCTCATGCAATCATTCTTACACAGGAATCTGTTACGATCCACATAGCAACCAACACTCTTGAAAAGGTATTTTAATTCCCAGTAATCCACTTAAAGATGTCATATACAAGATTTCAAGTTTTAAGATTTTTACTGTAACAAACTAAAATCAACATCAGCTAAGCACTACTTAGTAAGAAACTAGTACTTTAAACTACGGTAACAATCATCCTGTCTTAACATGACTGATAACCCCATGCCAGATACATGTACTTTACAACAAATTTATCATTGGATTCAGTTTTTATGGGAAACAGTCCAGAGTCACTCCCAGCTTTCAATGAGTTCACTTTTCCCTATTTTGTGGAGCTGTAACATCCATGATTGTTAGAGATCCCTTCCCTCAGTCTCCTTATCCCAAACTAACTTGCAGTCATAATGTCCACTCCGGTAATTTTTTCCGCCAACCTAACCAGGCAAATTTTCTTGCGTCAAAGAACAAAGAACAACACAGCACAGGAAACAGGCCCTTCGGCCCTACAAGCCCACGCCGCCCATTTTAACACTCAGTGAACGCCTTATTCCAATCCTTCTTCTAACTACGATTTTTGTCTACATCTCATGGACTCCACAATAAAGGGGTGCAAATTTAGGGAATTATATGTGCGCCAAATTAAGGGAGATCCAATTTAGGGACAATTTATTAACACCAATCAGCCTAAAAGCACATTTTTGGGGTGTGGGAGGAAACTGGAGCACCCAGAGAAAACCCACGCAAGCATGGGGAGAATGTGCAAATTCCCACAGACACTGACCCAAGCCAGAGATCTGACCCGGGTCCCTGTATCTGCACAGCAAACAGTGATAGTCACTCAGCTGTCGTGTTGCCCATAAATTGGTCCAGTTTAAGCATACACTAATGATGTGAAGCACTAGGCAACTCTCGAAGCAACATCCAAGAACAGGCCTCACACGACCGACCGCGTGTGTGCCCCTTGTTGGCCAACAAGGCAGACCAAATCGCCTGTGGATGTAAAAAAGAGACATCAATAAACATACAACCGCCTATACAGACATTAACGGAAGATCTCTAATAGCTCCAACGTAAGAGACAGGTGAGCCATAAAATTTGTTGGACGGCCGACAGGAATCTATTAATTCCCAGGAACGTCCAGAGGCTCTTGACCCTCAACTAGAACATTCTTTTGTACCCCTCCATCTCTAGTCTGCTCATGTGCCTATCTAGGTAAGCCTTAAACAACCCTAGCGTGTCTGCCTCCACCATCCTACTTGGCAGTGCATTCCAGGCCCCCACAACCCTCAATGTAAAAAACATCCCTCTAACATCTGAATTATACCTCGCCCCTGTCACCTTGAGCCCGTGACCCCTCGTGATTTTTGCATCCAACCTGGGAAAAAGCTTCCCACTGTTCACTCTATCTATAGCCTTCATAATCTTACACACCTCTATTAGATCTCCCCTCATTCTCTGTCTTTCCAGAGAGAACAGCCCCAATTTGCGCAGTCTCTCCTCATACCTCAGACCCTCCATTCCAGGCGGCATCCTGATAAACCTCCTCTGCACCCTCTCCAAGGCCTCCACGTCCTTCTGGTAGTGTGGCGACCAGAACTGGACGCAGTACTCCAAATGTGGTCTAACCAACATTCTATACAACTGCAACATTAGACGCCAGCTTTTATACTCTATACCCCTTCCTATAAAGGCAAGCATACCATATGCCTTCTTCACCACCTTCTCCACCTGTGCTGCCACCTTCAAGGACTTGTGAACTTGCACACCTAGGTCCCACTGTGTTTCTGTACTCTTAATGTCCTTAAATCATAGCCAGTCCCATCTCTTCAAGTTGTTAACAAACTTCTCAGTATTCTGTCAGGTAGCTTACAGAGAAAAGCACTTTTTTCTCTGCAGTGATTGCAATTCCGTCTTGCTGTCTTCGTTGCTGTTCAAAATCTCAGACAGACATATGGCATGAACAAGAACAATGTGCTTCTGCCTTTGTTTTCAGGTGTTAAATTTAGCACACATTTTAATAACATGTAACCTGGTCACCCTGGTTTCCATGGTAACCAAGCTAGACAGGCTTGTTGTCAGGCAGAACGGATATCAGATGAAGTTGGGGAGGAATGGAGCAGGAATGCATTCCCTTCTAATTCATATATGCTGATCTTCGCTAATCCATTATATCCTAAAGAGACAATCTGAAACATAATCTTATAAAACCTCATCTCATAACACTGCATCAGAAAATTCAGATCACTCCACATGACATTAAGTTGTGAATTAATGCATAGTTTGAGTGAAGGTCCAGTACAGATATGCCTCTAGCTTCTACCCAACAACTTGGAAAATTTCCATGGAAAATTCTTTCCACAAACAACAGGATAAATATCACTGAGCCTATTACACTCTAGCACTCTGCTCCTAATCATTAGTAAACTGCCTTTAAGAACTGTGTAAATTGCCTTCAAGAACTGTGTGAACTGTTAGTAACAGGAAGCAGTCAACAAGCAATGTCTACAAACCAACAGTCTGATCACTAATGATTGATTTGGGTTCCACTAAAACCCTTCAGTTCACAACTTTATCAAATACTTAATCAAGAATGATTCAAACAACTAAATCCCAGAAAAGAATCTAGCTTTGGAGAAATCGAGATCAATGAAAACCAAAAGGATTTTTTTTCCAATGACTTGAATCACATCTAACTCTAAGGAAGATGGTTGTGGTTTTGTCAAAGACAGTCATCACTCTTGAAATTGTAATCAGAGAACTCCAATGGTATCTCAATAAGGATGGTAGCTGAGTTATGAATCTGACTGAAACATATTTCAATCAGAGTATCGGTTTCTTGGCTCAAGTGTGCAGGATATGGCTCTTGTCTTCAACTCACCTACATTTCATTAGATGTTTCTGACAAATAGTTAAGATTGGATATTTGTTGCAATACAAATGTGTCATGGTAGTTGTCAGGCAATTGAGTACAGATTTGACTGATTATCAAACAGCAGTTGTTCATTAATGGATTGGAAGCCCCAGCAATTCATGAGAGTATTAAAGTCATGTGAAAAAGACAAATGGTGACTTGGATTTAATCGTGCAACTCAAGGGGCAGATTGGCCACATGAGAAATTGGGAGGTTTCCAGAGTGCGATTGTGGATGGTGCCATAATATGATATCATTTCTTTCCTTTTTCCACCATATTCCTGAAGAAGCTTGCATCTTAGTGAGGAAACCAGTCTGCTGCTGCAGCTGATGTCTCAGGGAAAGTGATGAAAGCATTTATTGTATCAAACATGACGTCAATCACTCGCTCAGTGCAAACATGAACTTCAGACAAACTGATGTTACTGATACTCTCACAGCAATATGGAAAGAGCAGAAGACAAGGAGCTCATAGCTGCACTGACTCTGAGTACAACAGACAGTGCAATGCTAGTTGTGGCAGTCAGTTCCAGGTCTCGTTTCCACAAGTGATAAAAATCTAGCAGCTACTCAGAGAGCTACAGACCTGTTCTTCTCAGCATATAGTATCTATTGGAAAGATAAGCATTCCTGTTCCATGTCTCGCCAACTTCAGCTCTGTTGTTCCTTCCTCACATTGTTACTTCTACTCATCCTCTTACCAAAGTGGAATTCTCAGAATGACACACATAACGGAATGCTGGCAGATTTCAATTGTGGGTTTAAAATGTCCTATAGCCATCAGAGGCATGATGGAGTGTTATCCAAAACATCTCTCAGCACCTTCAGCAGTCTTATTTGAAAGCGCTGAGGATCTCTTTAAACATTGTTAGAGATAAGCACTGCTTAATTTTTATGCCCTTTATGTGTGGGTGTGAGCAGCAATTAACAGTAACAATGTAGATAGACAGAGCCTGAAACTGAGCAACGGGTTATCAATGTTCCATTTTAATTTGATTGCTCTATATCAAAGAGGTTGCTGCTTATTTCTAGCAGGAGCTTGAGCTGTCTAGTTGAGGTCCACTGAAAAATGGAATGACTGAAAACGTAGTAATGCATTCCTTCAACCAGTGCCATTATTTTGTGACACTACACACATATTGATAAGTTTTTATATTCTGTACTTGAATACATATGCTTGGGGAAAGAAAAAATGCAAATACCATGAGATTTGTGATGGGAAGGGTAATTATTGATGCTATGGTTGCGTTCATTTGGGGATAGGGTTAAAAATCAGTATGAATTTCACTTGTCTGCTCTAAGTGGATTTGTTAAAGTTTTCTTGCAGGATCAACAATCAATTAATTGCCTTTAAAGCTTTGTAATTGAGGCATCTTCTTTGGCAGAATAAAAGATTTAACATGCCTACCTGTACATGTTTCAATAGCTGCTTTCAGCTCCCTCCTGTCTTTTCTCAGTTGTGCCAACCGAGTACGTAGAATTTCTTTCTGCTTTTTCATCTCTTCCTCCTTTGATTGTAATCTTTTTGCATCGGCTTCCACACGGTTCTTACCGTACTTATATTGATCAGCATCTGTAAATTAATTCCAAAGCATCTTTACATCACTATTTTTGAAGATGCAAAGTACTAGCGCCTGAAATCTCCCTCCAAATGATACCCAATCTAATAACTTGTAAGAGCCCTGGTTAGAAATGAGTCATTGATCAAAGTCACTATCTCACACAAACATGAAAACCACCTGGACACAAACATTTGTTATAGCTCCATCATATGATGTTACACTTAAAAAATATATAAAATGGTTGCACATACCATTGTTAATGTATGAAAAATGATAGTGATTTATGGCAATGAAGAGATACAATATGAGTTGTGAACCTTGGCACTGGTTGCTACTGCCAGGTTGCATCTTGCCCATGCCAACCTGCCACTCAGAGGATGTCGGCAATGGCCATTGCGGGTGAGGGGAAGGGTGGTGGTGGACTGGCTTTTCGAGAGATAAACATACCAGTTTTTTCGTTAGACACAACACTCTGTCATTTTTTGAGGAAATTCCACCCACAATGTCTATCATCTGCAGCAACTTGCTAAGGCTTCTTCATCAGTACCTCCCAAGCCCATAACCTCTAGCATCTAGAAGGACAATGCAACAAATGCATAGGAACACTACAAGCTGCAAGGTCCCCTCCAAATCACACACCATCATCACTTGTAACTGTAATCTCCATTCCTTCACAATCGTTCGGTCAAAATCTGTGAACTCGCCTCCGAATAGAACTGTGGATGTTCCCACAACGGTTCTAGGCAGTGGTTCACCACCACTTTCGAGGACAATTAGAGATGGGCAATGAATGATGCCTAGCCAGCAACTCCCATATTGAATGAATATTTTAAAAATTGAGCAAGATCATGGTTATGCACCTAAACCTCATTTAACTGCTTTTGCACCACACTCCTCGACACCCTTACCTGAGAAAAATATAACTGAAGGCTTCAAAGCCCCAATTTGCATTCTCAACCTTTTGGGGAGGGATAATCAGTGATGGAATTTACCTCCCTGGAATTAACTTCAGTGGCAGGGGCAGGACCGTGGAGTGTTTCTTATAGCAAAGCCCAACAGGAAACCATGACGTATCTTCCAACCCCAACTTCATTAACTATGCAAAGTGTTTTGTCTGTATTCTGTGGTGGGAAAGGCCTGATGGCACATTGTCCACTGTCATATCCGGGCACCGTATTGAAAAGCTGCCCAAAATCACTGATCCATTATTAAAGAAAGAAGATGGACCTCCTGAAAATTAAGATGTATCTATGAGGCTGGAAGATGAACCTCCACGATGACACAGAATTTGGAACATCCACTTATAGATGTGCCACCTCATCCATTGCTGTAGCATTCCAGAATCCAGGGTTGTTGGCAGCTTCTATCCCAAATTCCAGAGGTTTTACAGATGCACTATTAAAAGCATCCATTCTGATGTATCACAACTTAGTATAGCTCCTGTTCTCACCAAGACCGCAAAAAACTACAAAGGATTGTGAATGGAGCCCAGTCCATCATGCAAACCAGCCTCCCATCCATTGACTCTGTCTACACTTCCCACTGTCTCCGGAAAAGCATGATGTAGAGATGCTGGCATTGGACTAGGGTAAACACAGTAAGAAGTCTCACAACACCAGGTTTAAGTCCATCCAGTTTATTTGAAAGTAATCCAACAAGCTTTCGGAAACGGTGTTCCTTCATCAGGCATGTGGAAGGTTCCTTCCACACACCTGACGAAGGAACACCGTTCTGGTTGGAAAAGTGGTTGGACTTAAACCCGGTGTTGTGAGACTTCTTACTCCAAAAAAGCAGCCAGCATAATTAAGGATCCAACGAACCCAGACATATTCCCTTCCACTTTCTTCTGTTGGGAAAAAAATACAAAAGTCTGAGATCATGTACCAACCAACTGAAGATGGTTAGGCCAAAGAATATGAGGATATCATAGAATTCCTACAGGGCAGAAGGAAGCCATTCAGCCCATTGAATTTGAAAAATTTGAAAGGCCCATCCCTGTCCCTGTCCTATTCCTGTAACCCAACACATTTACTATGGCTAATCCACCTAATCTACACATCTTTGGACACTGAGACCCAATTTTGTACGTCCAATCCGCTTAACCTACACATCTTTGGACAGTGGGAGGAAACCAGAGCACTCGGAGGAAACCCACACAGATGGGGAGAGAATGTGCAAATTCCACACAGCCCATTGCGCAAAGCCAGAATTGAGTCTGGGTTCCTGACACTTGAAGGCAGCAGTGTTAACCTCTTCCACCCCATCTCTCCTACAGTGATTACCTGGGTCTGAGATGATTGAGCTTCAATAACCACAATATTCTTCCTTTGTTCCAGGTATGACTCAACTAGTGAAAAGCTTTCCCCCTGATTCCCACGGATCTCAATTTTGCTAGGGTTCCTTTATGTCATACCCATTCAAATGTGACTTGATGCCAAGGGCAGTCACTCTCACCTCCTGAGTTTAGCTCTTTTGCCCACATTTGAATTAAGGATGTAATGAGGTCAGGAGCTGAGTGACCGTGGCAGAACCCAAACTAAGCACAAGTGAGCAAGTTATTGCCGAGTAAGTGCCACTTTACAGCACTATCAATGACACTTTCTATCACATTGCTGATGGCCGAGAGCAGACTGATGGCTCAGTAATTAACTGTCCTGCGTTCTCTAGATAGGACAGTTACTTTTCCGCATTGCCGGCAAAATGTCATTATTGTAGCTCTTCTTGAGCAACTTGACTATGGATGTGGCTAGTTCCAGAGGACAGTTCTTCAATACTTTTGCTGGAATGTTCTTAGGGTCCTTACTCTTTGTAATATCCAGTGCCTTCAGCCACTTCTTGCTATCAAGTGGAGTGAATCAAACTGGCTGAAGACTGGCATCTGTGATGCTAGGGACCTCAGAAGGAGGCCAAGATGGATCATCACTCAGCACTTTTGGTTGATAACTGATGCAAAAGCTTCAGTTTTGTCTTTTCCACATGTCACATCCTGCCAATTGGAATACATCCTCTTTATTCCTATACTCCTCTTGCAGTTTCTGAACCAAAGCAACACAATCCTGCTGAAAATGCTTGTCTGTTGTAGCTGCAGGAGAACATGACTTGAGGTTATGTTCCATGTGGTCATACAAGTTTCTCACATTCGCTGATTCAGTTTAACAAAAGAATGACAGTTTAAGCAAGGTACTAGAGAATGCCTTGTTGACCAGCAAGTTGTTGAGGTGAAACAGGATGGGGAAAACATTTACCAACAATATTATGTAAAAATTCACAAGAAAATTGCTAGTCTTTAGGTTTCAAGGACAGGAACTACACAATTTAACAGCAATTTTCTTTGGTGTTAAACATTTTCTGTAAATTCATACTGTGGAAATAAGCACAGTAAACAGTTCAAGTCCCTAGAACGTTTGTAAATCATTATCATGCAGCACATCTTTCAGAACACGTAATAACACTAGCCTGCTTGATTTTTATTTGGTTATGTACAATATGATATTGTATAAAATCTGAAAGACTTACTTGATGCAGTGCGTTTAACATTTGCAACCGGATTTACTTTCTTCATTTGACTGCTTCCAGCTTTCTGCTTTGTTGTCATACCATTTACTACTGTTGGCACCTTCTTTCCTTTTGCCTAGTTTAGCAAGAAAATAAATATTTGTAAGTAAATATCTGATAATGCTCCCTAGGATTTCTTCGTCTTTGATTTCTTTTATTTAGCGTTGCCAAAAATATACCCCAAATATCCTTAAAAGTACAACACCCCACCAACTGACTGAGTTCATTATAAAGTAGGTGCAGTGATTTAAAACACTAACAAGTGACACATCATGTTAACGGTCAAGTGTAGTTCATGTTGTTGTGGGGACATGCTGAGCTGTCCAAGAGATTCCCTATGTAAGGTGAAGAGGAATTGGGAAGAGAAGAGGAGGCAAAATCTCATGCACTTCTTGGCTAGTGACTGGCAGAACCCATCTATGTTTGAGGTCTCAGAGCACATTATCTTTCTCATACTTGGTTAGAGTTGCACATCAGGAAAGGAAATAGAGCAATACCAAGAAAAAAATCGAATAAAATTATAGCTTCAGTAATGGTAACGATGAAGCAATTGGTGTGTCCAACAAAATCCAACAGGTTCGCTCATGTTCTTCAAGGAAAAGAGGCTGTTATCCTTACTTCTTCTAATCTGACCTTTGCTTTTCTAATTAGAAAACTAAATTTCTGAACACTGCTTCACAAATTTCAGGTTCAAAGTAATGACCTCTTTCTTCCACTACAGGTTTGTAGAAGGAACATTCCTTACTACCAGTGTGCACTCAGAAAATTAAACTGATGAGCAAACAAGGTGCACAAGATCACTAAAACCTGACTGTTAGCTAAGTCCGTTGTTGATATCCTAACAAAAACTTGTGAAGCGTACACATTCTCTGCCCTTAATCTTTAATATAAACATCTGCTATTGGAGGATCATCAACTCAATGAAAGACACTCTTTGCTCTGCTTGAAATTTGTTGTCCTTCAGCGTAAAGAGCTCATAATGACCAAGTGTTGAGATCGGCAGATTCAAGAGTTCATGATTCTATGCTGAGGGAAGCACTAAAGCTTGGACTAGTGGCTGCAAAGGCACACAGGGGAAAAGCCTCAGTGCAGGGGCCTCCCGCTATATTATCCCGTCGGTGTTAAAAACCTGCAAAATCCCTTGGGCTTTACGTTTGACATGGAATAAATACTGTAAACATGAGCTAGGTGTAATGAAGCACCACAGAGTACCATGTGTGTTGAAAGAAACCTATTCTGTTTCCGCTTTATGAAAAAGTCAAATTTGAACTGCAATCTACTTCCATAAATTCAATGAATTAAGTACATTTTTGGTAATGTCATAATATTTGGTCACACTTGTGTGTCAACATTTACTGCAATAATTAGTTTTGTTAATAAAGTCAGCATAGTCCTGGATGACCATAGGCTGCTCTCCACTTTGAGGGGGAGAGCTGACTGGTGGTGATTTAACCTGAGGATCACCACATCTCAGGCTAGGGGCATGGTTCAGAAGACAGACCTTCATGAATAACCTCAGCCAGTACAGGAATTGAATCCAAGCTGTTGGCATCGCTCTGCATCACAAACCAGCCATCCAGCCAACTGAGCTAACCGACCCCTCCTGACAACGTTGTCAACAGCTCCTCCGGGTTTGGCAATGTATTGAGTGGATTAAATTCTAGTACCTAAGTTACTGTTAACTTACGCAGCCATCTAACTTCATAATAGGAATAGTCCAATTACTTTGTTCTCAGACCCCAGTTTTTGCAGTTCCTAACCTACTTTCCCTCTTGGAATATAATGTCTGAGATGAAACCAGCAGAATATTCCTCTGACCACACGCCTTGTATCCTCAGATTGGTTTGCTGGTGTCACTAAACTTATCAATCATGTCAATTTCACTTTCACATAAAAAAACTCATTCCAAATTAACTGAAGTGCTGTTAACCAGTTTCTTACTAACAAGGCTGGTTTTTCATGCTATTACACAACCCAATCACAGCCAGTGCCCCCCGTAATTGCTGGGAACTATTTCCAGTTACAGTCTTATGTTGCAAAGTTGTGCTCCTGCCCAATGATCAGACAGTCAGTATGGTGGGTCTTGGTACAAGACTCTTCATTCTTTTATCTAAATAAGGTTTTGCTGTCAAAAGCAACAGAGTATGTACGTTTCTAACCTTTGTGTTTATCACCTGCTATCTAGCTCACACACACGCTCTGCATTTTTCTATTAACATTGGAGTCCATAAATTTATGAATATATCAGAGATCTAATTATAGAGATGATCATCTAGAGCTGCACACGTGTAGTAAAGATCAAATAGAATTTTCAGTCTATTGAGTCCAAGACTGGAGACAAACGGAACTAATGGTTGGAGCAGGGAGCAGAATATTAAGGTGGATGTGAAGATGAATTCAATAGGGATGGAGATGAAGATAGGATAGGGAAGGGAAAGTGAAAGAGAATGAGAACTGAAGAAAGGTGAGGTTGACAGTGAAGAAAAAGCCAGGAAGAAGACAACAGCTGGAAAGTGGTCAGAGGAGAGTGGGGGATGGGGGACGGGGGGGGTGGGGGACAGGAATAAAAAGAAGAGGAGAGATAAAGAATGCTAAGATGGGAAAATTCAGATCAGCAAGAGTAGTGATAATCAAGCATGGGACAACCAGCCAGGGGAAGAAACACACGCCTATTAGGGCCAGGATGGGTCAGATGGATGGGACATACATTTCAGCAGTTACTGGTGAAAGGGGAAATGAAGTTGAGTAGGCATAATGTGGGCTGAACTGCAGTCATTGGGGAGACGGGGCATAGGATTCACATGGACTGGGTGGCTTTGAATCTTGGAGTAGGAAATGCAGTCAGTGGTGATTGTGGGGGGTGTGAGGTGGGCAGGGAGGGAGGAGGTCAAAATCTTGCTCAGTGGGAGAGGTAGGCCTGTACTTAAACATGGGGGGTGTGTGTGTGTGTGTGTGGCGGCGGCGGCATGGGGTTGTGTCTATTGCTTAATGAATGAACTCTGTGGGTGTGATTTTCAGCTGTGCTCACTCCGAGACTGGAAAATCCCACCCAAGGTCAACGGACCTTTGACTGGTCCTGTCCCACCTGCTACGATTCTTGTGGCAGGCGGGGCAAGAAAATTCCACCCTGTTTGTTTGCCTGTAACTGCTTATCTCCACCATCAGAAATCCAGTGTTTTCTGCCTTCTGTATTTTTCCATTGAGCTTCAGTTTTTTTTTTCAGTGTTGAGAATGGAGGGGAGGGTTGGGATTGGGAGTTTAATTCACTTTTTCCTCTAATGCCAAGGTTTTCATATGAAGGGCTGTCACTTGGATTTTCTATGCTGTTGTGTAACATTGTTCTGATATCATTGTGATTGCTTGCTAGTGTTGGTAATGCTAGTCTTGATCTTGAATACTCTTCCTCTGTGTAAGCAGAAAGCTACAAGCTACAAAATACTTGGATGATGTCTTCAACACATCAATGCGGATAATCAATGGTTCACTGAAATCAACATGTGTTCATTGGCTCATTGTCTTGTTTAACATCCTGACCTGTGCCAGGAGGCATAGGCACCGAAACAATTTGCTCACATTGAAGTCAACCCAGAACTGCCAATAACGAAGACCTTCAAAATAAACTGAAAATGTGACTCAAATTACGCTAACCTTTCTGGAACATTATTGACAAAAATGACAAGTGACACAAGCTGTGGGCTGGCACTAACTTTATCAATAACAAAGATCTGACAACAGCAGTGCCTCCAGAGTTTGACCTCCCTCAAACAAAAATGGTTTACACTCAACAAGATTTACACTCGCCAGGCAAAGACATCACACTTCACCCACAAACTGAAATTTCAAGGACAGCCCAATATGCAATGATGTTCACCGTATTGTGATGGAATGCGCCCTATGAAAATCTGCTATACAAATCAAAACAATCCACCCAGTAACGTTCAGGGCTATGGATGTCCAACTTGGAGTTAGACTTGTAAAGCTGCAAGATGTCATATGCAAGAAGAGGAGATTGGTAATGGGGCAGATCTGAATTTAATTCTGCCCATCCAGCAGGAAGAGGGCAGAAGAATTAAAATAGCTGCAATGATCTTGCCACTGCATTCTTGCTCTGTTATATCTCCTGGGACATGCATCTAGACAGGCCAGATTCCTGCCTAAATCAGCTGATAGACTTATTACTTTCTACAAATCTGATTATATGACAGAAATAGGATCCCAAGGCAAGTGTGTATAAGAACCTAGTGGATGCATGCACCATAAAGGAATAGTGCTCAGTGGGGCACTGTGCTTTGATCATGAACAAAATGCCTTGGTTAAGGATATTGTTGTCTTTTGTGCAATCATTACTATTAACTCTCATATTATTCCAGAGGCCCAGTTTGTTTTTGTAGCTGGAGGAGTATTCCTGTTTTTATGGCTCCCCAATCCTTCATTAAACCTTCTCGATTCTGAGGGCTTCTGAGGGACAAGATTTACGAACATTTGGAGAGGTTTGACATGATCAGGAATAGTCAGCATGGATTTGTCAAGGGCAGGTCGTGCCTTACAAGCCTAGTTGAGTTCTTTGATAATGTGACTGAACACATTGACGAAGGAAGTGCCGTGGACGTAGTGTACATGGACTTCAGCAAGGCGTTTGATAAGGTCCCCCATGCAAGACTTCTTGAGTAGGTGAGAGGGCATGGGATCCAAGGGCCTTTGGCCTTGTGGATTCAGAACTGGCTTGCCTGCAGAAGGCAGAGAGTGGTTGTGGATGGGGCTTTTTCTGAATGGAGGTCAGTCACCAGCGGAGTGCCTCAAGGATCTGTTCTGGGACCCTTGTTGTTTGTCATTTTCATAAATGACCTGGATGAGGAAGTGGAGGGATGGGTAAGTAAGTTCGCTGATGACACTAAGGTCGGTGGTGTTGTGGATGGTCTGGAAGGATGGCAAAAGTTGCAGCAGGACATAGATAGGATGCAGGACTGGGCGGAGAAGTGGCAGATGGACTTCAACGCAGATAAATGTGTAGTCGTCCATTTTGGCAGAACCAACGGGATGAACGAGTACACTATCAAGGGCAGAAGTCTGAGTAGTGTTGAAGAGCAGAAGGATCTTGGGGTCCGGGTCCACAGGACTCTTAAATCGGCCTCGCAGGTGGAGGAGGTGGTCAAGAAGGCGTATGGTGTACTGGCCTTCATTAATCGAGGGATTGAGTTTAGGAGTCGGGAGGTAATGCTGCAACTTTATAAGACCCTTGTCAGGCCTCATTTAGAGTATTGTGCGCAGTTCTGGTCGCCTCACTATAGGAAAGATGTAGAAGCTATTGAGAGGGTACAGAGGAGATTTACAAGGATGTTGCCTGGACTGGGAGGCATGCCTTATGAAGTTAGGTTGAGGGAGCTGGGACTCTTTTCCCTGGAGAGACGAAGGTTGAGAGGCGACCTGATAGAAGTTTACAAAATGTTGAGAGGAATAGATAGGGTGGACTCTCAGAGGCTATTTCCCCGGGTTGAAATGGTTGCTACGAGAGGACACAGATTTAAGGTGCAGGGAGGGAAGTTCAGAAATGATGTTAGGGGTAAGTTTTTCACTCAGAGGGTGGTGAGTGAATGGAATCGGCTGCCGTCAGTGGTGGTGGAGGCGAACTCGCTGGGGTCTTTTAAAAGACTTCTGGATGAGTATATGGGGTTTAATGAGATTGAGGGTTATAGATAGGTCTGTAGGTTGGTAGGTGTTGATGTGATCGGCGCAACTCGTGGGCCGAAGGGCCTGTTTGTGCTGTAGTGTTCTATGTTCTATGATTCCTCTTCAGCTGGACTGCTGGCTGATATTGTGCAAGGTGTGTAAGACACACGCTCCAACTAGTTCAGTCATCAAATGCTCGATACAAAGAGCTTGCATGTTTAAGAGTACACCGAGTCAGGCAGGGCTCCTGGCCATCCAGCAATTGTGGGGGGTTGGAGAAGTGGGAGTGTGATGTTGTACAAGGTGGTCAGTGGCAAGCATAGAAGGTCTCTAGGCCTGCCTAGAGGGTCTTCCCTACCCCAACCCTGGCTTGCCAGTGGATGCCCTCCTCCAGGCATCTAAATTGGCCCCCAAGAGTGCTGGAACATGAAAGCCAACTGGAAAATCCCAATCAACCCCTTTCCCACCTAAACAAAAATGGCCTGGAGGGAGGATGGAGCCGGGAGACTGACACACTGGGTAGTGAGGCTAATTTTCATCCACATTCACCGCCGACCCCAGTCCTGGGTGGGGCTGAAAATTCAGCCCACTATTTCCTATTTACACAGTGATATTGTCTCATTTTCCCACGTAGAAGGCCTCTCAGTCTTCCTTAATGCTACAGACTTGCCTCTCCCATTTTACAGGGATTGCTTTCTAACCATAATATATGTCTGAGGTCTTTATTTCTGGAATGTGTACTGCCTGTTCTAACAGCTTGTTGCAGGTGGGATGATATGGTTTTACTGAATGTCGCTTTTTCTGCCCATATTACCATTACTGAAATGAACTTCCCCAATAGCTGAATTCAACCTGCAACCACAGATGCTGAAGAATGTTTTGATTGGTAACAGGAGACTGCTCACAGGTATTGAAGGAGGTTAAATGTTTTTATTTAAAGATCCATTTTGACCGCAGGATGCTTTGCCAGAAGTCAACAAGACTTCCCACAGCTTTCCTCACAAGGGCATTCCTTCTTAATAGTTTCTGCTGTTGCTGTGTGGCTTACACCCAGCTGCCCAACCACACAAATACTGCTTGTGTGGCTTTGCTTTTTGGTCTGGACATTGTTATCAGGACTGCCTGGCGCCCTGAGAAACTGAAAGAAATTATTCTTCCTCATCAGGTTACTCTCTGCTCACTGCAATCTTTCTGATCGGCCAGACGGATGTAACATGCTTCCAGGGCCTGATGAAGCAATTTACAGTGAACACTTTCACACAAAGGCTGAAGGCTATCACACATTGCAACTTGACGATAGCCTGGGACATTTTGCAGCTCTGAACCAGTTTCTATGGATTCTCTGTTGGGGTAACACTGATATAATCCCGAGTCAGATTCTACCTTCTGCATCTTGCAGGAATATTCATTAGCTGATGGTACAAGGTCATATTCAGCATTTCCCAATATGTGTGAAGGTCTATGTCACAGATGTTGGCTTTCTAATGACCAGATGGCACTGACATTTGGGTTTCTCACCCAAAATGACACTTGGGGACCAATCGATATTGAGCCCACACCCGCTGCGTGCGGGAATGGTGGTGGGGGCTCAGGATTCAGTGAAACCCCAGGAGTCGCAGATCTCGTCAGCGTTTTGCGACTTCTGATTTTTGCCTTCCCTCACCGGTGATGTAATCAGGTTCATGCCCATACTGGGCATAAACTTAACTTATTTTCATTTTAACATATTTAAATATAATTAAAAATCTACCCCCATCAGCTACTGACTTCCTACCATGCCAACGTGATGTCACATCAGTGCAGTTTACAGCAGGTTCACCTAGTCGTGGACCTATCATGCAGATCCTCCCAGGGTAAAGGCGAGTATAGACCCCAGCGGAGATAGTGGAATCACGCCAACTTGTGCCGGGGTGGATTCCAGTGGAAACCTCACACGGGGGACAGGGGAAGATCCATTAATTTATGGTGGTAGGTGGTAGCAGACATGGGAACCAGGGGTGCCAGCGTTGGCCATTTGGGGAGTGGGTGGGTGGGTGCTGGCATTGACTGCGTGGGGCTTGGGGTGAAAGGATCTGATGTTCAGGGGGAAAGGGGGGCTGGGTGTGGCTCCGATCAGCTTGGGGGAGAAATTCTGAAGCAGTGGAGGAGCTTCTAAAGACCTATATGGTGGGCTGGGGGCAGGAGGGGTAGTGGTGAGGTCATTGTTTGTTCTGACCTTTAAACATAGCACCCAATCTCAGTTCAGCCTGGCTTTGCTGCTGTTTTGAGGCCCTGACCTTGACTCATAAGAACATAAGAACATAAGAAATAGGAGCAGGAGTAGGCCATCTGGCCCTTCGAGCCTGCCCCGCCATTCAATAAGATCATGGCTGATCTGTCGTGGCTCAGTTCCACTTTCCCGCCCTCTCCCCATAACCCTTAATCCCCTCGCTTATCAAAAACCCATCAACCCGCTTCTTAAAAATATTTAGCGAGGCAGCCTCCACCACTTCAACGGGCAGAGAATTCCAGATATTCACCACCCTTTGAGTGAAGAAGTTCCTCCTCAACTCCGTTCTAAACCGCCCCCCCTTTATCTTGAGGCTGTGCCCCCTAGTCCTACTGTCTTTTTTGAGTGGGAAGAGTCTCTCCACCTCTATTCTATCCATCCCATTCATCATCTTATACGTCTCAATGAGATCTCCCCTCATTCTTCTAAACTCTAACGAGTACAAGCCTAGTTTATTCAGCCTCTCCTCATAGCTCAACCCCCTCAACTCCGGTATCAGCCTAGTAAACCTCCTCTGCACTCCCTCCAAGGCCAAAATATCCTTGCGCAGCTGCGGCGCCCAAAACTGCACACATTGAGTCAGGGGCTTTTTTATGGTGGCGTGTGATAAGGTCTGGAAAGAAATGTGTTGTCTCTGAGAGAAATACATCATTTTTCTCGCCAGAACCAATACCCTTAGTCAGTTTTGGGAAAATTCCACCCAGTTAACTAAAGGAAGACATGCAGTCATATGGTGCCTGACTGAGAAGTTTCACTGTTAAATATTGTCACAATATCCAGTCATGGAGAATGATATATCTGCAGCATCAGATGATGTTTTTCCTCTTGCTGGGAGGTTGCTCTTTGACAGCATCATGCTAGATGCAGCCACCATGATATGTCAATTTTCCACATTCTGCCATCTGATTTAGACTCTGATAACAGCCAAATGGCCACCTATCATCAGAACATATTATATGCAGATACTGGATAGGATATTCTTTTCAAGTGTCATGAATGCTAATCTCTGAATAAAATGTTGTGGCGTTTGGATTTTTCCATAAATGACACTTCCATCAGTAAAGGGACCATATTAACTCAATCGGGGTGCGGGCCCTGAGTAGGCAAGTAGTCTGGTCTCCCACAGCAAATGGCCCGGATGGTTTAACTTCCAAGTCGTATTCCCATGCTCCAACTCAGAGTCAGTGGGAATGATGTCACCATTGGGAGGCAATCTTTTAAGGTTTGCTGGTTAGGCTGTTCTTCATCCATACCAATGGGTAGAGTGTACACAGCATATGCTCCATCCATCGGCACCTCCAAACTGTTTTAGGGTTCTATGTCCATTATAGGGCCAAAAAATTGTGTATTATAAACAGGCTCCACCTTAAAATAAATGGGTACCCACTCTGTCCATGAGGACTCCAGACAAGATAGTAGTAAGTGCCTGGGAGTGGAAACAGGACATTAGGTTTAACCCCAAGATTTTCAAAGTATCAGCACTTTGTTCCTGCACAATGGAGGCCATAAACATCAACAAATGCTTCTTCCAATGTGGGAGTCAGAGAAAAAACTGCTGCTCAGAATGAAAGAAAAATAACTGAGCTAGTGACCCAGAGTAAGACCTCATATAAAGCAAAGTGGGTGGGGAGAGATTGTACAACTAATAATGACATGCATTGCATGAAAGTCTTAAAAAGGACAACATCCCTGCGATTTATGTCTTCCTATAGTTGACAGAAAACCTTTGTTGTAGGTGGGAGAACAAATGCCAGACATTGATGTAGTGTTGCTAGAAATCCAGCAGATGGCTATCTTTGCTTTACTTCTACTTCAGAATAGATTTCTGTAGCAAACTGAATCAGTTTCCAATTCACAAGAAGACATATGGCAACATACCATGTAACTAGAGATTATTCAAAGTGGTTGCTTCATTCTGGAAACAGAACCATAAAATCCCAAGAGCAATGACGTTGGAACGATTTGAATTACCAGTTCCTGAAAGAGCTTCTAAAGTTCTATACAACTTTAAAATGAGTGTAAACGTTATAGCAAACCATTTTCTTAACATCTAAAATGCTAATTGATGGGGAGATTGAGGAGACCTCCTGCTTGTCTGCTGTAAATTCAGTAGAGGAGTCATGTAACAACCAGATGACCAGTATAATTGCCCTTTATCCCGTATTTCCCAGGGATCCCTCAGCTCCTTTGTCCATGTTATGATGAACAAACAAAAGAAGTTTCTCTGAAATTTACCTCCAAAGCTTTTAGTGCAGCTAACAACGCAATCAGGCTGAAAATGCCTATTTAAAAAGTAGAGTGATTAATACTTATTCCACCTGGAAAAGGAGCACCTAGCTGTTTCTGGAGATGTAAAAACATAAGAATTCCACATGCAATCATATAATTGGTGGATTACCGAAGTACCTGTGAGGTTGTTTTGACTGTTCCCTTTTCTGCAGCAGAGGTGTTAGTTTTATTAGTCATAGACCGCGTGGAAGACAGAGGTGAAGAAGCATGAGTTTTGTTATTTTTAGAGGACAGTTTCTCAGTGGATAGCCTACTCTGGACCCCAAGTGGTTGCGATTTGCGAGCAATTGGTTTTGGTGGTGGAACGTTGTCATACAGGTCATTATTGTCACCGTGAACCTCCTCATACCAGAGCGTATTAGCGTTAGTAGTGAATACCTCTTGTTCCTGTGATATACAATATAGAACAAGCTTCAGCTGTTAGAAGCAATAACATGCAGATTAAATGCAACATCAACCATTTGGCAAAAATGCTTAAAGTGCTTAAAGAACCAGGCTCATGTCGTTTCTGCAGCTTATACTCCATTAGTATAATTCATGACTTAAATTATGAGATAAATGTAACATTTAAATTGCCTGTTAGTATCAGGGGGATTAGCCTGGGTAAATGTATGGGGTTATGGGGATAGGGACTGGGTGGGATTGTGGTTGGTGCAGACTCAATGGGCCAAATGGCCTCCTTCTGCACTGTAAGCTTCTATGATTCTATGATATTATTAAAATTAAGTTTGGCATAATTCCAGTTATGCAATCAATATTGGAATTAATTTGCAGAAACATAATGGTTAAAACTACTTGATTCAATGCTGAAGAAAATCTTGGGGTAATACTCAAATTTAGATTAATCAGACTCAAATAATGTTTTTTTAAGAATGTATAAAGACCACTGCACTGGAGAATGTTTGTTCATTGCACTAGTGTCAAAATAATATTTCCTCCTCCCTGAAGTCACAGCACAAAATAACAAACATAACTCAGCACTAACAACACCCAGGTTTTATAGACATTGTCAAAAGTTGATTCTGAATGCTGCTCTGCCATCTCCAAGAATAACTGAAGCATAAAATGCCAGAGAGCTATATGACATTATCAACTAGTGTGAAGCTTAAAATACAGTTGGCATTCAATTTGGATGGTTCACGCAGAGCCATTAAGTTTATGGGATCCAAATTGTTCATAATGATCACAATATACAACTGTAAGGCCACGTTTCATGCTGTTGATAGTTGTACCGACTACTTTGCTGATCTTTGTAATCACGAAATCGTGGTGGACTTTCCAGCACATTCACTCATTCACTTGCCCATATTAATGCAGTTTTGACATGTATTTATAATTAACCAATGTTGCTCTCAAAGTTTATGGTGTGACTGAACTCCTTATTGAGATCAGTGGCAAACTATGGCCTGAATTTGCACACAGAGAAGGTGTCTGTCATAGTTTTAATCATTGCAGAGGCACAAACCCAGAAGTCCCAACCTGGAACCAAACCCCATCATTTTCACAAGGAGTGAATGGAGGCCAGTTTATTTTGCGCATCAGTGGTTCATTTGCATAGGCAGGTACACATGTAGCTGCCTTCAGTCAGACCCAATTTTGGCTAATGGGCTTTTTGAAATATAACTTGACCTATCGAAGAAAGTCTAAAGTTAGCGGAGTTCTTTGGGGTGGTAGGATACCCTTTAAAGAGGTAGGGTAACGTTTGGAACAATCCATCAACATCTATGGGAGAGGCCTTTGGGATTGTTGAAATAAGACATGAATGTGCATAAAAAGTGGATAAACTCAGTGGAACTATCAAGTTCATTAGAGCTCTCAAGAGAGCAGTGAAAAAGGCTATCAAGGGAGCTGTCAAGGCTCTTTGGAACTGTCAAGCTGTCAAGAGATTTAAATCTTCTCACCTTTAAATTTAAAATAGCAGTCTGTTGATTTAAAAAAAATCAGTGTTTGCAATTTCATTCTGTTTGTTGACATAAGCCTGAGGGTTACCATTATAGGATCTGTGCTGCATGACTGATTATACTACATAGGATTAACACAGTGGGATGCACAGTTCACAGCTGAGTCACAGCTCCAAGTGTTTAAATCCTTTGACGTGCAGCTATGAAATACAAATGCTTGTTTTGATTTGGGGTTAAGAAGTTGATCGAATTTAAATCTCCTGAATTTCTTTTAAATCAGAGTTTTTTTAAAGAATGAATCATCACACTTAAAACTTTACTTAATTTCCTCTCAACATGTGTCCTGAAGTCTACCCATAGTCGATACTGAATGAGTTGGCATGGGGAGAGCAAGGGAAAAGGGTAGGGAGCATGGATAAGTCAAGAGTTAGCACTAAATTAGCATAGGAGCTACAAAGGGCCACGAGTGTTCATGGAGCCGGGAATTCTATTGATTCTGTGCTTCCAAATTGGGAGCAAAGTTTAGGTCTATATTTTCTATTAAAAATTAAAATTTAAGTCAAACTTTTGCAAAAATTATCCACTTTTCAGGGATTTCTCTATTTTTTCATGCGATGTATCATTTATTACGCCATCATTTATTGTCCATCCATAATAGCCCTTGAGAAGATGGTGGTAAGAGCCATTCTTGAACCTATACATTCCATGTGATGTAGTTATACCCATGGGAAGGGATTTCCAAGACTCTGACCCAACAACAGTGAAGGAACTCCACTATAGTTCCAAATCAGAATAGTGTAAGACTTGGAGCAGAATTTACAGGTACTTGTCTTCCCATGCCTCTGTTGCCCTTGTTCTTCTGGACAGTAGAGGTCATAGGTTAGGAAGGAGCCTAGGTGAGTTGCTGCGGTTCATCTTGTAGATGGTACACACAGCTACCATTGTGCTTTGGTGGTGGAGGGAGTGAATGTTGAAGGTATGGAAATTAAGCAGACTTTTTTTCTTGGATGGTGTCAAGTTTCTTGAGTGCTGTTGGAGCTGCACTCAACACGGCAAGTGGAGAATATCCCATCACACTTCTAAGATCTGTCTTATAGATGGTTGAAAGACTTTGGTAAGTCAGGAGATGAGTTACATAAATTGAATCTTTACATAAATTGAATCTTTACATAAAGCAAACTGCAAGACTTTTTCCTACCAAACCATTTAAGCTCTGCTAGGTTAATGACAACCCCTTGAATCTAAGAGGACAAAGTCGTAACCACAATGTCAATGTATTTCTCCTGACAGGGCTGATTCCTTGCTGATATTTTTATACAAAAGACTGCTATTCAAATGCCTTACTGTTCCATTTAGGCAAGGTACATCATCATAATGAAGAGAGATTCCACGAGGACATGCATATCCATTAGGCATGGTGCCACCATATCTATTTGGAGATATTGACCGTCTGTGTAATAAACTGAAAAAGAAAAGCAAAGAATAATCAATGATGAATATTAATGCAAAGCATTTTGTGATGAATATGAGTGGTCATTTTAAGATACATCACTTAAAACCACTGGAAGTTCAGCATGGAAGACCAGAAATTAGGCTGGAACCTAGATTGTTGGATCTCATCTCCCCTGCCAGTTTCCATATAACCTTGGTCAGGGTGCAGGCCAGAGGAGATTGGGTGGGGCGGGATCCTAGACTTGGAAGTGGATCTCATAGCGCTGGAAACCAACTAGGTGGTAGCTTATCTGGTAAAATAGGTGTGTTTGTCTCTTAGCTAATGCAAGTGCGATCTACTGAAAATTTAGGGCAAAATTTTCTGGCACTTCCTGCTAGCAAGGCCTTCTGCTCCCGCCAGCAGACGGGCAAGCCATACATTATAACAGAGACATTGGCAGGACCAGAAGTTTCTGCCAGCAGCCAATGGCAAGCTGCCTCCACTGCCAGAAAACACACCTCAGGGCAAAGAGGCAGAAAATCCCATGCTGAGAATTTTTTCTATAAAGGAAGTGGGATGGGCCAGACTCACAAAGGAATCTGAGAGATGTCCTGGAATGACTTGTGCCAGAAATATTGGCTGCTTCTGACCTATGCACATTTGAGATGAATCTCTAATGATTCAACCACCTGCCATTGGTAGGGAAATCAAAAGTTCTTCTTGGAATCAGTAAATAAGTTGCTGGCAGGTGCAACTCAGCACTTACACTGTGGGATCACTCTTACATGAGTCTTGATAAGTAATGTTTTGTCTGTTGATGGGGGACATCCATTGTACTAAGTATGGCAGAGAAGGAAGATAAGTGACTTTCCTTCACTGTTCTACAGTGCTTCTGTGAACGGAGCTAGGAAGTAAATGAATGTAGACTGGGATAATTCTCAATCCACATTTCCCTACTGCACAGAGTCTTGCCCGCACTCCCAATGGTATTGTTAAATTGAGAACTCATTATGTGAGAAATCACAAATCGAAATCAACATCTGACTACACAGTGATGGCTCATATATTTCTACTCCTGTGTGTAATATTGCACTGTCAAGCTGATACAATACTTGCTGTATGCAGTACTTTGTTAATTTCTTGTTATATGTGTGCTGCATTCTGCAAAGTCTAAAGTCAGTAAAAGTTCTAAATAATATTTGTTTAATCAGTTCAGTCTTAAATTCAAACAATTATTTGCTTTGTTAATGGCTATTGTATTTTGTACTCACCTGTGCAAAATAATATGTAACTAATGGATTGCAATGCTTGCGAGATATCTATAGAATCGTGATGTGGAGATACCATTAGACTGGGGTGAGCACAGTAAGAAGTCTCACAATACCAGGTCTCCACTCACCTGATGAAGTAGCAGCACTCCAAAAACTCGCAATTCCTAATAAATCTGTTGGACTTTAACCTGGTGTTATGAGACTTCTTCCTATAGAATCATAGCCAGTGCTGCTGTCAGCTCTTTGAAACAGCTACTTAGTTCCACTCTCTCACTCTTATCCCATAGTGCAACAATCTTTTTCCAATTCTCTTTTAAAAGTTATTTGTGAATCTGCATCAACCATCCTTTTGGGCAGTGCATTTCCGGTCATGATAATTTCTACCAAAAAATTTCTAATCTCCCTTCTGGTTCTTTTGCCAATTATCTTAAACTTGTGTCCTCTGATTACCCACCCATTATGTGGAGATGCCGGCGTTGGACGGGGGTAAACACAGTAAGAAGTCTGACAACACCAGGTTTAAGTCCAACCAATTTATTTTGTAGTAAACTCACAAGCTTTCGGGGTTTGCCCCTTCATCAGATTCACCTGACGAAGGGCAAACCCCGAAAGCTTGTGAGTTTACTATCAAATAAATTGGTTGGACTCAAACATGGTGTTATCAGACTTCTTACTATGTTTACCAACCCATTGCCAGATTCTCTTAGCTTGCTATCTCAAAACCCTCATTATTTTAAACACTAATGTTAACCTGCTCTAAGAAGAAAAATCCCAGTTTCTCTTCTCTTCACACAACTGAAGCCTTTCATCCCTGGTACCAATCTGGTAAACTTCTGCTATACTGTCTCCAAGGGTTCTGTTGAACTTAGCATAGAGTAGTGCATGGCTGCTTCGTACAAGTACCTCATACTCCCATCACCATTTCGTGCAATTAAATGCATTATTCACACAAATATTTGAAACAGATCCACCTACAGCAGTGTCATGAAAAATCAGGAACCCATTAAGTTGTATCAAAAAAATGTCCAAAATTACAAAATGATTAATATCTCTGTTCCAGTTCCTTTATATATTTTATCAAGGTCAATTTCCTATGACTAAGATAAATTCTTACTTGAAGCACTGTTTTGCTGTCTGTATAACACTTGAAGTTGTTTCTACATCAATGTAGTCATAGTGTAAGGCTGCTGGGTCTGTGGAAGAACCAGTTTCAGACAGTAAAATGCCAAGCCATCTTCCCAGCTCCTCTCCTGATGAGGTCTGCAGAAACAAAATGTTTATCACTTAGTGTAGCTTATCAATACAGACATGATCAGTGTAAACCATTATAATGTACAAACAAAACCACATTTCTAATTCTATATTTATAGATCAATCTGAGAATGCATTTCATTAATACCTTATGAGTACTGTTTAGTATTTACAGCTTTTAAACTATACAGACTGTCATAGCATATCTATAGAAATAATTTTAAGTAAATTGACAACTTCCAAGTTTTAAACAAAGGACAAGTTACATGATACTTGGGTTGACTGCATGGATCTAATTCTACAATAACTTGTAGATATTGCTATCAAATGGAAACAGCAATAATAATATTTTTATGTTGTGCCTTTAATATATTGAAAAGTTCCAAGGTGTTTCACAGGAACATGATAAAACCAAGTGTGACACCAAGCTACATAAGGAGGTATTAGTTCAGTTGAAAGAAAGCTTGGTCAAACAGATAGTTTTGAGAGGAAAGTGAAAGATAGAGTGAGACAGAGCAAGAGGAGAGTGTTGTAGGGAGGGAGTTCCAGAGCTGGGGGCCTAGACAACCAATGGCACAGTCATCAATGGTAGAACAATGGGGAAGTTGTGATGTTGTGGTATGTTGTGGGAACGGGTAAGTAATCCAGAAACTCAGGAAAATGCTCTGGGGGTGTGGGTTCGAATCCGATCATGGATGGTGAAATTTTAATTCAATAATAATCTGGAATTAAAAGTCTAATGATCAGTATGAAATGATTGTCATAAAAACCAATCTGGTTCATGTGTGCCCTTTAGAGAAGCAAATCTGTCATCCTTATCTGTTCTGGCACATGTGAGACTCCAGATCCACAGCAATGTGGTTGACTACTAAATGTCCTCAGGGATGGGTAACAAATGTTGGCCCAGCCAATGACGTCCACATCCCATAAACAATTTTTTAAAAAAATTATGATTGGAAATGTACAAGGGACCACTACTGGAGGAGCACAGGTGTCTTGCAGGCTTGTGGGATTGGAGGAGATTTTGGAGATAGGGAAGGGCAAGGCCATGGAAGGTTTGGAAAACAAGGATAAAAATTTCAAGATCAAGACATTGTTTGACTAGGAGCCAATGTGAGCACAAGCATGATAGGGGAACAGGACTTGGTGCAAGTTGAGACACAAACAGCAGGGTTTTGGATGACTTCAAGTTTAGAGAGTAGAATGTGGGAAACAGCCAAGGATGCACTGAAATACTCAAGTCTAGACGTAGCAAAGACATGGACGAGGGTTTCAGCAACACATAAGGTGTGACATGGGCAAATTCAACTGATGTTAAGGAGCTGGAAATAGGCAATCTTAGAGATGGCACAATTATGAGGTTGGAAACTCATCTCAGGATTAAATGTGACACCAAAATTGTGAACAGAAATGGCTTTATCTCAGACTATTGCCAGGTTGGGGAATGGCGTATTTAGTAAATAGAGTTTAGAGCATGGACCAAAAACAATGGCTTCAATTTTATTTCTGCAGTGCACTTAATGTAGAAAAAGCTGTCAGAAAGCTTCTTAGGTTTTGTAGGTTTGGTTGGGGTGGGGGGGGCGGGGGGTTAAAAGTAAAAGCAAAATATAGAGCAGACACCAAATCGTCGTATCAGAATTAAAAGAAATAACTGAAATAGGATAAATGTCTAAATTAGCAAGAGCAATGTCCTGAGAACTGAACCAGTGGAATGGAGTTTAGTAAGGGTACTAAAAGTGAGGGGTTTGGTCTGCCAGGTATCCTATGGCTAAAAAAACATTGACTCGTATATGACTGGATGTCAGATGGACAACCTTGCGAGAACAAGGAAAAGGCAGGGAGGTAGAACTTGGCTGCATGGAAACTGAAACTGACAGGAAGGTGAAGAGGAGAAGGCGGAGGAGTTAGGGAGGGTAAAGAGGAGGTTGAGGAGACATTTATTATGAAAATAAACATAAATAATTGTTTTGGCATCCAGAAGAATCTTGGGGGAGTTGTATGAGAATTTGACAGAAGAGAGGGAGACACAGTTTTGCTTAGCAGAATTGAGCATGTTCTGACAGTGAATGCACATTAGTAGCCCTTGGATTTAAGGGACAATACCTTGAAGATGGCAGGAATAAAAATTGTTTTTCGTTGAAAATACTTATAGCATTATCCACATTTTGATTTTAATCTTTGGTTCTGAAACAATGCTGCATTCTCTAGCTGAAAGGCCAAGGAGGTAAACTGACCTTTAACAATAATCTAAGTTGTTTCACTAGCTAATTTTTATTACCCGCTTCCTGATCAGTTTTCCAATCTCCCCTGTTACAGGAAATCATAGGAGTTGGCAGATTAACTCTTTTCACTGTCCTTGATGTGAGCTCAAAAGATCCCACTATGACCAGTCCCTCAGGTTGGGTATTTTGTAGTTAGTCACATATCTACTTCCTGTTACTTGACACAGATTGAAGAACTATTGCAACACAACAGACTTTCCCAATTATCTATCCAAGATTTCAGCCTAGTCAATCCCAGCTGCTGGATTTGAGCACACAATCTAGGCTGTCACTTCACTGCAAAGCCAGCCTCCTTTAAACAGAACTACCTCTTGAACCTCAGTCTTCTTTTAGGGATATTTATTACTGCTCTTTACAATGCTTCAAAATAACTTCATCATAACTGTCCTTGTGCATGAACTCAGCCACTAGGATTGAGGGATTTTATTCCAATCTCTCACCACAAGATACTGGAAAAACTGGAGGTACTTTAAATTTTATCATGGGGATTTTCAAGCTCTGCCTTGGCAGGACCCACCTCTGCCACGAGGGATACAAGGAGCCAGCCAAAAGTCCACTGACAACCATGGAAGCAGATGGGACTAGAAATTCCCACCCTATATATGAATATTAAGTGAAGGGGATCATTTGGTCTTTAGTAATAAGATAAGATATATTTAAATGTATCACAATGAGAGTCTCTCACTTTGTGGGTGGAATGTCATTACACCATTGGCGATGGGGTGTGGAAAATTGGGAAACACGATCTTGCTGGTGAAAATTGAGTTTCCTGATTCTCATGAGATTTTGCATCCATGTCACTAACATGGGCTCAAAATTCCACTGCTTATAATTCATTTTTCAAGCTGTACGATCATTGAGGGTTAGGTGTTTGCATGCTTTGATCATTTGTTAACTTTTAAAACATTTTTGTTAATTGCCTGACTTTGTTTTTAGCAAAGAGACCTTTACAAGAATTACCTAAAGAAAGCCTTGAAAACAGCAGCCATTTATTACAACTGCTACTATATCCTTGTGAAAGCATTACGGAGGTCCATTCCAGAAATTTTGTTTAGCTCTATAACCATTTGCCAAAGAAAGCATGGCATATGACATATTGCTTAATTCACTTCAGTCTCCAACTACAATCCTGCACGCACACATTGTAAAGTAAATATATTTCAGTTGTTGTGAATAAAGAAGGACCTATTCACTTTATGTTTGATCTCTGTGGTACAGTTTAACATTTTGGTATTCATATGAGCCACTATCGAAGAAACTAAACAAATTATGTGCAATGTGTTAAAACGTTTAGCTAAATTTGAGTTGGCAAAATGATATGTGAGAGTTCCTGATCCAGGATCAGTGAACACTGAGGGCAGAATTCCCCCATCTGGGATGAGGATGGTGGGCGCTTGGCAGTCATCATACTGAGAGTAGATGGACAAAGCATCCCCGCCAACTCCAAAAGGCCCACTGCCACTTCATGTTCAACTGAGCTTCAATTGGCAGCAGACGGGATGTCCATCCATATTTGGATGGCAGTGCAATGTTGGAGAGCTGTCGGCCAATCAGATTGGCTGACAGCTCTGCAGCCCACCCAGACACAGTACTGCAATGTCCAAAAGAGGTACTGCAGCTCCATGCCTGAGATTAAAGTCTCAGGATCGCACTTCAGGTAAGTACTGGGGGTCTTGGGAAAGAGGAGGCCCTGGGAGATTGGGAGAGGGGTGAGCTTGGTGTCAGGGGCAATATGCTGGGAACCAAAGCTCTCTGGTCTGAGGGAAGAGTGCCCCCATTCCCACTTGGGATTGAGGGGGTGTGAACCTTTTCAGTTTCTCACCCATAGTCATCGGGCGTCCACCAACCTAAAAATTGAAGCTGAGCAGAACAGGCTTGTAAGTGCTTTTTCCTGAAGGGAATTCCATTCTTGCTATTTTACACTCCCTACCACCTCTGACCCCGCCAGGCAGGTTCTGGCTTAGGTCCATGGTGGGTGTGGGGACATGAAGTGTTCCCCACTCTGAAGGCCTGCGGGGAAACCAGGCCATATTTTCCAGCACTACCTCATTAATTTAGCAACTGGGTGTTTTGTGCTGAGTATTCTGTGGTGAAGCAGATATGATGGCATGTAGTCCACCATCATATCCTTATTCAAAGGGTGTCAATATCACAGAGTCACTGTTGAAGAAAGAAGATGGATCTTCAGAACATTCTGAAGCTGGTACATGGACTTCCACGATAACACTGAATCTGGAAGATACACTTGCAGATGTAGCCCTTACCCACTGCTGAGGTGTTCTGAGGTCTAGGGTCGCTGGCAGTCTCCAATATGAACTCTAGATGCTGTCCCAGATATTGTTCAGGTGAGTCCCAACATCTACATGCCACATTATTGCAGACGTGTTTTGGATCAGCTTTTTATCCCACTGGTGTGGCGGAGAATTGGGTGTGGGTAGAAGATTCCAGTCAGACCGTCACCTGCATCCCATTAGTGGAATGCAAATCAATTTCATGTTAGCCTCCAATGGTCTGAATTCTCTGATCTTTCACACGAGCAGTGCATCTCTACCATGGGTTTCCGACAATGTGGAGCAGAATCAATGAGCAATCCCATTGATAACAGAGGGAGCAAAGACTCCCGCCACCAGTGAATGGTACGCTGCCTCCTGCCGCTGAAAAACATGTGGCTGGGGGAACTGAAGAAACAGACCCAATGAGTTTTCCTATACGCCATGGCAGGCACCAGCGGAATACACCAATGAAAATTCATGCCGATGTGAAACCAATTTTTGCACTCCTGCCAAATTCATCCCCTGCCTGCCACTGAACATGTCAGTGGGACCTGGAGGGGGGGCAGAATTCCACCCTGAGTGTTAATGCAGCTCCTGGCCCTGAATTCAACGTCAATGAGTTTCTAAATGAAGCTACAAAATGCTTTGAGGAATCACAAGTTTGTGAAAGATGGGACTTAAATAAAAGGTTCTTTCTTTTCCTTTGATGCTTATTAGCCACTGGCTTTTTCTTTCCGTTATACAAAGTCCACTTTCTTTGACTCCACATTTATTACTTCACAAACTTCTACCCTCTGTTCAGCAACAGAAAATATATTACTACTTGTTATCCAATGAACATATTCCTCACTGGTCGGGTTGCTAACTCTGGTTTGACATATTCCAATATGTTTTATCTCTCGGATTATTCATACCATGTCCTGCAGATAAGTCTTTAATTCCTGGAGGCTCCAGGACAATCCTGAAGAATCGTTGATCCTACCCATTGCTGAATGGTGCAGCAATAAACTTTGCTTATTATTTTTAAAAGGATACACATTTGCAATCTTGAATTTTATCCAATGGATGACTCAGTTCAATAACAGGTCAGTGTGTTGCAACTCAAAGTACAAAATCAGCTATTAAACATAACACACATATACTTACCTTTCAGATTATTTTAAAATATAGACCTACAGGTAATGGAGGCGAAAACATGGAATAAGCCATTTGACTTAACCATTGCATTTTGGTGTTTGCATGAATTACATGCATTACCTTCATCAGATTTATCAGATTCACCTGTCTGTTTCCACTTCCTGTCATCCATTTATCCAATCTAATCTTAAAAGCTGATATAGTTTTGGCCTCAACTGCCAGCCATGGAAGAGTGCAGAGCACCACAGCTCTCTGTGAAAAAAACTTCTCTCACTGTCTATGGTAAATCACTTAGATCAATCTTGGTATCTGTGTTCTTTGTTCTAGACCCCTCAGCTACTGGAAATATGATGTTCCTAACTACCCGGTCCCATCATTTCATACACTTAAACACGTCTATCATCATTGCCCTGTAAATTGCCTTGTGCTGAACAAGGATTCAATTCTTCAAGTCAGATGACTGCTTCTATATTTGGCAGCAAGACAAATTAACTTAAAAGATTTTTGAGCTCAAGCTCTTGTTACATTTGTTCTTACATGAATAGACTTGCTGAGTGGAAAAAAGAAATGATTCTCTTGCATCATGTAGCTCAGTGTTTTTCAAAGTGGGGGTCGTGGCCCGCGGGTAGGTCGTGGGATGTTAAAAAATGGGTTGTCAAAGATCGCCTGACCTTTTTTCCTGTTCTCTCTCTGGGTAAATTCTCACTGCTATACAGTGTATGGCCATATGAGGCAAGAATAAAGAGGTCAGCACACCCTGTATGGGCACTTGGTGCCAAATTTCTTTCCATAAGACCACATGACATAGGAGCAGAATTAAGCCATTTGGCTCATTGAGTCTGCTCTGCCATTCAATCACGGTTGATAAGTTTCTAAACCCCATAACCTTTGATCTTACATAAGAAATAGGAGCAGGAGTAGGCCATCTAACCCTTCGAGCCTGCCCCGCCATTCAATAAGATCATGGCTGATCTGTCGTGGCTCAGTTCCACATTCCTGCCCTCTCCCCATAACCCTTAATCCCCTCGCTTATCAAAAACCCATCAACCCGCGTCTTAAAAATATTTAGCGAGGTAGCCTCCAACACTTCAACGGGCAGAGAATTCCAGAGATTCACCACCCTTTCAGTGAAGAAGTTCTTCCTCAACTCCGTTCTAAACCGCCCCACCTTTATCTTGAGGCTGTGCCCCCTAGTCCTACTGTCCTTTCTGAGCGGGAAGAGTCTCTCCACCTTTATCCTATCCATCCCATTCATCATCTTATATGCCTCAATGAGATCTCCCCTCATTCTTCTAAACTCTAATGAGTACAAGCCTAGTTTATTCAGCCTCTCCTCATAGCTCAACCCCCTCAACTCTGGCATCAGCCTAGTAAACCTCCTCTGCACTCCCTCCAAGGCCAAAATATCCTTGCGTAAGTACGGCGACCAAAACTGCACACAGTACTCCAGCTGCGGCCTCACCAATGCCCTATACTGCCGCAGCAAGACCTCCCTACTTTTATATTCAATCCCCCTCGCTATGAAGGCCAGCATCCCATTTGCCTTCCTGACCACCTGCTGCACCTGCAAGCTGGGTTTTTGCGACTCATGCACAAGGACCCCGAGGTCCCTCTGCACCGTCGCCTGCTGCAGTTTTTCGCCACGTAAGTAATAATCCTTCCTACCAAAGTGGACCACCTCGCACTTGCCAACATTAAATTCCATTTGCCAGTTCCTGGCCCATTTGCCCAGCCTATCTAGATCCTTCTGTAGATTCTCCACACCCTCCGCGCAATTTGCCGTTCCACCAATCTTGGTGTCATCAGCAAATTTTGACACCCTACACTCGGTTCCCTCCTCCAGATCATCTACGTAAATGGTAAATAGCTGATGACTATCTTCATCAATTAAATGGTAAATAGCTGATGAATATCTTCATCAATTAAGAACCTATCTCTGTCTTAAATACACTCAAACACCTGGCTGCACAGCCTTCTGTGGCAATGAATTCCATAGATTCACCACACTCTGGCTGAAGAAATTCCTCCACATCGCAGTTCGAAAGGATTGTTCCTTTATTCTGAAGCTGTGCCCTCGGATCCTAGTCTCTCCTACAATGAAAACATCTTCTCCATGTTTACGCTATCCAGGCCTTTCAGTATTCTGTAAGTTTCAATGAGAACCCCCCTCATCCTCTAAACTCCATCAAGTACAGACCTAGAGTCCTCAAATACTCCTCATACGTCATTCCCTTCCCTGGGTCGTCAGGGACAGTCCTTTGATAAAAGTGGGGCACCGGAGAAAAAAGTTTGAAAACCACTGATATAGCTGATTGTTATTGAAAAGTCTGTTTATTATACAGATCATGCCAATATGATATCGCAATCACTTGTATCGTAATGAGGAGGGAAGTAAACTCACACTGGCTTGCTAAGTTATTAAATTTGTGCTTAAATGCATTTTCTGAATGTTACTTTGCTGGTTACTGTGTTTATGTGGTATTTTCCCATGAGACAAAAAACGAAAACTTGAATGGTGCTTTGCAAGGCCTCTGTTTGTATTGTTGTTGAAAAATAATACGTAAAGGTGTCCATCCAGTCACAACATTACAAAAGAAAAGCAATATCAGGGCACTTCTAGGAGGCAGCCTCAGTGAAGTTTGAAGAGGAAAAGCAGAAAGGGAAGCAGTAGTATTGTCCTGCAGATCTCAATCAGAAGTGCCAAATCACAGGAAATTCAAAAATGCAGGTTATTAGTCAGAGAGCACAATACTTGGCAGTAACGAGTGAGCAATATAATGTAACAAATGGGGATTTTTTAAAAAATGAGGAACAGACAAAATTTCACTTTGTGAAAGCTGGAGACAGCTAACAAAAATCTTTGTGGGCAGCTTTTATGAAATAAACCTTGGCCGGAGTCCTTTGGCTATCCATGCCGGGGTCTTCTGGTCCCGCTAATGGCACGCTGGCACCAGGGATTTCCTGGCAGTATGTGGTGCAGTCAATGTGAAATCCCATTGAAAGCAGTGAGGCCAAAAGACCCAACCTCCAGCAAATGGCACACTGCCTCCCACATCAAGAAACATGCTACAGAGAGGCCAGGGAATCTTCCTTTTTTAATGGAAATAATCCATTCTGGCAAAATAACTAAAATAAAATTATTCCTATCTAGTATTGGCCACCAATAGTTAACTTTGAAACATATGTATTTTTTATTACTATTTGACTGCGGTTAAATGAGTAATCTTCTTCATGTTTGATTCTTGGAACAAGCATATGGTCACTTTCTGTGTACTACATAAACATTCCTTGGGCTAAAGCCACAAGCCCAGTGATAAGAAGCTGAAACACAGTTAACATAGTTACAGAGATCATTTGTATTTATATTCACACTTGCAAGTCTGGAAGTTTGAGACAAAGCAGCACCTCTGAACACAAGCAGAAAGAGTTGTATTCTTATAAATGTGGAATTTTCTTCCAGCTTCAATGGCAAAAGTATGTGGACTGCTGAGTCATGTTTTAAACTGAAGAGCAAACAATATTTTTTGTAGAGCAGTACTGAATAGAATGAAACACCATTTGTTCCTCCTGCATCCCACCCTGACATCACTCCACCCTCAGCAGTTTTATGATGCTTTCGATTCATAGGTTTCTTTGATTTAAAATATCAATTCAAAAAGTTGAGCACGTTGAACATCCACTAAAGCAATGGTCTTATACCATTAACTTGCATTACAATTCCTCCATCCAGCGCTTTTGGTGCTAAATACTGCAGTTGGTACTGAACTCACAATTGAATTGTGCTCCTCCTGCTATTGGTTTGTTTAGGAATTGCCTCAATTCTTTAATGCTCCTCCCTGCCCTAGCCCTGAAGTTGCATCTTCCTATAGTTATTCTCCTATTCTCTATCCTTTCAGGTTTTGTTCCTCTCTCCTCAAAATCAGCCACCAGCCCAGCTCTCCCAAAACCAAATCCATCCTTGCAAACTATTTTCCCATCTCCAAACTCCCTTTCCTTTCCAGAGTCCTTGAACATGTTGTTGCCTCCCAGATCCACTCCATCTTTCCTAGAACTTCATGTTTGAATCACTCCAGTCCGGATTCCTCCCTTGCCACAGCTCTTTTCAAAGTTACAAATGACATCCAATATGACTGTGACAAACTTTCTCTCTTTTTCCTTCTCGACCTGTGTACAGACTTTGACACAAGTGACCATAACATTTTTCCTAATACCTCCCTTCTCTTGTCCAGCTGGGTGAAACTGCTTTCATATGCGTTTCATTCTTATCTGACTGTAGCCAGAGAATCACTTACAAAGACCTCTCTTCCTATGCTCACACCATTACCCTGGTGACCCCCAAAGATCTATCCTTGCCACACCCCAACCCCATGTCTTTTTCACATGCTGCCTCTCAGTGACATAATCCAAAAGTACTGTGTCAATTTTCCCAATTATAATGAACACAACGTGCTCTACCTCACTGCCACCTCTCTTGACTCCTTCACTGTTGCTAAATTGTCAGACTGCTCACCCAACATCCAGCAGTGGATGAGCAGAAATTTCCTCCAATTAAATACTGGGAAGACTGACGCCATTGTTTTTGGCCCTTGCTCTAAACTCCATTCATAGCTACCAATTCCATCCCTCTTCCTGGCAAGAATCTAAGATTAGCTAGTCTGTTTGCAACTTTGCTGTCACTTTTGATCCTCAGATGAGCTTCCAAACTCATATGCCATCACTAAGACCACCCATTTCCAACACAATAACATCAACTTTATTCCTTTCTCAGTTCAACAGTTGAAACCCTTTTTCATGCCTTCTTTACCCCTAGACTGAGCTATTCTAACACACGCCTAGTTCTTCTTCTGTATTCCACCTTCTATAAACTCCAAAATGTTGCTGCCCACATCTTAATTTACACCAATTCCAGTTCAGTTATCACCTGTGCCTGCTGACCTATCCTGGCTCCTGGTCAAGTAATGTATTAATTTAAAAATTCTTAATCTCGCTTTCAAATCCCTCCTTGGCCTCACCTGTCCCTATCTCTGTAACCTCCTTAAACCTGCAACCCTTCAAGATATCTGCGCTCCTTTAATTCTGGCCTTTTGTGCATTTCCAATTGTAATTTCTCCACCACTGGTGGCTGTGCCTCCAGTCGCCTAGGCCCCAAGCTCTGGAATTCCCTATCTCACTTTCCCCCTTAAAGACACTCTTTAAAATAATCTGACCCGATCTTCTTACTTTGCTCAGTTTCATACTTTGTTTATAAGCACATTGGGCTGTTTCATGATGTTAATGGCGCTATGTAAATATAAGTTGCTGTAAAAACACTTTATCTGTCAAGGACAGCATCATTTTCATATGTGTTTGATTATTATTGAAATAAATAGATACTGAAAAATGATACTAATTCAATGATACCAAGTCACCAGTTTGTTGAATGTGGGAATACTGCACCTCTAAAACTGCCACTTCCTGTCCATTCCTAAGCAAACGGAATGCCAATGGGTGTTTGGAATCCAGGCCTGGAATGATCTCACATCCGCGTAGTGGAATAGAAGCCATGTGAATTTTCAGGTCAGTCCTATCTTTGTGGAGGATCAGCTTGTTATCTTTCACCCTGCACCAACGTTCCCTCCATCGATTGTTAGACAGCACATTCAGATAGCCTAGAAAAATCAGGGTAGGAGAAAAAATGCTCATACCTCTACATCCACACACTTACATCACCACATCTGGTTCTCTCAAGATAGAACTCTTTCAGTTTCTTTATTTTCAAAACTCCTGAGATGAAAACACCAGAGATGAAAAGGAACCTGGTAGGTAAAATATCCTAAATGCAGGGTTTTTCTTTTACATTGCATTGCACAAATTGTTCATCAATAACATGTACTTTAAAATCATACAACTGGTATATGACCAAATCTATATGATGCCCTCTGCTAAAGTGGGCAATCTATAATTAATGGTTTCAATGAACATTCAAGGATTTTTCCGATCACTTGTTGTAACTTTGTGAATGATAGGGATAGTCGCATGATGTCGGTTGATTGTTGCAATACATGGGCCTTGAAAAGTAAAACAAAGCATAAGTTTTACTTGTAAAATTTAACTGAAATACTCAAATATAAAAATATTGACTGGGGTTCTCCTTAAAAAAAACGAAGTGTCCAATGGGCAGGAAAGTCTCTCATTTACCCACCCCCTTTTTCAGGGGTACTTACCTGAAAGAATCTTTAACATTGTGCATCGGGGAATGCCTCAGAGGGATTCATGTTGGCAAGTGAGGGCCAGGCCTCATCTCACTTGAGAGGACGGCAGCAGAGTGGAGAGCAGTCCACCGAACATGCGCTGATCTCTGTGTACTGCACCCCCCCCCCGACCCCCCATTCCACATTGCCAGTCTCCCAATCGTTGGCCTCCTGTTTATCCCCGAAGCCTGGACCTAATTGTGCACCCCTCTCCTGATCACAGGCCTCCCAAAGCCATTCTCCCGCAATCGCCAGCCTTCCCGAACACCTCCCACCGATCGTTGGCCTACCAGACCTCCTCTGGGCCAGCCCCACTCTCCCTCCCAATATATCAGCCCTGACCCTCCCCCCCACCAATGTCCACCCACCAGCTCTGACACCCTCTCCCCTCCATCGCCCTCTTCCCTCTCCCACTGATCCCATTGCAGAGTGACAGAGGCTCCCCCCCCCGCCCAATAGCACCCCCCCACTCCAGTATGCCCCTCTCCCTCTGACCCCAACCCTTGGCACTACCCAGTGTATTGAAATTCAGGTTTCAATATGCTAATCAGCTCTGTGCCGATTTCTGGCGAGTGATTGGTGTAGAGGGCAGGGATTTCGGTTCCTAGATCACTGGGACCTCTTTAGGGGTAGGTGGGACCTGTATAGTAAGGACGGGTGGCACTTAAATACCAGGGGGACTAATGTCTTGGCGGGAAGACTGGCTAAGGCTACCGGGGGGACTTTAAACTAGAAAGGATGGGGGGAGGGAACTGTGATGGGGAAACTGGGACGGAGGAGGTTCGCTCCCAGGTAGGGGAGGACCGCAGGCAGTATGGGAGGGAGGTTAGACAGGCGGTGGAGATGGGAAATGCCCAGACTGAGGGGCTGAAGTGTATATATTTTAATGCAAGGAGTGTAGTGAATAAGGTAGATGAGCTTAGGGCGTGGATTGCTGTTTGGGATTGTGATGTGGTGGCCATTACGGAGACTTGGATGTCTCAGGGACAGGACTGGGTACTTCAGGTGCCAGGCTTCAGGTGCTTCAGGAAGGACAGGGAGGGTGGCAGAAGGGGTGGTGGAGTGGCACTGTTGATCAGGGACAGTGTCATGGCTGCAGAGAAAGAGGATGTTGTGGAGGGACTGTCTACAGAATCTCTGTGGGTGGAAGTTACAAACAGCAAAGGGTCGAAAACTTTGCTGGGTGTATTCTATAGGCTGCCCAATAGTGACAGGGAAGTTGAGGTGCAGATAGGGAAACAGATTCTGGAGAGATGTTTTAATAACAGAGTTGTCGTGATGGGAGACTTCAATTTCCCAAACATCGACTGGAATATCCCTAGGGTAAGGGGTTTGGATGGGGAGGAGTTTGTTAGGTGTGTTCAGGAAGGTTTCCTGACACAGTATGTGGATAAGCCTACGAGGGGAGAGGCTGTACTTGACCTGGTACTGGCGAATGAACCAGGGCAGGTGATGGATCTTTCGGTAGGAGAGCATCTTGGAAATGGTGACCATAATTCTATCTCCTTCACAATTGCATTGGAACGAGATAGGATCAGGCAGGCTAGGAAGGTGTTTGTCTGGGGTAAGGGGAGATACGAAGAAGTCAGGAAGTTACTTGGACAAATAAACTGGAAGGAGGCGTTCTTAGGGAAAAGTACCAAAGGAAGGTGGCAGATATTCAAGGAATGTGTGTCTGGAGCTCTGAATGACAACGTTCCGATGAGACAAGGGGGTTTTGGTAGGTCGCGGGAACCGTGGTGCATGAAGGCTGTGTTGAACCTAGTCAGGAGGAAAAGGAAGGTGTACAAGAGGTTCAGGGAATTAGGAGAGGTTAAAGATCTTGAGGAGTATAAGGACTGTAAGAAGGAACTTAAAAGGGAAATTAGGAGAGCCAGAAGGGGTCATGAGAAGACCTTGGCGGGTAAGATTAAGGAGAATCCCAAGGCCTTCTATAAATATGTGAAAGGTAAAAGGATAAGAAGAGAAGGGATAGGACCTATAAAAGGTGAGGGGGGAAAGGTTTGTGTGGAACCAGAAGAAATGGCAGAGGTGCTTAACGAGTACTTCGCCTCAGTATTCTCAGTGGAAGCTGATCTGGGAGATTTTGTTATGGATTTGCGGCAGATGGAAAAGATTGAGTACGTGAATATTAAGGAGGAGGATGTGTTGGAACTTTTGAATTCTATCAAGGTAGATAAGTCGCCTGGACCAGATGGGATGTACCCCAGGATACTGTGGGAGGCGAGGGAAGAGATTGCAGAGCCCCTGGCGATGATCTTTGCGTCGTCAATGGAGACGGGAGAGGTTCCGGAGGATTGGAGGATTGCGGATGTAGTTCCTATTTTCAAGAAAGGGAACAGAGATAGCCCGGGAAATTACCGACCGGTGAGTCTGACCTCAGTGGTTGGTAAGCTGATAGAGAGGCTTCTGAGGGACAAGATTTACGAACATTTGGAGAGGTTTGACATGATCAGGAATAGTCACCATGGATTTGTCAAGGGCAGGTCGTGCCTTACAAGCCTAGTTGAGTTCTTCGATAATGTGACTGAACACATTGACGAAGGAAGTGCCTTGGACGTAGTGTACATGGACTTCAGCAAGGCGTTTGATAAGGTCCCCCATGCAAGACTTCTTGAGAAGGTGAGAGGGCATGGGATCCAAGGGCCTTTGGCCTTGTGGATTCAGAACGGGCTTGCCTGCAGAAGGCAGAGAGTGGTTGTGGATGGGGCTTTTTCTGAATGGAGGTCAGTCACCAGCGGAGTGCCTCAAGGATCTGTTCTGGGACCCTTGTTGTTTGTCATTTTCATAAATGACCTGGATGAGGAAGTGGAGGGATGGGTAAGTAAGTTCGCTGATGACACTAAGGTCGGTGGTGTTGTGGATGGTCTGGAAGGATGGCAAAAGTTGCAGCAGGACATAGATAGGATGCAGGACTGGGCGGAGAAGTGGCAGATGGACTTCAACGCAGATAAATGTGTAGTCGTCCATTTTGGCAGAACCAACGGGATGAACGAGTACACTATCAAGGGCAGAAGTCTGAGTAGTGTTGAAGAGCAGAAGGATCTTGGGGTCCGGGTCCACAGGACTCTTAAATCGGCCTCGCAGGTGGAGGAGGTGGTCAAGAAGGCGTATGGTGTACTGGCCTTCATTAATCGAGGGATTGAGTTTAGGAGTCGGGAGGTAATGCTGCAACTTTATAAGACCCTTGTCAGGCCTCATTTAGAGTATTGTGCGCAGTTCTGGTCGCCTCACTATAGGAAAGATGTAGAAGCTATTGAGAGGGTACAGAGGAGATTTACAAGGATGTTGCCTGGACTGGGAGGCATGCCTTATGAAGTTAGGTTGAGGGAGCTGGGACTCTTTTCCCTGGAGAGACGAAGGTTGAGAGGCGACCTGATAGAAGTTTACAAAATGTTGAGAGGAATAGATAGGGTGGACTCTCAGAGGCTATTTCCCCGGGTTGAAATGGTTGCTATGAGAGGACACAGATTTAAGGTGCAGGGAGGGAAGTTCAGAAGTGATGTTAGGGGTAAGTTTTTCACTCAGAGGGTGGTGAGTGAATGGAATCGGCTGCCGTCAGTGGTGGTGGAGGCGAACTCGCTGGGGTCTTTTAAAAGACTTCTGGATGAGTATATGGGGTTTAATGAGATTGAGGGTTATAGATAGGTCTGTAGGTTGGTAGGTGTTGATGTGATCGGCGCAACTCGTGGGCCGAAGGGCCTGTTTGTGCTGTAGTATTCTATGTTCTATGTTCTATGATTGATTACTCTGAAAAAAGGGCCTGGGAGGCTCATGACCAACCTCCTGCTAAAGGCCACAGTGCTACTCAATCCTGGCCATTGTGTTAGGTACTTTTTTGAAGCCCTGAAGCTATCAAGACTTAAATAACCTCTACCAAGAACAAGATGAAACATACCACAGGTCGGGATGTCTTCTTCAGCAGAAGAGGTCTGTTCATCTGTTGATGGCTTCTTTTTTCCCAGACCAATGATCCTGGTAATTTTCTTTCCAGTGACCTTGCCCACAGCCCCTTTTGGCTCAGCCTTTGCATTTTTCTTCCCTTTTCCTGTTTGATGAAACAAATGCAGATTTCACCATCAGGATATTATTATCAAGATAGTACATGTGGTTCACATTTCATGCTACAGGCTGTGCCAAACTATCTAATGTTTCTGTCACCCCAATTTATGGTAGGGTTGGCATTCTTCAATTTGGACAGCTGTGTGTGTTCCACTCCAATTGCAGCAGGCTAATCAGAATACCGGGCCAAAAGTCTTCATTTTGCAATCAACTGATTCATTTATATTTTGGTTGATAGTGTAAAATGGATAATATTGATTCAGCCACTATGTTCAACAGAAATGTACAACAGGTGGCTGTTCCAATATTACGTGCTCTACTTGTGGGGAGGCAATGGCATTGTAGATTTGTTGCTGGACTTATAATCCAGAGACCCAGGCTAATGCTCCAGGGACCTGGGTTCAAATCCCACCGTGGCAGATTGTAAAATTTGAATTCAATAAAAATTTGGAATTAAAAGTACAATGATAGCCATGAACAAATGCTTAAAAAAAACCTATGGCCAAGGGCCAAATTTATTCATAATAACTTTGCTTAGAACATGATTTGAGCAAATGAGTACAGATTGATATTTTACATTTTTTGTTGATTAATACTGAATTTTTTTTTATTCATTCGTGGGACATGGGTGTCACTGGCTGGCCAGCATTTATTGCCCATCCCTAGTTGCTCTTGAGAAGGTACAGGTGAACTGCCTTTTTGAATCGCTGCAGTCGATGTTCTGTGGGTTGACCCACAATGCCATTAGGGAGGGAATTCCAGGATTTTGACCCAGCGACTGCGAAGGAACAGAAGAACATAAGAAATAGGAGCAGGAGTAGGCCATCTAGCCCTTCGAGCCTGCCCCGCCATTCAATAAGATCATGGCTGATCTGTCGTGGCTCAGTTCCACATTCCCGCCCTCTCCCCATGACCCTTAATTCCCTCGCTTATCAAAAACCCATCAACCCGCGTCTTAAAAATATTTAGCGAGGTAGCCTCCACCACTTCAACGGGCAGAGAATTCCAGAGATTCACCACCCTTTCAGTGAAGAAGTTCCTCCTCAACTCCGTTCTAAACCGCCCCCCCTTTATCTTGAGGCTGTGCCCCCTAGTCCTACTGTCCTTTCTGAGCGGGAAGAGTCTCTCCACCTTTATCCTATCCATCCCATTCATCATCTTATATGTCTCAATGAGATCTCCCCTCATTCTTCTAAACTCTAACGAGTACAAGCCTAGTTTATTCAGCCTCTCCTCACAGCTCAACCCCCTCAACTCCGGTATCAGCCTAGTAAACCTCCTCTGCACTCCCTCCAAGGCCAAAATATCCTTGCGTAAGTACGGCGACCAAAACTGCACACAGTACTCCAGCTGCGGCCTCACCAATGCCCTATACAGCCGCAGCAAGACCTCCCTACTTTTATATTCAATCCCCCTCGCTATGAAGGCCAGCATCCCATTAGCCTTCCTGACCACCTGCTGCACCTGCAGGCTGGGTTTTTGCGACTCATGCACAAGGACCCCGAGGTCCCTCTGCACCGTCGCCTGCTGCAGTTTTTCGCCACGCAAGTAATAGTCCTTCCTACCATTATTCCTACCAAAGTGGACCACCTCGCACTTGCCAACATTAAATTCCATTTGCCATTTCCTGGCCCATTCGCCCAGCCTTTCTAGATCCTTCTACAGACTCTCCACACCCTCCGCACAATTTGCCGTTCCACCAATCTTGGTGTCATCAGCAAATTTCGACACCATACACTCGGTTCCCTCCTCCAGATCATCTACATAAATGGTAAATAGCTGAGGCCCCAGCACCGACCCCTGGGGCACTCCACAAGTCACCAACCGCCAATCCAAATAGCACCCATTACCCCCACTCTCTGCCTCCTATTTGACAGCCAATCCTCTATCCACGCGATATATCCACGCGGAACGGCGATATATTTCCAAGTCAGGTGAGTGGCTTGGAGAGGAACTTGTAGGTGGTGGTGTTCCCATGTATCTGCTACCCTCGTCTTTCTAGATGTAAGTGGTCGAGGGTTTGGAAGGTGCTGTCTAAGGATCTTTGGTGAATTGCTGCAATGCATCTTTTAGATAGTAAACATTGCTGTCACTGAGCGTAGGTGGTGAGCAATTGAATGTTTGTAGATGCGGCGCCAATCAAGCGAGCTGCTTTGTCCTGGATGGTGTCAAGCTTCATGAATGTTGTTGGAGCTGCACCCAGGCAAGTGGGGAATATTCCATCACACTCCTGACTTGTGCCTTTAGATGGTGGATAGGCTTTGGGGAGTCAGGAGGTGAGTTACTTGCCACAATATTCTGAGCTTCTGACCTACTCCTGGAGCAGCTGTTTATCTGATGAGCCCAGTTGAGTTTCTGGTCAATGGTAATCCAAGGATGTTGACAGCGGGGGATTCAGTGATAGTTACACCACTGAATGTCAAGGGGCGGTGGTTAGAGTGTCTCTTATTGGTGATGGTCATTGCCTAGCATTTGGATGGCGCAAATGTTACTTGCCACTTGTCAGCCCAAGCCTGGATATTATCCAGATCTTGTTATATTTGAACATGGATGGCTTCAGCAACTGAGGAGTCGTGAATGGTGCTGAACATTGCACAATCATCGGCGAACATCCCCACGACGGAGTGAAGGTCATTAATGAAGCAGCTGAAGATTGTTAGGCCTAGGACATTACACTGAGGCACTCCTGCAGAGATGTCCTGGAGCTGAAATGACTGACCCTCTACAATCATCTTCCTTTGTACCAAGTATGACTCCCAACCAGCGGAGAGTTGCATCCTGATATTCACTGATTCCAATTTTGCGAAGGCTCCTCGATGCCACACTCAGTCTAATGCACCTTGATATTAAAGGCTGTCACTCTCATCTCACCTCTGCAATTCAGTTCTTTTGAACCAAGGCTGTAATGAGGTCAGGAGCTGAGTGACCCTGGCAAAACCCAAACTGGGTGTCACTGAGCAGGTTATTGCTGAGCAGATGCTGCTTGATAGCACCATTGATGATCCCCTTCCATCTCTTTACTGATGATCGAGAGTAAACTGATTGGGTGGTAATTGGCCAGGTTCGATTTGTTCTGCTTTTTGTGTATAGGACATACCACATTGTCCATATTATTGGGTAGATGCCAGTGTTGTAACTGTACTGGAAGAGCTTGGCTAGGAGAGCAGCGAGTTCTGCAGCATCAGTCTTCAGTACTACTGCCGGACTCTTATGAGTACCCATTGTCTTTACAGTATCCAGTGCCTCCAACCATTTCTTGATATCACAAGGAGTGAATCGAATTGGCTGGAGGCTGGCAACTGAGATGCTGGGGAGCATTGGAGAAGGCTAACTTGGATCATCAGCATTCTGGCTGAAGATTGTTGCAATTACTTCAGCCTTATTTTTTGCACTGATATGCTGGGGTCCTCCATCATTTAGGATGTGGATATTTGTGAAGCCTCCTTCTCCAGTGAGTTGATTAATTGTCCACCGCCATTCACGACTGGATGTGGAAGGACTGCAGAGCTTGGATCTGATCCGCTGATTGTGGGATCGCTTAGCTCTATCACTTGGTGTTTTTACCGTTTGGTATGCAAGTAGTCCTGTTTGACACCTCATTTTTAGGTATGCCTGGTGCTACTCCTGGCATGCCCCCCTGCACTCTCCATTGAATCAGGATTGATCCCTTGGATTAATGGTAATGGTTGAATGGGGGATATGTCGGTTCATGAGGTTGCAGATTGTGCTGGAGTACAAGTCCATTGCTGTTGACGGTCCACAGCGCCTCATGGATGTGCAGCTTTGAGTTTCTAGATCAGTTCGAAGTCTGTCCCATTTAGCACAATAGTGCCACACAACACGATGGAGGGTATTCTCAATGTGAAGGTGGGACTACGTCTCCACAAGGACTGTGTGGTGGTCACTCTTGCCGATACTGTCATGGACAGATGCATCTGCAGCTGGCAGATTGGTAAGGATGAGGTCAATGATGTTATTTCCTCTTGTTGGTTCCCTCACTACCTGCTGCAGACCCAGTCTAGCAGTTATATCCTTTAGGACCCAACCAGCTTGATCAATAGTGCTGCTGCCAAGCCAGTCTTGGTGGTGGACACTGAAATCCCCCACTCAGAGTACATTTTGCACCCTTGCCACCCTCACTGCTTCTTCCAAATGTTGTTCAACATGGAGGAATACCGATTTATCAGCCGAAGGATGGTGGTACGTAGTAACCAGTAAGAGGTTTCCTTGCTCATGTTTAACCTGAAGCCATGTGACTTCATGTGGTCTGGAGTTGATGTTCAGGACCCCGAGGGCAACTCTCTCCCGACTGTATACCACTGAGCCACCACCTTTGCTGGGTCTGTCCTGCCACTGGGTCTGTCATTGATTGGAGGTCTGTTATTGATACCACGTTGATTTGTTTCATTAACATTTTTATAGGTTTGCAACAACAATTTATTTTTCAAAATGTTTGTGAATGAGCAATTTTTCTGACCATTTCCACATATGCCATTGTTACTATAGGATTCATTTGTTCTATACATAGTGCACACTGAGTGAATAGACATGGTAGGGGCATGAGTTGGCGTGAGGGGTCATTTTGCTTGGAAAACATGGGTTGGCATTGAGTTGGCACGGCAGTTCCAAAGGCCATGGATCAGATGGATGATACGTGGGAAATAACGGGTTATGGAACTGGCTGGGGAATTACCCAAACAGCCTCAGCACTTGGCAGCTCCTGTGGTCACCTCTGATCTGCTTCCAGGGGCAGCAGGCCTGGCTCTGACCCATCGATGCTCATTTCCTTGCAGTCCCCTCCCCTGCAGTACAGTGGCACAATGGTTAGCACTGCTGCCTCAGAGCATCAGCTTCCCAGGTTCAATTCCAGCCTTGGGCCACTATCTGTGTGGAGTTTGTACATTCTCCCTGTATCTGCATGGGTTTCCTCCAGGTGCTCCAGTTTCCTTCCACAGTCCAAAGATGTGTGGGTTAGGTTGATTGGCCTTGCTAAATTGGCCCTAGTGCCAGAGGGATTAACAGGGTAAATGCATAGGGTTGCAGGAATAAGGCCTGGATGGGACTATGGTTGGTACATACTCGATGGGCTGAATGGACTCCTTCTATACTTTAGGGATTTTATGATCTAAAAGCAGAAGTTACAGTATTGGGGACATTTCTACTGAGGCAGATGTTGTGAGCCAAGAGCTCTTCTGAATTGAGCTACTCGCCTGACTAACAAACGTCTGGCTTTTGGGTCCTAAAATACGACTCTACTCAATGGTAAGGTCAAGAATAAAACACATCAGGTGGGAAATGAAGGGCACAAACCCACAATTTACCACTCTGTGAAGGTGAATTTCCCATTTGATATAGATAGGCTATAGAAAGAGCTCAATGTTTGGTTAGGAAAAATTTAACCACTTGTTTGGGAAACTTTGGAGTCATTTGATTATAGCATGAAAAAAAAAGTAATTGATCTAAAATAAAACAACAGACACAGATGCAAGGAACAAGAGGCACCTGCTGAATTGATAAATGCCACAGAATGGTGTATGCACTGTTGCCATGGACCAAATAATCAAATTTTGGAACTTCCTTACTCTTCATATGTCTATAATCACCTAAAATAACGTAGGTTTCTCTCTGCTGTACCTAGTACTTATTGCCCCAAAATAGATAATCATTTTGATATATGTAATGCAGTCATAAAAGTGGACTACTTCACTTTAAACATTGCTTAAACATGTTGCCTTCCTATATTTTATGCTTCAAATAAACTGAACCTGCTTTCCTCAAGTGCCTAATTACATCTTCAGAAAATCCTGAAGGTGCCTCTACCAGTGAATTACTATTACTGAATCTTATACATCCTCAAGACTTCATAACCAGTCTTTGGTCCTTATAAATGCTTTCTGATCTGACTGTATTTCCATTTTTATTTCAGATTTCTAACATTTGCATTTTTTTAAATGCAGGCATTATCTAATGCAAGTGAATGAGGCAGCCTTCTGTGTGCATCATAGTTACAAACAGAGATAAATCTAATTTTGGTAAGCGGCAATGATTAAGGGAGAAATGATGGAATGACTAGGGAGAATCCTCTCCTTCAAAAAGTTGTGCGGGATATTTCATATCCAATTGGATAGGTAGATGCAATCTTGATTTAAAATCTCAACCAAAGGATAGTACTTCTACTGATGCTGCATTCCTTCATCACGTCAATAACGTGTCAAGCTAGATTGTGAGAACAGGAGTGTGCTTTGAGCTCACAACTTTCAAACTCAGCATGTTGAGAATGCTACCAACCAAGCCAGAATTGCACCACGCTCAATACCTTTCAAGTAGCTAATTACAACTTAACCAATATAAATGTCAAACATTGGCAATTGTGAAATACTTGAACAAAGAGCTCCACATCATATCTGAATGGCCCATTATACCAGCCAAGCCCCCGCAATCATTGATTATTGCCGTAAAAAAGAACCATGAACAGACTTTTGGCGGGAAAATAACAATCAGTAATAAAAGGAAATAAAAAATGCTGGAAAAACTCAACAGGTGTGGAAGCATCTTTGAAGAGAGAAAAAGAGAAAACATTTCAAGTTCAATATGACTCTTCTTTGGAACACAACATTCCAGTCATCGCATGCATGAAAAAGAATAGCGTTGTCCCCTTGGCACTCAACAAATCCAATATAAAGATCCCTTACACTAATACAAGTGCATCATGCTTGATCACAGATATGTGACCTTCTTACCTAGATTAAACAATGTTTAAGCACTTCAGTTACTGTGAAATGAATTGAGACTCTGGTGGTCTTGAAAAGCACAATATAAATGCAAGTCTCTTTTCTTTCTGCTCCACTGGGAGAATGAAAGAAAACTCTTTATTTTTGGTTTGTTAAGCTTATTAACAATGAATCTGGGCAGTATTTTATAACTGCATAGTCAAATAAACATGACCTTACTTCATACCTCAAGATGATAGGAATGCACTTACATGGACTCCTTCACTGTTTATGCAGTTCTTCCTCTGATGTTATGGTGGACAAACAGAAGAAGCCACAAGGAAATTTGTCCCATTTGAATGTAACAAACTGGAAGCTTTTGGAGTATCTTTATCAATGACAAGAAGGAATTATACATAATGGTGAATGGTGTTGGGGGTGTTAATGGTTATGGTCAGAGAGTTTGGGTGAAGCAGCCACTGATATTATATGTCATGAAAGTTTGTTAATCCAATACTGGTGAGTTTGATGTGTGTTTAGCGCAGATCTATAGCCCTTTGAGGTTTTTTATTAAAATGTGAGCAAACAACAGATAATAAAAGGAGCATGTCCTGTGTTCCCAGCTGCAGTTTATGCTTGAAAGAAACCTGAGTCAAAGACAGACCTCCAAAAACTAGCTCCGATTCTCTGGCCTGCACTCTGTATAATTTAGGTTACCCAGTGAAAACACAGGATTGTGTAATTGCCCTATAATAAAGAATTGAAAAGCATTAACATGTGCAACCATGTTGTAGTCCCATTCCCCTTCCCATCACCTTCCACTATTTAATTAAATTCATCTATGGTGTTTTGGGGTATGGCCACATCTCAAAATAGCACTGTATCACAGGAATGGCTACCAATGGTAAAGTTGTTCTTTGGTCACTTTTGCAAGCGTGAGCTGAAGACTACCATCAAATTGGCCACAGAATCAGTCGGCCAGTCATCCTCTGCACTGAGGGACATGCATGTTCAGCGACCATTTTTGAGTGGCATAAGATGGAAACCCTAAAAATAAGCACAATAATTTTTCTTATCCATAGGAACATAACTTAATCTATAAAAAAATAGGAAATTCCGTATTGATTGATTGCAATCTACAACAACAACTGAAGATCTAGCATCAGGCATGATGGATTGGGTGGCTTCCTCTGTGCTGTAAATTTTAGGATTAGGATTTAGGCAGCTACCATAAAACAAACATGTTGTTCAGATGACTTTGTGTCCCTCGAGTCACTATGAACTTTATGGTGACCTAAAGTCACCTGGAACATGCAGAAACTATAACATGATCCAATTAATTTGATCTTCCACTGGAAGAATGAACATCAAAGCCTTGGAGTGGGTGCAGAGGAAAAGTACAGCAATGAGGGACCAGTTAAGTGGACAGAGTACAGACGCTGGGTTTGTTCTCCTTAGGGCAGAGAAGGTTAAATGAGATTTAATAGAACTATTCAAAACCAAGAAGGGATTTGATGGAGTAAGTAAGGAAAAATTGTTTCCACTAACAGGAAGGTCAGGAACTGGAGACACAGATTTGAGATAATTATCAAAAGTACCAGTGACGCGGGCAGCAAGAAAGTTGAGACTTTTCTCCTAAACACTGAGTTGTAATCTGGTAGAAGCAGGTTCAATAATAATTTCCAAAAGAGGACTGGACATAGACTTGGAGAAAAGAAATGCAGAACTATAGAGAAGTAAGCAGGGGAATAGGATAATTGGAAAGCTCTTTCAAAATCCAGCGGGGGTATAATGGGCTAAATAGCCACCTGTGCTGTAACATTCTGAGTTAGGAAGCTTAATTGTCCTTTTCAAATAATAGATTTCGCATTTTTTTCTAATGCATCTCCACACACTTACCCTCAGATTAACACTACTAAAAAAAAAACTGACATGCAGACAGTTGAATAGGGAATATCTGGAACATCATATTTACACCTGTAACTCAAGGCAAATGATACAAGAACAATTGATGGCAGCTATCTTTCACAGTTGTTAAAACAATCTGCCTCATGAGAGACCACACATTCACTTTGACAAGAGCCAGCAAATAAGCATTTCAGCCAATGCAAAGACAGAGACAGAACTGCCTGCATTTAAAGCAGAAATTTTAATCTTGTCACAATGCTGACAAAAACATGAAAAAGTATTGTGTGATTTGAAATAAGACCCATCTATTGGGTTACAGCTGAATGTTTGTGATGTTCAGCAGTTTTATGTTATGCAATATGGAGGTAAATTTTATAGACCTCCGCTGACATATATGAAGGCAGGGGCATGTAAAATTAATGGGTAATCAGCTCATTATCCTCCTGCCTAATCCCTGAACTACTCCTTCCATATTACAGAGACACTGGTAAAATGTCAGCCAGCCATTCTTTCCACCTCTGCTGCTATAATATGGATGGCTGGGGAGGGTGGAAGGAAGGCAGTGACCTGGTAGGCTTCACTGCATAGGCTAAAGTCAAGTAGGTAGGAGAGTAGTGGGTCCCGTGCTTATCAGGACCACCATCCCTCAAGACAACAACCCTTTGTGCTTCCCCAACTGCCGGTTAAAATCCGACCCCTCAACATCCTGAGATCATGAAAGTGTCCCTGCCCAAAATGCCCAGGCTTATCTCAAGTCTTGGAGACATGACTTCTTCACAATTAGGACTCTTTGTAGACAAAGCAGCTGCCACTAATGTGTTCTGGTACAAAGTGGCAGCCAGATTGGCTAGTAGCTCTTGATGATATGATTTCTTATCCCTGAAGGACACCAGTCCCACTCTGAATTCATTAAGGCCACCCCGAACATATTATTTCTCTGGAGCAGTTACATTTAAAGTTGGTGAGATCTTGAACAACCTTTCAACTGGGAGGGGGCAAAGAAGACCATCCACCCTGGTAACAAAACCAGTAGAAGAAAAAATAAGATTCTACATTGTAAAAAATGAGAAAATGAATGGTAGCTTTACAGTGATATTGACAGTGCTTGAAATATCATTAGGTGCATGGGACTCACCATGGTCTTTATTATCTGTTGTACCAACATGAGTACCATTCTCCAAATGTCCTTCACCATCTGAATTTGGCCTCTCTGAAGATAATCTCTGCAAGAACAAGTCAGACATGACCAATCTCCTACTGCTGTTAATTCAACAAATCCTCTACTGATTTCCTAGAATGAAATTTGTGGGAATAAATTCTGTATGTTCATAGGACACTCAAAGAGCTCATCAAAAAATGGCAAAGTTCCAGTTGCATTGGGCCACAGAGCTTCCATGATTTGTTAGTTGACCTTTTAAGGGACAGCACTTACATTAGTCCCTTAAAGAGCTGCTAAGAAGAGGTGTGGTTCACAGAGGCAGGATTGAGGATGAAATCTCCCTGGTCCAGGAGTTCCCATTTCTCTGCTCAGCCATGGTGCAGCATAGGACTAAAGGCTGCTTGTTGAATACAATGCTGTGTACAGTCAGACAATTGTGCACTTTCCAGAGGGAAGGGAAGAGGAGGGAGGCTGGTAAGTGGAGACTTCAAAGGTGAAGACTTTTTAAAACATTTATTGTGACCCACCTTTCCTGAAGCCCAAAAGGGAAAATGTGAAACAGGAGCAAATTCCACTTTTCTCATTGACAAATGGGAGTTAAGTTTACTAGTGCCTGGGGCAAGAACAGCATGGAAGGGCACCCTGGTTATTTATGAATGCCATGCAAGCAAATGCCATCCCTGAAAAAAGTGCCAGCTCAGCTCCTTTTCATAATTATTTCTCGTCTTCCCATGTTATCACCCAGGCAGCTGGATCCACACCTAACAGTGATACTGCAATTGTAAATACTACTGCTCAGCTTTCTTGCTGTAAAGTGACCGGAATCCATGACAGGGACAACAGAATTCCATGGCCCTGGCCAAATCCATTTCCATAATCACTGACACTGTCTGGAGCAGGCAAAAGCTCCAGCCCTCACAAAGAAACACCCAAGGGAAGGCCAAGGTCTGGCATCCATTCTAATGGAGCTTTCTGCTTCAACTCCAGCCCATGTTATAATGGGAGAGTACTGACTCAGAACCCAAGTCATAGTTTTCTGCCTATGCCAGCACAATTAGCAGTTCCACGTACAGGGCAGAGAACGAGTGACAAATGTTCATTTGGGCCTATTATCAGATATTTTGTTTTGATAGTTGTTGAAAGGCATTAATGGTCAACACATTTTTCAGTAATCAGTTCAAAAGGACTTGCCTGATATAAATCAATGAAGAGAAATTTTGACAGGATTAGAAACTGGTTTGACATCTTCCTCACCAGATTTTTATCTCTGGGCTCCAGGTGGTAAAGACAAAAAAAAACTCCGATGGACAAAAACAGTGCCAACACAAAGTATTGTGGGACCCAATGCATGACTATCCCTGTATTGATCTACTCCCGGTGATAATTCTCTCAAAATGCTCCTTGGACAGTGCTGGGACCCTCTGCCACCCTACTTTCTGGGGGATCTCCACGGGCCCCCTTCACTCCAGCGGGGTCGAGTCACCAGTTCTCTAATGGGCAGTGCCAAAATACTCCCTGGGCAGTGCTAGGGCCCAGGCTGGCACTGCCAACAGGGCAATTCCCAGAGATATACCCCCTGCCGCCCTACCCTCTGGGGGATCTCCATGGGCCTCCCTGCACTCCAGCGGAGTCGAGCCGCCAGCTCCCCACAAGTGGGGAGCTATACGAAACCCTGCAGGAGTGAACCACTCCAGGCGGGGGGAGAAAGAAGCTAACAGCCCCAGAGACATCAGTCCTGGGTTCACTAATGATATTTAAACAGCAGTTAAATGAGGATTTGCATGAATTATTCAGCTCCACCCTGATTTCTGACACGGAGATAATGGCACCGGAAATCTGGCTGCCAGAGAATCACAAAGACCATGGTGCCCAATGGGGAGCCTGCGAAATGGCCACCATTCGAGTCTTCTGGCCTGCTGCACTACAAAAGCAACACAATGAGATGACAGAATCGGCCACAACATCTTTTCCTTTCTCTCCAATTATTACATAGCTTCCCTTTAAATGTATGGTCTTCAAGTATAGAAATTGATGTGAAGTATCTATTTAGCACAGTGGCCTTATCTTGGTCTTTAAACTTTGCTAAGTCTATTTTTCCTCAGACCCTCCCAGGTAATGCTGAGGGCAGTACCAGGATACTGCTTGAGCATGACTCTCTCCCCCGGGAGCTGTACATACCTGTGCACCTCCAGCAGGTTCTGTTTGCCAGTTCGCCATTTTTAGAAATCTGCTGTAAACCCTGCCGGTGTGACATCACGCCCCCGCGGGCAGGCAACCTCACAGCAGGAATTACATTAAACTGTATTCAAATGGGGTTCTCGTCATTGCATGGCAGGAAGTTCATTATGTGACTGGCTGGGACCATCGAAATCCCGCCATGTAGAAGTGCCCCTCAATTGTCTGCCCTGTCCGTCATTCCTGCTCACTGAAAATAGGGAGCGGAGAATTCCCCCCCGCAGCAACTTTAGTTATCCTTGTCATTTACTACACCAATCCCTATTCTCTTGACAATGATTTGCATTACTGTGTGTGTGTGTGTGTGTGTGTGTGTTATTGACTTCAGACAAGTGGCTTAACACGTCCTTAGACTGTGTATAACTACAACTAGACTCTTTTTGTCTGGAATGTGCATAATTTGTTTATTTTCCATTCTTCTCAAGACAAACTTAGAGCTGAGCCAACACTAACCCCTGAGTGGATTGAAGGAGATAAGAAACATGACTCAAGAGAAAGAAATCCAGAAAGCGGAAAAACTATGTAAATAAACAGAAACAAAGAATCAAGGGCTAAAATAATGGACTAAAACAAACATACTGGAGCAACTGAGAGAAAAAGAGAGTGTTTTGTTTTCAAACATGCAGAATGAAGAGGCGTCAGAAGTTTAGGCTGATTGAAAAATGCTTCCTCGCGATAATTCAGCAAGGTTTCTTGTACAAGATGGTGCGTTGCTCGGTGGGGATCAGATCTGACAATCAAGCTTCAGTGTTGTAGCCTCACCTCTAGCCTGGCATTCTTATTTTGCAAGGTGGGTGAAGCTCTACTTGAATTCACCCTCATACTTTCACATCTAGCCTCGGACTGGACAGGGATAGCATTTTTTATTTGCTAATTACTGCTTATTCTTTTGATTGTTAAAATAAAGAGATTACTCGTCATTTGAACTTGGAACATGAAACCAATACAAAATTGACAAGAAGTTAATGGAAATGGAGGATTTAATGAGTATTTACTGATATCTCAACTGAGGTTAGATATAAATTGTGGTCAGGTTTGGAAAGTGGCATTAGGAAATATTGCAGGTCCCTTACCTTTTCCAGCTCTGCCTTATTCACAGGAATAATCGTCATGGATCCATCAGTTTCAGTAGTTACATTGCAAAGTACAACAACATCCTTTATCACCTAAAAATAACAGCACAGGAAAAAACTCAAAGCACAGTTCCATCATAGTTGTAAAATAGTGTTCGGCGTTCTGACATGAAATACTATAATTGCCTATTTTGAGCCTGCAGTAGTGGGTAAAATTGCCTCCATGGGAGATCTTTGCAATGCAATCTACATGAAAAAGGCCATTCTCCTTAATAAATTTTCTGATCATGGTTTGTTTAAAAACAAGCTGCCGAGACAGTTGTATGTTTACCAGCATCTTCAGAAACTGCCCACAATTCACTCAGCTTTGGGCCATTCAAACACAAACGTCCTAAAGCTTTAGCCACTTACAGGTCAATTATAAATAGCTTTTAAAATTTTTTTTTTTACAGTTTGTAGATGGAAGGGGGCGTTCTCCCTAATTTGGCCAATCAATGTTTTCTTTGAAAATATCATTGAGTAGCCATTTTCATACTTACATTTTAAAATCACAATTCAGTTTGAGATTTTTGGCACAGGTTACCTTAACGAAAGTTGCAAGTTCATTTGTGGAAAATAATTTGGCTGCTAACTTTTCAAACATGTGCTTGACACGTGATTGCAGTGCTCAGAAAGCTCATCGTCCTCATTTCAAACTATATTAAACCACTGTGGAGCATGTTTTCGGTCAAAATGCATATTTTATGACATTCGATTTAAACATTAATTTATCTAAAGTGATTATTTTTCTGCTTTTGAACTTGTGAAATATGAATTAATCTGCCAATCATCGCACACTTGTAGTAATAGTTGTTTCACACTTCACTATCCTCTAAATTGCCTGTTAATTGATAGGAATGTAACAGTTTTGTTCAGCGGTAGATTGTACAGAACAGAACAAATCTCTGTTCCTCTGGCTAACTGACAAATTTGAAGAGCTTAATCAATAGGCTGGGACATTGCTGCAATGTTTGATGCGATTCTGGTGAAGGAGGAAAAAAACATAACTTTTTGGTGCCAAAGTGCAACAGAGGAAATAAATGAAAATGTCAAAGTTCCCTAAAAGGTTAACCTGGCAGGATGTATGAAAAAAGTTGCATAATATAATTTAAAAAAAGGATTATAGTGTTAGTATATGTTCTCACCAAGAGATAAAGGCCAGAATTCTCCAATCTCACACACATCTGCCACCAGAGAGATCGGAGAATTTGGCACTCAGCCAAATCTATTTACAGCAGCAGGACTAGATAATCCCAGCCAAGAGCGTGGTCAGACGATTCCAGACAAAATTTATGTGCAAGGTTCAAACCGACTGGTTATTACCGATTGCCATGAATTATGGATTCGAAACTGCCAAAGGTCACCTTCTCAACCAGATATACAAGGAAGTTAAATTACCAGTTCTTATACACCAAATTAGGAAATTCATTCTTTAATCCCTACTGCAATACATCCTTACTTTGAAAGTTTATTTATTGGTGTCACTAGTAGGCTTACATTAACACTGCAGTGAAGTTACTGATAGCAAGTTGCACATCATAGGAAAGCAAGGACAGCTTTGGTGAAATCTCCCAAGGGAGAAATCTTTCTCTGAGAGGAGGCAGCATGAATAGGCAGGGAGGCTTTAGTAGACCATGAACTAAATGGGATGGAAGAGGAACTCAAAACAAATGTGAAATTTTCTGCCTCAACTCCTGCTAAGCAGCTAAGCCCATCAGGCCGGCAATTGGAAAGGCAAATACACAATGCAGATGGTTTTCTGGCTTTGACCAATTGAAATAGAGAATCAATGCTTGTTAATGCTCTTTTTGGTGTCCTCTTCTAGCAAGGACATCAAGTAGAAAACATCCATCATGGTGGACACCTAAAGTTTCATACAAGCTTATCATTTGGTAGTTTTAAATGGTTGGAAGATTATGTGCAAGATGTACACAAGTGTTTAATATCTGCTCCTGGCAGGCTTCAGGATTGTGAAGTATGAAAGGAAAGCCTCGACTGTTGTACACTGCATAATCAAACACGTGCTCCACACAGTGTCCATCTGCATTAATTGTCCGCGATACTTATGTTTTCAATGCTTAACAATTTAATTACAACATGAAAGCAAGCCATTTAACCCAACCATTATATATCAACATTTATCCACCACCTGAGCAAATAGTTGCTTATCATCTACCGTTTTCCCTCAGTCCATGGATCAGTACTTCTCCGAGTTGATCACTGTTTAGAAGAGGTACTACAACTAGAAAGCGAACAAACCAACACTGAATAGGGGATTTAAATGCCCATCACCAAGAGCGGCTCAGTCACACCATTATTGCCTGAGATGACCAAGTTCTGAGGGAGAAATCTGCCAGACTGAGTCTATTGTAGGTGGTGGGAGAACCAACATGAGGAAAAACACTAATCTGACCTTGTCCTCACCAATCTAACTTGGATGTATCTATCCATAACCAGGTGGTAGGAGTGACCACAACATTCCATTGTCCTTGTCTTCATATTAAAGTCACCCTCCATCATGTTGTATGGTTATACTAAATGGAATTGATTGAAAAAGTCGGAGGAGTGGTAGATAGTGAAGAGGGGTATCATAGTTTACAGAGAGACTTGGACAAGTTGCAGAGCTGGGCCGAGAGGTGGCAGATGGAGTTTAATGCGGAAAAGTGTGAGGTAATTCACTTTGGCAGGAATAACAGATGTGTAGAGTATAGGGCTAACGGTAGGACCCTGAACAGTGTTGACGAACAGAGGGATCCAGGTGTATATGTGCATAGATCCCTGAAAGTTGGAAATCAAGTCGATAAGGTTGTTAGGAAGGCACACAGTGTCTTGGCGTTTATTGGTAGGGGGACTGAATTTAGGAGCCGCAACGTCATGTTGCAACTGTACAAAACTCTGGTGCGGCCGCACTTGGAGTATTATGTACAGTTCTGGTCCCCACATTATAGGAAGGATGTGGAGGCATTGGAGAGGGTGCAGAGGAGGTTTACCAGGATGTTGCCTGGTATGGAGGGAAGGTCCTATGAGGAGAGACTGAGGGATTTGGGGTTGTTTTCATTGGAAAGAAGGCGGCTAAGAGGAGACCTTATTGAAACATACAAGATGATTAGAGGTTTAGATAGGGTGGACAGTGATAGCCTTTTTCCTCAGATGGAGAAAGCTAGCATGAGGGGACATAGCTTTAAATTAAGGCGTGGTAGTTATAGGACGGATGTCAGAGGTAGGTTCTTTACCCAGAGGGTGGTGGGGGAATGGAATGCCCTGCCTGCTGCAGTTGTAGATGCAACTAGTTTGGGGGCATTTAAGAGGTCCGTGGATAGGTTTATGGATGGAAAGGGATTGGTTTAGGTTAGAGGGTCATTGCTTTTTTCTTAATTGGTCGGCGCAACATCGTGGGCCGAAGGGCCTGTTCTGTAATGTTCTATGTTCTATGAAATCAGATCTGGCAGCTCAAAATTGGACATCCAAGAGGTGCTGTGGGCCAACAGCAGTACACAGTTGCATTCCACCACCAGTTATAACCTCATGGTCTGACGTGTCCCTTACTCAATTACTTTCAAAGCAAGGGATCAAACCTGGTTCAAAGAGAAGTATAAGCGAGCATACTGGGAGTAGCATCAAAAGTAAGTAAATACATAAAAATGAAACATCAACTGCTGAAGGTACAGCAAAGGACTACATAACAGTAGCAACATGACAGACCTGGGGGATTCCAAAGCATTGATCAGAGCTCTGCAGTTCTGTTACATCCTGCTGTGAATTAAACAACTAATCGGAGAACACAGTTCCAAAATATCACCATCCTCTATGATGGAGGAGACCAGCATGCCAGTGTAAATGACAAGGTTGAAGAATTCACAGTCATCTTCAGCCAGAGGTGCCAAATGTATGATCCATCTCAGCCACATCATGAAATCGCCAGTGTCACAGATGTCAGTTTCCAGCCAAACTGATTTGCTCCAGGTGATATCAAGAAATGGCAAAGTGCACCGGATACCACAAAGGTTAAAGGCCCAAAAGCATTCCAAATTTTTTTGGCCATTCCTGCCCTCGCCGCCACAGGTTTCCTGGTGGGGGAGGGGTACATATAAAACCCCATTGACAGTGGCGAGACCGGAAGATCCCACTGCCAGTCAATGGCGGGCCATCTCTTCAAAATCCTGTCCATAGTCTTAAAGACTTGTGCTCCAGTACTAGTCATGCCTTTAGCCAAGTTATTCCAGTAAATCCACAATATTAGCAACCAACTAACCATAGGGAAAATTGTTCAGAATATTGCTGTCCACAAAAAAAACCTATCTGGCCAATTATAGCCCATCAGCCGACCCTCGATCGTCAGCCTACTCTTAATCATCAAAGTGATGCATGGTGTAATTGACAGTACCAAGAAGTGGCACTTAGTCACCATTAATTTGTTCACCAAGGCTCACTTTGTGTTGTACTTAATTTACGTTGTAGTAGTTTTAAGTTATTAGTTTAAAAAGCTGTACTTTTAAATGGAAACCGAGGCCTTGACCAACAATTCTGTCATAGAAATAAATTAAAGCTGTTGAACGTAAAAATTTTTTAAAAATTCCACTTGGTTTCAGGCTTAATTGCAGTCTTCACCCAAATAGAGTCAAAATAAGGGAAAGTGAGAGTGGCTATCCTTGAGATCAAGGCAGAATTTGATCAAGTGAGGCATTAAGGAGTACCAGTAAAATTGAACTTCAAGAGAATGGGGGAAAGTTCTCCATTGGCTGAAGTCAAGCCTTGCACACGCTTGGTGTCATGGGTGTGGAGCTGATGCAATGGGCACCTACCCTATTTTATGTGTGCTTCTCCTCTCACCAAAAATACGGCAGGTGGGGGGGCACATAAAATGCAGCCCCTGTATTCATATTGCAATTGTGTTGTTTGTGATGGAAACTGGTGTGAAAATTCAAGCAACCTCATAATATGATATGTTTACAAAGATAGATTAAATTTTGCTGACCAACCTGCTTTTAATAAATGGGTATTACATACTTCCGTTCATATTTACCCCCTTTCTATCTTGCAACATTCACAGAAACGAACTACCACAATAGTAATCAGAAGATAAAAAGTTGCTTGTGTTTCCTTTCCATGGTCCGGATTTGCTACAGTTAAATTTAGTAATACTGCTGCCATCCTACTGAGATGAACTAAAACAGTACAAATTGGAGATCAGGCCTGGGAACTTCCTGGGCTACATGAAAAAGACAGGCCATCTAGTTTCCTGTTACACCAGATATACAACTTATCAATTATCAATATGGCATACCACATGCAATAAAGACAGCAAGGGAAAGACTTGTGGCTTTATCCTCTTTAAAGTAAAAGAGAAGGTACGGGCATGGGAAAATGTTGAGATGTCCCAATAATAAAGGGAGTAGGGGGCATGAGAAAGGTTGGTAGCGCTCCTTCAAATAGGGTCCAGATAAAGGCTGGGATAAAGACACTTTACCTGAATGCACAAAGCATTTGGAATAAAGTGAATGAGCTGGTGGCGCAGATCAGCACAAATGGATATGATCTGGTGGCCATTACGGAAACGTGGTTGCAGGGTGACAGGGACTGGGAGATGAATGTCCAGGGGTATCAAGTGTTTAAGAAGGATAGACGGGAGGAAAAAGGGGGTGGGGTAGCTCTGTTGATTAAGGATAATATCAGGGCGGTAGTAAGGGAAGATATAGGCTCCAAAGAGCAAAATGTGGAATCGTTGTGGGTGGAGATAAGGAACAGTAAGGGGAGGAAGATGCTGGTGGGTGTGGTCTATAGGCCCCCAAATAATAACTTAGAGGTGGGGCAGGCTATAAACACGCAAATAAATGATGCGTACAGAAATGGAACGGGGATAATTATGGGGGATTTTAATCTGCATGTTGATTGGTTGACCCAAGTCGGACGTGGTGGGCTTGAGGAAGAGTTCTTGGAATGCTGTTGGGATAGTTTCCTTGAACAGTGTGTGACGGAACCTATGAGGGAGCAAGCTATCTTAGATCTGGTGTTATGTAACGAGGCAGGTAGAATTAGGGATCTTATTGTGAGGGATCCTCTTGGGATGAGCAATCATTGTATGGTTGAGTTTTTGATGCAGATGGAGGATGAGAAAGTAGGGTCCTGAACCTGTGTCCTCTGTTTGAACAGAGGGGAGTACGATAGGATGAGAGAGGAATTGGCAAATGTAGATTGGGGGCGCAGATTGGTCGGTAGGACTGCTGAGGAACAGTGGAGGATCTTTAAGGAGATCTTTTTCGGTACTCAGCAGAAATATATTCCGATGGTAAAGAAGGAATGTAGGAGAAGGGATAACCAGCCGTGGTTATCGAAGGAAATAAAGAAGAATATTAAATTAAAAGCTGATGCGTTCAGAGTGGCTAAAAGTAGTGGGCGATTAGAAGATTGGGAAAGGTTTAAAAATCAACAAAGAATGACTAAGAAGTTGATAAAGAAAGGAAGGATAGATTATGAAGCTAAACTAGCACTAAATACTAAAAAGGACAGTAAGAGTTTTTACAAATATATAAAGAAGAGGAGGCTGGCTAGAGTGAATGTTGGACCCTTAGAGGATGAGAGGGGGGAGTTAGTGGTGGGAGATGAGGAAATGGCTGAGGCCTTAAATAAGTTTTTTGCCTCGGTCTCACGGAGGAAGATGCGAATAGTTTGCTGGATATTAAAGATAGAAGGATGGTAGGAGTTGAGGGCCTGAATGCGAATGCTGTCACTAGAGAAGTAGTGCTTGATAGACTAATGGGACTGATGGTGGACAAGTCCCCAGGACCGCATGGAATGCATCCCAGATTCTGAAGGAAATGGCAGAGGTGATAGTAGATGCCTTAGTGATTATTTACCAAAATTCGCTGGATTCTGGGCAAGTGCCGGAAGATTGGAAAATGGCCAATGTTACGCCGCTGTTTAAAAAAGGTAGCAGACAAAAGGCAGGGAATTATAGGCCGGTTAATTTAACACCTGTAGTTGGAAAAATGCTTGAATCATCAAAGAAGAAATAGCGAGGCACCTGGAAAAGAATGGCTTGATAGAGCAGACGCAGCACGGATTTGTTAAGGGGAAGTCGTGTTTGATGAATTTATTGGAATTCTATGAGGACGTGACTAGTGCGGTAGACAAAGGGGGACCAGTGGATGTGGTGTTTCTCGATTTTCAAAAGGCGTTTGATAAGGTGCCTCACAAAAGGTTGCTTCAGAAGGTTAGGGTGCATGGAGTTGGGGGTAAGGTGTTAGCGTGGATAGAGGATTGGTTGTCTAATAGGAAGCAGGGAGTTGGTATCAATGGGTGCTAATCTGATTGGCGGTTGGTGACTAGTGGAGTGCCGCAGGGATCGGTGCTGGGGCCTCAGCTACTTACCATTTATATGGATGATCTGGAGGAGGGGGCGGAGTGTAGGGTGACGAAATTTGCTGATGACACAAAGATGAGTGGAAAAGCAAATTGTGCGCATGGTGTGGAAAGTCTGCAGAGGGATCTGGATAGGCTGAGCGAGTGGGCGAGGACCTGGCAGATGGAGTACAATGTTAGCAAGTGTGAGGTTATCCACTTTGGCAGAAATAATAGTAGGAGGGATTACTACTTAAAGGGCGAAAAGCTGCAGCATTCTACGGTGCAGAGGGACCTGGGGGTCCTTGTGCATGAGTCGCTAAAACCCAGTCTGTAGGTGCAGCAGGTGATCAAGAAGGCGAATAGAATGCTGGCCTTTATAGCGAGGGGGATAGAATATAAAAGCAGGGAGGTCTTGCTGCAACTGTACAGGGCACTGGTGAGGCGGCAGCTGGAGTACTGTGTGCAGTTTTGGTCACTGCACTTGCGGAAGGATATATTGGCCTTGGAGGGAGTGCAGAGGAGGTTCGCTAGGCTGATACCGGAGATGAGTGGGTTGGACTATGAAGAGAGACTAAATAGACTGGGTCTGTACTCATTGGAGTTTAGAAGGATGAGGGGGGATCTTATAGAGACGTATAAGATAATGAAAGGGATGGATAGGGTAGAGGTAGAGAGATTCTTCCCGCTCAGAAAGGACAGCAGGACTAGAGGGCACAGCCTAAGATAAAGGGGGGGGGGGGCAGTTTAGAACGGAGTTGAGGAGGAACTTCTTCACTCAAAGGGTGGTGAATCTCTGAAATTCTCTGCCAGTTGAAGTGGTGGAGGCTACCTCGCTAAATATATTTAAGTCACGGGTAGATAGGTTTTTGACAGACAAGGGAATTAAGGGTTATGGGGAGAAAGCAGGAAAGTGGAACTGATCCACTTCAGATCAGCCATGATCTTATTGAATGGCGGGGCAGGCTCGAAGGGCTAGATGGCCTACTCCTGTTCCTATTTCTTATGTTCTTATGTTCTTAACAAAATGAATGATAACTATAAAAAGAAAGTTCATTATTACTGTAAAGCACAAAAACCCTGCTCTACAAACAATCCATATAATATCTCATGTGTGGATGACCACTCAATGGCTAAACGATTTGGATTAGCAGATGGAATGAAAAAAATCAATTTAAGCTGACCTTGAACAACAGTAACATAATTCTCAAATTCTGCATTGTGCATCTGTTTTTGACATCCATACTTATATATATGCTGTATACCTCAATGGGTGGGATTTTCTGGCCACACTTGCCCTAGGTCAGAAAATCCTGCCCAAAGTCAACGGACCTTTGCATGGTCTGTGTCCTGCCACGATTCCTATGGCAGGTGGGAGAAGAAAATTCTGCCCTATAAGTCTGATGCAAAATGTTAGATTAATAAAATGCTTCATGGAATAAAATTATCTGGTTAAAATATTATTTTAAATGGGTTTTTCCATATTATCATGGGATTAATTTTCCATTGTACAAATCCTTGTTACCCAAGAATGCCCTTCTGGATAATAAAATTGTGCAGTATATCAATGGCATCTAAACTATACAGAAAAATAAACTGGTAGTACTCATTCTTCAAATTACACTAGGCTGCATTTTCCAGCCATTCCCTCTGGTGGAATTTTCCAGTCTCGCTGACAATGACCCTGGTGGTGGAGAATGCGAACAACGGGAAACCCCGTTGACAGGGGCAGGAAACTTTGCTGCCACAAAACACGCTGCAGGGGGTATGGAAAATCCCACCCACTATCTCTCAACATACCATGGATCTCATACATATACCTGAATCAGCAAGAACACCATAAGGAAAGTATTAACGACACCCATCCTTCTCATCAAAAATAAAATGACTGGCAATTATGATGCTAATAATGACTTTCCTCAGATAATGCTGCTTTTGTCATTTTCAGCTTCTCCAGATACATCCTTTGTTTCTTTTATTGCCTCATTTCTACCCCCTCTTGACTTGTGTCATCGTCCGTTTTGTCATTTAATCTCTTCTGCATTCCAACCTGTCACAGAATTTGCCTTTAGTCACTTCCTCTCTTCCCCCATTCTCTGAAAAAGCTTTGCATTTATACAGCGTCTTTCATGAACACAGGATGTTCCAAATCATTCATCCAGGGAATTAAGTAGCTTTAAAGTATGATCACTGTTGTAATGTAGAAAATGTACACAGCTACTTTTCACAAACAGTAACATAAGAATGGCTAGATAACCTGTGTTTCTTTTATACTTTGAGGGATAAATATTGGCCAGGCACCATTGATCTTCCTCAAAATAATTCCAAGGGATCTTTTATGTCTTTTTGAAAAGGTCAGCATGGTTTTAGTTTAATTGCTTATCTGAAAGGCAGAACCTCTGACAATGCACAATTCCTTCGGTACTGCGCATGAGTATTAGCTTTGGTTTGTTGTGCTCAAGTCCTGGAATGGACTTTGAACCCACAGCCTTCAGAAGCGAGAGTGCAACCAACTGAGCCAGCCAACTATTAGGAAGGCGAGGATGGGAAAGGCCACAAAAGGATATAAGAAAAAGGAATTTAAAATTGGAGTTTTGTGGCAGTGCAAGCTGACGTAAACCTGCACGGACAGGGTGATGAGTAAACAACACTTGGTGAGAGACAGGAATCAGCTAGTAGGGTTTTGGCCTAGCTTAAGTAGATAGATAGTAAAGGATAGAATGTCAGCCAGAAGAGCATTGGAAATAGAAAGAGTAGACAAGTAGTAAGTGAGTCATTTATTCTGCACACCCCAGCAACCGCCCCCCCCACCGGCTCCCAACCCCCATCTCAGTTCTGTGTTTCCAGCACAAAAAACAGACTTGCTCATGCACAAGGGGGTATTGTGAATCTAACTGTTGCACGTCTTAGGAGGAAACGACATAAGGTTAATAGCTTGAGTTACTATATCAGGACTGAGAGAGAAAAAAAAATCACAGTATACTCTACGGTGAACGAGAAAAATACCGATCGTGCTGACTTTGGATCATTACCCATGGTATGCTGAGGAGACTGAATGAAGAATAATGTTTTGTTTAAGCAGTGCAATACAGTTGCTTCAACATCTTGAATTTAACAGCAGCTGCAGCACAGACTGTGAAAACAGTACAGTCCAAAGAGGGAAGAAAGCTGCTCTTTCTGAAACGCTCCATCACAATCCGGTTTGTATTTTAGATCTGATAACTATATTTGAACTCCACACAAAGGCTTCCCACAAAACCTTCTAATTACATTAAAGGCAGCCAAGATTAGGATGGTTTCTTGAAGAAAAAAAACACTGTAGGTCTGTGGTAACAATGTACCTCATCATTACTGCTACAACCCTGATGCCTTCCAGTGGCTGGACTAACCACTAGCTATGACTGACTTTGTGTAATGAGTAGAGAAATCCAACCTACCCAAACAGGCTTGGGCTGCTGAACTCATTTTACAGAGCAACACTGCTTTTTGAAGCACAATGCTTTGTTGACCAGCTTGGTTTCCAGAATTTTAACAGAGTGCACTACATACATTCAATTATAAAATGCCTTGATGTAACTATCATTAAAAACAATTCAAATCATAGAAGGAGGCACAATTCAGCCCATCGCGTCTGCACCGACCACAACCCCACCCAGGAATCATCCCCGTACCCCATTTACCCTGCTAGTCCCTCGGACACCAGCATGGTCAATCAACTTAACCTGTACATCTTTGGACTGAGAGAGGAAACTGGAGCACCCGGAGGAAATTCACACAGACACAGAGAGAATGTGCAAACTCCTCTAAGACGATGACCCAAGGCAGGAATTGAACGTTGGTCCCTAGCATTGTAAGACAACAGTGCTAACCAGTGTGCCACCCTGAATTATGAAGAACGATGTAACAATGATGATCCTAGAGTTTGCTCTGAATTTTCACTTGTTACGAGCCAGCATTATTTTTAAGTATGTGTGTCTGGAGTGGGGAGGTGGGGGTTTGGAAGGGGGGAGTGAGTTGTTGGGGCTGGAGGAAGGGATTCAAGCTAGGCAAGCAGCCAGGACACGACTCCCAAAACATGTTAAAAAATTGACTGATTGCCCTTACACAGGGCTCTGTAATTTACAGAGATGGGGCAGGCAAGTACAGGAAGGCACCCATAGTGTAACTGTCTGCTTCATGGAAAATAGGTGTATTTTCTGTTGATCCCGCAAACTCCATCAAGTTCAGTGGAGGACACAACAACCATAATCATGTGTTACCACCACAGTTGTGTACTATGGATTTTTGAGGTAATTTGCCTTTTTGATCCTGCAATAACAGGAAAAAGTATAATTTGTGGAAATCCTATTAGTGACAGGAAATTGTATGAAAGCAGGGCTGCGAATCGACATGAGAGCAGTAGGAATGATCTGCATCCTTTCTTACTTTATAGCTTCAGCTTCTATGCAATTGTGCAGCATAGACAGAGATTATTCAGCCCATTGAGGCTGTACATGCTCTTATGAAGGGGAATGTAGTTAGTCCCACTTCCCCACTCTTACCCTACATCGCTACAATGGTTGCCCCCTTTGAAAACAATTACTAAATCTGTTTTCATCATCTATCATGCATTGCATTACAAAGCTTAATTGTATCTTGGATGTAATCTCAGTGGAAGGGAGACGGACTAGAATCTGCTCTTCTTACAGCCCGGTGGCAAACTCTCCTTGGAATAAAATATCATCACTTACCCGGAAACAAACTCACTTCCGCACAGCCACGTGAACAAACAAGTTTGTTATCCATAATTCTTGTGGTTCAGAATAAAACTAAAAGAATCATCTAAGGTGGCATTTAATGGGGCCTTTAAGAACAGGAAACATGGCAGCAGGAGTGATTTAATTAGGACCAGGTGGAACCTCAATTTTCCAGGTTGAGTTTGTGAGATAACATGAGCGTCTTGTCAGCAAGAGAGCACCCAACATGCCACCCAGGTGGCAGGAAGCTATTTACCATTCACTTGCATACCATGAATACTCATTAGTTGGGAAGCACACCAAATTTAGTCCTACCTTTAAAATTAAGGCAGTGAAACATAGAAAGCTCATGCCTCCTGTTTCTTAATAGCTTAAAGTGCACCAAGTGAGGATTTTCAATCTTTGGATGTGATGAGAGGTTTTGACTTTATCTAACCCAGCAGCACAGGGGACTGAATCTGGGGCTGGTGGATGGTTCAGTAGCAGAAAGGTCAAGGCACGAATGGAGAATGTGGTGCTTGAGTTGGCAAGAGGATGGAGCTTGTACTCAGGCTTTGAAGCGGCAGCACAGCATGACACCAGCAGGTTTGGGGTCAGGGTGGCAGAGAGGGTGTCTGAGAGCAGCCAGGCTGGGGCTTATAGGATGGGCTCTGCTTTTGCAATGGTCTTGTTCTGTGTCCAAGGGAGGTAGCTGCACCATACCCAATGGATCAAGGAAGGGACACTAAGTTGAAGCAGGGCAGGAGGAGCAGGTCAATGGTCTCAGAGAGAGATGAGAGAAAGTGAAGACAGACGAAGGATGATGGAGGGAGGTTCCAGGATGACCAAAGGACAGTCACAGGTGAGTGAGCAAGTGTGAGAGATCAAGGATGATGGACAAAGAGCAGGTTAATGATGTGAGTGTCAGGGGAGACATGGAAGCTTGAGAGTGGCAGAGAGAAGGTGAAGGTGAATGGCTTTTAGCTGTGGGGTCACAGTGTTAGTTTCTATTGACATAGCTGCTAAGACACTGGGATGGTGTTAATCAGGTTGTGCTAGAAAACTCTTGCCTCACAGAAGCTCAGGTTGTTGCGGGAGGATGGAACTGTAGGTGGGAAAGAGTTCTGAATATAACCCAGGGGCATTCCTATTGGTCAATAGCAGCTGCTTTAGGAATGAAAGCCATGTCAACAGACTGCTGACAACAATTCCCATGCTGCATGAATGCATGTGGGACATGTGTTTGCCACATGCACTTAAAATATGCATTGTGATTGTGTGCGTGGCAGCTCCCAGGAGGTCAGCAGAAGCAGCGCCCACTTCCTGTCCTGTCATTGGAACCCATACCCTCTTAGTAAGTTCCACCCCTTGAGTTATGGCTTTAATAAATATTAAAAAGCACTCTCTCTTGTCCCATGAATAAACAAAGGCCCTGTATTTCCACATGGCTGTCCTTATCTCCAGCTATAATTTCAGAGTAGGAAATTGGCAGTCACCTACCCCACAGACTGCTGTTTATGCTGCTTCTTCAAAGGATTTGCTGATCTTTCATCAAAATTAACACAAAATAGGTGTTTGTTGACATCTTTCCATCCATGAGCAATGATGAACATGTAGCAAACAATCCATTTAGGTAGGGTGATGAGGAAATGGCTGAGGCTTTAAATAAGTTTTTTGTGTCAGTCTTCATGGAGGAGGACACAAATAGCTTGCTGGATATTAAAGATAGAAGGATGGTAGGAGATGAGGTCCTTAAGGCGATTACTGTCACTAGAGAGGTAGTGCTTGATAGACTAACGGAACTGAAGGTAGACAAGTCCCCAGGACCAGATGGAATGCATCCCAGGGTTCTAAAAGAAATGGCAGAGGTGATAGCGGATGCCTTAGTAATTATTTATCAAAATTCGCTGGACTCCAGGGAAGTGCTAAAAGATTGGAAAATGGCTAATGTTATACCGCTGTTTAAAGAAGGTAGCAGTCAAAAGGCAGGGAATTATAGGCCGGTTAGTTTAACATCCATAGTTGGAAAAATGCTAGAATCCATCATCACAGAAGAAATAGTGAGGCACGTACAAAAGAACGGTTTGGTCAAGCAGACACAGCAAGGATTCATTAAGGGGAAGTCATGTTTAACAAATTTATTGGATTTCTACGAGGATGTGACTAGTGTGGTAGACAGAGAGGAACCGGTGGATGTGGTGTTTTTAGATTTCCAAAAGGCATTTGATAAAGTCCCTCACAAAAGGTAGCTGCAAAAGGTTTGGGTGCACGGAGTTGGGGGTAAGGTGTTAGCGTGGATAGAGGATTGGTTGTCTAATAGGAAGCAGAGAGTTGGTATCAATGGGTGCTATTCTGATTGGTAGTTGGTGACTAGTGGAGTGCCGCAGGGATCAGTGCTGGGGCCTCAACTGTTTACCATTTACATAGATGATCTGGAGGAGGGGGCTAAGTGTAGGGTAACAAAATTTGCTGATGACACGAAGATGAGTGGAAAAGCAAATTGCGTGGAATGTGCGGAAAGTCTGCAGAGAGATCTAGATAGGCTGAGTGAGTGGGCAAGGACCTGGCAGATAGAGTATAATGTTAGCAAATGTGAGGTTATCCACTTTGGCAGAAATAACAGTAGGAGGGGTTATTATTTAAAAGGCAAAAAGCTGCAGCATGCTACGGTGCAGAGGGACCTGGGGGTCCTTGTGCACGAATCGCAAAAACCCAGTCTGCAGGTGCAGCAGGTGATCAAGAAGGCGAATGGGATGCTAGCCTTTATAGCGAGGGGGATAGAATATAAAAGCAGGGAGATCTTGCTGCAACTGTACAGGGCACTGGTAAGGCTGCAACTGGAGTACTGTGTGCAGTTTTGGTCACTGCATTTGCAGAAGGATATATTGGCCTTGGAGGGAGTGCAGAGGCGGTTCACTAGGCTGAAACCAGAGATGAGTGGGTTCGCCTATGAAGAGAGATTGAATAGACTGGCTCTGTACTCGTTGGAGTTTAGAAGGCTGGGAGGGGATCTTATAGAGACATATAAGATAATGAAGGGGATAGATAGGGTAGAGGTAGAGAGATTCTTCCCGCTTAGAAAGGATAGCAGAACTAGAGGGCACAGCCTCAAAATAAGTGGGGGGGTGGGGGGGGGGGGGGGTGGGGGAGAGGTGGGTGCAGTTTAGATCAGAGTTGAGGAGGAACTTCTTCACTCAAAGGGTGGTGAGTCTCTGGAATTCTCTGCCCATTGAAGTGGTGGAGGCTACCTCGCTGAATATATTTAAGTCATGGGTAGATAGGTTTCTGATAGACAAAGGACTTAAGGGTTATGGGGAGAAAGCGGGAAAGTGGAACTGATCCACTTCAGATCAGCCATGATCTTGTTGAATGGCGGGGCAGGCTCGAAGGGCTAGGCGACCTACCCCTGCTCCAATTTCTTATGCTCTTATGTGTCTTCATTTGCTGCACCTTTGCTGATGGCAATGATAAAGTTTACTTTTAGTCACAAGTGGGCTTACATTAACATTGCTATGAAGTTACTGTGAAAATCCCCTCATCGCCACACTCCAGCACCTGTTCAAGTAGACTGAGGGAGAATCTAGCATGGCCAATGCACCTAACCAGCATGTCTTTCAAACTGTGGAGGAAACCACAGCATGTGGAGGAAACACACGCAGACATGGGGAGGACATGCAGACTTTGCATAGATAGTGACCCAAGCTGGGAATGGAACCCAGGTCTCTGGCATTGTGAGGCAGCAGTGCTAACCACTGTACCACCGTGCCACCTGTGATGGCCAATCCTTAAAGGGCAAGTTCTTCCACAAGCACCGCACATGAAACTGACAAGTGAATTTTATAGGATGTTGTTGTCAGTTTTGGCACCAGCTGTTACCAAGCTTCTGTAGCCACTGGACATTATGGTAAAGCACAACAGCCCACAGGAGGTCTTGCCATTTCTCTCTTTCACCAGTTAGTGATTCCCAAGTGTCACAGTCAATATTCAGGGCCTTCTTGTTATGCTTGGGCACTCCATTGGTTGTTTGACTTCACCTACCTTGCCATACAAAAAGTCCTTGGGTATGCGACCATCTTCCATTCTACAGATGTGCCCAATCCACTGGAGCTGCCTCTGCTTAATTAGCGCCAACACATTGGGAGCTCAGCAATTGAAAGTACTGCTGTGTTTGTGATTTTGTTCTGCCAGCATATACCCATAATCCACTGCAGAAAGTGAAGACGGAAACGATTGAGCTTTTCTTCCTGGTAGCAATATTCTATCCATGCTTCATGGGCATGCAGCAAGGTAGTGAGAGCACAGGCCTTATAAGCCATCAGCTTGGTCCGAAGGGTCAACTTGGTGTTATTCTACACTTAATCTGAGAGTTGGCCAAGGGTGACAGCTGCTTTACCAATGTCTCTATCAAGCTCTACATCAAAAGACAGACAATCACCGTGGACCCAAGGTAGCAGAACTTGTCAACCACTTCCAGTGGGTCTTATGTAGTATCATCAGAGGAGGAGGTGCAACATTTTGCTCCCCGACCATTGTTTTCTCTTCACCTTCCCTGGAGAGAGTCTACTTGCACACTAAATCAGGCAGCAGGCTCTACAATCTGTCATGATGGAAGGCAAAGGCAAAAACACACTGCATCCTGATCAGAGAATTTCTCTAGGCTGACATTGTTGGACTATCACCCACATGGCAATTCAGCTGCAAAGACTCAGGGATTGACTCGCCCATGCCTGTATCTTGTTTTCCTTAACAATAAGCATTCAAAAAGATTAGGAGAACCACCATGGAAACATAGGCTAATACATCCAACACAAACAAACAATCTCAAGCAGAGATATAGAAAGGAATTAATAATACCCATTTTGCTTTTGTGTTGTCATTTGCGTTATGTAGGTAAGTAACTGAACTTTGAGCAAATATGTGCAGTTAAAGGGGGCCAGTTAGCAAGATGGCTACTTTGTTGACCAGATTAACAGTAACCACACAAGATTCAAGCTCTGGCTGCCACCAGTCCTGCCAACTAGCCCTACCCATGGTAAAAAAAAGGTCACGACACTTTGATATGATGTGGCTAACAATTGTCACAGACTTGCGTTCAGGCACAGGACTTAAGAAGATGCTGTGTAAATTACACGAACAGGAAAAAATGCACACCAAATTTGTAAAAAGACCATTTGACTTCTGTAAACATGGAAGAATTTACTCGGATTGTCCTGAATAAAGGACTGGGAAAATAATTACTCACACAAACAGCATTCCTACCTTTAGCCACTCCTCTGCTTGTTCTTTGCTTTGCACAGCCAGTACTAAAATGTCTGCTCCTTGCTGGGTGATTCGTAGTTCATGTTTTTTCCTTTTGCTGTCTTTAGGAACGTAGGACACATTATGGGCTGACAGCAACAGCTCCATTTGAGGTTGATGATCCTTTGAGCTTTTGTAGCACTAAAAACAAAGATTAAATCCTGAGTTCACAGAGTACAGAGTGAGTTATATGTTCTACAGAATTACTTGCAATTACTTTTTTGTTAAAGAGAATATGGTACTTTAACAGGTATTTATGTTATAGAAGAAACTTGATCGTCTTTACTGACAAGTTTATCATTTTTCTGTTGAGCCACAAGATGGAACATGGTGCATCAAGGGGTTCTGTTTGAGTTGGGCAGACGTATGATTATCGGAATCAACACCACCCTGAAAAGTTCTGCAACTTCTCAGTGAGTCACACAATATAATAGTTAAAGTGAGCTCCAAATCTCTTTTCAGAAAGACCAACACTAGAGACAGTGGTGAGGGGTCCTAAAAATGACCTCTATTTATTTCAACTAAGGGAAGCTAAAGTAAGCTTCCAAACAATGGAATGGGCAATGCATCACGCGGTGGAGTGCTAAAGTAGATAATCAGAAGCCTCCACATTTGCACTGAATTAGAATGGGTGGAGTCAAGGCTGCACAATTTGCTACAGAGTTCTTGGGCTAGGAGGGAATTATCAGCTACAGTTTCCACTCTTGATTGTTATTCAGTGAGCCGCATCTGGAAGGTATGGATATTAGTAACCAGGAGATGACAGAATACAGTTAATAAGCAGCCAACGTTCACTGAAAAAGCTCACACATGCACAATAGCCTCTTGTGTGAGGTGCTCCAAGATTGCCAACATCTCTCGAACTATACCTCAGGGAGTCTGAATTTGCTCTCCCAATATGAAAAAGACAGCTAACCAGATAAAATGTTGCACAACCTGTTCCATTTCCAGGTCATGCCTCACATTTATGAATTGAGAGAAGCTGTCAGCTTGAAATGCACTTACATACAACATACCAACTAGGGTGCTGTCAGCTAACTGCAACAGCTTTAAAACAAAAAGAGAAGTTTTGGTGACTAAAACTGGGAAGCAATACTGAGAGTTCGAGCACTCATTAGGTTTCCAGATTCAGCCATGGAGATATTAGTGGAGGAAGCTCATGGTCAGAGGGGCATGAAGTTCCACCAGAAAGGTTGGTGGGTGTCAGGTGAATGGCAAGAGATAACAGAGCCCATGAATGTGAGCAGTATTAACATCCAGCCCTGGTTACAGTGCAAAAAGAAAATTAATGATTTCACCTGGAACATCAAGATAAGGCTTCCTACTGCACGTTTGCTGCTTAGCCCCACATATTCACTCATACCTGTGCCTTTCCACTGTCAATTATTTTTCTTCTTCCCTTACTTATGCATGTCAGCAAGGAAGACCTCATTGCTTCCCCTTCCTGCATTTACTCACCCACCCTCCGAAAAAGAACCCTTTCTTGTACCGTGCCCTAAAGTTATTTTCATCCTCTCCTGAGAAAAGTTTTGAATATTTTCTGGTATTTCAGGAACACCATTAGCTTTAATAAAATTGTTCGACATAGATGGTTTTACCTATTATCAACGGAAAATCAATGTTGTCTGCTGGAGTCAAAGCAAATATTGGCAGAGATATTTGGGTGGATTTTCAAAGAGCTGCAAGGTAGAGATCCAGTGTGGGCAGGAATTAAAAATTGGGGTTCAGGAGGTCACCTTGGGACTCTAATGCCTCAGGACAATTTTGTGCTTTCAAAAGGGTTGGAGTGGCAGGGTGGACACAGTCACTGCCAATTAACGACCCCTCGTGTTCTGTAAGGACCTCGTTGAGGGGCCTCGCCATTCAGGTTTGGAATATTTAAGATTTTTGCAGGTGATGAGTCTGAACTGTATTGAGATGAGGGGCTGGCTAGCACTGGCATGAATGCTGCTTGTCATCTTTAGCTGCATTTGATCTCCTGGCTTTCTGAGAAGCTGCCTGTTCTAATCAGCAAGGCAGCATAAGCTCCCAACATGGAGACAGGTAATCAGATCTCGGTACCTCTAATCAGGTGCCAAGCTCACCTCTTAGCCAAATTAGGCCACTTAAATGTTAAAATCATGTTACAAAAGCAACGCAGACTGGTGCAGGGTAGGGACGTGGAATTCATCCAGGTGTCGGATTCCCAACCCCTCAGTGAAAGTTAGGCCCATTCTCCCAGTAGCCTCTACAAGTTCTGCACTTAAAAATAAAAAAAAACTTGCATTTATATAGCACTTTTCATGATACCCAGATGTCTCAAAACACCTTACAGCCAATGAAGTACTTTCTGAAGTGGAATCTCTGTTTGAATGTAGGGATGGTATGGAGATGCCAACATTGGACTGGGGTAAGCACAGTAAGAAGTCTCACAGCACCAGGTTGAAGTCCAACAGGTTTATTCGAATGTAGGAAACACAGCAGCCAGTATGCACACAATACTCATTGGTAGCCAGGACACTAAAGATTAATCCCCTACTCCTCTTCAAAATAGTACTATGCAATCTTTTATCCACCTGAACAGTCAGATGGGTCATTGGTTTAATATTCTACCTGAAAGATGGTACTTGCAATAGTGAGTGCTCCCTCAGAAACGCACTGGAGTGTCAGCTTTGACTCTTGTACTTAAACCTGGAAACAGGCCTCAGAAATGTCCTTTGATGAAGGAAATCTGCTGTGCCTCCCTGTCTGGCCTACATAACACCAGTCCCACACCAAATTGGCTGACTCTTAACTTCCCTGTTAACTGGCATAGCAAAACAACAAGTTGCAAAATAAAAATTTTAAAAAATTAAAAGAGCAAAACTGGACAGATAACTTACCTGCAACCCAGGCATCAAATCAGATCGTGCCAAGTACTCGCTTAACCCAGTCAACCTGGCAAAAACCTCCTCATTGATAACTGGGGAATTATGTCAGAGGTCTGTTCCACAGACATGTTAAATACCAATATGATGTAGTCATATCCAAAGATCCTATCTGTGTGATATACCTACAAAAGGTGGCAGCACAATGGTATATATGTAGGAGGGACTGGCACTGGGAGTCCTCAGCACTTACTCTGGAACCCGAGAAGTCTTATGGCTTTGGGTCAAACACGGACAAGGAAATCTCCTGCTGGTTATCATCTCCTGCCCTCCCTCATCCAAACAATCAGTGTACCATCACATTGATCACCTCTTAGAGGATATACTAAGCGTGGCAGTGGCATAGGGTGTAATCCAGCTGGGGACTTCAATGGCCATCACTCAGAGTAGCTCAGAATTATGACCACTGACTGGAAAGGTCACATATTGAAGGAATAGCTGCAGAATGGATATATGGCAGATGGCTAAAACAAGGAAATAACTGACTTGACCTCATTCCCACCAATCTATCATCGCAGACACATCTATAAATGACAACAGTGGTAGGAAAAAACAACACAATCCATTTTGGAATCAAGTCTCATCTTCACACCCAATAACATTGTGTAGCTCCATCATCATGCCACGTGGGATAGATAACAGATCTAGCCTGTTATCCATAAGGCATTAGGGGCCATTAGCAGGGGCAGAATTGCATGCCATCACAATCAATAGCCTCATGACCAGCACATCCTTTAGTCCTCCATCACCATTAACTTAAATGATCAATTTTGGCTCGATGAGGAATGTGGAAGAGCATGTTGTAGCTACAAGACTAGCATCTACCTGTTATCGACGCTTGTCCTGTTCATAAAAGCAGGACAAATCTAATTCGGCCAAATGCCACTCTGTCAGTTTACTCCCAGTCATCAGTAAAACAATGGAAAAAATAATTGACAGTGCGATCAAGAGACATTTTACTTGCACCCTCTCTTCCTGTTGAAATTTAAGAACCTAAAAAAAAATGTAATGTGACCCAATGCCAAATTAATTGTGCTTTTTCATGTATTATATAAGCCATGAATTGATGAAAAAAATGGATTAAAAGCCAAAACCCTGTTGGACTGTAAAGTCTTGAGAATTGCAAAGTCATAGCAACAATATTTAATGATTTATATTTGACATTCAATGTTTTTCACAAGTCAGTACTGTTTCTAATTCTGTTTCAAATTTAGGTCCAATTATTTAGCTCCAATTATTTAGCTGTACCAATTGGTTTGTTTCCAATTTTCTTGCATAATATGTTTAAAAAAAAGCTGTCTTGAAGAATTGTGGCTCATTCTAAAGCACCTTATGATATTTGGCCTGGATCAACCACTCGTCCTTCCACTGGCACTCAGCACTTCATATCAAGAGAAAACAGAAGAATTAGAGAGAGTTTTCCCTGTCATACCAAAAAGAAAAGAATCATACCAATAATTTGTTATCTTTAATGACACAGAATTGTTTTGTCCACTGGCCAAAACGTTTCTTACGGAGAAGAAAAGCACAGATCTTAGCATCTTTCACCAAATCCATTGAGGCCTCCTCAGATGGCCACTGGTGTCGTAGTTTCTTCCCCTTCCCATCCTCATCATCTTCATCATATGATTCATAGGAGCTACTCATGGCATCTGAATCATAATCTGCAAGAAAAGGTAGTGCATGAAAGCAGGATTAGTCTGATATATCAGCAATAGGCTTTCTCATTGTCAATGCTGCATATGACAATGTGCCATACCTAAATTGATAGGAAATGATTTAACTTTCCATCTACATTGCTCCAAAACAATTGCAGCACCATTATTTTCAGAATGCTGACAAATGGCTAGGTCTTGAGAAATGCAAGTATCACGCATGATCTTATTTTCTGTGAACAAGAAGGAGAAATAATTAATTCAGAGCACCTGGAACCGAATGATTTCCTATTTTAACACTTGCCTGAATTCACTACATTAAAGAAGGGGTGAAATTTACCTGGAACAGTAGTTTGCTGGTTCTGTTACTGGGCTAGTTATATAGTAGTTAGAATAGCAATATAATGATTATGTTACTGGTCTACTAATCCAGAGGCCTATATGATTGATCTGGAGAACAAGTTCAAATCTCACTATGACAGTTGGGGAATGCAAATTCAGTTAACTAAATTAATCTGGAATAAAAATTAGTAATGGTGATCATTTAATCATTGGATCATTAATGTCCTCTAGGGAAGGGAATTTGCCTAGTTTGGCCTATAAGTGACTCCAGATCCTCAGCAACATGTAAGATTCTTAACTGTCCACTGAAATGGCCCAGCAAGTCACTCAGTCATCTGGAAGGTGGCTCACCAACATCATCTTCTTGACAGCAATTAAGGATGGGCAATAAAATGTGTCCACATCGTTTGAATGAATAAAAATTATTAGGAAGTGTCTTTGGTCCTTCAGTATGCTTTATTAACAGAATACGTGTAGTTTGCCTTCTCAAAAACTTATCTAATCATTATCTCTGCTGAGAAAAGCAATCCATAACAATTAAAGAATTGAGAAGGGATAAAACTACAGTGGAATATGAACATAGGAATGCCTAAAACATTTGTCTTAAATTTCTCTTCTGTACTTTTACCAAGTATTGCCAAATTTCAAATAAATATTTTAATATTTGGTGTCTAGTGACCATAATTTCCATTATCTGAGGGAGATATGTGGATAGGAAACAAAAGTAATCTATTTAATAAGCTTAATTGCAAATAAGAGACATCAATATCAAATCCCTACCTTCCCCGCCACAATGGTGGATTGGGGTTGAAAATGTTAAAACAGAGTGTGCGGCTACAATCCACTGTGCAATTACTCATGGGTTTTGTGTGGGGTGAGTATCCTGCATGGAAAAGCAGAAGACAGGCAATAGGAAGCTTGATTAAAATGTAATAGTTGCTGCATGGACTTACTTGGGTTCGGGAACCCAGAAGAGGGAAGGTGGGAGATGTCATCTCAGGAAGGTAACACCATTTAGAGCATTTTTGGTGGGCTGAGAGCAGCAGAATGTTGTCCCTTGTCCCTCAAGGAAGCCTTCAACCTTCCTCCACCCCTCACAGTGCCTCTATTTCATTATTCTTTTGGGATGTGAACATCATTGGTTGGGCCAGCATTTATTGTTTATCACTAATAGTCCTCGAGAAGGTCATGGCAAGCCATGTTCTTGAACTGCTGAAGGTCCTGTGATGTAGTTATACCCACCGTGCAGTTCGGGATGGAGTTCAAAGCTTTTGACCCAGCAAGAATGAAGGAGCGACAATATATTTCCAAATCAGGATGGTATGGCTTGCAGGAGAACTAGCAGGTGATGGTCTGCTGTCCTTGACCTTTGAGGTGGTAAAGGTGGTGAGTTTAGAAGGTGCTATCAAAGGAGTCATGACAAGTTGCTGCAGAAAATTTTGTAGGTAGTACATTTAATCCTTCCATTATGGTCAGTTTCCTTCCCTGCACCACTATCCCCATTCAAGCCCAATGTCTCCCTTCCTCCCACAGTGGCCAGCCTTCCTGAACCCCCTCAATCCTGATCTCTCACTCCATTCCCCTTCCCAATTGCCAGGTGTCATCCACAAGGGTTCCCAGCTGGAGCCTCCTGCTGCAGGTGTTCCACAAACTGTCAATTTGTCTGATTGCCAGGCTACGTAAGAAAATATTTTTAATGAAGTGTTAGATTCTATAGGACCTCTGCATACCTGCACTCCCCCACATCCTCTCACCTCTGCATGTCTATACGTACGCATGCTGATTTTAACAGGATGAGACAATGCATTGAATAGTAAAATGAGAATAAGTAGTTGAAGGAAAAGGAATGAAAGTGGAATAATTTCAAAGATATATAATTTAAGATAAGGGGGAGTTATAGCTGACTGAGGTTAGGGACAAAGTAATAAAGTAAAACCAGTTTAGCTTACTAACAAAGTTGTGAAAGGCATCAGAGAAAAAGAGAAACTACACAATTTTTCATAATATTCAGGAAAGTATCAAGATACAAATAGACTGAAGAGTGTCATCTATTCTGCCCATCTCACTGCTCCTTCCTCTCCTATACACCCTCCGCACACCCTGGCCAATCTTAATCAGGAACCTGACACTTTTGAGTGGACCCAAATAAGGCCAAAGCTGTGCCTACTCACTTCAAAGTCCTGGAAGAAGTCAACCTCGCTAGGTGCACATCACTTATAGATTGTCAAAAATGTGAACATTCTAAATTCTGACCGGTGGGGAATGTAGTTCAGAGATGGAGATTAATTCTTGTGGGCTGGCCTTTTAATGAGCATAATGACATGTTAATGCATATAACAGTGCTTCCTGGCACTGTTCATTGAGAAGGTCAACCTGTCTTTAAAGTCCAGAGAACTTGATCGCAAAAGTTCATCCGACCATCAGCAAACTGATTTTTGGCCTCTCACCAAATTATGTTTCTCTGCCTGCCAAACTTCAGCAGCAACCGGAAGATTCCAACCCAAACTTCTGACTAATGTCCTTGCCTCCTTATGAAAGGAAACAGTGGGAAACTAAGAATATTCCTAGGAGGAAGGACTCACATTGGGCAGGCTATGTAACGGTGATTAGGATCTCCAAACTCGTGTCTGACTAATGCCTATAGTGGGAGAGACCCCTGTCTTTGGTACTTTAATAACGGAATTCCCTATTGAACCTACGAGTTCCTCGGGGTTAGTGTTGTTGATTCCCAGTGGGTTCATCCAGGAACAGTTGGGGATAAAGGGCCCCATGGGTTTTTAGGATCAGTGTCTAAACAGAAGCTTGTTTGCATCAACCTCATCTTGCTTCTCTAGGTTACTCTGGAGATCTGCTTCCATTGGCTGCAAAAGTCACTCAGTGCTGGTTTACCATATTTATCTGACCACAAGCTGTCCATCATGGAGTGAACACAGTAAGAAGTTTCACAACACCAGGTTAAAGTCCAACAGGTTTATTTGGGAGCAAAAGCCACTGGCTTTCAGCCCGCTGACCCTTCATCAGGTGAGTGGAGAGCTCTGATCACAAACAGGCGTTGTGAGACTTCTTACTGAGTTTATCCCAGTCCAACGCCGGCATCTCCACATCACAGAGTGATCCAGCCATTTACTGGCCTTGACTCATGATCTCAGTCTCAGCTGTCAATACTCCAGGCTAGGGCTAATCCTATGATCTGTGGCTTGCATTAGTGCACAAAGCAGCTAATGATGCATGCCTCATGGTTTTGTTAGGTAGAAACATCCACCAATAATGAATGACAGTTTCTGGCAACATTCCAAGATTTTCTAATTGGTCTCAAGATGAATATCTCATAACAATTTACAAATGCTGGTTTTGCCAGAGACACCCACATCCTGTGAACAAATAAATGAAAAACCCATTTCAGACAATCATTTGGTGAGTCATAGAAAATTCACACCATTTGTAGCCTTTTCCCAGACAGCACATCTATTCAGAACTGATGGCTTTCTGCTCACAAGATACTGCAACCTTTGGCTGTTAATCCTTCATCTGATGTTTCCAGCATTACTAAATATAATTTAAAGCTAAGTCACATCACAAAACACATGTTGTCACATTCTAATAAGCCAAACTGAGGTTACAGGTACCGTACTCAGCCACGATGGTTCAAATTACACAGAAGATGAGTGGAATTCTCCGTTGTTCTGTCTAAGTGTGATGGTGGGTGGTTCCAGCAGAGTATTTCCTGCTGGCCAAAATTCTGTGCTTGCAGCCTCATTAATTATGCACAGCAAGCATCTCTCAGAATCACCAGTGGGGTAAGGAGCTGATTTGCCCACCCCCATCAATGGTTAATGGGTTCAAAGGTCCCGTTGCATTTGTTAAACACCAGCATAACACATGCTCCAGATCAACTGTTGTCAGGGGACCACTCAGGTTGGCATCCAGCCAGAAGCAAAAGGCCATCTCCCTCAAGAAGAAAGCAGCATACTGCTTCAATCACCAGCCCCCTAAGGGGTGGCCATAGGAAGCACCCAAGCATCAGTTCTCTGGCCTGGGAGGCCTCACCCAAGAGATCAGTGCAACTGGTGACTATACCTGAAGGGCTACACAGCGCAAGAAGTGGATGAAGGATCTTATCCGCTCCATCAGGGGAAGTCATCCTTCAATTCCCTCCAATTTTAAGCTCTCTTCATGGTATAATGTGCTCACACATGCAGGGGGGCTATATCAACACTCATTCTCTCACGAACACTTGCACATCCCATCTGTCATGTTGTTCACACTCCATCCTCTGGCCCTTTGGGGGTGGGGTCATCACATACAAGGGATATGCATCTCACCCAACCTCTGCTCCATTCCTCTGATCGTATGCCTTTCTTACACTTTCATACAGGTCAAGCTGACACATAACAAGCGAGAGCAAGCCCAGACCAGCAGAGTGGAGGCAGAGATCCTAGCCCTGACTGAATTCAAGCTAACTTTGCTGGGAAGAACAGGGATGGCTCCTGTGGAAGTCTCCCTTCCACATCTGGATTCAGCAGTCAGTAGGTTGCCTCCACCTTCATAGAATCCCTACAATGCAGAAGGAGGCCATTCAGCCCAACAAGCCTTCATCAACAACAATCCCATCCAGACCCTATCCACATAACCCCACATATATATCCTGCTAGGCACCCTGCCACTTAGGGCTAATTTAGCATAGTCAAATTACACCTTAGTCAATATAGGATAAGGTTATAATGTTGTAATAGGACACTGTCACATCAGTGGGAAGATGACTAAACCTTGAGATAAGAGAATTCCAAAGTACAAGATCAGAACACTTTCAGTTGACAGGGCATTCACATACCCTTCAATGAACTGTAATACATGCAATTCATCTACAGTAATAGCACACCCATGAATTAAAAATGCGCGCAAAGTTTTTTTAACTCTCCTAACCCCATCACTACACCTTAGTCAATATAGGATAAGGTTGTGATGGGGTTAGGAGAGTTAAAAAAACTTTGCAGGCATTTTTAATTCATGGGTGTGCTATTACTGTAGATGAATTGCATGTATTGCAATTCATTGAAGGGTATGTGAATGCCCTGTCAACTGAAAGTGTTCTGATTTTGTACTTTGGAATTCTCTTATCTCAAGGTTTAGTCATCTTCCCACTGATGTGACAGTGTCCTATTACAAGATGAACATTCACATGATGTCAACTTGTTCCAGACCCTCATGTGCTGTCAGGGAGATGTGTTTCTTTACTAGAGATGTATGATGGGAAAATGTTAAATGCTTATTCCTCAAGGGACAGCAATGTTAGAGGATAGCTCTTCAGTAATGATACACTAACTGCATCTGGGTCTCCTCAGTGTTAATGTCTGAACCCAGACATGCACTTTAAAATGACAGCCCTAAACTGGTCCTCATCTGAAGTGTGGCAGTGTTTGCATCATTAGATGGTGTCAAAAATGTCAAGCCTCGTCTTACATCATCATTATTCCTCAATAGACTTTACATTCAGAGTGAGCACATTAACAGGTCATTGCTGACCAAAGCTAAGGTCATGTCCAAGCAAGTCATGTGGTCAGAACATGTGGGACTCATTTTCTCAGCAATGGCTTAGCTATTCCCCAAGATGACAGGGAATGACTTGGGGGGGCTAGGGGAGATGTCATGGAAGCTGTCAGCTGTTAAAGTGTCACAGGCACACCTCCCATATCCTCCTTCCTCCATGGCATTTTCACATTTAGTGTGCCTCAGCAGCCCCCTGGGCTTCCTGCACCTCCTCATTTTGACCTGTAATGATCTCTTCCTCTCCTTCTCCAATAGCAATAGCCAGATTGTGAAAGGCACAGCATTAATGCAAGAAACCCCCTACAGTTTGCATAGAGCCACCTGAGCAATCCAGGCATCTTAAGTACACCTTCAGAAGTCCTATGGTTTACTCCATAAGGGAGCATGTGGAGCTGTTAGGAGCACTGTAACTCCACAGCACAGGTTCCACAGCAGTGCACTGGAACAATCAGCCACTGTTTAAGTGGGTAGCTCTTATCCCCCAGCAACCAACCCTGCAGGCAGTTCAGCTCCTTGAATATCACAGGCATCTTGGAATGACTGAGAATGTAAGAGCCAAGGGAACTCCAAGGGTACAGTGTACACACATCTAAGATGTGCTAGCAATAGGCAGACACTGGTTGCACATTGATGGAATGGAAGCCCTCGCAGTTTATTAACATTAGGGGCTGCTGCCATGGAGCCCATACAACCACTCAGATGCAGTCTATTGCACCCTGCACTTTTGAGAAGCCTGAGACAGCTGCCAAGCTGATAAATCTTTGAACCTGGCTATCTTCATCCAGAGCAAACCTGACTTATTGACGGGCCACCCTGTAATGGGCATTGGATATGAACTACTCCAAATTTTAACCATTTATCCACTATTTTCCATTCCCTAAATATAGGAAATCAACAGATTATTCATCTGAAAAGCTGGCATCTGCTGGGTACAGAGAATATATTACATCAAAAACAGTTAGTGTAGTTTCAACCAGTTCCTTTAATAACAGCTGTAGAAGTCCTTAGAGCTCTTTGAGGATGTAATGATTAGGATGGATAAAAGGGAACCAGTGGCTGAGAGAGATATGACCAACGTTACTTCCACAAAACCCTGCAAATCTACTGGCAGGATAGACATACCAATGTGAGAGTCGTCTCCCAAGTCAAAATCCCCAGTATCGAGGCACTGGTCACACTCAACCAACTGTGATGGGTGAGCCACATTGTCCACATGCCTGACACAAGACTCTTGACACAAGTGCTCAACTTCGAGATCTGCAATGGCAAACGATCACTAGGAGGGCAGAGAAAATACCACAACAACACTTTGAAAACCTCTCTAAATAAATGCAACACCACCACCAACATGTAGAAATCACTTGCCTTAGAACACCCAAAGTGGAGAAGAAGCATCTGTGAAAGCGGCAATCACCTCGAGTGTTACCAGGTGAAGCATGCTGAGGCAAAGCGTAAACAGGAGAAAGAGGGCACAGAATCTAGAGCATCTCACCCACCTCACCAAATACTTCCTGCCAAACCTGTGGCATGGTCTGCGGCTCCAGGATTGGACTATTCAGCCAAAGCAATATCCTGCTCCCCAGAGTGGAGGCAAGTCACCCTCAGCTCTGAGGAACTGCCAAAGAAGATGATTTAGATTTCCATAAGTTATTTGATAAGGTGTCACTAAAAAAAGGTTACTCCATAAGAGATCATGATGTCGGGGGAATAATACATAAGCATGGATGGAGGATTAGAAATGGAGAGCTGGGATAAGTATTTTGACAAACTGTAAATACAAACTGCAAAGACTGGAGTGACATAGGGCTCAATGCTGTGGGCCTCAACTATTTATAATCTGTAATAATGCCTTGGATGAATGGACCAAGTATATTGCAGTCAAATTTGCTGACAATACAAAAATAGGCAGGGAAACAACTTGTGAAGAGAACGTAAAAAATCTGTAAAGAAATATTGATAGGTTATGCAAGTGGGCAAACATTTTGCAATGGAATTTACGTGGGATATTGGAGAGCGACTAGAGAGTCAGTGATCTGTGTCATTTTAATATGAATCACAATGTTGGAATGCAAATACAGCTAGTAATTAGGAAGACAAATAGAAATGTTGGCCTTTATTGCAAACAGGGTGGAATATAAAAGGTGTAAAAAAAAGAGAAAACAGAACACCCTATGAAAATGGAACATTGCCCCCTCCTCCTCCAAAAGAAAATCCCCCCACAATGGAACACCTGCATCTCATCATGGAACTCCTACCAGCGCCCCCAGTATGCCACCCTGGATACAGAGAGATATGTCTGTGCACCTCCAGCAGGTTCTGTTTGCCAAGTACATGTCACGGGGCACCTGCTATGATTCAGATCGGTGTGAATGGGCAGTCAAATGGGAGATAATCAGGCATACACACCTGATATACATAGTCAATTAGCTGTAAATGAGGATCCCAACATTTCACCATTGGCAGGGGATAAGGACATCCAGTGGGGAAGTCTCGACAGGATAAAAGCCTTTTTGGGTCTCCTGCTTGATTCACTGCTCCCTCCACTATTCCAATCCCCTGAAAACTGGGGTGAAAAGTCCTATCCAATGGGTTTTTTCTTAACATGCAAGATCAAGATGTGATTTCCCCTATATTTGATCTTCCTTTCCTCTTTTAGGACCCCACCACCCTCCCCTTTAAAACCCTCTCTCTTCTTTACCTAGATTTTGGTCATCTGACCTAACGTCTCCATATGTGGCTCAGTGTCATATTTTGTACTATAATACTCCTGTAATATGCATGAGGATGTTTGTTGTGCTAAAGGCAGTTTATAAATAAAACTTGTTGTGAATCCAAAAGGATTCCTGCTAATGTCAGCCTCTTTTGGGATATGTCAAGCATTCTTTATTCATCCCCCTCAGGTCCCCTTTCTCATCTTTTTTACAAGTTCATGGATGATTGAATGGGTGCCATTTTCTGCTCTTGCCCTCAACTGGAAAATTTCATCAACTTTACCTCCAATTTCCACTCTTCTTTCACTTTCACATAGTCCACATCCAAATCTCCTCAACTTCACTGTCTCCATTAATAGATATTACCAGATCTGCTGGATAATCTCAGAAATTTCTGTTCTTATTTCATGTTTCTAGAATCCACAGTACTCTGCTTTTGCAATTTACTAATATTATTTTTGACAGTTTATGATGTTAACTAAATTTTGACATTCCATTTACATTTTGAAATCACCTCTGTTTATCTTCTAATTTTTATAAAACAATATGATAGAGTTCATGTTCCATTTTTATCTTTTTTTCCCAAGTAGACATCATTTGTCAACACTCTCCATCTAGTGACTGTGGGGCTAATGATTTTATCATGTCAGATAAATCAAATAATAATCTGTTCATTCGTTGGAAATTAAAATATTTATGATGTTTTCTCTTCGTTAGATGAAACCTCTTGAAAATACTTGTGTTTGTGCACCGCATCATACAGTGCAGAAGGAGGCCATTTAGTCCATCAAATCTGGACCCACCCTCTGAAAAGCATCTTACCCAGGCCCATACCCCAACCCTATCTCAGTAACCCTGCACATTTTACTGTAGCTAATCCCCCTAACACATCTTTGGACACTAAGAGGTAATTTAGCATGGCCAATCCACCTAACCTGCACATCTTTGGACTGTGAGAGGAAACTGGAGCACCCTGAGCAAGTCTACATAAACACAGGGAGAACATGCAAGCTCTGTGCAGACAGTCATCCAAGGCCGGAACTGAACCCGAGTCCCTGGTCTTTGTGCTGTGAGGCAGCAGTGATAACCACTATGCTACCACGCCACCTTTACACAGGCTCGGCTCAAATATTCACTTAATGTGTTTGTGTACAAATTAAGCTATTGCATATTCATCCAATTTTCCCTTGGTCCCCAACATTCTTTTGTACACTTTGGGGTGGCACAGTGGTTAGCACTGCTGTCTCACAGCGCCAGGGACCTGGGTTTGATTTCTGGCTTGGATCACAGTCAGTGTGGAGTTTGCACATTTTCCCCTTGTCTGCGTGGATTTCCTCCAGGTGCTCTGGCTTCCCTGCATAATCCAAAGATATACGGGTTAGGTGGATTGGCCATGCTAAATTGCCCCTTAGTGTCATGGGGACTAGCTAGGGTAAATGCATGGGGTTATGGGGATAGGGCCTTTGTGGGATTATGGTCGGTGTAGACTCAATGGCCTGAATGGCTTCCTCCTGCACTGTAGGATTCTATGATTCCTTGAATTCCACTGTATGATTTCATTTTTAAACAGCGCACAGAATGTTTTTTTTCTTTAAATATACAAATTCATTGAATTCTCAAAGGATTGAACAAAGCATTTAAGAAAGTCAATAGAAACATTAACATATCAGAGTAATGGGCATTTACCTCGAGAAGTGATGTACTCTGGAGCTTTCCCTGGACTTAGTGGCACCGCTTCCTCATAATAACCTTCAGGCAAGGAAGATGTTGGCAGGGGTGGCGGGCTGTTTTCTATTGGCTGAAGCACACAAAGCACTGTTATTAGCCTAACATGAACATGTTTCCATCAGTCGCTTGCCATTCGCTGAACATTGCAGAAATACATTCCTATAGAATATAAGGTACAGGGGAAACTGGCTTCTCAAAAATCACATTTATAATTATTGCTGAACCCAGTTCAACCATCCTTGGATGAACATCAAAAATGCATTGCTTAAACCTGAATCAACAATTTTGTTAAAAAGATTCAGGAAGAGGCACGTCAATTTTTGTTCTCCCCATCTGCCAGCTAAATTTTTAACTTGAACCAAAATCGATAAGCGAAACAAGCAAAAGGGAGAAGAATCTTAATTTTTAAAAAAGGAAAACATCGAAAATCAAACCATTTAACATAGTGAATTTACCCAAGTTAATAAAGCGGGATAGGAGGTGGATCATGCATTTGGTTAGACTGCAAGAGATATGTGAAAGGAATTAAGCTTTTTTTTGTATTCACTTCAGTTAAATAAAATGTTTATTTTTGGATTTTGGTTTTATCGTAATCTATTGCTTTACTTTTGGTCTTCCTTTCACACTACACATTATTCCAAGAGATCAGGCAAATTACGCAAATCTGCTCAATGTACCAGAGGAAGAGGTAAGGGAGGTGCCCTGAAAAAGACTGGTACAAGATGTTCCCTAGATCTCACTGAAAGGCAAGCATAGCTAAAAAGCATTATGAATTCTGATTGCAACATCTTTAACTTGGAGAAATCAAGTGGAGTCAAAGATGTTCAATGTGAGAACAAGTTCAGCCAGAGGGAGGAGATTGGTGGTGCACGGGGACAGGTTGAAACTTGGTTCAAGAAGGAAATGGAGAGCCCTCAGACCATCTTGGCGGAATTAGAGGTGTAGAGAGATCAGAATACATGGTGCAAAAGTCAGGAAACCGGCAAGTGTTAGGCACAGGGTCTTAGAAAAATAGTAAGTATAGCTAGGAAGAGACTGGACAAGGGAAGAAATACAAGAGTTGTAATCAGTAGAAATCAATTCTGAGGGGCAGAGCAATTTGTGGATCTTGGGATATATATCTGGGCACAAATACAAAGCAAACAACAGGTCACTTATATGTGGATAATTGCAAATGTGCATGGAAACACTTAGTACATTCTTGGGACCTGTTACATTTTCTAGAAAATAACTTGCCTTTCATTACTGCTGCATTCTCATGTGACTTTTTAATTTAGATAGTCTGTTTTACAGCCTCATTAGCAAATGAGAAACAGAAAGGAAAAGCATAGACAAAGCCAGCTATATACTTTGGGAAAACTGTAAATCACTTCCGTAAATGACTTGCAGAGTTTAACTAATACTATTTGCAGTTCCAATAAATATGTCCCATTCAGAAACTTGCAGCGTCCTGTCTACCCTTAAAACACCTTTAGTTATGTTTCTGTGCAAGGACTGTGATCATAAGTGCACAGTCACCTCCTACTATTTAACCAAACTCAACATATACACCTATATGTTTTTAAGTTAATTTTTCATTTTCTTGATGAAATTGCATACTCAACACTGAGAACACACCACCTCCTTTATATTTGTACAGGTTGTCCTTTGCCTCCAGTGACCCAAGCCCTTGAGTGCTTAGTCCACAAATCATCTTGACAGCATTGAAGAAATTGTGATTGTTGTTGGTGTCCAAGCCTAAGGCTGTGGTTTACCAGATAGCAGTGATTGCCAAGCTCCAATATGCTTTGGAGTCTTGCACCAGTTACAGCAGGCACCTTAAAGCGCTGGAAAATATCACCAGCAGTGGCTTCTGATGGTCCTTTAAATTTGGTGGCAAGGAAGGCGGCAGTGTCTTATCCTAAATCAACTGTCTGGATTCGAGGTGCTAAGTAGTCAAAACCAGTTCTGCTGGGCAAGTTATGTCCATCATACACTGGACACCACACTCCTGAAGTCAATGCTTTACTCAGAACTTGATTGGGGCAGAAGACTCCTAGGAGGAATGCAGAAAAGTTTTCAGAATCTCCTCAAAGTTATCCATGAAGAGCTGAAATATCCCTGCCAACTCAATGGACTCCTTGACAGTAACCAACCAAAATGGAGAAGGCTCATTTGGGAAGGCACCAAGGAGATCTTGGGACTTCATCGGGAATGCACAGAGGTGAAATCCAGGTATCGGAGAGATCGCACAAAACCTCCAAACAACTCACCTAAAGGATCCTTCAAGCACCACCTGTCCACATGTGATGAGAGTCTGCAGGAAATCACCCGCAATATTCCACTATACAAGGTTAGTTTAAAACTCTGAACTTCCTGTAGGAAGTCAAGTAGTGCGTTTTGGAACTTTAGTCTGGCATGATTTTCTAAACATCAACACGGACATGTAGGATTATCCCTACCAATATCAGTGACATAGGGCACAACATGGTTTATTAACTGTCAATATTTTCTCCATCCAGAGAGTTTCTTTCTCAGTGTAGAAAGCAGCACAAAAAAAGCAAAAAAACTGACACAAGACGAGATGGGTTAGCGAAGAGTGCCAATTTTGGCTATGTTATTTCTGGCACAAGTTTGTATTTTATCAAGTTACTATGAAAAGAATTGGTGCTATCTGCACACTGAATTATGTTAAAGTAACTGAAGGTGAAAGTGAAAGCATTCTTGGAGAGATAGTAGACATGGCACTTAACACACCAAATCACTAAGCAGCTATTAATAAGGCAAACAGAATGCTGAACTGTCTCACTAGATTGATACAATGAAAATTAAAGGACTCTGGTCAAAAGAATTTAATTTGCTGGTTGGACCATAACTACAACTATTATGTCCAACTTCAGTCACAAAGAATTAAGAAATAGGCGCAGAAGTGGGCCGTTTGGCCTTCCAACCTGCCATTCAATAAGATCATCAGTGATCAGATTGTGGTCTCATCTCCACTTTCCTGTCTGCCCCTATAACCCTTGACTCCCTTTAAAGTTAAAAATCTGTCAAAGGTAGCCTTGAATATGTTAGTTGCCCTTGGGGGAGCGGGGGTAGAGAATTCCAACGATTACTGACCCTGGGAGTGCAGAAATTTTTCTTACCCTGTCTTAAATGGGAGATTCTTACTTTGAAACTCTGCCCCGTAATTCTAGATTCCTTCACATGTCAGTTAGTCAACTCAAATAGTTGGTAGAGCTCTTGTTTCTGAGTTGCACAGTTTTGGATTCCAGTCCCACTCCAAGGCTTTAGCATAAAAATCCAGTCTGACACTCACAGTGCAGTGCAGTACTGAGATAGTACTGCACAGTTGGAGATGGTGTCTTTCAGATGACATGTTAATTGAGGCTCCATCTGCTCTCTCAGGGAGATACAAAAGATCCCATGGCACTTTTCCATAGAAGGGCAGTGGAGTTATCCCCAGTGTCCTTGCCAATTCTTGTCCTTTAATCAACACATAAGTAGGGTACTTGGTCATTATCCAAAGGTGTTCAGGTTAGGTGGATCGGCCATGCTAAATTGATCCTTAGTGCTAGGGGGATCCTTAGTGCTAGGGTAAATACGTGGGGTTACGGGGATAATGGCCTCCTTCTGCATGGTAGGATTCTATAATTATCACATTTGCTGTTTTTGTAGGAATTTGTAATGCATTATTGACTGCTGTGTTTCCCACTTTACAGCAGAGACTACATTGGCTGTGAAGTTCTTTGCGGCATTAAGTTGTCATGAAAATGCATGTCTTTCTTTTTATTGATTACAAGATAACGAAATATACATTTGAACATTCCAGGTAATTCAAGATAGCACAATGGGAGGGGAAAGGAGGCTAAAACTAATATCAGTACAATGTAGATATTAGGATGAACCTCATCTAAAGAGAGTCAATACCATAAGTTAGCATCCAGGTAGATGATGGAAAAAAGTGGTAAACTTCCAGCAGGGAGTCTAATTAAACAAGACCTCAGATCAGGGAACTGACCACAGAAATAGCACTCCAAATTTTGAAGCTTTTGATTCACTGATTGCTAAAATATAACAAATTATAAAGGTTACATTTCAAATAACCAGTTGGTCTGAGTCAGCCACTAGACATTCCTAGGTGGAAATGTAAGAAATGTTGCTGTGGATTTTTGGATGATCGCAGTGACTCCGCTATTTACAGCAATGTCTGCACATAACAGATTATTATTTCCTGTATAGAGAGGTTAATATTTTATTTCTCTTTACACAGACAGGCAGAGTCAGTTGAACTTGCAACTTGTGACCTTGTGCATGTCTTTAGGAGCTGAAAACAGCACGTCCCAGCAGGCCGTAGGGTTGTATGAATAGGCCATTGTATGATAAATTATGTGGTGTGCACCCAGCTGGAGTTCTTCTGAACTCTAAAGCTTAATCAAACTACAGCAATTTAAATGGTGAAATCTGCTTTACATTTGAAAATGTCTCACTATCTTTCAGGAATTTAAAAACATCTTTCTGTAATCATTTCAGCAAAAAAAAGAAAATGACATGCAATCCTTTTTTAAAATTTCATTTACTTGCTGATAAACTAAACGGACATTGATTGGCAGAAAGCTCGCCAGTGATCAGGTCGAGAGGTGCTTCTGCAACAGACTGCTAAAACTCAGCTTTTAAGCATCAAGTTCAAGTACAGAAATGGAGTGGAAGTGGTCTACATGGATCTTTAGAAAGCCTTTGACAAGGTACCATAGAAGATTAGGGGAGAAGATTAAGGGGTATGAAATTTGGGGAGGCATATCAAATTAAAATAAAAACTGGTTAGAAAGTGTAACTTGAAGAAAATGTCTCAGATTCTTGGAAGTGAGTAGCAGTATTCCAGTGAGTTTTATTCTGGGGTACATCAACAAAACAATTCAATATGCAACGGTGAACTTGTTCTGGAATTTAATAACACCACTGTGTGCAGCTTTAAACTGTGCACCAGAAGAAGAATGTAGAAGTGATAGAAAAAAATCATTAGTTAATGGTATGCTGTCTGATATCAGGAAATGCAACTATGAAGAAAGACTTCACAAACTTGGTTTAATACAGTATAAGGCATTCTGGGGCTATTTAATGGAATGGTTCAGAATGATGAAGGGAATGAGACAGAGTTGGTAACAAACTGTTTCTAGTTTTTGTAGGGTTCAGAATGAGGCGGAATGGATATGAGCATCAATGTTAGAGATTTAGGACAGAGAACATGAGAAAGTTTTCACAGAGGGTTTAAACTGAAGTAGGAACTCTGTTGACATACAAGAATAAGTTAATCTTACAACTCAGAGACTGGGAGAAGGCGGCTAGCGAGGATTCAGGCGATAATCTTCCCAGTAGAGAGTAGGGAGATTCCTTGGTGGTTCCCACAGGCCCATTTTGTCTCCTTTCTTGAAGATTGTGGCAATAATGACAACCCTGAGATCAGCAGGATTTTCTTCTCTGTCCCAGATTTTCAGGAACCACGGACGGAGACGATGGGCAATCTCTCAAGTTTGAAAATTTTCCCTGGAATCGCATTCGTTCCTGCAACCTTTTCATTCATGTGTTTAATGGTGGATTCGACTTTGTCTACAATTGGTGGGGAGTTGGAGTCAACACCCGGGAGACTCTTGTTCAGAAGAGGCCTATTAGGAGGAAACTCCTGATTGAAAGGACACACCCAACAGCAAGAGGGGGCCTGGAAAAGGAGCCTGAAAAAGTAATACCAGCAATTTCAAGTCCAAGGACCAAACCCACTTCTCGAAAACACCTGCCAAGTGTGCAGTTTAGGATCAAGCTCATCAGCCACACAAGTACCCATACAGCCCATGACCAATAACACAGACTTTCTTAGGCAGACAATCATACTCATTGACAAGTGATCACCAAAGAAGAATCCCCCAATTCTGGCCTCTTGTGCACATCCAATTCCCTTCAACTACCTGGATCCTAAGATGTGTAAAGTTTATTTATTAGTCACAAGTAGGCTTATGTTAACACTGCAATGAAGTTACTATGAAAAATCCCCACACCCCAAAGTCGCCACACTCCTGCATTTGTGCATGGTCAATGCAACCTAACCAGCACATCTTTTGGACTGTGGGAGGAAACCAGAGCACCTTGATGAAACCCACTTGGACACAGAGAGAACAGACAGTGACCCAAGCTGGAATCGAACCCGGGTCCCTGGTGCAGTGAGGCAGCAGTGCTAACCACTGTGTCACCGGGCTGCCACATGGAATTTACGCTGAATTCTTTCTACCTCTCTACTACTCTAAATCTTTGATCAAACTTTTGGTTGTCAGTCCTAATATCTCTCTACGTGGCTTGATGCCAAATATTGGCTGAGATTGCTCATGTGAAACACCTTGCTGGGAACCTGCTGTTCATGTTAGTGAGATTGTTGAAGGAAAGAAGGTTAAAGGCATATGGGAACATGCAGGAACATAGCTGCTTGTGTGAAGGATAAATACCAAGCTTGATTGGTTGGGGCAGATAACTTATTCCATGTTATCATTGGTGTGAAACTCTTCGTCATCCATGCTTCATGAAGTGGCCCCATCAGGAAATATTCAAATGGTTCTCTCAATGGGACAGCCAGTCTGCAGTGACTGACAATTCATAAGCATGATCACCTGGTTGGTGAAGCAGGTGCGAACACCTTGTGCTATGAGCTCATCGGAATATCTGATTTTTGTAAGCAAATACATTTACATTCCATTTAAGAAATACAAACTTGATTTGACTTAAGAATTTTTAATACTTTCATTCTAAGAATAATCATTGACAAAGGGGAAATAACATGTGCTGTGAAAGAAAACTCTCCACTCCTAGGCTTGAATATAATGCTCATAATAATATGTCCCATTTGCATCTGTAAGTTGTTTAGTCAATGAAACATAACACATCTGAATTTGTAAAAAAAAAATCAGATGGCAGATTAAATTGGGACTTTTTTCTAAACTATCTTGCAATTAAAACAGGTCAGTCAAGCAAATGCACTGAATATTTCTCCAAGTTTCATTCAGAATATAGTGAGAGGAAATGAGACACAAATGCTGCTTGTCTGACTCAGACCCCATTGGTGTACTGAGGAATAATGGTGGTTAGCCTATACAGCTGGGCAGCGGAGCACACACAGCCAATATCAACACAGATGGATTCCATTTCAATCTCTACAGGGTGTTCTATTCAAAACATTATCAGACTGCTTGCTATGCAAAGGCCCTCCTGAATTCTGAACTTGAATAAAAACTTTAATATTTTTAAAGTCATTACCTTTGTTGCAGTAATAAGATACAAAAAGCACTGCAAGGCTAAGATCAGAGCAAACATAAAAGATAAAAATATTCTCCTTGCACTCATACGGTCTACTAACTGAGTTGTATGAATCACAATAGTATCTGATTGCAGCAACTATAGTCCCACTTCCAATCAATAAGTCTTCCTCCACGCCTTTGTTTTACCTCCAGTTACTCCCTTTCTTGAAGGGCTGTCTGTACTGTTCCACCATGCTAATAAACTTTTAACAGGTACGAGTTAAGGCAGCAAGGGTCACACATTTCTATACATTGTTTAAAAAAAAGAAACCCACCGTGGCAACAAATATCAATCTCAGTTGGCTCTATACCCAATATGTGTGCATGTTTGGGCCACTGTTAAATTCAGTGGTGGTGGTGGTCTAGAAAATTAGTCTCTGATGAGTGAGTTTTTCAGTCGTTACTAAACAGCACCTGCCAAGAACAAGTAGGTTTATTTTAAATTTGATACAGAGGCATGAGAAGCAGTCATGCTTACTTCCACCAGGACTTTCTCTAGCCCCCATAGCTGCAGCTCCACTTCTGTCCCACTGAAATTACTTTTGAAGCCCATTAGGAGGGCACGGGACCTGATATTAATTTTGTTCAGGGGGGTGATCAGCCTGTTCAGCTGCATCACCATCACACCTGAAGCAAAGAACCAATTGAATTTCTATCCCAAAGTACTAGCAAATTATTTACTGAGTCAGGATTTTGACAAACGAGCCTGGTCTTGTTCTCATTACTAGATAGTGTAGAAAGAGATGATCTCTTGCATGAGTCATAATTACCGCAAAGTACCAGAAATTTGAAGAGGTTAATACTGTACTCATTCAAAATGGATGATCTAACAAAGAGGCAACCATAGCCCATTTGGATGGGTAGATCAACTAATAATAAACTTGAGAATCTTCTATTCAATAACCTTGTTAACAGTGCACAACTTCAGAGTGAGATAGAGGATTCTTCTAATATCATTAATTATTTTGTTAAAGCAATGGCCTAAAGTGGACTATTTAGCTCTATAACGTGGTGCATTTCAACTTCCTTTGACAAGAAGTCCACTGAACTATGTGAATTTAGAAAATACCCTGGAAACAGATAAGAAACTGGATGATGGGCAGAAAGTAAAAAGTACTCATTAGCAGAATTATGCCAATACTGGGGGGAAAGGTAAAGAACATAAGAACAATAAGAACATAAGAAATAGGAGCAGGAATAGGCCATCTAGCCCCTCGAGCCTGCCCCGCCATTCAATAAGATCATGGCTGATCTGAAGTGGCTCAGTTCCACTTTCCCGCTTTCTCCCCATAGCCCTTAATTCCCTTGCCTACCAAAAACCTATCTACCCGTGTCTTAAATATATTTAGCGAGGTAGCCTCCACCATATCAACGGGCAGAGAATTCCAGAGATTCACCACCCCTTGAGTGAAGAAGTTCCTCCTCAACTCCGTTCTAAACTGCCCCTCCCCTTATCTTGAGGCTGTGCCCTCTAGTCCTGCTGTCCTTTCTGAGTGGGAAGAATCTCTCTACCTCTACCCTATCCATCCCCTTCATTATCTTATACATCTCTATAAGATCCCCCCTCATCCTTCTGAACTCCAACGAGTACAAACCCAGTCTATTCAGCCTCTCTTCATAGTTCAACCCCCTCATCTCCAGTATCAGCCTAGTGAACCTCCTCTGCACTCCCTCCAAGGCCAAAATGTCCTTGTGCAAGTGCGGCGACCAAAACTGCACACTGTACTCCAGCTGCAGCCTCACCAGTGCCCTGTACAGTTGCAGTAAATGGGATTAGAGTATCTCAGGGCTTCATGCTGAGACTGGATTTGCTATTTACAACTTAAATGAATGATCTGAATTCTGAAAAATGATACAAAGTGACCAAATATGCAAATACTAACATGTTAAACAAGGCACCAAGATCAAAAGAGGCAGTTCAGAAACTACTGAAAGAGTTGGACAGAGTGTGTAAATGGTTAGAAATGTGCAGACAAATCTTAATGCAAACAACTGTAAAGCATAGAGGAAAAGAATAGACACACATCTTCACAACTGCTGTTGAAATAGCACCTATTTACCGAAGCTGGTAGGATACTAACCACATAGCTGAAACAGCAGCATATTGTCAGGAGAGATAATAATCAAACTTTATAATGTCTAGTCAGGCCTTGAATACTGCATCTAGTTCAGGTCTCCAAAAGAAAGATGTTCAAATGCTGAAGACAGAGTAGAGATGTATCAAAAGGCTGATTCCCTGGGCTGATATTAACTCCGGTGTTGGGACACTGGGTGAATTTCCGGGGGCAGGCTCTACAGGAGCCTGGGAGAGCCCAGCGCAGTTGCCTTGGCACCACCCAATCACACCCTGGCACTGATACCAGACACTCCCCAGCACTTTGCCCTGGCTCCGGGGTGTAGTGCCAGAGTGTCAGAGGACAGTGCCAGGATGCCAAGGTACTCCCCAAACATGTCTCTCTCTCCCTCGGATCTCTATTTACTCATGCATCACCAGCTGGTTTGCTTCACTGGTTCATGTTATTTCAAAAGCAGTTGAAGCTTGGCACCATGAGTGAGGTGTTTCTAGTGTGGGGAACAAGCTACGGGAAGCCCATTAGTTATGTTATAGTGTATTGAAATGAGGTTCCTGACCTTTCTGGGCGAGGGGCAGTGAAAACTGGAAAGTGAGATCTTGCCAGCAATCTTGCCCACATCAAATGTGAACTAATTTAGTGGTCAGGGGACTAGTGAATGGGCCATCAAACACACTAATTGTATTTTTGGCTGACACCCCATTCAGAGGGGTATCGGAGTTCCTGCTGCTCATCCTCCTGATAAGGTCTGTGAATCCCCCCCATATGTTTCAAAAAGAGAATCTTTCATTCTTCCTAATTCCAATGGATACAGGCCCAAACTGTTCTTTCCTGTCTTCATAAGATATCCCCTTATTCCCAGAAATTATTCAACTGAACCTACTCTAAACTGTTTCTCATGCAATTACGTCCTTTGTTAAAAAAGGAGACCAAAATTGTACAACATACTCTCATCAATGCTCTACACAATTGTAGCAAATCTTTTATATTCCATTCCTGTTGCAAGAAATAAAAATATTCCATTTGCTGTATCTAACTTTTTGTGATTCATGTACCAGGACACCCAAACTCTTCTGTACTGTACTGTTTGCAGTCTTTCTCCATTTAAAGCACATTGTGCTTTTCTGTTCTTCCTGTCAAAGTGAACGAGTTCACAATTCCCTACATTATACTCCCATCTGGTAATCTTTTTCTCACTAAATGAACTGATCTAAACTCCCTTTAGCGTCTATTTGGGCTAGTTTTTGTTGAGTCAGGAAAATTTGGGAACCCTTTAAGAATGGTGAGCAGGTCCCGATTCCAAGAATACCCACCCCATTCCTGAGGTTTCCAATTTTCTGGAATGCCTTTTAAGGCTGCAAGCCATTTTGGCCACAAGCCAGCACCCTGAATTCCTGACCTGATAGGTTCCATTGCAGGAATAGACATGTCCTGTTCCTTTGCAATTTTTGTGGAATTGGGCCAGCTTTTCAGAGACTTGTTCATAGCAACACAGAGGTGTTGTGAACCACAGTCTGTCTGAGGAAACCTTTGAAAAGATAAGTTAAAAAGCGTCTCCCTTGACAAGGTTATGTCAACCACCCACCCCTGTAGCCCCTAATGCCCCCATTCTAAGATGTGTCTCTTAAACAGCTTATAGCTCCTTCGGAGCCTCCGTGCCAAGGTATGTCATCTCATTCACCCTTGTGGCCCCTCATATCAACATTCTAATGGATTTCTGGGTTCTTAGTGGAGCCTCATTATGTATTCTTGGCTGAGAGGCCTGCCATCCATTACAGTAATAAAATACCCAAGTCCCAAAGAAAACATTGCACAATAGCTTTGACTCTCTGATCTATGCTGTCACCATGTTCATTTACACAAGATAAGGAGGCTTCAAGTGTTTTCAGTGTCTGCTATTGGTACTTTAGAATTGGTAGATACTTGATAAATAGCCTCTAGTAAAAAGGAATTTTTTTTTAAGAAAGTGGAAAGTTATCAATAAAATATGTTTTTAAAGCTTTTTAACATATCTTATTGTTACTACAGAGTTCATTGCTTCTGTACACTAGGCATAGAAGTACCAGAGTTACTAAATGGGGCCATAAGTGGCTAAGGGAAGTGAGTGGGGGATAGTTTGGCCTGAGCAGGGCTTGGTGGATATTCTGGGGTAGTTTTCATGTTGGCAAGGGCAACTCTTTGGTGGTATTGAATTAGCCACTGGTTATAGGAACTACCTAATCTTTCAATCCACTGAAATAAAAAAATCTGGTTGAGTGTCCAACTGATAGCTGATCCACAACCACCTGTTTTCTGCCCACAGCAAGGATGATACTTCATGGAGGTGATAGTGGTCTTGCCCATCAGTGAAGAGCTATCAGAAGACCCTCTCCCACACAGCCATTTAACTGGATAGCAGCAGTTTTTCCTGGGATCAAGAACCTGGGAAGGAAGGGTGGGGGGATGAGTGAGTCCCATCTGCAGGCAGCTGCCAGCCAATCGAGACCAGCTCTATTGAATGAACCAGGAAGGTAACAGCTGTTGTCAATACAACATGCCCTAGAGGCTCAGTAGTGTTGCTGATTCCTAGGCCACAGATGAGTGATGACAGCAGAGTTGCTGGGTGAGATTTGTGAGGGAAGGAGATGAGGGATAGGCAGGAAAAACAGGGAGGTGGTTAAATTTCACAGGATCCTAGATGAGGTAAATCAATTGGATGCAAAATAGGCTTGAGGACAGAAGACAGAGTGTGATGGCAGAGGGTTGTTTTTCAACTGGAGGCCTGTGACCAGTGGTTTGCCTCAGGGATCAGTACTGGGTCCACTGTTATTTGTCATTTATATTAATGATTTGGATGAGAATTTAGGAGGCATGGTTAGTATATTTGCAATATACACCAAGATTGGTGGCACAGTGGACAATGAAGAAGGTTATCAAGGATTGCAACGCGATATTGATCAATTGGGCTGACAAATGGTAGATGTGACGTGATGCATTTTGGTAGATCAAACCAGGGCAGGACTTACTCAGTTAATGGTAGGGCACTGGGGAGAGTTATAGAATGAAGTGATAGAAGGGTTCAGGTTCATAGTTCCTTGAAAGTGGAATCACAGGTGGACAAGGTGGTGAAGAAGGCATTCAGCGTGTTTGGTTTCATTGGTCAGAACATTGAATACTGGAGTTGGGACATCTTGTTGAAGTTGTATAAGAAATTGGTAAGGCCACACTTGGAATACTGTGAACAGTTCTGGTCACCCTATTATAGAAAGGATATTATTAATCTAGAAAGAGTGCGGACAAGATTTACTCGGATGCTACCGGGATTGATGGTCCGAGTTATAAGGAGAGGCTGGGATGAACTGGGACTGTTTTCCCTGGACCATGTCTGCAGTAAGTGCAGGTTGCTGGAGGTGGATGAGCTGGCCTCTGAGCTACAGACACTGAGGCTCATCAAGGGGAGAGAGGGTGCCATTGTCAATGGGGTGCAAGTGACACCCCCCCTAGACTGGCTAACTCTAAGCATTCGGAATAAAGTGGATGAGCTGGTGACGCAGATCGACACAAATGGATACGATCTGGTGGCCATTACAGAGACATGGCTGCAGGGTGACAGGGACTGGGAGCTGAATGTACAGGGCTATCAAGTGTTTAGGAAGGATAGGCAGGAGGGAAAAGGGGGGGGTCGTAGCTCTGCTGATTAAGGATAGCATCACAGTGGTAGCAAGGGATGATATTGGAGCCAAGGAGCAGAGGGTGGAATCGTTGTGGGTGGAGATTAGGAACAGCAAAGGAAGGAAGACGCTGGTGGGTGTCGTCTATAGGCCCCCGAATAATGATCTGGAGGTGGGGCGGGCTGTTAACGCGCAAATAAGTGCGGCGTGCAGGAATGGGACAGCCGTAGTTATGGGGGATTTCAATCTGCATATTGATTGGTCGACCCATGTTGGACGTGGGGGGCTCGAGGAAGAGTTCTTGGAATGCTGCCGGGATAGTTTCCTCGAACAGTGTGTGTTGGAGCCGACGAGGGAGCGAGCTATCTTGGATCTGGTGCTATGTAATGAGGCGGGTAGAATTAGGGACCTTGTGGTGAAGGATCCTCTTGGGGAGAGTGATCATTGTATGGTGGAGTTTCTGGTGCAGATGGAGGAGGAGAAAGTGGGTTCCCGGACACGCGTCCTTTGTTTGAATAGAGGGGAGTACAGTAGGATGAGAGAAGAATTGGCGAATGTGGACTGGGGGAGCACGTTGGAGGGAGGGTCTGTTGAGGAGCAGTGGAGGATCTTTAAGGAGATCTTTCTTGGTGCTCAGCGGAAATTTATTCCGATGGTCAAAAAGGATAGTAGGAGGAGAGGTAATAAGCCGTGGATAACGAAGGAGGTGAAGGAAAGTGTTAAACTAAAAGCGGAGGAATTTAGAGTAGCTAAGAGTAGTGGGCGAGAAGAGGATTGGGAGAGGTTTAAATGTCAACAAAGATTGACAAAGAAATTGATAAAGAAGGGTAGGAGAAACTATGAAGCTGGGCTAGCGCTTAATATAAAAAAGGATAGCAAGAGTTTTTATAAATATATAAAAAGGAAGAGGCTGGCTAGGGTGAATGTTGGTCCTTTAGAGGATGAGAAAGGGGACCTAGTGGTAGGGGATGGGGATATGGCAAAGGTATTGAATAACTTTTTTGTTTCTGTCTTCACGGAGGAGGACGTGAATAATTTGCCGGGTGTTAGCGATGGAAAGGTGGTAGGACTGGAGGGTCTTAATGACATTACTGTTACTAGAGAGGCGGTGCTCGACAGACTGGAGGGGCTGATTGTGGACAAGTCCCCAGGACCGGATGGAATGCATCCGAGGGTTCTGAAAGAAATGGCGGAGGTGATAGTGGATGCCTTGGTGGTTATTTTCCAGACGTCGCTGGATTCCGGGGAAGTGCCGGAGGATTGGAAAACGGCTAATGTTACGCCGTTGTTTAAGAAGGGTGCCAGGCAAAAGGCGGGGAATTATAGGCCGGTTAGTTTAACGTCTGTGGTAGGTAAAATGTTAGAATCTGTCATTAAGGAGGAAATTGCGAGGCATCTTGAAGGGAATTGCTTGATAGAGCAGACGCAGCACGGTTTCATTAAAGGGAAGTCGTGTCTGACAAATTTACTGGAGTTCTATGAGGATGTGTCTAGGGCGGTGGATAGAGGAGAGCCGGTGGATGTGGTCTTCCTAGATTTTCAGAAGGCGTTTGACAAAGTACCTCACAAGAGGTTATTGCAGAAGGTCGAGGGACATGCAGTTGGGGGTAGGGTGTTAGCGTGGATAGAGGATTGGTTGTCAAATAGGAGGCAGAGAGTGGGGGTCAACGGATGATCTGGAGGAGGGAACCGAGTGTAGGGTGTCGAAATTTGCTGATGACACCAAGATTGGGGGAACGGCAAATTGTGCGGACGGTGTGGAGAGTCTGCAGAAGGATCTAGATAGGCTGGGCGAATGGGCCAGGAAATGGCAAATGCAATTTAATGTTGGCAAGTGTGAGGTGGTCCACTTTGGTAGGAAGAATGGTAGGAAGGACTATTACTTACGGGGCGAAAAACTGCAGCAGGCGACGGTGCAGAGGGACCTCGGGGTCCTTGTGCATGAGTCGCAAAAACCCAGCTTGCAGGTGCAGCAGGTGATCAGGAAGGTGAATGGGATGCTGGCCTTCATAGAGAGGGGGATTGAATATAAAAGTAGGGAGGTCTTGCTGCAGCTGTATAGGGCATTGGTGAGGCCGCAGCTGGAGTACTGTGTGCAGTTTTGGGCGCTGCACCTGCGCAAAGATATTTTGGCCTTGGAGGGAGTGCAGAGGAGGTTTACTAGGCTGATACCGGAGTTGAGGGGGTTGAGCTATGAGGAGAGGCTGAATAGACTGGGCTTGTACTCGTTAGAGTTTAGAAGAATGAGGGGAGATCTCATTGAGACGTATAAGATGATGAATGGGATGGATAGGATAGAGGTGGAAAGACTCTTCCCGCTCAAAAAAGACAGTAGGACTAGGGGACACAGCCTCAAGATAAAAGGGGGGCGGTTTAGAACGGAGTTGAGGAGGAACTTCTTCACTCAAAGGGTGGTGAATCTCTGGAATTCTCTGCCCGTTGAAGTGGTGGAGGCTGCCTCGCTAAATATTTTTAAGACGCGGGTTGATGGGTTTTTGATAGGAGAGGGGATTAAGGGTTATAGGGAGAGGGCGGGAAAGTGGAACTGAGCAGCGACAGATCAGCCATGATCTTATTGAATGGCGGGGCAGGCTCGAAGGGCTGGATGGCCTACTCCTGCTCCTATTTCTTATGTTCTTATGTTCTTATGTTCTTAGGCGCAATCTTATAAACTAATGAGGGGCATATAGATAAGGTAGACAGTCAACATCTTTTCCCAAAGTTGGGGCAGACTAAAACTAGAGGGCTTAGATTTAAGGTGAGAGGGAAAGATACAGAAGTGTCCAGAGGGGCAATTTTTTCACACAGAGGATGTTGAGTGGCTGGAATGAGCTGCCAGAGGTAGTAGTAGAGACAGGTATAATATTGTCTTTTAAAAAGCAGTTACATGGAGAAGATCAGTATAGAGGGATATGGGCCAAACACGGGCATTTGGGACTAGCTTAGTGGTTAAAAAAAGGGCTGCATGGACAAGTTGGGTCAAAGGGCCTGTTTCCATGCTGTAAACCTCTATGACTCTGAGGTGGCTCACAGCATCCCCCATTACCCCCCAATTCCCAAAGCTGATACCTCGATCAGGCATTCAGTGCCTTTGAATGGGAGCCCAGAAGAAACCTGGCACAGGCTTGTTTGTATGCTCCCCATATAGTGAGCTCCTCGCCTGCCACTGGATTAATACCAATGGAGGTTGAATAAAGCCCTTAAGTGGGTATTAATTGCCCATGGTTGTCTCCACCACAGACTGAATTGGTGGAGGCAGGAAGGAGGTGGGTCTGGACTAGCACACTCTAGAATGACAAAATGCTCTCCCGACCACCATACAGTGGCACAGTGGTTACCACTGCTGCCTTAGAGCACCAGGGAGCCGGGTTCCCGTGTCTGCATGGGTTTCCTCCAGCTGCTCTGGCTTCCTGCCACTGTCTGAACGATGTGCCAGTTAGATGAATTGGCCACGCTAAATTCTCCCTCAGTGTACCTGAACAGTCGCTGGAGTGTGGCGACTAGTGGGTTTTTGCAGTAACTTCATTGCAATGTTAATGTAAGCCTACTTGTGACAGTAATAAACTAAATAAAAGCTCACCACAGGACAAGGCATTACATTTTACTCCAAAAGTTTAAATTATCTCTCGTGCATCCAATGGAAAACTAGGCAAACTGTCTTCACAGGTTAATTTCATGGAAAATGGAACATATTGTTGATAGTAAGTCAATAAAAAATATCTAACTTTGAACTGATAAGTCAAAATTTAGTCATCACAGAACTGCAGAATTCTTTGTACCAAAAAAATCAATGTCAGATGAGTAAAAACTTACAAACTGTGTTTAAAATAGTGGTTATACTTTCCTGTGAGTCAAGGTCAAGGGATGACTGCTGGAATTCAGGAGTTAGTTTATCTAGTGGTATTTTGATTATAAGACTCCCTTTCACTCATTTAAGCAGTGCCAACTTTTGATCAGGGGTAGTATTCTTCTTAGCAGCCTAAAAAGAAATCCCAGGTGTGTGTGTGTGTGTGTGTGTGTGTGTGTGTGTGTGTGTGTGTGTGTGTGTGTGTGTGTGTGTGTGTGTGTGTGTGTGTGTGTGTGTGTGCGCGCGATGGTAATCATAATGACTTTGGAAGGTTTGTGAAAAACATTGAATTACTTTTCACTGCTGGCCACAAAGGCCGCATCAGAATCCCAAATGGCACCTCAGCATCTGCTCCACTCATCAATTTCACTCATTGCGGAAAGGACGATGCATGGAGGATACCCCCTCAAATGCTGTACACTCCTTCCTTCTCGTTTTTATAAAGCTGTTTTTCAAAAGTGGGCTCCTCTCTCCTGCCTACTTGCTCAAGCCAATCACTTCATGTCTTAGACAATGTGAAACGTGGGTCAGCTAACTTGGTAACAAGCTCAACTGTCCATTAATTATTTATTTTAAAATGTTAGGTAGGCTACTGGTTTCGATGCATGCCAATCCTTCTCCATATTATGGGGACTGGGTCATGAATAAGTAGGAGAGAAGGTGGTGATCTTGCCTACCCTCATACCAGTCTCTCTGCCTAAAGCATGCCCAGCAGGAGGTGGGGGGGGGAGGGGGGTTGCTGTAAAATCCAGCCCTATATGTAATAAATGGGATGCACTGTACCTCAAGGTGAATAACCGATCCTTTTACCACTATGTTATTCTGAAGATTGTTCATCAATGACTCCTGATCACTCTGACAGGCTCACTAAGTCCACTGGTCATGTTAAATTCTCCCTCAGTGTACCCAAACAGGTGCCACAGTGCGGCAACTAGGGGACTTTCACAGTAACGTCATTGCAATGTTAAGGTACGCCTACTTGTGATACTAATAAATTAACTTTAAACTCTGTTAGGAGGTGGATAAACACTTTGACAAACTATAAATTTAAAACTATGTATTTATTAGAAAAAGCTTATCTCTTTGGCCAAACTTTTAGCTGTTGGTCCTTATATCTCTTTAAGTGGCTTAGTGTCAAATTTTGTCTAATAACACTGCCATGAAGCACCTTGGAACTTTTATCACATTAAAGGTTTGGTACAAATGCAAGTTGCTGTTGTTATAATAATTATATATAGGAGGAAATTAAATTACTGTGGTATCTAACATTCATCAATACAATTACTGAATTTTAGTAGATTACTTTCATTAGTATTAAAGTCCAAGAAGATAAAGTTAAAAGATAAATAAATTTTCCTAGGCACTAGCCTGTTAATATGCCCTTCTTTTCTGTTATCTAGACTGGAAAAATTGACATTGCAATATTTCTAGAAAGTATCCTTCTTATTAGTCAAAATTGTCACTTTATTGCAATCAGAGGCCTGAGCCAAAAGGAACTCTACAATATAAGATCGTAATAAATTCTTTGTAAGCAGATAGTGCATGAATTACCACTCCTTCCATTTTCAACTCCTTCATTGCCAAATAAATCACTCTTTCTTGATATCCATATTAAACAACTTAGCACCACTCAGAGACTTCAGCATGCTTATGTTTAGCTTTTCAAGGGCCTTGATGAAATTGATTATAAGTATAGGCAGTGATGGCCCAGAAATTCTCCCTCATCATCAAAAGCAAGCACTCAAAATAATTCATATAGTGCTTTTATCTCTGATTTCTCACTATCCAACACAAACAGAAACTCCTTTCAAACATTTGTCACTAGATATGTAGTGTCCTCCCTTACTTCCAATATGCTCCAAGTGGATGATGATATCTATTGGGAGTACAACTTTCAAGAATCACCCCATGTTCAAATTTTACTATTTGAAACAGGACTGAAAGTCCCTTCACGTCACACCAAAAATTGGCATATGCAATTGAATGCTCAAATGCCTTGTGTCTCACTGCTTCTGGTTTGTGTTTCCTGCATCATCATGTGGTGAATAGTTATCTGCCAGCAGTAAACCAGAAGAAAAATGGAGAGTAGCATTTTCCTGGAACTAGTAGCAGTCTAGGAATTACTATGCAATAAAAATACAAATGTGTATTAAAAGATCAATAATCATTCTTTTATAGTTAGGATTTGCTGTTTAGATAAGCAGTTAGACCAAGCTCCACTTTGTTCAAATTGGTTTTAGCTATGTTCATCGTATGAATGAGGGACTACTCACATGCCACGGATGAGGGATCTCAGGTAGAGGGATCTGAGGTGGAGCAGGAATACTGCAGGGTAAGTCATGCTTCTGTGTAGAGTTTTTCATTTGACAATCTGGAGTAAAACAAGCAAATTAACAGGAAAGAACGCAACATGTCTACAAATTTAAATTAACTCAATCAATCCATATTCGACAAGAATATTAAACAATATCAAAGTAATTGTCAACTGTACTTCAGCAATAACAATCTTATGATAAAGTTGCTGTAGCATTAACTTGTACCAGATCTGCTAAGTGATTACCTACTAAAGATCCTGAGCAAAATGTCTATTTTCAAATATTTCCTGCAGTCCAGTGTCACTTCTAAAGATAACACAAGGATGAAGTTCAATAACTCTCCAAAGAAACAGATTCACAAGAATATTTAGATATTTTCATCTAAGGTAGCAGTAACAAACTTAAGGCATCCACTCAGAAACACTTAAACTGCCGACTGATTGGCAGACAAGTAATCTGACTTGGAGAGACATCAATGAGGTGAAAAGCAATCCAGCAGGGAAACAAACTATGTACAACATGACAATGTTGTTGTTTACAGGTCAGAAAATTGCAAGGGCCCAGTCAGCATCAACACAGCTACTGCTTAGAATACAACTGGAGGAAATTTGGCTCACTGGCATGCCAGTGTGTGAGCCCACTGGCAATCATAAGTGGTCATGCCCTAGCGCTTACTAGCCAAACTTCCAGCTTATGGCATTTCACCTTATGAATACCTTAGTAGAATTGAAGGCTAAAAGAGTTAACCCTAATAGAAAATCTATAATGCAGCCCAAAGTCAGACTAATGTGCCCATATGTCATCTTTGTGGCAAGTTGCAACCAAGGATTAAGACGTCATGGTCCAGGAAGTTGCCATACCACTATCTATTAGAATTGACAATGTGGCAATGCAAGTTGTTGATAGTTTCACATATCTTGCCTCCACAATCATTAGCAATCTGTGACTTGATACTGAAATCAACACATGCTGCAGTTTTTGTCAAAGCTGTGTAAGGGATTGTGGAACAACAGTAACCAAACTAACAACATCAAATTGTGAGTCTACCAAGTGTGTGACCTCAGTCCCCTCCTCCATAGTGCTAGGCAAGAGAAAAGGCTGAGTGGTTTTCACCTTCGATGTCTCAGACATATCCTCAGCATCTCTTGGCTGGACAAGGTCATCAACATGTGGGTATGCCGGCGTTGGACTGGCGTAAACACAGTAAAAAGTCTGACAACACCAGGTTTTAGTCCAACCTATTTATTTGATAATATTCTCACTAGCTTTCGAGGGGACAGCCTCTTCGTCAGGTGAATGGGCCCATTCACCTGACGAAGAGGCTGTCCCCTCGAAAGCTAGTGAGAATATTATCAAATAAATAGGTTGGACTAAAACCTGGTGTTGTCAGACTTTTTACAAGGTCATCAACTCAGAGGTCCTGGAGTATGATAATGCCATCAGCATATACTCACTGCTGAGCCAACGGCACCTACGCTGTTTTAGCCACATTCATTGGATGGATGATGGCTGAATACCTGATGTCCATCTATACTACAAACTAACCATTGGGTCACATCCTCCTGAGTATCCATACCTCTGCTACAAGGTCATCTGCAAACAAGATATAAAGATGGTGGATACTGGCGCTGATAATTGGGAGACAGTCGCTGATGGCTGTGGCTTCTGGAAGGGCAGTAAGAGGCAAGCAGGAAAAGGAAAACTCAGCTGGCTGAGATAAAGGCCCAGAGAAAATGAAGCCAGCAAAATGTGCACTTTCTCTGCCCATTTTGTAACAAATGTGGCAAAGACTGACATGCGACAGTGGAGCTCCTGAGCCACAACAGGCGATGATTAACACAGAGTTGACTTCTACTGCACAAACCATCATCTTATGAGAGTGAATACTAGTACAATATATCAACCTGAATCCAAAATGTTCCTCAACTAAAATTTGAATAACTTGACCAGTTTGGGGTGGAAATTCTTGTAGACGTTTTGGGCCAAAAATCCTGGAAGCCTGAGGCCAGTCTGAAATTGGGCTTTGAGATTTTAAACATTATTTGGTGAACTACCTCTCAGCTCGACAGGCTATATTAAAAAAAAATGAAGGTCAGGTTGTTGCCTTGCTGAGAGCCACTCATGGATAGGTTCTTGGAGGCTTGGTGAGGAGTTAATCAGGATACTGTGGAATCGAGAGATGCCAAATTGCTCCTCCTGACTCCAAAAAAGTGACTTTGTTTCATCTCATCACATCCCAATTTCTAGAAAGGAGCTTAAAACAGGCATTAAGCCACTTATTTAAGGGTCCTAATTCCTGATCTCCACCTGAAAATTACCGTGTGCCAATATTAGGTTGAACATCACCCAGGATCCTTTAAAGACAAGATCCAAAATTGGCTCTTGTACCAATTTTACACTCAACAATTGTGTGTAGCACAGTTCACATTTCACCCATGATCACAAAGAAGTGCATCTTTTAGTTGATAATGATGGATGACCAAACATATTTTTCTACATGATTCAATTTTGAGAATTACATTACCTTCCACAGAGAATTAACAAATTATTCAGGAACTGATAACATAAGATGCATTGAAATGCATGACCGAGATTGAATTTCCCTCGCTGAGTAAGACATCACTGTGAAAAGTCACTTTTGGCAGTGCAGACTTTTTCATAATTTTTTTTTGTTTATGTTATATATTTGAAAAGGGCGCAGGTTGCTTTAAGAGCTGATCAAATGATTTGACGATGAGGTCATTAGGGTGCACGTTCAGGCTGCTGTTTTACTCTCAGTTTTGTATTCTGTGCAGAGAGCAGCTCTTCAATAAAACCCATTGTCTGGATCGATGTGTGCAACCAAGTCTTTCATTTTCTGTTGAAACCCACGACCCTAACATAGTTAGGACATTACCATTTGTAATTACCTAAGGACTTCTTATTGCTCACTGAGCAATTCTTATTAAATCGTCAGACCAGGCCATTTATACTATGATTAGAGAATCAGCATTAGCTATCAAGGGCTTGAATAACAAATAAGTTGCACAGGCATAGGAAGAATAGAAAAATATTCAAGGCCATCACATATTCACAGCATGTCTACACAGTCTGTAAGATAGTGTGTAGTGACCAGGAGCAAAGTTTTATTGGTCCTCATGATCATAGATACACTTCTAAAATCCTGGAGTTGCTAATATATTACACACTTCATAATTGTGACAACAGAACGACCTCAACTGGGAAGACCACATATTAACAACTGGATTTAAGAGAAAAATAAATGTATCTGTGACAATAATAACAGGTCATCTCCCACACACTCCAGACCATGTTTAGGTCAAACTAATCCAAAAAAGGACCCAGCAATTTAAGACCACCTTACAGAAGATCAAAGAAGGAACATTAATACGGTGTAGGCTAGTCTTTGATCCACAACAGATTACTATCCTACTGTGATTTTTTAATAAACCTCATTATAGTTGCTTTATAGATCTACAGAATTCCTATCATTCACAAAAATGAAAGACTTCTGAGAAAGTCTAACATTTGAATTCACTTAATAGATTAATTCTCTCAACTGTTTGATGTAAAGTCAAGTGATAGTTTCAAACAATGTTTGATTTAAGAGTTAGCATGGTGCCAGTTCTTACCAACATTACTGTTTAGCAGTGACATTGTACTTGCTGGCAAATCGTCAGTCTCACAACATTAAACAGTGTCATTTGATGCTTGAGAAACAGGAATTTCTGCATAGTCTGTGATATTATTTTCAGATAATAATCCTCAGAAGGTTAGAGAGAATGTGTGATAATGATGCACAAATCTGGAGCCTTGCTAATAACATCAATTCAACAAAGATACTGATATCACCTGAAACCAGTTTGAAAACTTGATTGCAGATTTTATTAAGATAGAAAAAAAGTGATTGAATTAGCTTCATACACATAGTCAGGAAATTATATCATACATAATTATGCACTGCAAATTTTGATACATCCAGTTGTTTGCACCAGCCAGAAAGCTCACTAATGATTTGAAATACTTTCAATAACTGTGGCATTGATTTTTAAGTGTGTAATAAACACAAATAATATATTGGCTTATATTCAGAAACACATTTATGATTTAAACTTGTTCCAATCTACACTTCAAGAGGTGATTCAATCTTATCTGACTGTGAAATCTAAACCTGTTATCATAATAGAACTGGACTAAGTAGTCCAAGTAATGATGAGGTGACGTTGCTTTCCAGTTGGACCATAAGTAAAGACTTGCATCTTGGGATCAGTAAATATTCATGCATGACCACACAAAACTACAAAATTTCTGAAAAGTGCAAAGATTTGACACTAGTAGCAAATACTTGATTTTATCAGAGCATCCCAAATGTCAAATTATGACTGCACAACAGTGTGCATAAATTACAACAGCAACTCTATTTTTTATAGCTTCTTCAATGTAATAAAGTATCCTGATTTCACAAAAGCATTATCAAACAAAATTTGATACTGAGCCACACAAAATATTAAGGCAGGTGACCAAACCTTGTTCAACAGCTAAGTTTAAAGGAGGATTGAGAGGCAGAAGGTTTTAGGGATAAAATTCCAAGCTTAGCATCAACAGGACAAACAGCCACAAAACAGAGCAATTAATGTCAGTTCTTGCCTATGGTTTGTTCTTCAACCTGTGGAGCATATGCATTATTATGTGCATCGATACAGAATATTTTCCATTCTTCAACTATTGCTGGTTGCACTAGTTTACACTTACTTTTGTCAAATGATGCTTAATGAGGTAAGGTTGCTTTAACCTTTGTGGAACACAAGTTTGTTTTCCATCTTGCAGGGTTCACAGCTAGTTGATAGTTGCTTTTCACCTCACCCCTAAATGATCTTGTTCCTGTCTCAGTTCCAATTTCTTCCATATTTTGAACTGTTCTGAATATTTTTTAGAACTATCTTATATTCCTTCAAGTCTTGCATGGTTCATAAGGTGGATTTCTAATTCATATTTTGGTTGGCCCCATCATATAATCTGATGTCATGTAATATTACACTCCCGGCACCACCTAGAACTGTGATCCCTTTGGAATGTTACGACCTTGCAGTGTTAATATGCAATAGCTATGCTCAAAAGTGCCTTCATGCTTTATTAGTGCTTCTCTCAGGTTACAAAAACACATGCTGAGTATTTGTTCTAGTTTATTTAGTGAAAAGGAAATTACATCTTTACAATTAATTTCCTAATGTACAAATGTTAACCAGTTTTCAATGTCATGACTGGAATTGAAGTGATTTTGGGTAACCGAATGGAGAAACTCAAAGGTCATTATTATTAAAGTCACAAAATATTTAGAAATACAATAGGAGAAACATTTGTTTGTATTGTGCCTATCACACAGGCTATGTCGATACCCCAGGAGAGGCAGTGCCAGGGAAGGTGCTATCATCATAGGTTTCTTCAATTATATCTAAGGTGAACGTAAGTAGACCTTGTACATAATGGTCCACAGTGCTATCTGCTCCCCGGAAATCTGTGCAGCTGACATGATTCTGCTTTAAAGAGACACCATACAAATAAATCTTTTCCCCAATTAACTTTTATTTTGTGGGATCAGTGCAATTTGCACTGGTCAGAGTTGTGTCACTTACATAGCCCTGTCAAAATAACATTTTCTTCACTCACACAGCAATGATCAAAAACATGAAGTATCATAAACAGCTCCCTGTTCCTCCAGGTATTAATGAAAATATGAGTACTGTCAATTGCAGGCAGCATTTTTCTGAATTAAAAAACTTATAGGTCGCCGCCCTATCCATTAGGCTATTAGAACCATAAAACTATAGAAAGGTTATGGCACAGAAGGATACCATTAAGCTCATCATGTCTGCGGTACAGTCAGCAGTGGGTGTCCTGGGAGTGGGACGGGAAAATGTGGAGAACAGCCAAAAGTCAGCTTCCCGCCAGCATAAAAATAGTTTGCAATTTTCCACTTCTGACTTTCATGGTGGGTTGGGAAGCTCACTGTAACATGTCAGGAAATGTATTTGAATGCATTTTGATATCATGAATGCTCATAATGAAGGCAGCTCATCAGAATCACACCCCTCTCCACAACTCCAGATAAAACTGCCACACCTAGACTGACGTGATTCACAACTGGATAGAAAAAATGTGCAACTGGCAAAAACCACTTCAGTCAGGTACGTACCCTCGCCTGCAAAATAGTGTACTGCTCTCACCACTGCTCCAACTCCTTGCGAAAGCTGCGCAGGTAAGACCAGCTGTGGTGGAAGGGGTTGGAAGACAAAGGTTTGACCAGGTTGGGGGGGATGCAATCCTTGAATGGAGGGGGTAAGAATGGGGATGAAGGTGGGGGCAATCCTTGAATGGAGGAGGTATGAATGGGGATGAGAGCAAACTGTCACATGACAGGTGGAAGGGGGAGAATTAGTTCCTCCAGCATGATGGGAGGGATTATGATGTTCAAGGTGAAGGTTTGAAGCTGTTCGGGTGGTAAAATCTCAGCATCGTCATTTTTAAGCTGATCCAAAGACACAGTTGAAAAATAAGCTGCGTAAATAAAATAGAGGGATCAACTACTGCACCTGTGAGCCAATTTAAGAGGTACCCAACTCATTTCCACTTTTTCATATGGTGAGGAAGGCACGATTCAGATATGTTCGGAACAGTCAAATGACAATTCAGGGCCTAACTAATATTATACATTATGGCAAGAAAATAAACCCAAGTGAGGTCATTGTAGGATTAGCTTCCAAAGAGCCTTGAGGCGATTCTCTCAGCTTGTTGAACTGCTCGAGTAGCACAGCGGGCTGGGAGACATCAGGGGCAGCTGTTTTGTGGGATTCACACTGGACGTCACGGCCTCCACGTGTCACCCAAAGTAAGATTTTGGCATCATCAGATCCACTTTAGAAATCAGCGCAGAGCTGATTATTATATGGAAAGGTCTTGAAAATTGACACTTCTGTATAATTAGCAGCCCAGGATGGTATTCTCTGGGCCCACTTACGTCGCTCTACCGCCACCCTGGATCAGAAGTGGTTCCCTCCATTTACGACTGCTCCACACTAATGGGGAACAGGCGTCCAATACTGTTGGAGGGAACAGAGGCCATTGAGGCCCCTCCCATTAGGTCGGGGGTAAGAGAGTGCCCTTTGGGCATTGCCAGCCTGGTAGTGCCAGTCTGGCACCCAGGCACTGCCCAAAGGGCAAACTGGAACCGCTGACTGGGCACTGGGCAGTACCAAAGGAGCAGGGCCTACTGGGGCAGGGCCTATTGGGGCAATGAGGGGGAATCCACTGCACTGCAAAAGGATCGGTGGGAGCGGGGTGGAGGGGGAGTGAGTGCAATCGGGCTGGCCATTAGGGTGGGGGGGGTGGGGGTCAGGGCTAGTCACCAGGATCGGAGGTGGGGTCCGGACTGTCGGTGCGGGAGGGGTGTTTGGGAAGATCAGAGCTGGCTGGTGGAGGGGGACATATTGGAGGAATAGAGGGGTCAAAAGGCCAGCAATGGGTGTTGCAGGGCTGACCAGCTATTGGAAAGGCTAGTGATCGGGAGGCCGACAATGGTGGGGGTGGGGGGGTCCACTGCACATGCACTGATCATGATGCTGACAGATTGGCGGCGCAGGTTGACACGGCCTCCCCCACAAAACTCTCACAACATGAGTGCAAATTGGAGCTGTGGTGTAATCTAAAGATTACAGTCTGACAGTACTGATTTAAAGTAAAAACCGCTTTTTTCCTGTACTTCCGGTTCTCGGGGCTTGTTAGAGTGTAGTTTACTTCCGTACCGGAAGTTAGGCCAGGGGATTGTCGTTAAGGGGGAGCGGGGGGTATAAAAATAGGGGTAGCAGCATAGAGCGGGCAGCGTCGGGAGCGGGCAGCGGAGTGAGTGGGAACAGAGTGAGGAGGGCTTTGGCTCGCTGGGCTTAGGGGAGAGCAGGCTTAGAGAAGGTGAGTGACAGATTTCTACCTTTGGGAACTTACAGGAGGTTGGGACATGGCAGGGAATATAGGGAGGAATGTAAGTTGTGTCCGGTGCCACATGTGGGAGTTCCTGGTGGTGTCACGTGTCCCCAAGGTACACATCTGCAGTAAATGTTTAGAACTGCAGCGATTGAGGGCCCGGGTCAGGCAACTCGAGGGGCGGCTGGAAGATGCGTTTCTAGTCAGGGAGAACGAGGAGATAATGGCTGGGAACCATGAGAAGGAGGAGGTCTCGAGGGCTGAAGAGAAGGGAGGATGGACGACTGTGAGGAGGGGAAAGAGGAAGAAGAAGAGTAGTCAGGGTCCCCCAGCCTCCCCAGAGGCCCCCCAAGGTTCGTTGACAGGGGCATAGAAAGATAGGCAGGAGGGGGAGACTAACTTAGAGGGACAGAAGGGGGCCGGTAAGGTGATAGTGGTAGGGGACGGGAGGGTCAGAGGTATCGATAGGAGGTTCTGTGGACAGAGGCGTGACTCCAGGATGGTGGTCTGCCTCCCTGGAGCAGGGGTAAAGGACGTAATGGACAGGGTAGTAGGAATTTTGAAAGGGGAGGGGGCACAGGCTGAGGTCATAGTACATGTAGGGGAGGGGGACATAGGAAGGAGGAGTAGGGTAGAGGTACATAGGCAATTTAGGGAGCTGGGGGCCAAACTAAAGAGTAGGACCTCCAGGGTGGCACTCTCTGGGTTGCTGCCCGGTACAAGCAGGGCAAAGAATGAAGAGATCATGCAGCTGAATGCATGGTTGAGGGATTGGTGTAGGGTAGAGGGCTTTACTTTTGTGGATCACTGGGAGGTGTTTAGGAGAGAAGGGCAATTGTACAGGAAGGGTGGGGAGAATTTGAACGGGAGGGGAACTAATGTCTTAGCAGGGAGGTTAGCTAGGGTGTTTACGAAGGGTTTAAACTAATATGGAGGGGGGGTGGGGAGGTGGCTGGGAGAGAGTCGGGTGAAAGGAAAAGTATCAGGGAGAAGGAGGTTCCGAGGGACACTTGTGGGTTGAACTGTGTCTGTTTCAATGCTAGGAGTGTGACAGGGAAAACGGATGAGCTTAGGGCCTTGATGTGTGTGAGGCAGTTAGATGTGGTGGCTGTAACAGAGACATGGTTAAGGGAAGGGCAGGACTGGCAGCTGAATGTTCCTGGGTACAAGTGTTTTAGGTGTGACAGAAGTGGGTTGAAGAGAGGTGGAGGGGTGGCACTGTTGGTAAAGGAAAACATCACAGTAGTGCAGAGGGAGGACGATATGGAAGAGATAGGGATTGAGTCGCTGTGGGTGGAGTTGAGGAATAAAAAGGGAGAGATTACGTTGCTAGGGGTGTACTATAGGCCACCCAACAGCCCGAGGTCAGTGGAGGAAGGTATTTTCAGGGGCATTTTGGATAGGTGCAGGAAGAATAGGGTGGTTGTAGTGGGTGACTTTAATCTTCCTGGAGTGAATTGGAGGGGGCCTAGAGCTGGGGGTACGGAGGGAGAGGAGTTTGTGAAATGTGTTTTGGAAGGGTCTCTAGAGCAGTATGTAACTAGTCCGACTAGGGGAGAGGCTATACTGGATTTAGTGTTGGGTAATGAGCCGGGGCAGGTGGGAGAGGTAGAGGTAGGCGAACATGTGGCTAATAGTGACCACAAGTCCGTCTACTTTAGGATAAAAATGGAAAGGGACGAGTGCCGGCCGAACGGGAGTGTGCTGAACTGGGGAAAGGCGAGCTATAGCAGGATTAGGAGGGAGCTGCAGGACACTGATTGGGAAGGACTGTTAGCTGGCAAGTCCACGGTTGGCAAGTGGGAGGCTTTTAAAGGCAAAATGAAATGGTTGCAGGGGAGGTATGTTCCGGTTAAGAGGAAGGATGGGAAAGGTAGGATTAGAGAGCCGTGGATTACGGGGGGTATTGAAGACTTGGTCAGGAAGAAGAGGGAGGCGTATGTTAGGTCGAAACGACTGGGTACGGAGAGTGCGCTGGAGGAATATAGAGAGAGTAGGAGGGAGCTAAAAAGGGGAATTAGAAGGGAGAAGAGAGGGCATGAAATGGCTTTGGCTGGTAGGATTAAGGAGAATCCAAAGGCATTTTATTCCTATATTAGGAGCAAGAGACTAGTTAGAGGGAAAATTGGTCCTCTTAGGGACAAAAGCGGGGAGTTATGTATTGAGTCGGAGGGAATGGGGGATCTCCTGAATGAATACTTTGCGTCGGTATTCACGAAGGAGAGGGGTTCAGAGTCGTGCGGTCTGTTAGAGGGAGCTGAGGATCAGCTGCAGGAAATATCTATTACGAGGGAGGAAGTGCTAGGGCTTTTAGGTAGCGTAAGGACGGATAAAGCTCCGGGGCCTGATGGTATTTATCCCAGGCTGCTTAGGGAGGTGAAAGATGAAATTGCTGGGCCTCTGGCGCAAATCTTTGTCTCTTCTTTGGACACAGGTGAGGTCCCAGAAGACTGGAGGGTGGCAAATGTGGTACCGCTGTTCAAAAAAGGTAGTAGGGATAACCCTGGGAATTATAGGCCGGTGAGTTTGACATCGGTGGTAGGGAAATTAATGGAAGAAGTACTTAGGGGTAGGATGTATGAGCATTTGGAGCGTTGCGGTCTGATTGGGGATACGCAACATGGCTTTGTTAGAGGGAGGTCTTGCCTTACGAATCTGGTGGAATTTTTTGAGGAGGTGACAAAAACGGTTGACGATGGGCAAGCCGTTGATGTCATCTATATGGATTTCAGTAAGGCGTTTGACAAAGTCCCTCATGGTAGGCTGGTAGAAAAGGTTAAGGCGCATGGGATACGGGGTCAGGTAGCTAAGTGGATTGAGAACTGGCTGGGCAATAGGAGACAGAGGGTAGTTGTGGAGGGGACTTTGTCCAGCTGGAGGCCAGTGACCAGTGGTGTGCCGCAGGGCTCGGTACTGGGACCTCTCCTCTTTGTAGTCTACATAAATGACTTGGAAGAGAGCGTAGGTGGTGTGATCAGCAAGTTTGCTGATGACACCAAGATGGCAGGGTTGGCGGGTACTGAAGTGGATTGTCAGGTGATACAACAGGATATAGACAGGTTGGTGCATTGGGCAGATAGGTGGCAGATGGAATTTAATCCTGACAAATGCGAGGTGATGCATTTTGGAAGGAATAATGTAGAGAGGAGCTATGTGATTAAAGGTAGACAAATTAGGAGTATAGAAACACAGAGGGACCTGGGAGTGCAGGTTCACAAATCCATGAAGGTTGTGACACAAGTGGAGAATGTTGTCAGGACGGCTTATGGAATGCTAGCCTTTATAGGAAGAGGTATAGAGTTTAAAAGCTGCCGTCTAATGCTTCAGTTGTATAGAACGTTGGTTAGACCGCATTTGGAGTACTGCGTCCAGTTCTGGTCACCTTACTACCGGAAGGACGTGGAGGCTCTGGAAAGGGTGCAGAGGAGGTTTACCAGGATGTTGCCTGGCATGGAGGGGTTGGGTTACGAGGAAAGGTTGGAGAAACTGGGACTTTTCTCTTTGGAAAGACGGAGATTGAGGGGTGACATGATAGAGGTATATAAGATACTGAAGGGAACAGACAGGGCCAATAGTGAGAGACTGCTCCCTAGATTGGTTACGAATACAAGAGGACATGATTTAAGGGTGAGGGGGGAGAGGTATAATTTGGATATGAGAGGAAGGTTCTTTACGCAGAGAGTAGTGGGGGTATGGAACGCGCTACCGAGTAGGGTGGTGGAGGCGGGAACGTTGGACTCGTTTAAGGTTCAGTTAGATAGGCACATGAGTGAAACGAGGATGGAGGGTTATGGTAGGGGTTATTGAATAAGGGTTAGAACCTCGGGAGACACCGGAAAGGCAGGCTTGTGATTAACGTTTTGTCTTTTCACTCCGCAGGTGGAGGTCCACCTCGTTGTCAAACGAGGGGCATGCACACGGTGGGTTGTGCGTGGGCTGCTCCTGGAGGTTCCGGGAGTGGCCTAGTACTTCGTGTCGGTGTGTGTGCTTGATCCTGGACCGGTAGACGGGCGCCGCAACAGCTCGGTGACTAGCACTGCTAGCTGTGCAGATACATGGATTTGGGCCTGTGTCTGTGGGAGTTTGTGCATTCTCCCTGTGGTTGCGTGGGTTTCCTCCGGGCGCTCCGGTTTCCTCCCACACCCCAAAGATGTGCTCTTAGGCTGATTGGTTTTACCAAATTGACACTATTCTCCCCTGAATCTGGCTAAGTCAGGGGTTCTATTTGTAGATACGCAGGGTAGAATAGGTGTAGGGTGATGTGGCGGCGCGGGCTTGTTGGGCCGAAGGGCCTGTTTCCCGTGCTGGGTTGTTCTTTGTTCTTTGTTCTACTCTGACTGAGTCTTCTCTCACCTGGCTGAACTCATGGATTAAAGCCCTGACATGTCTGTGACATTTGATAGGCAGGTTGGTGTAGTATAGATGGAGGAGGGGATGGGGTGGTGGTGCTGGTTGGAGGGATGGGTGCCCTACCAGTGCACAGAAAGCTGTAAAGTGTTCTAAGCGACTCAGTGAGGATATAATGTCTGGAATGAAAGTGACCAACAGGCTCCACTGCGACTGGAAGGTGACCATTGCAGGTGGCAGATGGAGTTTAATGCGGAGAAGTGTGAGGTAATTCACTTTGGCAGGAATAACAGATGTGTTGAGTATAGGGCTAACGGTAGGACTCTGAATAGTGTGGATGAACAGAGGGATCTAGGTGTATGTGTACATAGATCCCTGAAAGTTGGGAATCAAGTAGATAGGGTTGTTAGGAAGGCATACGGTGTCTTGGCGTTTATTGGTAGGGGGACTGAATTTAGGAGCCGCAGCGTCATGTTGCAACTGTACAAAACTCTGGTGCGGCCGCACTTGGAGTATTGTGTGCAGTTCTGGTCCCCACATTATAGGAAGGATGTGGAGGCTTTGGAGACGGTGCAGAGGAGGTTTACCAGGATGTTGCCTGGTATGGAGGGGAGGTCCTATGAGGAGAGACTGAGGGATTTGAGGTTGTTTTCGTTGGAAAGAAGGCGGCTAAGAGGGGATCTTATTGAAACATATAAGATAATTAGAGGTTTGGATAGGGTGGACAGTGATAGCCTTTTTCCTCGGATGGAGAAAGCTAGCACGAGGGGGCATAGCTTCAAATTAAGGGGTGGTAGTTATAGGACGGATGTCAGGGGTAGGTTCTTTACCCAGAGGGTGGTGAGGGATTGGAATGCCCTGCCTGCTGCAGTTGTAAATGCGCCTAGTTTGGGGGCGTTTAAGAGATCCGTGGATAGGTTTATGGATGGAAAGGGTTTGGATTAGGTTAGAGGGTCATTGCTTTTTAACTGGTCGGTGCAACATTGTGGGCCAAAGGGCCTGTTCTGCGCTGTAATGTTCTATGTTCTATTGCAGGCTTCTGTTCATTGATGCTTATGATCAATATTTCTGAAAATGTGAGCCTCGTGGAAGGAGCAGACAACACTGCCTTCATCTTGGCAATCAGGCAATAAGAAGAAGGAGAAGAAGGGCCTATCACTGCCAAGCCGGGCTAAGGAAAAGAGCCTCACCCTGATGAACAAGGGCCGGTGGGGTCCTCTCAAGATCCACAAGCTGGGGCTGAGAGAACCATTGAGCAGTGGCTTCTGGCAAGACCAAGGACGTATAGAAGACACTTCTCATACCTCCAGATGAGCAAGAGACAGTGCCATAGATGCCTTCACATGTTGAAGAATGTGCTGTCTCACATCTGCCACATTCTCCAGGAGGACTGGATAAGAACATAAGAAATAGGAGCAGGAGTAGGCCATCTAGCCCTTCGAGCCTGCCCCGCCATTCAATAAGATCATGGCTGATCTGAAGTGGATCAGTTCCACTTTCCCGCTTTCTCCCCATAGCCCTTAATTCCCTTGTCTGTCAAGAACCTATCTACCCGTGACTTAAATATATTTAGCGAGATAGCCTCCACCACTTCAACGGGCAGAGAATTCCAGAGATTCACCACCCTTTGAGTGAAGAAGTTCCTCCTCAACTCCGTTCTAAACTGCACCCTTATCTTGAGGCTGTGTCCTCGAGTCCTGCTATCCTTTCTAAGTGGGAAGAATCTCTCTACCTCCTACCCTATCCATCCCTTTCATTATCTTATACGTCTTTATAAGATCCCCCCTCATCCTTCTAAACTCCAACGAGTACAGACCCAGTCTATTTAGTCTCTCTTCATAGTCCAACCCTCTCATCTCCGGTATCAGCCTAGTGAACCTCCTCTGCACTCCCTCCAAGGCCAATATATCCTTGTGCAAGTGCGGCGACCAAAACTGCACACAGTACTCCAGCTGCGGCCTCACCAGTGCCCTGTACAGTTGCAGCAAGACCTCTCTGCTTTTATATTCTATCCCCCTCGCTATAAAGGTCAACATTCCATTCGCCCTCTTGATCACCTGCTGCAAGGACTGAGGTCATCCATTGCCAGTGGCCCTTAAAATGACCGTTGCTCTGAACTTCTTTGCGAGTGGCTCATCCCAGGACTCCACTGGCGATCACTGTGTTCTCTGCTCACTAGTGCATTAAAGAGGAAATGGACACCCTATTTAGCAAGATGCACAATTATGTTCATTCTCCTTAGGTGAAGCCAGCCAGTGGCAAAGTACTGGGATTTGAAGCAGTCACCAGATTCCCATAGACGTAGGTGCACACATTACACACACATGGGAACAGCCTGTACAATCCATCAACAGGAAAAGATTCCACTCTTTAAATATGCAACTGGTCTGCAACCACCAGAAGCACATTATGCAGGTATGGGTGAGATACTCTGGGAGCTTCCACAAGTCCTATGTCGAGTCATTTACAGGTGCCACTGATCTCTGAGGGGCCTCAGCAGACCCAGGGTTGACTCCTCCATGACAAAGTTTACTGCAAAGGATGTGGTTGTTGGTGCCTGTTCATTAGCCACAAAAATGCTTCAGAAGAGGGGTATAATGCTACTCATTCTGCAACATGTTCAATTACTAAGCAGATCATGAAGATGCATTTTGGATGTCTGGACAGCTCAAGAGGCACTTTCCCTACGCTCGCCAGAGGGTCTTCTGCATTGTCATGGCTCGCTGCACTTTACACAACCTGACACTCCAAAGGGGAAAATATCTCGCCACAGAACAAGATATGGAGGAGCTGTACGTCTCCTCCAATGGTGAGGATGTCAAGCACGGTGAGGGTAAGGAAGCTCCTTCTGCCATCACAGGAGTAAAGAATATCCCAGTATGCCTCCATAGTGTCCAAAACTGCCCCCAGCACATTCTCTCTGACTTGGGGGCAGTCAGCTTTTTACCCTTCAGAGCCATCACTCGTCACAAACAGTCCCTGGATGCAGAGGATGAATGATGTATGCGAATGGTGTGGTTTAAACTTGGTGCCCAGAAAGATAATCCAATGATGTCTCGGCAGGGCAGATGAATCCCAGCCACAATATAGCACAGTAGTACAATGGTTAGCACTGCTGCCTCACAGTGCCAGGGACCCGGGTTCAATTCCAGCCTTGGATGACTGTCTGTGTGGAGTTTGCACATTCTCCCCATGTCTGCTTGGGTTTCCTCCCACAGTCCAAAGATATGCAGGTTAGATAGATTAATCATGGTTAATTTGTGGGGGTTTGGGGGTAAAACAGAGGGGAAGGCGTGGTGGGATGCTCTTTTGGAGAATCCGTGCAGAATCAATGGGCCAAGTGGCTCTTGTTGCACTGTAGGGATTCTATATTCTCTAAGATATGACTTATTTTACACCCATGTATACATAATGAGCTGAAAAGCAGATCTGGTGAGGATACTTGCAATGTCGACCAGCAGGAAATGTGTCCGCTACTGCACTTAGTCTCCACAGCAGAAAATTCTGCCCTACGTATCAGAGGTACCTCATGAACTATACAGTACTTTGAGATGAATGGTGATCATTAAAGTTGTTGTATAAATGCAAGATTTTTTTTGTTTTATAAAACTAAAACATACCTTGAGTAATATTAATCATCATGCATAATTCACTTGAATGCCTTTCTACATTTGCCGTTTAAATGCATCCATTAACCCATTGCTTTGAATGAGTTAACAGCGCAATTAAAATAACAGACAAAGAAATGTTATGAATGTCACACGAAATGTGTTAATTTTTTGTGCGCCAGTAATCTTCTGAATTTATTCTGAATGTTTCTTTTGAAACTGCTCGCACAACACACCCCATTGGAGTTTCTTGATTAGCATATGGGGTTGAAGATTTAACGCCAATTAGAACACAACTTCCAACAAATCCATATCAACAGCTGGAAAGTAAGAACAGCTGAAACCAGCTATGATGGGAATCCTGCAAACAGTGAAGTGGAAAATCAATTATTTGTTTCCAGCAGTTACGAATTTTTTTTAAAACAACAGAATTGATTCTGAAATATCAGTGTAGAGAAGATTCAACAAAAATGTTTTAAAATGTTTTTTATTTGAGCAGCCCTCGCTTGCTAGTGTGACAAGCTCCAGGCTTGATGAGGGTTCATTGGTAGAATTTAGTCCCGCTGATGAGGCTCTCGCCTGTCAGCTGGAGAGCTGTTGCAATCCCACATTGCCTCCTTTAGGGACAGCCAGGCATACTAATGACTCTCAGGATCAAGTACAAAAATCCCACCCTACCAGAGCTGCCAGCTAATCAGAGATCATCAGCCCTCTATTGCGCCTATAGCTACTGGGAGCAGTGGTAGCTGCCAGCAATACCCCCATCAGAAGCACTGTTATCAATGAGGAATCCAGGTCACAGGTGAGTGAGGATGGGGGCCACTGAGAGGCCGCCACTGGCTTGAGAGAACAGGGGGCTTGGAAGAAAGGGTCGAAGGTTGGCACTCAGCTGAGCAACATCCCCTCCCCTTTCCTGATGCCAGGTCCCTCAATCAGGTACTGAGTGCCTGATAATGAACCCACAATTGCCCCTACCCTTCGAGCCCCTGTCATGCTAGATTTTCGCATTTTCTGCCCTGACCACTGTTGAATGAAAGACAGGAGGACTCTTAAGTGGGCATTAATTGCTTATGTAAGGACCTCAATTGGTTTTGGGGCAGGAAAGCTATCATCCTGCTCATCCTGGACTTAATTAGGATCGAGGCAGGAAAGGGGCAGAGCATTAAGAGGGGAATAAGCATTAAATTCTACAATGTTCAAGTGGCAGGATCACTCTAACTGGCTAGCATAAGGTCTGGGACATTTTAGCAATATCTGTAACCAGAAGTTAACAACTAATTGTTATTCCGTGGTAGTGTTAGTTTTGTGAAGTGTTCTAAATTCACTATGCAGAGTTGAAGTTCTGATGGATCTGCCCTGAATCCAGAAGATACATTATCCTTCCCAAATAAACAGAACATCCCTCTACAATTGATAAACTTAATGAAGGCAGTTTATTACAAAAGCCTCCCTGGAACCCATGCCAGCCTTCAGTCAGTGTAGCTATGATAGAGATCTTCTAATGACATTTTACGTTGAACTCTTGGATACCTAAGAAAATTGAGGGAGGGGTGAAGGAAGCAGGTTTGCTTTCATCTACTCCCTACTATAACATCAGTGGCTGTATAAGGAGTAGAATCGGAATTTCTGCCCAAATCCTACCTTCCCCCTCAAACGTTGGCCCCACAGATCCATCATCATCATCATGCTGATGAGAACGTCTAGGATTTTGGGGACCTTGGTGAACTGTTTAATTCTCCTGAAATTAAACTGATTAACTGAGGATGGTTGTGTTACTTACCAGGTACTGACTTGATCCTCCTTAAGATGTTGCAAACTGCAGTCTTTTTCTCTCTGGCTGATGTAGTTAGGTACTCATGGTCAAGAAGTTCCAGAAATAGATGTAATTCCACGATCAATTCCTCCATCACTGAAAAAGCAAAGAGCAGTGGTCAGTTCACAATAATCCACTAACCATCACATAGTGTCAGAGTGATTTTACAAACCAACATTTCCTGTGGAAAATGGCATCCCATGAAACATATTTTAGGAAATTGTGAATTAGTTTTGAGTTTCTGTCCATTAATTATAATAAATGGAAAATAATATGTTGTGCACCTGAAATGAAGCCTGCTCCTCACATGAATCACTCCTTATGTAGAGTATTGGATAAGAAACCTGGAACTTTGTGATTAGTGAATGTACCTTTAATGCTATGACATTTCCATTCTGTTCAGCTACTAAAATCATACTACCACATGCTGTTAAGTAATTTGTTCCAGTCCCGGAACACTGCCATCAATTTCCATTTGTCTTGACAAGCATGTATGAACAAATCACACCAACTGAATGAAATGGCAAGGTGTATTTTACTGAAAGCATTAATATATCAGTATTCTGTCTAGGTAATATGCAGATCATTAAATCAGATGCAAGATAAATTGTTCATAATCCTCCTCCAGTAGAGAAACCATATAAAACATCTCCACAATACGCTTAAGGATAAGCACCCTGTCAAATGTGTCACTTTTCCTACAAATTTTAAAATGTAAAATGTAGATTTATGATTTGGTATGGTTTCTTTAAAAATTCAGACAGAAGTTAAAATATGCTGGCAAAATGACAGGGGTGCAGCACTGCCTCTGTAGATCAAATCACTTCAGGCCAAGCCCATCCCCTCAGTGCTTTGAGGTTTTAAGATGTCCACCTTCTTCTATTGCTGCAATGTTCTGGCTCTCCTCTGTTATTGTTGCAAGGTACACACCCTCCTCTTTGCTGCTGCTTCACTAACTTCAGACTCTGCAAGTACTAGCAGTCTGCTTTTTCCTTCTATCCTACAGCCTTCACCAAATCGATAAGAATAAGATAGAAATGAGATATGGGAATTGCAAAAAGGGAGAGGCAAGGAAAATAAAAAGGACCAGAACTCTCCAGTCTCACATGCTCCGCTACTACTGCCGGCTAGAACAGAAAATTTAATACTCACTCAAACTCCATTCACAGCAGTGGGACCCGAGAATCCCTGCTGCGGGCAGACAATTCTGGCCATGGTTTTTTTGTGTTGAAAAAAATTGTACTTCCATGGAGTTATGTGCTGGTGCTTCAATATCTTCAAGACCTATATCTGCCTTGTATTTCTGTATACAGATTTCCATTTGTGTAATGGACAAGATTATTTGAGGCAGTTGTTGTTGAGGTTAAACTCTATAAGGATACAGCTGCAGATAATGGCTTCTTCGAACTGGTACAGTTCAGGGTCTCATTTGCATCTCATTAGCAGTAAGGCCAATGCCATTAAGCATTTTTAAGTTGCCATGATTTATGTTCTGCATCTGTTTTATGGCCTCTTCCATGTTGGTAATGCTTTGGTGGTGACCCTGGCAGGTCAGACTCAAGGTGACACGTGAAGGATCCATACCAGAGCAGTTGGCAATGATCAAGCAACTAGGAGAACAGTGATTAGCAAAGAATGAAAGATGAGGAACAGATTCACCAATGGAAAAGAGGAGACTATTTTTCAGGCTAATTGGTGTTTTTTTATCCTTTGTCATAACGCTTTTTTGTACAGAGCAGATTTTTAACAAGTTTCACAAATTATTGTTTCTGTGTGTTTTATTCTCAAGGATAATGGGCCGGATTTTAGGGCCACAAATCAACTGGGCTACTTTCCTGTGCTTATGTAAAATATGGCATGATGCTATTGGGTCAGTAGACCAAGATCATCCTATCAATTTCCAAATTAATGAAGGCAAGCAGGAGTCAGAATTAGAAAAAAACATGTGGGCTATTGAGCTTGTTTAAGAAATACCGACTGTAATTTTAAATCGCCCACTTCACGTATTGGCAGTCACACAGAAAGAACATTGGGAGTGATTTACACGAGGTATGAGGACACAATGCAGGGGGAATGAAGATACCTATAAATGGGACCTTGGCTGCAAAAAGCTACAGAGTTGGCTGCTGAATGTGACTATGTTTGGCTGTTAGCAACATTATTTCTTCATTGTTTTTAGGCTGACATTGTATGTAAGAGAATGAGGGAACCTTTAAATGGGTGGCTGTGACCAACCTCCAATTCATGTGCTAATCCTTCTCCCACCAGATGCCCCACACTATACACCCAGTTGGGCACTTCCCAACACTAATTTGCTTGCCTGTGCCTAATTCACTGCGCTAAAAAGGGCAGACATGGGAGTTGGTGAACCACACACTTCCAATTCTGTCTCCCTCACCCCACTAGAAACTGGAAAATCCAGCCCATTGTGAGTAAACCACGAGGAAATTTGAGGCGTAAAATAAAAATTATTTTTGTGCTAGAGCTTCTGGAATTTATTGCAATGAAACAAAGTTTGCCCATCACTTGTATGTCATTCTCTTGAGCTACAACACATTTTAACACATTTTCTGAAAGGAATTCGAAAACAAGTTCACTCATATAAAACTGTTTCAGTAACATTGCACTGTGAATTTACCAGTTTTATAGTAAGATCTTTTTGGAATGTAGCATCATGAGTGATCTAATGCAGACTATTTGGAAACACTTCACAAATCTTGAAAAAACACTCTAATATGTTCTTGGAAGACTAATTAACCAGGGCAGCCTCATTTTTCATTCACAGATGTCCAAGTACTGAATAGGGGTGGCATGGTGGCACAGTGATTAGCACTGCTGCCTCACAGTGCCAGGGGCCAGGGTTCAATTCCAGCCTTGGGTGACTGTCTGTGTGGTGTTTGCACATTCACCTCGTGTCTGTGTGGTTTCCTTGCTTTGCTCCGGTTTCCTCCCACAGTCCAAAGATGTGCAGGTTAGGTTGATTGGCCATGTTAAATTGCCCTTAGTGTCTCAAGATGTGTAGGTTAGGGGATTAGCAGGGTAAATACCTGGGGTTATGAGGACAGGGTCTCGGTGGGATTCTCATCAGTGCAGACTCGGGCTGAATGGCCTCCTTCTGCACTGTAGGGATTCTATGATTCTATAATAACTCTGTTTCAGTGTTAATGTAAGTCTATTTGTGACAATTTTTAGATTGTGAATAATGGCAATTTATGGTGAGAATAATTCATAATCTAACAAATTTATATCCACTAACTAAAATGGAAAGGTTATTTTGTTACTGAATGCATGACCCAAATTCTGGGGAATTGGAGTAATAAAATATATAATAATAAAAAATATTGGCTCTGACTGTCCTCTCCTGCAGTGCTTGCACAAATCTGCCCCGCACAGAGTGGCGTCATTTCTACTACCCTGCCAAACTAATGTTTTCCCTGCTAGCATTGTATTGGCTAAAATAAAAATTCATTAAAACTCATCTGCATCTTCCTTCTCACGTTGCTTTTTTTGAATCTTTATATTGACATGGTCAGAGTGATTTGGTTCTTGGGAGCAAGCATCATAATAAAGTATGTTTTTCTTTCTATTTAAAAAATGTGAAACATATATAGGTGCTACACAAAGTTGTTGCACGCAACATTTCAATGAATTTCCGCTAAAACAGTGAAGGTGCGGTGATCCATTCTGGCACATCATTATTACTGATCAACAATAGTATCTTCTTGTGATCCGATCTCAATGTTTGTGTAATTCATACATATGCCTTGCAATCACTTTATAGATGGACTGTGAAAATACTTCTGAACAAAAGTACAAAACATTAAGTGGCATGAACATATATAGGAACAGAAAAGATAAACTGAGTTTATTTCCATTTGTGTAATCTGGCTCTTTGTAAAAATCCTGCAAATCCACTGGCAGGATAGGCATATCAATGCGAACATCCTCTCCCAGGGTGATATCCCCAGCGTCAATGCACTGGTTATGCTCGACCAGCTGAGATGTATGGGCCACACTGTCCGCATGCCTGGATACGAGATTCCCACTACTTTGAGCTCAGTTATGGCAAGTGATCACTAAGAGGGCAGAGGAAATGCTGCATTGACACCCTGCTAGCCTCCCTAAATAAATGCAACATCCCCATTTACATGTGGGAATTGCTTGCTTTAGACCGTACAAATTGGAGAAGAAGCATCACAAAAGCTCCAATCACCTCAAGCGTCACTGGGAGCATGAGAAGGCTAAGCACAAACAGCGGAGAGTTCAGAATCCAGAGTGTCCCTCCCATCCACCTCATCAAACACCACCTGCCAAGCTTGTGGCATGGTCTGCGGCTCCATGTTTGGACTATTCAGCCACCTCCCCAGTGCAGAAGCAAGTCATTCTCAACCCTGAGGGACTGCCGAAGAAGAATAATAATACACCATATATTACCCTTTCTGACGTCCGGAAATTATCATATGCAACTGAAACAAGTAACTGGTTAACTAATCTTTTGCACTGGTTTCCAAGCCTGCCTGATACTCGCCTGCACAATTTTCTGTTTAAAACCTGACTGACTGGTCCAAAGGGAGAATCTAGTCTTGTCAACCCCTACTGAATGTTAACAGTAAAGGATACTTCCAGCAAAATTAATGTGAGGTGTTTATTGATTACCAAGACATACTTGCAAATTACACTCGTAAGGGAAACCAACTTCTATTAACACATTAACCATTTTTCTTCATGCTTTGCTTCAAAAACCCAATATTTAAATGCAACATTTTCCCCAAATTCTTTATCAATAAAAAGAGTTAAAAAAGATCCCAAAATGTGACAAATATCTTTTGATTAATGTTGTACTCCAATCCCTCTGGGAGTTGAATCAGAAAGTACATTTGGAATCAAACCATCTGGAGTCTCACTACATGTCAAGAAGATAACCAGATCATTGTGTTTAGACATTAGGTCAAGCTGCAGTCCCTCAAACAGCAGACGGTTTTCACAAAGAAGCTGGTCTAACGCAGAGAACTTCAAATTGTTGCTTCACAATAAACCCTCACTTTGCCGTCAAATGCATTCAAAACACAACATTTGCACTTGTAATCATGAGTTGCATCAGGCTACACCCAAAAAAAAAATGAAAAACTACAATTACAAATACTGGAGCAGAACAAAATTTGGGGAAAATGTTGCATTTAAATGTTGCATTTTTAAGCAAAGTGTAAAGTTGATTAAAATGTGAAAAAGTAGCTAAAAGAAAAATGGTTAATGTGTTAATAGAAGTTGGTTTCCTTTGCAAGTCTATCTTGGTAATCAATAAACACCTTATACTAATTTTACTAGAAATATCCTTTACTGTATTTTAGGAAAAAAAGATTTGCATTATTTTCATGGCCTGAATTAGATATGCATCACCTGGAAAAGAAGGTTATTTTGTTAACTTGTTCAAACTGTGCATCTTCAACTACAGCTTCTAAGGAAGTGGGGGGGGGGGGGGGGGGGGACTGGTGAGCTTCCTTCACAATTATCTGACAGGAACATGTGTTGGAGCTAATTATTTTCTTTTTATTTCATAGAGCACTTAAAATGTTGTTGTGCCATAATAATGAGAATAGGTAAAGTCAGTTAGCTAGTCTGCTGCTGGCAAGCATACAACCTGCTTACACTGTGTGTTCTCTCTGCTCTCAACTGGACAGAGAAACACAGAGTCATTATAAAACGATTGTCTCCAAAATGTTTCAAACCTACAACAGCACACTACATCTACATTAGGAAAACAAAGTGAATTGTTCTAATGAGTCAAGATAAAAGCACATTACTGCGGATGCTGGAATCTGTAACCAAAAGGGAAAATGCTGGAAAATCTTAGCAGGTCTGGCAACATCTATAAGGATAGAAAAGTGCTGATGTTTTGAGTTCAGATGACCCTTTGTCGAAGCAAAGCTTTGGGCTTCTTATGAGTCACTGAGATTACCTAGACAACATCTAAGCCAGAGTTGGGCAACCTGCAGCCCATCTGGGTTCTGAGTGCGGCCCACAAGATATTTTATAGATCACAGTCTACATGCAGGAGTGCCACGTTCTGCTGATCTCCACCTGTGTAGTTTTTTAAGTATAGAAGTGGGACTCATGTAAAGCAAGGGCAAGTGAAGTGAGGTACATACTGACTGCACACAGCATTGACTGTGAGAGCTGTGCACTCCTTCTGCTTCCAAAGCGTAAATATTTATTTTGTTTTTACCATTTGAAGTTGACAACAGTTCTATTAATATATGAATGATTAAGTATTTTTGATAGCTTGTTATGAAATATTCAGCATGTATTCAATCTTATTCATGCTTAGTGAACAAGCCTGATTTCAACATTGCAGCCCCTGAGATGAAGGAGGGCCACCCATGTGGTCCAATGACTAGCCTAGATTGCCTATCGCTGATCTATTGCCTATACAAACAGGAATGTTCCACATTTCATCCTTGAACCATGCTGAGTTAAATGATCCTCAGTTTAAATAATAGAGACATTACTATTTGTCTCAGAAACTTAAGGTTAAACTGATGTTCTGGCCTTCTGTTTGTGATTGTTGAAATATGCAGGAGAAGACGGAGCAAATTAATTGTTTGGAAAAGTGTAGAAGAAAACTAAATCTAGGATTAAGAAAAAAAAGCAAGACAAAACATCCCTCTTGCTGGTTTATTCACAATTTTGCACTCTCCTATCTGTGAACTAAAATGTGGGCTCATGTCCCAAACACTGAAAAGAGAGAAGTGTAATTGGGTCAGCTGTGAACTGCATTCAGGAACTATGTGACATGGTTATGAATCACAAAGGCTGATATTGGCTCAGTAAGTAACTGTAGAATTGAGCATCGTAGAGCGGGGAAAGTTATTTTTACAAGGCAAGGACTTCAGGGACAAGAAAGAAAAGACATGCATGTGGGACATGTGTTCCTTCCCTGTCTCTCATCCCAAGAGGTGTTCTGTGCTCTATATGTGGGGATAGATAACTGACAACACCAGTCAGTTCCTAGAGTCCTCTCAATTCAGAAAGAATCAGAGCCATCAGAAACCTGAAGGCTGTTAATGAGAACTTGCAATCAGCCAACATATTTACTCTTTCGAAAAGGAAATTGCTTAGTTGGAGCAACAGGGTACATCTGAAACAAATCACAAACAATGAAAGATATTATTGTCCAGCTTAAGCTGTCACAAAGTACATAATAGAAAATTTTGCCCTCATTCCATTTATTGTGTTGAACATTTGTTGGCCATTAATTACAGTACTGTAGCTGTCCAGTAAAAGGTTATAATATATGGTATTTTAAGCACTGAGCATTGGTTGAACAAGATAATTTAGATGTAATTACCTGGTAGATAGAAATTAAGCATTTGTAACATTTGTTGAAAAATGTATGGAATTGGTAAAACGTATATATTATTCTCCATTACTCTAGTGTAATTGCTAATTTCTCAATGACATTTTCACTCTCATACTCTATCATGGCATTCCTATACTGGTCATTGTAACTGACTGTGGAGATCTTTATCCAGGCTGTGAACTATGGGGCAGTTGATAATTAGGAGTGGGGTCAGTTTCATTGCAAGACTTTCCCTGATTTTTCAGATGTGCTTGTAGACGCGTATAGATCAGTTAACTCAATATGGGTCAAAGTTCAAATGTGGAACATTCCTGGTTTGTAAAGCTTAGATGTTGACTAGAAACCACACTGACTTGTTAGAATTAACGTTGTTTTTCGAATGCAGATATGGCGTAATGTAAGATAGAGAAGCACGTTTGTTCATTCGAACTAGCATTTGCCTCCTTGCATCAGTGCTCTATTTCAGCTGGTGGTTAGTGCATTAACCCTTGATTCCACATTATCATTGTTCATCATTCTCCTGCAAACAAAATTTGCACAGATGATTGCCTTGAAATGATTGTATTGTGAAAGCTTTTGGGAAAGAAAGTTAGTTTGCATGGCTATGTTTTGGTGGTCACATACCACGTCCACAATCAAATTTTTAAAAACCCGTTTTGAGTAACAGTGGCCCAAGGGATGACATGGATGCAAGCCAGTGACAATTTGGTCTGCAAAGTATCTAAAATATATCAGTATTCTCTCAGATCAAATATTGGTCAGTAGTAAAAAAGAGATGAAGATGAAACAAATCAGAAACAGTGAAGGACAGTATTGTCCAACTTAAGCTGCCAGCATTCACAAAGTATCTAATAGTAGAAAATTTTGCCCTCATTCCATTTATTGTGTTGAACAATTGTTGGCCATTGGTTATAATACTGTAGAAGTCCAATACAAAATAACAATATATGGAATGTGAAGAACTGAGCATCAGATGGACAAGATAGTTTAGATGTAATAAATGCATTTTGACCTTTCCAATCTACCTCAATAATAACCCCAAAGGAATGGTCTGGAAAGGTCCAGAGGAACAAAAACCAGGTAATTTTTATTTTATATTCTTTCATGGAACATGGGCATCACCAGGCCAGCATTCTGATTACCCATTCCTAATTACCTTCAAGAAGGTGGTGATTATGGATCTTGATGACCACAGACTGTACAATGCCAGTGCGAGTGGTTGTTTGCAAGTCATTTTGAAATGGATTGCTCTGTGACTGTCTCCTCCTTAAAAATTCAGCCTCTAGAGCCATTGCCGGATTGCTGTTCCTATTCTTATAAATGTGATGGGTGGCATCATGGCATTTCTAAATTGCACATTTGCAATTTTCAGCTGTTGTTTGTCATCCTCCTACACTTATGCCAGTGTCAGGATATCCTTGAAGGAGTTCCCATTGTATTGGACTTACTGTCAGAATCTCTGCATCTACCTGTAGAATTCTGACAGGTGAGAATTTCAAAGCTATAAACTCATTTTCTTGTGACACTTAGGCATAGTAGAACACAACACTTTAAACCATCAAACAGCAGTTCCAGAGCAGTCCACTCACCTGATGAAGGAACAACATTCCGAAAGCTTGTGGCATTTACCAGCAAATAAACCTGTCGGACTTTAACCTGGTGTTGTGAGACTTCTTACTGTGCAAACTGCTTCCCAGGCTTTACTGGTCTTGAAATTACATTTATATATTGAGTCTTTCATGACATCAAGGCAGTATGGCTGATCACTGTCAAATAGCTAAAAGCACTTGATTACACATTATAAAACCTATTTACTGGGGTGAATTACAATATTGGTGGGGTTGAGGAATGTGAATGGAAAGTCGGAAACTCAGAAATCTAGGGTCCTGTTACATTCCCAGCTGCATTTAGCCTGATTGACAAACTTGACTTCCAGTTGGGTGCAAAGCATTTAAAGCAGATAGATCTGATTCACCAGGAGGGCTTGTGATGGGAGGGCGGGGGGGTGGCGGGGGCGGTGGTGGTTCAATCTCAGACTCCAGAGGTCTTTGAACTGGTGCATCTGACTAGAGGAGAATGTGGGGCCTGGGGAAAACACTCCACTCGAGCTTAAAAAATGCTTGGCTTCTCCCTGAAGCTGTCTTTGCCTTTTCAGCTGTTGGGTTTCCCATGGCCTGGGAAACCCAATCGGCCAGACTAAACCTGCAAACTAGATCACTGTCTCTAGCAGAGGCACGGAAAGAGAAGTGGAAAAGAAAGAAAAACACTTCTTGCCAATCAAGATTAAGCTTCCTATTTGGAGGGTTAAAAAATACCTTGCAGCATCTTAAAAAATTAAATAGAACCCTTTATTTCCTCCACACTGAAAGAGGCTGGTTTCCGGACTTAGCAAAACAAAACAAAATAAAGTAAAATTCCTGCAGCAGCATTATTACTGGCACATAGTCAGGTGGCCTCCCCATTTTTCAACTGAATTCCTACAACTGTTTTTTGTAACCACTGAGTAATCAAAATAAACTGCAGGCTCCATATTTCTAATAATGTCATGTTTTAAACAGAGCCCTTGCTCAGTATATGGGCCTCAGAGTGGAACTCAGAATAACCTCTGCAGCTAGTGACTTGCTTTTTAAAAAGTTGCCACGTTACTTTCATGTTAGAAATCACTATAGTATCTGTTGAAAAATTGAATCCCATTGGGAAAGCGGCTGAGTGCCAAGAATATGATCCCTAAAAGCTGACTCAAGTGCATCTTTCAATCCTGGGGGGAGACTGGTTGTCCACTTTTGTGGGTGGCCTAGTGAGGTAATAGAAGTGGGAGGAAGAAATTAACTTTGTAAAAGATATGTTTTTACCATTACAGAAATATACTTCACAGTTTGAAAAATCACCATTTTTCTTCCATTTAAAAAATGCTGGAACTGTTGAATACTTTAACTTTCCCCATTTATTCTTTAGTAACATTTTTTTATACTTTATATTGCTTCAGTGAATTACAATCTCAAGGCACATCACTTAAGTGAACAGATCTACCAGTGGCAAAAAAATGGGGAAGACTGACTGAATTAGGGTTTCCATGTGACAATTTGCAGTCAAGAATCAGATTCTCCTCTCGCCAGCCATTAGCATGGTCCCAGAGCAACCCCAGTTGAGGTCCACTATCTGGCATGGCCTGCACTTGGAAAGGGACTGGGAATGGGGCGCAGCTTTGCAGAGAAGCACCATTATTGAAACTTTCTGTCCAAAATGCTCTGGGCCAGGATTTTCGAGCCCCGTCTGCTGCTGGGATCCTCCCATCCCACTGAAGGTCAATAGACTTCTGGTTGGCCTGTTGCTTCCTTTTTAGTGGGTCTGACCACAGTGAGGCTGGAAAATCCTGGCCCAGGTTAACTTTGATCTCTGTGATTGCTGAAAAGTTAGAACAAAAGGCTAGCCTAGTTTATAGACTTTAGTTTGTTCTCCAGGACCATTGTGGAGCCTCAAGGAGGGATCTGGGGATCAAGTTACAGTGCCATATGTTTTGGGGTGAATTGGAAGATGAGGCAGGAACCTGGGCCAGGATTTTAATGGTCCTGCCACAGCATGAGATGTCTCCCACTGGCAGATGCAGCAGGCCATTTAATTGCCATTGACTTTGGCAGGACTGTAATATGTTGCTAAGCAAGAGAGGTTGTAATATCCTGGCCCTGGAAATGTTCAGTATTTTGCATTGTTCCACCTACGACATGTGCAGCCAAGTTTCCCAGCCTTGGGGAACTGCTGAAAATCCTACAACAGGATAAATGAGAGGAAAATCCAACAATATGGATCTCCACCTCCTTATTTTTGGTCTACATAGGGAATTGCAGGTTTCCCCAGAATCAAGGATCTGAAAAATTGACTCTCATATCCTTCAAGGCCTACCCCTCTAAGTAGATGTAGAGATCCCATGGCACATCAAAGAATGATAAGTTCTCCTGCTGTGCCAACCAACATTTATAGCTAAGTCGGTACCACCAAAAACAGATTACCTGGTCACTTTTACAATCCTTGTTTGAAGGGCCTGGCTGTGTAAATTTTAGCTTCTACATTTCTCCACATTACAACAGTTTAAAGTTTATTTATTAGTGTCACAAGTAGGCTTACATTCACACTGCAATGAAGTTACTGTGAAAATCCCCTAGTCACCATATTTCAGTGCCTGTTCAGGTACACTGAGGGAGGATTTAGCATGGCTAATGCATCTAACCAGCATGCCTTTCAGATTATGGGATGAAACCGGAGCACCCAGAAGAAACCCACGCAGACACAGGGAGAATGTGTAGACTCCACACAAAGAGTCACCCAAGCCAGGGATTAAACCTGGGTCTCTGGTGCTTGAGGCAGCCGTGTTAGCCACTGTGCCACCGTGATATTTAATAATAATTTTATAGGCTATTAAGCGATTGTGGATGTCCTAAAATTGTAAAAAGTTCTATATAACAACAACTTATAGTTATAACGTGTCTTTAATGTGGAAAGCAATCAAATTATAAAACAATGGCACCAATCCATGTAAAGTGATATGAGGACTGATCAAAAGCTTGGTCAAAGTTGTAGGTTTTAAAGAGTGTCTTAAAGGAGGGAAATAAGCTAGGGAGGTGTGGACATATAGGGTGGGAATTCTAGAGCTTAGGTCTTGGGCAACAGAAAGTGCAGACACCAACAGAGGAGCAATTAAAATCAGGGACACTCAAAAGGTCAGAATTTGAGAAGTGCAGATAATTCAGAGGATTTTGTGGCAGGAGGAGATTACAGAGGTAGGGAAGGACAAGGTTGTGGGAGTTAGAACATGGGCATCAAAGACATGGAGTTCCTGCAAAGATGGGCAAGGATATTGGAGATGACAACATTTCCAAGGATTTGGTACAGGTAGGAGAATGGCGATGGGACAGTCGTTTGCAAGGATGGTGGATCAATGATAGGTTTTATGAGGAAAGGGATGATGACAGCAGATGTAAAGGAAAGAGGGACAACACCTGAAGAAAAATAACCATTACCAATATTAGCTGATATGAGAATCGGTCAAGGAAGCAGAAGGTGCATCTCATGGACAAGATGAGCTCAGGGAGGACATGAACAGAGATAGGAGAGAAACTGGACAAAGATGCAAGTTCAGGAGTAGAGGAAGGAGGATCAGGGATTTTGGCATGGCAGGTTAGCAGAAGGGAGGATTGTGACAGAAGCAGCTCATCGGATGTTCGTGATCTTAGTGACAGAAGTCCATAAGCTTCTCACACTTATTTCAGTGTGGGGAAAAAGGGGAAGGAAGTTTAACAAGATGTGTAAATATGTATAAATGGAAGTTTAATATGTATAATTGGAAGCTACTTCTGATGAGAGAGGGTGAGTGCTATATTTGATAGCTTTCAGTGCTTCATTTTATGGGAACCAATATTCCCTGTGAACTGTGTAACTACACAGCAACCCTAAAGTCCCCACATGGCTCAGCACAGAATGGTCCAAAGTTAACAAGTGCATGTACCTTTGCAAAACATTTAAAATAGTTAAGCAGTCCACACATTTAAATAAATCATCCCACAATCCAAAAAAGACTGAAGGAAATGTTAATGGGGACTAGGTTCAAATGTGTTCAGCACACTGGTGGAATGTGACCATGAATTGAAGTTGTTTATGAAGTGCTCCTATGGAGAAGAACAATATGTTTGCTGACAATTACTTTCAATTCTGTTTGGAAAGAAAACTGATATCCAGCCAAAGATATTATCATAGCAACACATTGTTCCTGAAATTCACAAACCATCAGAATTTAAACAAAGAGAACAAATCTTCTGGGTCCTTGCTTAACATCAGTGAGCTCCCAGAGTACAATATTCCTAAAAATCCTGGACATACATAATCATAGGATCATAGTTGGGAAGGGCTGGTTTTGCATTCTGCTTTGTCTCAAAAGAATAGGAATAGTATGTGTTCACTGGGGAGTTAGAATAATGTTTGTTCTGCATTAAAACAAAGTTCCTTTGGCCTTATACCATGTTTGAAATAATCTAACAATTAAACAGCTGACGAATACTGGACGCTTAAAGTGTATCCCTTATATTTTGTTCACTGGCAACAAAAATCCTGTGTTCTAAAATGGCTGTTTCTTAATCTTGGGTCTCCATCAGTGGTAAACAATGGCATTGGAAAATTGCAAGCGCTATATACTTTCATATTTTATATTACATTTGTAAAGCTCAAACTTGACCCTTCTCTGGTCCAGAAAGTTTCTTTTCTGACTTGATACTAAATCCAGTGCAAACTTTAAAGGGGCACTGTTATCACGGAAGGGTTTGCAGGGAAGAATTTCATTGGAGTTCATACACACACACACAAAGGATGTGAATTGCATTAGTGATCATATCATGTGGAAAAAAAAACTTTGTTTTATAAAATTATCCCACAAGGGATTGCAATACAGTAAACACTACATTAAATTTCCCAGCAACTGTTCTCCATATCCCTCTGTGGGTGTATGCATTGTGCGGTGTAGCGTGGTATTAAGTCATTCAGATCACAAGGTTCCTGGTTCAGTTTTCCATCTGTGCTGAGTTAATAGAGTTCAGCTACTTCAGCAATTGGCCTCAGTGCCGCTGGTTTAAAAATACAGAAAAATGAAGCCACAATGTTCCATCCTGTTTATTCTCCCTTGGTCCTGTTGGAAATTACATCCAAGAGCGTTTATGAAATGAAAGCATCAGTTTAATAGTGATGATATCCACAGTCAAATAGCCAGGAATTGTTCACTATTTGATGATGGAGAATGCCCATTTGAGTGCAATGCCAGGCAGGGGATAAAAAAAGACTTGGAAACATATCTCACCAGGGGTTGATCCAGTCAGTCAGAAAGCATGTAGATATAAATTTCCAAATAATCAATATGATAGCTCCAATCTGAATTTACAGTGTTAACTGTCTTATGGTCTGGCTTTGCCCAAACATTATTTGAAAAGTAAAAAAAAACACTTTCTGTGGTCAGTTCTTCTTCCCAGGGGACAGTGTCAGAGGATGGTGTTGGGGGAGGGAGGTACTGCAAGGGAGGTCATTTGGTTCCTCATGTTTGTGATGGGTGGTTTGCCTTTTTCCGTGTTCAGGGGGATGTCCATATCTGGGGTGGGACAGCAAGGTGTGGATTCCCCTTGTGCATGTGTGGAGGGGGAGAGACTCCCTTATCTCTGGGGACTTTTTTTTTTCTTTGCACCCTTTGCTGGAATTGCCAGCTCTATCAGGCCCTGACCCACCAGCGGAATGGCATCAGTGACAACTCAGCATTTTTTTTTACTCTGAGTGCTGCATTATCATAGACAGCACAGAAGAGGTCCACCGATTCCACACTGGCACATTAGAAACACTTAAACTCCCATCTAATCCCATCTAATGCCAGCCGTTCTCTGGTGAGAAAAGCCAGCTGTGCAGCTGGGGAGCTGCATGTCAGTTTTCTCATCAGAGCCCGTCAGAGTAATTATCATAAAATTTCACCCACAATTTTCTTGGCATTGAGAGTAGCATTTTCAAATCTGGGCCCTGCCTGGGGTGGCACGATGGCACCGTGGTTCGCACTGCTGCCTCACAGTGCTAGGCCCCAGGTTTGATTCCTGGCTTGGGTCACTGGCTGTGTGGAGTTTGCACGTTCTCCCTGTGTCTGTGTGGGTTTCCTCCGGGTGCTCCGGTTTCCTCCCACAGTATGAAAGACGTGCTGGTTAGGTGCATTGGCCATGCTAAATTCTCCCTCACTTTACCTGAATAGGCGCTGGAATATGGCGACTAGGGGATTTTCACAGTAACTTCATTACAGTGTTAATGTAAGCCTACTTGTGACGCATATAAAAAAAAACTTTGAACAGCCTGCCATTGTTAATGGTCCATGGAGCCTCCAAAACTCTGAAAATCCAGCCCGATATCTTCATTATGTTAGTTTCGATGAAAAATTGGTCAGAATGTCTGAAACGTTACATGCTCATTCCTTTGTACAGGCACCATTGTTTTCAGAAAGTATGAGGCTCCTATTACTGTTATTTTTGCTCTGAAAACTTATGAACCCATATAATCTAAGCCATTATATTAAGCAGCCCTCCTTGATGTGCGCTCATTTATTTTGTACATCGGCTATTAGAAACCTGGGGAAACACATTCCAACAGAAAAACCTACTGATGCCTTTCATACTCAGCCACGATAATATCCTGGAATGGCAGGGAGAGAAAAATGTTATCTTTAACAGGGTAAAAGGCCAAATGTTTTTCATAAGTCTACATTCAGGAATGTTCCTTTAATTTTTCAACTTTCACCTGGGAGTTTTCATGAACACTTTGTTACAATCTGAGCCTGGTCTTTAAATCTGCCTTTCACAATATAATCAATGTGAGTGGAATGTTTAAATTGTAACCTTTATGATCTCATTTTTACCAACTTGACTTCCTCAGCACTTTTGCTACCAGCATCCACACCTCCACTAACAAAAGATCATCAACCTGAAACATTGAGGGTAGTTTTAACAGTTGAAGAAAGGCAGGCACAGATGTGGGGGTGAAATCATGGAATCATAAAATCCCTACAGTGTAGAACGGCCCATCAAGCTTGCGCTAACGACAATCCCACTCATCTTTGTAACCCCACAAATTTACCCTGCTAATTCCCCCTGACACTGGAGGGAAATTTAGCAATGGCCAATTAACCAGACCAGCACACCTTTGGAGTGTGGGAAGAAACCCACAGACGCAGGGTGAATATGCAAACTTCATACAGTCACCCAAGGCTGGTATTGAACCTGGGCCCCTGGAGCTATGAGGCAGCAATGCAAACAACTGTGCCACTGTGCTGCCCAAATCACTGAAAAGTGGCATCAATTTAGGAACTGGACATTATTGTGCCCACTTCAATGCTTGGCTTGGCAGGTCAGAGCGAGCAGGAAGCCACTGAATATTTGAATTAGTTTACCAACAGCTGAAAAGACTCCATGCTATCTGTTTTCAACTAGCATCTGGTTTTAACAGCCAATACACAGGTTCCACAATCTTTCTGCAATACGGTAGAGTGTTGGTGACAAGTACACTGCTGGTGGGGGGAGGGAGAAGGGGAGGGGTAAGATTGTTTACTGAAATTGTTGTGCTGGAAAACTTCAAAGACTGAAATTGCAAGCTTGTGGTTATCCACAGTGAAAAACAGTGCTTAGGGATTACTTTCAACAGCTGAAATCACCAGTTTCAGAGTCAATTGCAATTTTTTGGAGTTACTTTCACATGGCTTCAGCTTCCTTACCGTCAGACTTCACTGCATCATTGAAGCAACCAATACAGCAGCTGTCTGAACATCTATCCAACAGCATCTGGAGCTGCATTCTTTGCAGCCACGTTCTGTTCCAAAGGATACAGGGATCGAGCAGAGAGCTCCATCCCAAAAAGTGATACCACCAGCACAGGGTATACTGCTCAAGAGTGGACTTCCCCAACATGTCAGAGAAACAGTGTCCCTGGAGGCTCAGGTTCTCACAACAGGTCATCAACAACCTCCTGGAATCAGATGTCCTGCCGAGATGACCTGACGGCCATGCATTGCAGTCAAGGTCATATTTTTGTCTCTATCTTTTCAAGGGTTCTGCTGGACATATCTCCAGGATATCACAGCAGCATTGTTGTTCTTGGCAGTCCCTTGACTCAAGAATGATGTTTACTCAGAGACCCAAGTTTCTGCCATCTTCTGTGACTTAGTATGCTAACTTTCAACAAATCTTAGATCTAAGGAGAAGAACATCCCACAAGTTGATGGGACTTGAAGTGCAATGTAGCTTGATGAACAGGGTGTTGCTATTCTGAGTGATTGATAGCAAGCTTTCTGTTATTAAGGTCAATGCTGCCAATCTACCAGAAGAGCTTCAGACCGTCTGTAAAGTGTTTTTGTTGCTCTCCCTTGGAACACTAACCATTTGAGAGTTGAGTGAACATGGCACGGCAGGGAAGACAATTTTCAGCCATGTGAATGCAGTGGCCAGTCCATCAGAGTTGATTTTGCAGGGGTTTTGTGAATGCTTTTGGACCTGCCTTCAAGATGGACATTAGCGCTTGTTTGCTGGTCCTCGCATGGAATCCAGAGGATTTGGTGGAAATTTTGCAGTGAAAATTCTATGGTGTTCTTAGCTGTCACTAACACATGGTCCAAATTACCCTACAGTCCAGGAATATAGTCACAACAACTGTTCTGCACACTAAGGGCCTGATTTTACCAAAAATTCAATCGCAGTAAATTTGGGCATCAGGCCTGTAATGCGATCTGCGCCCGAAACAAGCCTTTACCGACATCCGATTTGGGTGCGGATCTGGTCCACACCCCAATCGGGCGGCCTGATGATTTAAATGCATTAGCATGCATTTAAATCGATTTAATGAACTGCACGCCCAACTCAACCGCCAAACCCTACTTTACCGTCTTCGGATCCATTCCGGATCCGCTCTGTTACCAACCTGCAGAATAAAAATCTGAAGCAGATTCCTATTTTGCAGAGGAACCTCCGAAGCCCATCCTCCTTGAACACCCTTCACAGACCCCCTGCTAACCACCCCGGCAGACAGCACCCCCCCACCGTCTCTTTAAATAGATAGCCTTCATTGATCGATCCAACACATGATCTCATATTACCTCTCAGATCGGCCTGGAGACTTGGTGGTGAGATTTTATTAATTCTTTCATAGGATATCAACTTCACAGGCAAGGCCAGAATTTGTAAAACATTCTTAATTTTTATTAATTTATTCTTTTACAGGATTTGGGTAGTGGATTAGGCCAGCATTTATTGCCATTCCAAAATTGCTTTTGAGAAGGTCGTAGTGAGCTGCCTTCTTGAACTGTTGCAGATCACATAGTGAAGGTACACCAACAGTTCCGTAGGGAAGGAAGTACCAGGATTTTAACCCAGCAACTATGAAGGAATGGCAATTATAGATCAAGTCAGAATGATGTGTGGCCTGGAGGAGAGTTTGTAGGTAATAGTCTTCCCATTTATCTGCTACGAGTCCTTCTAGGTGGTAGAGATCGTTGACTTAGAAAGTGCTGTTGATGGACCCTTAGTGAGTTGCTGCTGTGTGTGACACTATGTCAGTGGTGGAGGGAGTGAGTGTTTATTGTGGTGGATGGAGTGCCAGTCAAGTGGACTGCTTTGTCCTGGATGGTGTTGAGCTTCTTGAGTGTTGTTAGAGCCAGATATATCCAGGCAAGTGGAGAGTATTCCATCATAATCCTGACTTGAGCCTTGTAAATGGTGAAGAAGCTTTGGGAGATCTGGAGGTGAGTTATCTCACTGCCTTTGACCTGAAAATTGTAGCCACAGAATTTATATAGCTAGATCAGGACATTGCTGCAGATGTTCTACAACATAAAGTCCTAGGCCCAATCATCCTCAGCTGCTTCATCAGTGACCATCTCTTCATTATAAGGTCAGAATTGAGGCTGTTCACTGATAATTGCATATGCTCAGTACATCTGTGATTCCTTAGATACTGAAGCAGTCCATGTTCATACAAGCATAGGGTCAACAGTAACCACAGGATGTTGTTAATGGGGATTCAGTGATGGTGATGTTATTGAATGTCATGGGGAGATGGTTAGATTCTGCCCTGTTGAAGATGGTCATTGCACTTCTGTGGCACAAACCTTGCTTGCCACTAAACAGCCCAAGCCTCAATGTTGCCCAGGAATTGCTGCATATGGACATGGACCTCAGATCAGACCTTATGATGAAGAGATGGTCACTGATCAAGCAGCTGAAGATGGTTAAGCCTAGCACACTGTCCTGAGGAGCATCTGCAGTGATGTCCTGGGACTGAGATCATTGACCTCTAACAATCACAATCATCTTCCCCTTTGTGCCAGGCATGACTCCAACCAATAGAGAGTTTTCCCCGATTCCTTTTGATTTCAGTTTAGGTTGGGGCTCATTGATGTCACCCCCGGTCAAATGCTGCCTTAATATCAAGCACAGTCATTCTCATCTTGCCTCTTGAGTTCAGCTCTTTTGTTCCTGTTTGAACCAAGGCCGTAATGAAGTCAGGAGCTGAATGGCCATGGCGGAACCTAAACTGAACATTAGTGAGCAGGTTACTATTGTTTAAATGCTACTTGATAGGTATGTCGATGACACCTTTCATAACGTTACTGATGATCAAGGGCAGCAATTGGCTGGTTGAGATTTGTCCTGCTTTTTTTTCAATTCCGATTCTCTTCAACACCTAGTGGTGCACCAAGACAGACTTTCATCTGTTTCCTGGAACAGGTTGCTAGTCTGCTGCCGGGGCTTATAGCTTGAGGAGTGCCACTCGACATCAAGTGTGGCTGACCAGGAGATCTCTGCTGCTCTTACTGCCAACCATTCAGATTGACACACTCAACCTATTTGACCGCATCATGAACGCATTTCCTTGACCATCAAGTCCTGGGATGGGATCCAAACCCAGAGCTTCTGGCCCAGAGGCAGAGACACCACCCACTGCACCACATTTGTCCTGCTTTTTGTGAACAGTACAAACCTGAGCAATTTTCCACATTCTTGAATTGATGCCAGTTTTATAGCTGTACTGGAACATCTTGGCTAGAAGCACAGCTAGAAGCACTTCTGGAGCACAAGTCATCAGTACCACTGGTGGAATGTTGTCAGGGTCCTAGTCTTTGAAGTATCCAATGCCTTGCTTACTCTGCAAGAATCCAAATCCCTACAGTATTCTCAAAGTGAAGACATGACTTTGTCTCCACAGAATCACGTGGTGGTTACTCCTACCAGTATAGTCAGGGACAGATGCTGTTGAGAGCGAGGACAAGTAATGTCCTACAGGATTCAGTCAGTGCAGTCAGTAGTGATACTACTGAGCCATTCTTGGTGATGGGACACTGATGCCCCCACCCAGAACATATTCTGTGCCCTTCTACCCTGAGTGATTTCTCCAAATGACATTCAACATGAAACAGTGCTGATTCATCAGTTGAGGGGGAGGATCAGGGAGGAGGTAAATGGTAATAAGCAGCAAGTTTAGACCTGATATCATCAGACTTCATGGCATCCATAGTTAATGCTGAGGACGCCTAAGATAATTCCCTCGCAACTGGCTGCAATTGGGTCCCTGACATATTAACAACCCATCAGTGTTTAGGACTTGCAAATTCTGCCCATTAATTCTGTTTTGCTTTCTACAGGTGCTTCCCAACTGGCTGAGTATTTGCAACATTGCCTCTTTTATCTACATCACCAATTACCCTATCATTCCTTTAATCATCAAGCTCCATTGTCTGTATACAGTTTTTTTCCCTCATAGCACTGTAATTTTCAAATGGCTCCATTACTTCACCTTACTTTACTTCAACGCATTCTTCCAGTTTACTTGTACCTTCTGCTCTTCTTAATAGATCACAACTACTCATCCTCCCCTTACTATTTCATCACCAGTGACTTTTTTTTCAAATCTTTGTGCTCAACACTTTGGAATTTCCTCCCTAAAATATCACTGTCTTGCCTGCTCCAAACACTTCCAAAAATCCACACTCCCCAATATATTTGCAGCACTTATAATTTCAACGTCCATTTTCCAGTTCTGCTCTGCATTCACTCTTCCTCCCCCCACTCACCCTTTAATGTGCTCTAAAATGCTTCCTGTTGTAGAACTGCTTTAATATTTTTAAAGTTCATTAGCATGTCACCAAAACTGTTAACAGACAGCCTGATTATACTAGCAGCGAAGCAGTTCATCTTCCATATTCTGATTCAGGTCTCTTGTCCACAAATTCTGCATTTTAATACCTTTTCTTTAATGTGTAGTACTGTATTACTTTGCAATGCACCAATATGGTTAGATATTTCCAGACTAAATAGGACTATCATATTTAAGTCTAGAATTGGTGCATTTTTGCGAGGGTTAAAACCGCAAATAAGTGCAATATTATGCTTCTGTGGCAGTTTTATTGTTTGTTCTAGTGATAATATTACATTTTGTGGTATGTTCTAAACACTGACTGAAAGCTTTGCCAAGAGTTTTTGACCATAAAGACAGTCACCTCAACATGGCATGTTTCCCTCACACCACAAAATAAGCTGGAGCAAGCTGGGGAAGATGAAGCATTGATCTGTATTCATGAAACATACACAGAACCCAGCCAATAAGTAGATTTCAAAAAACTCATTAGAAACTGCTTCTGAAAGACTTAATTGACACACTGCCTGAATTGAGCCATGTGTCATCTGGTTCTGGGCAAAATGCTCTCTCCATTTCCTTGCCAGTTGGCAGGTTAATGGATTTTATATGAAGTCACATTGCTTTTGATCTCTTGTGCTTCAAAAAAAAACCAAATGATAGTGAACACCACTGTTCAGGCCAATTGTGAATCAGTATAATACTGAAGACTGAAAAAATCTTTACACCATCTAAATCAATGATCAAATATGTTTGGAACTTGTTCTCTTTAACGCTTTTGCATACGAAGATTAATTGCAAAACATACATGCATTTGTATCCTATCCAGTTTTGCTCAGTAAGAGGTAGACTGCCAATGATCATTCCCCAGCAAATGAAAGTTCACTTCTCCCTATACCTTGAAGGGAAAACTGTATTTCAGACTCAGTGGGCAGAATTTTCCCATCCCGCCCACCATGGGAATCGAAGTGGGCAGAATAGGACATGCAACAGTCCGCTGACCTTGAGTGAGATTTTCCAGCTTTGAGGCAAGCATGGCTGTAAAATTCCACCCCGTAAATACTCATGACATCCCATTCATTTCAATCAATATTCAATTGTTAGGGATCAGACAGATAATCTTCTGTGCATATGAAAGCCCTATGTGTCCAAGCTGGAGCTTATGTTCCATTATACAATGATGGTACATGCAAATACATTCAACCCCACTATTATCAGCTCCATTAAAAACATAAAGGGACAAATTTTACCGTCTTGGAGTCAGCAAGGGGTGGACCACGGAAAGGTTCATTGACCTTGGGCAGGATTTTCCAGTTTCAGGGCAAGTGTGGCTGGAAAATCTCACACAAAAGGCAAGTGCTACCACTTCAGCAAATGACCCAACCAGGTTACAGTCAATATCCCTCAGTGTTGTATTACTTGATGCTCAATTTCTCTCTGTGAAGAACGAGTTTGGCTGGGTTCCTCAATCCAGAATATTGAGTGGGCATCGTGGTTGTAGCACTCTGTACAGCTGAAAGTCAGCACGCACATTAAACAGATTATACAAGATTACAACAGTTAGGATCAATATTATAAAAAAGACATTGTTTAATGGAACTCTGTCTAAATAATTTTAGTCCCTGAAATTGTACATTTAGGCCCTGATGTAAGTTATTTTCATCTTTTGGAAAGAGCGTGGGTGAGAAGCAGTTTAAAATGAGTGCACTGAGCTACCTCTCCCTCCCTTTCATCATTATCATAACTGTCTCCCTCCCTGATCATGCCAGGACCCTCAACCTAATCGTGACAACACATCCCACTAACTCCTGGGGGTCTCCGCTTGCAGACTCCTGCTGCTTGTTGTGCTCCCTCCCTCCCTTCCCTGAGATAGCTCAGTGCACTCATTTAAACTGCCCCTCACCCACGCTCTTTCCAACAGACGAGAACAATTAATATCAGGGCCTAAATGTACAATTTCAGGGACTAAAATTATTTAGACAGCGTTCCATTAAACAATATCTTTTTTATAATATTGATCCTAGCTGTTGTATTCTTGTATAATCTGTTTAATGTGCATGCTGACTTTCAACTGTACAGAGTGCTACAACCACGAAGCCCACTCAATATTCTGGATTGAGGACTGTACCCAGCCAAACTCGTTCTTTACAGAGAGAAATTGAGTATCAAGTAATATAACACTGAGGGATATTGACTATAGCCCAGTTGGGTCATTTGCTGAAGTGGCAGCACTCGCCTTTTGGGTGGGATTTTCCAGCCACGCTCGCCCTGAAACTGGAAAATCCCACCCGAGGTCAATGAACCTTCCCGTGTCCGTGCCTCGCCCACTCCGAGACAATAAAACTGGCCAGGTTATCACTTGTCCAGTTGGTGGACGGGAGACTGCAGCAGGTTATTTAAATGAAGCCTTCCTGTTAATACCAACAAGGCCTCCACATTCCTGCTTCTTACCCCACTTAACCAGACTCCTTCTCCTTTACCATCAATCAATCCTTGTTACTTGGACAGATACAAATATAACATCTTACTTACAATTTAGAAAGCCATAAAAAGATAACTTATAGCAAATTAAGTTGTTTCTATAATATTATTTTAGCTAAATCACTATAAAGTTTCACTGTATGAGTTGGTCTCAGTTAGGCATGGGCACTGAATCAAGTACTTATAGACTCAAATGAATCAAAGTACAAAATATGTGCATTTCTATATTCTTACTGATACAAACTGTACAATAATTGGATGAATTTGTATATAATAGGATTATCTTGACCCACATGTATTGCTGGAATTTTTGAGAGTCGAAACCCTCGTGTAGTGATTTAGGAGGTAGATAAGATCCATTACCTCAAGGCAGCATCAGTGTTAAGAACAGGGTCATCTTTTAGCTTGGCTGGTACTTTTGAGGTATGTTTTAAATGATACTATTGCTTCAACAAAGCTCATTTTTGATTATGAAATTCAGAGCATTAATTAGACAAGAAAGTAAGTGTTTAATACAAATCAGACTGATCTTCTGTCTCCCTAACAAGTTATGATCTCCTGAAGCTTTCAGACATGGCATTTTTGAATTGTTTCACAAACCTGTAACAGAATTCACACAACATGACTTCAAACCAAACCGTCATGTAGACTTGGAGAAACCCGACCTGCGTGCTTTCGCAGCTCACAAACTGCACACCTGACCCACGTGTGACCTCACATGCCATTTTTGACTTTTACACCGGGGTCAAGTTGTTAGTGCAGTTTGGGAGCTATGCTGGAGTGTGTGAGAATTCTCAGTGCAGAGGCGGGTCAGTTAGAAGGCCTGCCTCAGTTCCCCAACACAATATCCCAGCTCCCAATAACCTCCTAAACCCTGCCAGTTCATGCCATCTCAGATTTCCTATGCCACCTCTATGTACTCCAAGTATCCACCATGTCCCTACAGATCAACTATGCTGCCGGGATGACCCCCACGTATCCTCCAAAGCTACTCACCCAGGAAGCAGTCCTCAAATTCCATACAATATTAATAGAAAATATTACACTCTGGAGAAAATAAACAAAAACTTCACAATTTAATAAAAACCATCATGTCACTGAGACTGAGTGAAAATGCATTCTGACATGTGAAAAAGCCTTGTAATATCTGGAATTCTAGCAACTGGAATTCTATCAACTTACCTCAACATCACAGAAATAACATTAAAGGGCACAATCTGTTATTACAACCTCTTGAAACTTTCATTCATTCTCAGATGAATGGAATTATGCTGAAACTATTAACATTTATTACTATTAAACTATTACTACTATTATGCTGAAACTAATACACACATTATCCAGGCATTGACAACGGTCACAGCTCCAAGGATAATATATTAATCTCTGGAAAGGAAAGAACAGTTGGTGCTTGTTTCAAATTCCAACCAAAGCATTGTAATATGCTTACAACAGATATTAGCATGACAGCGTTAGAAGGGAAGCGTGTCTTGTGATTGAGTCTTACTTTCATTTTTGTTTATGAGAAGAGCACGCACACACAGCTCTGCTGCTTTATATCATTGTATATCTGTTCTTAGTCTCCCTACTCAAAATAAATGAATCCATAACCCATTTACAGTATCATTTATAAGCAATTGGTATTTCTATCATTACAACACGACATAGAGGGTGGGATTTTACAGCCTCAGTCAACCCAAGACCGGAAAGTCCCACCTGAGGTCAACGGACATTTCCATTGTCCTCCCATCGCCTGCTCCAATTCCGTGGCGGGAAAGGCGGTAGAATTCTGGCAAGAGTATCTATCAATAAGTGTAACGGAGCAGATAGATTTTTTCAAATGTCAGGAACAGTTTTTTTTAAAATCAGCCAGAGCCATTTAAATCACAGTTGAAAAGGTGATAGCATAGCTGATAGGATATTTTGTAACATTTAATTGGAAAAGCACCACGTGAACAAATACCCAATGCTGGCCAATGTAAGGGCCTACTTACCTATAATAGTTAGATCTCTATGATGAATCACTGCATTAAAAGCACATCTACATTATAATACAACACTTTAAGTTATATTTCAAAATATTCCAGACTCCTCAGGGGGTTTTCGATTTTCTTTGTGAGTTCTTAAACTTGGTGCGCTTTCAGTGCCTTCAAACAGCCAGACAAAAATGCAGCATGGAGGAAATTCAATCTTCACCCCCAGTTTAAAATGGGAAATCCAACCTCTGCAGGATCAGGTGTGCATTTTCAACACTAGGCATTCCTGGCCCACAAAAAGGACAGAGGAAATGGCGCAGGGTTTGGAATGTGGAGGAAAATCTGATTTCTTCCAAAAAAAATCTAAGTATGGCAATTTGCGTACCAAAGCACACCTCCGCACCCAAATGAAAATTCAACCTCAAAAAGAATCTCCATCATACACTGTTTGGGTTTGTCAAAAGTCTTGATTGGAGAACAGAAACTCAAAATGCCTTAGAAGACAAACCTGCTGTGTACTGCTCAGAGAATGATTTTCTTGCACTTGCAGTAACAGCATGAAGCAAGATCAATGCCAAGCAAAGAATAAAGACAGCATGCAGTGCATGAAATAGAGGAAACAAGATGCTGCAATACACTTTAAACACAATATCACCTTGAACCTTCTTCTCTGTGCTTTTGGATCAAGATGTAAAACAGAAATCAGATGATTTAAGTGCCTTGTTGAATGACTGTTAGACTTTGGAAGAACCAGAAACCAATAATAGTACAAACAGGCTTGTATGTTCACCTAAGTTGCACTCAAAAGTGGCTGTTGAAAAAAAACAAAAAATCTGATATTATTTTAGATTTTTCTTTTGCTTATGATACTTCAAACCATTCTCCTGTGTGAGATCCCAATCCTCATACATTCACAACTTGTCTGTCATTGAGCTGAGAGTTAGATAAGCTTTCAGTAAATTGCCTGGTAACAAGTTCATACCATTCCTCAACTTCTACCTCCATTTTTGTGGATAGGCTATCAACGAGTATTCACTATAAGCCCACCGACTCCTTGAGTTATCTAGCATACACTTTGTCACAGACAGCTCCTGTAGGGATTGCATTCCATTCTCTTACTTTCTCTGTCTCCAACATATCTGTCGTGATGATATAATCTTTCAAACTAACTCTTTTTTTCCCACAACTAACTCTGTCCTCATAGCCTTAACCATGTCCACTCCATTTCCCACACTTCTGCTCTCACACCTTCTCCTCCCTCCCAGAACTATCCTTGCTTTCATCTTCCACCACAGCAGCTTCTTATTTAGCGGATCATCCTCGACTATTTCCATCACCTTCAGCATGACCAGCCATATCTCCCTTCCCCTCATTCACTTTCAGCATTCTGATGGTACCATTCCCTTTGCAACACTCATCCCCATCCCATGGGAGCTTTCCACACAAGCGCAGAAAATGCAACTCTTGACCTGTTATCTCCTTTCTTCTCAATTTTGAAGGCCTCAAACACTCCTCCCAAGACAAGGGGTGATTTACATGTACTCCACTTAACTTGTATGCTGTATTCATTCTCACTAAGTGTTCTGCTCCACATTGTTGGTAGAGGGGAGCAAACACAATTGGCTGAGTGCTTTGTGGACCATCTCTGTTAAGTCTGCAAGTGAGACCCAGAGCTCCCAATTGTCTGTCAGTTTAATTCTGAACCTTCCTCTCACACCAACCTCTGTGCCCACAGAATGGAGCTCAACGAAGCTTGAGAAACAGCACATCATCTTCCATTTAGGCACTTCACAGCCTTCTGAATGCAACGCTGATTCAAACATTTCAGACGATAATTTCTTCTCTCATTTTGTTTTCTTTTACTTCACAGGTATTGGTTTTACTCTCACCATTCTCTTGTTTATGATTTCATGGTAGTTGTCACTCACTGTCCATACATCCACTGGACATATCTTTTACTTCTTTGCTTGTCTCATTGCCACTCGTTTTGGCTTTGTACCACAGACTCTTTTGCATTTAATATCTTCTGTCTTCCATGCTATCACAGACCTTCTGATCTTTTCCCGCGATCCCCATTCTCACTTGTTTGAAACCTGTTATTTTTCTAACTTTTCCCAGTTCTGATAAAGGTCAGCAGCCTAAGATGTTAACTCTGTTCCTCTCTCCACAGATGCTGCCAGACCTGCTGAGTGCTTCCAGGATTTTATGTTTTTAATTCAGATTTCCAATTTTTTTTGAAATATCACAGACTGTGTTTAGCAATTTTGTTTAACTACTGAACTTATCTTGTGTCTTCATAATACTTTGTCCCGGTCTTTGAAAATAAATCATCACATCAGACCTCACTGGAAAGAGGTGGGTAGAGAGGTGGACTGGTGGTGTTGAGATGGTGGCGCGGGCTCGTTGGGCCAAAGGGCCTGTTTCCCAGGCTGATTTTGTTCTTTGTTGAAATGAAAGATATCGGGGCAATTTTCCAGTCTCACTGCACCTAGCGCAGATCACGGAAAATTGTACATGGCCTAAAAACAGGTTTCACTGCTGGCGCAAAACAGTTTGCAATTGTCCCAGTCCTTTGTTATGGGCGCAAACCAGATCTTGTCCAGAAAGTCACAAGGCCAATTAGCACATTTAAAGTAGCATTTAAATATGCTTAGCCCATTCAGCTGGATTCTCCCGGTTCCCATGATCTTCTGACTCTCTGGTGCAACACAAACCCAGCAAGAATCACGAAAGTCTCCACTAGCAGAAACCAGGCATGATGGCCACGCTGGTGGGTATAAACGCATTTGGAGTCCCCAGGTGTTCAGGTACATGAATAGACAGTGCCCATCTGCCTGTGCCAATCTGGCATACTGGCAGTGCCCATCTGGTAGTGCCAGTTGCACACCACCAGTGCACTGGGGCAGTGCCAAGGGGGTGGGGCATGAATGGGGGCTATGACAGGAGGGCTATGCAGTGGGCTTTGACAGGTGGGTTGTGAAGGGATGGGTCATGAAGGGGGAGATATATGGGTGCCATGAAGGGGACGAAGCATTGTGCCCCAATGCTCTGATGCCTGTGATACGTGTAGAGGAGGGGATGGGGAAACATTCCACCAATGAGGGGGGGGTCTGGTTCTAATATCTGTGGGGGGAGTGAAGGAATCACCCAATGCACTGTCAGATCAGGGCGCCCTTTCAAAACGATGCTCAAATCACTTTGCAACCAGGCCTCAGTGACATGTTTAGGCCCTGCCCTCCCAGAACCAGCACGCAGCTTACCACTCTCCCAAAAAATGACTTTGTGTGAAACAGTTGCGGTCCAGTCTAGCTCCGGTTTACACACCGTTATGACACTTACAGTGGGAAGACTGGAAATTCCTGCCTGAGTTCAAAGGACATTTGAATGGTCCACCAACTTTACTGTCTCACCCACTACAATCCTATGGCATGCGAGAAGGGAAAATACAGGCGTTAGTCATTTTTAATGAAAATCCCACCCATCATAGATATTTACTTTAGAAATTATGAACAAGAAATAAATAATTTTTGTGTTGTGCGTGCTACCACTTTTTCATCATACACTCCAACATCCACATTTAGTGAAAAATGACAATATACACTACCATGGTGGGATTCTATCCTCATCTGTTGATGGATCTCACCTTTATGTCTCCCAGTTCCACATTTGCATTGCCGAAAACATCCTAGTAAGTTCATTTCTCTTCTTCCCAAATAAACTTACATTTTTTGATAACATACTTTGATTTTAGATTATCTAAAAAGGTAAAGGCAGAATATAGGAAGGCAAACCTAAAAAAATTTGGCAAAGTGTTGGTACTGGCAAGAAAACCAGCAGTCCAAAGAAACAGATCAATTTTCTCTCTAGATCTTACCACACTCTGCCAAAAAACACTAGGTGGGGTCGAAGTCAGAGCCGGCATCTCTCTCCACATCCCTGATTAGAGTCGGAACCTCTGCCTGGCCTTGTCCCTCTCCCACGGGTGCTATATTGAACTTTACAGCCCAAGGAGATCCCCACGATACGGTTACATAGACACAGTTTGAATATATGGCAGTCAATGGCGGGGAGGGGGGAGTTAATGACATGCAAATCTATTAAGCTGTAGTTAAATCCAGTTCATACCCATTATGGCCATGAACCTGATTACATCATTGGTGAGAGGCGGCGAAAATCAGAAGTTGCAATCTCACTGGCAAGATCCGTGACTTCCAGATTTCGCTGCATCTTGAACCCCTGCTGGCAATCTCGCGCACAGCAAGCGTGGGTTCATGATCCTGCCCTACAATTTTAAGATCACAACTAGATTATATTTTGAATGCAGTGGTCTAATTTCCACCCCCTCCTCTGTCCTCACTGTTGATAAAATTTAGTGTTAATTCTCCACGTGCAAGACACAGATTTGATTACCATGAAATCATTTTGCTCATGTGCCTGTGGACTGCTAACAATTGATTGCAATCGCAAGGCAATCCGGCAACAGTATTCTGTTATTATTTTATTTGTGGTGAGACTTTTTTTTTAGGAAAGCTACTCGGCAACTGTGCAGAAAGCAACAGTTAAACTTTCAGATTGATGACTTTTCATTACAACTGGAAGATGCTATAGAGGAACAGCTTCTGGACAAATAGAGGACCATGCAAAAAACTGTGTGTGGCCGGGGTGGGGGAGAGAGGAAAAGATCAAAAAGAAATTTATATGTTAGGATGGACTTTTATCATTGAATCATTCCTGTTTTTACCCCATCACAAATCTCTGGTTTTTGTTCATTTCCTGCTTTCATGCCCACTCACCTTTCCCTGGTACAATATTTGGATAAAAATTCTAACATTTTACACTTCAAGTGAAAGGTCATTGACCTGGAACGATGGGCGAAATCTGACCAAAAATGGCAGAGTGCTGGTTCCGGCACCGGCATGTTTTCGGGCTGAATCTTATGGCTCATTAGTATTAATTTCTATTCCCACGAGTTTCATGCTGCTCCAGTGGTGTGTTCCCTCTAATTCACCCGCTGCGTTACAACTGAACTGCTGCAGGCACGAGGCAGCACCATATAAATGGCTCCCCAGCACTTGTTCCACAATGACTACAGGGGGATGGCAGCCAAGAAGCCAGTACCACATTTCACAGCACTAACCAGACCACTGGATGGAGTGGCTCAGAGATGGGGAGCCCTGTGCCATGCTTCAGGAGATGGCTGTTCAGCAGGGTGATCACCCCCACCTGGGATGTTGCAGCAGCCCTGGTCAGTGCAAGCCCACTCCTGAAGAGGAGGAGACAGCAGTGTTGGAAAAAGATGAATGATCTTCTCTGCTCAGCCAGTCTTCCACTCACCCTCACACACACCCCTCATACACCCAACCCGTTCTCTCACTCAGCTATCTTGGCCTCTACTAACATCAGACACCAGTTCTCACAATCACCATACTTCCCCACTAGCTGCTATGCGCTTCACACCCCAGCACACAAGGCCCATGCTTGTTACACTCATCACCATCTTAAATATCTATGCACCCACCTTCACTCTCTCTATCTGTATCATTGCAGGACAAACTGGAGTATAACAAGTGGAAGTGGGCACAGCCAGTTAGAGTTATGCCTGAACTGAGAACCCTCACGTGTTTTGAGAAGCGAGCCCTCAAGCTGGCCGGGAGAAGGAAACCATGCCTGCGCTGCTGGGGAAGTGGAAGCAGCAGAGAAACAAGAATCTAACACAAATGCTGTCATTTCTCATGTGTGTAATCAATATTCCCTCCTTTGTAATGCACTGATGCCATCCTTGTGTCTTTTCTTGCAGGCCAACCATCGCAACAGCCTCACGTCCACCAGACTCCAGCAGTGCAGAGGGGTTCTTCTCCAACCCCACCATGGAAGATGCATCACAGCTGTCAACCCCACCCAACACCAGCACAGATACCTTGGTTGGTTCAATAAGTAGGTGGGCTTCTGGATCACTCACTGGTGAATGCCTCACAGCAAAAAGAGGCAGGAGTGTTCCAGAGAACCGGCACTTGGAGGGATTCCAGAGCCCAGGTCTCTGCTGAGCCTAACATGAGTCTCCTGAGGCAGCCAGCCAACTTCAGGTCACTGTAATATCAGGCTTAACCAACCTCCAGCCTGATGATAATTCCACAGGTCATCTCTGAATGGAGTTTCAATTGGGATCTTGTTGCAATTGGCCTAGGTTGCTTCATGGAGTTATGAGGAGCACTCCTGTATTTCACAGGCCCAAAAAATAGAGTAATGAATCAATTGGATAAAGTAGCCAGCTTGATTAGTACCCATATTGGTGGCAAGATTGCACAGTGGTTAGAACAGCTGCCTCACAGTGCCAGGGACTTGGGTTCAATTCCCAGCTTGGGTGACTGTATGTAAGGAGCCTGCATGTTCTTCCTTAGTCTGCGTAGGTTTCCTCAGGGTGCTCTGGTTTCATCCCACAGTCTGAAAACTGTGCTGATTAAGTGTATTGGCCACAGGTGCTGGAGTGTGACGACATGGGAATTTTCACAGTAACTCCACTGCAGTGTTAATGTAAGCCTACTTATGAACTATTTAAAAAAACTTTTTAAAAAAATTTAAACATGTATCACCTTAAAAATTTACCCCCTGCACCACAAGCATGCAGTGGCAGCAGTGTGTACCATCTATAGGGTGCACACTGCAGTAACTTACCAAACATCTTCTTACCAACTTACAGCACCATCCAAACCCACCACCTAGAAATACAAGGTAGCAGATGCATGGTTAACACCATATATTCCACCTTCAAGCATCCTGACTTGGAATCAAATCAATGGGTCAAAATTCTGGAACCCCCTCCCCTAACAGTACTGTGGGTGTTCCTACAACACATGGACTGCAATGGTTCAAGAAGGAAGCTTACTACCACCCTCTCAAAAACAATTATGAATGGGCAATATATGTTGGCCTACCAGACGATGCGCACATCCCATGAACAAATTTTTACAAAGCTTAGTGATAATGTATAACGTAATGTTGTATATTTGGTGCTCCCTCCAACCAGTCCTATCCTAAAATGGCAAACTGACTCCCATGTAGAAGCCAACTTTGCATACTGAAAGGGTCTACTGCCTGACTCAGGCTTGAGCTCCAGCTGCCCAGCAGTAAGCCCAGCGAAGATTGTGGCAACGGCACTGATGACAGGAGCACGGCAGTAAATAATTCTATAGCTTATTGGGAGTGCTACTGGCCCACTTCCACTCAAAGTCTCTCCCATACTTTCTCCTTCCGCTGACTATGAGACAAAGCCATATTGGAGGTTCCGAGTGCCTGTGCAGTTAACTGAAGTGGAAAATGAAAAAAAGTCAACTCGAAAGAAGTCAAGTAACCACTTGTGAATAATTTTTAAATTAATAGGTTTCTTTTTCTTGAATCTCTTAACACTGTGGAAGCTTAATTAATCTTGGCTGTTTCTTGGTAATTGAAACCTCTATTTTTTTCTGTTTCAAGAGTTCTCTCCCTTGATATTCAAGCTGACTTTCATTTGAACAGCTCACTTTTATATCATGGAAAAATAGTTACCTCGATATCCTGGATTTTGAGAATCCCAGCACTCAGGTGCCATATTTATATTTAAAAACTGAAGCTAATCACACATCATTATTTAAGTTGGCATTATTTTACTGTGCAGTTAGTAACTGATAAAAATTGCAGCATCATATTGGAACAAGCTTGGTACAGGAATTTCAATGATGTCACTTTTTAAACTGCTTAAATATTATACCTGGATTTAAATAAACAGCCATTTAATCAATCTAGATAGTAAAGTAAGAAGTTTAAATCAACAGCTTGTAAATTTGTCAAACCTAAGTACTCAATTATGTCAATCTTGTCTTTGTATCAACTTGTGTGGACAGATAACCTACTCCAGGTCCCCCAGCAATGCTCCTGAATGGTTAGCCTCAAGCAACTAAGACCTGCCACTCAGTCAAAAGTTTGTAGCACATTTCCTCTTTAACTTAACAACCACTCGTTTGGTTAGGGAGGGAGTTCCAGGATTTTGACCCAGGAACAATGAAAGAATGGCGATATATTTCCAAGTCAGGATAGTGTGTGGCTCAGGGGGCAACTTTCAAGTGGTGATGCACCTATGCATCTGCTGCCGTTGTCCATCTTGATGGTAGAGGTCACAGGTTTGGATAGTGCTGTCAAAAGGCGAAGGTAGTAGTGTAGTGGTAATGTCACTGGACAAGTAATCCAGAGGCATAGGCTTATGTTCTGGGGATATAAGTTCAAATCCCACCATAGCGTCTGGTGGGATTTAAATTCAATTAATCTATCTGGATTTAAAAGATAATCTCAATTACGTTGACAATGAAACCACTGTCGATTGCTGTAAAAATCCAGCTGGTTGACTAAAGTCCTTTAGAGAAGGAAATCTGGTGGCATTCTTGTGACTTCAGATCCCCAGCAATATGGCTAACTCTTATATGGTCAAGCAAGCCACCTAATTATTTCAAAATGCTACAAAGTCCACTACCTTCATGGTAGATGTTTACAAGTCACTGAGCTCATTTATCCTGCTTCCATCCATCCAATGTCATGCTGTCAGTAACAACAAAATACCACAACTGCTACCTTTTTTGTCTGCCAATGTTAATTCGCCCATCCCATCAATGTCTAATAATACTTTTGTCCTCTTGGTGCCATTCTTGAGCAGGGGTAACCTTATATATATCTCAGAACCCATTCAAGGAAGTAATTAACAGACAAATGATATTGATACTATCTATTTCTCATTTGAAATACAATAGATAAAGTCTGAAAAAAAAGCCCCACACTAGAAACATTTACTGGCAAAGACATTTTCTGCATAATCCCCATATTCCTTGATATTTTAATATGTAGAAATCCATCAATCTCTGTCTTGAACTTATTCAATGACTGAGCTTCCAACGCCCTCTGAGTCAGGGAATTCCAAAGATTCACCACTCTCTTGATTGAAGAAATTCCTCTTCATCAAATGGCCCGCTCTTATTCTGACACTTTATCCCCTGAACTAGACTGTAGCACCCCCCAGCATACCTCCCCCACCCCCAGCCAGGGGTAACATCTTCCTTGAACCAAGTATGATCATAAGAACATAAGAAATAGGAGCAGGAGTAGGCCATCTAGCCCTTCGAGCCTGCCCCGCCATTCAACAAGATCATGGCTGATCTGAAGTGGATCAGTTCCACTTTCCCACTTTCTCCCCATAACCCTTAGTTCCCCTGTCTATCAGAAACCTATCTACCCATGACTTAAATATATTCAGCGAGGTAGCCTCCACCACTTCAATGGGCAGAGAATTCCAGAGACTCACCACCTTTGAGTGAAGAAGTTCCTCCTCAACTTCGATCTAAACTGCCCCCCCCCCCCCACCTTATTTTGAGGCTGTGCCCTCTAGTTCTGCTATCCTTTCTAAGTGGGAAGAATCTCTCTACCTCTATCCTATCTATCCCTTTCATTATCTTATATGTCTCTATAAAATCCCTTCTCAGCCTTCTAAACTCCAACGAGTACAGACCCAGCCTATTCAATCTCTCCTCATAGGCTACCCCCTCATCTCCGGTATCAGCCTAGTGAACCTTCTCTGCACTCCCTCCAAGGCCAATACATCCTTCCGCAAATGCGGCGACCAAAACTGCACACAGTACTCCAGTTGCGGCCTCACCGGTGCCCTGTACAGTTGCAGCAAGACCTCCCTACTTTTATACTCTATCTCCCTCGCTATAAAGGCCAACATTCCTTTTGCCTTAAGGGCTTAATGGTCAGTTAACAAAGTGAACTTTGTACCATACAAGTATTTGTGGAACTTACTCAACTTGTAAGTAATTTTGTTCTGACTTTGTCAATGGCGGGAACTATACCGCAGAACAGAATTTTCCATTGGCCTTGGGCAGGGTTTTACAAACAACGCCCAAGCCAGGTCATAAAATCGCACCCAATGTGTGTGAAGCATATGCTACAGGCTTCCCCACACCCTGAAATAATAAGACAGCAAGCCAGTTTTTTTGGGGGGAGAGGTCAGTGTGTCAAAACAGCATCACTAGTCACTTTTTGAAATGTTTTCTAGCATTCCACGGCTGACCACTCCCAACCTATTCCATCTCTGAGCAGTTAGCACAGTGCAGCGAATGTATTAGCTAAGTCAGGGATGAACTTTGAATTATACACGACACATCATTTTGAATATTCTAAGGTCTTTTTTCTTTGATCTCTTCTTTTCAAAAATCCCCTCAACCTGATAGTTTACTCAGCCAGGCAAGGGCACTCACAAAACAGGCACAAAACAGATGGACTAGGGCAGTACTGTCCATTAGGATTTGAGTGCTCAACCAATCTTGTGGTTATCAGATATCTCCATGATATGAAATATATGTACAAAATGGGCTGTATCTTTTCCCAGAGATGCACTGGGATTGAGGATCAGAACCAAAAGGTGAGCAATAGTGCACTGCACTGTAACAGCAGCTCTGTCAAGTGATGCTTTTAGTAGCAGCAACTAATCCAATCCCTACACAGCATCCCACTATGGTGCAGCAACTAAAGTATTCGAACACACTTTCACTTCTTTCAATGGAAGTTTTTTAACCATGTATCTCTTTCTTTGGCTGGGTCACCATGTGTCAGACAAAAGTCATCTGGAAGCTGCAGGGTTTAAATGTCCATCTGATTAAAATCCCTCACCTGATGAACAGCATCAATGAATAACACTGCAGCTGAGCGAATAATTCCTTTCTGTGTTGTTGATATATTGCTGAATAAAACTGATGCATGAAGGTTTCTGCTGTTGGCCTTCATTGAGCAATTTAGCATGGGGGAGCTTTGTGAAGGGGAGTCTGATATAGAAATATTACATAAGGGAGTAGTGACTCAATGTTGGGATAGGAAAGGTCTTATTAACTGAAGCGAAGCCTTGCAATGTGATCATTTTCACTTTGTCCAGTTGCATGTGATGGAAGTAATCTCCCCTTCCCTTACCTGCGCCCCCCAGCCTGAGGTGTTTACTGGGTCCCAGGGGTTGGTGCTTGAGTTCTCAGAATTGGAAGGAAGATGCAGCACACCACCTCAAACATGGAAATCCTCTTGAGCCTGTAATTCAGGGACTTTCCCCCAACCCCCTGAATCCTGTCGATCCTGAGTGATCCAAGCAGAGAAATCTTTGCTTTGGGTCCCCATTGCCTTGCTCCATTGTCTTGCTAGTAGCTGCATGGCTTTTGTTGAAGGCCATGTGACCTCATGTGGTGAGATAATGGAAGGACGTCATGAACCACGAATGGAGGCAATATTCCTTTTTGAGCAGCCATCTTGCTATCTGTCTGGGAGGCCAAAGACACCAAGAATGATGGCTGGTGTAAGATGAAAGCATCATGATTCTAATAGGATAGAAGGCATTCATCAAGATGAATTCCTTGGGGTGGTCACACACCAACTACACATTGACAGAGTGATGGCCCTTGTGGCTACGGTATTCTTCCTCATTGACGTGGAGCCCCAACAGAGCCGCATGCATACAGTCTTGGCAAACTCACAGGCCCTTTCATCCAGGTTTTCTATTTTCAGGGATAAAAAGGTGAAACTCCCTCTCCAGCTATCAAATGCCTCTATTATCTTTGAAGTCACCATGCACAATGAACATGTTGCCATCCCACCTGGAGAGAACTGGTTGTGAAGAATGAAAGATTACTGGTGATCCTCACAGCCTCTGGGCTATCTATGCTCTGCCTTGAGGCTTCAGCTGCTTGTGAAAGAGGTGACACAACTGTCTCACTTAGCACCTTCTTAGTAAAGCAAAGCCTCCTGAGGCACAGCTTTTGGCTGTTCTCAACTGGTGCTCCTGGAAGACACATTCCTGGTAGGGCCTAAGTAGAACATCTCCTTCTCCCCCCTCCTCTTGGAGATGTTCCCTCTCTGCCGTTTCTGCTCACTGTGGCACAACAAACGGCATTGCAAAAATTGTCCCCATAACTATAAAAGGCAAAGTTATTCTTTGGCCAAAGCTTTCTGGATCTTCTGACTGACGGCGAGTCCCTGTGGCGTGTTCCCAAGCGGCGGAGGGTACAGGGCATGCAAAACCCAGAGAAAGTGGCAGGGCTGGCAGATGCTGCTGCTGGCCAATGGCAGGCCACCTCCTTCACCAGAAATCACTGCTTGGTGGGAGGGGTGGGAGTCCTCTGGGCAGAATTTTACAAAAAAATTCTAAGTATCCAGCTAGCATGAAAATGGAAGAGTTGCAGATCCGTTTTCTTTTGGGCGAGTTTTTACTCCCAATCTTAGGCACACTCTTGAAACAAATGGGTTAGACTGTTTCTTGCTACTAGAGGCAGTGGGCAGGGTTAAACTCACCAGCCAGCTTGATCAGGCAGCAGAGGAAGCTATTCCATCCATGCAGACCTCTGTGGTTGCACATGTGCAATTTCAACAGAGACTCTCTCTCCATCAAGCCTCTGCTGATAATTCCTCTGTCAGACCTCTGCTGCTGGAGCCAACTCCAACCCAGAGCACCCCCCCCCTCCCACAATCAGGGGGACCATGGGCAATTGCGAGCCCCATGGCTGCTCAAAAAGGAATATTGCCTCCATTCGTGGTTCATGACGTCCTTCCATTATCTCACCACATGAGGTCACATGGCCTTCAACAAAAGCCATGCAGCTACTAGCAAGACAATGGAGCAAGGCAATGGGGACCCAAAGCAAAGATTTCTCTGCTTGGATCACTCAGGATCGACAGGATTCAGGGGGTTGGGGGAAAGTCCCTGAATTACAGGCTCAAGAGGATTTCCATGTTTGAGGTGGTGTGCTGCATCTTCCTTCCAATTCTGAGAACTCAAGCACCAACCCCTGGGACCCAGTAAACACCTCAGGCTGGGGGGCGCAGGTAAGGGAAGGGGAGATTACTTCCATCACATGCAACTGGACAAAGTGAAAATGATCACATTGCAAGGCTTCGCTTCAGTTAATAAGACCTTTCCTATCCCAACATTGAGTCACTACTCCCTTATGTAATATTTCTATATCAGACTCCCCTTCACAAAGCTCCCCCATGCTAAATTGCTCAATGAAGGCCAACAGCAGAAACCTTCATGCATCAGTTTTATTCAGCAATATATCAACAACACAGAAAGGAATTATTCGCTCAGCTGCAGTGTTATTCATTGATGCTGTTCATCAGGTGAGGGATTTTAATCAGATGGACATTTAAACCCTGCAGCTTCCAGATGACTTTTGTCTGACACATGGTGACCCAGCCAAAGAAAGAGATACATGGTTAAAAAACTTCCATTGAAAGAAGTGAAAGTGTGTTCGAATACTTTAGTTGCTGCACCATAGTGGGATGCTGTGTAGGGATTGGATTAGTTGCTGCTACTAAAAGCATCACTTGACAGAGCTGCTGTTACAGTGCAGTGCACTATTGCTCACCTTTTGGTTCTGATCCTCAATCCCAGTGCATCTCTGGGAAAAGATACAGCCCATTTTGTACATATATTTCATATCATGGAGATATCTGATAACCACAAGATTGGTTGAGCACTCAAATCCTAATGGACAGTACTGCCCTAGTCCATCTGTTTTGTGCCTGTTTTGTGAGTGCCCTTGCCTGGCTGAGTAAACTATCAGGTTGAGGGGATTTTTGAAAAGAAGAGATCAAAGAAAAAAGACCTTAGAATATTCAAAATGATGTGTCGTGTATAATTCAAAGTTCATCCCTGACTTAGCTAATACATTCGCTGCACTGTGCTAACTGCTCAGAGATGGAATAGGTTGGGAGTGGTCAGCCGTGGAATGCTAGAAAACATTTCAAGAAGTGACTAGTGATGCTGTTTTGACACACTGACCTCTCCCCCCAAAAAAACTGGCTTGCTGTCTTATTATTTCAGGGTGTGGGGAAGCCTGTAGCATATGCTTCACACACATTGGGTGCGATTTTATGACCTGGCTTGGGCGTTGATTGCCCCCCCCACCCCCGGCAGTGATCGCAGGCAGAGTGGGAGCGGACCTCCCTCTCTCCATCGATCACAGGCAGAGTGTGCATCGTCCCTCCTTTCTCCCTCATCGGGCTGCCTTGGCCTGGCCATAGCCCCTCCAGGCCCTATCCCCATCAGCCGGTGGAGACTGCCAAGGTGCCTGGGGGGCATTGCTGAATTGCCATGGTGCCAGGCTGGCAGTGCCAAGGTGCCAGGCTGGAGGGGCAGCCCTCCTTGCCCTTGACCTCCCTAGGGGTTTCAATGGCCTCCAGTTCTACCAGCGAGAGTACACAACTGCACCCTGTTCATAGGGACCAGGTGTTTTCCTCGCCAGAGAGAACCTTTCCCAGAGAGGCCATAAAGGCCAGTGAGCCTGATCAATTGCGAGCCTGGCTCGTGAAACAGATGCAAATCACTCTCTAAAGATTTAAATAAATTATTCAGCCTCTTGCAGGAAATTGGGCGTGATCCTGATTTCTCGGTTTCATGCAATTTTACCAGCTCACTCCACCCACTGATGGGCGGGGCGAGGTGGTAAAATCATAGCCCTTCACAGTCAGCAGGAATCATCAAATTCCAGTAACTCAGCAAAATGCCTCCACCAACTTTACCTGAGCACATCAAAAAACACCTCAGCTGCAATTTGTTGAATGGCTCACCTACCTAACTTACGTCCTAAAATTGGGTTGTTTCACTAATGAATAAGGAAAGCATTCCCTACACATTCATTGGCTAATTCTAGTATTCCTGAATTGCATCTATGATCTCACCCTTTCAGCCTCTTCCAGTGCATTTAGGGGATGCACCAGTGTGTGCCACTCCAGTCCTTTCACCCCACATTAGCTGCACAGAAAGCAACTAATGCATCTCCCACGCTTCAACTCTGCGAATGAATTCCTGTCTGTAACAGCTATTACCGATTTATGCATTGTAACCGAAACATCAATTTAATATTCATTTAAATTGAATTAATCTCAAACTTTAAATCTTACAAAGCTGCTGTTCAACAGTATACCAAATCTGATGGTTGTCAGGACTTATTTCATAGCCTATTAGAAAAATCTGGAGTAGACAAAGACTGCATTTTTTTGTATTATACTATTGCAGGTGAATGAAACAGGATCCAACTGTTTATAAACTTCTCTGTGAAAACCAAAGTAAATCACCAACTTCAATTTCCAGCTTTTAAGACATTAAACTTAACATGATATTTTAATAAATTGACAAAATCTGAATTGAAATTCAACAAATCTCAAAACATTCAATTAAAACAATTTGGGTTCTAAACATTAATCCCAGATAATCTTAAATAAATGTGATCATTTCATTTTGCAGCTTACCTTTTGGAGAAAAATAATGGGTTCTTATGCAGCTGGTCCAAAATTGAAAGGTAGTGAAACTGCTGAGTAATTCACCTTCTGCAAGAACTGAAAGAACAGTGCTGCTATTCTCAAACACAGTGAAAAAGCAATAGCATATCCTTTCACTTTGGTAAAGGGCTTCCTATGTTTTGAGCAGTGAGCCACATGACCCCAATGTAACATAGAAAGTCTTGTTTAATTGGCCTTGCAATGTCTGGCCATTGTGCCCCTTTGTGTATCTTCTTGGGTTTATTGCAGGAGTAATCTAGGTTTGGAATTACTGTAGAATTGGCTCTGATTTTCTATGACAGAAGAGTTTTAAGAGGCGTTTATGGGCTGGTACTGCAGACTGGGAAAATCTGCTTTGAGGCAAACCACAGCAGCTATCCAATTCTTGACTCCCAGGAGCAGATGGGGCCTCACGCCTTTGTACCCAAGAGACTTGATCACATATGCTAACTAGAAGATAATTAAACCATTACTCTAATCTCAATGAACAGAATCAGTATGCACTTCCCTAATTTATTATTTTGTCTTAAATGCATGTATTTTATTTGTAACTGCTAAAATTTTTAATGTTAATTTTTAAGTTTTGGTAGTGAAAGTTTGGTTTCATGAAAGTTGGCACATTGCATATAGAATATTTTAATATGGGAATAGTGGGTTTATAGGAGATTAATTCAACTTGTATATTCATAAATTTTTTTCATATCGGCTAATGCCTATGCTAAACCAGCTGTCACCACTACGTAAAAGGTGATCCATCAGCTAAGAATTTGGATATGTGTATGTAGCTTCCTTTTAATTTATGAGTGATTCATTTGAAAATTGCCCAACATTTGGCTGGGGGTGAGTGGCGGGCTACATTCAGGGGTGTGGGGGGAGGCCGATCAGCCAGGGAGGTCAGTGATTGGGCAGGGTTTAGGAGAGGCAATATACTGGGGGAGAAGTGACTGACAGATTTCTCTGTTCTATTGCAAAGAACAGAGAAATCTGCGCATGCACAATTATGAGCTCTAGTGTGAGCAGCTGGCTTTCCAGTGATCTTAGGCCCTACCCCTACTGGCAGGAATCAAATCGTGTGTCATTAGATTTCATTTGTGGCCTCGCCAAGAAAACGGACCTGAAACTCTCCCATTTTCACGCTCATTCAGCACTTAGAATTTTTTTTGGTAAGATCACCCCCATAACCCAGTAGGTGAACGGCCTTTGGGAGTAAGGGAAGATCCCTTTATTTTAGTGGGTCTGCCAGTATGACAGTTGAGCTGGTTTCCTTTTTAGCAGGACCATAATGCTTTTCTTTTGTGAACCTTCCTCTGTAGCTCCAGTTGGCCGGAAACACCACCTTCGCAAGTGGTTTAGCTGAGAACTGTCTGCTGGTAGAGTCTCTCAAAATTATTACGTCAAAATAGCTCATTGCAGTCCTTTTACCATTCCACAGGAATGGCAGTGGGGGCTCAAGATTTGGCAAAACCTGGAACTTGCGAAGCTCGTTGGCAAGGTCACGATCTCAGATTTCCATCACTCCTCACCACAGTGACATATGGATGTGAACCTATTTTTAATAGTATTAATAAATTTGTATGCAATTAAAGACCCCCTTGCCATATATTCCCCCAGATGTATTTTCAATCCTCACTGGTATGATGTCACATCAGCGCTGTTTTCAACCGGTTCATTTAGATGTGAACCTGTCATGAAGATTTCTCTGAGGGTATAAAAGTGAGTATAGCCCCTCCAGGGGACAGGGAGATGCCTGGACACTGCCCCTGGCACAAGTCAGCACCATTCCAGCCTGGCAGTGCCAGGGAGAAGTGTCTGGGATTGACTGTAACGGAAGCCTCATGGTGGGGGGCTGGGGGTAAACAGATCTGATTTGTGGTGGTGGGGGGAGCAGATGTGGGAGCTAGAGATGCTAGTGATGGCTGCTTGGGTATGGGGGGGTGAGGCCTGATATCCAGCTCCGATTACAGAAAAGGGGGGAATATGCTGGCTTTGATTGTGGAGAGGGGTGTGCCCAAGATGGCTCTGATTGTGGGAGGACCCGAGTCCTTGGGACCACCATGATCGAGTGGGGGGACGCTATTTTTTGCACTGATTGGGGCACTATTTAAAAAACGGACTCTGATCTCAGTGCATCCGGGCTTTGCTGGCGTGCTTTGGCCCTACCTGACCTGTTTTTTTTTTGACAAAGTGTCATAAGATCTGGAAAGAAAACCAGCAATGCATTGATTTTCAGTCAGACCCTGACTCTTTAAGATTCCGCCCAAAAAGGCTGCTATGTGAATTTAGGTGAGTCATTGTTCCACAAAAGCATTGAAGTCAACTAAATTGCAGTCTTCCGAAGAAGTACTTCCTGTCTCCTGTTCCCTCAGGAGTAAAAGAGTAAAAGAAGTATAAGAAATAACAGCAAAAACGCTGTTCAGCATATTCAATTTAAGGTATCCTTGAATTGCAAGTGCCTTGTGAACCTTCTTGAGATAAGGTTGCTCCATCTGACAGCACTTGGAATCCACAAGGAAAGTCATGTTGCTTCTGGGAGCCATATATTAAGACTCTCTTTATCCATTTTTAAAAAGAGTTAGCTACAAAACCTGTAATAGTATAATTACACGTCCGTGACATAGCAGAGACAGGAAGTTTACACAAACGTGTTAACCACTGTGCTAAAAATAGCATGGAGAGGCATTTCCACTGGCTGGAAACTTCCAGGTGAGAATATTTCATTGGCTAGTTTGTTTTTCTGTGGTTTTCAATGTTTTATTCCTGTGTTCAACATAAATATTCACCACACTAACTTCAGTGTGGCTTTATTTGCTTAACTTCATTTTAGGAACATAAAACCTTCAGGAACATAAAACCAGGAAACTTAACTTTAATGCACAACTGGAAAGAGGTGGAAATCTTTCTGTAGAAGAGAATATAAATCTGATCATTCATAATGTACGGTTTTCAGCAATTTACCTGCCCGTTCCAGCTGACCAAATCACACAATAAGACCCACCATTTTTCTCAAATTAATTTAATTTAAATTGCAATAATCAACATAGATTATTGTTGCTTCAATATGTACATTTGTCTGATATATTTGGTGTGAATAGAGTGAGTGGAGAAGATTATAAGTCTCTACGAATCACAACACAACCTACTCCTTGTCAAATATTTAGGTTCTTTGTAAACTGTTGGTTATATCAACCAAGGAGTGCAGATTTTACATAGCGCAAGATAAACTGAAATTATTAGAATTTTCTCCACCGTGGCACGTCAGGTGAAATCCCACAGGGGGATTATATAACTGCAATTATTCTGAGGTTAAGCAACCATTCAATTTGTGACAATAATTACACAATTACATAATAGACTATGCTCCAATAAATTAAGGCAACAACAATCTAATTCACAAGAGCATTTAGAGAAAAACTATCATTTAAAATTATAATCTGAGTTGCTTTACATTAAGGTAAATGCCTTTCACTTCAGTGATTAAGTACGAAACAATAAGTATTGTTAGAGTGTAAATGGCCATTTTGTGCTGGAAAGCAATACAGAGTTTGTCAGTGCCAAAAGCATTTAATCCAAATCAATTTCCAGCATCCTTGGCATGTACTGAAATTATATTATAATACTGATGCAGGAAAGAATGATTCACACAATACAAGAAGCTCAATGAGACACTTAACCCATGATGTGGAGATGCCAGTGTTGGACTGGGATAAACACAATAAGATCATTTACCCATCCCATCCCTGTTCAGGTACAGAAGGGAATTAGCTGAAAAAGTACAAAGGCTTTCTGAAATCTGAACAAGCACATACTGAGAAAACTGACAAAATCTGATGAACAGCTTAAAAGAGGCCCCTAAACACTGACAGTTCAAAATAAGCAATCTCAGCAGACATAAATAAAGGTTCATCACCAAGGACATTTTATTAAGGCAACAGAATAAGTTAATACTTTTAATCTGAATGTTAGGATGTTTGTGTTTTGGGATTATATTTGCAAGAAAATTGAAACCCAATCAGCCTATGTACAATATACAAGAAAAGGTAATTGCTTTAGAAGTGCAATATATAAAGGTGATAATTGTAAATAGTAGCCTTGGAAGCACACCAATAAGAGTTAGGCTTATCTAGTGCATTAGATGCTAGACCTAGCAGCAATGAATTGGGGTGGGGGGGAAATATCATGACAAAGTGTTAATGCCATCTGCTGACTTCGGGCCACAAGCACAGGCAGCACAAAGAGGAGCCATAAATGGTAACGCCTGTCTGTCACCTTCACTGTAACAAGCGCCAACCTAAATGTGTTATTCTCTCCACATCACTTTGGCTCTAACTTCATCTCCTTTCTCTCAGCTGATCCCCACTCCCTCTTTATTCAAATATCGGATGGCCCAAATTCATTGTCTTCTTCAGGGACAAATGATTAATGGACTGACAGCCTGCTTATCTCAATCTCCCAACCTACTGCTTAAAGAATAATAAAGTGTTTATTACTGCTGACTTGTCCCAAAACATTAAAGGGAGGTTTATTGCTTCTGTTGCTGATATGAAAAAGAGGCTCCAAATACCAATAACCTGTGACAAAATTAATGAGCTTTTTAAGATGCCTGAGATAATCAAGTCCAGACAGTATGGATTTGTTAAAGGCAAGTTCTGTTTGTCAAATTTAAGAATTTTTTAAAAGAAGTGATCAATTAGATAATTAAGAGGGAATGCTCCAGATGCAGTGTATATGGATTTTCAGAAAACTTCCAATTAAAAGATCTCACAAGAGACTTGTTTAAAAGTATCATGTTTGAGAGTTGTCTGATGGGCAGGAAACAAAGAAATAAATAAATGGGTGTTGCTTGCATGGGAAAAATGTTGGAAGTTAGGCACCCAAAGTGTCAGCAGTGCTGGGTCCATTTTTATTGTCTGTATAACACAGCAGAATCTTGCCCGTCAGTTTCCTTTCCATTGGCAATGTGGGGATTCATTCTTTTAAAAGTTAACACCCTACAGGGATCATAACAGAAAACAATTCAATGACCATGTTTCAAAGTCTATAAAATGCAGTATCTCTAACTCATTAGCAATTTGTGAAAATAACCCAATGAGTGGGGATGAGAGAGGGGGGTGATGGGAGTGAGGGCGGCGGTGCCCAGTGCTAGAAGGACTGAACATGTTAAATTTTAGAATCTGAATTAAGATATCAAAATAGTGCTTGTGATGAAGCAGATGAAGCAGACATTTCTTGACCTCTGTTCCGTTTCTTGGAATTTCTGTCTCACTTTTTATTATGTTTCACTTTTGATCTTCAATTTTATTTCTGGTTTACCTGCAATCATGTCACCTAGAACTGATACTGTCTTGTTTCATTTCAGGATGTGGTCCCCAAATGTAACAGGATATACAACCTGATGAAAAGGGATCAGTGAAATATAAATAATAAAAATATGACCCATACCAAAAATAAAAAAACAAGCTCAAGATAAAGATGAACATCAGGAGAAAGGAGACAGTAGATGTGGAAATAGGTTTCAATATTCTGATCTGGACCTGTGGCGTTTTGACATCTTTCTCTTTCACTCACTTTGATCTTGATTAAACTGAGCAGATTTATGAATTTTTGATTTTGTAGAATCTAATTACTCTTATTAAAAGCTCACTGTTTATTGTGCACATATATGGTCAATATATTTTGAAAGATTCTTTAAGGCTTGGTAAAATTGAATGCTATGATCTGATGGTGTAGCTCCAAGGATGCCTATGATGGTATTTATTTCTGATGTGGATGTGCCGGCGTTGGACTGGGGTAAACATAGTAAAAAGTCTGACAACACCAGGTTTTAGTCCAACCGATTTATTTGATAGTAAACACACAAGCTTTCGAGGTTTCAAGGTTTCACCTGACGAAGAGGGAAACCTCGAAAGCTTGTGCGTTTACTATCAAATAAATCGGTTGGACTAAAACCTGGTGTTGTCAGACTTTTTACGGTATTTATTTCAGCAGGATATGACAGCCAGACAACCCTACTTGAGCTTGGTGCAATGCAGAATGTCCCTTTTTCTGATTTCTCATTTGAAACTCATACTCATTGTTCATGGAAATGAATTGATTTATTACGGAAGGCATATCCTGTTCCGCAATGGGCAGGGTACACACCGTACCCAACCAGACTGTGCTTGCAAAACTCAATGTCCAATGTTGGATGTGATTTCGTGATTGAACAACATTTGCTAAATAATCATCACTATGCTAAAATTTACACTGACAACCAATTTAAGATCATCAGTCAGGCTCTCAATGTAGTATATTTGCATGTTCTGGAAACTACAAATATTAACACACAGGATTCTTTTCACTGCAGACAGAAAGAACAGGTACACTCATTGTGCCTATTTCAGCTAACCAAAGTCAGTGTTAGTCATTCACTGGTTCATTCCTCAGGGCAGTGCTTTGGCCAATCAGAGTCAAGCTACCTGGTTTAAATTTTCAAACAATGCTTGGCAGTTAACTGTCAGTCACCAGTCAGCTAAACAAAGTCAGTGTTAGTCATTCGCTGGTGCATTCCTTACAGCAATGCTTCTACCAATTAGCGTCTACTGGCCAGACAATCAGCACCCTCTCATACAGTATAAAGTTGTTGTTTTCCCTGACATTGGTATTCTTGCGATTGCCTTATGTATTACTCATATATTTTTTCTATAAAGTGGGTCCAAAATGTATGAAAGTTGGAAGAAGGTCAGTCCAGATTCACACCACCAGGATTAGGAGGTTACAAATCTGAAATTAAGATGTTAGAATTTTTTTTCCACTGGAGCCAAAAAGATTGTACAAAAGACCGGAACAAGATCTTCAGGATTACGATGAGGTTGTTGTAGGTAAATAGTAATAGATTCTTTCCACGTATGGTTGAAATGTGGCACAAATTTAAAGTAAAGTAATCATGAATAAAGAGGTCAGGAGTAAAAAAAACAATCTTTAGACAAGGATAGTTAGATTATAGAATTCACTGCCACAAACTGCTCTTAAAGTATGGTCCATAAATTCTTTTCAAAGAGCATTAGATAGTGGCTTGAAAAAGATTATTAGAAAAAGGAGTGAGGAAAGAGAGCAGGAGAGAGTGGAATTAAACCAGTTGGCTTGTGAAGATAAATATCAGTACAGACATGAAGGCCTGAAATAACTTTCCAGGAAAGCAAAAGGGAGGTAAATTGGCAGAAAAAAGGAAGTGTTAAAAATTTAAACATAATGGTGATATTCAACACTGAGGAAATCCCAACTGTGCTAGAAATCTGAATAAATCAGTGAAACTGACAGCTGGTCCTCCTGACCATTTCCCATATGGTGAGTTTCCAATATTCTGGGTTATGCAAAGGAAGTGCTGACTGACAATGAAGGAGCAATATATGAAGGAAAGAAAGAAAATCAGAGAAAGGGCTATCTACAAAGTTTGAGCGACCAGACCAACATAGTGTTTGCATCAAGAGCTGGGAACACTTGGTCTGTGCGCTCTTAATATTTTGTATTAAATTGCCTAGAGTGAAAGAATAAAAATATGAACATGGAATAACTTTCAAAATAAGAGGGGAACATGCTTTTCTAAACATAAAGGTTGATCACTTTTATTTTTTCATTTAATAATGTCTTTTGGCTGGCAGCATCCTGAATTATGCTAATTTCTAAAATGATTAATGCATTTTAAATTCCTTTTGCAATCGCTGTCCAATTTACAATAACCCCGAAGCAGATTACTTCTCACACACACACAGACAGTACTTGAGCCATTCACTGGAAACAGACAGTAGGTCAGTAGGTCCCAGCTGGTGACGGCACTCTCTCTGGTATTAACTCTCTGCTGTGGAAGAGGGAAGGGAGGGGGTTGGGTGAGGTTTCATCGTACCACAGTTTCTATCAACTCAGTGTTAGCAATCATGAGCTCAGCAACATGTACACCCCACCTCCCCCAACTTTATCTGACCATCTGTTTCAGCTGCCCAAATACAAGTTAATCTGTTATTAGATACGGAGGGTGATGCTACATCTGCTCTTTCTTTTAAAAGAGTACGCTAACATTCTGCTGTATATGTTTGCAAAAAAAAAACAAGACAACAGTTTTGCTTGATTCATGTAAAAGAAGCATTGTGTAAGGGATGTATGGAAGTCAATCCAGTTGTAACTTTTCAATTCAATGAGATGAATCTCGAATTACATGTAAATGATTGATCAATGTGCTGCCAGTACATTCCCGAAACTGTATGACATACAAAAAAGACATGGGTGTAGGGATGATTCCATTATATAGAGCTATTACAGGCATGAACAGGCATTTCACAAATATATATATACAACTTAAATATGTGATAAAAACTGTGACTATGCTGTGATGTCATACTTTGTATAAAAATCATGTCCATTTGCAAACACATGTAGGTTCACTTTGACCAACAATCCTCCTTTAATAGATCAGAAAGTAAATCCATTTACACTTCAATATATACTAATATTTATATTTAATAAATGCACAGATTAACAAGTCATGACTGTCTCACAGTCATGTCAGATGAGGTAAACTATGTATTTAAATCATGAAATATTAACCAATCAGGAGACTATGTTTCAACTTTTCTCCTTAAACAAAATAGTGGGCTTAATTATTTTTCTCATATTGGAATGCAATCAAATGATTGGCAGCAAGGAGATAGGTCAATTACCATGCTGCTTCCCAATCCACAGAGCCATGAAGTTGGAGTACTGAGCCCACATGCTGCACTCCTGCCCTTGCCGGCTCTATTGCAGGAGTGGGCAGTTCAAACCATCCTCCCACCCCCTCCACCCCACCCCTGCCCCCACACTTGCTATATTCATGATTTGGGTCACTTCTTAAATAGGTGTGGCTCAAGGCTCCTTAGATTAGTCATGAACCTTGGGGGATCCGCAGTCCCAAAGTAGGTAACAAAAAAATACCCATCTGCTGCTGAAATTCTTCAATTGTCAGGCCATTTTTAAACATTCTTTTTGTTTCAACAGACTCCATTCATGCTGAAATGGCTGGCTTGACAGCTGGGCCCATTAGGAAAGCTTGGCTGAGTTTCAACAGCTAATGAAGCACTTATCTCAGCAGGGGTCGTGTACATAGTCTGACCTACACTTTTCCAGTACTATTAAATGATTATCTGTCTTTGCTGTGTTTACTGCATATATATGTTTATTTTTGTAATTGTACGGTCACTTGAACTGAATTAAGGTTTTCTTATTGGGTCTTTTCGTTTCTATGCAGCATGTTGTGTGTTTGAAAGACAGTTAATATTAAGACAGCTATTCAATTGTTAGAGGTTTAATGTTTTTACATGTATATTTCAATGCATTTCCATTGTTATTACGTTTATATAGCAGTTAATAGATGAGTGGCTACAGAGGAAGCATGGGACACATAGGAGAGATGGGGAAAGGGCGAAGGGTTTGAGGGCTTGACATTCATTAAAACTGGGCCGGTGTTCCAGTAAATGGAGATGGGCCTTCTAGCTTGCCAGCTTTGCCATGTCCCTGTTTCTGTTGCCATCTCGGGCCATATCTGAAAGCTATGGGGGCTAGTCTCCATCCTGACCCTTAAATATAGTGGGTGAGGGCGTCCTTAACAGAAACGGGTTTATGGAGTTGGAAACATTACCATCTCACACTTCCCAACTCTTTGATGAAAATCTGGCCCATTAGGACAGAGAGATAAATCTTGGTCAATGAGGTAGATTTTAAGCAGTGTCTTAAACGAGGGAAAAGAGGTGGAGTCTTTAAGAGAGGGAAATTCGGAGATTAGGGCTGAGACAGCTCAAGGCATGGCCACCAAAGGTACAGCAAAGGAAATCAGGGTTACACAAGAGGCCAAAATTGGATAAGTGCTTGTAGTTCAGAGAGTTCCAAAAATAGAAGAGATTGCAGAAATAGGAAGTAAAAATTGAGGCATTGCTGGACAATAAGTCAATTTTGATCAGTGAGCAGGTGAACATAGTGAGCTAGTTCGAATTCATTTATGGGTTTGGGTGTCATCAACAGAACTCAGCATTTATTACCCTTGGTGAATTCAGAGAATAGTTAAGAGTCAGTCACATGGTTCCATATCCGGATACAGGGAACAGGATAGAATCATCCACTTCAGGCCTAATTCCCATGGTGGGACCAGGAAGTCAGGAGGATTCCTGCTGCAGAGCCTAGTGCAAAAACCAATCGAATTTCATGATGCTGGGCTCATTAGTTATGCAGTTGGGATTCACCCACTGCCGACAGATCCTCACCCACCTACCCTACGCAACTCCCAGCCCCCTTTACCTAAATCCATTTCCTCCCACTACCAGTATACCTTGGCATGCCCCTCATAACTCTGCTACAAATACTACTGTCCCTCCTTCAAAACCCTTCCTCCCCATCCCTGTCTCTTGATGTCTCAACAGCCCTTGCATCATTTCTAGGTCCCTTTTCCCCACTGCTCCCAAACCAAAATCTCCTAAGACTTCACACTTACACGCCCCAACCTGGCATCTTTATCCAGCCCAATGATTTCTGTCCCTCCTTCCCACTTTCCTGTGCTCCAAGAACATCGCTGCTAACAATCTGTTTGACAAGCACATTGCAACTTCTCCAACCGTCCACATGCCCCAACCGTCCACCTGCTCCAACTGTCCATTCTACTAAATACTGCCATATGCACACATGTTGGTACTCCGCCCACCATGAGCTGCCCTATCAGACAGTGTCGGGGAAAGGGAACACTTCCGGTCAGATGGTCATTTGAATCCTGTCAATGGTATGATAAACAGCTTCCTGATGACCTTTGGTGGGAATATTGACCTGCTATTATCTCAACATGACAGTCGGGACCGCAGATTTTTCACTGTGGTGAAACTGATTTTTCCCATCCGACTGTATTGTCCGCTCCTACCTGCCATGGACCCTGCCACTGGGGGAAGGAGTTGATTTCACTCAGAGTTTGGATGTTCTCAGGTTTATGGAGGATGCAAGATTGGAGGCTGGCCAGGAGGGTACACCAAGCACATACCATCCTGATATCGCTGTTCCTTCACTGTCACTTGGTCATCATCCTGTGACTCTCTCCCTGACAGCACTGCGGGTACTACATGGACTGCAGAGGTTCCAGTGGCTCATCACCACTTTCTCCAGAGCAATTAGGGTTGGGCAATATCCCATGAAATAATTAAAAATATAGCCAAATCTGGAGATAACAAAAGCATGGATGTGTCTTTCAACAGAAGTTGAGCTGAAGCTTGGGTAGAGACTGACTTGTTACAGAGGTGGATGTAGGCGCTCCTGGTGCATCTAAGGCTTAAATAGGACTCCCAGGTTGAAAAGGACTAATGACTGAGACTAGCCACAGTTGCAAATTGCCCATGTTTGAAGCAAACACGAACACCACAGATACCAATTCAAATTAATTGGACAGTGCAATAAGCTCATCAAATTGCAGAGCTTGCTAAATTCTCCCACAGCATCTTGTATCTTAGACACCATTTCTCCAAATGGTAAGTTAAATCTGAAACTCTTCACCCCCAAAATGCTGTTGTGGTAAAGAAAAGGCTGAGATTTTTGTTAGGATAGCGGCTAGTAAATGGAATGGAGGGGCATATCATCCAGGATTGAACTGAATGTGATAACTGAATCTCTGAATATAAACTGAATATTGATTAAGACACCTAACAGCACAGAGATTGTGTTAGGCTCAAAAGAGGAAATACGAAGACATCATCGTATATGTGGAAGCTGACCTAATGTATGTGAAACATGTTGTCAAGGGGGAGCATAAGGGCAAAGAAGAAGAGGGGCCACAGGTAGATCCTGGTAAATTTTTTAAGGGGATTCATTCTTTATGTTTTGTCTTGGCCTTGTCGCCCTACAAAGTTCTCACATTTGAAACGAAAATGGCATGTTCTGACTTCTGTCCTAAGAAGTATTGATATAGAACAGTAAACATCTGATGGGCAAAGACTAGGGATAGAAACATGAGTTGCCTATTGGTAGGCAAGTTTAAGAATTATTTGATGTAAATATAGAAATGTTTGAAAATTGGAAAGAATGAGATTTTTGGATCACAGATGGTTTTCAGTTTAACTGATTGAAAGCCATCAGTTTGTTTAAGCATCAAACTATAATCTTAAATGCATGAAGTAGAAGTAGGTTTCTATTCATTTGTTAGTTCTGTCATACAAAAAAAACAACTGATTTGATTCAGGATATGGCCCATTACGGTACAGTTTCTATTTTTCATTTTGGCAGGAGGTTTGAGATAACATCAGCATTATTGTGCTTCATCGAAAACTGAGATTACAGCAAGGGGATTCCAAACTCCCCTACCAATTCTTCAATTCCTTGTCTGCTGTTCCTCCCCTATCCACCTGCTCTGGCAGTGTTCAAAACTTCAAAAGTTTGGCTCATCAGGCTTGAAGCTTGCCAGATCTAATTGTTAATCACTGTGAATTCAATCTGGTTCCTGTGCACAGGGTCCTGAGTGCCTTTGGAGCCATGGCATCCACTGCTGATTTAACAATTTGGCAAACAGGCAAGATTTATTATCTGGATTCATTGGTGGAAAAGCATGTTATTATACTGACAATGTTATTATACTGACAATCAAAAATGTTAACCACCTAATGGTCCAAAATTCATCATGTGCTACAGACCCAGATTATTAGTTTGGAAATCTATGGACTAAGTGCAAGATTCAAGGTAATTTCATCCATAATCTTCTTCACAATGTAAAAGGAGTTCCTGAGCAGTTCTCCAAGAAATGCAGCATATAATTGTAATGGGCACAACAGGACATCTCCAACTGGGTATTGTGTACCTTGGCTGGCATTGTCCCTAATGTGAGTCCAATACTCATCCCCAGACTTCCTATCCCACGTATTATGCTGATGAAGATACTGAACATTTCTGCTGGAGTTCATTCAGACTCCTCTTCAAAGACAGCCAGCCATTCCTCTGATCTAAAGTTTTATCTGTACACCAAGAACAGTAGTAAATTATGTATTGCTCCACTATCACTATTATTGCCTTCCCATCAGTTTACACCTTGCGTCTTATAGACCTTATAGACACATCTTGTGAATGGGAGTAAGGCGGATGGGACAGGAGTAGTAAGGCACCTGCAGCCTTGTTAGTGGGAATGTTGGGGAGTGGGTGAAAGGATTGGGGGAGTGGTACGGAGCCTGCAGATGGGGTAGTGAGAGCGTTGGTGGTGGGGGTGGTGGGGGGGGACAAGGGGAGTGGTACAGAGCCTGCAGCTGGGGTAGTGGGAGTGTTGGGAAGTGGGCAGCTTTGAGGCAGGTTAGGACTAGATCAAGGTTTAAAATATTTTCACACCCCACCCTATCTCAGCCCGCTTTGTTTTTGTGATGAACGTTACTCCCTGTATTTCAGAGCTCTGTCTGTTGAGTGTGGATTGAGTGCTGGAGGCTGGAGAATGGCCAATACATTAGTCCCATGAAAAATTGAGAAATCCTTAGGTGACAGGGACACTATCAGAAGCCAAAGAAGTAATTCTTTAAATATGCAGAGTAGGGCCCCACTATTATCTTTACCAAATATCCCAGCAAGGGAACAATTGTGGCTTCTCCACCCAGGTGAAGCTGTTGACTATTGCAGAGAAGGGCAGGAGAGGTCTAATACATTTTAAAATTAATTTGAAATCTCCTTATGGACTGGGTGGAGTAGGTCCACACCTTGAAGCTTCAAAGGGGAACCTTGACACAACTGCTCTCCTACACCTCAACCTTTGGGCATTTCCCCCTCCTCCCCATCCACAACTCTTGCCGAGGATTGTTGCCCTGGAGGTAACCTTTCAACTGGCCTACTTTTAACAATTGGGCAGCTGCCACCCCATTAGTTTTCCAGTTGCTCTGATCGGGAAGTCAATAAGCAGGGTGCAAAAATCAGATTGCCCTTCCCTGCTACTGTACCGGGATGGACCATTCACTCATTAGACCATGTTGCTGCCTGGCCGGTAAAATCCACCTCACCGCCCTGATCTTTGTGATCAATTCCAATTCAATAAAATTATTAGATTTAGATGACCAATTTGAAGTCTCCTATTTTGACATTAGCATCTCCAAGATTTTACACCAGAGTCAATCTCCAACAAAGAACACTAATTCATAGCAGAAATGCTCAAATGCTGATCTGATTTTATTTAAATCCAGTCAGAACAATTCCATAGTTTGGCATAGTATAGCTCAGAAAAAACAGGCTTTAGGGCCAAAGTGGTCTATGTCAGTGTTTGTGCTCCACACAAACCTCCTCTCACTCCCACGTTTACCTAGTTCTATCAAACTAATTTTCTATTCCTTTCTCCTTTAAATTTGGCTCCTTTTAAATGTATCTATGCTATTCACTTCAATTCCTATGAAGTAGTTACATTCTAATCACTGAGATGGATAAAGAAGTTCCTCCTGAATTCACTATTGAAGTTATTAGTGACCATCTCAAATTTAAGCATGACATGCCAGCAATTTCTCACCGGCGGGATCTTCAGCTCCTGCCAACAGCAACCTCCCATCGCAGGTTCCCTGGCTGTCCAGGGTGCGTAAAACAGGAAACCCTGCTGACAGCAGCAGGTCCAGAAGATCCTGCCACCAGCCAACGGCAGGCTGTCTCTACTGTCGCAATACACTTCACTGGGGTCACAGGAAATCCCGCCCACTGTATCTGTACTGGTACAGTTAGATCCCTGAATGTGGACGTTCTAACAGCCTTCTGCTGGGAACAGTCCTACCTCTGGAGATTCTGTCAAAGTTCCAGTGAAGATCAAGAGAACCCCCATGAAAATTCAGGGACGTAGTTATATGGAAATCAAGCTTCTTCACAATAGAAGGCATCACTTAAAGATATTACAACAGTCGCTAATCCAGTTACTCAAGGCGTGACTGGGGGGGGGTGGGGGACACTGTGACTGATATGGAACAAAACACCCTTCATACTTAATAGGAAACAGCTGAGATTCCAGTTTTCTGTAGCCCTGGAAATAAGCATAAGTTCACAGCTCAAAATAAATCTAGTTGTAAAAGCGGCAGAGTGGAAAAAAAATCAAAACTTAAAATCCTCTAGTTCTTTATGAAACCAGCATATTATTAGATTCAATCTCAATAGATAATAGTAATTTTTAAAAAGTGAGACCTGAAAAGTAGAAAGTAACTAGTCAATTTCTGCTTTCAGAAAACCAGAATGGAAAAATGCAAACTGTAGAGCTTTAAGCCAGTAAGATAGGCTTCCAGCCTATCTATTAAAAAAGCCACAGAGAGTTTCCATGTTCTTAAATAATTCAGGGCTGCCAACATCAGTTTTATGGTTTCAATTGTTTTGAAAAAATCATCACTTCCTACAGCTTTGGAAGTGTTCCAGCTTGCAGGGAAGCTTTTTGGAAAGGATTGAAAGTAAATCCTGTTGCACCACTCACTTCTCAACTCCTACTAACAACTTTGTCAGCCCTTTTTGAAAACAAATGCTTTTCTTCAATCCAAAAGGCCACTCACTATGTAACCCTTTCATGCACAGTTTCCTATGTGCTGATGACTATTGTGACATCCGATAGGTTTCAGGCTAGAATAGGAGATCTCAAGTGAATAAAGGCATTCAGGCAACAGCTAGTGTTTTGCTCTACCACTTTCAAAATGAGTAGCGCCTTCAAAAGATGTCAAATATTTCAATGGTCAACAAAAGTCGGTTGCTACTTTTTCATCATAACTGGCAAAGAGCAGCTTTAAAACTGTTAATACACCACATTATTTCACTGCGGTGACAGTTTTTTCCAGTGGTCAATACCGCCGGGCATTGAGCTTCACCTCCAATGGATATATTGTCTGCTAATGGTCACTTAGTGACAACGAAGTACCACAGTCCACTCTTCAATTTCTACACACTACCACCCAGTGGCAAGAATCAAACACTACAATAATAACAGGTTATAATTCAGTCTAAGCAGTTACTTTCTAAGCACATGGTCAACTTCAAACAAATATTCATTTCACTGAGACAATGGTGGGATTTTATCGCCTTGCTCGTCCCAAAACTGTAAAATCCCGCCCAAAGTCAATGGACCTTCCCATTGTCCGCCCTTCTCCTGCTCTAATCTCCATGATGGGTGGGGCAGCAAAATTCCGACAACTGCCTCAAGGCAAAACAGTGGCACAGCGGTTAGCACTGCTGTCTCATAGTGCCAGGGACCCGCGTTCAATTCCAGCCTTGGATGACTATGTGGAATTTGTATGTCTGCGTGGGTCTCCTCTGGGTGTTCTGATTTCCTCCCACTGTCCAAAAGATATGTTGGTTAGGTTGAGTGGCCAGGCTAAATTGAACCTTAATGTCAGCAGGATTAGTAGGATGAATACATGTGGTTATGTGGAAAAGCTTTGGGTGGGATTGTTGTCAGTGCAGGCTCAATGGGCCAAATGGCTTCCTCCTGCACTGTAAGGATCCTGTGATTCTGTGTCAAAAGAAAACCGGAAGGGAGTGGGTGGGGCACAAGAAAATGAACATTGTAAAAAAAACTTCAAATTTCTCACAGCTTTCTTCAAAAGTTAATAGAGCTCATTTAATTTGTATATCTGATCTCATAAAATGTAACTCAAGGAAACAATGAACTTTAGTGACTGAGCTAATACATGCTGTGTATTTTTACTTTATAATGGCACAGGTTCAGTTCAAGAGATGAGATATCAAAACAACTAGCTGCTCTACTATTTTTGAGCTCCCAATGATTGCTAATACAAAACAGGCTTTTACTGTAAACTAATATTCACCGCCTCCGCAAACCCAAATTGCTTTGTTTAATTAGGTACTAAATGGTTCAAAACACCAAAACATTAACAACACATTTCCTTCTAACAAGGTCAGCAAGAATGATGCTCCTTTACAGATGTCAAATTTATGAAGAGAAAACCAGTGTTTAACTGAAAGACTGGCTGAAGGCTATCTAAGTGCATGATGGAATTATCATTCTGGCAGATAAAGTTATGCTGAGTGGATCAAAAGCAATGAACCCTCATTATTAATCACAACCTCCCACGAGTAAAACGAAGGAGAACTGTTTGACTATAAAACAGAGGAAATGATCACATAACCACAAAGTCTTGAGTTTTCATTAGTAGGAGCTAATGGATGGGTTAAATAGCAGCCATTAGAACTCAAGTATTACTGATATTAGAACTTGGCAGAGATTCTTAACCTAGATTATAGCAGCTTCTGTCACTTTTAGCCAATGAAAGAATCACTTTCTCCTTCTCCCTCCCCCACTCCCAACAACAATAGAGTGCCACCTCAATATTTTGATGGCTGTTGGCATTTATTTCAAAATTTACCTTTCAGCCAGGAGAGTCAGGAATTTCAAATAATGACAATTGCTCTTGAAACTCAAAAGGCAACATCCCTGGATATGTGTCCTTAGTTTTCATCTTCTGTTTACATTTTATGCATATTAGCTCACTGTGCTGGGTGGGGTTTTCTGCGCACCCCCCCCCGCCTCCCCTCCACCACCACCACCACCACCCTCCCACCGCTGCCCCCCCCCATCCCCCACCCCCACCCCCACCCCATTGCATGTTTTGCAGTGGTGGAGAAGGTCTACCATTGGCCGGCAGCAGGATCATCCAGTCCCACCCTGTCAAAGGCATTTCCTGTTGTTTGCACACTCTGCCACCAGGGAACCCACAGCAGGGAGGTCTCCATCGGTGGGACTGGAAGATCCTGCTGGCAGAAACGGCCAGTAAATCCCATCCAAGTTGTTCAAAGCCATGAGAGATCAGAACAGAGTAGATAGGGAGAACCTATTTCCACTGGCAGAAGGATTGAGAACTAGAGGAACCAATTTACGGTGACTGATAAAAGGACCGAAGGCGATGCGAGGGGCAAGTTTTTTTTTGTGTGGCACATGGATAGTGTTGGGAATGCACTGCCTGCGAGTGTGGTGGTGGCAAATTCAATCTTGGGTTTTAGAGGGATATTGGATAATTATGTGAAAGGTGAGGGAGAACAAGCAGGGGACTGGGGCTATCTGAGTTGCTCATGCAGAAATACAGCATGGACAGGATAGGGCCTGTGATAAATATCTGGAGGCAGCAGTCCTTCACTAAAATCCTTTTATTTACGACTCTAACAACAGTACATAGAGTGCTAGTGGTTAACAGTCTATCTCCTGGGGTGCCAGAGGAACTGACACCCTTGGTTAAGTACAAGGCAAAGACTCCCTGACTGGCCCACCAATTGGATCCTTATTGGAGTATGAACTCCATACTCCAATACGCCACCCTCAATGGCCTGACTATTTACAGAGCTGATTGCCTCTTCTATGCTGTAATCATTCTATTATACTAAAATATTAGGGCTAACATTCTGAAATGCCACCTGAAAAAAAGAGGAAAATGGCACCAATATTTTTTTCCTATTCTGTTCTCAATGGAATTACACCTGAACTTCCTCTGTGATTTTTCTGTTGTGCACATCTGGTGGAAGTGCAGCATGTAAATGAATGCAACAGCTCCATGCACCAGATTTCCTCAATTAGCACCAGATCAGAGATCCCAACGAAAAAGTAATCTGATCCTTCAGCACATTTGTCCTAAGAGACCACCTGGTATTACCAAGGTGTCAAAGGTCTTTATTTTTAGTCTTTGATTATGCTTCTCCAGTAAACACACCTACTTACAAAAGGGCAGAATTGAAGGCTACTACCACAAAATTCTGGTGATAGTGAATTCTCTATGTCAGGTCTATTCAAACCTATGTAGTGCCTTTAAAACAGAAAAATGATCCAAGAGATATCAGCACAAGCGGCCAAAAGTGAAGGCTAAGACAAAGAAGGAGATATTGGTAACCAAAAGCTTAGGCAAAAGACTGTTTTTAAGGAAAACCATAAAAAGAGGAAATTTCAGAGGAGGGCCTCAATGGCTGAAGACAGACCACCAAATGTGAGTGACGTGGGCATGGGACAGTATGGATGCAGAATAGATAACAATAAGAGGAGTGGAGAGTTCAGAGGCCAGTTTTGGATCTGAAGGAGGTTATGGAGATCAAGAGTTATAAAAATGATGAGAAATTTTAAGATGAGATACGAAGAAAACAACAAGGGCAACATTTTGGATGAACTGAGATATCCTATTGGTAGAGGTAGCAAGGCTGGCATAAGAGCATTGGAATAGTCAAACCTGGACATAATAAAGCATGGATGAGTGTTTTAGCAGTAACTGAGCTGAGGCAGAGGCAGAATCAGGCAATGTTATAAAAGTGGAATTAAGCAGTTTTTGTGAAGGAGAGTGTGTGGGATCAGAAGCTCAGCTTGGGCTGAATAGGATGCTGAGATTATGAACACACTGCTTTAAGGCTGGGACAACAGGCAATGTTGGGAATGGAACTGGTGGCAAAGTTTAATTGAAGGAAATGGATGGCAGCAAGACACCTGATAACACAAAGGCAGTGAAGAATTTGAGGAATGTGGTGAAGAGTTGAAGCTGGAGGTTATCAGCACATCTCTGCAAATGCTATCACCACAGAGCAGCATATAGATAAAGACAAGGACAGATACATGGTGGACTGCAGTAGGAAGTGAGAAGAAAAGCTATGCTGGAGGTAAAGTGCAAAACAAGAAACTATATAGTTTACTCTTCAGCTCTGAAGCATTGACATTTCCTGCAATCAGTGTTTTTTTTATTTTCAACTTACTACGGAGGGTGAAAAGGAAAGAATACTCTTGCTCATTACTATTTTCCGTGCAGCATTGCAGGGTGGACTAATGCGGTTGCAGTTGGGCTTCTGTCCCTCACTGGGATGGACATTCTGCCTTTTGGAGCAGCCAGCCAACCTGATTGGCCAGCAACTGCATCAGCCCCGGCTGCGTCAGGAAGGTATCATGGCAAGTGCCAAGAGTGCTGCTAAAAATAGGAGCCCAAGTCCGAGGATCCCAACAGCAAGTAAAGCCGGGAGGGTATGGGTATAAGAGGGAAGGGGGTGAGGCGAAGGGGCAGGAGGGCGGGCAGTTTGCGGATTGAAGGGAAGGAGTGATTAGAGAGGAATAAGAGGTTGGACGAGGTGAGGGGAGGTGTTTCGATCGAAGGGTGACCACCCTCCAATCGGTAAAGGCCAACACTCAGACAGTGATCCCTTTTCCTTCCTGCCCTGTAAACACTTCATGTCAAAAACATTCAGACTTCCTGCCCATGCCAAACATGTTATGGCATGAGCAACGTATTATCATGGTTAATACACTTGATAACAAGCCTAATTGACCCTTATTGTTCATGGACTGCTGATTTCAGCAGACCCTTGCCCCCTTGTATTACAGAGGGATAGACAGGAAGGTGGTAGGATGGGGGCCCACCCCATTTTATGTGCCCTCCTCCCCGAAAACAAGCCCACCAGGGAAATGTAGAATTCAGCCCTATATGTTTAATTCAAAGGGTAAATACAGACATCATTAAATTTTAAATACATTGGGCCTGATTTTACCATTTTCATTCTAAATGCTGAATCTGGGCACAATTCAGAATTGACAAATTCTGCTTTGGTCTTGGAAATCTGGTTTCAGGCACCCCCATCAGCACTCAGCATGAAAAAAAATTGTGAGTCTGAATCACACTGTAGGCGGGGCTTATTGTGCCCATAATGATCGGCCACCCCCGCCCTCCCACCAGAGATCCATCTGGCCTCCCTCCCCCTCCCCCTGCTCTTATCAGTGATCGATTGGGCCTCTCCCCCTCACCATAAATACAACTTACCCGCCTTCCTCCTTCCCCACCCTCCCCAAATCAGAGAACAATCTGGCCTCATTCCCTTCCCCCACCTCTAGGGAATGATTAGGCCTCCCCCCCCCGAGGTACATCTGATCCACCTCTCCACCACCCCCCACCAGACAACGATCGAGCCGCCCTCCTTCCTCACCTCCCCCCCCACCACACAATGATTGGGCCTCCCTCCTCCCTCACCGAGAATGATCTGACCCACCTCCCCTCACTCCCCCCACCACCGATCTGAGTCAGGGAGCCATTCGAAGCTCTGAACATACTTCTTTAGCAGCTGGAGTGCCCGAATGAGACTTTTATTTAGCATGTTCATTTCGGCCCAATTCCGGATTGGCAAAAGCAGCGGTAAAGGGCTCTGATAAAGTTGGGCGGGCAGTTCATGAATTCAATTTAAATACATGCAAATGCATTTAAATCGCCGTTGCGCCCATTTCGGGCGTAAATTGGATTGCAGCCATTCCCGGGCCTCAGTAAAGTGGCCATCCACACAGACGCGGATTGCGTTAATGGCCTCAAGTCCGAACTTATCACATTTTCATGCCTGCAGTGGTAAAATTGGACCCATAATGTAACATAATTATTTATTCTATATCAAGAATAAATATCTCTAAAGAACCCACTGACAGTGGTTATTTTAACTGCCCCAACCTCCCAAAAAACATCGTCATTATTTTGGTCATGTAACGATGTTGAATATTTAATAAGCCATTATTCATTTGTTTCTAATGTTGGTGTCAGTATACAAAAATAAGGACACATTGAACTTCATTTATTTTTCCTTTGCTTATATGTTGCATTGATAAATTCAAACATCTGGTACTATCACATTGCAGTTAATAAAGCCATAAGTCCAACTACTAGTCTTGTCATTATTCGGTCAAACTTTTCATGGTAAAAGACAGATTCAACATTAAGTTATAAGCAACAAAAATAAGTTATCTATTCACTGATGAGCTCATAAGTATCACTATATTCCCCCAGCTCCTACCGCTCATCTGTCTTGTCTCAGAGTGAAATAAGCCTAACAATGCAAAAAGCATTTTATCTCGAACTTTGATAAAGCGAAAATATTACTCAAACAAGACTGAATTTCAAAAAGTACTTTTTCTCCAAGATACAACATATGGTCTGCTGAGAAGCCTGGGGTTCATTTATTTTCCAGCCTAATACTGAATTATAAAAATATCTCCAGTTTAACTAACTGAGCAGTACTACTTAATCTAAAAGGCTATGATAAGTGTCATTGTCACATTCAGAGCTTTCTAGCCATTTATCAATTAAAACTACCTAAAATTTAGTCAAGTGAATGTACTTTAATCAGAAGCGAATACTCAAGTTTGAAAAATGATTCCTTGAGGAAAGGGGATTAATTATGCTGATTCAAAGTTGTTTACCTCAGAAACACAATGATAATAAACAGCTCAAAACTGATTTGATTTGAATTATTATTGTCGTATGTATTAATATCCAGTGAAAAGTATGTTTCTTGCGCACTATACGAAGCACACCATACATAGGGAAGGAAAGGAGAGAGTGCAGAATGTAGTGTTACAGTCATAGCTAGGGTATAGAGAAAGATCAATTTAATACAAGGTAAGTCCATTCAAAAGTCTGATGGCAGCAGGGAAGAAGCTGTTTTTGTGTCGGTTGGCATACGTCCTCAGACTTTTGTATTTCTTTTCCCGGTGGAAGAAGGTGGAAGAGAGTATATCCAGGGTGCGTGTGGTCCTTGATTATGCTGGCTGTTTTTTCGAGGCAGCGGGACGTGTAGACAGAATCAATGGATGGGAGGCTGGTTTGAGTGATGTATTGGGCTTCGTGCATGATCCTTTGTAGTTTATTGCAGTCTTGGACAATGGGATAAAACACCCTACACATTTGTATTGGAAAACTCTTTGACATTTGTCTATGAAGAAAGCGATTTAAAAGGGCAAGAGAAATAAAAGAAGAGCTAGTGGGGGATGTTGCTCATGCAGATAGGCTGCAAGATTGCACTTGCAAAAATTCAGAAGATTGCAAACAGAGGAGACTCTATTTAGGGCAGCCAGTTACAAGGTATCAAGGAGCTATTCTGTTTTACAGAGTAGAAAAACTTGTTCATGTGTTCATTATCTTCATATTATGATGTGGGTTTCCAACAAGGGATTCAAAAACCCAGTTCATGCATCCATGATTTGGGAACTATGTATTTTCACCCCTGGAATTTCACACGAGTCTGGGAGAAGAAATCAGTGGAGCCAACTTCTTGGTACATGCAATAGAAGGTACCTGCCAGTGATCTTAGACTTTGATTCAGCTGAAGTTTCTGGATTCAGAGAGAAATCCTTTAAATAACCCAGATGGACATCCAAGCAACTAGGGGTACATCTCAGGAACATGCCTACAATTTTTAAGTTTTATATTTATTAGTGTCACAAGTAGGCTTACGCTGCAATGAGGTTACTGTGAAAATCCCCTAGTTGCCATACTCCGGCGCCTATTTGGGTACACTGAGGGAGAATTTAGTATGGCCAATGCACCTCACCAGCAGGTCTTTCGGACTGAGAGAGAAAACCAGAGCACTGAGAGGAATCTCATGCAGATACTGGGTGAACATGCAGACCTCGCACAGACAGTGACCCAAGCTGGGAATCAAACCAGGTCCCTAGTGCTGTGAGGCAGCAGTGCTAATCACTGTACCACCGTGCCACCTACCAAGAAGATGCAGAGAATCTTGTCAGATTCAGGGCATATGGTGGTTCTGTTCCTCTATCCCTAATCTACCTTCATATAATAATTTAAAATGTTTTGCCTATTTGCAGATCATCCAGTCCATATTTCAGGTTTAAACTCCCAGAACAATAAACTTACTTATTTCCACAGATGTCAGTTCTCCCCTGTCAGATGCAGGAATCCTAAGCCTAAAGGTCCCTGTTCCAGATTCAAATACTGCCATTTTTTGGGATGAACAAAAGTCCACCCTTGACAAAATCTTACAGAAATTCCAGGAGAAGGGTGTAACCTGGTAAATCTCATTGCACGCCTAATTGGTAGCCTGTCCTCCCACAGAAGTTATGGATAATGTTGGAAGGAACATGGACTTTTGACCCCATCGCCAACCCAAAACCTCTAGCAGATAGTTTCACACAAGCCCCGTCTGAATTCTTATGTCTATTACTTAAATGCATTAAAACTGTTGGACAGCCCCAATTTTTTGTGGCTGAAACTATTAATGCTGACAGAACAAAATTGCTATCTCTGCTCTGACATTATGAGCTATGCAAAGCTAAACTGCTGCCAAAAATGATGTAAATTTTGTTATAAATTCTTCAGCCATTATGAATAAAAAAATTGCTCGGACCCAGCATTTTTCTTCTGCACAGAGGCTGTGATACATTATCACTAAAGCAGGGAGGGGCAGCAAAAATACTGAATATGGTCAATCTGATGCAGGGTAATTAAGTGGTGTAGCATGATCACATAGCAAAAGTACAAATGATGTGGGGAAATGTAAACACTGGCATGGAGGAAAGAAATTATGGAGTCCTGTAAAGAAAAAATATGCTGTCATTCTTATTTTTGCTGTGAAGCAAAGGTGTAGCAGCAGAATTAAGCCATTCAGCCCACTGAGCCTGTAAATCATTCAATGAGATCATAATTGATCTCACATGATAATTCACAACTCCACTTTCTCACCTTATTCCCATAACCTACGATTCCCTTCCTGATTAAAAATCTGTTTATCATAGCCTTGAACATGCTTAACAACCCAGCCTCTACAGCCTTCTAGATAAAGAATTCCATAGATTCACTACCTTCTAAGAGAAGAAATTCCTCCTCATTTCTATCTTTAATGGATGACCCCTTACTCTGAGATTATGTTCTCTAGTCCCAGACTATCCCACAAGGGGAAACTCTCAAATCTACCCTGTCAAGCTCCCGAAGAATCCAATGTGTCTCAATAATGTTGTTTCTCATTCTTCTAAACTCTAATCAGTACAGGCCCAACCTACATAACCACTCCTCATAAGAAAATCCCTCCATACCCAGGATCAACCTAGCGAATCTTCTATGGCTACCTCCAATGCCAGTATATCTTTCCTTACATAAGGGGACCAAAACGGTTCACAGTATTCCAGGTGTAGTCTAACTAATATCTCGCATAGTTGCAGCAAGTCTTTCCTATTTTTATACTCCATTCCCTTTGAAATAAAGGCCAATATTCCATTTGCCTTCCTATTACCTGCTGAACTTGCATCGTAGCTTTTTGTGATTTATATATGAGGAGCCCCAAATCGCTTTCTGCAGTCTTTCTCCATTTAAATAACATTCATTCATGCTTCCTTCCTAAGACAAGTGGACTGATGTAAAGCTGTTGCTCATAATGCAACATAAGTACAGGTTGGTTATATTAGCACGACAGTTTTTATAGTATTACATGATCGTGAAACAAACGTAAAAATGGGTTGCTTCACATTGTATCTAAAGTTATACCCTGTTCATTCCAGTTCCTACTTAGAATATATCATCACCAGATGTCTAGCCTTTGATGAAAACATTATATGATACAAGTCCTCTTAATAACTTTCCCTTTAATGTCATATGTTTCCTATCTCCATGATTATCGTGCAAAATTGTACATAAATCATACACAATTGCTGTAAATTCAACAAACATAACTTATACTTAACAATCCTGGACCTTATGTGGCCTTGGGAAATGTAGATGCTGTGGAAATGTTCCATAGCCATAAGGGTTTAGGACATTGCATTTCTCCATCAAAAATTGTGAACACAATCAAGTTCTTGGTTTTTGAGACAGTAGATTAAGGAAGCAGGAACCAGGTACAAATCAACTTTCTAAACAGCAGATCAGTAAAAGGGAGGAAGAGAAGGAGGGTTCAGAAGGTAAACTGTCCACCTTTGCATGGTACAATATCATCAAACGACAACATGTGGTGAAACTGGTGTCAGACTGAGGCACAAAATAGATGAAATCACATTTGCCGACCATTATATAACAAGTCGGAAATGCAGTTTTTTATTGAAGTAATTGAAACTGAATATCAGCAGGGAATGTTTTGCATTCCCATCCATGTCCAATTTCACACCACAACATTTTCATTGTGTTACAAGGGGAAGTATTATCTAACTTAACCGCAAAGTTTGAGCTGTTCTTTTGAAAATTATGACTATTCAAAAAGATTAATTATGGAGTATTTGTTTTAGAACAGGCTGTGTCCACTTAGATAAGGGATGTCAATGTTGTAGTTGTTAAATGGTTCAAGCAACTTATAGATCAGGAGAGCAAAATTGATCCATACCAGCTGTGCAAAATGGGCTTGTAACTTAAACCGTGCCAATCTTTTTTCTTTATTCTTTCATGAGGTGTGGGCATTGCTGGTAAAGCCAGCATTTGTTGTTCATCCCTAATTGCCTTCAAATTGAGCGGCAGTTAAAGTCATTAAATTCCCGTAGATCTGGAATCATGTAGGCCAAATCAAGAAAAGGCAGCAGATTTCATTCCCTAAAGGGTGTTAGTGAACCAAATTGATTTTATGACAATCTACAATGCTCATCCTTAGACTTGTAATTCCAGATTTTTATTGAATTCAAATATCACCATCTGCCATGGTCCCCAGAGCAGTACCCTGTATTACCAGCCCAGTGACAATACCAATATGCCACTGCTTCCCGTAATTTTCCACTGGCTTCAAAAATATCACTAAGATTTTTGATTTCAAACCAAGATATGAGTCTCCCAAAGGGGTTTGAACTATTATTCTGTAAACTTCAGCAGAAAGATGAAATGTGGTGAAAAATCAGCTGCTGATTTCATACAAGACCACTTTGTGTTGCTAGATTAGACTAATTTCAGCTGGAAAATATCAAGAGTAAAACTTTACATAATCAAGGTAACTTATGACCCGCTAATTAATGCATCAGCTTGAGTTTTCCCAGTTTCAACACCAGTGTGTCAATTAGTGATGAAGTATAGGAAACTCTGTACCAGGAATTACTCAGAATGCTGAACTTCTTTCACATAGAGCCTTTCAAGCAATAAACTTAAACATTAATTGCCATTGGATTTGAATTTAAGAAAATTGCAGTCTCTGTTTTTCTTTAGGAAAGCTCTATCCATAAAGATAAACATTTTGAGAAGTCTTTTGTTTTCTCAGAAATTCCACATGTCACCTGTAGGTGGCAGTTCAAGCTTCCACAGGCATCAGCGCTCACCCAAGTCCCCAATTTTCATGGTGACACTAAATAAGGGAGTGTTGAAAAGCCCCTGAATGAATATCATTGCAGCTGAGCACAATGCTGTCTTCACCCAGCACCCACACATGAGCACTTTTTTAGTGAGGGTCATTCAATAACAGTCAGTTGTGATTGGTAACATGGGGCAGTTTTCAATAAAACAAGTGGCATTAGTAAGAACCCATGTGTGACAAATTAGTTGGGCAGCATGGTAGCACAGTGGTTGGCACTTCTGCCTCACAGCGCCATTTGCCCAGGTTCAATTCCAGCCTTGGGTGACTGTCTGTGTGGAGTTTGCACATTCTCCCCATGTCTACGTGGGGTTTCCTCCAGGTGTTCTGGTTTTCTTCCACAGTCCAAAGACTTGCAGGTTAGATGGATTGGTCATGATAAATTGCCCCTTAGTGTACCAAGATGTAAACATTAGATGGATGAGCCATGGGAAATGTGTGAGGTTACCGGGATAAAGCAGGGAGAGGGCCTGGATAAGATACTGTCAGACAATCTGTGCAGACTCGATGGGTCGCATAGCCTCTTTTGCACTGTAGGGATTCTATGAGTGCTGGTGTAGGTTCAGCTGAAAATTTACATGTGCATAATTTAATTTTTTATTATTGTTAACACTGCTGGATGATAATGTTTGAAGAGTTAGTAGTGAGGAAACAACAAGTTGTCCCACCATATTAATATTCAAAGACAAACTGTGACTCCTAAGTTTCTTTAGTACTTGTTAAGACTAGCTTCAATTTTGCAGTAGTAACACAACACAACCTGTGTTTATATAATGACTTTAACCTCACAAAACATCCCAAGTTTCTTCACAAGAGTGTTATAAACCAAGAATAGGCATTGAACGTTGCAAAAATCTAGTTCCATAGTTCATATGTTTTAGAATATGACTCATAAGGTGTGTTTTTCTGCCTACACTTGCCCCAAGGCTGGAAATTCCCAGCCGAGATCAACAGACCTCTGTATGGTCTGCCCCTGCCCACTGCAATTCCCATGGCAGGCGGGACAGGGAAATTACACCTGTGACTTTAGGAGTGTAATTTTTAGATGCCTTACATATAAGGCACCTGGAAATTGATAAATAACCTTAATATAAAGTCAAAATCAAACAAACCTAGGTTTAATTAACTTGTGTTTATCTTACAAGGTCAGAAGTGAAACAAAAGTCTTTAATAATGAACAACTCTTTGGACTCTGAAAGCTTGTGATTCCAGATAAACCTGTTGGACTTTAACCTGGTGTTGTGAGTCTTCTTACTGTGCCATCTGCATCCAATGCTGGCATCTCCACCCTTTGGAATTCTGGGTAGAAACAGGAAGGGCAATTATGTGCCGACATTAGGGGTCCACAGTATTGCTGAGATGGGCAAAAAATCTGGAGTGAGACATCCTAAAATACCAATTTAATGGATTTAAAACATTTTTAATATTATTAGTCAGTCTCCACCACATGAGCCCCCATCACTGAATATTGAAACCCCGCCGTCATGTTGTCTGGTCTGGTGCTTAACATGCTCCTAACCGCAATGTTAACAAAGATTATACATCTGATTAATAGCTGTGGTTTCTTCAAAAGGAATATTCAAATTATTCAAGAGCAATAAATTCCTCTTTTGTAAACCTGAGATATTAAATACTACCAGGCGACCAGGGGACATGGAGATTAAAGTGACCGGACCTTTTCAAAATGTTAGCAGCTGACAGGCTGCCTGAAATCACCATGCCAAGGGTGATCTTCAGCTCTGGCAGGGCTAGAAGGAAAGTCCAGCCATGAGGCATCCTTGGGTAGAGTGGTGACGTCACTTCCCTTGCCTCTAATCCGAGCCCAGTCAATCCCTCGGAACCTTGTAGGACGTTCCTCTGTAATCTGGCAGCTGCAGAGAGGCAAACGGCCACTGGACCTACGTCCTTGAACAACCACTCCCCCCATCCCCCACTGCCTTGGGGCCCTAAAGTGCAAAGCCAGGATGTCAGTGCTAGGGGGCTGTACATTGTAGGCACTGCCAAGGCATGTGGCCTGAAGGGGTCTAAGTGGGGGTCTGTACAGGAAAAGGGGCTGAGGGGGTTCTGAGGGGGAAGGGAACTAAGTGGGGGGTCTAAAGGGGAAGGAGTCCTAAGTGAGGATCTGAGGGGGAAGCGGAGCTGAGTTGGGCGCCTGAGGGGGAAGGGAGTTCTGAGGGGGCTGGGCTGACTGGTGTTCTCAGGGGGAAGGGGGGGTTGAGTGGGAGGGTTTGGGGGGGTCGGGTCAGGTCACCCTCATGCCTGCATAATGTAGGTGGGGAGTTACATGCTATTTATGGGTGGGCGGGGGGAACGATGCCCTCTTTGGTAAGGTGTTAGTATTCCCCAGGTCAGGGTAGATGAGGAGGAGGCATTACTGCAATTTTTGTGGGGAGGAGTCCTGCCTCCAAGCTTAGAGCTCGGGGAATCCATTAGAAATGGTGCCCCTATCTCTGAACAGCGGGAAGGGCTGGCGAGTTCCCTGAAATAGACTCATTAGCATCTTTCAGGTGGGTGAATCCCACCTGACAGACGCTGCCAATGCCATTGGGGAACACTCCTGTTTTCCCGCTTGCGTTGGCACTTAGTCAGAATTTGGGAGAATCAGTGTACATGTGGAAACTGATAGGCAAGAATTTTACACTCCCCACCTGTGGGTTTTAGGTGGGATTGGGGGTGGAGGGAGCATTAAATTGAAGGGTTGAGATTTCCCCCCATAAGCCCATCCTCCACGACCTCACATCAGTTTTACGCTGGGATGGGCAAGGACTCGGATGGAATGCCCTTATTCCAACTAAGGTTCTTATGTAGCCAATTAATGTCCTTTAACCTCCGTTTCCTGCCCAGCCTCAATTTTTAGGCTGGCGGTAAGACTGAATCTCTGTGGGGCAAGGCTGAAAACAGAGAGTGAGGGAGGACTCCATTAGAAGCCCCCTTCTGAAGTTAGGCTCCTCTGCCCCCAGCCCATCCATCTTAAGGTCTGGTAGCATCTGGATCTCTCTCCCCTCTCTGGTTTCTTCCCCAAGACCCTGATTGACCTCAAATTTTTCATACCCTCTCGGTACTGAGGCCCCTCAAATTTACCTGGACCTCAAGTTCCTGGACTTATGCTGAGGCCTTCTCCTGCAGTTCATCTTCTGACTACTGCAGCACTATCACTGCAGGGAGCTGCTGGCTAAAGGGAGAGAATCCTTACAAGTGAGGGGTGGAAGTTCCACCTGCAGCTATTTCAATGCTCATGTGAGCATAAAGTCCCCGCTGTCTCTTTGGATGTGGGAAGCCAGACCCTACTCTCTGAAAATTCAGGCCATAATGTTTTTGATGATGTCATCGAGGGACAGCACTGTGGCACAGTGGTTAGCACTGCTGCCTCACAGCACCAGGGACCCAGGTTCAATTCCGGGCTTGGATCACTGTTGTATGGAGTTTGCACATTCTCCCTGTAACTGTGTGGGTTTCCTCCGATTTCCTCCCACAGTCCAAAGATGTGCGAGTTAGGTGGATTGACCATGTTAAATTGCCCCTTCATGTCAGAGGAACTAGCTAGTGTAAGCACATAGTGTTATGGGGATAGGGCCTGGGTGAGATTGTGGTCAGTGCAGACTTGATGGGCCTTCTGCACTGTAGGATTCTATGAGCAGCATCTAGATAAAAAATAGGAGAGGGGACCAGGAATAGATCCTCAGAGAACACCAAAATAACAGTGCAGGAGTGGGAAGGGAAACCATTACAAGTGACTATCTAGCTACAATTAGATAGAAAAGAATGAAACTGAGTGCATTCAGTCCCACCCAACTGCATGGCAATGGAAAGGTATTGGAGGAAGATGTTGTGCTCAGCCATATGAAAGGATGCAGACAGTTTGAGAAGGTTGAGAAGGATTCAGTTACCTTTGCCAGAGTCTCATTGAAAGCCATTTGTTATTTTGATAAAAACTGTTTTAGCATGGTGGTAGGATGGGAACCTAATTGGAGGGATTCAAACATGGAGTTTCGGGAAAAGTGGGTCGAGATTTGGGAAGTTACAATGCATTGCAAAGTTTGAGATGAAGGGAAGTTGAGAGATGGAAGAGAGAGGTCAAGTGCTTTTTTCTGGAGGAGAAAGGTGGAGGCAGTGGGTTTGACAGCAGTATGTAATATTTAAGGGTGCTTGGAGTCCTGTTTCTCCTGTCTTCAGAGAAATATAATCTTGTACAAGTTCATGGCCATTTTTGAGCAACTACAACAGTCTCTAAGTAATGTTTATCTGAGTTCTTTGGCGACGATAGTCTCCCAATTTGTTTGGTAAAGTAGTGTTATGTCTGAGTATGGCAGAAAACAAGCCTTTAATGTCAATGGTAACTGAGGAGTATCCTCTCCCTCCCCAGTTCACTGCAGCTCCTCACCTCCCTCCACTTCACAACAGATCCTCAATTCCTCTACTCTCCCAACTCCATCCCAGCTACTCACCTCCCTCCACGTTCCCCCTCCCCGCTTCACTCCAACTCCTCACCTCCTACCACCCTCCCCACTTCACTCCAGCCCCTCACTCCCACCACCTTCCCCACTTCACTCCAGTTCCTCACTCCCTCTACCCTCCTCAATCCACTCCAACCCCTCATTCCTTCCACCCTCCCCTCTTCACTCAAGCTCCTCACCTCCCTCCACCCTCCCTACTCCACTCCAGCTCCTCACCTCCTGCTCTCCTGTTTTTCAGGCGGAAGACAAACAACCGAGATTTGAATTTATCTCTCCAAATTCTGAGAAATTGGTAAGTTGTTTTTGTAGCAGTGTGGAACTTCAGTATGCTGTACCACGGAGCATCAGCCACATGAAGGATCCTACACATTTTCCATTTGCAGCCTTAGATGAAGAAATGAATGAAAGACAGATCAGCCACTAACTGTAACAGCTGTTGAATCAGCCACACTTGTGGGGAACAGGTTATATCCCAAAGTTTAGTTTCAAAAGGCTGTACAGGATAACCCCTTAAAAGAAGCAGAACCAGAAACTGTATTAAAAAGCTGGATTCCTAAGAGGTTAGGGGGAGCACAAACCTGGAAAGCAGATCACTATTTTAATATCCTTTAACAGAATCAAGTAGAGTCCAGCATTTTTCAATTCTAATTAATTAAAAATGGTGTATCCCTACCATTTCAGCTAATTATTAACACTGAACACCTGTTATTATTTTATGAGCTTTCAGGATAAGCAGCTTGGCTGCCAATATAGTCATATAATTTGCTTCATATGCTTTGAAATCTTTGGAAATACATGCACTCAGTAACCTCTGAGAAGTACAAATGTCTCATTTTCTGAGGCCGTTAAATCATCTGTAAGATTAACAATCTAATATTTGTCTAGTCAAACAAAGCTGATCTCATGAATAACAGTTGAGAATTTTATTTTGGTTTCTTTTCCCACTTTGTTGGACACCCCTGTGCCTTGAACGCCTTTAAAATCTCTTTTAAATTCAGACAGTGTAGTGAAGCATGTAGATTTTCTCTCTACCTTTGCCCTAACCCTCATCTATGGTTGACAAGCTACAACTCCTCCAGTCCCCTCGTTGATTGGTCTAGACTGCGTAAGCATCCTTACAGAGTTAAATCCCTAAATGAACACTGGTCCTCAATGGATAGAAATGCCCCTATTTTCCATTACCATACATAACATCACTATGCCTGGGATAAGATTTTCTCTTTTTGGCAAGTTTATTCTTGTTTTTCCCCAGAGTAAAAGAAACAAAAAAAAATGCCAGGTAAGATGTTGGAATGCTCCTCTTGCAGGATGTGGGAGATCAGGGAGACCTCTGGTATCCCTGACGACAACACCTGCAAAAGATGCATCCAGCTGCAGCTGCTAGCAAAGCTTGTTAGGGAACTGGAGAAGGAGCTTGATGACCTCCGTCTAATTAGGGAGAATGAGAAATATATAGACAGTAGCTTTAGGAAGGTAGTTACACTTAAGCAGCACAGCACAGGAAATTGGGTTACTGTAAGGAGAGGAAGTGGAAATGTGAAAGGACAGGCAGAGCAGGGTTCTCCTGTGGCCATTCCCCTCCGCAATAGGTATACTGAATTGGATACTGTTGAGGGGGATACTTTACCTGGGACAAGCTGCAACAGCAGGAACTCGGATACTGAGTCTGGTTCTGCAGCACAAAAGGGTGGGAGGAAGAAGAGGAGAGTGGTAGTGATAGGGGACTCAACGGTCAGAGGTACGGACCGGAGGTTCTGTGGTCGGGACAGAGACTCCCGTATGGTTTGCTGCCTCCCGGGTGCCAAGGTCAGGGATGTCTCTGATCGCGTGCACAGCATTCTAAAGTGAGAAGGTGATCAGCCAAATTTTGTGGTGCACATCGGTACCAATGACATAGGTAGGAAGAGTGAGGAGGTCCTAAAGAGAGAGTATAGGGACTTTGGAAGGAAGTTAAAAAGCAGGACCCCAAGGGTAGTAATCTCAGGATTGCTACCTGTACTATGTGCCAGTGAGGGTAAGAGTAGGATGCTTGGGCAGATGAACATGTGGCTGAGGAACTGGTGTAGGGGGCAGGGTTTCCGATTCTTGGATCATTAGGACCTCTGCTGGGGCAGGTGGGACCTATACAAGAGAGACAGGTTACACCTAAACTACAAGGGGACCAATATGCTTGCAGGGAGGTTTGCTAGTGTTATTGGGGAGCGTTTAAACTAGATTTGCAGGGGGATGGGAACCAGAGTGCCAGAGCAGATAGTGCAGCGGGGATAAAAAAACAGTTTAGTTCAAGCAAAATCACAAATGGAAGGATTGAGTGTGGTGGAAATAATCTTTTGAGGTGTGTCTACTTCAATGCCAGGAGTATTGTGGGGAAGGCAGATGAGCTGAAGGCGTGGATTGACATGTGGAAATATGACATTATAGCCATTAGTGAAACTTAGCTACAGGATTGGCAGCTCAATGTTCCAGGGTTCCAATGTTTCAGACGTGATAGAGGCAGAGGGATAAACGTGTTGGCGGGGCGGGGGGGGGGGGGGGGCATTGTTGGTCAGGGAAAATGTTACAGCGTTACTCAGCGTTACAGCGTTACTCCCTAATCAGGATAGATTAGGGAGCTTGTCTACAGAGGCCCTATGGGTGGAGCTGAGAGACAGGAAAGGTATGACCACATTAATTGGGTTGTATTATAGACCACCCAATAGTCAGTGAGAATTGGAGGAGCAAATCAGCAGAGAGATAACTGACAACTGCAAGAAACACAAAGTTATGATAGTAGGGGATTTTAATTTTCCACATATAGATTGGGACTCGCATACTGTCAAAGGTTTAGACAGGGTAGAGTTTGTAAAATGTGTTCAAGAGAATTTTCTACATCAGTATATAGAGGTGCCAACTAGAGAGGATGCGATATTGGATCTCCTATTGGGAAATGAGTTAGGGTAAGTGATAGATGTGAGTGTGAGGGAACACTTTGGATCCAGTGATCATAATGCCAATAGTTTCAACCTGATCATGGATAAGGATAGATCCGGTTGAAGTTCTGAACTGGAAAAAGGCCAAATTTGATGAAATGAGAAGGGATCTGGGAAGTATGGATTGGCACAGGCTTTTCTCTGGTAAGGATGTAAATGGAAAGTGGGAGGCCTTCAAAGGAGAAATTTTGAGAGTGCAGAGTTTGTGTGTTCCTGTCAGGATTGAAGGCAAAGTAAATAGGAATAAGGAACCTTGGTTCTCGAGGGAGATTGTCACACTGATTAAGAGGAAGAGAGAGTTGTATGAAATGTACAGGCAGCAAGGAACAGATCGGATGCTCGAGGAGTATAAAAAGTGCAAGAAGCTGCTTAAGAGGGAAATCAGGAGGGCTAAAAGAAGACATGAGGTTGCTTTAGCAGACAGAGTGAAAGAAAATCCAAACAGCTTCTATAGATATGTAAGGAGCAAAAGGATAGTGAGGGATAAAATTGGTCCTCTTGAAGACCAGGGTAGTAGACTGTGTATGGAGCCAAAAGAGATGGGGGAGCTACTAAATGGGTTTTTTGCATTCGTATTTACTGAGGAAACGAGCATGGAGTCTACGGAAATAGGGCAAACAGGTAGGGAGGTCATGGAACATTTATAGATTAAAGGGGAGGAGGTTCTGGCTGTCTTGAGCAAATCGGAGTGGATAAATCCCCAGGACCGGACAGGGTATTCCCAAGGACCTTGACGGAGGCTAGTGCTGAATTTGCAGGGGCCCTGGCAGACATATTTAAAATGTCAGTATTCACAAGGAGGTGCCGGATGATTGGAGGTGGCTCATATTGTTCCGTTGTTTAAAAAAGGTTCCAAAAGAAATCCAGGAAATTATAGGCCAGTAGGTTTGACGTTGGTGGTGGAAAAGTTACTGGAAGGTGTGATAAGGGATAGGATCTACAAATATTTGGATCGACAGGGACTTATTAGGGAGAGTCAACATGGCTTTGTGCGTGGTAGGTCATGTTTGACCAATCTATTAGAGTTTTTTGAGGAGGTTACTAGGAAAGTGGATGAAGAGAAGGCGGTGGATGTTGTCTACCTGGATTTTATCAAGGCCTTTGACAAGATACCCCATGGGAGGTTAGTTAGGAAGGTTCAGTCACTAGGCATACATGGGGAGGTAGTAAATTGGATTAGACACTGGCTCAATGGAAGAAGCCAGAGAGTGGTTGTGGAAGATTGCTTCTCTGAGTGGAGGCTTGTGACTAGTGGTGTGTCGCAGCGATTGGTGTTGGGTCCATTGTTGTTTATCATCTATATCAATGATCTGGATGATAACCTGGTAAATTGGATCAGCAAATTTGCTGTTGATACAAAGGTTGGAGGTGTAGTGGACAGTAAGGTAGGTTTTCAAAGCTTGCAGAGGGATTTGGATCAACTAGAAAAATGGGCTGAAAAATGGCAACTGGAATTTATCGCAGACAAGTGGGAGGTATTGCACTTTGGAAGGACAAACCAAAGTAGAATGTACAGGCTAAATGGTAGGACTCTGAAGACTGCAGTTGAACAGAGGGATCTGGGAATACAAGTACAGAATTCCCTAAAAGTGACTTCACAGGTGGATAGGGTCGTAAAGAGTGCTTTTGGTACATTGACCTTTATAAGTCAGAGTATCGAGTATAAAAGTTGGAGTGTTATGGTAAGGTTGTATAAGGCACTGGTGAGGCCGAATTTAGAGTATTGTGTACAGTTTTGGTCACCTAGTTACAAGAAGGATGTAAATAAGGTTGAAAGAGTGCAGAGAATGTTCACAAGGATTTTGCCAGGACTTGAGAAGCTGAGTTACAGACAGAGGTTGAATAGGTTAGGAGTTTATTCCCTGGAGCGTAGAAGAATGAGGGGAGATTTGATAGAGGTATATAAGATTTTGATGAGTATGGATAGAGTGAATGCAAGCAGGCTTTTTCCACTGAAGCTAGGGGAGGAAAAAACCAGAGAGCATGGGTTAAGGGTTAAGGGTGAAAGGAGAAAAGTTTACAGGGAATAATAGGGGGGGGCTTCTTCATGCAGAGAGTGGTGGGAGTGTGGAATGAGCTGCTGGATAAAGTGGTAAATGCGGGGTCACTTTTAACATTGAAGATAAACTTGGATGGGTTCATGGATGAGAGGGGTGTAGAGGGATATGGTCCAAGTGGAGGTCAGTGGGACTGTGCAAAAAATGGTTCGGCACAGACAAGAAGGGCCAAAAGGCCTGTTTCTGAGCTGTAATTTTCTATGGTTCTAAGCCATATGCCTGGAAGAATAATCCTTCTTTTTTACATTGTTCTGGTAGCAGAAACCCTTCACTTGGTGCCACTCGTCAGTAACATCTGCAGCCAATTGCTCAGTGTCACCCAAGCCTCTTCTCAGCTGTTTGACAATAATAACCCTCTTAGCATCTGTGTCTTTCCCAGCCAGAATCTCAAACACGTAGATGAATGGACTCCTACTTCTATCATCCCTATGAAAGCAAAATCTTCCAGCAAGAATCTGGCCACATGTATCTCTAGTTGTTTTTAAAGATCTGATTGTGAGGAATAGGTGGACGGATTTTTAATTCATGAGCATTTGAAGGGCAATGGTGAACAGACAGGAGAGTGGAGTTGAGGCCAAGATGACATCAGCCATGATCGTATTAAAGGCGAAGCAGGCTTGGGGGGCTAAATTGCTTACTGCTGCTCCATCAGCACAAATCATAGGAATTCTTCCTCCCCCATTTAGTGGTCCTCTCGCTGGGTGCAATCTTATACTTCTAGAATATGAGCTTGAGTCAGGACCACTTCCAGGTCACAAACCCACTCTTCTTTTAGAGTGCCAGCCTGGCAAATCTTCCTGAAGATAACCAATTAAGAGGCCACTCCTAGATCCACCATCCAATTAAGGATAGTGGTCAATTCCCTGAGGGGATGACAGCCCCATCACCAAAGATAGGCACTGTCAAACTTGGAGGAGGAACACAAGGCTGCCAGCATCCTGAGGCACACCCCAAAGAATGCTGACCAAAACAGAACCAAACAGCAGCCACAGCTGCCAGGCCATCCTCTGAAGTGCACTGATGTCTGTGGCTCTGGTGGGTGGGTAAACAGGACGTCTTGTAGAGAACCCCAGGCCAGCTGCTGTCAAGGTACCTGCCAGGTAGACCTTTAGTGGGAAGATGAACACAGCCAACAAATGAACATTTAGTTATATAGATAAGTCACCCACTGCAGCGGGGTGTGCAGATTCTGCTGGTGATGACCTGTCTTCAGGAAGAACATTGGAGGCAGGAACACATTGGCCACTAATCCAACGCTTACCTCTCTGAAATTCCTCCTGTTTCCCCTCTTTCAAGCTTGTCTCACCCTACAGCGCAAGAAGGATTTTACTCTCTGTCTCTCCTTCGCCCAGTTTACAATGTGCTTTCTCTCTCTTCCTCACTTTTTCTTGCTCTCTTCCTTCTTTCTCTCCCCCTCCAGTTTGTGTTGCCCTCTCTCTTCCTCCCCCTCTCACTTGGCGTTGTTCGCCATTTCTCCCTTCCTCCCCCTCTTCCAATTTGTTGTTCTCCCTCTCAGCCTATTTTGGTCTCTCTGCCTTCCTCTCTCAATTTATATCACATAAGAACATGAGAAATAGGAGCAGAAGCAGACCATATTGCCTATCAAGTCAGCTCTGCCATTCAATACAATCATGGCTGGTCCTAGGGTCCTATTCCTTGATTCCCTGAGATACCAAAAATCTGTCTGTCTCAGCCAGAATGTACTATTTCAATACATTCATTACTGGAATATCCCCAATCCTCTAGATTGTGAAAGATTTGAGAGATTTACAATCCTCTGAGTGAAGAAATGTCTCCTGATCTCGGTCCTAATTTTTTTTTTGACAGGCAAGTAATTGTAGATATTTATTCTGTAAAGTGTGCATCTTCATTTGAAACAAAAATAGTAGGTCAATATATTTATGATTTATAGTAAATTATGTTTGAGACACAATAGTGATTGTCCCAGAGCTAGTGTGGCAGCTCATGTTGCTCCAGCTTATAGTGAAATCCACAGGATGAACATCCCTGGGGATTCCCTGAATGAAGCCAGAACCAAACAATCGCAGTGTTATCCTCTTCACAAATGAAGCCAATAATTCTCTTGTCGGTGACTGAAGGAACAACATGAGGATTCTCCTTGGTACCTGCATACTCTTTGGGTTTGAAGATACTGCAGGGATCCATCCCTTTCTTCAGAGCTTGCAATCTCTTGCGCCCAAGTCCAGTTGACTGCTCTTCATCTGTTGGAATACCTGCAGATGCTATGGGCCTGGCCATGACCCTGGCCGTGGGCATCCTGGGTACCGCTAGGCAGTTGAGGCCCCGAGACAGCCATCTCCACCTGACAATCACCATCATTCCAGCACTGACTGAGTCCTAATGATTGCTCCATTAACCTCAGACCATGGCTCCATGTTCTGGATTCCCCAGCTGTGGGAACAATCTCTTCAGAATCTAACATGTGTTTCTCTTTCTCCCTTGCTCAGTTTGTTTTTTGTTCTCTCTCTTCGTCTCTTCTTACCATTTCTTTCTTTGAGGACTCACAGGCAGAATTTTCCCAAACATTTCTCAGTGTCAGGCTCAGTTTGAAAACCAACATGTCTCTCTCTGGATGTACAGCCGAGCTTTCACTCCAGCATTTCTGGCACTCTGTGCGCAGAGATCCTGGGAGCACGGTTTACATCATCACTCTGGTGGGGTGTGGTCTAATAGAGCCAGCAAAGCCAACTCCATAGAGATCGGATGATCATCTTTAATGGGCACCCCAATCTGATCAAAAAATAAACTCTCCCCTCCCTTACAAGCATCAGAGTGAGCCACCCATCATGCACTCCCTTCTCCTAGCATCATGGTGAGCCTCTAGGCATTGGGGCAGTGCCCCCCCCCTTACAGGCACTGCCAACACCCCCCACAGGCATCATTCACCCCTTCAAAAGGCATCACTTCCCCGTCCTTATTAGGCAGTGGCCTCCTCCCTCACAGGCATTGCCCCTTTCCCCCCCTCACAGGCATCAGCCTCTCCTCTCACAGGCATTGCCCCCACCTGCCCCTTCCTCCTCATAGTTCCCAGAGGTCTTCCCCCATCAGTGCCAACCTGGCATAATCACTGGTTTATTTTTAAAAAGCCAGTACTGATTCATGCCAGCATGATATCATGCTAATTGGGTGAGACAATACATTGAGGGCAGAAGTAGCAGCGTTAAGCCCTATACTGATATTCACGTTTATTATAAATTATGTGAAACAGGCTCATGCATTTTCTGGACAAGAACCTGATCATTTCATCGGAGGCGGGTGTGGTGGGGATGGAAAATCAAACTCAAAACTTTTACCGGCACAAATACAGTTTTGGCCTCTGGTGAGATTTAGTGGCCATCATGGAATTTATGCCCAGGGTGAGCGTGGCTGCTAAATCATGGGCACAGCATTGCCCAGACAGTCATGCTGGCCCCAATCTGTCATTCTCACAACCGGCAATGATGCAGTGAGTTTCAGCAAGGTTCAGAAAACCTACATTGATTCTAAGTGACAGGCAATGGATTAGTCCAAGGGCAGAATTTAGTTTCTGCAAGGCAGATCCCATCCATAGCTGGAGAACTGGTGGGCAATTCCACATTACCTTTCAGTGAAAGGCTGACACAATTACCCACTAGGCACACACTTACCTGGACAGCACTGGGCCTCCTGTCAGATTGAGCCCTCAGTCGAGTGGAAATCCAAGCCCCAAGAGCTGCTGGCTGCAGCCGTTAACACATTGGAGCCTTCACCAGGGATTGTCACTAGATCTCTGAACAGAGATAAGCGGGACAATATGGGGGAGGGGGGGTCTCAGGAAGGGGTTGCTTTCAAAGAGGGGGGGTCAGGTGCAGGGGCAGGAGAATGGCTTTTAGCAGTGAATCCATCCCTTCCCAATACCAGGTCTCTTGGTTTGGCACTGTGATCCTGGGTAAGAGGGATTCCCCCGAGGACTGCTGACAACTCGAACAGTGTTTGCTGGGAAGCTTTCTGGAAGCAAATCTTGTTTAACCATGGAGCCACCATTAAATCCCAGTGCACTCAGTGATAATTGGATTTAAATGGCTCTCTGATAAGCCTTGTGCCTTCGTGCCACTCACTCAATCCGAAACAGTTTTCCCACTGGCAGATGTCAGATCTCAGACCTCCAGCGTGACGCTCTGGGCCTGTCTGCCATTTTGCCTATTTTAGTGGGCTCCACTAAATTCTGCCCCGCATGTGCAAACAAGAAATATGAGGAACATTTCTCTCGAGTTCATAATATAGAATCATAGAATCCTACAGTGCAGAAGGAGGCCATTTGGCCCATCAAGTCTGCACCGACCACAATCCCACCTAGGTCCTAGCCCCATAACCCCATGCCTTTACCCTGCTAGTCCCCCTAACACAATGGAGCAATTTATCACGGCCAATCCATCTAACCCACACGTCTTTGGACTGTGGGAGGAAACCGGAGCATCTAGAGGAAACCCACACAAACACAGGGAGAATATGCAAACTCCACACAGTAACCCGAAGCCAGAATTAAACCTAGGTCCCTGACACTCTGAGGCAACAGCATTAACCACTGTGCCACAATGCTGCCCACTGCGCTCTGAGTAGCTCTCAGGAGACCCTACACTCATTGGGAAGGGTTGGGAACCCCAGCTATCACTCATAGTCAAAATTACCCTCAATGATTCAGAACATTGGCTAGCCATTTTTACTACAATCTCCTCAAATGAACTCCTGGTTCCAAATTTATTTCTCCTTATCCTGACACTGGCTCCATATTCTAGATTTGTAACACAATCAAGCCAGCCGTTAGTTCTATTTATCTGCGTGAAGACGGATTGAAATTACAGTTCTATAGTTACAATCTGAGACAAAAAGAAATCAGAGACATGACTCAGAACACATCTGCAGGTAAGTGTGAATGCGATTTATTACTTCAGGAAAGAAACAAAATCATGCACAATCGAGTGTCTCTAGGCACTGGAATTCTATGACAAGTTTTAATGAATGACATTCTGTCCAGACTCTCCAGCTCAGATGTTGCTAATACCCTGGGGGTGAACAAATTAAATTGCAACACATTTCTGAAGCTTCAGCTACTGCTTACTTTCCACCCTAGTTAAGTATAGACTCATTAAACAGCACAATGAAACCATGAAACAGTAGGCAATTACCTTGGTTCTCTTTGTATAACACCCACCTCCTTCCTCCAACACAGACCTGCCTGCAGCTATTAACAAATTGATCCAACATTGTTACATTGTGGCTATTAGGAACAGTGTAACTGAAGCTCAAACCATTGTGTTTACTTTTGGGTTACACAATCGTTACAGACTCAGCAGGAAGATGTCAGGCTGGCCCCGACCCTGACAAGCTAGGAACCAGCCTGCTCTGAAAACTTAGCTGCCACGTTGGCTTCTGTGTCAGGTTCACACTACAGCAAAAGCTGTAACTACAAAGCTCATATTGGCAGAACCTCACAGAAAAACAGCATGAAAGACCATTTACACTGTTCTTACAGCAGTTCTGCCAATCAGCAGCAGAGTATGAGAACCACTGATGAATTTTCAGGCTAATTTCTGTTGAAGAGCACAGAAATGGCAGCATATGCTGTCTAGTCAGTGATACTCTGGAAGATGCATCTACATGGACAATCAGTGAAAGGAGGTTTAGGTTCAGCATTCTTATTTCTCACTTAATTTGATTCTTTCTTTTATTTCCTTAAAACGTTTCACTATATCGCTTTTCTGCCACTTACTGTGGAGGTGCCTTCCTCCTCCTCTTCCAACAGGACATAAAATGTAACTTATCTTTGTTTCCCAAAAGAGGGACACTGTACCACAACAAATGGGGACAATCTTTCACATAACCCTCACTCTGAATTAGTCCCAAAGCAGCTGCAGCGTCAAGAGGGTTGGGGGGAGGGGGAGCAATCAGAAGATCTCACCTGATTATCACACGTACATAAGGCACAAATAAGTCTGCACACACCTTCTCCCCTTCATCATCACCATCATCTACAAAAATCTACAATATTTTCCAATGACAATTTAACTGACAGTTCCTATTCAGGCAATCTCAAAATCGCTCCAAAATCATGTCAATGATGTTTACATGTTGCAATAAGTTTAGTGCAAACCTAACTTTAACCAATAATAAACTGTGTGAATGTATTCCTTCAGCACTGTATGTCTCCCTCATACCAAAGTGGGAAGGTGGAATATTTAATCTTAATCGAGATACATCTGAATGATAGGTGAGACAAAAGTGATTTGATTTGATTTATTATTGTCACATGTATTAGTATACAGTGAAAAATATTGTTTCTTGTGCACTATACAGATAAAGCATAACCATACATAGAAAAATAAAGGAGACAGTGCAGAATGTAGTGTTGCAGTCAGAGCTAGGGTTTAGAGAAAGGTCAACTTAATGTAAGGTAGGTCCATTTAAAAGTCTGATGGCAGCAGTGAAGAAGCTGTTCTTGAGTTGGTTGGTATGTGACCTCAGACTTGTGTATCTTTTTCCCAATGGAAGAAAATGGAAGAGAGAATGTCTAGATGCATGGGGTCCTTGATTATGGTGGCTGCTTTTCCAAAGCAGCGGGAAGTGTATACAGAGTTAACGGATGGGAGACGGTTTGCATGATGGATTAGAGTCAATTACAACCCTTTGTAGTTTCTTGTGGTCTTGGTCAGAGCAGGAACCATACCAAGCTGTGATATAACTAGAAAAGATGCTTTCTATAGTGTATCTGTAAAAGTTGGTGAGAGTCGTAGCGGACATGGCTGAAATTTGTATGCCAGTATCACCCTCCTGCAATCAGATGACATTTGCCTCACGGCAGTTAAATCCTTTTGATTTGATTTGGTTTATTATTGTCACATGTATTAGTACACAGTGAAAAGTATTGTTTCTTGCGCATTATACAGGCAAACCATACCACACGTAGGGAAGGAGAGGGTGCAGAATGTAGTGTTACAGTCATAGCTAGGATGTAGAGAATGATTAATTTAACATAAGGTAGGTCCTTTCAGGAGTCTGATGGCAGCAGACAAACCCTGGAATGGAATGATGCAGACTATGTTTTTTGTGCAGCAGCCTGCCTCTACTCTTTCATATGTGCAAATAATTAGAGGAATGATTGGAAGATCTGTATACATATATACATACGTCAACAGATATATGCAAAAGTAGATGGATAGAGGGAAAGGAAAAGAGCAAAAGAAAATTAAAGTCATCCATAAAGTTCACCTTAACAATCTTGTACTTTGCCTTCTCATATGCATTGGTCTGCAGGAAAGCTTGCTAAGAACATCAGTGAAGCTCTGTGAGGAGTCACTTATTTGTACCCCCAAGTGACAGCCTTCTCTAATCGGGTGCCTGAGGCCCCTATAACAGCAGTCTGGGGAAGCACAATCTGCTTTTAGTTTCTGCTTCACGGGCACCTCTTCAACGATCTGGCTTGAGCTTCTACATACTGTATTTGGACTGCACACATGGGTAGCAGACTGCTCCACTGGCGCTGTGTGTCATCTGCAGTTTACTATATGCCATGCCCCAGTGCTGGCACTTATACCTGAAGCAGGACCTATGAGATTTCAAACTCCAGGCTCTTTAGCTGAGGGAGCAATGCCGCCAGACCCTCCTTTCATCAATATCTTCCTCAACTTAAACCCCACGTTGATCATAGTCATCCCTGCTTATGTATCACCTAATCTCCTCCCATGTGGCTCATTTCACCATAGGATGGATATCTCAGAGCTGGTATCTGGGAGCACAATTGTGCATGATGGTGCTGCGAAGTACTACAGGGCTGGATGTACAAGACCCTGGAGTCTCTTCCTTTTCCTCTTCTTCCTCTGGCATGGCTAGAAAAGGAAAAGAGGAAGAGCACATGGAAGGGAATGCTGAGGGGCAGAATTCACATTCTTTTCTGTCGGAGAGATGAGGGTTTCATGATCTGGTACAAGGTATAAAGGGGCAAGAAAGAAAAGTAGAAATGTGGTGACAAATTTGCAATCGGCACCTGCATTCCTTTTTCCTCACCTTCAACCAGCTGTGCAGAATCCCTTCCTAAAAGCTCAAATACCTTATCCTCAAAAGTCAGAGGGTGGAGGCTAGGGATTAATCAGTTCTTGTCCCTCTCCTATCAGTATTATTATGGGCTGTATTTTCCTTGAAACAGAATGCAGAAAGTGAGAATAATTTCTAGTTGCCAGAGGTGCAGCCAAAATGCATACAAAATGCAGGTGATTCCAGCTGCATGAACTGAAAAGTTACCTACCACTTTTAGCAGGATGAAAGAATATAAGGATGTGAATGAAGGAATACTTTCAGATGAACATAGAGGGTGGAAAGGGAACGCTGCTATCTCATGGACATTAAAGATAAGCTAACGGAATGAGAATGAGGCAATTAGACAAGTTGCAAATTTGCTTATTTATTCTTTGAAAGGGTGACTGGCTTCCTTTATTTTGCCACACCTGAAAAGAGGATTTCAGTTTTTCCAGCAGAGAGACATGTCAGTGAGGATTTTTCTGGTTGCATTGTGATACTATTGCTTCTGTACTGCGATTTAAGAGCCAGTGTCACTGGGTATCTCCCACACCAGTTAACTCCATCGAGAAGCATGTCCACAGACTCACTGCTCAGTCTCATGAGGATATTATCTGGTCACAAAGTTCTAAATGCTCCTCTAAATCCAAACTGTTAGCTGCTGCAAGCCTTTTAACCTTGTACAAGTTTCTGCTTCCCAAGTGTCAAGCTCTCAAAGTGTAATCCTCTTGAGAGCTCCTATCATTGTTCAGTTTAGACCAACTCAATAAACTCTAATGTGGCTGCCCATTTCTCAGTGGACAGCTGCAAATCAGGCTCTGTCATCTTCCTCAGAGTTTTTCTGAAGTGATAAAATTGGATTTCAGTGTTTGCATGTGAAGAGTGCTTGAGGTACTGAGCAGCATTGGTAAAAATACATCTCAGAAAAGTCAGTGCCAATCAAAAGAGGAGATCAAAATGGCAACACAACACACAAGGAGTAAAAAATGCAATAAATGCTTAAAGCAAATGATATCTTGGGGTGTTAACCGAAATATTCCCATGAGGGCATAAAGAGCCATTTATATCAAAGTTGATTGATGTCCCATCCTTTTAACACACCGGTCAACACAAACCGTAGTCTTCAGGTGGGGAGATTTAGACCTGGATCTGCAGGAGTAATCCAGACCCAATTTTAAAGACACAGGTACATTTTCATTTTCACATCATGACTGGTAATCTGGTGGAATGTATAGCCCACATTGCCCGTATAACTTCAGTGTCAATGTAATCCTATTTGTGATACTACTCTAAAATGTTACACATTCCATCCAATATCCATTCAAACTCTCCTTCAGGCAGATAATCCAATCTATCTGATTACCCTTCTTCTCCTGTATCTTGGTCGCTTTCCTCACCCACCCCAAGGTAGTGAAGCTAAAGATTTACCCCATGCATTTCATGTTTGCTTCTGCATAATTGTTTTATTTAATGTTATTTCTAGTTACAGCATTTTGGAAAGTTGCATTAGCTGGATCATTGAAGTTTCTCTACAGTACAGACTGGGGAGGCGAAGGTTGTAAATCTAAGATGCTACAATTACGTTGATATTGCACCTTTAAGAAATATACGCATATCACTTTTCTTGTAAGGGGTATGTTTAGAATTCAGATCTGCTTTGCAGGTGCCAATTTGCCTAAGAAATCTTTTAAATTGGTAGCTCGGTGAACTGGACAAGTTGTTAGGGTGTTTGTTTTAAGCTGAGCATTTGTGTTTACTTAGGTTTCCCCTGGGGTTTCAGTGTAGCATTTTGATTAGGTTGATTGACAGGGACAGAGCCATAGGCTTAATGGAAGGAGCTAAGTTTGCAGGGAAGATACACAGTTTCTCTTTCATTTTTAAAATACGCAGTTACTGCCTGATTCTGAAGAAGCTGCAACAATGAATCATAGAATCCGTACAGTGCAGAAGGAGGCCATTGGGCCCATCGGGACTCAATCAGAGCATCTTACCCAGGCTCTATCCCCGTTGCCCCACATATTCACCCCATTAATTCCCTTAACTTATCCATCTTAGGACACTAAGGGGCAATTCACCACAGCCAATTCACCTAACTCATACATCTTTGAACTGTCAATTCTTTACAGTTTCGAATGGCAGTTTGCAAGTGAAAGGATGTGAAATATGTGTCACGTCTTCCTCTTTGTGAGTAGTGTAATGACCAATGGACTGCACTATGGCCTCAGGAGAGAGGCAGCATCCATTTTACTGGAAGCAGTTTGATTATTTCCTTCAGAATCTCAAACACTGCTTATCCTGTGCCACCTCCCATCTCTCGGCGATGAGAGGATTCAGGGGCTCCACCATTTTCAACTTCTAGATATAGTTTCCAATCCCTTACTAACTCCAAATTACGTAGCATGCTTAATTGTTGGGGTAACTCTAATTTTTTTTTCAGGCAATAGCAGTGACCATTCAGAATCATTATAGAATCTTTAGTCATTTTGGATTAGACTTTTACTAATACCTTGACTCAGCAGACCCACCACACATAAATGGCCCTGCATGCATGATTTCCAACTGCAGGGAGGCAGGGAGCTAACTAATAATTGGCCGCAACAGGATGTAGATTTGTGATGGGGATGCAGGAATGGTGATGGCAGTTGGGAGGGAGGGTATTCAGAGTATGTTCTTATTCTATGACTTCCAGGCTTTACCATTCCAGAGGATCACTAATATTCTCCCTCTTTGCTTCCATTCTCTGGGAAACCATATCAGCTCCTACATATCTTTTATGATGCATGTATTTTCTCAGGGTAAGAACTGGCAATCAATTAAGAAAATCCTGCGAAGGGGACAGGAAGGCTTTGTGTATGTGCACAGAATGATATGGAGGGTTTTAAGGAGGGTACTGGGACAAAGTGATCAAAGGTTGCCCATTGTGAGTAAAGAGAGGGGGAATGTGCAAGAAATTAGGGTCAGAGAAACTCTGGGGGCAGTCTTACTGGCTCGTCCTGATGGTCGATCGGTGTGACGAGCTAATAAGATCGCGCAAGGGGCAAAAAATCGGCTTTGCACTCAGTTTCTTGCCTCTCACGATACTATCGGCACTGTGAAGTCAGCTTTGCACCTGGGATGGATGCAAGGCTGATTAAAATATTTAAATCTAAATTTAAATGTTATTAGTGAATGCAGGATGCAATTGTCCTGGCCCACTTGCCTTAACGGCCTCACTGTTGGAGATCCTCACCCGTGAGGATCATGTAAGGTCCCCAGCAACGGTGAGCAGATGTGATGGCCACACTGGTGGGACTAAAGCCACTGATGCCCCCCCAGGTGGTCAGAAGCAGGGCTGCAATGTCATTTGGTCATGCCAGCCTGAGATCTTGGGAATGCCAACCTGGCACTGCCACCGTGGCACTGTCCACTGGGCACCCTGGCATTGCCCACCCAGCACCGGGCAATGCCAAGCAGCAGGGCCTAAGGAGAGAGGACGAGGCCTAAGGAGGGGGGGGGGAGGTGGGCAATGCACTCTACAATCAGAGATCAGCCAAGGCAATGACTGGCCAGGAGGGGGAGTGTCGGGGCAGCGATCAGCCAGGAGTGGGTATCGGGGCAGTGATCAGTTGGAGAGGACAGTGATCAGCCAGCGAGACCAGTAATCTGGAGGATGATATCCGGGAGCGGGTGGGGAATGGCGAGGCAATATCCATGGGGGCGGGAGGAGTGACAGATCTCTCAGATTATATTGGTGTATAATCAATATTGATTATACACCAATATTCCATGGAATACTGAGAAATCAAGGCGCAGGCACAATAGTGCCCCTTGCAGTCAATAGGCAAGAAAATACCCTGTCCACTCCCCCTACTGGGTGAAATGCACTTTTGCCTCTTTTTTCCTCTGAGTGGCACAAGACTGTGTCTGAGAGCTCACCCAAAAAATTGGCCCGATTCTCTCCTGTTTTCATGCTCATTTGGTACTTAGAATTTTTTTTGGCAAGATCGCCCCCTGGATGTTCAGTTGAGGTGATTGTGGGACTAAAGGAGTAACGGTAGACAGGAAAACAAATTTAAAGACTAGGATGAAAATTTTACATTCCAGGCATAGGGTAAGCAGGAACCACTAGAGGTGTGTGACAATATAGGTGACAAGTAAGTATGTCTTGGTGCGTGATCAGAGATGAATGGCAAATGTAAGAATCATGATGAAGTTTGTAGAGAGTGGAAAATGAGAGGCCAGCATGGAATTAATTAAGGATCTTGAAGTGATAAATGCATGTATAAAAACACAAGTGAGAAAACCCTATATATATTTGTGCTACTCGCCAAGGGAAAATGACAGCAACTGAAAATCCATTAAATGGCCTTTCAACTACTGTAATAGAAATGTCAGAAAAACTGATTAAAAGATATCAATCAGTTAGAGAACTGTTCAGTGAGGTGGAAATGTGTGCATTATAAAACAGGGTAAAAACTAACCCATGTATGTTGAAGAAATGAAATTACAGCATCAACTATATTCTCCATTGCTGCCTTACTGAATTTAAGATAGAGATTTAATTACAGGATTAGTTCAACATCTTCCCATCCCAACCAAATAGAATGGTTCTTTTAAAAATCAGTCTGCTCAGCTTCCCTTATTCACTTACACAAACATCCTTAATCTCAATCCACAGTGAAGTGTAGCGTTTAAAAAATGTCCAAAACTGGATTAATTTCCATAAAGTTCACATGAAAAGTTCTGAAGTAGGTATGTCCTAAAAATTATTATACACTGGATGAGGCAGACAGGGAAAAAATGATAACCATGTGCTTCTCTGAAACAACGAGGTAAGGAACTTTCCACAAGCTGTGTCCTCCCTGTACATGTTCCAATTATCCTCTCACTGATGACTGTGAGAATGGGCCAAGCCACTCCCTCCAGGCAGACAGCCCATTAATCGACAGCAGATTCCTTCGACATTACTTGAACTTAAAACGTTATGACTGCACCCCAGCTACAGAATGCTATTGGCTAGCACTTTCTCAACCATCTTTATCCAATCAGATTTTCTGGAAAAAGCCGTTACAAAAATAAACCAGGAAATTATTTCACCCGCGATTCAATATCTACAGCAGTCTGGAAGAAATGGCCTCATCACCAGCCGACAGCATTATTTGAGTAAGCTCTGTAACATTTGGTTTGCAGATGGTCTTGACTTTGCAGCAGTAACATGAAGACACATTTTGGACTGAATCTTACTGTAAAACAATTCAGAAATTTTAAGCTAATATTTCTTATTTTGTCCAGTTTACACTTCTAAAGATATATCAATTTTTAAAATTAAAAATACTACTTTATCCCTCTTTTTGGTTCCTCTGTGCAATACATCAAGCTGGCCACCCTGTAGCCTATGACCACACACACACACACACACACACACACACACATATATAGAGAGAGGGAGACAGAGAGATTCAAGTGAAGTAGCCCAAGGGTGATACTGACTCAGTTTTGTCGTCTCTCTAGATTTGGTGGAATCTTCTGCTCCGTGGAGGCCGGAAGAGCATTTAATTAGGTAGGATGGTGGTTTATTTGAACATGGTCTACTGCCCTCTTAAATTATGGACAGGAAGGCCCATGGCCGACCTTCTCACTCCATTGCCTGTTGGCCACTTAAGAACGTCATCCCGCTACCGTTGGTATTATCTCAGATGCAGAAGTGCGGCATGTAAGACAGCTAAAACTGTGCATTCAACTTCTCACCTCCTGCAGGAACCCCTCGATCAAAAGCACTGAATACCTGATTGCAGAACTTGATATCAGGAAGGGGCTGTAAGAACCTCCCTCTGCCTTGCTGCCAATATCCTTGACCCTTTCCCCACAACGCATATCACATGAAACCACTCCCCGCCTCTGCCCACCTGGGTTGCTTTGTGAAGATGCATCGCTGGCCTTGCCATTGCTAAGTGGCACATGATTTGGTGAAAGAAAAGCAGCACGGGTTTCCTGTCAACTCTCCAGGCGAAACCCCTGACACCTCAACAAAATTTTGCACGAAGCCTCTCCCTGGTACCTCCCCCAGTAACCAGGTTATGGTCAGTGAAATTACTGTATGGGGAATCACATGCAATGCCTCCTACAATTCTGTGCTGCTATGCTGAACAGATGGTCCATGGCCATTTTGACTTTCAAGAAATAGCTTCCTGCACCATAAACCTGTTTCACTGAAAGCATTCCTTTCAAAACAATCCATCATATCCAATTTGAAAACAGCTGACTCTGTTACTTTCAAAATAAAATCAACTTTGATTACTCACATACTCAGCACATGATTTTTTTTCTCTTGATTGATTCATTCACTTTTAGTTTTTTTTATACAGTGGAATCTATCTTAAAGCACAAAATGACTGTTGCATTTTGCATGTTTTGAGCATAACCAATGCTGCAATTGTAGTTCAGGAAGTGGTTCTGTGCCTCTTAATGGTGTAGGAAGTGTCCCATTTTTATTATGGATCAATTTCTCCAGTACCATGGGCACCTGTTTCAAGTCCTTTCACACTGGTGCTTGTTTGGGTTAGATTTCAGGAAACCAGTGTCTGTGAGCTAACTGCTTGTTGTTCACACTATTAAATCCAGCTCATTTACTCTGGCAGCAGAATCACGGACCCAATTTTTTACGGGTCTATGATTCTATGATTAGGATAAGGAAACTGGATTTGGTGCTGCAATTGCAGTAAGCAGTTTATGCCAGACTTCTAAAATCCAACCTTAAAAATACCACCACAAAAATTGTTTCGATCTTGTAAATAGTGAAGTTTTGTCAAAGGCCATTACCTCCCAGTAGGTGGAGAAGTCTATATAGACCAGCAAACAACAGTGACTGCTTCAGCTCCACAGCTTGCCATAATCAAAATAACTATTATGGATATGTTGCCATTGGAGGCACTGACAGCAGTGGTGTAGGTCAACACTAACCTTGCTGTTGGATTGCATTAAATCCAACAACACCAAGCCATAGCTGGTTTCAGCATCCCAGAGTAAAAACTGGTCAGCATTCCTTTTGCTGATAGCCTTGTGATACTTCTGGCTAGAATCGTGAATGACTGGCAAGTCTCAGCTTGGTTCTGATAATCTAGGCTGACAGTTTAGGTGCAGTATGGAAACAGAATCACACAATCCAAGATACCATCTTTCAGATCAGATATTAAAAGAGAAGACAAAGCAGTCTTGTCAACATCAATCTCAGATGTAAGTGCTGTTGGAAATATTTGTAGTGTTCAATTCAAAGTCAAAAATCTGTACAAAAATTAAATGCTCACAATATTTCTCAATTTTTGACAACAATTAAATTAAAAATATCTAACTATTGACTGTTACATTTGCATAATATCCTCAGAACTGTGACATTTTCTGAAGAAAAGGGTGAAAACGATAAGGTTGCTACAGCTGCAGGTATATTAAGGAGTACTGCCGAAATAAATGACTGCAAATTAAATCCCACAAGTCATTTATCATTTGGAATCTCCTCTCACCAGCTGTGTGATTTAGAATTAATTAACTTTTTTTTAACCCACTTTACCTGCCCATCAACGGCAGGGCCCCTTTGTTGGTTCGATGGGTGAGGATAAGGGTTATGGGCTCCACCATGTATGTCAGTTAACATCCAGCCAACAAGCAATGCATTTCTCCAGGGTAAGACTGACTGGTGTTCCTGCTTTCATTCATTTAGCTTCCATGACACCAAATGTTCTGGAACAAGCAAAGTTCCTATTTCCCCAGTGATCAAAGCCAGAAGCCTCACAAGACCATCAGAGAATTCAGACTGCAAGCTCTACCTCACTATAGTATCTGAGGCCATTAGATTGTCCATTTGAAGGGAGATTATCTGCATTCCCTATCAGTGATTGGATAGATGTACAAGCCAAGAATGTGAAATTCTTTCGAATTACACTTCCCAGATATTCTATACTTACAGCAGTGGTAGTAAATATACAAGTTAAGAATAATGCATTGTACATTTGTAAAGTAAGCAGATGGCAACAAACATTTAGGGACAAATATTTAGGGACAAATGTAGAGTATAGGGCTAACGGTAGGACTCTGAATAGTGTTGACGAACAGAGGGATCTAGGTGTATATGTGCATAGATCCCTGAAAGTTGGAAATCAAGTCGATAAGGTTGTTAGGAAGGCATACGGTGTCTTGGCATTTATTGGTAGGAGGATTGAATTTAGGAGCCGCAACGTCATGTTGCAACTGTACAAAACTCTGGTGCGGCCGCACTTGGAGTATTATGTACAGTTCTGGTCCCCACATTATAGGAAGGATGTGGAGGCATTGGAGAGGGTGCGGAGGAGGTTTACCAGGATGTTGCCTGGTATGGAGGGAAGGTCCTATGAGGAGAGACTGAGGGATTTGAGGTTGTTTTCGTTAGGAAGAAGGCGACTAAGAGGAGACCTTATTGAAACATACAAGATGATTAGAGGTTTAGATAGGGTGGACAGTGATAGCCTTTTTCCTCGGATGGAGAAAGCTAGCACGAGGGGACATAGCTTTAAATTAAGGGGTGGTAGTTATAGGATGGATGTCAGAGGTAGGTTCTTTACCCAGAGGGTGGTGAGGGAATGGAATGCAATGCCCTGCCTGCTGCAGTTGTAGATGCGCCTAGTTTGGGGGCGTTTAAGAGGTCCGTGGATAGGTTTATGGATGGAAAGGGATTGGTTTAGGTTAGAGGGTCATTGCTTTTTTCTTAATTGGTCGGCGCAACATCGTGGGCCGAAGGGCCTGTTCTGCGCTGTAATGTTCTATGTTCTATATTGGTACTTTAAACCACAGATAGATATACGAATGCTCTTGAATTTACATTATAATTAAATACATTGTCAAATATGTATCCATATCCTCATGAAAAAAACTTTCTTCCTCTTTCAGCTGGCAACTGTCCATTTCCAACATTTGCTATTTTTATTTTAGATTAGCATTTTTTGCACTCCAAAATTTCAGTTGAATTAACAAAAGCTGTTTCTGCCCGATGCTGAAAGAAAAACTTCAAATCAACTACAAGAAGGACTGTAATAGATATGGGTGCATTATGATTGTTCTGAAGGCTTTTGACAAGGTGTCTCACAGAAAGTTTGTGCTAAAATTCTGATTGTCACTTCAGATGAAATGTGGCAAGATGGATAAAAATCCTTAGGATTAGAGAACATCTGGAAGTGGTGTGCCCCAAGGTCACTGTTAGATGACGGACAAATGGACCTGAGCACAAAGTGCACCGTATCAAGTATGCTAACAATTCAATGGGATGAATTAGGAAAGATTATTTCCTTTAGTTATGGAATCAGAAATTAGGAGTTGTCAAATTTAAATTATCACTGAGCAAAATGAGAAGTTAGACAGATTTCTTCACACAGGAGACAAATACCACGTTAAGAGACAAAAACGAGTGAGATTAATTGGACAGTTCCACCAAAAAGTTAGTCGAGGCAAGATAGCCAAGGTTCCTTCTGCAGTGTGAAATTGAATGCTCTGCTAATGGAAATAGTTCAATAACAGCGGTTTTCCCATTTAAGAGTAAAGACAGTGCTTGGAATTATTTAGTGCCTTTACATCCTCATAAGGTTCCAACGCACTTCACAGCTAAGGATGTCTTTTTTTGAAGTGTAGTCACTATTTTAAAGTAGCTGCTTGTTGCAACTTGCCAGCAACCAGATGGAGACTGTTAGTGGTGTAGCATTCAATTGTTCAATTATTCAACGTTTGATCGTGTGTATCTGTCGGCTTATTGCTGTTGTTTGCTGTTAGCCAAACCTGGGTGCGATTACTGAGAAACAGAAGCTAAACTGAAAGCAACAAGCAGTAAGCTCGAGAGCAGACATTTTAAAGCATTGAATAAAACTTGTGTTCAGATATAGAATCATCTCAGCATATCGCCAAGTCTTAAAACAAAACAATTGGTGAGAAGGATTGGATAGTTTAAATTTTCTGACTTTAGCACTGTTCCTTTCTTTGCTGAGAGGTGCACCCATGCCATGGAATCAATAGATCTTGGGGTTCAAAACATGTTTTCTTGCAAGAAGGAAGAACATTCCAGATGTGGCAGTGACTCACAAGAAGGTGATACTTGTACATTTTCTCAGACATAAGGCCTGCAAATATTTGAGCAGGTCACAGAAGGTGTGCTTATGTTTGATGTGGCATTAACAGCTCTTGAAAAATACTTTTGACCAAAGAGTGATGATTGGACATGATCGCTTTTGAACAGGCTCAGCAATTTCTGCCTAGCCAAGAACAAATTTGGAATAAAAGTTGGTAGTAATGAAAAACAATGCTCATTCAGGTTAGACAGTGTCAAATTGTGTTATGCGATGCAAGGGCAAATGCATGCTGGTGGCATCTTTCTAGGGTAGAGTGACAGTAGCTGGAGTGAAGCAGCTAACCACCTTGTCTAACATGAATGAGTTAGCATGCAATGACATGTAATAGGATTGGACAATCACACAACAAACATCATTCGACATTTAAAAGGTGAAGATGGCATTCCTCACACATTTCAACCCACACATGCTGCAATAGATGTACCAGGAAATGTGACAGAATTGTACTTTCAAGTACATCAAAAAAAGTGAATGACCAATTGCTTAGGTTTCACACTAACTGTCGGAAGCTGACGTCAATACTCTACTGGAGAATGGAAAGCACCAGCCTATATCCATGCTGTGAACACTGACACGTATCTCTGAGAGAAGATTCATTCTGTGCACTAATCACCAAGCACTGACTACATTGGTAGCCATATCAGGATCTGGTGATTAACCGTCACAGATTTACAGACAGTCAAATTGTCTTCAACGTATAACTTTGAGCTTGCAGGTTCACGCAACTAAGTTGCTAAGAAGTTTAGTCACATTATTGTCACAATGACAATAGCGAAGAGACTTGTGACATTGGAGACTTGAGTGATCATGGTGATAACTGCAAATCTTGTTTCTCGAGAGGATTTGAAGGAAGAATGGGTGATAGTGGACTGCAGAATGTAAGACAATACCTAAAATCTGAGTGGCCTCAGAAAATAGAGGAAGAAATAGTTCCACAGTACATAATGAGGTTAGCTTGTTTCATGACAACTGTATCTCATGCAGAACTCGAGTGGTTATCCCAAAAGCACTACAGCGATTTGTACTGCATCTTGTCCATTAAAGGACACCTGGGTGAGGTTAAGATGAAACAATGAATCTGTGAAGCAGTCTGGTGGCCAGCAATTGGTTTCTGCTACCTTCAGTAATTCCTATCCCTAATCAGTTACTAAAGAGGTCAGGTAGGGTCTGAATACTGCTGCAGGTAGGAAAATCCAGCTGTTGGAAAATTCCATTCTCCTTGGCACGATCCTGCTGGAAGTTCACCAAAATATTCCAACTTTTCAGTGATTTTCACCTTCAGTTGCATTACTGCTATGAGTGAGGTGAAGAGGTCAGTCTGAGTTTGAGGGTAACTGGAGGTTCCTCTGCTTGGAATCATGTTTTTCATTCGAGATGTAATGTTTACTTTACCACAAGGTAAGAACAATCTGCAAAACCACCTCTAATAGAAACCAATAATAATGTTTTAAACAACAAAGGCCCACGAACTAGGGTAAATATCTAAAAGGCAACAAAGGTATCTAATGATGAAAAATGGTGCTTTATTCCCCCAGAAGCCAGATCCTTTGAGACGCTGTTCATTCTTCAAGGTGAAGATAAATGTGTCCATCATCTGGAGTGTTTGGTAGGGTTCTAGAGGGTATAGAGGTGACTGCCAAGGCTAATCAGGCTCTGGAAGGTGCTACTGCAAAAAGGGAAGGATATCATAGATGGTTGAGTTTGGGACAAGTTGCTGGCTTGGGATTTTTTCTGCTCAAGTTTTCTCTCCGCTTTCAATATGTGCTTGCTTTTGAGGAAGATCATCAATATTTATTTGGTTACACTAGGCGCAACGATCCTGTGCGAGTTTCTCCCAACACTCAAAGTCAATATGAATATTCATAAGTGAAGCCTGTAGATTGTCTTTGTAGCACTTCCTTTGATCATAATGGGAGCACACCCAAGACTCAAGCTTGCCATAGACAATTCACTTTGGTAAGCAATTCTGGCTCCATCACCAGCCCAACCCATTTGTGGCTATCTCCACATAGTGTGGGTGCATGGCATGCCAGCAAGGGTGAGCACCTTAGCATCTGGCATTTTCTCCTGCCATTTGATCTACAGAAGCTTCCAAAGACAGCTTAAGTGAAAATGGTTGACTTTCTTAGCACGATATTGGTACAGAGTTCAAGGGTCTCATGTGGTGAGTAGAATGGTCTGGACTCTTGCTCTATGGACTTTCAGTTTTGTAGGCTGACTGATTCCTCTTCATTTCCAGATTGCTGCTCAAAGTCTGCTGAAAGATACATTTGCTTTGGCAATTCTCGTATGTATCTCATTGTCAATATAGACAGCTCGCGAGTGTGTGTTGCCAAGACAAGAGAACATCCACTGCTGAGAAGTTTTGGTCATGAAACTTTGGGCTTGAGATAGAATGTTCCTGGAGCAGGGGGTTGGTTCGTTACTTAAGTTTTCTTTATGCTGATTGCAAGGTTGAAGTTTTCACATGTATTTAATTGAGTTTTTCATTTCTAACAGCATGGGAAAGCCATCTAGAGATCAGTTTATGGCATCTTGTAGCACCCTGTTGGTTGCTTCTGCATTGATGAATGAAGGCTGATTGAAGATGTAGTTAAAGTGCTTTGCCCATTTTTCTAGAATTTGGAGTTTTTCTGTGAATGGTACTGACCCATCAGCACCGAGAATTGGTGATGAACTAGTAGACTTGAACACAACTAGAACATCATAGAATTTCTTCCAGGTTTTGTAAATGACATATGACTGAAGTTAATCTTCTTTCTCGATTCAATCAAGTGTCCTATATTTCTCTGAGCCTATATTGGATAGTCCTGCATATGTTTCGGTAGGGATCTTTTTTGGAAAGTGGTACAGTGGTTAGCACTGCTTCCTCACAGTGCCAGGGACCCAGGCTCAATCCCAGCCTTGGGTGACTGTCTGTGTGGAGTCTGCACATTCTCCCTGTGTCTGCATGGATTTCTTCCAGGTGCTCCAGTTTCCTTCCACAGTCTACAAATGTGTGGGTTAGGTGGATCGGCCATGTTAAATTGCCTCTTAGTGTCCTAAGAGGTTAGGTGGATCAGTCATGGCAAATGCACAGGGTTATGGGGATAGGGTGGGATGTGGGCCTGGGTAAAATACTTTTCGGAGAGTTGGTATAGACTCATTAGGCCAAATGGCCTCCTTCTGCACTCTAGGGATTCTTTGTTTCTATGCTTCTATAACTTGTCATTGGGTAAAACCCTGTAAAGGCAATGTTTCTTATCCAGTAGTTTCCAGGTGATCTCATTGTACAAACCATAATCCTTATGAGCAGTAGGGCCAAGGGCTTTTAGAATGTTAGGTATACTATATTTCCAAAAGTCACCCAGTAATCTTCAATGCAGTGTGTCCATTTTCACTGTACACTAGCGACTCTCAAGGTTTTCTGAGAGGTTCCTTTATGACCGCCTGTTTGAGTCTTGAGACATTGAGACACTTTGGAACTTCATGCCATGGAGTGTTTAGGGGGATATATCTTGATGTTTAGCTTTGAACTGATAAGATAGTGACAGTCTAACAGTCAGCACTACACATGGTTTTCATCACAGCACATCCTGTCTGCCCCATGCCTGGTGACGACATAGTTGATTAGATGCCAATGCATAGAATGGAGGTGCATCCAAAATATTTTGTTACAATTCAAAAGGCAGAAAATTGTGTTCTGATTAAGGGCTGTCATGAGGAGACCATTGATGTTATAACTGCATCATAATTTTCTGATAATCGCTTTCCATGCCTGGTGATCTGCACCAACTCTTTCACTGAAGTCACAAAGAATGATTAGCTTGTCTGATTTTGGTATAGTAGCAATGAAGGAGTGAAAATCGTCATAGAATTTATTCTTGACTTCATCATGGTTGATCATGGAAAGGACATACATAATGATGAGAGTTGACTGTTGCCAAGCAGGGGGAGTTTAAGAACCAATTGATCATGAACACCTTGGGAAGACAAGTCAACTTACTGATGAAATATAAATAAAAAGAACTTACTGTCTTATTTCAGATATCTTGCTTTTGCAGTATTTCGCTTCAACTTCCTGGTGAGATGATTCATGACAACATATTTTATGCCAGCACTGTGCTGTTCTTCTCATTCCAAAAGAATGTTTAATCTACATTAATTTCCTTGCGTTGACACTGCTCAGATAGACGAGTCTTACCAAGGGAGGTGATCTGGACATTGTACCTAGCCAGCTCTCTACCAACAAGAGCAGTTCCTCTGCAGGTCTGTCAGCTGTGGCACTGTCCATGAGAGTGAGCATGTACCAAGAACCTACCGTGACCTGTGTCACCTTTCGTTTCTTTTTTGAGATTGACTGACGACTGCGTAGATGAGATCCTTATCAGTTGCAGCCTGCTGTACAAGTAGGTGATGCAGATGATGTTTAGGGGACCTCTCCTGGCCTTTCCTCATGCCAGGGAGATGAGCAGTGTGGTCATGAAAAGAGCTGCTCAGTCACTCAAAGACTGCTTCTTTACACCTGCTTGATCCAGTGAAAACAACCCAGTGACCTGAGCCACAGGTTTCTCGACTGCAGCTGCCAATGAATCCACACCCTGCTATTGTCCCTTGCCTAGTGCCACAGGAGTGGTGACAGATGCATAATGGAAGCGACGTGATAGAAAGATGATGAACACAACTTGTGTGCTAACCGGATTATAGCGAGGGAGAGTTACACATCATCAGCATCACTCACTAGTCCTGATCTAACTTGATCCAGTGAATCCCGATGCTTTGGGTGACCAGGACATCTTCAGTTGAACTCTACTCATTCCACATCACAACGCTGACCTGCCTTCAAGTCAAACTGGACCTTGGATTGGTCTGATCAGCTAAGTCTGCCAGGGTCAGTCTTCACATGCCAGGATAGATAAATTCTTAAGTAGTCAAGGATATGAAATCTGATGGCTACCCTCATGTAATTTGGTCCACCCATCAAAACAGTTTACCAGAAGGTATCACAGACTAACAACTACTTGAAGCCACAGGCGACAGTGAAGCTGAGGAACAATACAGGATCAGTAACTCCAGTGAACCCATCTATGAGGGATCCAATCCTCCTTTACACCCTTATATGTTTAGTACTTATTTACTCATTTATTAATTTACATAATATAATATTTATCAGTGCATTTTTTATTCATTCTAAAATTCAGTATTCTGAAACATTCTTAACAGATGCCAAGGAGAATGATAAGATTCCGGTATGCTACTGAATATCATAACAAAATCTTGTATGCAGCTTACGTTGTTGATAAATGAGAATGATAGATGTATGCTAAAAAATGTGTTGCTGAGAATAAATAAATTTTATCTGAAGTTTTAAAAAAATCCTCAATTCACCAAAGAAGCAAAAAGACTGCTTGACTTTCTTGTCTCTTGGTCTACCGCAGGCGAGGGTTGGGGGCCGGGGTATCAATCACTCTCTCCGAGGATGCAATTATCTACATCGCATAAGGATCACCTCAGTGCATTCCATCTAGCTATCTAGTTGCTTTCAGGAGAAACACTTCTCTAGCCATTCTTTCTCAAGAATGAACCTTTCATTAGCTAATGGGGAGCGTCGAAAAATGCACACCAATAATCTAAATGGGACCAGGCGTTCATACTGCCTTACAAAAGATCTATTTTTTAAAGATCAAAAAGTGATTACATTTATTAACGTACATCCATTAACTCGAAAAACTAAAGATGCTGGAATACGGATATACATAATTGATTAGGGCAGGTCTGAATGACAATCGACACTTTCCCTGAGCAGAAGAAATACGACAGGGAATGTAAACAGCACTGTTTTAAAACAGCCCTCTGGGCAGGTGATTTCCTCTCTCCCCAAGGCAATTCCCTGCGTGTGGGTGTGTGCTCAGCATACTCAATAAGCAATCCTGAGATTGGATCTGTACATCATTACCTTCCAAACAATAAATCATGTACAGTCCCACCCTTTAGTTGCTTTGTTTGGCTGCCTTGTGTTCTCCTTACACCCAAATTACCAGTATGCAATTAATTTATTCTTTCTAGGTTAACTGACACAATAATGTGGTTGAAGAGAACAATGCGAGTCTGATGTACTGTAATGTGAAGTGAAAAATAATTCTGCACGGATCCTATATGAAAATGTGTTACGGAGATTACTTATCTATTTAATTGGTTCTGATTTGCAGCGTGGACCACTAGGTTTTTTTTAAACTTTCAGATATAGGTTGGAATTGGAAAAGGACGAACAAAAAGGAAAGACATTCGTTCAACAATTGAAAGTGCCACAAATGTCAGTAGCAGTCAATTCTGTTCACATTTCGAAATCCTGCTTGGAATCTTTCTATCTGAAAAAAATGTAAAGCGGATGTTGCAATAGAGAGTTAATAAAGTCAAACTGCACGGTTACAGCTCTCCCCTTTCCCCTGTCGAAACCATAATAATTGAAGTCAGATTTCGCCGAATCTTTCCCCACATGTCTTTGCATGTACTCCACGCTAATCTTAGTGACAGGATTGAACACGTTTGAATCTGTCAGTTAATGGGGACCACTGATACAGTGCAATTTAACTCCCAACTGTGATTCCCAGTCAGTCCACCGCGGTGCCCCTGTGAAGTCATGGGCAGTGAAGCCTACCTTTGATGCAGGTTTCCATTTCCAGTTGGTTTTTCTGCTCCATGGCTGGCAAGGGCAACACAGTTGCGCTGAGTTGCAGTGGACCCGAGTAGCTGGGCTGCTCCTTGTCTCGCTCTCCGCTGCCTCTCCACTCTGCAACCGCCCAGCCCAGCTGTCAAGATAGTGGGATGAGTGACAGCTGCTGTCAGCCAATCACAAAACGTCTCTTGATTTAAGTTCACCAATCGGCGTCGGCAAAAGCCCAGGGCATGACGTAACAATGTAGGATGCGGGGATTGACGGGATCTTTAACCAATCACAAACTATACAACGTCCGATTTCCCCGCCTTCTAAACTGATTGACGTGAATCAAGAACCAATCGTATCACAGAAAAGGAAACTGCTTGCCCAATCAAGCAGCCACGAGGCCAGAACGAAGAGTATGTTGCAATACTCAGTAACACATCGGGCACCTTTTTTGTGTTGTGAGTCGTTGATCTAAAGACTGGATACCGGCCCCGGGGACCCGAGGTCTGAAAAATCCAGAGACCAATACGAAATAGGGTAACTTGGTTGTGCAAATACAAATGTGACACAACATGCAAATAAAACCATGAGAGGTAAATAAAAGTACAGTAAAAAGAGTAAACGCTGTAAATTCTTTTAAGCAAATGGGAGGATATAGGAGATTGTTTTAAGTAAGGTTCATTAGCATTTGGACGTCCCTGATAATGTAAAAGGATGTGGTATGATAATAACGTTTTTCTCTTTTAATTCACAGGTTTTAAGTCGGACCGCCTTGGTGTCCGACGAGGGGCATACACGCGATGGGTCGTACTTGGGCTGCTCTTGAATGTTCGAGAGTAGCCTAGTGCTTCATGTCGTTGTGTGTGCTTAAACTGGACCAGATGCTGGGCAACACGACAGCTCAGTGACTATCACTGTTTGCTGTGCAGACACATGGATTTGGGCCAGTGTCCATGGGAGTTTGCGCATTCTCCCCATGCTTGCGTGGGTTTTCTCCGGATACTCCGGTTTCCTCCCACACCCCAAAGATGTGCTATTAGGCTGATTGGAGGTAATAAATTGTCCCTAAATTAGTTTCCCTCAATGTGGAATGCCATAAAACAATAGATAGGGGCCATGGGTGGAGGGGGGGGGTGCTGGTAATGTTACAATGGCAGCGCGGGCTCATTGGGCCGAAGGGCCTGTTTCCCAGGCTGTTTTTGTTCTTTAAATGAATAAAATATGTATTTTTACGACCAGAAATATAGGATGCATAATCAAGGAGGTGTTGAACCTGTACAAGATCTTAGTCAGGTCACAATGATAAACTTTACAATTTTGGGCATCCATTATAACAATAGAAAAGGTGCCATGTAGATTTACTAGGGTGGATTCATTCTTACTTCTTCATCATTTTGAACCCTCATTCACATGGCTTAATGTTATGAAGAAATAATGTTAGACTTTTATCATTGGATCAGGCAAACATTCAAGTTGAGACTTGATCATATCTTCAAAATGATGAGGGGTTGTGATAGGGTAAATGATAGCAGGCAATAAATTTTAAAATGATGATGAAAATAATTGGGGCCAGGTTAGGAGCAAATTCTTTACAAAGAAGTGGTTGAAATGTGCAGTTCCTTGCAGCACAATCTATGACGAGGCAAAGTAATTTTTTTAGATAGCTGCTTGAAAAGGGAACAAGGTTATGGCAGGAGTGGGGGAGGGTTTGGGACACAGGATAGTGGGATTAGATTATTTATATGGAGAGAAACACCACTCAGGCTTCATGGGCTGAATAAACTGGGGAGTAGAATCTATTGACCTTTGATCACAGTGCAAATATCACGATCTGACCCCAGCACATTTGGTCACTTCACTTGGTCAATAATGATTACAGTTGCCATGCCATCAGGAGACCATTACTCCTGACAGAGTACGCCAAAGCATCACTGGAAGCAACCCAGAATAAAAATGAAAGATTATCATAGTTGCTACAGTCTGAGCCCAGATCTGCTACAGGTTATGCCAGTATTCCTGGTCCCCATTATTAGTCATGATGTGGATGTGCCGGCGTTGGACTAGGGTAAACACAGTAAAAAGTCTGACAACACCAGGTTTTAGTCCAACCGACTTATTTGATAGTAAACGCACAAGCTTTCGAGGTTTCCCTCTTCATCAGGTGAATGGAGAGTTCTGGCCTCGGACAGAGCGTATAAAGCACAGACAGTTTAGAGATTACTGATTAGATTCGCATTCTAATCAGTAATCTCTAAACTGTCTGTGCTTTATACACTCTGTCCGAGGCCAGAACTCTCCATTCACCTGACGAAGAGGGAAACCTCGAAAGCTTGTGCGTTTACTATCAAATAAATCGGTTGGACTAAAACCTGGTGTTGTCAGACTTTTTACCCCATTATTAGCTCACTGTTTTTCCACCAACCAGGAAAGGCTTGTACTCGTTAGAGTTTAGAAGAATGAGGGGAGATCTCATTGAGACGTATAAGATGATGAATGGGATGGATAGGATAGAGGTGGAGAGACTCTTCCCGCTCAGAAAGGACAGTAGGACTAGGGGGCACAGCCTCAAGATAAAGGGGGGACGGTTTAGAACGGAGTTGAGGAAGAATTTCTTCACTCAAAGGGTGGTGAATCTCTGGAATTCTCTGCCCGTTGAAGTGGTGGAGGCTGCCTCGCTAAATATTTTTAAGACGCGGGTTGATGGGTTTTTGATAAGAAAGGGGATTAAGGGTTATGGGGAGAGGGCGGGAATGTGGAACTGAGCCATGACAGATCAGCCATGATCTTATTGAATGGCGGGGCAGGCTCGAAGGGCCAGATGGCCCACTCCTGCTCCTATTTCTTATGTTCTTATGACCCACCAAAGAACAAAGAACAAAAACAGCCCAGGAAACAGGCCCTTCGGCCCAACGAGCCCGCACCGCCATTTTAACATTACCAGTCCCCCCTCCACCCATGACCTTTATCTATGCTTATGGTATTCCACATTGCGGGAAACTAATTTAGGGACAATTTACTACCTCCAATCAGCTTAACAGCACATCTTTGGGATGTGCAAGGAAACCGGAGCACCCAGAGAAAATCCACGCAAGCACAGGGAGAAAGCGCAAACTCCCACAGACACTGGCCCAAATCCATGTGTCTGCACAGCAAACAGTGCTAGTCACTGAGCTATCGTGTTGCCCAGCATCTGGTCCAGTCTAAGCACACACTAATGACATGAAGTACTAGGCTATTCTCGAATATCCAAGAGCAGCCCTAGTACGACCCATTGTTGGACAACAGGTGGACCAACTTAAAACCTGTGAATTAAAAGAGAAAAATGGCTATCATAGAATCACTACAGTACAGAAGGAAGCCATTCAGCCCATTGACTCTGTACCAATCACAATCCCGCCCAGGCCCTATTCCTGTAATCCCCCTGACACTAGGGTCAATTTAGTATGGCCAATCAACATAACCTCCACATCTTTGGAGATGTGGGAGAAAACCGGAGTACCTGGATGAAAACCATGCAGATATGGGGAGAACATGCAAACTCCACACAGACAATGACCCGAGGCTGGAACTGATGCTGTGAAGAAGCAGTGCTAACCAATGTGCCACCCCTTCTATGCCACTGGTCTTTGGCAAAAGCCTCAACAAGACCTAGTGGAAACCATCAGATCCCTGCCTGATTTGTGGCAATTCTGTTGGCCTCTAACAGGATTTATTATGGAAATGTTCCAGAAAAACATTAGATATCTGACCTTAGGTGTTTCTTTGCTGTAATGTTCTGTGATTTCGTATGAATAACATTGAGCCTAATTGGTGCAACAGTTTGGACTGAGTATTGATGAAAAAAGAGACATACTATCAAAGCTTTGGATCGCTTATCAGGATAAACACAGAATGCCAAATTTCAAAGGGAGCACAATTTATGAGAAAAGGGGGTTAGCTGGGTATCAAGTTGGCTCTGATTGGTTGAGAAGTTGTCATGGAGAATGCACCAGCAAACATTTCTCCCCCATACTTTTGTTTACTTCAAAAAAAGTCACAATACCTGGCCGTGTACCTTTTGCCTTCAGAGCACAAGTCCCAGCATATGAGCATATGTAGCATAAGTGAGCCACATTGCAAGTCTGACCGATAACTTAAATTGACTGTCAGTGCAATTTCAACACACTTGTGTTCAGGAAATGTTGCCCAGTCATGGAATCACATCTAATGTTACACAGTATGTTCTGAGTTTTACAAGCATAAGTTGGTGGAATACCGCCAGTGTTCTGCCTATTGTGGATATTCGAAGGGACATGTTGTTTGATACAATCGCCCAGTCATTGGGATTTACGGTTTATGCACCTGGCACCACAACAGCACTGAAATCCATTTACCACTTTAATCATTTTTATGGCAGCATTCTGTTAGTGAAAAATACCACTTGCTTTATTACTGCGTAGTAGCAGCTCATTTCATCTGTTGTTCAAATTTTTGAAACCTTACCCTTCATGGGTAATCTCAGGTAGACTGGGTGCTTTTAAGGTATGAAAGTGACCGCCTTAGGCCCATTCACGAGTATACATAAGCTGCAGCAAATAATGATCTGACCAGGGTAGCCATTATCCTGCATGATGTAGAGTCATAGAGGGTTACAGCATTGAAACAGGCCCTTTGGCCCAACTTGTCCATGCTGCCCTTTTTTTTTTAAAAACCCCTAAGCTAGTCCCAAATGCCCACATTTGGCCCATATCCCTCTGTACCCATCTTACCCATGTAACTGTCTAAATGCTTTTTAAAAGACAAGATTGTGCCAACCTCTATTACTACATCTGGCAGCTTGTTCCAGATACTCACCACCCTATGAGTGAAAACATTGCCCCTCTGGACCCTTTTTTATTTTTCTACTCTCATCTTAAACCTATGCCCTCTAGTTTTAGACTCCCCTACCTTTGGGAAAAGATATTGACTATCTAGTTGATCTATGTCTCTCATTATTTTATAGATCTCTATAAGATCACCCCTCAGCCTCCCACGCTCCAGAAAAAAAGTCCCAGTCTATCCAGCCTCTCCTTATAACTCAAACCATCAAGTCCCAGTAGCATCTTAATAAATCTCTTCTGCCCTCTTTCTAGTTTAATAATAACCTTTCTATAATAGGATGACCAGAACAGTATGCAGTATTCCAACTGTGGCCTGACCAATGTTTTATACAACTTCAACAACTTGTCCCAGCTGTTGAAATCTCAACATGTGCATTGACCAGTGAAGGAAGGCTTGTGGAAGACAGTAGTAGAAAGCACATTAGCAGATTCTCAACTAGCACATTGTGGAAAGGGCACTCATCTGGCTGCTCCATTTTAAAGATAATTTTGAGCACTTTTAAGGTATGTGACTAAATTCTTATATGCAGCTGCAAATTCAAATATTGGAAATGTGCAGGAGATAGGAAGTTAGGGATCATTCTATCAAAAACACACATTGTAGAAACCTATGAAAATGTTAGCGAGAGCTGGACCTAAAGGGGATTCCATGGCAACACCATCTATTTGGGCAAACATGGTGTTATTGAAGCTGAATGCAACTGCAGGAATTGTTAAGTTTATGAGTTCAATAAAAATGGTGGTGCACCAGGATTGCAATGATATAATGTTGAGGCACAAATGACAGTTTGATGTGAAGTTCTATAGCCATTTTTGTCTAAAGCAACTTGTAATACAGTAACTGGATTCCCCACAAACATATCCAAAGATTTGTGGCAACCATGTTAGCTTTATACATAGTTCATTTACAATTGTCAATTAACCTGTATTTTAAATTTCCTTATTAAACTGCTTAGAAATATAAATCATTGGAATCCTCTTGTAAGCCTCCATTATTTTGAAATCAGGTCCCATAAGCTATTGTTCTTTTTCTTTATATTCAGGATATCCTCATTTAATGGCATATAATTAAATGGAAGTTTATAGTAAAATCTCTAAAAACTGCAGGAACAGTCACTCAGTACAAAAATAGCAGACCAAGTGTCAAAATCTTAGAAGAATGGCGCACCTCAGATAGTTCCCTGAGAAAATAGCATCAATTTGCTTTGACTGATCAATATGAAGTTGCTGTTATTTGACACCCATTTTAATATCAGTACTTTTTAAGACATTTTATTTTTGTTGGCCTCCTATGTTCCATGTATTTTATTCCCATGTGTCAAGTGTTTTGCACAACGCCCCACTCTCAAGTTGGAAGAATGGACAGTGATCTTGGCTTTGCTGATTAAAGCAAAATTTATTTATTAGTCACAAGTGTGCTTACATTAATACTGCAATGAAGTTACTGTGAAATTCCCCTAGTTGCCACACTCTGGTGCCTGGTTGGGTCAATGCACCTAACCAGCATGTCTTTCAGACTGTGGGAGGAAACCGGAGTACCCAGAGGAAACCCACGCAGACACAGGGAGAATGTGCAAACTCCATACAGACAATGACCCAAGCCAGGAATCGAATATGGGTCCCTAGCACTGTGAGGCAGCAGTGCTAACCACTGTGGCACTGTGTTGTTTTGTTTTGTGATCAGACTCAGGTGGATAGTAAACATGAGTCGATGGATCTCTTTCCTCTTGTGCCTCTTAAAGATTTCATTCTTCATAATCCTACAGGAAGAGAATCAGATCAAACTAGTCTGGGCCTATAGTGAACTTAAATAGAAAATTCTGATCCATTAAAATTTTTACTTTTACCCCAATATTCTGGCGTTGTCCTCTCCCAAAGTTGTTTCATTCTGTTGGAGAATGGTTCCAAGGATGACAGTCACCCTCCAGTACTTCATTGAAATACCTATTTGTCATGCATGAACCTACAGAAGAAATTACAGAATCATAGGATCATACAGTGCAGAAAGAGAGCATTGGGCCCATCAAGCCTGCACTGATAACCTGGATCCTATCCCTGTAACCCTATATATTTACACTGCTAATCTCCATGGCACTAAGGGGCAATTTAGATGGCCAATCCACCTAAACTTTAGAATGTGGGAGGAAACAGAAGAACCCAGATGAACCCCACACAGACATGGGGACAACATGCAAACTCCATACAGACAGTGACCCAAGTCAGGAATTAAACCCAGGTCCCTGGTGCTGTGAGGTAGCAGTGCTAACCACCATGCTACCATGCCATGTGTATAAACTGTGGAATTTCACACTGCCAAAAGATCCTTCTGTACACGCAAAACTACCTGCATTCTGCCGGTGAATCCACTGGTAAGTGTGTGAGTACCTGCCTGCACTGCGACGTTTAGCTAATTTTACCTCAGAAGCAACTGACTAATCAACTGGGGCAGGGATAGGACACACAATGAAGCCTGATCATGTAGTACTAAGGATTTTCAGCAAGAATCTGTATACAGTAATGCTCCTCTTGGGGTGGTGGGAGGATGGTCATGGCAAATACAGGCCAGCTGATTTTCATCTCCCGAGCTCCCGAACTGAGGCAAGTTATGTAGTTGACTCAGCACAATCTGGAGACCAGACCTCTTGGGCTGAAAATTCCCCTCAGTGCTGCTTTTATCAAACGACTGAAGGAGCTCCGTAGGCTTCCATTTCAAAACAGAACTGAGGCAAGACAAGTACAACTGAATGACAAAGTCAGATTTAGAAATGTTAGGCATAATCTTGTTGAAGCATTGGGGCTGGACAGCCTGCGAGAGACTCACACTAGCTCTTTTTGAGAAAGCCTGCTGAACCACAAGCCAATCAAGGCAGTGACCAGGATTGGGCCTTTAGCTTGAATTTGGTTCCCAGGTTGGAAGTCTCACAAAGCAAGTGCTGCTGACCAATCACAGGATGGCAGCTCTTATACTCAGCAGTGCCACTGTGGAGGCTGTCACTGTTGCTGGAAGGACTGGCACTAGAGTCCCAGGACCATGGAGAGCCCAGGCTGCAGATAAGTAATCTGGGGCAGGGACTGTTTCGCAGAGTGGAAGTTGCGGGGTGAGGACTGCAGGGGGGGATCTGTAGCAAGGGTGGGGAGTGTCCTCAGCGGTCTCCCTCCCTCCCTCCCTGATGCTGAATCACTCGTCTAGGCACCGAGTGCCTTCAATCGGGGAACTGGGCACCGCCCACCCACATCCTCACAATTGTAAGGACTGACAAGCTGACCCACAGTTGTTACTGTTGTGCACAACTTATTGGGGTGGACTTGCCTGCAGCTGGGTTAATATGAGTGGCAGTGGGATGAAGCCCTGTAGTGGTCATTAATTGGCCGATTAAGGGCTTCAATTGGCAGTGGGGTAGGAAGGGTAACTTTGAGTCTTCTCACCCATAAACTAGTTCTGGCGGTGGAGGGAAGGCAGTGCGGGTCAAGTCCCATCTTTCCTAATGAAATACCCTTGCTGCCCCCAAGTCCTCCAGCAGAAGATTCCACCCTCAGAGTTTTGGTCCCTTTGATAGAAAAGGGACTACATTTCTCAATGACCTGATGACATAATTAGGATATCTTTATATCTTACACAATGCTTTCTCTTACTTGATCTTAAAACAAAACTTCCCAGCCATGGAGATCTGCCACAATGCAGTCAGTGAAAATTGGTCTAATCATGGTGGCTTCTGAGCATGCCTAGCAGTGTTCCCATGACCAGGGTGTAATTCATTTTCAATGCCACCCCTGTTTTGTAGTTTATACTCGACAGAAATTTTGTAAATGTTTATATGTTGGTTGTGGATTTAATTTTTGGTTCCATTATCATAGAATCATAGAATCCCTACAGGGCAGAAGAATGCCATTCAACACATTGAGCCAGCACCAACAACGATCCCATCCCGGCTTTAAGAACATAAGAACATAAGAAATAGAAGCAGGAGTAGGCCAACTAGCCCTTCGAGCCTGCCCCGCCATTCAATAAGATCATGGCTGATCTGTCGTGGCTCAGTTCCACTTTCCCGCCCTCTCCCCATAACCCTTAATCCCCTCTCTCATCAAAAACCCATCAACCCGCGTCTTAAAAATATTTAGCGAGGCAACCTCCACCACTTCAAACGGGCAGAGAATTCCAGAGATTCACCACCCTTTGAGTGAAGAAGTTCCTCCTCAACTTCGTTCTAAACCGCCCCCCCTTTATCTTGAGGCTATGCCCCCTAGTCCTACTATCCTTTCTGAGCGGGAAGAGTCTCTCCACCTCTATCCTATCCATCCCATTCATCATCTTATACGTCTCAATGAGATCTCCCCTCATTCTTCTAAACGCTAACGAGTACAAGCCTAATCTATTCAGCCTCTCCTCATAGCTCAACCCCCTCAACTCCGGAATCAGCCTAGTAAACCTCCTCTGCACTCCCTCCAAGGCTAAAATATCCTTGCGTAAGTACGGCACCCAAAACTGCACACAGTACTCCAGCTGTGGCCTCACCAATGCCCTATACAGCCGCAGCAAGACCTCCCTACTTTTATATTCAATCCCCCTCGCGATGAAAGCCAACATCCCATTCACCTTCCTGACCACCTGCTGCACCTGCAAGCTGGGTTTTTGTGACTCATGCACAAGGACCCCGAGGTCCCTCTGCACCGTCGCCTGCTGCAGTTTTTCTCCACGTAAGTAATAATCCTTCCTACCATTATTCCTACCAAAGTGGACCACCTCGCACTTACCAACATTAAATTCCATTTGCCATTTCCTGGCCCATTCGCCCAGCCTATCTAGATCCTTCTGTCGACTCTCCCCACCCTCCGCACAATTTGCCTTTCCACCAATTTTGGTGTCATCAGCAAATTTCGACACCCTACACTCGGTTCCCTCCTCCAGATCATCTATATAAATGGTAAATAGCTGAGGCCCCAGCACCGACCCCTGGTCACCATCTGCCAATCCGAATAGCGCCCATTGACCCCCACTCTCTGCCTCCTATTTGACAACCAGTCCTCTATCCACGCTAACACCCTACCCCCAACTCCATGCCCCCTGACCTTCTGTCATAACCTCTTGAGGTACCTTGTCAAACGCCTTCTGAAAATCCAGGAAGACCACATCCACCGGCTCTCCTCTATCCACCGCCCTAGACACATCCTCATAGAACTCCAGTAAATTTGTCAGACACGACTTCCCTTTAAGGAAACTGTGCTGCGTCTGCTCTATCAAGCAGTTCCCCTCAAGATGCCTCGCTATTTCCTCCTTGATGACGGATTCTAACATTTTACCTACAACAGACGTTAAACTAACAGGCTTATAATTCCCCGCCTTTTGCCTGGCACCCTTCTTAAACAACGGCGTAACATTAGCCGTTTTCCAATCTTCCGGCACTTCCCCGGAATCCAGCGACGTCTGGAAAATAACCACCAACCCCTTAACATCATGTATTTACCTTGTTATTCCCCCTGACATTAAGGGGCAATTTAGCTTGGCCAATCAAACTAACCCACACACCTTTGGACTTGTACAAAGGGATCCTTCTCAATTTAGATTCTCCCTAATTGAGCATCAATGGATGAAAATAATTGGAAGATGATCTATTCAGTGTCACCTAGCAGTGCAGCCTTGTGGGGATACCCATGGAGATGTGGAATCATCACTGATTTTACATTTGCTGAGGGAAGTTTCCGGCCTTTGTTTTGTACTTTCTCAGTATTATAATGTTATATGTGGGGGTGGGGCCTATGGGGGCATGGCATATGGGGCCGGGGCCTAAGGGGATAAGACATGAAAGGGCAACTCAAATCGGGGGAGATGGGAGCCCGCTGCGCATTCCGCAAAGGGATCAGATTGGGGAGAAGAGAGGCCTGCGGCTGCTCTGCAGTTGCGATTGGGGTGTGGGGTGGGCGATCGATCTGGGCGGTGAGGTGGTGGCAGGGGCTAAATGCCCATGCATTGTGGGGCTTGCAATCGGTCACAGACCCCCATGATTGTTGGGTAGGAGGGCTGTGTGAGGCTGCCTGCAGCAGCAGGGCCTGACAACTCTTTGCCTGTCAGACACCTGCGGTTGATATTGAGCACGAGCAGAATCAGAGGTCTACACATGCACAATAGCTCCCTCTACAGGCTGTCTTGTGAATTAAGCACAGCCCACTTCCTGCAGCAGCTAGAAACAACCTACACAATTTTTTTGATGACCAAGAGCATAAAATTGGGCATGAAAACTCTCCCAAAAATTGGATCAGGAACTCCTCCATTTCCACCATAGCAGGTCGGATCTCAAACATTGATGAGTCAGAGTACAGTAATGAAATAGAGAATTTGGTGAACTGATGGAATGGCAATAATTCTCCCTCAATGTCAACAGAATGAAGGAGATTGTCATCGACTTTAGGAAGCATAGTGGAGAATATGCCCCAGTCTACATCAACAGGGATGAAGTAGGAAGGGTTGAGAGCTTCAAGTTTTTAGGTGTCCAGATCACCAACAACCTGTCTTGGTCCCCCCATGCCAACACTATAAAGAAAGTCCACCAACACTTCTACTTTCTCAGAAGACTAAGGAAATTTGGCATGTCAGTTACGACTTTCACCAACTTTTACAGACGCTCCATAAAAAGCATTCTTTTTGGTTGTATCACAGTTTGGTATGGGTCCTGCTCTGCCCAAGACCTCAAGGAACTACAAAAGGTCGTGAATGTAGCCCAGTCAACCAAACCATCCTGCCACCCATTGAATCTGTCCACACTTCCCACTGCCTCAGAAAAGCAGCCAGCATAATTAAGGACCCCGGAGATGCACTCTTCCACCTTCCTTCAGGAAAAAGATACAAAAATCTGAGGTATGTATTAACTGATTAAAGGACAGTTTCTTCCCTGCTATCATCAGACTTCTGAATGGACCTATCTTACATTAAGTTGACTTTTTCTGCACGCTGGCTATGACTGTAACACTACATTCTGCACTCTCTCGTTTCCTTGTCTATGAGCATTTTGCTTTGTTTGTATAGCATTCAAGAAATAATAAGTTTCACTGTACACTAATACATGTGACAATAATAAATCAAATCAAATCAAAATCAAATCACGCTAGTTGGGAACTTTGGATCACTCTCATAAAATTCCACCCTACTTTTGTTTTATAGGCCATTATATTTTAAGCTATAGTAAATAACATTCTCTTGTATACTTAGCGTCTGTTAAACTTACCACAGAATTACAGTTATTTTGACAAATAGTTCATAGTTGCTCCTAGGTCATATCCCCATTTCATTGAGTAGTAATGTTGAGTGATTGTATCCAGAAACTTTGCTCAGTTTTTGGAGAGATTCTTAAATCCACCATCAGCAGTAACGATGATTCCCCTTTCCCTGGTCATGCCAGGACAAATGTCTCAGAATCCTTAGATGGCTCCAGGATGCATATCTTCGACTTGAGAATGTCTTCCCTCCAGCATCCAGCTATGGTGGTTTGCAAAGCCAAGGAGCCTCTTTTCTCTGCTGACTACACAGGATTGTTGCTGTCTACCTGAAATATTCATTGATTTATAGGGAAGTCTGTAACCAGATCTCAAAAATGGCTTCTTCTCCTCCTTTTCCAACAGCAATGTAATAAGCCACATGAGAGCCCAACTCTCTTTTATCCTAGAAGTAAAGAACAGTTGAACGTGGGCGGCATGGTGGCACAATAGTTAGTGCTGCTGCCTCACAGCGCAAGGCACTCAGGTTTCATTTCCTCCTTGGGTGACTATCTGTGTGGACTTTGCACATTGTCCCTGTGTCTGTGTGGGTTTCCTCCTGGTGCTCCAGCTTCCTCCCATACTCCAAACATATGCAGGTGGGTGGGTTGGTCATGCTAAACTACCCCATTGTGTCCCAAAATGTGTAGGTCAGGGAGATTAGTGGGGTAAATGCATGGGGTAACGGGGATAGGCAGGGGTGAGCCTGGAATTATTATTTCTTTTAATAATCATTGAGTTTAACAACTTCAGACTGTGACCTTTCTCCTCCATCTGATTCTTTTTTTAATACGCCAAACATTGTTTGCCCCAGTGCAAAAACCGTCCCTACCCCTGCCTCACTGAGCTGTCACTTGTTATTAGGTTTTCCTGCATCTTTGTTGCAAACTCTCCCAACTCTCACTAATCATGGACGTTTTACTCTGTTCCAGCTGTTCCATCTCCTCTTATACAGTATATAATTCAACACCTCTCCCTCTCGTAGCTCTGAAGAGTCATACTGACTCAAAATGTTAACTTGGAGTGTCAATGCAGACTCAATGTCCTTTTGCACTGTAGGGATTCTATCAACTGTTTACCTTTAGCATCAGCCCCCAAAAATAACATTTAAATTTGAGTTGTTCAGTTTCCTTCAAAACTTTTGATTCTTTTTGTTATTTCTGTGGCCTCAAGTTGGTGTTCCTTGTGTATACAGGTTACCAGAGGTTGCAGCCCTTTTTTGATTACTTGAATGGGCTTCTCCTTCAGTTTTGATTGTTCTTTAGCCCAACACTCCTGCTCTTTGGCCATCTGGTGTGGAGGGGTGGGGAAAGATCAGACGGCCTCCACAAGGGGTCTGCTCCTGGACTTGGCCAAGGTGGCCATGTACAGGTCTGGACAACAGCCTGTGGAAGGGTTGTTAGAGCTGACTCTCTGCCCCTATTGTGTGGTTATGTTCACACCTGGGGGTCCCTAGGGGGGAGAGCACACCATGTCCACCAGACCTTCCCTGAGCAGTGAGTCCCACAGGAGCTAGACAGCATGAGCAGCCATGGGAACATTATTTTAATCTAATCTATGAAATTATATTTAAAGCTTTGTATTTTTATTAGTGTCCCTATAAAGGGCTTTCAATTAATTAATTAGTTTATTTGTTTTATTGGTTTAACAAGAGCCTGCATGACCAATGGGAACCACAAAGGTTGGAATCCTTCATCAACTCACAAAATGACATTTTAATTTAATCTTGGTACCTTTTTGATACTTTTTGTTCCAGTTACAGAGCCCTTTTAAAGGGTGGTTAATTATTTCCATGTTTCTCATTCTCTCAGAAGACAGTAAAGAGAACCTAAGTTGACTACTGTACACCCTCCATTGAATTTTTTGAAGTTTATTTACGAGTGTCACAATTAGGCTTACATTAACACTGCAATGAAGTTACTGTGAAAATCCCCTAGTCGCCACACTCCAATGCCTGTTCGGGTACACCGAGGGAGAATTTAGCATGGCCAATACAGCTAACCTGTACACCTTTCAGACTGAAGGAGGAAACCCACACAGACATGGGGAGAATGTGCAAATTGCACACAGACAGTGACCCAAGCCAGGAATTGAACCTGGTCCCTGACACAGTGAGGCAGCAGTGCTAACCACTGTGCTGCCGCTTCCTCATCAGCCACCCAGACACACTATCACATTCTGTTCTGCCTTACAGAGGTGGTGGAGGCCCCCAGCAGAAGGCTGTTAGGGGGAGGTGTCCTCCTGATTTCCATTGGGGATTGGGCCTTGAGGAGTCTGCCTTCCATGTTTACGCAGGTTGTGCATGCTTGCAGTCTCTTTTTTATTATTTGAGGGTCTGCTGTTCAGTTTTCTTTTGCACTTCATCCCCCATGCACTTGATCTTTGGCCACTCTGTGTTGGAGGTTGATGGGCAGATCGAAGGGCATTCTTGATGGACTGCTTCTGGGTCTGGCAAAGGTGGAGACAAACAGGCCCACGCAGCATACGTTTGAGGGGTCAGACTGCCTGCCTCTCCGCTGTGACTACCGTTGTGCCTGGGTGTTCTTCGAGAGTCGTATACTTGAAGCCTTCTGTGAGCAGTGGGTGAAACAGAGGCTGGAGAGCACCATCAGCCTCGATAATAATACTTCATTTCTGTTTCATTGTCACAGTTCTCCTTTAAGGGTTGATTGTTTAGTTAATTTGGTCATTGGATAAATTGCTTAATTCATAGAATAACGAGAGTCCGCATGTAAGCTGGGTGAACGAGGCAGACATATGGGATGCATTCTATCAATAAAACAACTACCATGAAGAAGAATTGCTTCACCTACTGGTTTAGGATCCACTTTTCAAAGGGGACACAGTTTTGAGCAAGAGATGCAGCGGGAGTCTGCGAAATAACTTTATTGTCCAGCAAATAAGCTGCTGAATCTTGCTGCCACCAGGATGTTGAAAGCAGAGACATTCAATGATTTGAAGAGGAAATGTGATGAGAAGCTGAAGGAACTAAACTTGCAGGACAATGGCAATGGAGAGGGGGGGGGGACAGACTGGATTGCTCTGTGAAGAACCAACATAGACGCGATGAGCTGAATGGCATACTTTGGTGCCATGAGTGACTTGAAGACACCGGGAAGAGTTTTCTTGACACATGCCATGGGATCTTCTGTGTGTCCAACTGAGAGAGCAGACATGGCCTTCTCATTCGAAACACAGGACCCCCAACAACACAACACTCTAGCAGCACTGAATTCTGTGCTTCAGTTCTGCAGTGGGGTCACAGCGCATGAGCTTTTTAATTTAGAGACAAGAATACCATCATTCAGATCTGAGACAACAAAAAAACCTGTCTTCACATATGTTGTGTGGCACTGCCACCATGCTAAATAGGGTAGGTTTTGAATAGATCTGGTAACTTAAAACTAGGCATCCATGGACTGAAATGGGCTCTGTAGAGATTGTTAGCGTTTGAAGAAAAATGTGAACACCCAGTGATTAACTGAAAGAACTATGCCAGAAGATTTCACTTCATTAAATAAAAAGGTTGGAATCTTGCCAAAAAATAGCAGAATGTTGGTTCCGGCAGGAAAAACAAGGTGTTACCCACCAACAGTGGTGGTGTTTTCGGACCAAGTTTTCTGGTAGATTAATAATTTTTATGCCCATGAATTTCATGCAGCTCCAGTGGCATGTTCCCTCTGATTTGCCCGCCTGGCAATGACTTAACTGCTGTAAGCATTGGGGAACTCCATAAAAATGGCTTCCTGGCACTTGTTCCATAACAACTGCAGGGAATGGAAGGCAACAAGTCAGCACCACACTTCCCAGAGGATGCTGGATGGAGTGGAACAGATGTGGGACACATTCTACCCCTACTTCGGGAGATGGCCTTCCAGCAAGGTCACCACCTCTGCCTGTGATGCAGTGGCAGCCCTGGTCAGTGCAAGTGCACTCCAGAAGAGGATAGGGCAGCATGAATGATCTTCTTCACTCAGCCAAGGGAAGTGAACCACCTTCAGTCTCCCAACTGGGCCCCTCATAACACCAACCCTTCTCTCACTCAGCCACCTTGGCCTTTGCTCGCATCAGGTCCCCTCTCCCACAATCACCATGTTCACCCTAGTAGCTGCTGTGCTCCTCACACTCTAGCTCGCATCCAAGCCTGCCACACCTCATTACCACTCCTGCCTACACTCTCCTAATCTGTGCCATTGCAGGACAAACCTAATCACAACAAGCATGAGTGGGCGCAGCAGGCTGGAGTCATGTCTAAGTTGAGAATCTTACATGTTTTGAGTGAGCCCTCGAGCTGGCTGGAGAGGAGGGAGATTATGCCTGTGCTGCTGGGGAAGTGGGGGCAGCAGAGAAATGTGAGAATCCTCAACACATAGGTGTCATTCCTCGAGTCTCAGCTGAGTAATCAATGTTCCCTCCATATCCCCTCTAACGCACTGATGCCATTTCCCATCACTTGCAGTTTGACTAACGGAATAGGCTGGAACATCCTCATGTCCTCTGGTCTCTGTGGACACTAGACGCTCAGTAGGGGGTCTTCCCCGACTCTAGTATTGAACAGATATCACAGCCACACAGTCATCCACACCTGACACAGGGCAGACACTCACACTTCAGGACAGGCTTCTGGGTCACACACTTGTGAGCAATTCACAGCTGAAGAGCCATAGCAAATGGAGGCAGGGATGTCCCAGGGAACCGGCACTCAGAGGAATGCAGAGCCTAGGACTCTGCTGAGTCCCAGGCTGATGATGTACCCCTGGGCCCGGTCATCCCACAGTTACTGGAGTTGCAGAGGCAGTGTGGCGAGTTTCAGGAAGGGATGATAGCAGCCCTCCTCTCACTGCAAGGCCATCTGGAGGAGTCCCAGTACCTTCTATTTGAGGAGGTGGTGCCATCACTGCAGCAGACTGAGGCCATCCTCTGTGAGGTTGGCATCTTCAGTAGGGACCTTGGTGCAGGACATGCAAGCCATGGCAGGAGATGTCTGCACCAGGGTGCAGCGCTTCATTACATGGTGCAGGCACTGGTGGGAATTCATGAATGTCCGCTCCAGAGGATGGCGGGGCTTCTGGATCTCACTCCTGCTGCATCCCCAGCTAATGGAGGGGCACAGGGGCCCAAAGGGAGAGTATTGGCACAGTGCAGCCCGGCGCTCTCCAGTCAGGGGACCTAGACATTTCCAGCCCATCTGACATCCCTCCCCTTCCTGTGGGCGACACGCCTCCAGCCCCAGACACCGAGCAGGGAAGCAGTCAAACATCCGTGCTGCCCGAAAGCAGGTCTGGACCTGCCAGGTCCCGTCACCCCCCCAATAGGATGCCCCCCAAGGTCATCTCATGCAGAAAAGTGTGAAAATCAGCAGACCACCTCAAACTCAGCTGTGGATCCTGGGGGTACACCGAGATGTAGAGTGAGGCTGAGGAAGATTTAGAAATCACAGGCACAGGCGAATTTGGTCATTAGTGTAGGTAGGTCACCATTGTATTGAATGTTTAGCCTTTAACATCATCTTGTTCACCCACAGAGCCTCCACCCTGTTGATGCCACCAAGCTTGGGGAACCACTCACCCGGCGCCTCACTGCTGTGGAGTGTGAGAATGGCAGTGCCATGTCCCTCCCACCCTCTGGCCAGCCTCCACTGAGGAAGGGCACTCCCTCAGCTGTGATATGGACAGGAACCCAGGAAGGAGGTCACAGGAAATGCCTGCATACCAGCTTTCAAATCCCATTTAAAGCAAGGAGTGGCCCAAAATTGAGGGAAGTTAAAGTGACCTCTCCAGACCCCTCCCCCCCACTGAAATGGCGATTCTGGGACCCACACCCCCAGCCTGAGATGAATCATTCGCTCTGTCCGAGTTCTCTCATAAGAACATAAGAAATAGGAGCAGGAGTAGGCCATCTAGCCCTTCGAGCCTGCCCCGCCATTCAATAAGATCATGGCTGATCTGTCGCGGCTCAGTTCCACATTCGCGCCCTCTCCCCATAACCCTTAATCCCCTCGCTTATCAAAAACCCATCAACCCGCGTCTTAAAAATATTTAGCGAGGCAGCCTCCACCACTTCAACGGGCAGAGAATTCCAGAGATTCACCACCCTTTGAGTGAAGAAGTTCCTCCTCAACTCCGTTCTAAACCGCCCCCCTTTATCTTGAGGCTGTGCCCCCTAGTCCTACTGTCTTTTTTGAGCGGGAAGAGTCTCTCCACCTCCCCCTGAGCAATGCACACAGCCTGAGCACTAACCTCCAAAACCCCCATCGGAGGTGACAGTGCTGGGTTCACGTTTATGAGACTGCTTCTTCATGAGGCTGCTGGACTTCTGCTCCTGGCTGGGTGCCACCTTGAGCAGCCTCCTGGTGGGTTGGAGAGAGAGTGTGTTACCCCAGCGTTTAAACATGGCGGCCAAACCTTTGCACACACCAGCTGTCAGCCAACCAGCTCCTGACCTGCCGGGCAGCTTGGAGAGATACTCAACTGTGCGGAATTAATGAGGTTACAGCCAAAATCAGACACAATTTCTCACCCTTCCAGCCCGCGGGAAGCGAGCTATCAGACTGGCAACAACCACTTTCAGACTAAAGACTGGAGAAAGGTGCCGAGCAGATCAGTGCCGGGAGCGGTGTAAATCAGGGTTTTCATTAATTGTTCAGACCGATGAAAAAAGTAACTCAACGTTGAAACTTTTAGATGAAAGAGAACAGGGGTGAATAGTTCAGAATGAGGAAATGCCTCAGACTGAGCGAGTGGTTAGGTGGCTGGAGACCGTGTTACTGAAGCTGGACCCTTCTGGGTGAGAGGCCAGACTTACCTGCTCCAGGAATCCACTGTCCTCACACATTCTCATCAGCCCCAGGACCCGCTCCCCGCCGAATTTCTTATTCCGAGTTCTCATCTTCCTGGCCTCTCACTGGTGGAGAAACCTGCAACACGCTGTGGATTCCCGGAAATTTCATGTGAATACATTAGCGAGCACCTTCTCTGGGACTTTCCCCCCCTCACCGGATATTCAGCAGGTGCCGGTGTGATGTCACCTTGTTACCTCTCACCCAGAAGGGTCCAGCTTCAGTAACACGGTCTCCAGCCACCTAACCACTCGCTCAGTCTGAGGCATTTCCTCATTCTGAACTATTCACCCCTGTTTTCTTTCATCTAAAAGTTTCAACGTTGAGTTACTTTTTTCATCGGTCTGAACAATTAATGAAAACCCTGATTTACACCGCTCCCGGCACTGATCTGCTCGGCACCTTTCTCCAGTCTTTAGTCTGAAAGTGGTTGTTGCCAGTCTGATAGCTCGCTTCCCGCGGGCTGGAAGGGTGAGAAATTGTGTCTGATTTTGGCTGTAACCTCATTAATTCCGCACAGTTGAGTATCTCTCCAAGTTGCCCGGCAGGTCAGGAGCTGGTTGGCTGACAGCTGGTGTGTGCAAAGGTTTGGCCGCCATGTTTAAACGCTGGGGTAACACACTCTCTCTCCAACCCACCAGGAGGCTGCTCAAGGTGGCACCCAGCCAGGAGCAGAAGTCCAGCAGCCTCAGCCACCAGGCATTCGATCTGTGGAGTCCAAGTGTAGAGGTATGTCCTACACCAATCACCCCATCGCCACTCCCCATCCTCCCCAACCCCATGGCTCCAAGAAGCACCTGAATGTGCATCTCCAGCCTGGAAGTCTGTTGTTCAGGTCACCATGGCTGACAGCCACAGCTGAAGTGTCATGTTGCACAGGAAGAGAATGAATTATATCATGCACTCCACCAACATGAGTCATCTCTCAATTCTATCCAGTATCAAACTCTCATTGTAGCATCATGTTCTCAAATGGATACTCAGGCTGGAATTTTACTGGCTGGCCGAATGCCATTCTCCATTGGCCTCTGGTGGGGTCTTACGAGCCTCGGACAGGTGTGCCAGTAAAATTCCAGCCTCTTTCTCACTCATCCATTACCGGGGAAACTTATCAACATCATCCTCTCACAGACACTTTCATATCAGCACCATCCCATCTATCTTGTTGTTCACACTCCATTCTCTGGCCTTTCTGGCAACGGCTTGTCATAAACCTCTGCTCCATCTTCCCTGATCACACGCCTTTCTTCCATCTTCATACAGACCAAACCGCCACACGATAAACGTGAGCATTCCCAGATCAAGGGAGAGAATGGCAGAAATTGTCACCCTCACTGAATTTGAGGAGACTGCAGCTGAGCTGTCTGCAGTGGGCAGACATCTCTCCTGTGGGGACGGGGAGATTGGCCTCCCCAGCAATCTGGTATGGATCACAGCTCTATCACTTCATCAAATCCCTGATAACTACAGAGTCAACTATACTCTGAAATAACTTTCCTTGGCACAAGTTTGAGGAGCAATGGACCAGAGTCATTAACCAGTGCTTAAGTGGATAGTCCTTATTACCCTGCAACCATCCCTGCCGACAGTCTGGCCCTTTGAAGATCTTGGGCAGTTGGGAGTGACTGAAGATGTAGGAATCATTGTAACTCCCAGGGTACCGTGTGCACCCATGAAGGATGTGCTTGCGATGATCACTAGTTGTACACTATAAGCCTATGCAGCTTATAAGCATTAGTGCTGACTGCCATGGAATCTGTAGAGCCACGTGGGTGCAGTCTATTGCATTCTGCACTCCTGAGAAGCCTGAAGTGGCAGCGAAGCCAGTGAATCTCACAGCCTGGCTATCCTCATCCAGAGTAAACCTGACATAATGATGGGCCTTCCTATAAAGGTGTAATAAACTGAGGGGGACACGATGAGGCTTCAAAACAAAAAGGCTTTATTCCCATCGCAACGAATAACTATATACCTATATACACAAATAGGGTCAGACAGAATAACTATGCGACTGTACACTATTCCCTGGTTCCAATTCCCAATCCTTTCCAACCCGGGATATGTTGCCTTGACACTCCATAAGATCCAAACACATGGCCCTCAGGGAAAGGGCCACACTACCACAAAAGGTTACCTCTGTTATGCATTGAAGTGTTGCTGATTGAAAGAGACCCTGTGTTGATCCCTAGAAAAACCCTGGGGCAAAGACATTGAATGCTGCCATCACCTTCAAAGCCATTGGCAAGGGAAAGCCCCTGCGGCCTTAAGAAGTGTCAGGTCTTCATGAATCATGTGGCATTGTCTCGGGACAATTGTAGTGTGCCCAGCACTGCCTTCCACTCATTTGTAATGGGGATATTACTGAAAGGTAAAGCCTTGGCATGGCAAGTTGCCTCTGCTGTCTGGGTCTCTCCTCCTTATCCTCTTGCTCTCGTTCCCCTTGGCCATGCCCCTGCAGCGCTGCCACTCCATCCCTCGTCTCCTCGTTTGAATGAGTTCTCTGAGAAATGCAGCATTGAGTCTTGAATCTATTAGTCCCTTTACCTTCTCTCTGAAATGAAACATCAAAGACAACAAAGATTAAACATAGAACACTACAGCACAAACAGGCCCTTCGGCCCATGAGTTGCGCCGATCACATCAACACCTACCAACCTACAGACCTATCTATAACCCTCAATCTCATTAAACCCCATATACTCATCCAGAAGTCTTTTAAAAGACCCCAGTGAGTTCGCCTCCACCACCACTGACGGCAGCCGATTCCATTCACTCACCACCCTCTGAGTGAAAAACTTACCCCTAACATCACTTCTGAACTTCCCTCCCTGCACCTTAAATCTGTGTTCTCTCGTAGCAACCATTTCAACCCGGGGAAATAACCTCTGAGAGTCCACCCTATCTATTCCTCTCAACATTTTGTAAACTTCTATCAGGTCGCCTCTCAACCTTCGTCTCTCCAGGGAAAAGAGTCCCAGCTCCCTCAACCTAACTTCATAAGGCATGCCTCCCAGTCCAGGCAACATCCTTGTAAATCTCCTCTGTACCCTCTCAATAGCTTCTACATCTTTCCTATAGTGAGGCGACCAGAACTGCGCACAATACTCTAAATGAGGCCTGACAAGGGTCTTATAAAGTTGCAGCATTACCTCCCGACTCCTAAACTCAATCCCTCGATTAATGAAGGCCAGTACACCATACGCCTTCTTGACCACCTCCTCCACCTGCGAGGCCGATTTAAGAGTCCTGTGGACCCGGACCCCAAGATCCTTCTGCTCTTCAACACTACTCAGACTTCTGCCCTTGATAGTGTACTCGTTCATCCCGTTGGTTCTGCCAAAATGGACGACTACACATTTATCTGCATTGAAGTCCATCTGCCACTTCTCCGCCCAGTCCTGCATCCTATCTATGTCCTGCTGCAACTTTTGCCATCCTTCCAGACCATCCACAACACCACCGACCTTAGTGTCATCAGCGAACTTACTTACCCATCCCTCCACTTCCTCATCCAGGTCATTTATGAAAATGACAAACAACAAGGGTCCCAGAACAGATCCTTGAGGCACTCCGCTGGTGACTGACCTCCATTCAGAAAAAGCCCCATCCACAACCACTCTCTACCTTCTGCAGGCAAGCCAGTTCTGAATCCACAAGGCCAAAGGCCCTTGGATCCCATGCCCTCTCACCTTCTCAAGAAGTCTTGCATGGGGGACCTTATCAAACGCCTTGCTGAAGTCCATGTACACTACGTCCACGGCACTTCCTTCGTCAATGTGTTCAGTCACATTATCGAAGAACTCAACTAGGCTTGTAAGGCACGACCTGCCCTTGACAAATCCATGCTGACTATTCCTGATCGTGTCAAACCTCTCCAAATGTTCGTAAATCTTGTCTCTCAGAAGCCTCTCCATCAGCTTACCAACCACTGAGGTCAGACTCACCGGTCGGTAATTTCCCGGGCTATCTCTGTTCCCTTTCTTGAAAATAGGAACTACATCCGCAATCCTCTAATCCTCCGGAACCTCTCCCGTCTCCATTGACGACGCAAAGATCATCGCCAGGGGCTCTGCAATCTCTTCCCTCGCCTCCCACAGTATCCTGGGGTACATCCCATCTGGTCCCGGCGACTTATCTATCTTGATAGAATTCAGAAGTTCCAACACATCCTCCTCCTTAATATTCACGTACTCAATCTTTTCCATCTGCTGCAAATCCATAACAAAATCTCCTAGATCAGCTTCCACTGTGAATACTGAGGCGAAGTACTCGTTAAGCACCTCTGCCATTTCTTCTGGTTCCACACAAACCTTTCCCCCCTCACCTTTTATAGGTCCTATCCCTTCTCTTCTTATCCTTTTACCTTTCACATATTTATAGAAGGCCTTGGGATTCTCCTTAATCTTACCCGCCAAGGTCTTCTCATGACCCCTTCTGGCTCTCCTAATTTCCCTTTTAAGTTCCTTCCTACAGTCCTTATACTCCTCAAGATCTTTAACCTCTCCTAATTCCCTGAACCTCTTGTACACCTTCCTTTTCCTCCTGACGAGGTTCAACACAGCCTTTGTGCACCACGGTTCCCGCGACCTACCAAAACCCCCTTGTCTCATCGGAACGTTGTCATTCAGAGCTCCAGACACACATTCCTTGAATATCTGCCACCTTCCTTCGGTACTTTTCCCTAAGAACGCCTCCTTCCAGTTTATTTGTCCAAGTAACTTCCTGACTTCTTCGTATCTCCCCTTACCCCAGACAAACACCTTCCTAGCCTGCCTGATCCTATCTCGTTCCAATGCAATTGTGAAGGAGATAGAATTATGGTCACCATTTCCAAGATGCTCTCCTACCGAAAGATCCATCACCTGCCCTGGTTCATTCGCCAGTACCAGGTCAAGTACAGCCTCTCCCCTCGTAGGCTTATCCACATACTGTGTCAGGAAACCTTCCTGAACACACCTAACAAACTCCTCCCCATCCAAACCCCTTACCCTAGGGATATTCCAGTCGATGTTTGGGAAATTGAAGTCTCCCATCACGACAACTCTGTTATTAAAACATCTCTCCAGAATCTGTTTCCCTATTTGCACTTCAACTTCCCTGTCACTATTGGGCAGCCTATAGAATACACCCAGCAAAGTTTTCGACCCTTTGCTGTTTGTAACTTCCACCCACAGAGATTCTGTAGACAGTCCCTCCACAACATCCTCTTTCTCTGCAGCCATGACACTGTCCCTGATCAACAGTGCCACTCCACCACCCCTTCTGCCACCCTCCCTGTCCTTCCTGAAGCACCTGAAGCCTGGCACCTGAAGTACCCAGTCCTGTCCCTGAGACATCCAAGTCTCCGTAATGGCCACCACATCACAATCCCAAACAGCAATCCACGCCCTAAGCTCATCTACCTTATTCACTACACTCCTTGCATTAAAATATATACACTTCAGCCCCTCAGTCTGGGCATTTCCCATCTCCACCGCCTGTCTAACCTCCCTCCCATACTGCCTGCGGTCCTCCCCTACCTGGGAGCGAACCTCCTCCGTCCCAGTTTCCCCATCACAGTTCCCTCCCCCCATCCTTTCTAGTTTAAAGTCCCCCCGGTAGCCTTAGCCAGTCTTCCCGCCAAGATATTAGTCCCCCTGGTATTTAAGTGCCACCCGTCCTTACTATACAGGTCCCACCTACCCCTAAAGAGGTCCCAGTGATCTAGGAACCGAAATCCCTGCCCTCTACACCAGTCCCTCAGCCACGCATTCACCCTCCACCTCATTTCATTTCTTCCCTCATTCTCCCGTGGCACAGGCAGCAATCCTGAGATTACTACCTTCGCTTTTCTCTTCCTCAGCTGCCTACCCAGTTCCCTATAGTCCCTTTTCACGAGTGCCTCCCTCTTCTTACCTACGTCAGTAGTACCTATATGTACTACAACCTCTGGTTCCTCACCCTCCCCTTTCAGGATGTCTGGGACCCGCCCAGAGACATCCCGGATCCCAGCCCCAGGGAGACAAACCACCATCCGCGACTCCCTTCTACGTCCACAAAAACGCCTGTCCGTGCCCCTCACTGTGGAGTCCCCTATTAACACTACCTTTCTGCTTCCATTTTTGATTTTTTGGCTCACTGGCTCAGCTCCAGAGACCTGGCCACCGCTTCCTCCCTCAGATGAGCTGTCCCCCCCAGTAGTACTCAGGCCGGAGTACTTATTTTGAAGGGGGACATCCACCGGAGTGCTCTCCATCACCCGTGTTTTCCCCTTCCTAATAGTTACCCAAGTGCCCTCATCCCGTTGCCCTGGTGTGACTACCTGCTGGTAGCTCCTATCTATAACCTCCTCACTCTCCCGAACGAGCCGAAGGTCCTCGAGCTGCATTTGCAGCTCCTTAACCTGGTTTCGTAGGGCCTGCAGCTCCACACACCGAGCACAGGTGTGGATGTCTGGCAGGCCAGGAGCCTCCAAGACCTCCCACATGTTGCATTGGCAGCAACATACAGGTCTCACACTCATACTTACCCCTTATAGCAACCCAGAGGAAAAAGTAAAAAAAAACTTATAACTTACCTTATCTCTTGGCCCTGTGAGCCAAAGCCCTTACAGCACACACAAAAACAAAAGCAGTCTTACCAGCTCTCTGACAGAGCCTCTCTCTCTCTTTTTTTTAGGTTAGGGGAGAGGGGAGGGGGGAGGGCTGGGATACTCTACCTGTGTAGAGTATCGGGAATCCCCTCCGGTCTAATTTATAGTAGGGTGAAAAAAAAACGTGACCCGAGTGCTCTCGCAACTACTTCCGGGGTCAAACCGGGGTCAAACTTAAAACAATCAAAAAAAACCCCCCACTAAACTCATTAAACAGAGTTAGTTTTTAAAAGAAAAAGTCGCTGAACTCACCCACAAGCTCTCCACTCGCAAATCGCAGCCTCTCTTCAGTGCTCCCACGGAACAATGAGGGTGCAGAACATTAAAGGGTGCAGAAAGGGAAGTTCTGGTTGAGAAACTGTTGGGAATTGTCAGGCTTTGGGTGCTGTTTACATTGTGGCTTTTTGTATTCATTCATGGGATGTGGGCTTGGCTGGCCTGCATTCATTGCCCATCCCTAATTGCCCTTGAGAAGCTGCCTGATGCAGTCAGGTCCCTGAGATAAAAGCACAAACATTGGGGTGAGTGATATTCCATTCTAGAAGATAATATCTGGAGTCTCTTAGGGGGGCTGTAGGGGGAGTGGGGTGTGGGGGTGGGGAAGTGATAAAGTGTGAATGAAGTGATTAAAGTAACTCGGAGCTCCTTTCTCTGTGGCAGCATACCAATACCAATGACCTTTCAGCTGGTCATAGTCAATGAGTGGAGGCTGTTTAGACATTGGCAAATGGCATTTGTTGGGAAACCACAACTCCCCTTCATTGGTGGAATGCCAGATATGGTGTAGCTGTGCCCCTTTCACTATTATCTTCACTTCCCAAGGCTGCATTCCTCCCTAATACTCTGTCGAGATTGAGAATTTGATGTGAAGATAGTGAGTTCTGTCTATGCCTTTAACAGGGCAGTAGGACTGATTGGTTTTCAGTTGTTTCCTGGGCCATAAGCTCTCTCTGTAACTGACCTGGAGCCTGTCTACTGTAGCAGTACAACAACTGACTGGATGTCCCTCAAAGGGGACTCCGTAACCCAACTTAGTGGTCCCTCATTCTGCCACATACCCCTCCCAGACAAAACCTATCTTATGTTTTGCTGGGCGCCATTGTTCTGGGACCTCAGGATGGTGGTGCCAAATCTCTACTGAGATTGGCACTGTCCCTCACTGTCCACGTGCATCTGATGTAACTGGAGTCTCACAATGTGAAGGTAGAACTGCTATTCTCTGTCCTCCCCCAATAATTGTGTCCCATTGTGGGTTGTGGGGGACATTCTGATCCCCCCCACAAGCCCATCATCTGCCAATTGCTCATGCCCTATGTGGACCCACCCCATCTGGAGGTTGTGTGCACCTTTATGTACTGAAGTAACCCTTTCCCACAAGAGAGTTTCACATACTCCATTATTGGGGTGGCACGATGGCACAGTGGTTAATACTGCTGCCTCACAGCGCTAGGCACCTGGGTTCGATTCCTGGCTTGGGTCACTGTCAATGCAGAGTCTGCATCTTCTCCCTGTGTGTGCAATGGATTTCTTTCGGGTGCTCCAGTCTTCCCACAGTCCTGGTTAGATGCATTGGCCATGCTAAATTCTCCCTCAGTGTACCTGAACAGGCACCGGAGTGTGGCAACTAGGGGATTTTCACACTATGTTCATTGTAGTGTTAATGCAAGTCTACTTGTGACGAATAAATAAACTTTAACATTACTTTTATTATGTCTCCCCTATCTACAGGCAGAGTTGCCCCCAGCAATCATTACCATTTCCTTTGCAATGAAGTACAGAGCCTGCAATGTTCAGGGACACTGACTATGAGACAGAACTGCAAACCAAGGTGTCCTTTTCCTCTGTTGAACACACAGCTCGTGCCCTTCCCCACAGCTGGGATACACCATCCTTCCAATGATTGGTCCTGCTGTATGACCACTGCTCTTCTTCACTGTCTCCTTTCCCTGACTTCTGACTGTGAGGCCCACAGAACGTGGACTGTCTGTGACTCCTTTCCATTTTGCAGCAGGAATCTTTGCACTTTCTGATTCCTGTTTGCAAGCCCCTGCACAAAAATAGAAACTTTTATATAGTTCCTCATTGCAATGAGGACTAGGACAATAATGATTGTCCCAAACCACAACACTCCCAACTTCTCAATCATCATGTTAACTATCCCTCATATGCCATACTAACAAGTCCCCACAAGCTCCCCCAGCCTTTCTGGTGTCTGTGTGCATCCTCTTCCAGCGGTCAATGTGATATCCCTTTGATCCCTTGTTTGTCGGCATTTCATGCACCCTTGCCAAGGTCCAGCTTTTCACCCCATGGCCTTCCCCCATCTTCCATCATTCTTCATTCTTCTCCACTTCCTTGCCCCTCTGTCTTCCATCGTGCCTCTTTGACCTTCCCCTTACCCAACTCCTGTTGCCCATTGTCTCCATTGTGTTTGCCCTTCGGTCCCTGTTCTTGCACAACTCCCCCACTTCCCCACTGGATCCAATGTCTTCATCAGCCCTGCTCTCACTTTGCACTTTATCCCCAGTTGAACTTCAAGTCAGAACAAGTGAGGGGTGTATGAGTTTCACTGCATAGTGCTGCCTATACAGACTATGGTGTCAGGCACTGGGAGCAGAAGACCCTGAGAGATAAAACCCTGCGCACAACTCTAATCAAAATCAGTCTAAGTGGAGGATCCATGTGTCCTGCAGCACAGTACTGTCCATTCAGACAATGTTGGCATGTAGTCGGAGGGCATGAACTGCTCTGCCTAAGCAGTGTGGCGTTCAGTGTAAAAGGAGTAGTGCAGCACAATGGGAGCTATGCTATGTACGTTGAACTCACCTTGAAATCTCAAATGAATTGAAGTGTGCCTGGAACACACCACTCCTTTTCGAATGGGAAGCGACATGAATTCCTGCTGGCATGATGCAAGATTGGAAGGTGTGTGGATGTTCTGGCAAGCAGTTATTTCAATGATCATTCGTGAGATGTAAATGAATGCAAATAGCATACATGCCACCAGGCAAAACGTGGCCTATCATTAACCTGTCATTGGGAGCATTACACTCGGAAAGGTTTCTGACTTTTTTGGCTCCTGCTAGGTTCTCCCTTTTTGCCCACCAACACCCTGTTTCTACTATTCTTCATGTCTCTTAATATTTAATTACATTTTATTTATGTTAGATTTAATTTTCATTTTAGTTCTTTATTCATTCATGGTGGTGTACAAGAGACTAGCTTCTTTCTGTTTTTAGTGGACTATATTTATTTTGAACTCAATTGATAGCCCTTTTAAAGATTTCCCACGGCTTTTGTGTTTCAAGATTTTCTTTGATTTTTTTGCACCCTAATTTATTCAAAATCTGTTCTTTTATTACCTTGGTTTTTGTCCTGCTTTTGCCACTTTTAATTCTAACCTTGCATTTTAAGATTGAGTCATCATTATTACTAATACACTCTTCTAGAGCAGAATTTAGAACTGGCAAATTTGAAGGCAGGGTGTCTGTAATATACAGCTCGTGTTCTGCCCACCAACTAGTTGTTTGTCCCCAACCTGTCTCTCATTTAACAAGAGGTGCTAAAGGCATCAGGTGGCTCACCGGCCTTTGGGCATTTTGAGGACAAAAAGTGGCCAATTAATGCCAACATAAGTGGCTCATCCTGTCCCACCGGTACTTTACTTATCATGGAGAGGACCACGCCAAGCCCAGCAGCTTTAGCTGTGCAGGCTGGTTTTGGGCAAAGATGGGTATCTTCTTTGAGAGTCCCTGTGCCCATCAGAGATACTCCCCAAGGTCATGCTGCTCCCTTCTTTCTGGCTCCCAAACTTGGCCTTCCAATCCCCTTGCTGGGGCATGTCAGACTTGCCTTCAGTCCGGCCTTCATAACCTCCAACTTCTTTGGGGCCATCCTGTAGTCATAGCACTAACTGCCACTCTAACCTGGCACAGTGGGACTACAGAGCTGCCAGCCAATTGGTCTGGTTGATAGATCTCTTAAGCTGGGACATTCTTTCCAAACGGCGGTGGATGTCTCACCTTGAGCCAATTAACCTATTAAATGGCTGCACGGCTGCTAGTTTTAACAGGGATGCATTCCCCACTTACTTAGTTCTTCTATCTGTTGTAGTGCATTATCAACTAGAAAGTTCAGCAGCGATTGTTTTCTTGTTGGACGTTTGTTTTGAATAAGAAAGGTTGTGTATAAACTGGAAAAATCCAATTCCCTTTACTTCTTTCCCCACTTCACAATGCCAGTTAATTTGGGGTTAGTTGAAATTTCCCATCATTATTATTCCATCTTGTGTTTCACATTGTAGATTTGCCTGTGTATTTCTTCCTCCAATTCCCTTCAGCTATTTGGTGGAGTTGGATTGCTCCAAACCCTTTTAATTCAACCCATTTGGACTCTATCTAACTGCTAAATACATCATTTTTCTCTCTGCCATTTGTATGATCTTTAAATGAGACAGCTATTCCACCTGTTTTCCTCCCCCCTCTTTCCTTCCTAAATGTGTCATATCCTGCAATATTTAATTGCTAATGTTTCTGCCTTCTTTCAGTCATCTCTCTCATATCTGGATCCTCTCTACATTTTGTCTCCAGTTCATCCACTTGTTTTGAATTCCATACAATGTTGTACCAATAATTTGAGCTTTTCAGTTATCATCTCTCTATTCTTATTTGTAATTTTATCTTTATTCTTTAAGTCTTTATCAGATCGCTGGAATTCACATTATCTTTATTTCTTCCTTTAGTTTGTCCTTTACTTGCCTCCTGATTGTATTTTACCTGCAAACATCGTGAATTCCCAAACAAAACCATCATTTCTTTTTCATGCCCACTCACAGCCAACCAAAGAGAGAATAGGCCAGCATAGTTGAGGAGTTAATGATTTATTAAATAATAAACAAGATAGAGTTCAAAAGAAGAAAACAAAACTGCAGAAATAAAATAAACCATAATACAGCAGGCACACAATGCTACAAGTATGTATATTAATTATAGATGTGGTGATTCTGTGATCTGTTCCTTCCAATGAGGAGTGGTGCCAACAGGCCGTGCATCCCAGGAAAATAGGAGCTGTGGGCCTATGATTTCCTGAGGTATGCTCCCTTCTCAGAGTGCTGCATCACAAAATCACTCCTATACTTCCAGAAATAACAGAGCTAGTGACCAAAAATATAATCATAATTAGATTCAAATAAAATCACAGCTGTATTGGACATATGTTCAAGGCATTATATGTATTTCATTACATCTGAAGCAAGAATTTGAAATGTCAACACTACTACAGTGACTTTAAAGCACAGCCTTTCTCTCACAATATATCCTGATTAATGTGATTACAGTTCATATATCACATACAACAAATTTATCTGGTAACAAAGACAATCTATCACACACTGCTCTTATAAAAAGGGCAACTAGGGAACAAAGGATGCATTAATGTTAATAGTTTTACAGTTGAACATTAATCTGAAGCTGTCCAGTTCATGTTTGGCTGGTCAGTATGATGCCAGGGAGTTATTTCAAATTAGCATTTGCCATTTGAATAGTTCCACTGTCATCATACTAAAGTCTATGTATATACATATTTGAAGTCACAATACATAACAACAATAGACAGTGCACCCACTAATTTTAGACATATCAACAGTCAGTTTGCCAATAAACTGAATACCAACAAATTCCATGTTAAAAATGAAAAAGATTAAATGCTTAGTATGTAATGGCATAAATTACACAGGATGCCTATAAGTAAAATGCTGCTTTTATCCCATTTGAGCCCAAATTTGAGAGAACTCTACTTGGCTGCTCAATTCCTCCATCCAAAAACTATGTTTGATTCAGTGACATTGCACTCGTTTCCAAATCCATAGGAGATAAAACACTGTTACTAATGTCCTACATACATGCCTCCTAAATTTCTTAAAATGTACCTGGGCTTTTTCTAGAAATGTCACGAAAAATCTAATTTTGGCATGGCAGAGAATATTATGTGATACTTTTTTTTGGTTTGTGATTGCATACAGCTTAAAAGTATGTAAAGTGGGCCAACAAAGAATTCCTTGGCCAACAAAGTATTCGAACATGACTTGAATTTTTCAAATATATATTTTTTCTCTCATTTTTCATTTAATTCCCTGATGGTAGCATCGAAGTTATGATTTATATTTTAATTTTCTTAATTAATTAGAACCAATATAACCTCCTTAAATAAGTTTTCTTCAGAGCAAGATTAGAAAGTAATAAAAATATATAAATTGCAAGAAATTAAAGATCAGATAAAAATACTCATTCAAAGTCTGAAGAGGCATATCTTTGAGAGGCGCTCCTTAAACTGGAAGAGATGTTAATTTTCAATGAATTGATGAAGTCCTCACTACACATTGTAATGCTGATGCTTTTGTCAGCTACTAAGAAACTCAAAGTCATGGAAACGTTCATGTAAAGGATTTTCACAAAACTAAAAGTACTCAGTGTTCTAATCATAGGGTGGGCTTTTCCATCCCATCCAACTGTCAGGATTGTCCGGTTCCGCTGAAAGACAATGGGCTTTTGACTGGGTTGCTAAATATCCCATGGCGGGACCTGCCATAATGGGGTTGAAAAGTTCTGGCCTGGGTCTGAAGCTTGAATGCAGTATAATGAATAAATCTGCTTTACTTATTATCGAGTCCTCAAGCTGAGAGCAAATAATTACTTGTTTGTTAGCACAGATCTAATTCCTTTTTGAAAATTATTACTGAATCTGTTCTCACCATCTTTCAGGAAGTGCATTATAGCTCATGACAACTTGATGGGTTAAAAATGTTCTCATTTCCTCCCTGGATTAAAAAAAATGTGGTTAGCATTCCACCTACCAAGGAAACAGATTTTTCCCTATTTACGTTATCAAAACTTTTCATAATTTTTGAACACCTCCAACAACCTCTCTGTAACATTCTCTAGCTATAAAACCCACCTTCATATCTCCATATAACCACACTCTCCTTCATCCATAGTATAATGGGACTTCTTCACTCAAAGGGTGGTGAATCTCTGGAATTCTCTGCCCGTTGAAGTGGTGGAGGCTACCTCGCTAAATATTTTTAAGATGCGGGTTGATGGGTTTTTGATAAGAGAGGGGATTAAGGGTTATGGGGAGAGGGCGGGAATGTGGAACTGAGCCATGACAGATCAGCCATGATCTTATTGAATGGCGGGGCAGGCTCGAAGGGCTAGTTGGCCTACTCCTGCTCCTATTTCTTATGTTCTTATAATGCTGGTAATTTTCCTTTGAACCTTTTCAAGACCTTGACATCCTTCCTGAAGTTTGGTGTAAGCAATTGGCCATAATACTCCATTGGAGAACTAACCAATGAGCTAGAAAGGTTTACCATAACTTGGATACTTTATGCTTCTTTTTATAAAACCAAAAATCCCATATTACTTTTTTAAGAGTCTTAGCAAGTTGAGTTGCCACTTTCAAAGATTTCTCTTTTGAAATGCCATTGATCCAGACCTCAGTCCCAGCCCAAACATCTAAACAGTCTGCACATTCAACACTGTTATGAAAGTAAATTTGGTGAAGTAAACCAGGTGTATGAACACCAGTTTAATGCCAGATCCCACTGAGAGCTGGGGCAAAGGACCTCCCGAATTAGGAAGCCTGATGTAAGTGCATTGAGAAGAGGCAGATAGAGTCTCCAACTCCAAATGCCATAACCTGTGACTTGGAACAGCATGCCCTTGAGAATCCACTGAAACAACATTGAAAGAATATTGATTTAATACTCTTATCTAAAATTAGAACATGCAGTAGTAAAGAAAGCCCACCAATGCCTCTACTTTCTTAGAAGACTAAGGAAATTTGGCATGTCAGCTACAACTCTCACAACTGTTTACAGATGCACCATAGAAAGCATTCTTTCTGGTTGTATCGTAGCTTGGTACGGCTCCTGCTCTGCCCGAAACTGTAAGAAACTACAAAAGGTCATGGATGAAGCCCAATCCATCATGCAAACCAGCCTCCCATTCACTGATTCTGTCTACACTTCCTGCTGCCTCGGCAAAGCAACCAGCATAATTAAGGGCGCCACACACCCCAGACATTCTCTCTTCCACCTTCTTTGGGAAAAAGATACAAAAGTCTGAGGTTACGTACCAACCGACTCAAGAACAGCTTCTTCCCTGTTGCCATCAGACTTTTGAATGGATTTGCCTTGCATTGAGTTTATCTTTCTCTACACTCTAGCTATGACTGTAACACTACATTCTGCACTCTCATTTCTCTATGAATGGTATGCTTTGTTTGTATAGTGTGCAACAAACAATACGTTTCACTGTATACTAATACATGTGACAATAAATCAAATCAAATACCCTATCTTTATCAAAGAAAAATATTTATTATATTTAACCACAAATGTTGTTTGAGACTGGAAAAATCCTGGTTCCTAATTACCAAACATAATTTTTGCTTCATTTCTGGCAAAACTTAAATCAGAACTTCAAGACTAGGTATAGGGATACAGCAGTGGTTATGTAAATGGACATCTAATCTAGTTTAAAAATTAGAAGTCAGAATTTCATCATGCTGGTTTGAGAATTTGAATACACTTTAACACTTAATGAGATAAAAAGCTGGTATCAGTAAAATGAATGACTGTGAAACTGTTAGATTGTTGCAAAATCCAACTGGATCACTGAAGTCTTCTGGAGAACAAACTGAATTGTCCTTATCCAGTCTGGTCAATATGTGACACTAGTCCCAAACCAACTTAGTTGATTTTTAAAACTAAAATTTCAGTGGCTGAATAAGCCATTCAGTTCTACAAACTGTTAGGAAGGTCCACAGCAGTAAATGCCAGTCTTGCCAGCAAGACATTCTGCAAAAGAATAAAAACGAGCCCAAGTCATTTTTACAAATTACTGAGAACATGGGGTCAAATTTGATGAGTAATCTTTGATGACCTGCTGCCCATTTTATGCTTGAAAAACAGACAGTCAGAAGTTAAAAACTAATCCACATCTCATGAACTCCATTGGCGCATAGTGCATCTGCCTGTTTTGTACTGAAGGTTGTTTATATAGGCAGGGGATTTTCATAGCAACTTCACTGCAGTGTTAATGTGAGCCTACTTATGACACTAATAAACTTTAAGTCAAAGTTGTACACTGTCAAATAACGGTCTGGCACATACAGGGTTAATGTGAGACAGAGCCAAGTGCAATGAACACAATGATCTAAGAGAAGACAGGACCTACACTTAGGTGTCAGTCTGGACAGAGCCATGTGCAGACCTAAGCATGAAGACAGCTCAGTGTCAAAAGCATAGTTTGAAAGAAACCCATCACTAAAATCCAATCCCTGAGTTGGAGCATAAACACATAGCATCGGAGCTTATCTGAAATAAATAATTTTTCAAATGTCTTTTTAAACTGAGCGCCATTACCATAGTTGCAGAGCCCAACAAAACCAGCAAATGGCTCCAAGTGAATGGCGATGCCATCTTGAAATTCAGAAAGCTCTTCAAGCAGAACTTACACCTTTAAATATTCATCCATGAACAAGAATTACATATTTCCAAATCACTTCAGTCTAATTCAAGGCCCAGATCAATCACATAGTTGGAGAATTTGGAGAAAAGGATACCATAGATACAACATCACTTAAGACAACTAGATGCCTGCAATTTTAGTGCAGTGAGATCTTAAGGGCATGATTTTTTGACGAGCTTCAGGACTCTGATGTGGGAACCAAATGGGGGTCTGCAGCCCACACTTCCCGACAGCAAGACTAGCTTTCTCGGAGGTGAGCTCCTGATTGTCCACGTCTTATCTCATTGTGTTATTAAAGTTGGCTAGTAGGTTTCAGATGCTGCCAGCCCAATCAAACGTTGGCAGAATTGGAGTCTTAGCAGGCTCACTGGGAGAGATAAGAGCTCTTTAGACAGGTAAGAGACTTGGAGGGGGCCTCAAAATGTAGGTGCCCCCTTAGGCATAAAATTAAATTAATAGTGCAGAGCAATGAAGGTGGATGACCCTGCAGAGTGTGGGTGGTGGATTCCGGCATGGCTTTTCCTTTCTGTGGCTCATCAAATTGGCATGGAGCCCCCAACTCTGATGAATTCCTAGCCAGAGTGGCCACCTTCACTGAGCTGCGGCAGCCTCCCCCCAAGCAGCTGGGCGAGGGTACCACTATGCTGCTAGAAAATGGCTTCCTCAGGTAGTCGGTCTACACCCCAGCCCATCCCTAGAAAACCTACCCAGCAGTAGAAATGTGTCACGGAGCCATACTGATGCTACTACACCTGCAAACCATCCCCCTCTCCCATCTCCTCCTTCTCAGTCTCGAACCCTATCACTATGAGACCAAGAAAATTCTGCCTTCAGTCTCTGCAACATAGAGTCACACCAAATAAAAATGCAGGGAAGGATCTCTGCCACACCTGTTTCTGAATAGTTTAAAGATCTCCTCCCTATATAAATTAAAAAAAAGCAGCTATGTTACATAAATTAGAGTAGGAGTTTTTCTCATGAGTATAGCAAATTAAGTTTTTTTTGCAGCAGGTCAAAATTCTGCAGATATTTGCATAGCACAAGCACATGCCACAATGTCATGCTAACCAGCAAGTGCTGTAAAGAAAATAAATGGTTGGGAAAAGCTGAATTACAATACAGCACACAACTCAACATTTTGCAAAAGTTTACAAGTAAATCATTGAAATTTGAAATGAAAAGTTGCAGTTTCCTTTTTAAAATCGCAAGAATTAAAGGAGGATTTCACTAACCTGACTCCAATTTCACACACTATCAGTATTGCAGAACAATATTTTTAAAATGTAGGTGATTTATAGTCATAAAAGTTTGCAGCATGGGAACAGGCCCTTTGGCCCAACTTGTCCATACTGTTCAATTTTTACCACTAAGCTAGTCTCAACTGCCTGCATTTGGTCCATAATCCTCTATATTCTTCTCACCCATACAACTGTGCAAATGCTTCTTAAAAGGCAAAATTGTCCCTGCCTCTACTATTGCCTCCTCGTTCCAGATACTCACTACCCTCTGAATGAAAAGAATTGTCCCCCTCCCACCTTAAACCTATGTCTCTAGTTTTAGACTCCCCTACCTTCGGTAAAAGATGTTGACTATCTACCTTATCTACGCCTCTCATTAAGTAATGTTTGCTTCTACCTCTTGCAACTAGGGAAGTGAAACTGATTAGGGTTATCACTTTCTTTTAAGAGGCAGCTTTCATTGTCATTTGAAGAAAATTAAGTCTTGTAGAAAGGGGAGGCCATTCATGGCTGACCTTTTACACACTTTAATTTATCCAATTTTTGCATGAAAAATGGATTAAAATTTGCAAAGGTTGTATCATGGGAAATATGATTGTCAATTTTTCTAATGAGCTTACAGTTCAGTCAAATCATGTTTAAAATATTGACATGCTCTGTAGGTATCATCTCCCAAAAAGTGTTAGAATTGCATGGGTACCGTTGTTTTGAGAAGTCACACCATAACTTTTAATATTTTATTTTGATATTTACTATTTTTGTTATGCACAATGATTTTTGTTACTATAAAAATAATGTACTGTGCAATTGTTTCTTAGTTTAGTGGTGTTTAGCAAATAAAGCTGTTCTGACAGCTACTTTTGCTGTGTTGAGAATTATTAACTTTGAACTTCAGACAATCTATACGGGGCATTGGAGGAGGAGACAGATTGCAGCAATTCATCAATTATCCTTCCACACACTGACTGCCATTAAACTTACAAAGTGCTATATTGTAAATAGTTTCATTATTCTATACCTTGCCAAAGTGACTTTTTACTGCATATTCAAACCAATTTTCTATTTTTCAGTTAGAGCCAACAACCAACAACCAAATTATGGCAAATGAAAAGCTGAAAAACTACAAAGAATATATTCCATTGTCTAATTTTTTTGCATTTTACTGCATTTTACACAACTTAACGCACATAATATGAAATACACCTTGCAGTACATATGTTCTTCATTAAAAATCTATCATAAATTATTATATCAATATGCAACTTTAGACATGTGACAACTTGTGCCATAAGGATCCATTCTGGGCAATTCTATGCATACTTGTTAATGCTTCAGTTTTGCAACATCAGAAAAGGCAAATTATGGGCTGTAACGTATAATTATAGCTCAGTGTACTACTACAGCTGATTCATTATAAACATCAAAAGGCAGGCATATTTCACTGAAGATTGCATGAGTATTATAGTTCAGAGGAAAATACACCATTACATCTATACATAGACACACTGAGGTGAAAGTGATTTGATTTAGATCCATATCATATCCACTGCCATCAGACATGGTATTCTGTATCTAGCCTGGGCTATTGAAAATCCCGACTGTGGTGCTTACCTGTTCACACTTGTTCTTGAATTATTGAAAAATCTCAGGTACGTGGATTGGAGCTTTGTTGTAAAGAATCTATTTATTATGATTAACTGGAAATTGCAAATATCTGAAACTCTCGCAGTTCCTCAAAAATAGATTCTGTGCAAAACAAACTTTTATACAAGTGCTCATCAGCGTTAATGCATAAGGTGTATCTAAGAACTCACAACTTCTTGGATAAATATCTTCTGTAAATTATTTTTTGAGGTACTGCTAGCTCATGAACATAAAATCTTTTGAAAAAAAATTAGAAAATCTCAGGCACTGAAATTTGAAACAGTTATCCCATGACTAATGGCTCTGTGATCCTGACTGGTGGTACTGTTTGCATTGTGTTTACAGTTTCTGTTTCTTCCATTTGTTTTTAGACAGAAATAAACAACCAAAGCATAACTTTATACACATGTATTGTGTTAGTGTTCTTTTTAATCTGCTCTATAAATACAAAATATTTCAAAACAGTTATAAAGGGGTAATTCTACGAGTTGTTAGCTGACAGCCACTTAACAGGCTGAACATCATAGGTAGTATGCCTGAAGTTCTTACATGTGTTGTCAGTGGGCCAAGCTCCCAGCACCAGCACAAATTTGTAAAAATTGCCTCCTCCCTCCCATGGACTAAAGAAGCGATCTTTATTTCCTTGTTGTCACCCTTAAGAAAAGTTCTAAACCTTTTGCAATGAATTATTTTTGCAGCAATTATTACAAGGATTTATAACAAATCCAATCTTCTCTGCACTGAACTGTAGGCATGGAACAATTCTGATTTTTTGCAATAAATACATTGATTTAAATTAAAAATAATTTATAGACTTTGGGCGAGATTCTCCGGCCTCCCAGCTGTGCGTTTCCTGCCAATGGGAGGTGGCACATTGTTTGCTCATGGCGGAGTTCTCTAGTCCCACTGCTGTCAATGGGAATTCTGACTGACAGGAAACCCACATGTGGGGGGGTGGGCTGCTGGCAGGACTGGAGGATCCTGCTGGAGTGAACAGCTGGAGGATTCCAGCCAAAAGCTCTCAGAATTGTTCTAAAAGTTGAAATACCTAAGCATTTCATAAATTTCTGGAAAGTTTGGGCCCACATATTTCTCATCACTGAATTCAAAGCAAAATTGGGATATCTTTTTTGTTTAACAAGATGAGAGATATTTGAATTGATAATTGGAATTTTTTACTATTTCAAGCACTCAGTGTCAGCATAAAACATTTGCAGGTCAAGATCCCTCAATACATCCTTCTCCTATTTCTTAGGAAAATAGCCACAATGCCAATGTTTCCAAAACAAGTCATCCTGTGGCCTCTCTATTAGATTGACAATCAGTGTTGGTTTTGTGCTGTGGGCCCACACACACAATGAGAAGGTTCAATTAAGCTGGGGGAGGGGAAGTCAGCAGACTGTTAATAGCAAAAATTTGTATTTATATGTTGGGCGGGATTCTCTGGTCTCTCAGCCCCGTGTTTCTCAATGGTGGGAGGCAGCGTGCCATTTGCTGGTGGCGGGATTTTTTGATCCCTCCGCTGTCAATGGGATTTCCCACTGAAGACACCACACAGCACCAAGAAACCCATGGGCCGGGATGTGCTGCTGGCGGGACCAGGGAATCCCGCCACCAGCAAATGGCTGGAAAATCCCAGTCTATAAGGTAGTATGGAGTATAGATAGTATATCTATAAGGTAGTAAAAACTTCCCATGGTGCTTCACAGGAATGTTATCAGACAAAGTTTGATACCAAACCATGTAATAAGTTATTAGGGCAGGTAACCAAAGAGGAGGGAGGCTTTGAGATGGCATAGCTGCAGATGGGATTAAAATCGGGGATGTTGTTACAGAATTGGAAAGGGAGAGTGAACCACAGGGCTTAGTTGGGAGGGGTGGAGATCAAGGAGGTAGGTCATGTCAGTGAGCCTCTGGGATTGGAGCTCGGAGGTTGGGGCTGGGAGCGGGGTGGTCAGAGTCAACTTGGAGTGGCAGTGGGATAGTGCTTCACATATAAACAACTTTTTTTTTATTGCAAGTATTCTGTAGAATTGGTTTCCAGAATGAGTGCTGCCTCAGGGTAAACTAACACTGTAGCTGGGACGTGAAGCAGGTGTTCGACCTCTTAGTTACATATGAAAATTGTTTAATATTTGCTTCAGGCATGCAAGGACATTATTTGATTGTCCTTACTTGACACTCAGTTAGATAGGTGCATACCTTTCTTTACTGCCATTTTGGACACTTAGGAGGCCACAGCATGCTTGAAATTACATTCTGATAGAGGAAAAAACAAACATTTTCCATTCTCAATGCCTCATTCAAAGCTAGCTGATTGTTCAATGATTATTTAAAATTAATACAGGGATCAATATCAGCAGAATTGGTGTGGATGTCCTAGCGATAAACAGAAAAAATATATATGAAATCTGAATGCCATCTTACCCAAATAGCATCTGGGTCCAAACTTGAGCTGATTACAAATAGAGGCTTACAACCAAGCAACAGTCAGCTAACATGTAACTACCACAGACATTACTTCATTTCATTGCTGCTTATTTAAATTTAGTTTTTATGAGTGGTATATATGTTTAAGAAAATGTTAGTGACATGTTAATGGACACTATAATCTAGCTGATTGCACAAGGTGCTAGCATTTTGAATATATGCTTGTGTATAATTGAATAAAGTGCACTATTAGCTTTGCTTTTTCTCCTGCTTCCCATCAAGCAACTCTTCCACAGATATCAGTGAGAAGCAATAATTATACCCATATCCATTTCGATAAATGATCTCAAACTTCCAACGTCAGCTTTCTTCCTACCAATTAGCCTATTAACAATAATCCACTGTGGTGCCAGGGTCATTATTTAAGGATTTGGACCTTTCATAAAGATGACAAATTATTGCCAGGTGGAAGTTTTTTAAGCATTTTTTTTGATCAAGTTAAAATGCACTTTGGACACGAAACCCTGAGCCACCCCTTTCCCTCCTTTGTTAAGCAGTCCTATTATTCTATAGTTTTAACTAGACAGCTATTTCTTACGGGTTTTCAGCAAACAACAGTCTAAGCTTAGAGCTTAGTGGCTATAATACTTAGCTTTTCATGCAAGATTAGCAGAAACACAACCTCTAGGCCTGCACACATTCTCAAGACTGATCTCATAATTCATCTGTTGATGGAATAACATACAAGTTGTTCAAGTCATGAGCACAGACTTTGTTTTCTTGGTAGGATCTTCATTATCAAGATGGACTTCCCTGATGAAGTTAATATATTTTGCTGATTAAAAGAGCCGTGCTTTTTTCTTCATGTCATTTCTCTTCCAGAGTGCAAGTCGGTTAAATTCTTCTATAGTCGTGCCAAACACTCGATAGAATTCCTCTGGAGACAAGTGCCGCTGGAAAAGAAATAGATATTACTGTGTTAATGCCAAAAGGAGAAAACATATATTTCTTCATAATTATTAGAAGTTATAAACAATAACTGTAGAACGGCTATAAGTAAAAGAACAATTTTATTCAAACAAGTCACAGGGGAGAGGCGATAACCTTGTGGAATTATCCACATTAATCCAGAAACTCAGCTAATGTTTTGGAAACTGGAGTTTGAATCCCGCCACGGCAGATGGTGGAATTTGAATTCAATAAAGTCTGGAAATAAAAATCTACTGATAACCATGAAACCATTATCGACTGTTAGAAAAACCAATCTGGTTTACTAATGTCCTTTAGGGAAGGAAATTTGCTGTTCTTACTTGGTCTGGCCTACATGTGACTCCAATGTGGTTGACTCTCAACTGCCCTCAGGCAACTAGGGATGGGCAATAAGTGCTAGCCAGCCAGCGACGCCCATCTCCCATGAATGAATAAAAAAAAACGTTCTGATGAAGGTTAAAACCTATGAGATTAATCTGTGTTATTCTCAGTTATCAACAGATATGCATTACCATCAATTTCTACTTGGATACTGCTTTATATCTCTTATATTTAACCTGGAAATAGTTCATGGCTATTAGAAGTCACTAATTTTAAAGCCTTCCTGATTAAAGCTTCTCCTAAGAACTAAAAAAAAGAATCTCTCTCTCAACTAAAATATGCCTCTACTACCACTGATTTATTTACTGTATTTGTACCGATATGTTACAGGGAAAAAAAATCCTTATGCTCAAATGCTTTTCGATTGGGTATAATTTTCACCTTCATTACTGATCAGTGAACTAGCAAAGTGAACCACCAACTGATATAAAATTGTGTGTGATTTGTTCCACAACTTACAAATTGATAAATTGCACTCTCCATAAGTAGCTCACTGACTGAGACTGAAACCTCACAAAGTGGCTGCTACTTTGAAGTTTTATTTGTTAGTGTCACAAGTAGGCTTACATTAACACTGCAATGAAGTTGGTGAAAATCCCCTCATCACCACACTCCAACACCTATTCAGGTACACAGAGGGAGAATTTAGCATGGCCAATGAACCTAACCAGCACATCTTTGGACTGTGGGAGGAAACCTATGCGGACATGGGGAAAATGTGCAAACTCTGCACAGACAGTGACCCAAGCTGGGAATTGAACCCAGGTCCCTGATGCTGCGAGGCAGCAGTGCTAATCACAGTGCTGTCCACTTGCAGCATTTGGAAGGAAGAGCTGCACTTGCATAGAATGGTGAGTGGGGAAGTGACTTTCTGCAGAAGCATGATAGTACGACTTTTTCTGACAGCTTTTATTTTCTGATGCAGTTGTGAGCAAACGGAAAGAGGATTCATTCCCTTTCATGGGTAGCCAGGAAAATCAGTCAGCAGTAAGGAATGAGGTCATAGAGTGAGCCAGTACTACCGGCATTGTTCCATGACTTGGCTGTTATGCAGCAAACAATGTAATAATTTCACCAGGAACATCAAAGTAAGATTCTTCTACCTTTCACTCTTACTCTCTGCCAGGCCTTACGCCAGCTTACTTTGGTTCCAGCGTACTTAATCCTTCCTCTTTTGGATTTCCAAATGTCCACTGCTATTCTAGCACCGCGCCTGTCATGGAATCAGAGTGGGCGAGGGGCGGACAATGGAAGTGTCCTTTGACCTCAGGTGGGATTTTCTGATCTTGGGTTGAGCGAGGCTTTAAAATCCCACCCATCTTCCTCAATCATAATGGGATGGAACAACGCCTCTCTTTCTCCTTATATTCAGGCACTCAGGGTATTTCCATTTGTATCAGGATGTGCATTGAGACAGAATATCTTCCTCTTTGTTCTTGTGCTCTCCTTGCTTTTGCATGAGTGTTTCTACATGAAGAGTGGAAATGTCTGTCTACATGTCGGGTTTTGAAGATACCTGTAGTAACTTAGATAATTGTGCACGAAACAAAGCAGCAGCTTTTGGCCAAGGATGCAAAGTATTTGTAAGGGGAGTATCAGACACCTTGAGTGCCTGAACACAAGCTGGCAGTGATCCATCAATTGTGGAAGAACCTATCATCAACATCACTGAAAGCACATGAAGCATTGGAGATAGCCAGGTTGCAGGCTATACACCTCAGCCAGTGTGGGCAGCTTCCCTTCTTTTGCTCTTTTGACTGAAATTTCTTACTCATGCACTCAGCATGACAAGTGAGCAGGTGCAAATACAGATGGAATGGATAGCCTAGAAGTCAGCACAACGGAGGCAACAGAGGACACAGATTTAAAGCCATTGATCTTTCATCGAACATCCTACACAGCTACAACGGCTGCTTTGAAATGATTGAGGTAGCCAACAATTACAATACAAGAAAATTTTCTCTCAAATTGGTTCCAGTACTTCATTCAAGAACAGCTTAGGATTTCTCTGAACATCAGTGAAAATTGTCTCTCTCCCTTCTCATGGCAGAAGGGGAGGAACTGTTGAAAATAAAGTGATGATGTGGATATGCTGGCGTTGGACTGGGGTAAACACAGTAAAAAGTCTGACAACACCAGGTTTCAGTCCAACCGATTTATTTGATAGTAAACTCACTAGCTTTTGGGTTAGCCCCTTCATCAGGTGAATGGAGAGTTCTGGCCTCAGGCAGAGCATATAAAGCACAGACAGTTTACAGATTACTGATTAGAACGCAAATCTTTCCACCTAACCTGCTGTTCAAGTCTTAAAGTGGCTAACAATGTGAGTGAAAGGAGCACTGATCACAGGTTAAAGAGATGTGTATTGTCTCCAGACAGTACACTAAGTGAGGTTTTGCAAACCCAGGCAAGTCACAGGGGTTACAGATAGTGCGACATGAACCCAAGATCCCTGTTGAGACCATCCTCATGTGTGCGGAACTTGGCTATCAGTCTCTGCTCAGCAACTCTGCGCTGTCGTGTGTCGTGAAGGCCGCCTTGGAGAATGCTTACCTGAAGGTCAGAGGCTGAATGCCATGACAACTGAAGTGTTCGCCAACAGGAAGGGAACAGTCTTGCCTGGTGATTGTCGAGCGATGTTCATTCATCCGTTGTCGTAGCGTCTGCATGGTCTCCCCAATGTACCATGCTTCGGGACATCCTTTCTTGCAATGTATCAGGTAAGCCTTCGGGTGGGGGGATGGGGCCAAGGGAAGAGAGGAAGAGGGATGGATGGGGGTATTAGTAGTGAGAGGGCCCATATGGGAGGGAGGGGATAAACCAGAGAGACCATGGCATTCTATGGAAGAATACATAGAATGGTGGGCAGTGGAAAAGAGATTGAGTGGGGGATTTGCCAGGTCCACCAGCTCCCGGCGAGAATCGCAAAGGTGTGGGGAATTGAGCATTGGCTGAAAAGTGGGTTTTGCGTCAGTTACTGAACCCAATCCAATGTTCCCAATCTTGCAGAGTGGGCAGAAGACCAATAAATATTCAAATGCACTATTTTACAATTGATTCACAGTTTGAAGCCCAATTTCATTCCCTTTGCTATTCACCTGCCTTCCCAGTGGGTTTTTGTACAGGTGCTCACAACCATGGTGTGTTTGACCCTGAGGGTCCAGGGAACACCAATAATCCCTCAGCAATGAGCGGCATCCTCCCCCAACACCATACAGGCATGAGGTCAACCTGACCACCCCTCAGCAACACCCCCCAATCTAGAACCCCCACTCAGGCCCCATTCCCACTCAGACTCCCACTCAGCTCCTCTTCCTCCTCAGACCTTCCACTCAGGCCCCTTTCAGGCTACACACCCTGGCAGTGCCAACGGTGCACTTCCCCCAGCACCCTGGCACTAACACCTGGGAACGTGGATTCCGAGGGAGTTAAGGAGGTAGGTTCAGTGGCCGTTTGCTGCTCTGCTGCTGCCAGGCTGCACAGGAAACGTCTCTCAGGAGTTCTGGTGGTTTGGTGGGCTTAGTGTGGGCACAAGGGGTTGACCTCACCACTCTCTCCCCATTTGGGGGTCTCATGGTTTGACTACCCCTTCTAGCCCAGGCAGACCTGAAGATCACCCCTGGAATAGTGTAGTTCTGTGATAAACATTTTCATTGCTGCTTATGAGCTGTGAAAAATTTGAAATGGTCAGGTTACTTTAATCTCCATGCCCCTGGGTCACCTGGAAGGTTTTTAAATCATTGCAGCACTCAATTCTGCAGCAGAACCCTTTCTTCCTGCCAGAAGCGGTAGGTGTGAGCAGACCCCTTTGAAGTCTTCTGACAGAGAGTATATGTCAATTTCAATTGTGCTAGGGGAGTGGGGAGGAGGGAGGAGTTGCATTCTGCACATCTGTGAATTTGAACCCAATGCACTCACACAGCATTGTTTTGATGTTTGAGGCTTCCTAGCTAGCTGAAACCTTTGATACCCTCTCCATTCATTGGAAACATTTGACCTCTGTCAATTTCAATGTGCAGTACTTTGAAAAAGATCTCCATTGGCAGCTTAATGGATTCCTACTTATGCTCTAGTCAGCTGTGTTGATTTTCATTTCCCTTCATGCTTGAATGCATGTCAAGTTCCTCCACTGATCCTAACCATAACGTTTATAATGATTCTAAGCCTATGTTTTTTTCAAAATATCTAAGTACTTTAACTTCCTCTTTTGCAAACCACTTATTCCTGGAGGGGGGTTGGAGTGAGGGGGAGGGGTAGGGAAGAAATTTGAGGGGGAAGGGGCTGAGCGGGGATTCCGTGGGAAACAGGGGTGGCTGAGTGGGGGTGTCGAGTCACCTTCATGTCTGCATGTTACGGGGAGGATGAATTATCTGTTATTTATGGGTTGGAGGGAAGGTTGCCCATCTTTATTGAGGGATTGGTGGTGCTCCCCTGGTCAGTGTAGAGGCGGTGGGGGGGAACCACTTCATTTGGGGCTGTCTGGCAGGTTCCCTAAAACTGCTTCATAAACATCTTTCAGGGGGTGAATCCCACCTGACAGATGTTGCCAATGCCAGCGGGAAACACTTGCCAGTTTTCCTACTGGCGTGAGCACTTAACTCTGATTTGGGAGAATGGTGGTCTGTTATCAGGAAGAAAAATCATGTTGAAGAATTATTATGGGGTTCCAGTGGGAAAAAAGTCACCAGGGATTCAAAGTGCGGTGAAGAGATCACAGGAGGGAAGAGAGATGATTCAGCCTGAGGAAAGAGATTGCTCTCTTGTTGTGGCCCACGGTCAAACCTTCCACTGAACTTATTCTATGTAATGTAGACGTGCTAGCAATACGCATCAAGTTGGTTAGCAAGGCAAAAGGAAGGTGCTTTAAGCTTTGGTATAATTTTGCATCAAAAACTTTGACAAATCTTACTTTATTTTAATAAAGGTAAAATACTGCAGTTGCTGGAATCTGAAACAAAAACAGAAAAATGCTGGAAAATCTCAGCAGGCCTGACAGCATTGCTGGAGAGAGAGTGGAGTCCTGGAGCTTTAGGGGTCTACTATCTCTCCATAGATGCTATCAGATCTGCTAAGATTTTTCAGCATTTTTCAGTATTTGCTTGCTTTATTAAATACTAATCAAAAAGCCATCCATATTTGGCATTATTCTGTCGGTAAGCAAATTTCCAACTCAAAAGTTTTATTTTAATCTCTTGCATTTTTGATTTCATTTCTCAGCAACCAAGAAGATTTGTAAGGGACACAGAATGTGTTCAGCAATAAACTGATCCTGTAGATGACACAAGGCTGATTGTGCAATCTCTTTGCAACACAGATTAGGACCATTCTAGGTTCTCATCCTTCAGATAGCAAAATGTTGCAATTTCTTTGGCAAACACAGGCTATATTTGATCACTGCCAAAAAGCATATTGTTCCACAAGGGAAATAATCTTAGTTATCCTGCCTCTTCCATTTGCCGTTGGCACATCTGTTTTCTGCTACATGATGAAGTGGTTGGAGACTGACTTAATGCCCAGAAAGTGGTTAAGCAATACAGTTACTATGAAGGCAGGATATATCTTAGGAGTTCAGAACTATAAAACACTTGGGCTAGATTACAAAACTTCCTTGTTTGGTAGTTGTTTTAAATGTTTATGCATGAGAAAATACATTGTCACAGCATTTACAGTGTACATACAAGATCATTTCCTCTCATTTTTCTCTGGAATTTGGCTGCACTGATATAGATGGATGGTAAAAGCTAATTTGGCTATTCATTAGCAATACTATTTGAAACACATTGATGGATAGAGCTTAATTAATTACTTGATGAGTATCTGTTATTTAGATCTGCACTGGGTCAAATAAATTCCATTCTCAATGCACCACTCCATCATATGGTCTTCATTTGACATCTGACTTTGCAACCTTGTCAAATGTTTCACAAAATGACAGTCAGAATTGATCATGTAAGATTACAGAGTTTGCTTAATTTCAGGTTTTATTATTTTGGGAAGACTATAAACTGACAGCAGTATCATATGTTGATTTACAGCAATAAATAAGTTACTGCTGTCAGTCTTGATTAATGAATCCAATTTAAACAATAATTTAAAATAAAAGGTGCAATGACATTGAAAACTGGCTTCTATATATATTAACTCCTCATAAAACCTGTTCCAGGCATAAAGTCCACAGATGAAGTTATATAAATTATATTCTATCCTTCAGATTAGATTGTTGTTGAGAGTCATTGGCTGAGATCATGGTCAGAATTTTCCAGCCAGCCTCCCATCAGTGGGTAGCATGAGGTGGCTCGCTGTTCGCTAGTGATGGGACTTTCTGGTCATGTCACTGTCAATGGGATATCCCATTGAAGCCACTCACGAAGCTGGGGAATGTGTGGCGGGTACACTGCCACTGGACAAGAGAATCTGCCACTAGTGGAGGGCTGGAGAATTCTGGCCCATGATTTGAACAAAGGACAAAGAACGAAGAAAATTACAGCATAAGAACAGGCCCTTTGACCCTCAAAGCCTGCACCAACCATGCTGCCCAACTGAACTAAAACCCTTTCATGGACCATATCCCACTATTCCCATCCTATTTATGTATTTGTCCAGACACCCCTTAAAAGTCACTATTCACTATTGTATCTATTTCCACCAGCTCCCCCGGCAGTGAGTTCCAGGCACTCACCACCCTCTGAGTAAACAACTAGTCTCGTACATCTCCTTTAAATCTTGCCCCTCATACCTTAAACCTATGTCTCCTAGTAATTGACTCTTCTACTCTCTGAAGAAGCTTCTGACTATCCATTCTGTCCATGCCCCTCATAGTCTTGTAGATTCTATCAGGTCGCCCCTCAACCTCCATCGTTCCAGTGAGAACAAACCAAGTTTCTCCAACCTCTCCTCATAGCTAATGCCCTCCATACCAGGCAACATCCTGGTAAATATTTTCTGTACCCTCTGCAAAGTCTCCACATCCTTATGATAGTGTGGCGACCAGAATTGAACACTATATTCCAAGTGCAGCCAAACTAAGGTTGTATAAAACTGCAGCATGACTTGCCAATTTTTAAATTCAGTATATCAGCCGATGAAGGCAAGCATGCTGTATGCCTTCTTGACTACCTTCTTCGCCTGCGTTGCCACTTTCAGTGACATGTGCATCTGTACACCCAAATCCCTCTGCCTATCACCACTTATAAGGGTTCTGCCATTTACTGTATATTTCCTATCTTTATTAGACCTTCCAGAATGCTTTATCTCACATTTGTCTGGATTAAAATCCCTCTGCCATCTCTCTGCCAAGTCTCCAACCTATCCAGATCCTGCTGTATCCTCTGATGGTCCTCAACACTATCCACAAATCCATCAACCTTTGTGTCGTCTGCAAACTTACTAATCAAACCAGTTACATTTTCCTCCAAATCATTTATATATATGTTACCAACAGCAAAGGTCCCAGCACTGATCCTTAAGGAATCTCACTTGTCACGGCCCTCCATTTAGAAACACATCCTTCCACTGCTACCCTCTGTCTTCTATGACCAAGCCAGTTCTGTATCTACCTTGCCAACTCACCTCTGATCCCAAGCAACTTTACCTTCTGCACCAGTCTGCCATGAGGGACCTTGTCAAAGACCTTACTAAAGTCCATGCAGACAACATCCATTGCCCTACCCTCATGAATCATCTTTGTTACTTCCTCGAAAAACTCAATCAAGTTAGTGAGACATGACCTCCCCTTCACAAAACCATGCTGCGTCTTGCTATTATGTCCACTTAGTTCCAAGTGGGAATAAACCCTGTCTTGAAGAATCCTCTCCAATAATTTCCCTACCACTGATGTAAGGCTCACCGACTTGTAATTACCGGGATTATTCTTGCTACCCTTTTAAACAAGGGAACAAACTTGACTATTCACCAATCCTCTAGGACCTCCTCTATAGCCAGTGAGGATACAAAGATTTCTCTCAAGGCCCCAGCAATTTTCTCCCTTGCCTCTCTCAGTATTTGTGCTTTATTTTTTGTGTATTTGTGAGTTTGTGTTGGAAGTTGAATATTTTATTTCATTTTTAGGGTGTTAGCTATGGCTAAGTAGGTAACACAGTCAACATTGAAACAGACAGGAAGGAAGAGATCACATGAAAAAGATTATGGAGAAGAGAAGTTATGAGGAAGAGATCACGGAGAAGAGAAGTTATGAGGAAGAGATCACGGAAAAGAGGGATTGCAGGAAAGAGACTCACTACAAGGACTTGAGCACATAATTCAAGTTAACAATTCAGTGCAGAACTCTCAATATTGCTGACTTGTGGATGAGAGTCTGCCAGCCCAGGTAGATGCAAAAGATTTCATGGCACTATTTGAAGAAATGCAAGGGATTTAAGAAAATAACAACACATAAGTAGTAGGAGCAGGAGTGGACCATTCAGCCCATCGATCCTGCTCCACCATTCAATAACAGCATGGCTAATTTGATTGTGGCCTTAACTCCAATTCCCCATCTGCTACCCATTACTCTCTCTTGTTGATCAAAAATCTAAGTACCTCACTATAACCTCCTTACTAATAGATTCCAGCATTTTCTCTACAACAGATGTTAGGCAAACTGGCCTGTGGTTTCCTGCTTTCTCTCTTCCTCCTTTCTTGAATAGACGAGTTACATTCATTATTTTCTAATCTGATATGATCATTCCAGAATCCAGAGAAGTTTGAAAAATCAAAATTAATGCATCTCTCAGCAGCCACTTATTTTGAGTACCTAAATCCATCAGGACCTGGGGGCTGGTCAAACAATTCTAACAATTTTCTCAGCACCCTTTCCTTTGTGACTGTTATTGTTTTAAGTTCCTCCCTCCCCCCCTTTCAACCTCTTGTTTTGTAGCTATCCTTGAGATGTTATTTGTAGTATCTACAATGAAGACTGGTGCAAAATATGTATTCAATTCATTAAACTATTTCCTTATTTTTCATTATTAATTTTCTAGACTCTCCCTCTAGAGGACTAACACTCACTTTAGTTACTCTTTCCCATTTGAAAGATTAGAATTCTTATTATATATTATTATATTTCTTGCTATCTTTTTCTCTAATTTCTCCCTCTGCTTTTTTTTTGTAATTCTTTTCTGTTTTTTAATATTCTGAGCAATCTCCTGACCTGTCACATCTTTATGGATTGTGCACTTTTTCTTTCAATTTAGAGTCTTTTTTTAATCACTGAACTAAATTTTTGCTGAGTGTTATATCTCCTTAAACATCTCCCTCTGCATCTCTACTGACCCATTTTTTAACTTTAATTTCCCAGTTCACTTTAGTTAGTTCTGTATTCAAATAATTGCCCTTATTTAAGATTAAGACAAACATTTTAGACCAACTCTTCTCTTCCTCAACCTGAATGTAAAATTCAATCGTGTTATTATCATTGCTTCCTAGTGCCACTTTGAGGCATTAAATAATCTTGCCTCAATGCAAAGTAGAATTCTAGAATAGTCTGATCTCTGGCCAGCTCTAGACCTCACTGTTTTAAGAAGTTGTCTCCAAACACTAGTAACTTACCTTCCAAGTGACCTTTGCCAAGGTGATTTATCCAATCTTTGGATGGGATTTTCCATGCCTCCCTGCAGCGTGTTTCACCATGGCGGAGGCAGTCCACCATTGGCCACTGGCAGGATCACCTAGTCTGGCCACCGACAACAGGGTTTCCCATTCTATGTAGCCCCTTCTTCCAGGAAACCCATGTTGGGGGTGCACCATTAGTGGAACCAAATGATGATGTCGGCAAGAACTGCCATAAAAGTCCAACTTGCATGTAAATTAAAATCGCCCATGATTACTACTGTATCTTTCTCACAAGCCCCCACTATTTCTTCCTGCATACCCTGTCCCACAGTTGGTTCCTGTTATGGGGCCTATAAACTAGCCCCATATGAGACTTCTTCCATTGCTATTTCTTATCGCTATCCATATTAATTCTACATCTCAATCTTTAGAAATAAGGTCATCCCTCTCGACTGTACTAATGTCCAAGTATAAGCTGGATAGTATTAACCATTTGCTTTGTTACCTCGTTTATCATAAAGTTTATTTTGTTTGTTTAAGACTGTAGAATATTGTGGCTTCATTCCTTAGTCAATAACTGAGATCTCAAATCTTGTCCACTTTAAAAAGCTGGTCCCATGCTGGATTATAACCAAAATTGGTGGTCTCATCTGAGATTGTACAAAAATGTGGGATACAGTCTGGTGTCATAACAATGTGCTTTAAATCCAAAGCACTTCCTAACTGCATCAATCTATATGAAATCTGTTTTATTTGTACACTCTGTGTTAGTTATCCTCTCTCATGTGGGCTTGTAAATTCTGTACTAAAATAGTCTGTTGTTAATGAGGAGCTGCCTTGGAACTACTCAACATATATTTCACTTGGGTGGCCAATGACAAAGCACAAGAATACTGGCTACTCTCCTCTAACAACCCCTATGCACGTGCCCATGCAAAAATGATTACGAGCTGAAAGTCTGGCTGATATAAGTAATTAAAATAAGCACTGCAATTGCTTTTCATGAAAAACTTAATTGAATTTCAACATGAACTAAAAATGTAGATTTGTAAAAGTAATGGTCAGGAATGACTCAAGTCTATACACAAAACTCAGGATTCAGCTGACAGGAGTCTTGCTTTATATTCATTTTTGGATATTATTTATTCAATATATTGTTATGAAAGTCAAACTTACCTTAATGTTTATTGCGGAGGCTTGAAAATTCAAATTCTTATGGACTTTGGAGCTTTGGCACATGTGCAGATTGGGAGAGGGACTTTGCAGCTTTGACACATGTGCAGACTGGGAGTGGGATTTTGGAGCTTTGGCACATGTGCAGATTGGGAGTGGGCTACATATGTGCAGTTCTACATTTTCACACTCTTTAAGCCCAGTGATCATGTGCAACAAAAAATGGCATGACAACTTGTTTCATGTGACTGGACATGGAGCAACATTGCCAGCAAATGTCCTAGGAAGGGGACAAGGGGAAGGGACAAGGAAAGGTTTCAAAAGGAGACGGGACAGGGAGAAGTCCCGGGAAAAGGGGATAGGGAGCGATCGCAAATGAGGAATTCCACAGAAGGTACAAGGATAGGAAAATGTCCCAGTTCAATTAAAATGGGAGGTGCAGAGAAAGAGACTTCAAACAAAATCAGGACTGGGGAAAAGAGGCTTTAAGTGAAAATGGCAGTCGAAGGTTGGTGATTCTGTACTGTTGTGGCAAAGGCACCCCTTTGGACAATTAGTGCTGTGCTCAGTGCAGCCAAAAAGCTGGAACTCTGCTTGTGAGTTGGTGCTTGTGTGCATACTTGAAAGCCCTGGGAAATAGAATCTCAGGAGACGATATTGAAAACCTGTGAAGTGGGCTGTTGTCTTTTTTCCATATAGTTTATTTCTAATCAAAAACCTAAGTTCAAATTAGGCTCATTCCTGGTCCCCACATGAGGGACAAACAGGATCCAAACTGACAAGACAAAACTTTGCATTCCCTCTTGGCCCAATCAAACAAGATACAAGCTGACAGGATGAGGCATTGCACCCTTTCCTGGGCTTGATCCAACGCTTCACCTTAGACAAAATATTGGCTGTTGTTGATGCCATCAAATCTGGAGCAACTTATGGAGAGAATTTCAAGGTTAGATCTTCAAAGATGAAGATGAAGAGCTTGAGTTTCAAAGAGAGAAAGAAGTCAGACAACATGAACTGGATCAAGATAAGTTGTGGTTATGGGGTGAAAGAGAATTGAATCCCATTCTGAGCTTCAGTATACCAAAGAGTACTCACCTACCGTCTAAATTCACAGAAGACAGAGTTTAGAGATAGCTCATCTGATTTGAAAAGATGACTACAAAGCTAAAATGGCCAAAGGACACTGGACTCTCACTATGCAAAGTGTTTTGGTTGGAAAGGCGTAGGCCAGCTATGTGGGACATAGTTGCATATTTACCAAGGAAATTTTAGACATTTACTACCTGGTCTAATTCATTTGTTAGCCAGGATAATTAAATTTAACATCACACTGACCACTCCTCAATCACATCCCAACCATCTGACTAGCGCACACAACTCATAACCACCTGACTATGCCCTCAGCTAGAACCAATGACTACCTTCATTGACCATTCAACTATCCTTCTCCCAAGTAGACCAGATCACCCATCTGACCATTTTCCCAACCACCCATCCACATCCTGAACCAGATATGACCGCCCCTTCACTTAGCCCAACTAATCTGACCACCCAGCTATTCCCCAACTTGATTACTCACTCACCCGCTTACCCGCCTCACCCACTGCCTCAGCCATTCACTCACTCAGTTATTCATTTACTTACCACTAAATCACTCATTGAAAGATTTGGACCTATAAAAATTTATCTGAATACGGCAGCTACTGTAATGGAAAGTGGGATTGTCCTCCCTGTCTTCTTGCAACCGACAACTTTCCTTGGAGAGGCTGAGTCGACTCTTCAATGTTTCAGCCAGGATTGGAAGATACGGCTGAAGAATCAAAAGGGTTGAGATGCAGAAATCTTTGCAGGCATCATCAATATGATCAGTGTTGATGGTGACCTGAAGACTTTGGCCTATCATTTTTAGAGTTAGCAGGTTACATTTTAAGTTACTAGGTTCAAGCTGCAGAAAAATTTAATTCAAAATGAGTAAAAACCAATAACCACCTGTATAAATCATAATCACAATATATCTTTTGTTGTGATTAATGGTTCTTCCAGCGTCTGCAATACTGCCAAGTCAGATACAACCATTAACTAACATTTATGTAACTGTCCCATTTTATTGTAATTAGAGGTTTGATGTCATTTAAAGTCCAATACAGTTGAACCCTGAATCCTGTGAGAAAGCATTCCAATTAAAATGCTTTAAAATGAAACATTCAAGTCTTCTAGTTACAATTATTCAAAGCTTAAATGCTGATATCACTCTCCCTACCACCAAATCCATTAAAATTTGACCCAACACATTATTATGAAGTGTGCACCCTTGTCTAGACTAATCTAAAACGTCAAAAGTTCAGTTGGTTGAAAACTTAAGAGTCAGGAATGTTAATGATTGTGACTAATCAAAACAGAATGAGTTACTTACAGAAAGACCAATCATGCATCATAGCAAACTCAATAAGCATAGTCACTAACATGTGATGTGGCAACAGGGATTTAAGACAACAACTATGGATTATTCAATTTAGATTCAATGAGCTGAACTTTCATTCTGGGATTGGGACCTTGATGTCAGGCACATTGAGGTCCCAATGCCACCTGACATCACATCTGGACATCTAGCAGTATTTAGTGGTTGGCAGAACTATTCACCATCCACTTAGGGGCAGTACGGACTTTTTGTGGAGGAGGGAAGTAGACATGATGGACCGATATGAAGGGCAACTGGCAGCCATGATTGTGGACACTGGCATCCTGGGTGAAGGATTTTTTGATTTGATTTATTGTCACATGCATTAATATACAGTAAAAAGCATTGTTTCTTGCATGCTATACAGACAAAGCAAACTGTTCATAGAGAAGGAAACGAGAGAGTGCAGAATGTAGTGTTACAGTCAAAGCTAGGGATTAGAGAAACATCAACTTAATGCAAGGTAATTCCACTCAAAAGTCTGATGACAGTAGGGAAAAAGGTGTTCTTGAGTCGATTGGTAGGTGACTTCAGGCTTTTATATCTTTTTCCCGACAGAAGAAGGTGGAAGAGACTATGTCTGGGGTGCGTGGGATCCTTAATTATATTAGCTGCTTTTCCAAGGCAGCGGGAAGTGTAGACAGTGTTAATGGGTGGGAGGCTGGTTTGAATAATGGACTGTGCTTTGTTCATGATCCTTTGTAGTTTCTTGCAGCCTTGGACAGTGCAGGGACCATACCAAGCTGTGATACAGCCAGAAAGAATGCTTCCTATGGTGTATCTGTAAAGGTTGGAGAGAGTCGTAGCAGACATGGCAAATTTCCTTAGTCTTCTGAGAAAGTAAAGGCATTGGTGGGCTTTCTTAACTAGATTGTCGACATGGAGGGACCAGGACAAGTTATCCTGGAAGAAGCCGGAACACAGCAGAGCAGCAACTTCGCATGCAGTGCTGGAAGGGCAGCCTTACAATTTTCAGATGCCTCCCTGGAGGTGCTGTCAAAGGTAATGGCAGCACAGGTGAGCATCCTACTGGCCTTTATAGCAAGGGGGATAGAATATAGAAGTAGGGAGGTCTTGCTGCAGCTGTACAGGGTACTGGTGAGGCCGCAGCTGGAGTACTGTGTGCAGTTTTGGTCGCCGCACTTGCGCAAGGATATTTTGGCCTTGGAGGGAGTGCAGAGGATGTTCACTAGGCTGATACCGGAGATGAGGGGGTTGGACTATGAAGAGAGACTAAAGAGACTGGGTCTGTACTCGTTGGAGTTTAGAAGGGTGACGGGGGATCTTATAGAGACGTATAAGATAATGAAAGGGATGGATAGGGTAGAGGTAGAGAGATTCTTCCCACTCAGGAAGGATAGCAGGACTAGAGGGCACAGCCTCAAGATAAGAGGGGGGGGCAGTTTAGATCGGAGTTGAGGAGGAACTTCTTCACTCAAAGGGTGGTGAATCTCTGGAATTCTCTGCCCATTGAAGTGGTGGAGGCTACCTTGCTAAATATATTTAAGTCACGGGTAGATAGGTTTCTGATGGATAAGGGAATTAAGGGTTATGGGGAGAAAGCGGGAAAGTGGAACTGATCCACTTCAGATCAGCCATGATCTTGTTGAACGGCAGGGCAGGCTCGAAGGGCTAGATGGCCTACTCCTGCTCCTATTTCTTATGTTCTTAATTCTGGAGAGTGGTAGGAGGTGGCTGCATAGCTAGACAAAGCAGGCGCGGATGGAGTGTGCTTTAGAGGTGAGCAGCCATGCTGTGGTCAGCAGAATGTGGGTTCCGCGAATAACATTCTGTGCTTGGGCATGGTGACAGCAATGCTACAATGAGATGCCAAGCCTCCAGTTTTGAAGTCAGCACACACCGACAAAGAGAGCAGAAAGCAGGTGCGTAGTGCTCGGGAACAGTGATAAAAAAATGTGCTGGATAACGGCCACACCACAAGCATTTGTTGAAGAGATGAAACTGGAGCCAGAGAAATCACAGGTGAGTGAGCTACTGGACATGGGGATGGAGGGCACCATGGTCTTACCTCTCTCAATCTTGATTTTGTAAGAGAAAAGATCATGCAATACTCGAAAAAAAGAAATGTGAAGTGGCACTTGTGATGGCCATGGAAGAGTGGCAGGAAATTGGTGTGGGCAAGATGGGGATACATTTGAGAAATAATGAAAGCAGGTTAATATTTTCATGTGAAAGGATGTAAGGAGCCCTTTGGCTTGTTCAGGTCAATGCACCTAACAGCACATCTTTCAAACTGTGGAAGAAAACCAGAGCACCCAGAGGAAACCCATGCAGACACAGGGAGAACATGCAAACTCCACAGTCAGAGATCCAAACCGGGAATTGAACCCGGGTACCTGGCGCTGTGAGGCAGCAGTGCTAATCACTGTGCCGCTCATTAGGTAGATTAGCCAATGCTAAACCGTCCCTTAGTATCCCAAGTTGTATAGGGTTCTGATTTGATTTGATTTATTGTCATATGTATTAGTATACAGTGAAAAGTATTGTTTCTTCCGTGCTTTACTGTTCATGGGGAAGGAAAGGACAGAGTACAGAATTAGCTAGGGTGTAGGGAAAGATCAGCCTAAAATAAGGTAGGGCCATTCAAAAGTCTGATGGCAGCAGGGAAGAAATTGTTTTGAGGAAGAAGGCGGAAGAAAGAATGTCCGGAGTGTGTTGGGTCCTTGATTATGTTGGCTGCTTTTTTTTTGGCTTAGTGTCAAATTCTCCATCCTTGCTTGCAGTGGTGGCAGAACGTGAACAGCTGGCAAGTTCCAGCCAATGAAACTATATTAACTAGTGTCGAATTGGAATATGTGGGGCTAGATTTTCATTGTCCTGTGGACATAGTTTAGGAAGTGGGACTAAGAACAAAGTTTCAATATAGGCCTTGGGTCCGCTCTTCAATGTCTGTCAGGGTCTTCCTGAGGACAGACTGCCCTCCCACTGAGCCCCAGCAGTAACTGGAGGAGCCCTCCTCCCGGCTATAGGCCAATGGGCTTCCAATCCTCCAGGCAACCAATCCAGCCTATAGCCACCGGAATGTGATGGTCAGGTCCACAGTCTTGATTTGATTTTCATTTAATTTAATTTATTATTATCATATGTATTAATATACAGTGAAAAGTATTGTTTCTTGCGAGCTATACAGACAAAGCATGCCATTCATGGAGAAGGAAACAAAAGCGTGCAGAATGTAGTGTTACAGTATAGCTAGGGTGTAGAAAAAGATCAATTTAATGCAAGGTAAGTCCTTTCAAAAGTCTGACAGCAGCAGGGAAGAAGCTGTTCTCGAGTCGGTTTGGTATGTGACCTCAGACTTTTGTATCTTTTTCGCAAAGGAAGAAGGTGGAAGAGAGAATGTTTGGAGTGCCGGGGGTCCTTAATTATACTGGCTGCTTTGCCGAGGCAGTGGGAAGTGTAGACAGAGTCAATGGATGGGAGGCTGCTTTGCATAATAGATTGGGCTACATTCACAACCTTTTATAGTTGCTTGTGGTCTTGGGCAGAGCAGGAGCCATACCAAGCTGTGATACAACCAGAAAGAATGCTTTCTATGGTGCATCTGTAAAAGTTGATGAGAGTCACAGCTGATATATCAAATTTCCTTAGTCTTCTGAGAAAGTAGAGACGTTGATGGGCTTTGTTAACTATAGTGTCGGCATGGAGGACCAGGGCAGGTTGTTGGTGATCTGGACATCTAAAAACTTGAAGCTCTTGACCCTTTCTACGTCTTTCTACAGTCATTTCTTGTAGGATTTCTCCTTCCTCAGTGATGATCTGACAGAGGTGATTATGCCTAATTTTTAAAAGAAATTCCCCAACGCTGCAGAGAGCACCTCCACTTTGATGTGCCCACATGCTCTCCTGCTTGCCTCATCATCATCTACCTTTCCCAGTGACACTGCCAACTGGCCATTACCTTGGGCCATCTTGTTGGGACTCCCGTTTCCTCTGTCTGCCCACCTGGTGGAATCGGCTGTAGGCAGCAACCCTTGGAAGATGGAAGATAACTTCTGTTGTGGTCAGCTGGGCAGAGATGTAGATTCTTGGGGATGATATAAAAAGTTGTTCTTTCTGGAAGCATTGGGAAATGTTTTCCCAAATGTTAAGTGTTTCCTGACACACTGTGGAATCTAGGGCAGAGAATGAAGGGATCCATTTTCATGAGGTCTGTTCTGCAACATCTCAGGCATGTGAATGCATGAGTTCCTGCAGTGAAAAAGTGACCAAGCTCATGGACAGCCAGATACAGCATCGTGCTGAGTGGCTGCAAGAACACTGCACTCCATGCACAGATTGCATGTCACATTCCGTAGCACTAACCAGTCAATTTTACTGATAATATAAAGATGCATGGCCAGGCAACCAGATGCCTCCCAGCTGTCGGTTCAGTTGGACATAATGTACATTATGAAAGGGCTGGAACAGGGAGGGATAATATCGAAGGACTGGCTACCCTACATGTGGAACATTTGCCGTTGACTGCCAACTTGGCCCCTCTGAATGAGGTATTGTAGCAAACCCCTGTGAATATGAGGCTGCCCTGCATTGTCACAAATAGGACAATCAGTGGCATTGCCCTCACTGGCACTGTAACACCAAGGATAGGTGCGACAAGCATCGCAGCTGCTTGCAGACACAAGCAAGGAACCGGACTTTACTTTTTCCTCAGTCATATCACTCATAGGAACGATCACATGCGAATGGTACCACATTCGTAGTTTCACTTGAAAGATTTTTACAATGCCTCCGTTCAGTGATTAACCCTCAATGCAATTGGATGGATTTTTAAAATTCATTATAGACATGGGTGTCGCTGACTATGCCAGCATTTATTGTCCATCCCTAGTTGCCCTTCAGAAGGTGGCGGTGAGCTTCCTTCTTGAACTGCTGCAGTGATTCCAGGATTTTAACCCATTGATAGTAAAGGAATGGCAATATATTTCCAAGTCAGAATGGTAAATGACTTGGAAGGAAATGTCCAGGTGGTGGCGTTCCCAGGTATTTGCTGCTCTTGTCCTTCTAGATGATAGTGGTTGTGGATTTGGAAAGTGCTGCCTAAGTACCTAGGTGAGTTCATGCAGTGCACCCTGTGGATCATAGACACGGCTGCCGTTGTTTGTCAGCTTATGTTCACGGTTTATGGTAGAATCCCGATTTATGTGATCCTATTGTTTTGAGGGCATTAATGCCCCAGTACGATGAAATGGTTAGCAACACAAAAGTGGGCAACTGGGGACATTTTGTTGCGAATGACTACATGTCTTCCATGCCTTGTGGTCAAGGCATTTGCTAGAAAACCTTGCACTCAGCTGCAGAAAAATGCCTGTAGTAATCACAGATGAGTGTTAAAGAGTGGAATTCCTTTTGATTGATAAATGCCCCTTGCTGTTTTGGTGGACCTTCATGACCACGTGGGTGCAGTTGGTCACACCACTGCATGGAAACAAAGGCAATAAGTCTCTGGGTCTGAGTGGTTCTATCAGACTGGAACCCAACGTAACTGAAGCCCTATCACGTAAGGCATCTGTCACCTGCCTGATGCTATGATGGATGATCACTTGTGAGATGAATATGAGTATGCTGCTGTCCTTTGAAATGATCCAGGCGCAAAGAAGTTCAAGGCCAATGTCACTTTCAAGACTACTGGCAGAGCCTGTTGATATGAATAACAAGGCCTAAGGCATTTCTCCATGGCGATACACAAATCTACAACCATCTACCATGATAAGGCCTCCAATGGCACTGCTGCTCCAACATGACCAGTGCTGAGTCTTTGATGTTACAGCCTATGGTTAGCATTGTGCCTCTGTGCCCTCCTGCCCCTTGAGCATCACCTCTCCATCAAGGGTGTGGCTGGCACAGCTGTTCCTCATCACTACTTGTTGCCATCTCAAAGTGGCTATGCCCCATCTTTAGGATGATCTCACTTTCCATCAGTAGCCTGTTCTCCTCTGCTGTGTCCTTTTGACTCCTAGAGGAGCACGCCCTGAAAACCGTCCAACTGCCTCCACCTTGTGCACTCTGCAAGCTCTGCCTGTGCAATGGCATTGTGTGCTGAACGATGAGTTCCTCTCTACTTATTGCACCATTTATGCAGCATTCGGAATGGGTCTTACATCTCTGACTGGCTTCCCTCTGCGCAGTCACCTCATCTCCTTCAATGTGCTGCTGAGCTAGTTTGTTTCCTGTGCATCGCCCTGAAAATCTCTTTCAGCCTTGGAGCAAGCTCTCAAATGCTTGTTAACTGCTTCAAACACATGGGTAGTTGCCGCAATCACAAGATGCCTCCACCAAATGCTGGCAAGTGGGAACATGTCAAGAAACTGGCATGCCATTTAACCCTGCAACTTTCTGGCACACATATCTCCAAACCTGCCTCTGCCTCAGGATGAAAATTCAGCCTAAGGACATTCCTAAGCTAAAATACATTTACATCAAAATATCTCAACTCTGTCATTGCCTTTCTTTTAACAAGTTCATGCACATGTTATCCTTGCAAAATTGGTTCTGTGACACGTTGCTGATTATAATACAAAATTTCACATTTACATTGTACCACGTAAATATTTTAAACATTAACAGTTAAGGACCATTATGTAAGCAAAAATCTAGCTGTTTAAATTTAAAGCCAATTCAACACCTTCTGTCCTTCCATGAAGTCCTTATTGACATTTTTATCTTTGTTAATGCTGGCGGTATTCATTTGAGAATTAGCAGGTCAAGCCAGCACCTGGTTAAGTACAACATAGATCAATTCTGAAAGCAGAGAAACAGCATGCACAGCTGGGGGCTATGTATGGATCATAGTTGGCAGCTGCCAACTTATTCCACATCTTATTCAAACAGGCTACAAATAAAATGAAGAAAAACGGACTGTCCATCTACAATTATACTTCTCTTTAGTTTAGAAACTATTTTCAAATTGTTCCAGACATTTTGTGATCTATCTCTTTCTCTATGGACAGTACTAAGTTATCCCAATTAAAAATAACATTTAACAGCGTCAATGTGAACAGAAACAGTTAACAACAGTGCAAATGTTACAAATACCATCTGCATTTCTAAATCAAAGAAATTGCTTTGTTAAATATCATGCCACAATTGTGAGGTGGGTGGGATCAATTTCAAAGATCAAGCTTACTATCCATTAATACCAGATGTTACATGGTCATTGCTCAGTTATTACTTGCTACTGGTGCTTAGGAACCTTTGTATAAAGTGGACATTTCACATAAAATGTGGTGGGGGAGGGAGAGGGAGACATTAACCCCCACCTATTCCTAAATTTGCACTTTAAATTGCACCTTAATGGTGTTATGCCAGTTGGATGCAAGTTTTAACTCTGTCCATAGAATTAAATGCATTACCTTATGGACATCCTACAGCCTGGAACTTGCAATGGTAATGATGGCAAAACTGTAAAGCATCTATCGTTATTATTCCTCTAAAACTGACAAGTCACTTAGGGAGTTTACACATCCACATCATAATGCAGAAATCCAAATGTTGCTATCAATGTTTCTAAGCTTCTTCAGAGGGTAAGCCCTCAAACTCCAATGAATGGAAAGTCAAGGAATTAACATGAAATTCCACTCCAAGGTCATCAAATTCACTGGAAAAACCCTTGAAAGTTTATACCTTATTAAATGAGGTCTAACTGGATTTTTATAAACAGTATACTAACCACAGAATTACTACCAAACACCCTCACTGGCCAGGAAAAGCTGATTTTATATTTTGTGGACTGTCAAATTTCTCCCTAATGATGCAAAAATAATTAAGTTTATGATATGTTAGTTTCTATTATAATCCAATCATAACAATTTGCTTCACTATCTGAAAATATGAATTAAAAGTTAATCAGTGCTTTTAACCCTCTTGATTTGCTGTGTGGGAATACTTCACTGTGGTTGGCCACTTATTAGTTTGCTGACATCACTATTGTTGGACTACAAGAGATCCCCATGACTTGGAACTAGCTTTAAACTGCTGTCAGGAAAGGAGAAAGACACACTAAATAGATTGCTGGATTTTGTGGGCAGCTTCTTTAATGTCAGAGATAAGTCCCCTTGCTTCATGGCTGACCACAAAATCCAAGCCAATATTAAACTGTGGAATCAATCATTTCTTTTGCTGTTTTTATTAATTAAAAAACCTTGAGCTCAATTTTTTTCCACCTAGTTTGGATGTGGGAGTCACTGTTTATTACTTAATTCTAATTGCCTTTGAGAAGATGGTGGTGAACCATCTTCTTGAACCTTGGATTGAAGGTTGTTCTCCGGAGCATTGAACCTGGTCGCTGTGGCTGTGGTGAGTGACTGATTTGAATTGAAAACCGCTTTTTTCCCGTACTTCCGGTTCTCGGGGCTTGTTAGAGTGTAGTTTACTTCCGTACCGGAAGTTAGGCGAGGGGATTGTCGTTAAGGGGGAGCGGGGGGTATAAAAAAGGGGTAGCAGCATACAGCGGGCAGTGTCGGGAGCGGGCAGCGGAGTGAGTGAGAACTGAGTGAGAAGGGCTTTGGCTCGCTGGGCTTAGGCGAGAGTAGGCTTAGAGAAGGGACATTGCACATTCTACCTTTGGGCGCTTACAGGAGGTTGGGACATGGCAGGGAATATAGGGAGGAATATAAGTTGTGTCAGGTGCCACACGTGGGAGTTCCTGGTGGTTTCACGTGTCTCCAAGGTCCACATCTGCAGTAAACGTTTAGAACTGCAGCGCTTGAGGGCCCGGGTCAGGCAACTCGAGGGGCGTTTGGAGGATGCGTTTCTAGTCAGGGAAAACGAGGAGTTGATGGCTAGGAACCACGAGCAGGAAGAGGTCCCAAGGCTGAAGAGCAGGAAGGGTGGACGACGGTTAGGAGGAGAAAGAGGAAGAAGAAGAGTAGTCAGGGTCCCCCGGCCTCCCCGGAGGCCCTCCAAGGTTCGTCGACAGAGGCACAGAAAGATAGGCAGGAAGGGGAGACTGACTTAGAGGGACAGAAGGGGGCTGGCAAGGTGATAGTGGTAGGGGATGGGAGGGTCCGAGGTATTGATAGGAAGTTCTGTGGACAGAGGCACGACTCCAGGATGGTGGTCTGCCTCCCTGGAGCAGGGGTAAAGGATGTAACGGACAGGGTAGAGGGAATTTTGAAAGGGGAGGGGACCCAGGCAGAGGTCATAGTACATGTAGGGGAGGGGGACATAGGAAGGAGGAGTAGGGTAGAGGTCCGTAGGCAATTTAGGGAGTTGGGGTCCAAACTAAAGAGCAGGACCTCCAGGGTGGCACTCTCCGGGTTGCTGCCCAGTACTAGCAGGGCGAAGAATGACGAGATCATGCAGTTGAATGCATGGTTGAGGGATTGGTGTAGGGTAGAGGGCTTTACTTTTGTGGATCACTGGGAGGTGTTTAGGAGAGAAGGGCAACTGTACAGGAGGGGTGGGGAGAATTTGAACGGGAGGGGAACTAGTGTCTTAGTGGGGAGGTTAGCTGGGGTGTTCAGGAATGGTTTAAACTAATAAGGAGGGGGGGGTGGGGAGGTGGCTGGGAGAGAGTCGGGTGAAAGGAAAATTATCAGGGAGAAGGAGGTTCCGAGGGACACTCGTGGGTTGAACTGTGTCTGTTTCAATGCCAGGAGTGTGGCAGGGAAAACGGATGAGCTTAGGGCCTTGATGTTTGTGAGGCAGTTAGATGTGGTGGCTGTAACGGAGACGTGGTTACGGGAAGGGCAGGACTGGCAGCTGAATGTTCCTGGGTACAAATGTTTTAGGTGTGACAGAGGAGGGTTGAAGAGAGGTGGAGGGGTGGCACTGTTAGTAAAGGAAAACATCACAGTAGTGCAGAGGGAGGACGATATGGAAGAGACAGGGATTGAGTCACTGTGGGTGGAGTTGAGGAATAAAAAGGGAGAGATCACATTGCTAGGGGTGTACTATAGGCCACCCAACAGCCCGAGGTCGGTGGAGGAAGGCATTTGCAGGGGCATTTTGGACAGGTGCAGGAAGAATAGAGTGGTTGTAGTGGGTGACTTTAATCTTCCAGGAGTGAATTGGAGGGGGCCGAGAGCTGGGGGTACGGAGGGAGAGGAGTTTGTGAAATGTGTTTTGGAAGGGTCGCTAGAGCAGTATGTAACTAGCCTGACTAGGGGAGGGGCTATACTGGATTTAGTGTTGGGTAATGAGCCAGGGCAGGTGGGTGAGGTAGAGGTAGGCGAACATGTGGCTAACAGTGACCACAAGTCCGTCTACTTTAGGATAAAAATGGAAAGGGACGAGTGCTGGCCGAACGGGAGTGTGCTGAACTGGGGAAAGGCGAGCTATAGCAGGATTAGGAGGGAGCTGCAGGACACTGATTGGGAGGGACTGTTAGCTGGAAAGTCCACGGTTGGCAAGTGGGAGGCTTTTAAGGGCAAAATGAAATGGTTGCAGGGGAGGTATGTTCCGGTTAAGCGGAAGGATGGGAAAGGTAGGATTAGGGAGCCGTGGATTACAGGGGGTATTGAAGACTTGGTCAGGAAGAAGAGGGAGGCGTATGTTAGGTTGAAACGACTGGGTACGGAGAGTGCGCTGGAGGAATATAGAGAGAGTAGGAGGGAGCTAAAAAGGGGAATTAGAAGGGCGAAGAGAGGGCATGAAATGGCTTTGGCTGGTAAGATTAAGGAAAATCCAAAGGCATTTTATTCCTATATTAGAAGCAAGAGAGTAGTTAGAGGGAAAATTGGTCCTCTTAGGGACAAAAGTGGAGAGTTATGTATTGAGTCGGAGGGAATGGGGGAGCTCCTGAATGAATACTTTGCGTCGGTATTCACGAAGGAGGGGTTCGGAATCGTGCGGTCTCTTGGAGGGAGCTGAGGATCAGTTGCAGGAAATATCTATTACGAGGGAGGAAGTGCTAGGGCTTTTAGGTAGCGTAAGGATGGATAAAGCTCCGGGGCCTGATGGTATTTATCCCAGGCTGCTTAGGGAGGTGAAAGATGAAATTGCTGGGTCTCTGGCGCAAATCTTTGTCTCTTCTTTGGACACAGGTGAGGTCCCAGAGGACTGGAGGGTAGCTAATGTGGTACCGCTGTTCAAAAAAGGTAGTAGGGATAACCCTGGAAATTATAGACCGGTGAGTTTGACATCAGTGGTAGGGAAATTAATGGAAAAAATACTTAGGGGTAGGATGTATGAGCATTTGAAGCGTTGCGATCTGATGAGGGATATGCAACATGGCTCTGTTAGAGGGAGGTCTTGCCTTACGAATCTGGTGGAATTCTTTGAGGAGGTGACAAAAACGGTTGACGATGGGAGAGCCGTTGATGTCATCTATATGGATTTCAGTAAGGCGTTTGACAAAGTCCCTCATGGTAGGCTGGTAGAAACGGTTAAGGCGCATGGGATACGAGGCCAGGTAGCTAGGTGGATTGAGAACTGGCTGGGTAATAGGAGACAGAGGGTAGTTGTGGAGGGGACCTTGTCGGGCTGGAGGCCAGTGACCAGTGGTGTGCCGCAGGGCTCAGTACTGGGACCTCTCCTCTTTGTAGTATACATAAATGACTTGGAAGAGAGCGTAGGTGGTGTGATCAGCAAGTTTGCTGATGACACCAAGATGTCAGGGTTGGCGGGTACTGAACTGGATTGTCAGGTGATACAACAGGATATAGATAGGTTGGTGCATTGGGCAGACAGGTGGCAGATGGAACTTAATCCTGACAAATGCGAGGTGATGCATTTTGGAAGGAATAATGCAGAGAGGAGCTATGTGATAAAAGGTAGACAGATTAGGAGTATAGACATACAGAGGGACCTGGGAGTGCAGGTTCACAAATCCATGAAGGTTGCGTCACAAGTGGAGAAGGTTGTTAGGAAGGCTTATGGAATGTTAGCCTTTATAGGAAGGGGTATAGAGTATAGGAGCTGCCGTCTAATGCTTCAGTTGTACAGAACGTTGGTTAGACCGCATTTGGGGTACTGCGTCCAGTTCTGGTCACCTTACTACCGGAAGGACGTGGAGTCTCTGGAAAGGGTGCAGAGGAGGTTTACCAGGATGTTGCCTGGCATGGAGGGGCTGGGTTACGAGGAAAGGTTGGAGAAACTGGGACTATTCTCCTTGGAAAGACAGAGATTGAGGGGGGACATGATAGAGGTATATAAGATACTGAAGGGAATAGATAGAGTTAATAGTGAGAGACTGCTCCCTAGACTGGGTACAAATACGAGAGGTCATGATTTAAGGGTGATGGGGGAGAGGTATAATTTGGAAGTGAGAGGAAGGTTCTTTACGCAGAGAGTTGTGGGGGTATGGAACGCGCTACCGAGTAGGGTGGTGGAGGCAGGAACGCTGGACTCGTTTAAGGTTCAGTTAGATAGACACATGAGTGAAACGAGGATGGAGGGTTATGGTAGGAGCTATTAAATAAGGTTAGAACCTCGGGAGACACCGGAAAAGCAGACTTGTAAGATTAACGTTTTTGTCTTTTTATTCCGCAGGTGGAGGTCCACCTCGTGTCAAACGAGGGGCATGCACACAGTGGGTCGTGCGTGGGCTGCTTTTGGAAGTTCCGGGAGTGGCCTAGTACTTCGTGTCGGTGTGTGTGCTTGATCCTGGACCGATAGACGGGCGCCGCAACAGCTCGGTGACTAGCACTGCTAGCTGTGCAGATACATGGATTTGGGCCTGTGTCTGTGGGAGTTTGTGCATTCTCCCTGTGGTTGCGTGGGTTTCCTCCGGGCGCTCCGGTTTCCTCCCACACCCCAAAGATGTGCTCTTAGGCTGATTGGTTTTACCAAATTGACACTATTCTCCCCTGAATCTGGCTAAGTTCGGGGTTCCATTCGTAGACACGCAGGGTAGAATAGGTGTAGGGTGATGCGGCGGCGCGGGCTCGTTGGGCCGAAGGGCCTGTTTCCCATGCTGGGTTGTTCTTTGTTATGAGGGAAAGAATTCTAAGATTTTGACTTAGCAATGATAAAGGAACGATGGTGTATTTCCAAGTCAGGATAGCTTGTGATTTGGAGGTGATGGTGTCACCATACATTTGCTGGCCTTGCCTTTCGAAGTGGTAGAGGTTGTAGGTTTGGAAGGTACTGTTAAAGAAGGCTTGATGACTTGTTACAATGCATCTTGTACATGGTACACACAGCTGCCATAGTATACTGGTGGTGGAGGGTGTGGAAGTTTTAGGTGGCAGACCAGGGTTTTGATTAATGCTCCTGGATGGTGTCAAGCTTCTTAAATGTTGTTAAAGCTGCACTCATCGAGGCAAATGGAGGGCATTCCATCATAGTCCTGACTTGAGCCTTGTAGGTGGTTGAAAGGATTTGGAGAGTTAGGAGGAGTTCCTTGCCACAGAATACTCAGCCTCTGACCTGTTTTTGTATTTATGAAGCTGTTCCAGTTAAGGGTCTCATCAAAGGTGACTGCTATGATATTGATGGTGGAAAATTTGATGATGGAATATTGTTGAATACCAAGGGAAAGTGTTCAGACTCTCTTGTTGGAGCCAGTTGTCACCTAGTATTTGTATGATGCAGATGTTACTTGCAAAGAATGTTATTTGTGAAGATAGAAAATAACTTAGTCAATTTAGTGCGTACACTGAGTCTACCCCTAAAACACTTCTCCCAAAACATCCCAAAAATATTTGTGAATAACCATTAATGAATGCCTCAATATTAGTACGTGAAACAGCTCAATACCATAGAAGAGTTAAAATATATGGGTGAGTAGATTGCATCAGCGCTGAAGTAGTTCAGCATAATGACGTAGCTCTCAGGCTATAACCAATGAATCAAAGGTGGCAGAAAAGGCAGGTTTACAAAGTTAATTTTAATAATGTATAAGGAGAAAATGGAGCTTGAAATACACTCAGACACAAGAGTTTATATGAAATACATTCATGAACCCCTTGAGCTAATTTAATGGATGAAATAAATGGATTACTGCTTCTGTTAAAGTAGCAGATAAGGGAATTTCAAATGAAGTGTTCGCGTTAATATGCCACACCATAATATCACAGCAATAATCTTTAATTAACTGAACGTTCTCCTCAGAGTGTTGAAAATATGCCTGTTTAGAAATATTGGTAGGCTTGCATTTCTGTTGTCATCTTAATTGTTTATGGTACCTATTATTTTATAAATTTGGGGAGGAGGAGGAGTTGACAGGCATTAATCCAACATTAAACAGGACTCTGCACTAAGAGAAATAATGTGCATTCTTTAGGATTAATGAAGTTTTAATCTTAAAATGGATAACATTGCTGCCCCACAGTGCCAGGGACCCAGATTTGATTCCCGGCTTAGGTCAATGTCTATGCAGAGTCTGCACGTTCTCCCCATGTCTGTGTGTGTTGCTTCCGGGTGTTCCGGTTTCCTCCCACAGACCAAAAGACTTACTGGTTAGGTGCATTGTCTATGCTAAAATTGTCCCTCGGTGTACCCAAACAGACACTGCTGTGTGGAGACTAGGGGATTTTCACAGTAACTTCATTGCAGTGTTAATATAAGCCTACTTGTGACACTAGTAAATAAACATAAAAAATCAAAATCTCTAGCCCCTCACATCTGTCAATTTATATCAATGACTTGGATGAAGAGATTGAATGTATGGTAGCTATATTTGCTGATGACAACAAGGAGGAAAATAAGTTGTCAAGAGAAAGTAGTAAGTAATGTAGGGCAGCACAGTGGCACAGTGGTGGCACTGCTGCCTCTCAGTGTCAGGGACTGGGATTCAATTCCACTATTGGGTCACTGTCTGCATAGGGTTTGCATGTTCTCCCTGTGTCTGTGTGGGTTTCCTCCTGGTGCTCTGGTTTCCTCCCACAGTCTGATGGTGTGCAGGTTAGGTTGACTGGCCACACTAAATTGCCCCTTAGTGTCATGGAGACGAGCAGAGTAAGTACAGCAATAGTGCCTGGGTGGGTTTGTTGTCATGATGTGGAGATGCCGGCATTGGACTGGGGTAAAACAGAAAGAAATCCCACAACACCAGCTTAAAGTCCAACTATCCTGACGAAGGGACAGCCTGTTCCGAAAGCTTGTGGCTTTTGCTACAAATAAACTTGTTGGACTTTAAGCTGGTGTTGTGGGATTTCTTTGGGTTTGTTGTCAGCACAGGCTCGATGGGCTGAGTGGTCTTCTTCTGCACTGGAGGTATTCTATGATTCTACAGAGTCTGCAAAGGACTACAGACAGATAAATCTGTGGGAAAAATTTGGCAGATAGAGTATAATATGAGTAAATGTGAACTTGTCCATTTGTTAGAAAGGATAGGAAAGTTGTATACTATGTAAACAGACAGGGGTTGCAGAGCACAGTAGTACAGAGGGATCTGGCTGTCCTGGCATATGAACCACAAAAAGTGAATGTGCAGGTACAGCAAACGATTAAGAAGGCAAATGGAATGTTGGTGTTTTTTGCAAGGGGAATGGAGTACAAATGTAGGAAGGCTTTACCGCAGCTGTTCAGGACTTTGGAGATAACGGTGGGGATACTTTGTAATTTTAGGTTCCTTATTTCAAAAAATATATAATTGTGTTAAAAGCAGTTCACAGAAGGTTCACTTCACTTCAGGATGAAGAGGATATCTTATGAAGAAAGGTTCAACAGGTTGGGCCCAAATCTATTGGAGTTTAGAAGGAGAAGAGGTGATCACATTGAAACATAATGGGCCGATCTTGACCATGCACTTGCCGTTCACAGGAATGGTAGAGGGACTTAAGATCTGGCGAAACATCGAAATCGGAGATTTCACTGCCGAGATCACAACTTCCAATTTTCGCCACCCCTTGCTTGCGAGATAATCAAATTCAGGCCATATTATTAAAGGCTCCAACACCGCCCCCTCCCTCCCCCCCACCATATATTGAGCTCACGGCATATTTTCAGATGTGCCAACGAGACATTACGCCAGCATGGCTTACAACAGGTTCATCAGTCATGAACGTATCATGGGTTACCCCCAGGGATGTAAAGGTGAGTATAGCCCTCAGAGGAGAGGGTCATGGTCAAGCAGCGACACTGGCTGGCACTGCCAGGTTGGCACTATGCTAGCCTGGCAATGCCAATATGTGCTAGGCACAGTGCCATGGATGGATCTGAGTGGGAACCTCACGGGGTGGAGGGGATTCATTTATTTATGGTGGTTTATGGGAATGGACATTGGAGCTGGGGTGCCGGTCATGGCTGTCTGGGGTGAATGCTCGTGCTAGTATGTGCGTGTGTGTGTATATGCATGTTGGGGGGGGCGGGGGGGGGGAGGTGGTGGTCTGGATGGTGGTCGGAGGGGAGCCGCTGAAGCCTGTGTGGTGCAGTGGAGGGGAGGTCATCTGATCACTAGGTGCCCAAATCTCAGTGCAGCTGGGCTTTTCTGGTATGTTGAGGCTCCAATCTCTTCGTGGAATGTGGGCACCTGTATTTTTTTGTAAACAGAGTCGTGGAGAGACACACCGCTTTTCTCACCAAAACCAACACTCCTGACATTTTTTTTGGTAAGGTTTCGACTAACATGTTTCTTATTGAAACAGCGTCAAAGGAGATGCAGGCCCAAAATCTCAAGAGTCAGAAATTGGGATTCTTGCTGCTGAGATTTGTTTCCCGATCTTCCACATCCCTTGCCTGTGACAATAATGAGTTCCTGCCCAGCAAGGACGGGAATATCACTTCAATAAATTTACATATCATTATAGGGCTTTCTTGCAACATTTACCTCTTGCTGGATATTCATACCTTGTTGACATGACATTCACAACAGGAATTTTTAAAACTAGTGGTCATCGAGAGGAACCCACTGGGAGTCCAAAGTCAGTATAGTTGCGGGGGTTGTGGGGGGAACATGCCCAGAGCACCACCCCCAGGCACTGCCTCCTGGTAATGCCAGGATTGCAGTGTCAGGGCAGGCCCTCTGGGCAACCACACTGGGGAGAGATCACCTTATATGTGGTAGGGCACTCCTGCCCTGATGTTTGTGGGAAATGTGGGGGAATCACCGCAATTCTTTCTGGAGTTCATCTGTGTCTGTGGGGTGGTGGGGGGCAGGGGCAGTGCAGGGAGTCGACTGGAACACTGATCGGGCACCCCTTAAAGATGGCACCCAGACCTTTGTGGAACTGGCACTGCTGGCTCTATCAGGTCTAGTGCTGCCACAATGACAGCAAAAAACACACCCCAGAGCTTTTTTTTGCAGACTGCACTGAAATCAAGAGGGAAAACTTGGCTGTGCAGCTGGAGAGCTACCTGCAGCTTTTCCCACCTCAACCAGCCCTCTGTGCACTGAGGAGAGGATTCTGCCTGTAAGATCATGAGGGATTTAATGAGATGCATACCAGGAAAATATTCTGGAGGAGACTATACAGGGGGACACAGTTTCTCCATTTTAAGATGGAGATGAGCAGAATGCTTCTTTCGCAGAGGGTTGTTAGTCTGTGGAATTCTCTCTGATGGCCGGGTTGTTGAATTTATTCAAGGCTGAATGAGATAGATTTTTAACAGACACGTGAGTTAAGGGTTATGAAGAGCAGATTGGGAAGTGGAGTTGAGATTAAAACTAGACCAGCTATGATCTTACTGGATGCTGAAGCAAGCTCAAAGGGCTGAAGAGTCTACTGTTGCTCCTAAGTCATATGGACCTATGTTTCTCAAAAATATAAATCCATTGTTCTTATAGCTCCTTTGGGATATCAAATATTACCAACTGTTTACTTAAAAGCTTGTGTGAATACAGTACTCAGATTACAATTTAAAACCATTAGGGAAAAATACCATCAATGCGCTTTCATTCAAACAATAACTTGGTATCAATAATGTATTTGACATTTAATCAGTTGTAATCCATGGATCTTTAGATAATTATCACAAAGCACAAAACTGAGAGAAGTATCAGCTGCCGAAGTGCCAACATAATCAATAGCTTCTGTCAGATCTCTACAGTATTTACACTGACTAAATCCTGCTTGATCTTTGCGAAATTTTTCCATTTGGACTGATATATAATTCTGCATGCAGGCTATGCAGCTGTATAGGGCATTGGTGAGGCCGCAGCTGGAGTACTGTGTGCAGTTTTGGGCGCCGCGCCTGCGCAAGGATATTTTGGCCTTGGAGGGAGTGCAGAGGAGGTTTACTAGGCTGATACCGGAGTTGAGGGGGTTGAGCTATGAGGAGAGGCTGAATAAACTAGGCTTGTACTCGTTAGAGTTTAGAAGAATGAGGGGAGATCTCATTGAGACGTATAAGATGATGAATGGGATGGATAGGATAGAGGTGGAGAGACTCTTCCCGCTCAAAAAAGACAGTAGGACTAGGGGGCACAGCCTCAAGATAAAGGGGGGGCGGTTTAGAACGGAGTTGAGGAAGAACTTCTTCACTCAAAGGGTGGTGAATCTCTGGAATTCTCTGCCCGTTGAAGTGGTGGAGGCTGCCTCGCTAAATATTTTTAAGAAGCGGGTTGATGGGTTTTTGATAAGAGAGGGGATTAAGGGTTATGGGGAGAGGGCGGGAAAGTGGAACTGAGCCACGACAGATCAGCCATGATCTTATTGAATGGCGGGGCAGGCTCGAAGGGCCAGATGGCCTACTCCTGCTCCTATTTCTTATGTTCTTATGTTCTTATGTTCAACCTTACGAAAAAATTCTAAGTCCAGAATGAGTGTGAAGACAGGAGAGTTTCAGATATCAGGTGCTGGTAAAATCGAGAGGCAAGAAATCGGGCGCGAACCCAATTTCTCAGCTCTCGTGCGACGGTACTAGCTCACCCAGCCCATTGGCCCCATTTTCAATAATGAGGATAACTATATAATTTGCTTCACTTGTACAAACCTGATTGCTTCTCATTTTGACTGTTACAGCACTAAAAATAAGTAATATTAAAATGTTACGTTTTCCAATGGTGCTATGCTGGTGGTCTTTCTGAGTTTGGAGTGAAGCTGTATATTGAAAGTGCATGACACTTATTCATTCCCTTGAGAAAAGCACCAGAGTACGTTTGGTATTTACACAGAGTTCCAAAATCAAAAATCGCATTTTATATAGAAGATGTGCATGTACGTACATAAGTCCAACTGAGTTGTGGACTGATGTTCTATTATATTTTTGATAGTGCTCAGGCGATTTGTTTAAGTGTGTGTCTCCTTTAATTTTTTATATGCAGTCGCACAGGTGCAGTTACTTAAAGGGATCAATTTGTGCTGGGACTTTCAGGTTGCTGTGCAGCTGCGTAGCCTAGAAGTAACTGTGGTGAGGATTTAAGTTATTTCAGTCATGTTAAACAAATAAATATAATGGGCGTTGAGAGTGACAAGATCTTAATAAGCAGAGCAATGACACAAATTTCTTGGACATTGTTCACATTCTTCACTTGGTGATGTTTTGTGCTCATTCAGGTGAGGGATGCTAGGGTTGAAGAACAGAATGCGATTTTCAATTTTGGAACCCTGTAAATACCAAACATAGGTCAGTTTTTTTTAAAAGAGCATCAAGCATTGTTATACACTTTCAATATATTGCTTCATCCCAAACTCAGAAAGACCACCAACATAGCACCAGTGTTATTTTTGTTTTCCCACTTTCATTTCAATGTCTTATGACAACCATGACTGTGGTCTCTGTAAAATTGCCAGATTAATGTTGATTAATGAGCATTTCTGACAGCCTGTTATTTCTAAATATGAGCTAAGCCCCAAATTTGGATATATAAGGCAGAGCCAATCTAGAGGGCCTTGCATATTGATAATGTTTATTGCACTCAAACCCAGGGCTGGATTCTTACTTGGAGGTGGAGAAGAAGTGGGGGTGGGGCGCCGGCTGTGGGGGCTGGATTGAGGTAAGAAAATGCACAAGTTTGGGTTTGAATGTTCTTCATTCAGGCCCTGTCAAATTTAAGAGGCAGTTTTGATTAACGCTTTTTCATCCCTATCCGTGCCACAACCAACTGAGTTCAGAGAAACTTCAAACTCTAATTTCCTTTCAGTGCGTAAAGGCAAAGGGTTTGACAAAGGGTCATCTGGACTCAATGTCAGCTTTTTTTTCTTCTTACAGATGCTGCCAAACCTGCTGAGATTTTCCAGCGTTCTCTCTTTTGGTTCCCTTCACAGTGCTCAGCCCATTTGTTGCTCTGAATGATCCTTTCAACACTGCACTGCACTGTTCTGCGCATTTGTATTTTAAAGGGGTCCACTGCAGGGGGCAGGGATCAGAAGTCAGAGAGGGGAGTAGTTCAGTGATCAGAAACGAGAAACTAAGGGTGGCATGGTAGCACAGTGGTTAGCATTGCTGCTTCACAGCGTCAGGGATCCAGGTTCAATTCCCAGCTTGGGTGACTGTCTGTGTGGAGTTTGCATGTTCTCCCCATGTCTGCATTGGTTTCCAGTTTCCAAAGATGCGCAGGTTAGGTGGATTGGTCATGCTAAAATTGCCCCTTAGTATCAGGGTGACTAGCTAGGGTAAACGATTGGGGTTGTGGGATAGTGCCAGAATGGGATTGAGATTGGTGCAGATGGGCCAAATGGCTTTCTGCATTGTAGGGATTCTACGATTCTAGGATAGTGGAATTGGAGGCCTGCAGTGAGAATCGGAATCAGAGGCTGAGGACCAAGGGTGGCAGAGATCAGAGGTGGTGGTGGTTGGTGGCAGGGGTGGAGAATGAAACTGGAGGGAGAGGCACTGGGGAGTGGTAAGAGTTCGGAAGCATGGGTGGGGCTTCCAGGATGAGGTGAAGTCTCTCTAGGGAGGCTGCAGAACAAATGGACATGCTTTGGGGCTTCTTGAGGGGGATCAGAAGGGTCAGACGGCAGCCAGTGAGATAGGTACACCGATTCCATGAAGTAGCAACAGGGTGACACAGTGGTTAGCACTGCCGCATCACAATGCCAGGGACCCGGGTTCAAATCTGGCTTCGGGTCACTGTGTGGAGTTTGCAAATTCTCCCCATGTCAGTGATGGCTTCCTCTGGGTGCTCCAGTGTCCTCCCACACTCTAAAGATGTGCGGCTTAGGTTGATTAGCCATGCTAAATTACCCCTTAGTGTCAGGGGGTAAATGTGTGGGGTTACAGGGATAGGGCCTTGGTGGGATTGTTGTGGCTGCAGGCTCGATGGGCTGAATGACCTCATTCTGCACTCTAGGTATTCTATGATTCTATGGGAAGGCACCTGCCACCTGGCTCAGCAGTCAGCGTCTTGTGTTAGCTGCTGGGTTTACTGAGCTCTGGGAAACACAACCAGCAGAGTTAAATTTGAAATTGTGGATCAATATAAGGCTGGTTGCCCTTCCTTTGTGCTGCCTCCATCATAAACAAAAGTAGAGAGGTTGGAGTCGATATTCAGATCTTTAATCTCCCACATGATGCAAACCCACCTGTTTTTGGGGTTGTAATTTCTGGGTAGTTGTACATGAGTCTTAGTGAAAGAGGATTGTGTTCTTCGTCTCAACTCCTTATTTTGACCTTATTTTTCTGAATACTAATTTTTTTCTTCATCGGTTGGAGATGGATTCAAACTCAGGTCCCCAAGGACATGTTGACCTACACCACTCATTTTCCTCATCCTTTAGTTTCTGATACTCTGAGGAATTGTAAATAGCTTGGTGGTGGAAGAAACAGTTTAGTGATATGTCTGTATAGTGGTACTCTCTATGTGTTACTTTATACATAACATTTAAAAAGATTTTCATGGCGTATTGGATGAAGATTATTGTCTACAACTAAATCTGCTGTTCTCAACTGTAACACAACCAACATCAAAAATAAAAACATGGCAAGTGAAGACATTCTTTTAGAGGATTTTTTTTGCAGATAGTAACTAGTTTTCTGTGTAATTAAATCCGGACAGAATTGTTTTTGTATAATAGAAACAACATGACTTGTTGATATAATTCTTGTGCACCACTGTCAGGGGCTGAAATACATTATTTGTATAATTCCTGACACTTCCCTTGAAGAATGGAATTTTTCAAGCATCAAAAGGAAATTCATTTGGATTCACAAAGAGAAACAAAGCCAGGGGGAATTAGGTCAAAGGGCAGAATTGCCTTTAACCACGGCTATTGTCTTAATACTCAGAAATCTTGACATGTGGTACAATAAATATTAATAATTTGCCAAGCCCTCTGAAGTAACCCCTTGCCTACATTTCCAAGTTGTTGGCTTAACTACCACTTGAAAATAATCCACTGAACAATAAAATGTGCTACAGAGCACAAAAAAAAGCATGTAGCTTGCATTTAGGTGTTTTCATTTTTTTAAATTGCAATGTTTTTGAAAGTAATTCCATTTTCTATCCTCTTTACGTCCGCTGTATTGGACCATGACTGAGAGGGACCACACTCTTCAGGTCTTGCGCTATATTATTCAAAGGGTAACCAGATGGGGGTAAAGATCAGTTAGGTGTCCTTTCCCTGTCTTTTGGGAGGGTCTTTGCTATCAATTACATGTTCCTAAATATCCCAAATGATCTAATTAGATTGAGAGCCATGGAATAAAATGTCTTGTGTCTCTTCTGTGTAGCAATATCGTCAACACATTCTTTACATGTCCAGCCATGACAAAGCAGAAATCAATGAAGCTGAACAAATAGATCAGAGAAATTGAGATCAAACATCCACGTGTTAAAGGTGGTGAAGGACCTAAGAGGCTGAACTCTATTCTGAAAGGCCTAAGTTGAGGAAAAACTGCTTGGTTAAATTGCATAATGATATGCTAAAGGTAATTTTGTCAAAATTAAAACTAAATTGCAAGAATAGAACAAAGGGACACATGATCAAACAAGTGAAAAGGATACTAGAAAGTGCATATTACTCTGCCTCGCTTTGTTAAGTCAATGTTACTATACAACCCTCAGTCGAAGCTTTTACCTGCCTGGCTTAACTACAAAGCTGAAAAGAGAAATACTTTTATTTAGAGCTTTCATCTCAATGAGGAGGCTTCAGGCCAATTCACATCCAACAACCTGCTCTGAAAACTGTGCTCACATTTTGAAAGCTATGACAAATTCTACCACAGCAGCTGCGGCAATCCGTTACATTCTAAAACAATCAAACAACTTTTTAAATAAATTATTCTAAAGAAAATATTCTAAAGAAAAGTCAATTCACCCTAGTTTCAAATGCTAATGGATCCTTTTTAAAAAACCCCAGATGAATAAAAAAGTATACTTTGGCATTAGTCAAAGAAACACAGGAGAATGATATTGAACCTGCACTCGTCGTCTATGGGAGTGACAATGTGCGCTCAAAATCTGGAAAGCATGATTCACACCAGTGTGTTTCCATGTTCCGATCTTCCCAGCCCCTTGCTGGCGGAGCAGTGTGAAGCACGCCACAAGACCACAGAAAGTTCATTTTAATACACTTCCGCAAATAGAATTTCATAGAAACTCTACAGTGCAGAAAGAGGCCATTTGGCCCATTGAACCTGCAATGACAACAATCCCACCCAGGCCCTAACTCATTAACCTTACCCATGTTTACCCTGCTAGTCTCCCTGACACTAGGGATCAATTTAGCATGGCCAATCAACCTAACCTTCACTTTTTGGACTGTGGGGGTAATCAGAACACGCAGACACAAGGAGAACATGCAAACGTCACACAGTCACCTGAAGCCAGAACTGAGCCTGGGTGCCTGGCACTGTGAGGCAGCAGTGCTAACCACTGTGCTACCACGCTGCCCCAAATGCCATTAGCATATCATTAGCGAGCACTCTCTCTGGGAGCTCTCCCCTTTCTACTCAGTGGGTGCCGGTGTTACGTCACGTTGGCACCATTTACAACAGCTCTATATAAATATGAACCTGGCAACTTCAACTCGAGGGAGATTTTGGTTGTGAGCGTTCAGGCAGCCAGTGCCCTATGCGGTGTGCACTGCTCAGGGGACGCCAGAGAGAACTTGGGGGACACAGATAAATTTAACTCGAAGTTGGGAATGGGCTCCCAGAATCGCCATTTCGGGGAGAGGGTTTGGGAGAAGTCACTTGAAGGCTTTACCTGCCCTTCATGTTGGGCTGCCCCTTTGCTTTAAAGGGGCTGTGAAGGCTAATAGGCAGGCAGCATTTCCTGGGGAGTGCGAGTGGGATCAGTGGGAGACTGCAGTTAGTTCCCTTACTTTGGCTGGGCATTTATCTTCTTTTGACACTGCTGCCTTGTCCTCTTCTGGAGTGCACTTGTGCTGACCAGGGCTGCCACTGCATCCCAGGCAGAGGTGGCGATCCTGCTGTAAAGCCGTCTCCTGGAGCAGGGGTAGAATGTGTCCTACATCTGTTCCACTCCATCCAGCATCCTGCTGAGGCACACTCCCACCGCCCCCCCTTTTGAAAGTGTGGTGCTGTCTTCTTGCCTTCCATCCCCTGCAGTCATTGTGGAACAAGTGCCAGGGGACTAGTGGGGTGCCCCAGGGGTCGGTGCTGGGGCCTCAGCTATTTACCATTTATATAGATGATCTGGAGGAGGGAACCGAGTGCAGGGTGTCGAAATTTGCTGATGACACCAAGATTGGGGGAAAGGCAAATTGTGCGGAGGGTGTGGAGAGTCTGCAGAAGGATCTAGATAGGCTGGGCGAATGGGCCAGGAAATGGCAAATGGAATTTAATGTTGGCAAGTGTGAGGTGGTCCACTTTGGTAGGAAGAATGGTAGGAAGGACTATTACTTACGTGGCGAAAAACTGCAGCAGGCGACGGTGCAGAGGGACCTCGGGGTCCTTGTGCATGAGTCGCAAAAACCCAGCTTGCAGGTGCAGCAGGTGGTCAGGAAGGCAAATGGGATGCTGGCCTTCATAGCGAGGGGGATTGAATATAAAAGTAGGGAGGTCTTGCTGCAGCTGTATAGGGCATTGGTGAGGCCGCAGCTGGAGTACTGTGTGCAGTTTTGGGCGCCGCACCTGCGCAAGGATATTTTGGCCTTGGAGGGAGTGCAGAGGAGGTTTACTAGGCTGATACCGGAGTTGAGGGGATTGAGCTATGAGGAGAGGCTGAATAAACTAGGCTTGTACTCGTTAGAGTTTAGAAGAATGAGGGGAGATCTCATTGAGACGTATAAGATGATGAATGGGATGGATAGGATAGAGGTGGAGAGACTCTTCCCGCTCAAAAAAGACAGTAGGACTAGGGGGCACAGCCTCAAGATAAAGGGGAGGCGGTTTAGAACGGAGTTGAGGAGGAACTTCTTCACTCAAAGGGTGGTGAATCTCTGGAATTCTCTGCCCGTTGAAGTGGTGGAGGCTGCCTCGCTAAATATTTTTAAGAAGCGGGTTGATGGGTTCTTGATAAGAGAGGGGATTAAGGGTTATGGGGAGAGGGCGGGAAAGTGGAACTGAGCCACAACAGATCAGCCATGATCTTATTGAATGGCGGGGCAGGCTCGAAGGGCTAGATGGCCTACTCCTGCTCCTATTTCTTATGTTCTTATGTTCTTATGAACCATTTTTATGGTGCTCCCCAGTGCTTACAGCAGTTAAGTAATTGCCAGGCCGGCAAATCAGAGGAAACACGCCGCTGGAGTGCCATGAAACTCACGGGTACAAAAATTTTTCCAATGAGGCATAAGATTCGACCTGAAAACACGCTGGCGCTGTTGGCAGGAATCACTGGGTTTTTTGCACCTCAACTAACACTGCCATATTTTGGTAAGAATTCACCCATTAACTTGGTTTCTCTCCACAGATGTTGCCAGATCTGCTTAGTATTTACAGAATTTACTGTTTTTATTTCAGATTTCCAGCATCCACAGTATTTTGCTTTTGTGTTTGAGTTACTCCATCTATACCTCAACTCAAACAACTGTTATCTAATTTGATTTTGATGAATTCTGGTCTGCAGAAATTACCCACTTTGCTTTTGTAACAATGATGCTAGTCTCAAAGGTGATTCATTATCCATGAAACAGTTTAAGACAGGAGGATGTGAAAGATGCCATCGAAAAGCAAGTTTTTCTTTCTGAAATGGCTGTGTTTTTTTTAATATATTGGACCAGAGGCAGTAAATTAAGATCAAGTCAAAATGGTTTGACTTGATCTTAACTGCTGGATGTTGAGTGGGTATAAACATTTTAGATGTTGATTTTTCTCCTACCATTTGGGAGCCAGTGTTATCTGCATTTCATTGCTGTTGATTGACAGAGGTGAATTATACAAATTAGCTTTTAAATAGCTGTTATCTGATAGAATTTCACAACACCATGAATTAAACAAACATCATTATCTGTGCTTAGTAATTATTATTACAATAACAGAGATAAGGCTGAGATTTATTTTCAGTGTTCTTCCAGTTATAATATGTAAATTTTGACTTGGCCCCCAGGTACTGTGCTGTTATGAGTTTGAACTATGTAGAGTAGTGTTACTAACTTACTAAGAGCCACAATTCCAACCAACGTTATTATCCAGAGTTATGAATACCCCATCACGTTCGTTGGAGAATCTGTGCCTTTTACCCCCTGTATATCGAGCTCTTGAGTTTAGGGTTGGCAACCCTCATGGAATGGCTGGTAGACTACCAGATTCGCTATCAATCCCACGGCAGCTATTAAAAGCAATCCGCGAGATTTTATGGTAATTCTGCAATTTCATTGAGTAATTCATAGTTTCTGGCCACAGTCCATTCACAATGATCGCAGCAGCTGCACAGGTGCAATGTGACGACATAGAAAGTAATGGACTTAACTACACATGTGTATTGTGCTCACAAACATCATTGCAGCTGCTCCCCGCTTTTTTCCCCACTGTGCAGTCTGGTTGTTGATTTGACATTGAGACAGACCAAGAAAACTATGAAGGAACTAACAGGTAAAGGAGTGATTAAGCAAAGGGCAACTGTTTGAATTTTTGGCTGTTCCTGCCAATAAATTTCTTACCACCAGTGGCCAACCTAGAAAACTTTAGGTGCAGTTGAAAGGAAGTCCTGGGATTTGCAGTAAGAGAAAGTGCTGCTGCTTGCATGCTTGTTGGGCTGGAAAAATTGCGTTGATTAAAAAAGCTTAAACGGGTCACTTGTCTTATGACAATGAAATCCTGTAAATTCTTAAATGTTTTAACCTTGTCTTTTTCACTGATATCCTGGGCTTCCCATCATTGAGGGTGGGCGAATTTGTGAAGCCTCCTTTCCCGGTTAGGATCTTTCTTGTTGGAGATGGTTATTGCCTTATACTTGTGTGGCATGTATGTTACTTGCCACCTGTCAGCCCAAGCCTGGATATTGTCCAGGTGCTGCTGCATATAGGTACTGATTGCTTCAGCATCTGAGCAGTCATTAATGGTGCTGAACACTGCAATTTTCAGTAAACGTTACCACTTCTGAAGGAAGGCCATTGCTCAAGCAGCTGAAAACGTTTGGGCCAAGGACATGACCCAGAGGAACTCCTGTGGTGATTTCCTCAGACTGAAATGATAGCCTTCCTTGTGGCTTTGGAGAGGGCACAACTGTTGGACAGATTTTCATACCACTCACTGGATTTGGATGACTTTGGGAGGGCATTTCTGGTGATATTGCTCCAGTGCTTTGAGATGCCTGCTGTATGTTGTCCAAGTCTCCAAATGTATTGGCACATGGGGATCATTGCTGTCAAGTAAACCATGACCTTAATCTTATATTTGATATCATAGTCCTCAAATAGTCTTTACCTTGGTCAGCCAAAGGTAGATCTGGCACACCGTAGACATTGATTGGATTTTGAACAAATCTAGCAACCAAAAATTGGGCATCCATTTCGTCAACAACAGAATCAGATTCAACCACAAACTGTAACCTCATGACCCAACACATCCTCCTCTCTACCATTACCATCAAACCAGGAGATCAACTCTGGTTCAATGAAAAGTGCAGGGAGGCATGCCAGAAGCTGCACTAGACGTATCTAGAAAATTTGTATGAATCCAACCAAGGTCTATGACCCCTTCCATCACTTTGCTGATGAGTGACAGTATACTCTTGGGCAGTAATTGGCCAAGTTGGATTTGTTCCTGTTTCTGAGGATAGGTTGTGTCTTGGAAATTTTCCACATTAGCAGATAGATGCCAGTTTTGCAGCTGCGCTAGAACAACTTGGCCAGGGGCATGGCTAGTTCTGGAGAACAAGTTTTCGGTACTATGGCTTCAATGTTGTCAGGATCCATAGTCTTTGCAAGATCAATGGCCTTCAACTGTTTCTTGATATCATGTGGAGTGAATCAAATTGGCTGAAAATTGGCATCTGCAATATTGGGACCCCAGTAGAAGAATTGGCACTGAAGGGGGAAGGTAGCTGTAATTGCTTCAGCCTTGTCTTTTGCTCTGTTGTTTTGGGCTCCCCCCATCATTGAGGATGGGAATATTTTGTGGAGCCTCCTCCCCTGGTTAGTTGTTTAATTGTCTGCCAGCACTCATAGCTGGATGTGGCAGAATTACAAGGCTTCTGATTCACTGATTATGGCATTGCTTATCTATCACAAGTTGCATTTACTGTTTGGTTTGCAAGCAGTCTGTTTTTCGGCTACATCTAGTGCAGTTTCTGGCATGCTCCCCTGCACTTTTCATTGAACTAGTGTTGATCTCCTGGTTTGATGGTAATGGTAGAGAGGAGGATGTGTTGGGTCATGAGGTTACAGTTTGTGGTTGAATATGATTCTGTTGTTGACCCAAATGGTTGCCCGATTTTCGGTTGCTAGATTTGTTCAAAAGCTAATCAATGTCTCCAGTGTGCCAGATCTATCTTTGGCTGACTGAGGTAAAGACTATTTGGGGACCATGATATCAAACATAAGATTAAGTTCATGGTTTATTTGACAGCAGTGATCCCCATGTTCCAATACATTTGGAGACTTGGACAACATACAGCAGGCATCTCAAAGCACTGGAGCAATATCACCAGAAATGCCCTCCCAAAGTCATCCAAATCCAGTGAGTAGTATGAAAATCTATCCAACAGCTGTGCCCTCTCCAAAGCCACCCTGGCCCAGATTCAAGGCGCTAATCACTCAAAACCGGGCTGTGCTGAATGGCATATAGTTTGTATGCCTGATACATGCACTGTAATCAGAACTCAGTCATTGCTGCAGAGTCCCAGGAACAGGAGAGACATTCTTGGGATGTCCTTGAAGAGGTCAAGCATCCCTGCTGACTCATGGTAGTCCTTGGCTTGTGACTTGGAGAAGACTAATCAAGGATGGTTCCAAATACATTAAGAGACTTCATGGGAATATGCAGAGGTAACATTGAGGTGTCATAGGGAATACCCAAACCTCTAAGCAAACATCCTATCCTGCATGGGGCAGAGTCTGCAAATTGTGCATTGGAATTGCCAGCCTCTCAGAACTCATCAATCTGGAATGAAAGCAAATAATTCTTGATCCCAAGGGACGGCCTAGGAAGAAGATCGGGATCCTCTGGGTCTTGATCCAACCACCGATGGAAACAGTTTATCTATGCTATCCAGAACTTTAATGATTAGGAACATTTCTAACAAACATCCTTTGAACCTTCACTTCCCAAAAGTAAACAGCTCCAGCTTTTCCAATCTATCAATGTAACTGAAGTCTTTCATCCCTGGTATCATTCTTGTAAATCTATTTGGCACCCACTGTAAAGCTTTCACATTTATTCTAAAGTGTGATGTCTAGAACTGAACACTACTTCAGCTGTGTCAAACCAGTGTTTCATGAAGATTCATAATAACTTTCTTGCTTTTATATTTTTAACCCCTATTTATAAAGTCAAGAATCCCTTAGATGTTTTAAATCAATTCTGAAACTTCTCTTGACCTTCAACGATTTGAGCACATATACCTCAAGGTCTATTACCTGAATTTTCACAGCAATAGAGATAGTCCTCAGTGTAACTAAAGTGGTCGATTGTGGTAGTCCTGCCTCGTTCACAGAGATAGCTGCACATACCTTCTAACAGATCCAATTTTCATAACTGAGATAACTTTCTGGAGAATGTCCACAGCTGCTGATGTTCACTGGGGATGTAGGATATCCTTCTGGAGAGGCTGGCTACACTTTGAATAGGTCCAGAGATACCTCTGGGAGAGGTTAACAGTCCTTCGGTAGAGTTCAAGCACCATTTTGGAGAGGCCATGTGCTTTTTGGGATCAAAAGAGAAAATGGTGGAAAAATCTCAGCAGGTCTGTCAGCAACTGTATGGAGAGAAAAGAGCTGGCATTTTGAGTCCAGATGATTCTTTGTCAAAGCTAAAAGGCATAGAAAGTGGGAGATATTTATACTGCAGGATGAGGGAATAAAAATTTAGTCATTGCCACAAAAATAAGGGGAAAAACTGCTAATGGCAGTCCATAGACAGAATAAAAGGTGTGAATGGCCGAATGGCAGAGAAGCTGAAATCAGAGGTTAAGCTGTAACAGATGAAGGTGTTGAGGGGGGGTGTGGGGAGGACGGGTGGGTGTGAAATAAAATGGAGAAAAAGTGAAAGCAGAGGGGGAGAAAAAGGAAAAGGGGGATAAAATAGGGGGGAAGAAAATTAAAGAAAAGCAATAAAGAAGTAAAAGGTAGAAAACAGTTAAAAATTAAATTAAATTAAATCAAAGAGGTCAAGGTGGGGTAGAGCTAATTATCTGAAGTTGTTGAATTCGATGTTGAAGCTGGAAGGCTGCAATGAGCCTAGCCGGAAGATGACATGTTTTTTGCGATTGTTAAATGTAGACACAAATGTGCAGAAAAAGTGGATAAACTCTCTGGAACTGTCAACTAACTTGAAGGGAACTATCAAGTTTTCAAGGGAACTGTCAAGCTGTCAAGGGAAATTGCGCTGCAATTTAAAAAATATGCTTGCTATTTCACTGTCTGTTGATATAAGCCTTGTAGGCCACTATGATATGATTTGCGCTGCATGACTAATTTCACAACCTATAATTATCATAGTGGGGAGAAAAGGTGTGGTCCAGTACCGACCCTTTTGAACACCATTGTATACTTTTGTCCAGTCCAATAAACAGCCATTAATCACAATGTTCTGCTTCCTGTCAACTTTCTACCTAAGCTGCTATTTTTCCTTCTATTCTAGGGGCTTCAACTTTGCCGACAAGCCTATTATGTGTCCACTTTATCAAAATTGTTTTGTCAAATATGTGACATTGGATATCGCTGGTTGCCATCTTTTTCTGGCTACAAATGGGCTGAGCTCTCAGCTTGTTTTGTACATTTTTACATTGCAACCTTTTACTGCAATTTCCCAAATATTGGGAAAAGCATCTGGGTAGACACAAATGCTAGTTTTAACCTACATTACCGTACAATTTTATGTAACTATCTGCAATATAAATAGTGGCATTTCAGGCTTCCATACTGCACAGCCGCTTCCACTAGTGCTGCTGTATAAATATGTTGCTTGCTCTGAGCATAATATCATCATTTTTGAACAAAACCATGATAATGTTGCTTGAACTTGCATGTTACATTTTTAGGTGGTGAACTGAAATTTGCACCAGGTAAACAGATGGTGTCAAACAAGATAATTATGATTGAACACCAGTTAGTTCCTCGTGAAAACGATTACTCTGCCCGCTGAACTCAGTGACACAGAGTAAATTAATACCATCAGTTTCCCATTCATGATTTTTCTGGCTGCATGACATGTAGCAAAGGACAGAGCGCAACTGCCAACTATTAATTATCAAATACATTTCTGGCAATAAATAGCAGATTCTAAACATTAATAGTTGCCCATCTCTTGGTAATCACTTCCACTAAATTTCCTTTGGTCCATGAAAAGGCACTTTAATGCAAAGCAGTGAAAATCAAGGGTGCAAAATATCTTGCATGTTCAGGAAATCACATGAAAGTTGTGATGTTAGCTTTTCATTGGAATTAATTTAAATCATTGATGTGTCAACCTCTGGTCAAACCTTAGGACTCAAAAACAGGCTCAAATATGCTTTGACAATGCACCTAAGCATTGTATGATTTACTTGGATTAGATTATCTTGTTTGGTCTTGGCGCAAGAATACTTTTGTGAATACTTTAGCAATGGAAATGAATTTAAAGTAAATTGAATAGAACAGTAACATGCCTGTCACTACCCACATTCTCCCATAGGATGTTTCTGATCTCAGCCTTGTCATTTGGAAGTGTCAAATGGAGGCCAAGTCATTCTCCACAGCAGGATGAAACTGGTGGATTCAGGAAGGGTAGAAAATATTAAAGTAAGTTGCACTCCAAAGAAAATAAAAATGTGAGTCAAATGGTGGTTAAACTGATGATATTATTAAGACAGGACTCAGTCCCCAAATGTTGAACTTGTTAATAACATATGGAAAAAATCTCTTACAGATGTTGAGTAAGCACTTCAACATTAAAAGCACATCCTTACTATGCCACACCTCACTTTGGCCACAACCTTTATATCCCCACCCATGGAACAAAATTATATTATCAACCGAGAGCAATCATGTTTTGCATTATTAGAAATTGCTGCAGCAGACAATTTTATCCCTCCGTACATTAGATTCAAATTGGATCAGGGCAAGCTTGACTTGAATGTAATGCCCTTGGCTTTACATTCTCTTCCTTCTAGCACTATGGTGTACCTACACCAGATGGCCTGCAGTGGTTCAAGGGACTGGTTCACTATCATCTTCTCAAGTGCAATTAAGGATGGGTAACAAATGCCAGCCTTGCCAGTGAAGTCAACATCTCATGAAAGATTTTTAAAAGTATTCAAAGATGTATGTGTTTACTTCGGCTGGAATTCTCCAGCTGTTAACACCCCACCGCCGCTGCAAACGAGAATGAGAATTTGGTGCTCAGCCAAATCTTTGTTCACTGCAGTGGGACCAGAGAATCCTGCCGACATAAACTTCTGGAGAAGCCCGCCCTTTATTAAATAGCAATAGATACAATTAGCTTTGCTTTTCCCAAAGCTTGGGTATTATATTCTCATCAGCCGTTGGTAAGTCTACTGGGGATTGTGTTTCACAGCAAAGCCAGCTATGAGACTGTGAACTGGGTTTTAATTCATTTCCGTGTGGTATGATTCAACAATGAATTTGAAAGCACCAGCTGCAGCTTCAGGAAAAATGAGGGCCGTGATCACACATTTGTTCAGGTAAATGAATATGTAATAATTGCATGAAAGACTCCCTTCTCTGCTGATTGTAAGAGTTCTAAGCAAAATTGCTTTCAGCAGATTCAACTCAATTCTAGTGGGCATGGGCCCAAAGCACAAAATTAATGCTAATTACATTGGCAATTCCATTTAGAGGGGCCATCAAGTTGTAAGGGATGGAAAAGTAGCACATTAGCACAGTAGTGACTGCTCTTTCAATCCTCTTCACAGCACACTGTTGTAGCTGAGTAGAACTTGCTTTACTCTGTGGTTAGTCATGTTACAACTGACTTAGGAAATATGTTTATAGCACAAAATGTTTAAATGCCTGAGCAGCAGAATCCCCCATCTAAAAAAGCACAAAACTATACTAGAACAAGTTAAAATGGTTCTACATTAATGTTACCACAACAATGTCCTTTGAGTTAGTTTCTGATCTTCCAATTCACCTAATCATCTGACCCAATGTATATTTCAGTTGCTGACCAATATTGTTCTCCAATGACAAGTTCACAGCACTTTTACGTTCATCAGTGTAAACTGCTTATATTGACACCATTGTTGTTTTAATTTTATTGCCAACAATATTAACTTCACACGGTGGCAGGAAGAGGATTGAGGTGTCAATAAAAATTTTTAAAATGGTGGATTGGATTTTAATTCATTTTCATGGGGTGTGATTCAACAGTATACATGCACCCATTTCTGTTTTTTAACATCTGCGGGTTTTATGTGGCATGTGTGCCGTGCCCTTGAGAGGGTGAGACACTTCATTAACAGATTTAAATCAAATTCTCACAGTGTAATTGGTAGCCTGATTTAAATTTAACAGTTTAGAGCTTGGGAAAGCAGCAGTAAAAGGACTGCCAGATCAATATGATCAATCACAACATTCTCTGTGGGCAAGGAGGAACAGATGACCTTCACTGACCCCTAAAGGAAGTCTTCAACCTCCTCTTTGTCTTTTTCTTACTGCAGTAACCACAAGTTTTCCCTATCAAAACCCTAATCTCTTACTCTATCCCTCCCCATGATAATTTCTCTCCTACCCATCTACCCACGAGCTTTATCATTCCATGTTCCCAGGGTCTGTTCCCAGAGGTTGTGATCTCTCCTGCCTCTTGTCTTTCTGATGTGGAGATGCCGGCGTTGGACTGGGATAAACACAGTAAGAAGTCTCACAACACTAGGTTAAAGTCCAACAGGTGACCAAAAGAGGCCTGAAAGCTAGTGGCTTTTGCTACCAAATAAACCTGTTGGACTTTAACCTGGTGTTGTGAGACTTCTTATCTTGTCTTTCTGCCCAGCAGTGGCCGGCGTGTTGAATTGGCTGGCTGTCAGATGGGCAAATGGGAGAAAATAATTGCAAAAAAGTTCTGTCATTAACTGTGGTAGGACCTCCACATCCCTGGTTTTGCTAGGTTTTCCCAGCGCTATTGTGCTCTTCCACAAGTGACTGCTCTATACATGTATTAGTGGTTAGCACTGCTGCCTCGCAGCGCCAGGGACCAGGGTTTGATGCCCAACTTGGGTCACTTCTGTGCAGAGTCTGCATGTTCTCCCCATGTCTACTTGGGTTTCCTCCGTGTGCTCTGGTTTCCTCCCACAGTCCGAAAGACGTACTGGTTAGGTGAGTTGGCCATGCTAAATGGCGCATGGATGCTAATTAGCTAGAGACCACTACCAAGGTGGTAAATGACTTTTTCTATTTGTGGAGCTGGGAAGACCTGGAATATTCATCCTGCCAGCCAATGTTTTCTCACCCCTTTTGATACTTACCTGAGGGCCACTGCAATGGGGTGAGATACCTGTGGAGGTGAGATGTGTGTCAGTAGCTCACCCTGAATATCTAGATACATTTAGAGGCTCAAGGACCAATTTTCTGCCTCTACTTTTAGGAGCAGTGATTGTTTCCCTGTGTCTATTTGGTATACTACACATTGCTAAAGAAGTTTTGAGCATTTGTCTTCCAGTTATCTGTAGTTTCATGTAGTCCACCAATAATTGGCCAGATTCTCCAACTTCTCCCGTGGCTGGGATTCTCCCGTCCTACTGCTGTGAATGGAAATCTGGCTGAGCGTCAAACTCTCCGTTTGCAGTGGAGGTGGGCCCTGAACGGACAGAGAATTCCAGCCTATATCTCAGTGATGTGATAAAGTGGAACGTAACATGCTTATAAACAGTTAAATTTAAAAACAAAAACTGCTGAAAATATTCAGCAGGTCAGGTAGCATCTGTTAACAGAGTTAATGACTCAGATTGAGTGGACCTTTGATTCGTTCTAATTTTTTTTGTTTTTATTTCAGATTTCTACATTGGCAGTACTTTGTTTTTGTTAGAAATTATTACTTCATGCTTCAGGTTAGAGTGTAGTTTTCACTTTATGCATGACTTATTTCATAGAATCATAGGGCCTAATTTTAGCATTTGGATTCTAAGTGCTGAATCTGGGTGCAATTCAGATCTGATTTGGAAATCTGTTCTCTTTGCTGAGCAGGTCTGCTCCGTGCCGAATCTGGATGTGCGAACGCAATGGTGAAGGGGGGAGTGCTGGTAAAGTTGGGCGGGCAACTCATTAATTCAATTTAAATGCACTTAAATAGCCGTTGAGTTCCTTTTGGGCGCAAATCGGATTGTGGCCATTTTCAGGCCTTGGGAAAGTGGGCATCTGTGCAGATGCAGATCGTGTTAATGGCCTCATGCCTGACTTTACCACATTTTCATGCCCGTTTGTAAAATCAGGCCCATAGAGTCCAGAAAAGGCCCATTGAGGCTTCACTGATCTCCCACTTAATCCCATTTACCAGCACTAGGCCCACTGCCTCGAATGTTATGTCATGCCAAGTGCTCATCCAGGTACTTCTTAAAGGTTGTGAAGCAACTCACCTCTACTACCCTCTCAAGCAGCGCATTCTGGACTGTCATCACCCTCTGGGTAAAAATGTTTTCCCTGACATCCCCTCCTGCTGCCCTTCACCTTGAACTCATGTCCCCTCATGACTGACCCTTCAACTAAGGGGAACAGCTGCTCCCTATTCACTCTGACGATACCCCTCATAATCTTGTTTATTCGATCAGGTTGCCCCTAATTCTTCTCTGCTCCAACACAAACAACCAATGCCTATCCAACCTCTCCTCGTAACTTAAATGTTCCATCCCAGGCAGCTTCCTGGTGAATCTCCTCTGCGCCCTCTCCAGTGCAATCACATTATTTTAAGTTTTGAAAATTAATATCTTCTTTCAGAAACTTTGGCCAGGATTTTCCAGTCCACTCAAAGCAGAAATCATCACAAGCAGGATGGAAAAATTGATGGAACAGTCAAAGATCCACTGACATTGGGGAGGAATTGAAAACCCCAGCCTTAAAGCCAAACTAAACTTTAATAAACATAAAATTATATAAAATTGACAGGATTAAAGTAATTTGTTTTAAATTAGATATATTTGATGTTTTCTAATATCATTGAACAAATTCAATGTTTAATTCCTTGAATTGGATAATTTCGTGATTCAACGTCACAAGTAAACCACAAGAGCCGCACAAATGGTAGTAGTCTCCTATATTCTCATCCAAATCATTTATATTAATGACAAATAACAGTGCCCTGAGACACACTGCTGGTCACAGGCCTCCAGTTTGAAAAACAACCCTCTTCAACCACCCTCTGGCTTCTATCAAGAAACCAATTTTGTATTCATTTAGATACTTCACCCTGGATCCTGTGTTCTGATACTTTCTCCAAATCTAATAGTCTAATGCAGCCTTTCTGAGGCCAGGTGTCATAAACCAAAGACAGTAAGGTTCTGTGATTAGGTGCGTGGCAAGAAGGCCTGTTGACAGGTTTCCTACCCTGCCACCAATTGAGGGTCTTAAGTGCGCAATTAATATTCATGTGCTTTCATATTTTGATGATGGCCTCTTGTAAAGTAGCTTATCAAATGCATTCCAAAACATCAAAGTTTTACTACAAGAAATTGCTATTTTGTTTTGGAATTAATAAAATAAGTTACATTTGGAATATTTTCAGGCAAGTCCCAGGAACGAAAGAGTGGAAATTTTACCAATTAGGATTTTCCGACTTTGCTACACCTGGTGCAGATCACGCCAATCCCGGAAGTAGCATGTTGGCTTAAAAATTGGTTTCACACCTGGTGCCAAATGGTTTACGATCATCCCAGTCCCTTTCTAAAGGTGCAAACTGGATCCAGCCAACTAGCATATTTAAAATAGCATTTCAATATGCATAACCTGTTTGATGCCAGATTCTCGTGGAAGCTTCTGATCTTCGGGTGCAGTGCGAGACCAGCGAGAATCTCTGCTGCTCTCCACCAGCGGAGACAAGGCGCTACGGCCTTGGTTGGGGCCTCAGAGACTATTGAAGTCCCTGGAAGGTTGGAGACATTGCTGGGCAGTGCCCAACTGGGCACTGCCAGTGTGCCATGGGCAGTGCCAAGGGGGTTATAATTGGGGGGGGGGGGTGGGGGCTGTTCTGAGGGGGTGTGGCATGAAGGGGTGGTCCATTTGGAGGGCGCCAATCCTCTGATGCTGGTGATCCAAATCCAGGGGGTGGGCAAACATCTTGCTGATGAGAGGGAGTAGGTCCTGATGTCAGGGGGTGGGGTGGGGTGGGGTGGGGTGGGGGTGGGGGCGATGTTGTAGGAGGTCTCCCACTGCACTGTGAGGTCAACGTCCCGTTCCAAAATGGTGCATGGCATTCTGCAGCCGGGTTTTGTGCCTCATCTCTCCCAAGACAGGCTGGCATCTCACCACTCTCCCAAAATTGATTGAAAAAATGTTTGCAGTGTGGAGCGCGCCAGATGGACTGGTGCAGATGTCTCTGGTATTCTTGCTGTCATGTCACTTTGTTTTTTTTTGGTAAAACTCTACCTACTGTACACAGCCGTACCCCTAATTGGCACAGTGCTGCAAGAATAACTGTACAGAGCCCAAGAGCGGCTGAGAGTGCCACCTGCTGATAAAAATCTAGCAGTCAAGACTCCTCCATTATTAATACATGTTCTTAAAAATAACTACTTGTTAAATTGGGCTGACATAAGCATCGGAGGAAGGACACTATCTTTTGAAGTTGTATCTAACCCTTTAGGACTTGATCCCAATTATCATGAGCTGAGATCCAGCAATTGGTTTATACAGAGGAATGTAACTGGAGAAAGGTAGAAAAAGGTGATGGATGCCTCCAGGCAATCTCCCTGCCAGAGAGCTACAGCTCTACTGTGACCAATAATGCCTAAGAGTGGAGATGGTAATAGAAAATTAGGCTCAGTTAAATCCTGCATTAACCAAAGGGCTACTGCTGTCATTCTATAAATGAAGAATCAGAATCAGGTGACTAAAAAAGGAAATGTGCTTGTCTAAAGCTGTCTTTGCAGCTGAAATGATGGTTGTTCCAAAAAGGATGCATAAAAGGCAAATGAGCAGGGGACAGTGCAAAAATAAGCTACTGAGTGATATGCAGAGTCATGACTAAGTAATTGTGCTTTAAGAAGTTTTAGAGAGATGTGTAAGAACATTGTACAGGACCTGTCTCATTAGATATCCTTTATCTTAAGGTTTCATGCCATTTTAGCCAAAGTCCGATGATATCCTAGCTAGGAATATTTCTAAAGTTAATCACATCAAATCACTTGATCTGCACAAGGATGTTGCAGAGCTTTAAACAAAGTTTGATTGTTTTGCTATAACCTGAAATGCTAAGAAATAGTGAAATAGTGTGTGATATTACTAAAAAATACATGGGGCAATTTAGAAACATTGCCCAGAATTTTGTGACCCTACCCAAGAAGTAGGCTTGGATATGGTCATGGGAGTGTTAAAATTGGTGAGATGGTGCCTGTTAAATTCACACCTCCTCTGCTTTTTTACCAGCAGCAGTGTCGTTGGTGGACTGCCTGATAGCCATTAGGTCTTTAAGTAGCCAATTAATGGTTATTTAAGTGCCACTTCTCCACTCATCTTTACTCTGGGCTTCCTCAAATGATTGTTGATACAGAGCCTGATGCAGGTGCAGCAGTGTCTACTGTTCCCAGTGGCTCTGCTGGGCCTGAATGTTGCCAGCTCCCTTGGATTGCTACCTCAGAGGAGCGGAATCCATTACTGTAGGCAATTAATTGCCTGAACAGTGCAAGGCTGGAGTCATGGCTTCCATCACCATCAGCAGAATATTCAGGGGACAGTTATAAGACAGAACTTGTGTGGTCCAGATGCCTTTTCTAACATACAATGACCATTTAAAAAGCAGCAGTTTCCCAGATCTGTTACTTTCAATTTTCCTTTTCTCCAAAACAACATTCGTGAGCTGAAAAAAATAAATTCTAATTTATAGCCAATGAGGAAAATGGAAATGCCACCCTATGGAAAGGGGAGTGACATACATTATCAGCGTATTTCTTTTTGATGCCAACCAAATAAATCAAATTAAACAAACTCAGGAGCAAAGCAAAAGAGACAGCCCCCAAAAAGAAGGGAGCTGCCTAAACCAAAAAGCAAAGGAGAAAGGAAACTTTAAATGAAGATGTGATTGAAGGGGTTGATAATACACCCCAGACCCTGTGGTGCCCAACGAGCATGGAAGGCCTCAATGGTGCCCTTAGATACAGCATGGTCCCTCCCCAGGGACACATGGCTGTGAATACAGCCACTGTAGAGGAGCAGCCAGTCAGGTCAGACATTATCAAGGCAGAGTGCAGAGAATTGTACTCTGCACCTAACTGTGGCTATCCTTAAATTGGGAATGTTTCACAGTGACTCTATCATCCTTCACTATGATGCTCAAAAATCCTAACAAAAATTAAATTGTAAAACAATATAATTGTAAATTGGTGCAGAGAGGCCATTAAAGAGAATAAAGCAATTGTAATGCATTGAAAATGCTGAATTTTAGGGGGAGAGTTTAAGCCTTTCAGGAGGAGAAAAAAAAAATCAGTTACTATTCTCTCTCCACAGATGCTGCCAGGCCTGCTCCAATTTCCAGCATTTTCAGTTTTTGTTTTCATGTTGTGGGTATCGTGTCGATGGGGTGGGGGGGGGGCTGCAAAATGGTTCTGTCAGTTGTTCCTGTTTTTGTATATTTCTAAAAAGGGGTGCCCTTTAAAAACGGCACTCTGATCTTTTAAAAACTCAAATTCTCAATCAGAGTCCACCCCACCAGCATGACATTGTGGAACCTGCTCCTTCCATTTAAAAAAATACATTCGGAAAAGCCGGCAATGCAACCAGCAGGCTACCCTCTGCTTTTCCTACCTGAGACAACACTGAAAAAAAATCAGAAAATTATGTCCAATATGTTAATCACAGAATTGTTACAGCACAGAAGATGGCCACAAGCCTCAGATTTTAGCAGTCATTTGGATTTAACACCTCTGGACTGAGTTTTCCAGGGCTTGGGAGATGCAAATAAGCAAAGCAACAGTTAAATGTTACTTCCCCTTCCCAAAACTAACCAACCACATCTGCATCTCTTCCTGTAAATGCTGACATTCTCTGAGCTTCATTTTCTCCCTACTGCAATATGTTCCAAGGCAGAAGACACTGTGCTGAGCTTGACTTGTGAGTTCACATTCCCAACAACTACATATGACAGAGGCATTACTTATCCCAATACAAATCTATTTACCCAGGAAAATACTCAATTCCAAACTTCAATGCATCAGAAGATACAGTTACAATGTCAATCCCCCTGACACTAAGGGGCAATTTAGCATGCCCAGTCAACCTAACCCACACATCATTCAGACTGTAGGAGGAAACTGGAGCACCTGGAGAAAACCCACACAGACACGAGGAGAATGTACAAACTCCAAACTCCACACAGACAGCGACCCAAGCCGGGAATCGAACACAGGTCTCTGGTGCTATGAGGCAACAGTGTTAATCACTCAGCCACTGTAGCTGGTAGCTGTCTTAAATCTGATGAAACCGTTTACTCTATTAAAGAAACAAAAGCTGTTGCAAGGATGGAGGGTACTGCAGGCTCTCTGTCCCAGTGGCCGGTTAATCTCTCAAACCAGCTGGTTACGGAATTGTGTACATAAATTCCATGAGATCCTCCCATCAAATTTATCTGCACCTCTGCCTTTCCTGTGAATGCACCTTTCCTGTTTATTGACTGTTAATATTTCCCCCTCCCTCCTTGTAATTACTAAGACATTAGTGTTTTATTAGAGTTTAGTTTTCCATTCAAAATCCCCAATGAGATGCCAAAATGTTGAGGAAAAAGATGCTTGAGGAGAATTAGTCAGAAGGGGGCACTAGTGAGATGCAGTGCAGGGAAGGAACACAAATCCTCAGAAGCCAAGAAAACTTGATGGGAAATCAGGAACAAACAGACTTCTCCAGCCTTAGATTTTACTTTCAAATGTGATGCACATCACTGTTAAAAGTAATGTACAGTTCTGACACATGAATAAATTGTCATCTATGCCACTCCTTATAGTGTTCTAATGTTGACAGATCTGAAACATGCTCCTTGCATCTGCTAAGCAGAAACAAATGAGAGAGATTTGACGAACTTTACATGCTGAAAAGATTACAAGACTCACATAGGCAGCTCCCAGGGAGACTGAATGAATGCAGGGCTACAATTGGAGGGGTTTGACAAGTTTCTATTCTTGTGGCCGAAAATAAATCATTGTTTGCCGATAACAAAGAAAGTTATAGAGCCCTGAATTTAGCACGGAGTGGATTTGGGGCAGGTGAGAGGCCGGATAGATGGGATGTAGGCCAGATGGGAGTAGCCCTTTGAGCATGTAACGGGCCACTTCACCACCTGGAGTTAATTTGACCTGTCTGCCTGCACTGTCTTCCATCAGAAGCTGGCACAAATGATTTGATTTGACTTATTATTGTCACATGTATTAGGATACAGTGAAAAGTATTGTTTCCTGCGCACTACACAGTCAAAGCATACTGTTCATAGAGAAGGAAAGGAGAGAACGCTGAATGTTACAGTCATAGCCAGGGTGGAGAGAAAGATCAACTAAGTGTGAGATAGGTCCATTCAAAAGTCTGATGGCAGTGGGGAAGAAGCTGCTTTTGAGTTGGTTGGTCTGTGACCTCAGGGTTTTGTATCTGTTTCTCGATGGAAGAAGGCGACACAGTCAGTAGGCAGCATGAAGAAGGCTTCTACTACTGGAGACCCAGCATGTCTAGTATATGGGGGCTGGTGTGCGGAGGTGGGGAGAGGTCTCCAAAGAGCTACTGAAAGAGAGAATCCTAGGGAAGACCAGGAATGCCTGATGGAATTTGGAATTTACTCCAGGTTCTTCTAGACCACAAGGAATAAGAGAAAAATATGGCTATTTTGGCTTCTTCTGGCAACTTAGTTGCCTCCTGTCATGTTCCACTGGCAGATTTGCTGCATCAGGTCACACATTTAACATTTTAATTTAGCTCCACCACCCTCACGTGGCAAAAGGTTTTCATGTTGCTGGAATCCCGGCAATTAAATGGTGGAAGGGGGCACTGAAGGAACATAGTGATACAGGCTGGTCACTATTTTAACCTCTCACGTGCCCCATAGATACTGAGTGGGCTGGCAAAAATTGGACTTTCAGTCATTTCCAGTCTTGGAAAGCATTTGCTGAGCTGCATTTCCTGCTTCTTATAATGGGCAGAGTGATGGCTTAATTCTGGACATTTGGTGAGCGACCGAATTTGGCACCGGGAGGGAAGAGGTGCTGCTGTCTTTTACAAGAGAGGGAGTGAGAGATATCAAAATCTGAGAGTTGAAGTTCACAGGCATTACTTAGGTAAGCAGATGGGTGATTGGTTGCTGAGTTTTAAGTATCCTTTTCTTTAAACCAGGACAGTAGTTTAAACTAGGACAGGGCAGATTATAAGTAGTAAGTACATTAAATTTATAGCTCAACTGGTTAAACTACTGGATATAACTACAAATAATCATAAAGTAAAGACTTTAATTAATTAAATAAATCAATAAAGCTTGAGTAAGAATGGCAGAGCACGTTGTTTGTCTGGACTGGAGTCTGTGGGATGGCGAGACTATCCCCAGCAAATATATCTGCAAATGTCTCTCATCTCAAATGTGATATCATTCACAGTTATACAGATGACCTCTCATGAAATTCCCCTTGTTAGAGAGTACATTTTGAATACCCTAAGACAGTTCTAGACATAAGTAGTATAATACAGATTATTAAATAATTTTCTCTTAAGTTAAATTTTCTTCTGTTCATTTAAAACACCTATTTACATTTTTCCTTGGGGCAAAAAAACTGAAAGCATAACAATTTGCTTCATGAGCTTGTCGTAATGCAATGCAAATTTCTGGCCTGAATCCCTGATGATCTCTATTATCAGCAACATCTGTCTGGATTTGGCTAGACAATTTCTAATAAAGTTTCTAATCATAATCTACCTGCTAATGTGCACCCTGTTATGCATGACATCAACGTTAATTAGGTAGAAACATTATTATGGGTCCTGCTTCTGTTGACTGCTGTAATTATTACAATTTGTGATTATCAAACAGAATATTATTAAAGGATGCACAAATACGATGATACAAGATCAAATGCTAATCCTTACGGTTGAAACACACAATATTCAGCATTTAAACATACATTTAAACTGAGAAAATTAAGGGAACTGCGAATCCTGGACATCTCAAATAAAAATTGTAGAAATACACAGAAGGTTAGTGAAACCTAAGGACAGGCTAATAACTTCTCAGAATATATTTAATAAAGGGTCTCACCCAAAATGATAACGTCTGTTTTAGATACTGACACTCTCGTTTTTAACTTCAACATTCTTTTATCTTTTACATCTCAAGCATTGGGGCACAAGATCAAGCATTAGAGAAAGATATTTACATGATAAACATCATAATTATAAGAGGAGTGCCACGAAATGTTTCCATTCAGCACAAGCATTCTTACCTCCAGTCTGGTCCTGTCCACATCCTTTGGTAACTTGACACGAGCTTTCATTGTAACAGCTAACATTTCGTAAGGATAAACCTGCAACAAGCAAAGGTAACTCAGTAGTACTTCACTTGATTTTCCATTTCTGGTGCCAAGTTAGTATCATGGAAAACTGTAAGCCAGGAAAGGATCATAGATTCATCTAGTCCAACTTTGTCTGTTCAGTTAACCTAATATCCCAATTTATTTCTTAACAAAATATAGACAATGACTTGATAGTCTGCGAGATTTATCTAGGGTTTGTTTCTGATTTGTCAATATTTTGTCAATAATCCTATAATTTTTCTGTTTAATTTGTAACCAAGCTGCATGATTTTATACTTACCTACAGTAAATTATTGTTTCATCTTGCACTATACTCTAAGCCCGATGTGTGCGCTTGGAAAAGTCTATAGGCGCGATCTTATTGGCATGCCATGCTGATAGGATGAAAGGCAAAAAATTGGGTTCAGGCCCAGTTTCTCGCCTCTCCTGATCTTACTGGCACTATTGTGCCAGCAAAAGCAGCTTTGCACCCAGAAAGGGGGTGTGAGGCTGATTTTAATATTAATGATATCCTTTAAGTGCCATTAATGAGCTCTGGACACTATTGTGAGTCCCTGGCAGTGGCAGGGGCAGTGCCAAGGGAGAGGGGCACCATGACAGGGAGAGGAGCTCTGCAGGGGGAGAGGGAATGGGGAATTCTGCAGGGCAATTGGGAGAACTCTGCAGGGGCGGCAATCACAGGATGGGGAAACTTTGCAGGGGCGGCAATTGGCCAGGTGTGGGGCTGGGAGACCAGCACAGGGAGTGATCAGCAGTGGGCCCTGAGCTCAGCAGCTAGCTCCCCCCCAACCTCCTTCCCCACCTCCCACTGGGAAGAACTGCATCACAAACCCTGCTTTGCATAGAGTGCCAAAAGTTCACGTTCCTTACCTCGCTTAAAAAAAGTAGGTGAGAAAACCCACTGTTTTCTTGCCCGTTCGACATTTTGAATTTTTTGGACCAATATTTTTTGGGCGGCATGGTAGCACAGTGGTTAGCATTGCTGCTTCATAGCTCCAGGGACCTGGGTTCGATTCCCGGCTCGGGTCACTGTCTGTGTGGAGTTTGCACATTCTGCTCGTGTCTGCGTGGGTTTCCTCCGGGTGCTCCAGTTTTCTCCCACAGTCCAAAGATGTGTGAGTTAGGTTGATTGGCCACGCTAAAATTGCCCCTTAGTGTCCTGAGATGCATAGGTTGGAGGGATTAGCGGGTAAAATATGTAGGGATATGGGAGTAGGGCCTGGGTGGGATTGTGGTTGTGTAGACTCGATGGTCCTAATGGCCTCTTTCTGCACTGTAGGGTTTCTATGATTTCAATGATATGTAACATGAAGTCAGGTGACAACAATGGACTGGAGATGTCCAAGAAGGTTAAGGAGAATTTAGCTGGAGATTGAAATCATGGTACAAAAGGAAGCAGTTAGTGCAGAAGCTGAGCAATGAGAGTGGAGAAGATTTCATTGAGGAAGCAGCTTTGAGTAGCAACAGGGAAATCTTTGAAAATGAGTGGTAGATAATGAGAAATGTAAATTAGTAAGTGCCAGAGAATTAAGGGGGCAGAGCAAAGTGGGAGTTGTAGATGAGCGCTCTGATGCTGGCACAGCATTTTGTGCATGGGGAAATGTAATGGGATGTATAACCAGGTGAGGTGGCTCAGGTGGTTGGAGGGTGGAGGAATGGGATAAAAATTGTCAGTGATCCTGGTTTCAATCATGCCCAAAGTATCAATGGCATGTCCCCGAAATGAGGTTACAAATGGGTCTTGTTTGCACGGAAATGAAAGATTTGCAGACAAATAATACAGTGAGGAAAAGTAGAAGCCCAGTTAAGTGTTCAAAGGGTTAGGGAATGGAAAGCTGGTAGCAGGAAGATGGAGAGTTTATCTTCTGAAGAGTGAGATCAGCCAATTATGCATTGGGAAAAAGAATCTTTTCACATTGCCAAATAGTTTCTGCTAAAAGGCAAGTAATCGTGTATTTTCTCTCCCTTTAGCATTGTGATCAATGACATTTATTCATTAGAAACTACAGGATGGCATCTTAAAAATAACTCTCACTTTGATGTTCTTTCTGTCTATACGGGAAGACATCACTTGTCCTTTATATCTGTCTGATGGAATTGCTGAAATCAAGAGTTCATTGTGTGGGGAAGATGAAATGCTGACACAGATGATTTGACTCGTTGCATCATTCCATAGCCCACTTTAAATGCTTTTACTATTCACTATAAAAATGAATAAAACACAACGGAAAAAAGACTGAGACCTTAACTTGGTCAGATCCGGTTGGTGGACAGAAACCAGGGAATTAAGACGAGAAGTCAACTTCTTACCTTGTATTCTGTAAAAACAAGAGTTCATTTCAGTGAGATGTGAGCAACAACCTTAAAGAGTTAGAACAGGTGACTGCAAATAAAAGTAGCTCTACTTGTAGATTTTTGATATTAATTCTGTATTTGAAATGATTCCTCACCTCGCATTCCCCAGCTGGTATCATGATTTGATTCAAACTCTGAAGTCTAAAGAGAGGAAATATCAAGTAAATATATCAGAAGCTTTTATGAATATCAAAAGGTTGACAATTGCTTCTAACTCTTGCTGAATTATAAACTTTTTCACTCAGTTTTAAAACAAAGATTTTTCCTTAATTATCACTTTGTGTGAGTATATTGTGTATTAAGGTTAAGAATGTCAGTTGCCAGAAATTGATCATTTTTAAAAGCACCAAATATTACATGAAGAATAATACTCTCTTTTGCATGGTTCACAATCTACAATCTTTGTTAACATTCCACTGTCAGCTGGGATGTATAAATTTAGATAGTTTTAGATCTGCAATCTATGGGCTGGCGCAAAGGCTGAATATGTAAATATGAGCAGGCAGGTGGAGCAGGAAAGGCCAATTATCAAGCCACCAAATGCTTGCAGCTTTTGTAGCCAATTGTTAGGCTTTCAATGTTTCTGTATGAAAGAAAACATCTGGCAAGATTATTTGTAGCGAGGGAAACAAAATTAATGTTGCAGGTTGATACTGAAGGTCTTGAAGTGTTAACTCTTTTTCTCTCTTCACAAGTGCTGCCAAGACACACTGTGCATTTCCAGCATTTTCTACTTTTATTTCACATTTCTAGCATCCGCAGTATTTCGCATCTGTAGCAGAATAATTTATCTAGCTACACCGAACAAGGTGTCACCTACTGTGTTTCCCATTGTCCAGTAATAACAATGGGAGTGTATTTTCACCAGCTTCACTCCGGAGAAAGAGAGAGCTGACTGCTGCAAGAATAGCTGCAGTTAACATATAGCACTGGGCTGACATCAACATTCCAACATCTCCAAAATTGTGGAATTTTGTGGCTTAATTGTCCTCATGGATAACTGGGATTTCAAACTTCAGGTGGAATTTTCTGTTACTGCGTCTCAATATAATGCATTGTATGGGCCATTTCTTAGAGGTATGGTAAGATGCTAAATAAATGCAAGTCTTGCTTTCATCTTATATTGATTGAATTGGTCTTGTGGATGAATGGACTACCAATGAAGTGCGTGAGCACTGATAGGGGCCCTGAATTTTCTCAGAGCTGTTCCCAATCCACAACCAAATACACATGTAAATAGGACGTCCATTGTATTAATGGTGAAGTTGCGGTGATGGAAATAAGAACAGCTCAGAGGAAAGTTTGGGCCAGGGGTTTTTCTCCAAGAGCTTGGAATATGAAACACTAGCCAATTCATACCAGCTCTCTACAGATCTAAGAGTAGGACCAAACTCATCCATTCCAAAGAAAAATGGGATGGGAGAGCTAGCAGCGAATGATGCTTGGAAAATTCAGGCGAAAGGTAAATCGGAATGATTGAGTCAATATATCTAAAGCATTATAATTACCTGACTGCATTAAATTTATATAAAAATCTTTGGATGCTGGAATCAGATCTGTGACACTGACCACATTGGCGTTTGTGGGGTTGTTGGCGGGGGAGGGGGCACTAAATTTACATATGACGAGCAGATACAACTGCAATATAGATTCATCTCTGGTGAAAACATGAACCACTGACTGGGAGATTCAGTAGCTAGCCATTTTTGTGGGTAGGTTGCCCATGAACCACACAGAAAAAATGCAGTCTTCCCTTAGCACCTTACTCCACATACTGATCTTGAATGTAAAAATAAATTGGCCAGTCTATGGTGATTTCCCAAGGCTATGCTTCCCCTCCTAATTGCACCTTTCCCTCACGCAGTCCACCACCAAAAAAGAGTATATTCTCAGAAAAGTCTCTCTTATATATGGATCCAAATTGGATTTAGCTCTTATTTAGGCATTTCAGTGCTGGTTAAAATGTATGTGTATTATTCCAGATAAACTGTCATTTAACAACAAAAATCTTATACATAAAATTTGTTTACCTTGTGCGATCTATTTTTTCCATAGCCTGGAAGAGAAGCCGATTTGGAGTGAGGAATTCCTGTAACAAATTGCAATTTAGTCAATTAGGACCTATTTAGATGGTTTGATCTACTGAACAAGGGATTAAAGAGTATCAACTTACAGACATAACATTCAATGCTTTCCAATTTAATGAAAAAGATGATCAGTTTGTTAAACAACAGAGTGGGAATTAAATTGCCAATGTGCAGAATGCACTTACTTGTTTGAAAGTGCGATTCACTGCTTGATCTTTGCAGCAGTTCTCTATCAGCAGCAGGGCTTCGAGATGATGATTTTGGGTCCAGATCAAGGGAGCCAGCCGAGGCATCCATCTCCCCTTTCAATATCAGCCAACTTGTCTTCAACTGGAAATGATTTCAACAGTCATTCACTCGTGACATGAACAATGAAATCAAAATACAGATACTAACTGATGCAATTTTTCTTTTTTTAGAACAATTGCTGAACAATGCCTGAAGAAAATACCAACCTGAGGTTTTAAGTAATAGTTGTATGACTTCAGTCTAACTTGCACATATCTTCACATAATAGTTTCAGGAGGGAAGCCATTAGGCTCCTTGTAATTCATCCGTTCAGAGGGATCCTAAAGTCTTGCAATTCTAATATCCAATGGCTTGCCAAAAGAATGCCAGGGTTTTTAACTTTTATACCTTACCCAGTAGTCTACCCCAAATTCTGATCATTCTTTTTGGGAGAACTATCTGACATTAGCCCCAAGTTCACCTTTCACTAGTTCAGATCTTGTCCTCTACCTCTACTCTTCACTGTTAATTTAAAGTAATAACCTGGACTTGCCTTTCCTTTCCTGTTGACTTTAACATTAGGAGCAGCCTTCTGTCTCATAAGATGAAGGTTTGCACAGTAATGGTCAAGACTGTGTGAAGCAGGGCTCAGGGGTCCCACTTTGGCATAGCAGTCTCTGACATGTTTGCTGCCGAGAAAGAGAGTGGGACAAGAAAGTGCATGATTTGCTGGTCTCTGTTTTCCCTGGGCTGCCTTCTCAGCCAGCTGAGCTTTCAATCTGAGCTGAGAAGTTCAAGCAGTCTCTCTCTAGTTCCCTTTATCTTTCCCAGGCCACGATGTTCAAAGGCATGCCTCAAGGTCTGCACCCATTTTTGCATTGCAACACACCAGCACCTCGCCCCCACCAAAAAAAAGATAAAGATGCTCTGACGCAGAGATTTTGCTGACAGCGGTGTCAAGTTCCTCATAGAACTGGTCTTCTGCCTTTGTGGAGGCCCACAATGTTGGGTACTCAAGAGGTTAACTGGTCCTGTTTGAGTTGAAAGGTAGATGGAGAGAACACATTCTGAACCATTTGTGGAGGGGACTGAGACCACCAGCAGTGGTTACTGATCCCCCGGTCGCTGCTAGCACTAAAGAGCTGCCAGCTGGTTTGAATGGGCGGCAGCTCTCCAAGGTAGCATTACCTCCAGCAAAACAGCCAGAATTCTCACCTTAAAGCAATTCATTTTGCTTCAAGCACTGAATTGCTTTGGCATAGCTGTTGGGATCAATCACGGCTCCTCCCTGACATAGCTAGGGTCAGTGGGGTGGGGTGAGGAACCAAGGTTGCTCCATATAATTTAGCCCAATATGTCAAATGTCAAACATATTAAGACTTTTCAGTCTCAACAGCTGTGACCTTGAATATTCAATGCCATTATTCACGAATCCGTATTGCTTACTTTCTCTTGGTATGTGCAGTACTTCACACTTATCCACAGCAAAAGATGCCACTAACTTAAATTTAACTTTTCAGAAATTTATGAGCCTTCTATTGTAGTTTGATATCATTTGAAAATCTGTCTATTTTGCATTGACTTTCTGAATTCCATGTTTTACATAAATTAGAAACAGTAATTATCCCATTACCGAGACTTAAGACATCCCATTTCCCCACTTTGCGTAACTCCTTCAAAGAGTATGTCTTCTAATCAATTTCTTATCCATTCCTGGGGTTCACACCGAACTCCTGCAGTTTTGAGTTTAACCAATAGCATTTCATGTGAAACTTGGTCAAATGTCTTTTCCTATTCTTTGCTCACCATGTCACAGCCTAATTGGGTTGTTAGTTTCTCACTGAAATGAAGAATGATGATTTAGCAAGGTCATCCACATTTGAATGCAAATTGACTGCTGTGTGCTTGGGTATTTTTGTACAAACCATAATCAAATAGGCAGCTACCCAAGCCATTTTCTCTTATCTGGAGATTGAAAGTGGACGATGTCCACAGGGACACCATATATAAAACTTCAGATAAAAGGGTAAGAAATGTACATAACATCACCCTCACCCTGATGCCTGTCTGTTTGCAGTTACAACAAACTGTACCAGTTCCTTGTTATGCAAAAATCAAGTCTCACTGCAGGTTCAGTTCTGTTGTCCCTGGCGCTGACAAGTTTGGGTCTGGCCACATTGCCGCAGGACACTTCAGTTAGTTGGATAGCACCACACGACCTGTCGCTTTGGGAAAAATTTGTGCAGAAACACACCTTCGATCACAGGTCCAGCAGGCAGTGTTTCATATGTAATGTCTTTGAAGTCCTGCGGGCCAAGGAGATGGGTGGTTCCCTGAGCAGACTGACAAAGTCATTTGGCAGAGTCATTGCCAAAACTTTCAAACTTCTACCAAGGCCCAGTCTGACAGCTAATGGCAATGGCTCTTCCTGTCAGATTCTGCCTGCATGCCTAGAGTGTCACTCCTCCACATGCCACCTTCAGGCAGCTGCGGTTGGAAAGAGACCACTGCCCACCTTCTTCTGGAATTTGCCTTTGCAACGCAGGTTTGGAAAGACTTAGTGGGTTGGAATGGAAGAATTGCCCCCGTGTGTTTATTATTCAGTGATACATCTTACTTTTGTAGTCATTTTATTTACTTTATACTGTAGCTAGGCGACTGTAATGTTAGTTTATATGTAGTATTTGAAAACTGAAATGATCTGAAATCCGAAATGCAATTAGCTCTGAGGGGTTTGGATAACGAGCACTTGACCTGTACTAGTTCTTGCACAGCATCCAGTGAATTCCTAGTAATGACTGTTCTGCTATCTAATCTCTCTAATTATTATAGGATAAATGTCATCTATTGGAGATTTTTTTCCTTTGAGCCCAATTAGCCAATATGAAAATTTGATTCAATTGACATTTAAGTCCTTGAATTTACTTGGTTAGTTCCACATGGGGAATATTTTCTGTTATTGTTTTTCTTTCTGAATGTTTAGAGAGAAAGTGATTGTTCAGAATATTTGCTAATATGTGTTTGTTAATTCTCAGACTCAGGCCTACTTGTATCAATTAGAGGTTTCCTTTTTTCTCTGTCCACCCTTCTAAAATATTATAGCACTGAAAGAATGTTTTACTCTTGTTTCTAGATTCCACTGCTACTTTTTCTTCCTAGGTTCCTTTTTGCCCTTCTGACCACCCGTGTCATGTGTATCTGCATTTTCTTCAGTGGATGACATGAATAATTTTTAAAGGACTGACACTGAACATGTAGGATAAATAAATACCTAAAACTAATAAGTTCAAACTGAAAATAAACCTAGCCAAAAATGCATCAACAGGCAGGTTCTGTCAGAAGAAATGTGAAATATGGATTCATTAGGATGAATATTAAATCAAAGGAATCTCTAGATATTCAACAAGTGATGTCAACAAGCAGTGTAAGCAGCCAATCACATTCAGTCAGGAAACAAAGTAAAGCATACTGATTATTCTTGATTTTGATAATCTATTTTGCACTCTGTGCAAGTTAAATTTATATTTATTTATTAGTGTCACAAATGGGCTTACATTAACACTGCAATGAAGTTACTGTGAAAATCCCCTAGTCACCACACTCCGGTGCTTGTTCAGGTACACTGAGGGAGAATTTAACATGGCCAATGCACCTAACCGACATGTCTGTCTGTAGAGGAAACCAGAGCACCCAGAGGAAACCCCTGCAGACACAGAGAGAACGTGCAGGCTCTGGACAGACAGTGACCCAAACTAGGAATCGAACCTGGGTCCCAGGTGCTGTGAAGCAGCAGTGCTAGCCACTGTGCCACCATGCCACCCTAAATTATTGGTGCATAGACAGTTGAAGTGAAATATTATAAACAAACTTTGACAAAGTATATTAAAATCTTATACCTTTTACCAGAATGAAAAACAATTGGGCTTTCAGAAATATGAAGTTTTTTTTTCAGAGCCAGGGATGTTCTTCAGTTGTAGCTATCAAAGAATCTTAGACATTTACAGTTCCATTACATAGAAGGAAGACCATTGGACCCATCATGCCACGTAGCCATATAGTCTGATTATATTTTGCAGCATAGTCAGGACCTTGCAGATCATTGCTTTTCAAGTGTATAACAAGTAATTTTTAAATGTTATGAGAGTTTTTGCTACAACAACGCTTTCAGGCAGTGAGTTCCAGATTCCCACTAAAGGCTGGATGAAAAATGTAATCTCGCAGCTCCTCTAAAGTTCCTACCTCTTACTCATAATTTATGCCTCCGATTATGGACCACTCAACCAAAGGCAACAGGACCTGCATATCCATAAATCTCAACCCCTCACAATTTTCTATGCTTCAACTAAGTCTTCCCTCAGCCTCCTCTGTTCCAAACAATCCAAATCTAGCCTATTCAACCTACACTACCTACACAGCTTCATTCCTTATGCATTGGCCAAAAGATTTGACTGGATATTTTTTACGAATTCTACTCCCTCTTTCGTAGTAATTCTATTTTGGTTAATATGTGAGTAGTTGAAATCCTCCCACTCTTTGTACTTCTCAGGGTTTTGCCTACCTTCTCTTTGCTCTTCTACCTTCCTCTGACTGTTTGAGTCTTTAGTACACTTCCAGTTGTTTAATTGCCCTGTTTTTTATTTTTAAGTTCAATCCATGTGAACTCATATGATGATCCTTCTGCCATATAATCCTCTTCATAGCTATTTATTACATACTTTGTCAAAATTATGACCCCCTCCTTTTATATTCCTCTCATCTTGTCTGAAAACCCTGTGACCAGGAACGTTGATCAGCCCATCTTTCAGCCAAGTATCAGCAATAGTAATTATATTGTTGTCCTTTGTGTCAATCAATGTTCATCTGCCTTATTTCTGAGATAGCTTGCACTGAAAAATATACTACTTAGTACTGCCGAATTCCACTTCTAATTTATTTTCTCGTCTTTATTTCTTCTGTCTTCCAAACACATTTACTTATTTCTACCTTCCATTTCCAACTTTTCTGTGCTCTCTTCTGCATCTGCCATCAGGTTATCATCGCCCTCCCATGCTAGTTTAAACTCTCCCCAACGGCACTCGCACAATTTCCTGTGAGGATATTGGACTGGGCCATGTCAAGGTGCAACCTGTTTGGCTTGGAGAGGCCCCATCTCCCCCATGAGCAGTCTCAATGCCTCAGAAATCTAAAGCCTCCCCACCCCCCACCTTCTGCACCATCTCTCCCGTCATAGATTCATCAGCTCTATCTTCCTTTTATTCAATAGCATGTGAACCAAGAGTAATCTGGAGATTACTACTGTTGAGGTCCTACTTCTCAATCTTTCTCCTAAGTCCCTAAACACTGCCTTCAGGACTTAATTTTTCACGCTGGCTATGTCATTGGTCCTAATATGGACTATGACTATGACTTTATCTCTCAGAATGTCCTGCAGCTGCTCAGTGACATCTGTGATCAGGAAGCAACTTACCATCCTACAGTCACATTTGCGACTGCAGAACGACCTGTATGTTTCCCTCACTATCAAATTCCCTATCACTATTGCTCCTCCACTTAGAATCATAGAATACTTATAGTAGAAAAGGAGGCCATTCAGCCCATCAAGCCTGTACTGACCACTTCCCACTCAGGCTCTATTCCCGTAACCTGACACATTTACCCTGCTAATCCCCCTACACAAGGGTCAATTTAGCATGACAAATCAACCTAACCCGCGCATCTCTGGACTGTGGGAGGAAACTGGAGCACCAGGAGGAAACCCACGCAGACACAAGGACAACGTGCAAACTCCACACAGTGGAGACATTGATCTGAGGCCAGAATTGTACCTGGGTCCCTGTCACTGAGGCAGCAATACTAAACACTGTGCTACCGTGCCACACCTACGCTGAGCAGATGAGTCACCTATGATATCATAGACTTGGCTCTGGCTGCACTCCCGAGAGGAACCGTTAGTTTCAGAACTGAATGCTGGTTGCAGAGCGAGATGCACGCATGGGATCCCTGCTCTGCTTGCCTGGTGCTTCTTGTCCTACTGGTAGTCACCTATTCCCTTTCTGACTTAGTACATTTTGTCATTACATACCCAATTACATCTCAATAACAGGATGTTACATATTTGGGTTTTTAGGTAAGAAGGGAATTTCTTATCAGTTTGGTGATTTCTAATTGAATGCAGTCTGCAGAGACTTCAATAATGCAGACTATAGAGAAGTATAGAATCACTGATAGCAATGTCTGGATTTCTGAATTTAACTGCACATGAATGGACTCCAAGAATTGCTGTCAATTACAGAGGAGCAATGATCTACAAAATCTGGATGATTTCAGTAATACAAAACTTCACAAAAAAGAGACCTAAGCAAATAGATGAAAATGAACAGTGTTGACTACTTATATTTCAGATAAAAGGAGTGAAAACCATATCTGTAATTTTGTATTTATTTCACAAAAATATACTTTCAAAGTGCAGAAATTACCATTATGCTACATATCGATGAATTCTCAATAAGAATCTAGCTAAATATCTAAAGATAAATGAGATTCTTAAGTTATGTCATTGCATGCTTGCATATGAATGCCTAAATTGTAGGTTTGATATTGCTTACCCCATTAATTAGCAATAATGTCACTTCCTACGTAAATGGCTTAGCCACATAAATAGTAGAGAGCAATTTTAGATGAAAATATTAAACTTTTTTGCTAAAACATGATATAATTTCTTCAGATCAGAATGTCTATAAAAAGGAAATAATTAATGTGGTGTATTTAGAGAGCCTTTCATGGCTTCAGGCCATCGAGCCAACAAAGTATTTTTGAAGTGTAGTTACTGTTGTAATGTAGGAAATGTGGCAGCCAAGTTCCAACATACAATGAGGACATGCTCATATTAATTTTTTCAATTATGTTGATGCAATAATAAAGCTTAGACTCCAGGGAGAATTATCCTGCTTTCCATCAAATAGTGTCACAGGACCTTTAACACCTACCTGTTTAACGTCTTACCTTTTTGCCATCTTGATCAAAATAAATATGTCCTCCTTCTTCATCATTATCTTCACTCCAAAATCCTCTGCTTCGCCAATCACCTACTATAATATAATGAAGTCAGTGTTAACCTGGAAAACTGTGTAAGACTTTCAAATTCTATTTTTTAAACTGATGATATGAAATACAAGTCCCCAAATTTGAGGTGGTGTTGGTGCAGTGGTATTGTCACTGACTCCGAAACCAAAGACTCAGGATAATGCTCTGGAGACCCAAGTTACCTGGCACTGGGTTCGAACCCACCACAGCAGATGGTAACATTTGAAATCCAATATATAAAAAAAAGGAATTAAGAATCTAATGATGATAATGAAACCGTTGCCGATTGTGGTAAATACCCATTTGGTTCACTAATAGTCTTTAAGGAAATCTGTCGTCCTGACCCTTTCTGGCCTACATGTGACTCCAGACCTACAGCAATGTGTTTGACTCTCAAAAGCTTTTTGAAATTATCCAGCAAGCCACTCAATTCAAGGACAATTAGAGATAGGCAATAAATGCTAGCCATGACGCAACACCACATCCCATGAAAGAATGAAGAAAACAAATTCCTGGATTTCTTTCCTGCATTTAAAAAAATATATTTCATGGGATGTGGGCATTGCTGGTAAGGCCAACATATGTTTCCCATCCTTAATTGCCTTGAATTCAGCAAATGTACAAGGCCATTCTGGTGGTGGTGGTGGGTGAGGGGTGCTTAAGAGTCAAACATTGCTATGGATCTGGAGTCACATGTAGGCCACACTAGGTAAGAATGACGCATTTCCTTCCCATAAGTGAATCAGATGGGTTTTTATAACAATAAATGACAGTTGCAGTCACCATTATCGACACTAGTTTTGAATTCCAGATTTTTATTAATGAATGAAATTGAACCCATGTCCCCAGAACATTAGCCTGGGCCTCTGGATTACGGGTCCAGTGACATTATCACAATACCACCATCTCCCCCAACCGGCATTTGTCTTGTGATGAATGAACATAACATAAATCTAAAACACGGCTAGTTTCACTGCCTGGAAAAGGTGTTTAACGTTATTATTTAATTAACCTTGTCGACAGAACTTGGGATTGGATCACATCAAGGGCAAATGGTTGGCAATTGTATTGGCAAAGGGAGCTTCAAAGGTTTGTACCAAAATATTTTACTAACAGTTTGTGCCCCCAGGGCACTGTGAATAGTAGCCCTTGTGAAAATCAATTAGGTGGATATTGCACAGTGTCACATATCCATGTTGTGACTGGTAGTGCTTCACCTTGGAGGAATACTGATTCATCAGCTGAGGGGGGAGAGGGTACAGTACGAGGTAATCAGCAAGAGGTTTTCTTGTCAATGTTTGGCTTGATGCCATGAGACTTCATGAGGTCCAGAGTCAATGTTGAGGATTCTCAGGGCAACTCCCTCCCGACTGTATACCACTGTGTTGCTACCCTTGCTGGGTCTGTCCTGCCAGCGGGATAGGACATACCTCGGAATAATGGTTGTGGACATTATCTATAAGATATGAATCCGTGAATATGACTATGTCAAAGTTGCTTCTGAATTTGTAGTGGGAGGAATGCTGAAATGTTTGTTACCTTACTGTGTTTTTCAAAGAAGCCAGGGGTCCAGGTGTTGGTTGACTAGTCTGTGAGATAGCTCTCCCAATTTTTGCACGATCTCCCATATGTTAGTAAGGAGGACTTTACAGGATCAACAGAGCTGACTTTGCCATTGTCGTTTCTAGTGCCAGGTGGTCTGTTTGGTTTAATTCCTTCTTATTGACTTTGTAGTGGTTTGATACAATTGAGTGGCTTGCTAGGCCATTTCAGAGTCAACCACATTGCTGTGGATATGGAGTAAGCCAGACCAACTAAGGACAGCAGATTTCCTAGTGAACCACATGGGTTTTTATGACAATCAGCAACAGTTTCATGGTCATCATTAGACTTTTAATTCCAGATTTTCCTTTAATTTAAATCCCTTCAGCTACATCCACAGTCTCAGGCATTGTCCTGGGACTCTGGATTACTGGTCCAGTGACAATACCACTAGTCAGAAGTGCGATTCTCACCAGTGGTAGGGGAATGACTGGTAGTACTTCAGCTTTTCTCTTACTTTTTCTATTACTTCACTTTCCACATGCATGACCTTTTCTGTACATTTCCAACTTTCTATGTTTAAGTCACAAATCGCTGCAACAATTCACTGGTGTTTCTCTAGGAATTTGTGGTGGGTGGAATGCTGAAATGTTTGTTACCTTACTGTGTTTTTCAGAAAAGCCAGGGGTCCAGGTGTGAGTTGGAATGGAGATTGGTCATTTTGTAAAAAAAAAACTTTTCATTCATTCATAATGTTCCATTTTCTTAAAAGTAATTCCTTTCACTAAAAACAGTATCGATTGTCCAGATCTTTTAAAGTGTCAAAGCTGACATTGCAAGTGCTTGAAATCTCTTTATTTTGTGTAACTAAACATTGTGTGATTGACAGAAAACATGAGAGAGCCAGTGCTGTCAATCAAGCAATGTTTTCTCTGGGGATCAGTTGTTTCAACAGTCTAATGGATGTCCATACTCTAAGCCAGCCCTCACTATGATTGTTTATTAAGAGCCCAGACATCCATTAGCCTGCATTTTCAGCACATTCTATTGTCACTAAAGTGTACATTGATTCTCTACAGTGGGTAAATGGGCATGGAAGTGTCATAGCTTGGCACAGGGTGATGAAGGGCCATGGTGGGGCAGGCTCGAAGGGCTAGACGGCCTACTCCTGCTCCTATTTCTTATGTTCTTATGTATGTGGGTGGAGGGGGATAGCTTGGCAGAGGAAATGAGGGCCATGGGGGTGGGAAAGGGCATAACTTTACATGGAGGTTATGACGAGCTAAAGGTGATGGATGGAAGGTCATGAGGTGGGAGAGATGGGGCATGGGACTGTGTGTGCTGGGGGTGAGTTGTGAATGCTGGAAGGCATTATGGTTTTTATTATAACTGGGATGAAATCCCACAGCCCTAAGGTGAGTCTTTCCACAACCTACACCAGCACCCAGCAGCCCCTATAGCTGCCTTTGAACTCTTCTCAGGGTTATCTGTCCCAAATGCAGCCCACACCTGCACTTCCAAAACGAAAACCCTGTCTTACAGGCACTTTCTCCTGAGGCAGGTACGCTGAGCCAGGAAATTTCCTGATTCCCACTATGGACCTCGAAGATTAAAATCCAACCCTGCACCTCAAATGAAGAAGTGACAAATAACATTCTTTATGCTTCTCTTTACCCCAGTTATGGCAGATTGACCCTCTGCAGAAGAGAGCTTGGCATTATAAGAACATAAGAAATAGGAGCAGGAGTAGGCCATCTAGCCCTTCGAGCCTGCCCCGCCATTCAATAAGATCATGGCTGATCTGTCGTGGCTCAGTTCCACATTCCCGCCCTCTCCCCATAACCCTTAATCCCCTCGCTTATCAAAAACCCATCAACCCGCGTCTTAAAAATGTTTAGCGAGGCAGCCTCCACCACTTCAACGGGCAGAGAATTCCAGAGATTCACCACCTTTTGAGTGAAGAAGTTCCTCCTCAACTCCGTTCTAAACCGCCCCCCCTTTATCTTGAGGCTGTGCCCCCTAGTCCTACTGTCCTTTCTGAGCGGGAAGAGCCTCTCCACCTCTATCCTATCCATCCCATTCATCATCTTATATGTCTCAATGAGATCCCCCCTCATTCTTCTAAACTCTAACGAGTACAAGCCTAGTTTATTCAGCCTCTCCTCATAGCTCAACCCCCTCAACTCCGGTATCAGCCTAGTAAACCTCCTCTGCACTCCCTCCAAGGCCAAAATATCCTTGCGTAAGTGCGGCGACCAAAACTGCACACAGTACTCCAGCTGCGGCCTCACCAATGCCCTATACAGCTGCAGCAAGACCTCCCTACTTTTATATTCAATCCCCCTCGCTATGAAGGCCAGCATCCCATTAGCCTTCCTGACCACCTGCTGCACCTGCAGGCTGGGTTTTTGCGACTCACGCACAAGGACCCCGAGGTCCCTTTGCACCGTCACCTGCTGCAGTTTTTTGCCACGTAAGTAATTGTCCTTCCTACCATTATTCCTACCAAAGTGGACCACCTCGCACTTGCCAACATTAAATTCCATTTGCCAGTTCCTGGCCCATTCGCCCAGCCTATCTAGATCCTTCTGCAGACTCTCCACACCCTCCGCACAATTTGCCGTTCCACCAATCTTGGTGTCATCAGCAAATTTCGACACCATACACTTGGTTCCCTCCTCCAGATCATCTATATAAATGGTAAATAGCTGAGGGCCCAGCACCGACCCCTGGGGCACTCTACTAGTCACCAACCGCCAATCCGAACAGCACCCATTAACCCCCACTCTCTGCCTCCTATTTGACAACCAATCCTCTATTCACGCTAACACCCTATCCCCAACTCCATGCCCCCTTACCTTCTGCAATAACCTCTTGTGAGGCACCTTGTTAAACGCCTTCTGAAAATCAAGAAAGACCACATCCACCGGCTCTCCTCTATCCACCGCCCTAGACACATCCTCATCGAACTCCAATAAATTTGTCAGACACGACTTCCCCTTAACGAAACTGTGCTGCGTCTGCTCTATCAAGCAATTCCTCTCAAGATGCCTCGCTATTTCCTCCTTGATGACGGATTCTAACATTTTACCTCCAACAGACGTTAAACTAACCAGCCGATAATTCCCTGCCTTTTGCCTGCCACCAATCTTCCGGCACTTCCCCAGAATCCAGCGACGTTTGGAAAATAACCACCAAGGCATCCACTATCACCTCCGCCATTTCTTTCAGAACCCTCGGATGCATTCCATCCGGTCCTGGGGACTTGTCCACAATCAGTCCCTCCAGTCTGTCGAGCACTGCCTCTCTAGTAACAATAATGTCATTGAAACCCTCCAGTCCTACCACCTTTCCATCGCTAACACCCGGCAAATTATTCACGTCCTCCTCTGTGAAGACCGAAACAAAAAAGTTATTCAAGACCTCAGCCATTTCCCCATCCCCTATCACTAAGTCCCCCCTCTCATCCTCTAAGGGTCCAACGTTCACCCTCGCCAGCCTCTTCCTTTTTATAGATTTATAAAATCTCTTGCTATCCTTTTTTAAATTAAGCACTAGCCCAGCTTCATAGTTTCTCCTACCCTTCTTTATCAACTTCTTTGTCAATCTTTGTTGACATTTAAACCTCTCCCAATCCTCTTCTCGCCCACTACTCTTAGCTACTCTAAATGCCTCCGCTTTTAATTTAACACTTTCCTTTACCTCCTTCGTTATCCACGGCTTATTACCTCTCCTCCTACGGTCCTTTTTAACCATCGGAATAAATTTCTGCTGAGCACCAAGAAAGATCTCCTTAAAGATCCTCCACTGCTCCTCAGCAGACCTACCTTCCAACGCGCTCCCCCAGTCAACATTTGCCAATTCTTCTCTCATCCTACCGTACTCCCCTCTGTTCAAACAAAGGACGCGTGTCCGGAAACCCACTTTCTCCTCCTCCATCTGCACCAGAAACTCCACCATACAATGATCACTCTCCCCAAGAGGATCCTTCACCACAAGGTCCCTAATTCTACCCGCCTCATTACATAACACCAGATCCAAGATAGCTCGCTCCCTCGTCGGCTCCAACACACACTGTTCAAGGAAACTATCCCGGCAGCGTTCCAAGAACTCCTCCTCGAGCCCACCGCGTCCAACATGGGTCGACCAATCAATATGTAGATTGAAATCCCCCATAATTATCGCCGTTCCATTCCTGCACGCCACACTTATTTGCGCGTTAACAGCCCGCCCCACCTCCAGATTATTATTCAGGGGCCTATAGACGACACCCACCAGCGTCTTCCTCCCTTTGCTGTTCCTAATCTCCACCCACAACGATTCCACTTTCTGCTCTTTGGTTCCTATATCATCCCTTGCTACCACCCTGATGCTATCCTTAATTATTACTGATTAAGGTACATTAATACTGTTTAGGATTTAAAAGACTCTTAAGGATTTGAAAAGTTTATTGAGTTAAGCATGCCAGTGTTTATCTTGACATTGACGTAAATTTATAAATGTGCCAATGAAAAGCGGCGGATAATGGTTTCATTCTTCTGTCGAAATAAGCAGATACTAAAATAAATGGTTTTGTAGGACTCTTGCTCATGTTAAGCTTAAAAGGATTGCTAGAAACTGCCAATAGAGCAGCCATGGGTTGCCAGTAAGCTAAACACTGCCTCCTGGTCCCATTTTTTAAGGGTAGCCTGAATAACATTCTTTCTTACACTTTATCAGGAAATACCTACATTAAATACATGAATTACAACCACAAAAATACTGAATCTTTATTTATTGCGGAGTGAGTGTAAAAGCACCTTCCAAACAGCAGTGTGGGTGGTGTACCTTCATCACATTAACTGCAGTGATTTAAAAGGCAGTTCACCGCCACCTACACAAAGGCAATTAGAGATGGGCAATAAACGTTGACCTAGCCAACAATGCCCACATCATGTGAAACAATACAAAACTGTCAGAGGCTCAAATGAGTTTGCTAAATGCTTGAAAAATACCAGCAGGAAATTGATCACATGTGGGGAAGTGAATGCCAATCTGGTTGCAACACATAATAACAGTGCTGGCCTGTGTACAGGAAAATTTTTATGGGGAAGTGGAAGACCATAATAGATGGGTTTATATTTAAGTTTAACAATTTCTTTGTGTATTTCTAAAATGTTTGCACTTAACAATTTTCAGGTGCACTCAGTGTTTCTAAAAAGTTAAAATTAAATGTTAAAGTTTATTAATCACACGTAGTCTTACATTAACACTACAATGAAGTTACTGTGAAAATCCCCTGGTCGCCACACTCCGGCGCCTGTTCGGGTACACAGAGGGAGAATTTGGCATGGCCAATTCAGTCAACCAGCACATCTTTTGGACTGTGGGAGGAAACCGGAGCACCCAGGGGAAACGCACGCAGACACAGGAGAACATGTAAACTGCACGCAGACAGTGAGCCAAGCTGGGAATTGAACCCGGCTCCCTGGCGCTGTGAGGCAGCAGTGCTAACCATTGTGCCACCATGCCACCCAAAATATGGCTGATTGAAGAAGTTGCACAATAATTTTTGAACAATTCAATTTGTTTGAATGTTCCTACACACTTGTGAACAGTAACTTTGTACAAAATATTTGATTACTTAATTTTGTGTCAACTTACTTGCTGTTCAATATTACCTCGTGCTTTTTGCTGAATGCATGTAACTATTTTTGATTTGAATGATAATTTAAAAATTATAGGGGGTGATTCTCCCAGTCCGCATGCTGCTCTAGAAGCGCAGTGGGCCAGGAGACTCAGGCAGAAGTCAAGTAGTGGGCTTTCCACTGGGTGTCATGGCCTTCTCGCTTCTCTGGCCACCGGATTTCTAGTGCTGTCAGCTCCACGCCAGAAATCCATATGGAGCTGAAGAAATGATGCTAATAGACATTTGCATGTAATTAGTACCTGGGCTCGCTAGCAGCTCTCGCTCCACCTGGGCTGACCCTGCTGGAGTGAAGGGGGATTATGGAGGCCTCAGGAGGTCGGAGGTAAGGGGGGGGTGCCCCCTAGGCATTACCCGAGGGACAACGTGCCAATGCTCAGGGGACACCCCCAGGGGGTGGTGGGCCCACTGCCGCTCTGCTTGGTGACAGAGGGAGGAAGGCCAGAGATTGGTCCCGGACATTTGGGGAGGGGGGGTGGGTTTAGAAATGGGGAGTTCAAGACTTCTGGGAGGCGATGACTGAGTTGGACCAGTAATCAGGGGCTGGGGGTCGGAGTAGCTGCGTTGCAGGGTCGTGGGACTGGCCAGCGATCAGTAGGCTGGCAGAGTGGGGTTATTGAGCATGCGCCGATCTCAGCTCTGACAGATCGGTGTATGTGCAGTTGCCCACTCAGCAGAAATAGGCCCCGGCCACAACTTTTTAAATGAGATTCACGCGAGTGCACTCTGCAGTGCAGAGAATGTTGGGAGATTCATTTTGAAAATCCTGCTGAAAAAAGCAGCAGGATCTATTCCAGTTTTTACCTAAATTCAGCACTTAGAATTATTTTGGGAGAAGCCCACCCAGAATTCTTGAGCTAGGAATGAAAAATAATGTTTGATAAGGAGAAAGAGCAGGGATGTCTGTCTAATTGGACTGCACTTTGAAGGAGCTGGAATGGACTCAATGGATCGAATTGCCTCCTTCTATGTACGATCTTACGATTCTAAAATCAGCTTAACAGCAGAGGGTCGAATTTTAAGGTCCCGAGGGCCTGCTAAATTCCCCGGGATGGGCCTTCCATCCACCCTCAACCTGTCCTCAATTTTACATAGTGCAGGCAAGGCCTAGGGGAACGTGGCTGCTGTCGCCCCAATTATTGGCCACTTAAGGGCCACTCCCTGCCAGGTCTCAATTCTGAGACTGGCAGGAGGAGTTCAGGGGCAGGGGGAAACCTAGCATGGCACCCTGCTTGGGCCTCAGGCATTAAAGGGAGGGACTCCTCTCGCAAAGGCCCCCTTTCACACCTAGCACCTCAACCCTTAGCTGCCTGCAGGGCTACTCTCTCTGCCGCTCTCCAGCCTCTCCATCAAAACCCCCAACCCCTCTCTTTAGCCTCCCCTCCCCACCCCACCCTACCCCCCGGCACTGGGGTCTCCTCCCTCCTTCCTGCTAATGAGACCTCTGTAGTTACCTGGTCCTGGATTCTGTGATTTAGAATCTGGAGATCTGCTAGTAGTTCCCATTATTTGTGCTGCTGAGGGTACAGACATCAGAAGTCCCACCTCCCACCACTGTCAGTAGGGTACGATTAATTTTACATAGGCTGAGAACATTGGAATTTGTAACCGCAATAGTATTAAATTACCCCTCCATGACCTGATTCACTTACTTGCCAACCACTAACCCTGCTTCTTTTGAAGACCAAGGGGGCAATCTTACTGGCTCATCAGGCCAGTCGATAGAAGTGGCGAGCCAGTAAGATCATGACAGAGACAAAAAACTAGGTTTGCGTGTAGTTTCTCGCCTTTTGTGATCTTATCGGCTCTGGAATTTAGTCATTAAGCTGATATTAGTATTGAAATATTTACTTAAATATTCATAGTGAGTAGAGGACATAATCATCCCATGCTCACTTGCCTTAACAGCCTTGCCAGTGAGGGTCACGTTTGGTCTCCAGCAATGGGGATCTGACATCATGCCTTGCTGGTGGGACTGGAGGCCATTGAGCCCTCTCAATTGATGGGTTCCCAGGTGGTCAAAGGGACTGAGCTGTGCTCAGGAACAGGACCATGATAGGGACAAGATGTAATGGGTGGTGGGAAGAATTGTTCACACTGCAATCGGGGATCACTTGCCAGGGGAGGTGGTGTTGAGGCAGTGATCAGCCATGGGCAGAATCAGAGAAGCCACTGGCCAGGGGAGGCTTTGGGGCAATTTCCACGGTGGGTGGGAGGGTGCAATCGGTCAGAGAGGCTTGTGGCCAGAGGTGGGCAATATCCAAGGGGATGGGGGGGACTGATAGACGTTTTGTTGCACAGAACAGAGAGAACTGCATATGCACAATGGTGCCCTCTAGTCAGAGTAGCCAGCTGACTGGCGAGAATAAGCTCTGTCTACTCCTGCTAATGGCATGAATCACAGTTTGCCTCTTTCTTTGCTTTAAGTGGCATAAGAGTCCACCTGAGAGTTCACCGAAAAAATGGGTGCAATACTCTCCCATTTCAACCCACTTAGAATTTTTTTGGTAATATTGCCCTTCTGTAAGTACTATTGATATTTTGTGATAATGTGAAATAGGTGATAACTAAGTTGAAACTTGTTTTATAGCACTCCCAAACTTTATTTCAATTAATTGGCATCATCATAATAAAAATTGCAAATTCACTAACACAAACTCAAAACCATACACTATACTTGGGTTTAACTCTTACAACTTGCCACAGGGTTAAAAAAAACTAGAGTAACAGTGATGTACCCATGATAAAAAGTGCCTTATTTTCCTTTCCACTGAAACTAATAAAAAGTTAGGTACAGTTTCTGTAATCGACTGACCAATTCACAACCAGTTTTATACTCCAGTAATAAGTTCAAAATTACTACCCTGCTTTCCATCTATTTTCCTTATTCATGTTTTTGTATATTCATCAGAACATATTTGTCAACTTTTGTCATGTAAACACTGAAATGTGAACAGCCTTGATATGGATCCAATTTAGTCTTCAGTCTGGATGTGGTTTGTAAGAGAATTCTAGTGCCAGCAACTGGTCATTGAGGAGAAGTAATAATGCAACTCATCCATGCAAATTTTTATAGCTGAACAAAATGTTGGTGGTTAGAATTTCTTGGGGGTTCTGCCAATCTTCTGATGGTGGAAGATCAATAAAAATCTTAATCCAGTAGTGGAATGTCCAAGTCTGCCATTTCCATGGAATTTCTGCTGAAGTTCTGATTAGAAACTGAAGCCTGAATCTTGCACTCGATTATGCGCGATCTGGAAGCAGACACAACACGTGTTTCCGGCTGCAATCAGCCCCTGACTGCAATTTCCAATTAACTGGCAGTGAACATGAAACACACACTGAGAAAGGTTCAGCGCTGTTTGGGGTGTGGGCGTGGAAAGAGGGGAGATGTCAAGAGATGTGAGGGCGCAAGTGAGCTCTCACTGAAGGCTGGCAGCTGCTGAGAAGCTGCCTTAGGAAGCTGCAGAACTTCAAAAATAAGCTCAATAAGATGCCATAACCTGCGTCAATACTGCAAATTCAAGCAGCTGATAGTAGATCACACAGCACCTCAGCTCACAAATGTCTTCTTCGATTTTATTTAAGTCCAGACATATTATCCCACCCAGCTGGAGATTGTGGCAAAAACATGAAGATTGTGTGGCCGATTAGCTCATCTGCAAACATAAAATCACCATCATTGGCTCCTTTTAAATGGACTAACTGCCTGCTTAATTATCAGTGAACACCTTTCAGACTTCTGAGCACATCACTGACCAAAACGTTGCAAATGCCCAACGTCTTCTTATGAGATTCCGGATCAGGCACACGTCTGCACATTCAATGTAAAATTCTGGCCTGGGAGAACCCAAGTGGAAATTCTTCACTTGTCTTGGAGTACAACGTAACAACTATTCTTACATTGGATAGTGTGATGGACAAAAGAACCAACGTGAAAGAGATTTGAAAGATGCAAACAGATGAGGGATCAATGACTGATTCCCCACGGTAACATAGTGGAGATTTTGCAGAAACCATATAACAACCACCCTAGGCAGGTGATACTTATGTTTTTTCCTCTGCTCCCCAAATTCCTCCAGTTCCTGCTCTCTCCCACCAAACAAACTGAAATCAGGAGGTAGCCGTTTTAAGTGGCCATTCAAAGGCATCACAGCTGCAATTGGAGAATGTTGGATGAAGGTCTAATATACCATTAAACCAATTCTGTATGGTTTTTTTATGCTTAAAGGTTTCTCCATTTGCTACCTTTGTGTCGTAGGTGTTGCAAAGATTTTCTTGCGGCTCGGCACAGGTTTCCTTCGACTTCTGAACCTTCCATTTCTCCCCCTTAAGATGGTGCAGTATTTACTGTTCAAAATTGGCCACCCTAATTTTTTTGAGGTGGTGACCAGGCAGATAAGGGTAGCACAGTTGATGTAGGTAATATGGATTATAGCAAAGCCTTTGACAAGGTCCCACATGGGAGACCTTTAAAGAAGGCAAATGCACATGGGGTACAGGATAATTTGATAAGGTGGATTCAAAATTGGCCCAGTTGTAGGAGACAGAGGGTGATCATAGGAAGCTGTTATAGTGACTGGAAGCCAGTTTCCAGTGGCATACCACAGGGACCTGTGTTGGGTCCCCTATTATTTGCCATTTACGTACACAACATAGATGACTATGTGGCGGCTAGGATTAGAAAGTTTGTGGATGACACAAAGAATGGCTGGACGGTTAACAGTGAGGCTGAGTGTCACGGGCTACAGGATATATGGTCAAATGGGCAGTTATGTGGTAGATGAAATTTAACCTTGAAAATTGTGAGGTGATATACTTTGGAAGGAGTAATTTGACAAGGAAGTATTCAATGAATGGCATGATGCTTGGAAGCTCTGTGGAACAAAGGGACTTTGGTGTGTTTGTCCATCTCTGAAGATGGAAGGGCATGTTGGTAGGATAGTGAAAAGGGGATATGAGACACGATTTTATCAATCGGGGCATAGATTACAAGAGCAGGAAAGTCACATTGAAGTTGCATAGAACTTTGGTGAGGCCACAGCCTAGAGTACTGTGTGCAGTTCTGGTCACCGCATTATCGAAAGGATATGATTGCACTGGAGAGGGTGCAGAGGAGATTCACCAGGAAGCTGCCCGAGATGGAACATTTAAGTAATTAAGAGAGGTTGGATAGGCTTGGGTTGTTTGTGTAGAACCACAGAATACTGAGGGGCTACTTGTTCGAGGTGTACAAGAGTATAAGGGACATGGACAGAGTGGATAAGGAGCATCAGTTCCCCTTAGTTGAAGGGTCAGTCGCAAGGGTATACAAGTTCAAGGTGAGGTAGTTTGGGAGGGCTGCAAGGAAAAAGCTTTTGATCTGGATGAGCACTTTATAACATTCAAGGCTTTGGGTTGGTAAACGGGATTAGGTGGGAGGTCAGGTATTTCTTGCATGTCGATGCAGATTCAATGGACCTCTTCAGCACTGCATGATTCCATGATCACTGGGATGACTGCACAAAGCATGTTTTTTTTTCATAGCTCTGCAACTCCAAGGAATGAAAAGGCTCCTAGGCTGTTTCCTTCAGAACAGTACAGATCACGCCACATTTCCATGTGCCCAATTTGCAGTCAAACCTTCCCGTATTGCTAAACATATTAAATATTTTATTCTTTCCAAAATTCCAAATCTTCACTTCAAGAGTCCCAAAACCCTATTAGAATAACGTAATCAACTGCAGTGAGAATTATTACATGGAGTTGGAGTAGCTCGGGTGAGAACTGGAGAATTGAAAAACAAGCACTTTCTTTGGCCTGCAGGAGTTTCTATCTGTTGATTTTAATTTTATTTGAATGCATGGAAAATTTTGTTGGGTTCCATTACCTCTGTATCTGAATTCCTAACACACTTCTAGTAGACAAATCTCTCTGCCAACAACACAAATTTTGTAAAATTAGTACTCAAGGGTTCTTTAAAATTAGAAACAAAGTAAATTTCTGACCGTAAGAACTAGGAACTGGAGTTGGCTAAATGGACTCTCGAGCCTGCTCTGCCATTTAATAAGATCATAATTGATCTGCAACCTCAAATCCACATTTCCATTCAACAGACAACATTCATATCATCCTCCTGTCCTCTTGCTCCCATTCCTCACAGGCATCCTTCTCAAATGTGGAGCAAATCACATCTGAGCAGTATCAGCTGCTGGAGGCATGGACAGCAGAACACTGAGGGTGAAGGATACTTGGAGCTCTGCTCAGTTGGATTCTTCCGAGCCTCTGTCAAAAACAAAATGAGTATTTGTAGAACAGCAATGGGATGTCTGTAGGCATCTGTCAGAATTTCCAGAGTCATTGCACAGAAACGTGGAAAAGCCAACATCTACAATGAACGCCATAAAGTCTTGGGTATTTGTACAAATGACCATCTCAATTGAAAGAATGGCTAACCTCACGGACAGTCACATGCAGAAGTCATGTCTGACCAAACCAAGGGTCAGCACACCGTGGCTGCCACTTTGCACTGGAGTCAAGATGATTTCAATGCTGAAAACACATCACTCAGGCAGCCACAGATATCCCAATCGGCCCAATTCAACGCCTAAAAAGGGGAACAGTAAAGACTCCACTGGGATTTTCCTGGCATTGGAGCAGATTGCTGCTGAATGTGGGGCCCAGCAACTCCATGGAGACAGCCTCCTGGCAGCAAGCCAGGGGGTCATCAGTGCCAGAGTTTTCTTGGCCCAAGTATGAGGACATGGATGCAAAAGGCCCCACCTGCAGTGAAAACTAATCTTTCAGAGAGATTTTCCTCCACTACAATGTCCCTGCTGGCTACAGGCCACTTTATTGTCATAATTTTAGTAAAGCTTTCAAGGGACCTTCATTTTGAGATGCCATCTTAGTCCCCTAACTACCTCAGCAGCACACACCTCTCCTGATGGAGTTGCTAGCCATCCATTCACTGCTATGGGCCATCTGGAAGATCATGTTGGAGGGCGCACTGCAGACATTTGTGAGGCTAGGGTCTGGAAATTCTGCTTGTATCATCTGCAAAAGATCCAGCCAACTTCAAAATATGTTCATTCCATGAGTACAAGAACAGCCCACAGACAATAAGAGATGGCTGGCAGCTCGCTTATCCCAGCACCTTCACTGAGAGTAGTGACCACTGCTGAGCCAGCAGCCAGTCCCTGGAGAAGGCACGCAGTATGGGAGCTGAACTTAATTCCAGGGTTTTGCCATTGTCAGACTGGTAGCTTCGGGGTGAGGGACCAGAATTGTCCAGTTGATGGGGGATCGGGTAGGGAAAACAGAAGGGGGAGGGAGAAAACAGAAGAAGGGGGAGAATTAACATTAGGGGATCACCAATGGACACAGGGCCCTGAAAAGGAGCACTCCCCCTCTTCTTCCTTGGCTACCAGCCCACTAGGTTTCTTGATGATGGCCTTCCCTGCTATAGGTAAAACCACAGCAGCAGAAAGTCCTTAGATGACTATTAATTGCCAACTTAATGGCCTCAGTTGGCCATAGGCAGATCAACTCCGTGAAGCTTTCCCGGTCACTTGTAAAATTGCAGCTGATGTAGGCAGGAGGTGGGGATGGCACCACCGCCATAACTTCCAATTTTACGGCAATCCCAGGGATGGTGAAATTCAGGCCCATGTGCAACCCGTGTGCAGTTGGCAAAGATGGATTAAATGTTTTTAAAGCCTTTTAAATTGCCATAATTGGCTTCCCACCAGATTCACAGAGGCTCCCCACTGGATTCGCAAACCAACCTGGAAAAAGTCAAAAGATAAGATAACATCACATCAGGAACACGGTCAAATGTCCCTTTCCAAGATTTCCACTTGTCCCCAAACTCTCCTCCAAAGGCTTGGGAAAATTCTGCCCTTTGAGTCCTCAAATTTTATCATCAATTGTAATCTGATTTGTGAGTGTCTGATGCCTGGGTTACAATGTGTGCCATGCTTCCACTTTTTTTTGCACCAAGAAATGCCAGCTATGCAGCCGGCAAGCTGCACCCTGATTTTCTTGCCTGAGCCAGCATTTGTCCAAAAATGTTAAAATTCCACCCATTGTTATGACTCTACAGCAAGTGAAAGGTTGTTTTCTGCAGAGGCTTTTTGAACCTACATTACAAAATAAACTATCCTTGACATGAAAAGTACCATGGGTGATTTATGAGTACACACACAAGCTAGTGTATTGATATAAACTTAGAGCAAACCTCCCTGTAAACCATTATAAGTGAACATTCTGTAGCTGAGTTTGAGTCAGTCTGTCATATCTTAAAAACTTCTGTCAGAACAGATTTGTCCAAATAATTGTCTTGATGATAACTCAAGCTGATGTGTGTAATGTCTTGTGACCACGCAACAGTAACAACATAATAGTTCAACAGGAGAAAATGAATTACGAAGTGAATTCAAATAGTAATCTATTTGAAAATTAACTTCCATTTTACAAGATATGCTGAAAAATTGGAACACGCTTCCAGCTTGCTTGATCGTAACAATTGTTGCAAGGAAACGTTAGAAGTAAAGTTTTTAGACAAACATTAATTATTAAGTTATAATTTTATCCCCATTCCCTTGCAGTAATTTAAGATGAGTTACTAACTCCGTCTAAAAAAGGACTGTGTTGCTATCAGATTGAAAAAAAGCTTTAAAAAAAGTAACACTTATACTGTTGCAAAGATGATGAAATTGTTGAAGAAAAGCTAATTAAAACTTTTCTACAACTGGTACATTCCACCATAATACAATATCATGAGATTTTCAAAAATATGGTTTTGACAAAAACTAAATAATTGCAGTAATTTTTGTAAAATGGGTTAACATTTTCAATGAAAGTCTATGTTTAATATTTCACAGATTATAAAGATTTTGGAGGCTACCCCTAGCTTTTTAGAATAAATAGAAGAATTGTGTGCCACTGAGTGATAGGGACCAGAGTGATAGATTCCAGGTTTGATCTCTTGTCTGTGTCAGGAGGTGGGAGTACTGGTAGGGTGTTTCAATTAACCTCAACATTCCCGTGGTCGGGAGATGAAAAGTAGAACTAACCAGACTGTGAATTAAAAAACACTGAGGATCAGTTTAACATGTATCACTGGGTCAAAAAATGGTTGCTGACAAACTGAAACCTCGCTTGCACCTTACCCAATGTTCTTTCCACTGAATAACATTTTTAATTGGCACCCAGATATGTACTCAGCACACCAGCAGCATCAGTGTGGCACTGACTGATACAAAACCCAGGATCATTAACTTGATCTTGACATTACTCTCTCAGCTGACCCAAGGAGCATCACCTTGACCTTAGTCCTTTTCTGGCAAATATCTCAGATCAGATGATGCGCGGGCCCAAGGCTTAGCAATACCTCTCTGCAGGTTCTCTTTCAAGCTGTCTGGGAATGGTGTAAGGTATCCTTCCCAGCCGAGGACATCAGCACACTGTCCTTTCTCAGCAAGGAAACCTGGATGGAGATTGCAACAGAAGTTAGCAGCCATCGGGTCCACAAGTGCACCAGGATTCAATGCAGGAAGAAGGTTAACAACCTGCTGCATGCTGTCAGGGCGAGTAAAACAATGTCGTCAGATCACTGTTGCTCTCAAAAGGGCAACCAGCAACGTGTCTCAGTGAGGAGATGGAGCAGTAAGGTAGAATGTGACGTAAGCCTCAGCAGCTTATGCATCATGAGGCCTGAATTCTACATTGGCCAGAATTTGTCAGCTCATACTTCCGTGGTTGTACAAGTGGGATGGCAGCAAGAGGATGCACTGCTTTTCTGGGGTGCCCCATGATCTGTCTGAGATGTGAGATCTAAAGGGGATTAGATATGTATCAAGATAATAACTGTTTCCCTTTTGAAGCAGAAAATAACACAATGCCAAGGAATGGGCAAAGATGGGCAGAGCAGTGCCCAACATTAGGACACTCATACTTGTAGAGCAGGAGGCTGAGGAGTTGACTAGAGCAGGATGATTAAGCAATCATGGATAGCAAAGGGAGTGTGTGGAGAGTGAGTAGGCCTTGAACCTAGTGTTAACCACTAGGCAGAAAGAAGGCATGCATCAGAGAGATAGATGGGGAGGGACTGAATAATTCTCTTTCTTCTTGAATGGTGATCCTCACATTCCAATGGCTTGCTCCAGTATCTAGGATCTTGCAGTCCTGTGGGGAGGCTGGAGAAACCTCAGGAGGTGCATCATTAAATCTTTCCCTTTACTCTCCACTCACACAGATACAGCTACCTCATTGGAATGTGATCATGGTTAGTGTTGGGGGTCACAGTCTGATGAATACGCCACAGTTAGATGCAGCTGATGAAGCCTTTGACTGCCGAGGACCCTGACAATCAGAGGACATGCCTATAATAAGCCCCAAGTTTTTAGAATTTGCTCACAGGATGGTGGTGTGGCTGGCTGTGCCAGTATTTACTGCTCTTCCCTAATTGCCTTGAGAAGGTAATGGTGAGTTGTCTTCTTAAACCACTGTAGTCCATGTAGTGTAGGTTAGGAGCTACAGTTCTTTTGGGAAGGGAGATCCAAGATGTTGACCCAACAAAACTGAAGGAACAGTAGTCTAGTTCCAAGTCTGGATGGTGTGTGGTTTGGAGGAGAATTTTCAAGTGATGGTGTGCCTATGTATTTGCTGCTCATGCCTTTCTAGGTGGTACAGATGATGGTTAGGAAGGTGCATTGAAGGTGCTTTGGTCAATTTCTAGAATGCATGTTGTACTCAACTACCGCCATTGACAGTTGGTGTTGGAGGGAACGGATGTTTAAGGTGGTTGGTTGGTTGATGGGGTAACAGTCAGACAGGCTACCTGGTGGTGCAGCTTAACTAGACCACCTCTGCTTACATTTGAATGCCTCGGTAAGATCGATGAAGGCAATATTTAACGATATTCATTTTTCCTGCATTTCTCTTGCTACTGCAGTGTCAAATGCAGATCTTTCAATTCTGAAACCAAACTGGAATTCAGGGTAGATGCATTCAGCAAGGGTATGCAATCTGAGAAAGGCGTTTTCCATGTTGCTCAGCAGCGAGATCCCTCAAAAGTGATGGCATCATGCGAATCCTGAGGCACTGCCCCCTCCCCTTCTCATTTTCAGCTAAACTGCCGGCTAGCAGCAGTGTTAAAGAGAGACAAATGTGTAAGTTTCTCTCTGTCATATTGCAATTGATGATTAACAAGATCTGGTGCACTTTAGGGAATGTATTCACAGCAAAAGATGCATCTCTTGCCATCAATGATAAGTCTCTGATACAGGTCTACCAGATCTTAGCTTGCAATTTTTCCTTTCTTACTTTATATGACATACAGCATTCTGAAAATGCAACTTGTCAAAAAATTCCCAAATTACTTGGCTTCCAGCAACTTTCTGAATGGAGTATACTCTACTAAAATATAAACCACAAAATGCAACCAAACACTTGAAAAGACAGGTTATTTAAATGTCATAAATGTACTTCAAAAATTAGCCACATTTCCTGAACTTTAATTGTTCCTACAAAAAGCAAACCTAACATGCAGCACCACTGCTAGTTATTACTTGCAAATGCTAACTTATTCTCTGGCATCTTACATTACTGAAATTATAAGTGTAAAATGACAATAGATATAGAAAGTGAGCTGCAGATAACAATCGAGTGCTGGCATGTTGAAATACTTTTCATATGCAACTGTAAAGGAATTTATGGTTATGAAAAAAGAATGTGGTGCAATTACAGCAATTTAAAAACTCAAACATGGAATCATCTAACCACAACTTCTTGGTTTGTTTCCCCTTCTTTTGAACGAAGGTGGTCTCCTACATCATGATTAAGATGATTCTCTCCTCACCTTGGTTTTTCAATTAGTAAGTGCACAAAATTAAAATATCATCTGATGAATATGATGTGCAAAACACTAAAATTTTATTTTCCTCTTTTCAATTAACCAGAAGTATCACAATGAAAAACAAATCTTACAACAAAAGCTAGTTTAGTAGACACTCCATGGAATAATACCCTGGTATTAGAAAATCCTGCAGAGTGGTATTAAAACATGAAATGAGCAAATCATACCATGCTGCCTGTAGACCGGAGGCTTTCTATAGATGTTGTCTGCTTTCCCATCAGTTTCTGAAGGAAAAAAAAAGAAAAGACAATTTAGCATGGAGGTAGACCATCTGTGATAGAACAATGCTGTTAGTAAGAATCTATTCCTCTATGTATCAACAGAACCAAATGTTTCACCTAAATTGTAGTTTATTGTGTGTAAACCCAATGGGATGCCAAAGTACAGACCCTGACTTAGAGAGTCTTATACAATGTACATCGTATATCAATAAACTATAGTGATTTGTCTGTAGACTAGATCCATTTTTATAAGCAGCAACAACAACTTACATTGACTTCATGCTTTTAACATGGTAAAACGTTGCAAAGCATTTAACAAGAATAATATTAATAAAAACATTTTTCAAACTGAGTCACAGAAGGAAAAATCAGTACAGATCCCTAAAAGGGGTTTAAGCTGCATCTTAAAAAGTGAGGACAGAAAAGATTTAGAGAAGGAATTCCAAAACTTAAAGCCATGACAGCTGAAAGCACAGCTGTCAATGGTGGAGTGTTTAAAATCAAGAAAGGTGTGAATTGGAGGACTGCAGAGATTTCTAAGGTTTGGAGGGATACAGGAGGCTACACAGAAAGGAAATGCTGAGGCTATGGAGGAATTTCAACACAAGGATAAACATTTTAAAACTGAAGTCTTGCTGGATTTAGAGCCAGTGAAAGTCAGCAACATAGGAGTGATGCATGAGTGAAATTTGGAGCAATTTAACATACAGGTAGCAGAGTTGCTGGCTGGCAGCTCTTGAGCTTGGGACTTACTTTCCACTTAAGGCTGGAAATCCCACTGAGAACAAATTTAGCCCTTCAGAGGCTCTTTACGGCTCTGGGATGGGTTTCTACCTCCCAGGCAGGTAGGTAGGATAAAATAGAGAAAATAGAGAAAAAAACTTCAAGATATTCATGGAAATATTGGACTTTGAAAGGACCCAAGTTGTTTATTTTTAAAAATGGATACAAGGCACCGATGACTGATGAATGGACCACAAGCAACTGACAGAAATGGCATCCAGGGGGTCTTTATGGAACAATGGGACATCTTTCCTATTTGTTCAGGCAATTCAAGATACTTGTAAAAAACATTTCACCTCTGGAAAACTAAGGGACATAACAACTATCTTGTCTTAGGGTCCCTTGCTCTGTGTCTATGCATGTGTACGCTTTGAAAAACACAGCAGCTAAGCACTACTAAATACATCGAAGGCAATACAGAGATTGGGAAAAGGAATTGAAATCTCTTGACTGAATGACAAAATATCTGTATCGCAGAATCAACTATTCCTCAGCAGAAGTTAATTTTATTGAAAAGAATCACATCAGATGCAACTTCTCATCTACCCTCGTAATTCAAGAACTTCTGTTTAACTTTTTACTTATATTTATTTCTAATCCATATGAATATAAATGTTACCATTTTTCCTTACCTTTTTTAAAAAGGTAATAAACTTATTCTATCTTAACTGAAGAAAGCCTGATTGGAATGGCTCTTTTCTTAAACATAGCTATTGAGCATGGAAAAGGTATCCAAGGAGAAGGGAATCTTGTTAGATTAAACCTGTGTTTGACCAGAAGGTGGGTTGAATAAAGACTAGGGGCTAGTTATCTCTCCTCGCTCGGGTTTGTGGCAATTGGTAAGTATCCTAGCCAGTGACAAATCATGGGGTCTCGCCCAGATCAATAACTTTTGGGGAACCCCACCTGGGGCTGGTCATAACCTTGTTAATAGGGGAATTTAAACCCCAAAATGGTGAGTTTGGGTTGACTGTGCTTCAAAATCTGAATTCCAACTTGCCTCCAGCCAGCCCATTTCCAGTTTTAATGAAGGTGAGACTTTTGCAGGAGGTGGGTTGGCAATTTTAATATTATGAGGCTAGATTTAGTATAGAGGCTTCACTATCCCCAGTGTTTGGACAGGACTCATTTCATCTATGAGACCCTGGATCTTCAAATCCCAACATCACTACTGACCCTTCTGATCTCCCCTGACCCTCGCCTCTGCATTGTTGATCGGCTCCATTTGAATGAACTCCGTGCTCCAACCTTTCAATCCACCCTGACCCTGGCCTTCTTCCAATGCACACCCACATTCTCCAGCTATCCCATGTTCGCCAGCTCAGGATCTTGATCTTCCTCTTCCCAAAATACTCTCCACCAACTTTCGTAATTCTCCCCTCCTTATCTCTACTCCAAAGTTTCAGCTGGGTGCCAGAGTCCCAACCAATTGGCCAGCCACTGTCTCTCACACAGTCTATTACTGGAGAAGCTGTCACTTTCACTTATTTATATTCATGTATTCATATACTTTAAACACAGATGGCAGACGGACTCTGGCTGATGGCCCAATTGGTAGACAACTCTGCTGTAGCCCATTCTCAACAGAAGATGGCTTAAGACTGCCCAAACTAATTTTCACAAAGATCCTTTACAACTGAACAGGAGAACTTTTATCCATTGAGGCTGGGCCGGTGCACCACTAAAATTGGGAGGTGATGGCGTAGTGATATTGTTACTGGATTAGTAATTCAGAAACCCAGGGTAATTCTCTGGGGACCAGAGTTCGAATCTCACCACAAATTTTGGTGTAATTCGAATTCAATAAAACTCTTGAATTAAAAGTCTAATTGTTATGATGGCTACTGGGGACCATCAAAAGATCTCCCCATGGGCCTCGCTGAGTATGAGCTCCCCTATGAGGCAGGTGGAGGCTTGCCCAATAGGCAAAGAGCAGCAGCGGGTTTAGAACCAGCTGGCTCCACTCAGACCGGCAATCGATAGACTTGGAACTGATCTTCACCCTATAGCCTTTGAATGGCATTCAGATCTCATTGTTAATAATGGGTAATTGGAGATGGAAGACTGGCCTCTGTAAAATGATTATGATAACGATGACCATGAAACAATTGTTGATTGTTGTAAAAGCCCATCTGGTTCCTTAATGTCTTTTGGAGAAGGAAATCTGCCATCCTTACCTGATCTGGCTTACATGTGACTCCAGACCCATAAAAATATGTTTGACTCTTAAATGTATTCCACTGAGTGACTGGGATGGGAACTAATTGCTGAGCCAGCCAGCAAAGCCCACATTCCATGAACAACATAAAATTGGTGTAAAATAAGTAAGTTCATTGTCATTAATTCTCTCTGAATTTCTCACCAGCCTTTTTGTCCATTTCTCAACTTTTCAGACATAAGAACATAAGAAATAGGAGCAGGAGTAGGCCATCTAGCCCTTCGAGCCTGCCCCGCCATTCAATAAGATCATGGCTGATCTGTCGTGGCTCAGTTCCACTTTCCCGCCCTCTCCCCATAACCCTTAATCCCCTCCCTTATCAAAAACCCATCAACCCGCGTCTTAAAAATATTTAGCGAGGCAGCCTCCACCACTTCAACGGGCAGAGAATTCCAGAGATTCACCACCCTTTGAGTGAAGAAGTTCCTCCTCTTGCTCCTCTTGCAGCAAGATCCTGTAAATAACCTGCTGACGTGTTGTGTATTTATTCAAAAATTTGGTAGCTTAAGGTTATAATCAAATAATTTCAAGACTGAATCCCAGAACAGCAACCCTAGTTATTCCCATGTGCCTGCCTGAGTTCGTTGAACTATATCAGGCATCAGATAATGCATCAGGCTATTAAATAAAATTAACTATTCTATGTAATGTCTAGTGTTGAAGATTAGGACAAATGATGAAAAATTATGGATCATTTCACCAATCACAGAAGGTGAAGTGCCAGAATGTTCTGGAAACACAGTGAGTGGTTTGTAAGATGTAAACTGAATTGTTTTTTTAAAAAGTAAATGAAACATATACATTTTTTTCTGTCAAGAGTTCAGCTTTGTGGTATTTTAAAATTGTATGTTAGGCCCGTTTTATGGTAACAGATCTGTCTTAGGAACCATGTCAATCATGAACTACTTTATCTTCACTTGCCAAGCTGATGTCATGTCTGTGCACCAGAACACACAAGTTCCTCAGACCATTTGGGAAATGTTAAAAGCCTACAGATGTAGATTGAAGTGATATCCACAAACCTTGAGACTGCATATTCAGCACAATGGATTATGTTGGCTAGAAATAGAACAATTAATATTCTGGGAATGATTAAGGTAATAATCTAATTAAGGAGTTCAAGTGAACCTACAAATCACAAGAGTGAATATTGAGGCATTTATAACACCCAAGTCTTGATATCTACTATGTTCTTAAGTCAGAGCAAGATATAATAGTTTGTAATCCACTTTCTTCCCCTATAATTCTTTTGAAACTAGGTTCATACTTCTGTGAATGAGAAATCACCCAAAAACTGGAAAATCAACGAAACAATTAATTTAGTTGTACATACAACACGGTTACGATGGAAATACAATGAAAATGCGCAGTCTCTATCTAGTGAGGCTTTTACATCACTTTTCTTTCTCCCTTACCCTTATTTATTTCTTCTATTCACCAGATTTGTCTTCCTCTTTCCTGAAGTGATTTTTATGTTGTTGCTTATCTCTATCTCTCTTATGATTTCATTCCATCTGGTTTCATTTCATGTCTTTTGCTTCTTTTGTCTCGATTGCAGTATTACTTGATATCTCAGTTTATTATTTAATTTGTTTTTTTTTCATTCTGCCCTTCCCACCTGCTACCCTCCTTGTTGGCACATCCCAATAAACAAGGATAATGTAATCCCTAGTGCTGCTTCTCCAACTTTAACCCACAGTTCCTCTTTGCACTATCAGCTCCACTATGAATAATGGCGACTTTCCAAAGCAGGCAAGGCCTATGTTATGCGGGAACTTATTTGCTTACTTGTATTGTTTGGCTCCCTATTGAATACTGAAATCATTTTAAGCATTGAATTGATATTATTTATAATGTACAACTTTCTAACATAAATTTTTGCTGAACACGAATAGTTACTATTGATGCGGTTCCAGTCTACATGTGAGAGCTTTCACAGAAAATGATTACCAGTGATGTAATTACTACACATTGCCAAGTCATAATCCGCAGTTATCAGGAAATTTAAATCCACTACTGAATCAAATGTTCCATTTGTTGGTCCTGAAGAAATGAAAGAAAGCATGACGTCGTTCTCTCCACAGTGGATTTCAGGTTTTATAGTTGACTCACTTTCAATCAACAAAGTTAGAATCAATCAAGTACTGAATGCTAGAACAATTCAATTATCTTGATAAGGTAAGCTCCACTGAAAGAAACGTGTCAGTTTTATTTCTATTTACTTGCTCAGCTGAACTTTCATTTTTTATGTTCATTAAACCTCAAAATGCAATGATTTAAAACAGACACAGTCAAGAGACTTGCGTCTATTGAAGGTCTGCATACAAATAACCCTGATACAAAGACACAAAAATGCTGCAAGTGCACAGCAATTCATCAGAGGGAAAAGGATAGGTTAACATTAACCATGAACCACTAACATTTGATAGGTTCCTTCCTGAGAACGATGAAATTCTAACGCTCTAAGTTCAGAAGCTGATGGGTGTGCTGTGTACTTCCAGAATGTATTTGTTCTTTAAAAAAACTCTACATAAATAATTCTCCTTCAACTCTCTCCTCAAATATAAAACAATGTACACTGCAGTGCATCATGTCAATTTGTCACTAATACTGCAGAAATGGTTTACAAAAGTCCTGATGGTATCTATTTGGTCCTCCTCGCCGAAGGAGAAGAAAGATGCTCAAGAAGATCTAGCAATCTCTGTGAAACAGGCTTCACTTGTTAATTTGAATCTGGCACCAAGTCAGAATCTCAGTAATAGTGATATCATCAAGCTAGGTAGCTAATCCCGTTGAAGAATTCTCACAGACAGCAAACCACATGGTTAAAACCACTAATTATCCTTCACTTTCTGAAATATTTCATAGAAAGCAAAATAAAGATTGGGACTTGTACATGGATTTATGATTGAAACTTAAGCATCATAGCAAACAATATTCTTAAGAGTATATATATTTTTATCATAATAGAGAAATTTGACATTTCATATACATAAAATTGTTTTTCATTGCAAGGGAGATTTATCAGCATTAATTATCAATTTAAGGCAGAATTGTCCCATTGGAGACTAAGTTCTGTGATGGGGATGGGGAATATTTCCCATTGTGGAGGCTAATAGGAAATCCCCTGGTATCTTGCAGCCCTGAGATCAGCAATTATGCTGTCAAGGTTTCCCGAAGTCTTGCACAATGGGGCAGATTGGAAGGTGCATGTCCCGCCATCAAATTCACATGCCATATTTGAAAAGGTGCCCAGACTCTCCAAGTTACTGACAAAGCGCACAGGGATGGCAGGAGGCGACAAAGACCTCCTGCATCCAAATTCAGTGACACATCCCTGTACATCCTCTACAATGGACCAACACCTCACAAACGATATGCCTTTCTGAGCCTTATCCATGTATGTGGGTGGGTTCGGTGCCCTGGACGGTTCAGGTCCAGAATTTTTCTGAACAACAACATAGGGCGGCAAGGTAGTACAGTGGTTAGCACTACTGCCTCACAACGCCAGGAACCAGGTTTCGATTCCCGGTTTGGGTGACTGTCTGTGCAGAGTCTGCACGTTCTCCCTGTGTCTGTGTGGGTTTCCTCCTACAGTCTGAAAGGCGTGCTGGTTAGGCACATTGGCCATGCTAAATTCTCCTTCAGTGTACCCAAACAGGTGCCGAATGTGGCGACTAGATGATTTTCACAGTAATTTCAATGCAATGTTAATTAAGCCTACTTGTGATACTAATAAGAACATAAGAAATAGGAGCAGGAGTAGGCCATCTAGCCCTTCAAGCCTGCCCCGCCATTCAATAAGATCCTGGCTGATCTGAAGTGGATCAGTTCCACTTTCCCATAACCGCTTTCTCCCCATAACCCTTAATTCCCTTGTCTATCAAAAACTTATCTACCCGTGACTTAAATATATTTAGCGAGGCAGCCTCCACCACTTCAACAGGCAGAGAATTCCAGGGATTCACCACCCTTTGAGTGAAGAAGTTCCTCCTCAACTCTGATCTAAACTTTAAACTTTAACAATGCATTGATGCCATGCCACACAATTCAGTTATCTCTAACATCTAGAAGCATGAGAAATGCAAAGTGAAATTACTATCTACAAATGGTGCTACATACAGTTTCTCTCAAGCATCTTTTTCGTTTTCTTTAAGCAAGATAATTTAAGCCACAAGCAGAGAGAACATGAGAAGATGGGAGCGGATCACCCAAAACTGAAGGTTCAGATAGAGCTTGAGGAGAGGGCAGCCTACTTGGCAGGTGTGCAGCAGGACTGGGCCATTGGAGATGGGGAGAATGGATTTGGGCCTCCTCCCAGTAAGGATCCTTTCATGGAGCAGAAGCTTCAGGGACATGGATACTTCCATGTCAAAGGCAGCTCATGCTGTGATTCACTGCCTTCTCTCTCATTTAAAGGTGCCACTCGAAAGAGGCCAAGGCCCAAGCCCAAGCCAGAAGAATCCTTTTCAGGCTTCAGCACAAGCCCAAACTTGGACAGGAGTGAGCAGAAAACATAAAAAGAAAGATGTGCAACTGTAGAGGCATTACAACAGACAGCTGCACTCTCCACTAGTCCAGAGACACACTGTGGTATGAGCTCCAGTATAGGAAGAGTCTCACACGCTAATGGTCACCACATGGACACATGTCCACATCAGGAGATCGCAGGGTCAGCCAAGTTCATTGGCACTTGAAGCAATACCTATTCCTATATTTTTATTCCTATATTAGGAGCAAGAGAGTAGTTAGAGGGAAAATTGGTCCTCTTAGGGACAAAAGTGGAGAGTTACGTATTGAGTCGGAGGGAATGGGGGAGCTCCTGAATGAATACTTTGCGTCGGTATTCACGAAGGAGAGGGGTTTGGAATCGTGCGGTCTCTTGGAGGGAGCTGAGGATCAGTTGCAGGAAATATCTATTACGAGGGAGGAAGTGCTAGGGCTTTTAGGTAGCGTAAGGACGGATAAAGCTCCGGGGCCTGATGGTATTTATCCCAGGCTGCTTAGGGAGGTGAAAGATGAAATTGCTGGGCCTCTGGCGCAAATCTTTGTCTCTTCTTTGGACACAGGTGAGGTCCCAGAGGACTGGAGGGTAGCTAATGTGGTACCGCAGTTCAAAAAAGGTAGTAGGGATAACCCTGGAAATTATAGACCGGTGAGTTTGACATCGGTGGTAGGGAAATTAATGGAAAAAATACTTAGGGGTAGGATGTATGAGCATTTGGAGCGTTGTGATCTGATTAGGGATACGCAACATGGCTTTGTTAGAGGGAGGTCTTGCCTTACGAATCTGGTGGAATTCTTTGAGGAGGTGACAAAAACGGTTGACGATGGGAGAGCCGTTGATGTCATCTATATGGATTTCAGTAAGGCGTTTGACAAAGTCCCTCATGGTAGGCTGGTAGAAAAGGTTAAGGCGCATGGGATACGGGGTCAGGTAGCTAAGTGGATTGAGAACTGGCTGGGCAATAGGAGACAGAGGGTAGTTGTGGAGGGGACTTTGTCCAGCTGGAGGCCAGTGATCAGTGGTGTGCCACAGGGCTCAGTACTGGGGCCTCTCCTCTTTGTAGTATACATAAATGACTTGGAAGAGAGCGTAGGTGGTGTGATCAGCAAGTTTGCTGATGACACCAAGATGGCAGGGTTGGCGGGTACTGAACTGGATTGTCAGGTGATACAACAGGATATAGATAGGTTGGTGCATTGGGCAGATAGGTGGCAGATGGAATTTAATCCTGACAAATGCGAGGTGATGCATTTTGGAAGGAATAATGTAGAGAGGAGCTATGTGATAAAAGGTAGACAGATTAGGAGTATAGACATACAGAGGGACCTGGGAGTGCAGGTTCACAAATCCATGAAGGTTGTGTCACAAGTGGAGAAGGTTGTTAGGAAGGCTTATGGAATGTTAGCCTTTATAGGAAGGGGTATAGAGTATAGGAGCTGCCGTCTAATGCTTCAGTTGTATAGAACGTTGGTTAGACCGCATTTGGAGTACTGCGTCCAGTTCTGGTCACCTTACTACCGGAAGGGCGTGGAGTCTCTGGAAAGGGTGCAGAGGAGGTTTACCAGGATGTTGCCTGGCATGGAGGGGCTGGGTTACGAGGAAAGGTTGGAGAAACTGGGACTATTCTCCTTGAAAAGACGGAGATTGAGCGGGGACATGGTAGAGGTATATAAGATACTGAAGGGAATAGATAGAGTTAATAGTGAGAGACTGCTCCCTAGACTGGGTACAAATACGAGAGATCATGATTTAAGGGTGAGGGGGGAGAGGTATAATTTGGAAGTGAGAGGAAGGTTCTTTACGCAGAGAGTTGTGGGGGTATGGAACGCGCTGCCGAGTAGGGTGGTGGAGGCAGGAACATTGGACTCGTTTAAGGTTCAGTTAGATAGACACATGAGTGAAACGAGGATGGAGGGTTATGGTAGGGGCTATTAAATAAGGTTAGAGCCTCGGGAGACACCGGAAGCAGACTTGTAAGATTAACGTTTTTGTCTTTTTATTCCGCAGGTGGAGGTCCACCTCGTGTCAAACGAGGGGCATGCACACGGTGGGTCGTGCATGGGCTGCTCTTGGAAGTTCCGGGAGTGGCCTAGTACTTCGTGTCGGTGCGTGTGCTTGATCCTGGACCGGTAGACGGGCGCCGCAACAGCTCGGTGACTAGCACTGCTAGCTGTGCAGATACATGGATTTGGGCCTGTGTCTGTGGGAGTTTGCGCATTCTCCCTGTGGTTGCGTGGGTTTCCTCCGGGCGCTCCAGTTTCCTCCCACACCCCAAAGATGTGCTCTTAGGCTGATTGGTTTTACCAAATTGACACTATTCTCCCCTGAATCTGGCTAAGTTAGGGGTTCCATTTGTAGACAAGCAGGGTAGAATACGTGTAGGGTGATGCGGCGGCGCGGGCTCGTTGGGCCGAAGGGCCTGTTTCCCGTGCTGGGTTGTTCTTTGTTAATACTAGGAAAGAGGCATCTGCGGGTTGTCAGGTCATTCCAAATCCCCGATGATGGGCCTCTAGAATCAGCCATCCAACTGATGCCGGGAAGTCAGCAAGAGGCAGGGGAACATCAGGCAGAGGTGTTGGAAACTCTCAACAAGATGGCATGCAGCCAAGTCCATTTGCCAGCTGGCTGATGAAGTGGTGCTGACCTGTGCGCATGTTGAGGTCTCCATGAGGAGGATGGCATGGAGGATGGCAAGTCCATGGAGATCTTAGTTCAGCAGATTCTTGCAAAGATATGCACAGGGCAGCACTTGCTGCTCGAGAGAGGACCAGGCACCTCAAAATCCCTCTAGGCGCCCTTTCTTTTCAACGAGGCAGACAGGGGCCCTCAGGCACCTAGCAGGAGAAGGAGCAGCAGTTACACATCCATGGGTTAGCCATTCAGGAATCGCAGTGGTTGTCAGGTCATTCCAAATCCCCTTTGCCTGTGACCCCTTCAATCTCATCCTCTGTCACCACAAAGGCAACAATTGTCCCAAAGCAGGACATCCAAAGTAAGCCAGGTCCCCAGGGGGCAGCCACCAGAGTCATCCAAGGCAACAGGGTCAACCAGTCAGCAGCCTGCTTCCAACACTGCTGTAGACGCTGGGGGAACGCTTAAAGGAAGTAGCAGGAAAAGGAGAATCAAAAAATGTTAAATCACAACTGGTTGCATGGGTGAACAATTGAAATGTCATGATTAGAAAACCTTTGTAAATATCACTTTCACGTCTACTGTCTTCTTTCAGTGTGGTCCTTACTGCTTACTGATTGCATCCCCTGCCCTTCATCTGTCTGTGGACACCAGATCCTCTGGAATGAAGCATCTGAAAGGAGTCAAGGGTATATGCCAGGGCCTCGCAAGCCATGTGCAGGCACTGTCCCACAAAGAACAAAGAAAAGAAATGCTCAGGAACAGGCCCTTCGGCCCTTCAAGCCTGTGCCAATCAAGGTGCCTGCCTAAACTAAAACAGTATGCACTTTTGGGGTCCGTATCCTCCCATTCCCATCCTATTCATGTATTTGCCTAAATGCACCTTGAATGTCACTATTGTACATGCTCCCACCACCTTCCCAGGTAGTGCGTTCTGACATTCACCACCCTCTGTCACTCCTCAACCTTCATGGTTCCAGTGAGAACAAACCTCTCCTCACAACTAATACCCTCCAGACTAGGCAACATCCTGGTAAACCTCTTCCGTACTCTCTCCAAAGCATCCAAATCCTTCTGGTATTGTGGTGACCAGAATTGCACACAATATTCTAAATGAGGCCGAACTAAAGTTCTGTACAACTGCAGCATGACTGCCAATTCTTATACTTAGTGCATCAGCCGATGAAAGCAACCATGCTGAATGCTTTCTTGACTACTTTATCCATCTGCATTGCCATTTTCAGTGATCGGCAGACATCACCACATGGCTGAGCCTTTGTCCTTTGAAGTCTCAAGTGTACCAGGATCCTAGCATTATAAATACTATACGTTGGGGTTTCCTTTTAGCTACCCAGTTGCGATGTTGCATCTCCATCCATTCACTGACCCAACTCCCAAGCAGTATCTCGAGATCCCTACCATGAGGCTCTGCACAGTTTTGACCAGGTAGGTAATGGTGATGCTCACATTTTACTTTACTTCTGACACTATTTCTTCTACCCTAGTCTCCCACTTTAGCCCCATAGCTGTTGACACCCCAGCAAAACTTTCAGCATCCACATTGTTACTCTTCAATTCTCCCCCTTCTCCATCAACAACATTTGGAGCAACATCCACGCATCCTTTAGACCCGAGAATCCCAGTCTGTTAACCCTGGCTTGTCCACCCTCCTCCTGCCCACCTACTGATTCCATGAATACCTCACTGTCCCCACCACCAACTTACAGCATCTTTCAATTTGACATTCCCATACTGTCACCCTCCCATTCTACATGTTCCCTCTGTCCCTTGTAACCCTCAGGATTCTCTCATATCATACTACCCTCATTCAACCCAAGTGCACAATTGGCAATGCCAACCCTCCCTGTGAGCCCTTCACATCCTGACGACACCCGTTCATACCTTGGCACCCCTCCCCATGTGCCGCAGATGTACACATAACACCCTCTACTTCCCTGGAACACATCACAGCCCTTCCCACCCTCCTGCTCTGTTCCACTTAGCGCCCTGCAAGACTCCTCTGATGCCCTGTCCCAAACATCCCGAGCCACCCACAACCCCCTTTAGGCTTGAATCTCTGCACCAGCTCTTCATTCCTCTTCTATCCTTCTTTTAGCATCTCCCCACAACACACCTCTCACGGCCCAACAGTACCTCCTGCAGCTTTCCATCTACAACTGGATGATCTGATCCCATGGCGACCACCCTGGAAGAAGGTCGGATCCTATGACGACATCCCTAGGAGAAGGTCCAATCCTATGGTGAAGTTGTTGTGCTGAGAACAACCATTTTCTGGATGCTGCTTTGTGGAGAAGATCTGAGTGGTTGAAGCACCCCACTCCCCCCCACCCAGGTGCTGCACATGACGTACTAGAGTCCGGCTACTGAAGGCCTTCTCCTTCTTCTTGGGGCTTTATGAGCTGTCCAAGGTCTTCTTAAAGTAAGTCCCGATTTTGCACTTCACATTGGTCCTAATGTGGCCCCATCAGTGGGATGCAATTCGGATTCACGCTGGCCTCTAGCGGGAATCACAACCTGTCATAGTGGAAACTTGCGAAAGATCCACCTGTCATTTTAAGCCAGCGTGAAACTGATTGTTGGACATGGGAGAATTCTGCCCTTAGTGTGCCATTTAAAAATCTAGATAGATAGACTTCATTTAACAAGGTGTAACTTTTCATACGTTTTGACAGTGAGGCTAGGAGTATAAATGTGGAAGATCTCATCAGTCAATGGCTTCTAATTGATTACAGTCTCTGGGGGCTTCCAATGTGCACCATCTGGAGAAGTGTAGAATCACTGAAAGCAACCTCTACTTGTGAGACTCCAGAAGGTGATATTAGATTCAGAGGAGTAATGGCTGCAAACACCAATAATTTTGCTGTCATTATTCTGACATCTGGATCATGAACCATTTCACATTCACAATAACAATATTGTAAAATGCTAACTGCACACCTATTTCAGCCCTTTTGCAGATAATTTAATTGTGGCCTTAAATAGTTTAATTTATCTGGATTAATGTCTCCATTAAAATAATGATGGTAAGTTTTATGATAATATTGCCAACAGTAATTACCCCCAACATCACCTTTTGGCACAGTCATGTACTCCATATCCTCAAAGTCGAAACAATCAAAACAAAAATTAGTGAGAGGAACTAGGGCCACACTATATTTTTACAAAATATATATATGGATATTCTCTTGGCTATTTCCATAATTTTAAAAACTGAACAAAGATCCTTAAACTGGTTGCATATATGTCCCTCTGTGACCTCCGAATAAAAGGAGCTGTCTTACAATATTGGGGCAACTTGTATATTATTATCTCTGGGGAGCCACTAATAACCCCTGTGGTTCAAAGTTCAAAGACAGCTATAACTCAGGCTAGCCAACAGGAGTCTGCTCATCTGCTAAGACAAAGGGCCTGAATCCTTCCTTCCAATTCATAATGGTTGAGATATTTAATAATCTCAGAGGCCTCGACAAAGCAGAGTCATTGTTTGTCAAAGACAATGTGGAAGGTGGGAGCCATGTGATAGAGGCCTGTTGCTTGTGGAACCTGTGATTTTTTTTTGCTAAACTGCAAAGCTCAGTTTGCTATTTACCATCTAACTGGCAGCTTCACAGAACAGGAGGTCTGCCCAAGTTGAACATCTAGTCCCACCTACATTGCTTCTGCTGGAAATTCTGTACCATTGCCTACAAGGCTAATTGATCTCTGCATGTGTATCTCATAGTGTAAGGCAACACCACCAGAAAAATGAATTATACAGCATCAACTTTTCGTGCACCAACCTCTGTGAAAGGATACCTCATTGGACTTTGATTCTGGAACACATATGAAACAATACTTCCTTTCTCTGTGCTCTCTTTTCTCCATTCCTTTTTTTAAACTATCTTAAAGCAAGGGAGGCATCGCAATTCTCCTTTTTGTGTTTTGAGTGTGTAAATAAACTAGCCCTTTGAGTTCATCCTGATTCGAGTTTGCTGTGGGGTTACTAATAGAAAATTAGATTATATCAAGGGATTGGGAAATAGATCATGGCAAAGGAAGCGGGAAACAAATCAAAAACACCTTTTTTTTTGTGGATGGGTGATAAAAGGAAAAATGAGTGCTGTTTAAATTAACCCCCTTACTTGTGTATAACAAAAGCATTTCAATGACAGTGAAGTTTTGCATAACACAACACACTCTTGTATAAATGCCAAAATTATAAAAAGAGGCAAAGGAAGTTAGGTAAAACCAGCAAAGCACATGCAATTCCTACCTGGTACATGGAAATGCCTAGGAGCCTGGACATAAGATTTGCTGTCTAGGTGCATGGATAAGCTGGGAGTGCTCCGACGACTTTCACTGCCTCCAAAGAGAAAAAGCAAAGAAGGTAGAGAAAAGAAAGTGGGAAGCAGAGTAATAGTTATATGCTTAATGGTAGAAGGATATAATGCCATAGTAAGATTCAATCAATGGGGTATGAGGCTGGTACTTATAAAGCTAAGGAGTAACATCCAGCTTTTCATCAGAGTACATCCAATACAGCATAAACATCCTCCCAAAAGAGGGTTACAGTTTGCTTTTAATTAGTTATCAGGAAATGTCATCTACGTTGTGCTAAGGACCTCAGGATTAGACTTGGTCATAAAATTCTCGCATTTACTCTTCACACCCCCTGTCCAAACATAACAGGAATGGGGTCATTGTCCATTCCTTTCTGAAAGGGTATACTTCCATTTTAGAATGGCAACTAAAAGTTTATCTATGGCATTATATAAAGCTGTACCAAACAAAAATGCTCGTTATTGGTAAATAATGTATTAGATTTTGGACTTAAGTTTGATTTCGTAATTGAGCAAACTTTGTGATGCATTATTTACCAAGAATTTGAATCCTTCTGATGTATTATTGCATCAGTATTTGAAGCCAAGCTAAATGGCTACTGCAAATAGTCATAATAAATTTTGAGTGCTTTGGACCATTTTCTGATAATTGGTTGTAAGGCTCAATGCTCTGCTAAAGTCCTGCCAAATGAAAGATTGCAAAGGAACGTATTAAGACTTAAAACTAAATTTAAATATTTGTGCATCACACTCCAACATTTACAAGGTTTGAACATTTTAAAGCAATATAGTTTTGAAAATGAAGGCATTGCAATCATCAGGGAGAGTCAAGTAGGAGAGACTGATCCTTCCCTTCTTTTCTGTGTTTCCAAATAAAGATACTTGACCATATTACTTATCTTACCAAACTGCATACACTATGCCAAGAGAAAAGATATTGCACATAAATGTATTGCAAAATGAATATAAGATATCGGTATTGCTTTGAAACAGAGATGGATGGCAATAATATCCAGAACGAGGTTCAAGGGCACACATTCTGCCACAAGTTCTGCACATGTGTAGAAAGTGATCTCAGAATGTTAATTGATTTACGCAATAACCATGCTAAACCAAATGGCATACACTGCTTATTGAATGGCCAAATGTGAGGTAATTGCGCACGAGTTATTACAAAATTTCTGCCGTATGGAATGAAGGCCTATAATTATATAGTATATATAATAATTTTTGTCATAATTATTCTTTAAAGAAATCACATCATAAATTTTTCTAACAGGAAAAGACCATTTGTCAACATTTTTACCCTTTTTAGCTCACCTCAGGCTGACCTCCTGCTGAGAGATCAATGTCCAGTCAATGTAGCTATGTAGCTTCAGTGCAGCCTTGCTAGCAACATTAATTTAGTACAGCATCATGAAAAAAATTTAAATTATTGAGGAGACTTTAAAGTGTCCTTGGAGACTCTTTAAAACAAAGTTTCATTTAAAAACATATATTTTGCAGGTGTACATTTGAGGGGGGTATAAAGCTACAGTCAAACTGTTTTTGCACATTAATTAGATCTTTTGAGAATTTTGTAGTCCCGAAAATACCCATTTCCATTTTTAATTTTATGTCTTCATGCTGTTCTGTTTGCCAGAAGAAAGAAACACTGAAAACCATGCCACATTCCATCAGGAATCACAACATTGAGAAATCTATCAACCTGGAGGCAGAAAATCAGTATAATCTGATAATAGATTTTTGTGTACAGCCAATAACTGCTGCAAATTTGGCTTTTACATTTACCTTTTACATGAAAAGGGATTTTAAAATTTAATTTGTTCCATCGGGCTTGCTCAAATTCAGACTGTATTATATGCCCTTTAATTTAAGAAACAACCAAATAGGTCTCCTTTATATGAGTCACTCTGTTAAGGATGTTATAACTGGGAAACAAACACACTATAAGGAGTTTGACATAAAATTGGAAAATTTTCACCTTTCAAGAATAAAGATTTTAGGTAGCAGGGCTTTTAACTATGGAGATATATTGATCTCTTTTAGGCAACAATTGGTTAATTTATTCTCCTAAATCTTTCACTTAATTAGAAAATTGTTCTGAGTATGTTTTTATGTAGTATAAATTATTAGACGTTCATGTAACTGTATGGAGATTTGTTATTTGAAAATTTCCAATGGCTGTATAATTTCATACATTATGATTGTTATCTTTTAGTCAAAATAGAAAATGGTGACCATGTAGAAACTGATTAAGATTAAACCCTTGTGCAAAGTTCCTAAAACCAGTGACTAAATAAATGTGTGCTGAATGAACTCCTAACGGAACAGGCAATGATTTCTCTTCTTCAAATTTTCAGAATTACTGTTAAATGATCTTTAATCTGTTTAATCAAAAACAAGGAAGTGATGGTAAACCGTTATGAATCCTATTTAAGTCTCAGCTAAGGTACTGTGTGCAATTCTGGGCACTACATTTTCAAAAGGATGGCAAAGACATAGACAGGGTTCGGGGGAAATTTATCAGGATGGTGCAGATTTGAATTATCTGGACAGACTAGAGAAGCTTTTTTTTTTCTCCTTGGAACAAAGAAGGTTCAAAGTAATGAGAGATTTTGATGGAGGAGGAGGGCTGAATTTTACAAGAAGCTTTGAGACCTTGATGTTGAGGTAAAAGGGAGCTCCCCGAGTCTGCACTTGCTGGCAGATGAACCTACTTAGCTGGTTCCCAATTAGTCACTCACAGAATCCCTACAGTGCCTATGAAGGCCATTCAGCCCATTGAATCTGCACTAACTCTGACAGAACTTCTGACCCAGGCTCTACCCCTTTATTCCCCTAATCTATATATTTTGGGACACTAAGGGGCAATTTAGCATGGCCAATCAACCTAACCTGCACATCTTTGGACTGTGGAAGAAAACTGCAGCACCCAGAGGAAACCCCACAGAGACATGGCAGAATGTCATCCAAGGCCAGAATTGGACCCAAGTCCCTGGTACTGTGAGGCTGCAGTGCTAACCATTGCGCCACTGTGCCATCTGTGAGGTTGCTGTCCAATTAAAGATGGCAAGTGGGTTATTGATAACGACAGCCTCATCAGAATACTAGAGCACAGCTGATCTGAGGTACACAGCTGATCTTTAGGCATGAGGTAGATAGATTCTTCCCACTTAGAAAGGATAGCAGGACTAGAGGGCACAGCCTCAGGATAAGAGGGGGGAAGTTTAGATCAGAGTTGAGGAGGAACTTCTTCACTCAAAGGGTGGTGAATCTCTGGAATTCTCTGCCCATTGAAGTAGTGGAGGCTACCTCGCTTAATATATTTAAGTCACGGGTAGATAGGTTTTTGACAGACAGGGGAATTAAGGGTTATGGGGAGAAAGTGGGAAAGTGGAACTGATCAGATCAGCCATGATCTTATCGAATGGCGGGGCAGGCTCGAAGGGCCAGATGGCCTACTCCTGCTCCTATTTCTTACGTTCTTATGATCTTTGCTGATAAATGAAGGTGAACTGGAGCTTCCAAGAAGTAAGTTAAATAAAATCATTGGGACCGCGAGTGCTCTATCCCCTGCCTCCAGCCTTGAGGTTGGCCCATGCAACTTTGCACAGTCACTTTCCCCCATTCACATTGTGGTAGGGAGACCCCCTCCATTTAGCTAGCTGCTGTCTCATGCGACGAGGGTGGAGGGGTCACCCTGCCATCGGCAAAATACATGTTCATATTTTCATACTCAGGTTGGTAAAATGCTGATGGCACTATAAAACATCCCCTCATTGAGCCATTAATTAAGTAGTTGATTTCCTGCCTTCTTGGGGCAGGCAGCTTCTCTGCATCTTAGCCTGCCATCTGTAAAATACCCTGACAGCAGGACCATGTCAGGGGATCAATCCAATGACTCCTTGTAATTTTACATGTTTTCACACTTCCCACCCCACTGCTTTTTGAGGTGGTGGGGGGGGGTAAAATCCTGACCAAACTGTTTCCACCAGAAAAAAGTTTGGTAAGCAGAGGAAACAGACTGAAAATATTTGGCAAAAAGTCAGGGGGTGATGAGTGGAAATTATTTGACTCAATGAATTGTTATGATCTAGAACCCACAGTCTGAAAGGGTGGTGGAAACAGGTTTCCTCTTAATTTGCAAATGGGAAATGAATATATATAAATAAATTGGAAAAGAAAAATGGGACATGGGGGAGGAGCAGGGGCGTGGGACTTACTGGATACTGGCACGAAGCACAACAGATTGAAACACCCCTTCTGTGCTCAATGATTCAACAATGTCAATATATAAAACTGGTTTCAATTATTTCTGTGTCATCAAAGCTTCATAGTTACTTTGAATAATTTTGCCATCTAATCATCAATGTTATTCAGTCTTCCAAATAAACATGTGGCACAAAACAAAAGTACTTACATTCGAACAGAACAATCTTTGCTTGGCAGTTTTACATCCAGTGAGTTGACAAATAAGAAAATGCTGCCGTTGAAGCATAGAACTACACACACCAAAGCCTTCTGACACTTAATTAAAACTAGGCAAATGCTGCTGCAAATAGACCAACAGGCATATCAAACAACCACCTAAGCTTTGGGATAACAATGGCAAACCAGACAGACAAAGACAATAAAGGCTGCCTTGATGTCAGCTATTGGAGTATGGGAAAATAATGTTCTCATCAGTAGTATTCTGTAAGTAATCTGAAAAGAGGAAGAAAAGGAATGCAAAGTCATTGCATTCTTTATAGCATTACTGCATAATGGTAAATTGATATTTTGATACATGACAGTTCAATCTGGTTGACAGACTATGGATTATTTCTTGACGTAAGCATAAACGATAGATACACTCTTCAATTTAACTTTCCGCTTTGAAGGATTTTCCAATATCAGTGGAACATTCATTTTATCTGCAGTGAAATGTGCTATCAGCGCACTTATTGGCCCCAAAGTTCTACCCAAGATACATATTGGGACCCTGTGCATGTTGCGACACAAGAACTCCATGGGAACTGCACAGGAAACCTGATTTTCCAATGAGCATTTCCGCTGCTCCCACTTTGAGTTAGTGGAAACTTCGGATAGTTTGAATTTACTTAACTGGAGTTACACAAGGAATGTTGGGACAGAAAAATACTAGTCTAAAACCTGGGTAACTATATAACTGACTACCGAACCCCTCCCCATCCCTATCAACTGTCAGTGACTCAAATTGACCCCTCCTCCCAACTCCCCCTCCTGACAAACCCAACGCCTCATCATCCCACTGAACCAACCTGACCAGCTCAACTAGCTGAGTAGCCTCTGACTAGACCTGAGTAACTCCCAAGTCACCTACCCACCTACACAACTCACCCACCTGCCACTTGAACTACTTGCTACTGGGTCCATCTTCCACCTTACTCTGCCCCTACTCACTTGCCACCCTATAATATCACCAACTGCTACCCTACCCGAATGCCACCCTACCCATCCACCATCAGACCCACTTGCCATTCACCCATTCACTGAGACACTGAGAAGCTTGGGGCCTTTAAACACTTACCAGAACATTGGACCTGGTGCGGCAATAAGGGGGCGTGGGTTTTGCACTGATTCCCTTTGCTACTGTTTTTGTGAATTCCTGTGCTGAAGAGTTCTTCTGCATGTTGGATTGGAAGTTTGGCCAAAAGAACTGTATCAAGATAGCTGGGTAGTTTTGCAAGTAATAGCATTGGGTTCTTCACTCCAACACTGATCAGAAGATTTAAGCCATTAATATGTCTCATATTCTCTGTTTTTCACAGATCTGAGCATTCAATAGCTCATATAATGAGCTATATAAAAGCTCATATATAGCTTTTATATATATATATAAAAGCTATGTATATATAGAATCATTATATATATATAAAAAAGCTTTATATATAAAAGCTCATTATATAGCTCATATATAAAAAAAAGTTTTTATATACATTTGTAACATTTTTCCTGTTTGCATATTATAATAGCTGTCTTTTTGTTGTCCATTGACGCTATTAAAGTACCCATGTGCTTTGGTAATGCAGTACACTCAAAGCATGGTGCAGATTTATAGATCCTGTACCATGGTACTTATAAAGATCACTGGTTTGAATTACAGAAGTTCTGTGCTGCTGGTACTGAATGTTTTATAGAAAAATCTTCCTAGCTCCTGGAGAAAAAGGAATTAGCACCTATAAAGATGCATTAATGGCATTCACCTTCAGGAGGCTGCCAACAATTGGAGTGGTGATATATCTCACTAAAAGCAGAACAAAGGCCGGAAAAGGGTTCACTGGTCCAAATATACTTTTACCTTTTGGCTCCCACTAGAGACTGTTGCGCTTCTGAGATTGATTATCATAACTTTTTCAGGATCCAGGGCCATTCAGAAGCCTCAACCATTGCAGAGGAACAGAATCCGGACAAACAGTGGCAGTATTCAGAAGCATAAGTAAAGAAATGGTGCTCTTCACATACCTGGTGACAACATTAGATATCACATTGCCACCTGGCACATAGCATTCGCTCATGCTGAAATGTCATTATATGCACATTGTAGGCTTTGAACCCTTTTCCAATGTCAAATCTAATTCATGTCTTCCATTCCCCCTTTAAACGTTATGGAGAAGCAGCAGAGGAAGGAGTCTTCAGAGGAGGGTAACCACTCCGAGGATGCAGTCACATAACTCAAGCACATGCTCCACCAGTACAGATACAAACACCTCAGTAGGGACAGTTAGCTTGTCGCTGGTGAACAGGATATCACTAGTGAGCAGGATCTGGTCTGATGACAGGTACAGTAGCAGTCCCTGTAGGAGGGCATAGAGCATTCCAAGCTTAGCTCAGCTGGAGGCAAATGCTGAGCTTCAGTGGTCATCCACTAAAAGGGAATTTGTGCCACAGCAATGGGAAATATTTATGCTGTTGTCAGCATTTCCAGCGTCAGTATGCACCTGTGAGAAGAAATTGAAATACACTATCCCAGGCATGGATTCCATGATACCTCAGGCATTTGTGCTGATTCCCTCTTCTATGGGAAGAGTGGTCTCTTGGATGGAGAATTGGAAATGTTCATGGTGCGCCGGAACAATGGCTTGCAACTCTACAGTGGAGGGAAGTCTTGCCTCGATGGCACAATGGCTCATTGAAATGCAGCTGTACTCTTCCAGTGATTCCTTGGCCCTCTCCCTGCAGGATGGCACTGGAGAGCCTTACTGGGGGAATTCCCTTTATGTGTAATGGGGGGCTTGCACAAACCTGCTCCTCATGCACCGTACACAGAACCCATAATCACAATCAAAGGACAGAAACCAGAGGCAGTGGACCAGTTCACTTATCTTGGCAGCACCTTCTCTCAAGCAGTGACTATTGATACAGAAGTTAACTGCAGAATAGCAAAGGCAAGTTCTGCTTACGGTAGACTGTGCTCCACTGTATGGCAATGTCGAAGAATCAGCCCAACAACAAAACTGAAGGTCTACAGTGCCGTGGTACTCACTACCCTCTTCTATGCCTGTGAAACGTGGACTGTGTATCGAACGCATCTGAACTGCAAAGTCAGCAAGTCAATAGCTCGCTCTAGGGTCATCCGTGAAGCCATGTGACTTTTGCTCAGGGAATAATTCATGACTCCAATAATCTATCCATTTACTCTGTGTGGAGGTTCAAAAACCTGAGAGGTGTGACTGTTGCAGAATGAATGAATCATGGCAGATTACAAGATATCTAGACAGATGTGAATGATAACCTTTTGATTGTCACCTACAAGTGGGAAATTGAGAGATGGAATCACTTACAATTGATAATTCCAGACTGAAAGCAGACAGGGAATGGTGCAAGATTAATTTGAACAGTCTAATTTAAATTCATTTAGCGAGCCTGGAACAGTATTGTTTGGGCTCACTTATATTTCTTTCTTCACCAGTGGAGGCTCACAACAGCAGGGATCACAGATGGTCCCTGGCCCTGACCCCGACCACCTGGGGGGCTTCAACGGTCTCCAGTCTTACTGGCAAGGCTATCACGTCTGGTCCCCGTTGGTGGGGAACCATATATGATCCTTGCAGGTGAGGACTTCCATTGGTGAGGCTGTCAAAGCAAGTGAGCTGGGATGATTGTGTCCTGGGCTCACTAATCATATTTAAATAAACTTAGATAAATATTTAAACTAGCCTCAAGATCTTCCTGGGTGCCAGCAGAACAGGGCCAGTAGTATTGCGAGGGGTAAGAAATCAGGTGTAAACCCAATTTTTCGCCATGCCGATTGACTAGCATGACAAAATGGTAAGATAGCCTCCCCAGTAATCTCTGTTCTATAGAGTAGCATGTGACTGCAGAGGAGGCACCTTGTCTTGTTGTTGCTCCTCCTGTGCTCTTGTTGGTGTGGCTCCTGATCTTGTGGCTCTTCCTGTTGTTCCTCAAAAGCAGTACATATTGTTGCATAATGGTTCCCATGAGATCAGATCAAGGTGATTAATATCCAAAGTAGTTGAAATGACGTTCCAAAAGTTGGAACTCATACATGAAGCAATAAAATCACACTCTCAGGACATGTACCATGCATATGCATTTCATGTAGGCAGCCCAGCATTAGTACAATTCCAATATTTAGAGGTGTTCATGAGTCTTCGATGTGTTTTTGCCTAGTTGACTGGAGCAAATTCCACACAGCTCAAGAAGCCTGTGCACTGGCTGTTAAAGCCAGTGCACAATTAATTGACTATTGAATATTTTAATTACTTACCAGCAGCTTCAATGGCATTTCCTACTTGCCTTCAAATGTAAAAGCTGGAATTAGATGGCATCATGACAGGTTTCTGACCCACTGACTCTAAAATTCTACCCCCATTGTTAATTGTGCAATAGTTTGTTTTGAAGTTTGATTACCTCCACCCACTTCCTTTTATTTCCATTTTCTTTTTATGAAAAATATGACTCAATGCTACATCTGGTCATAATGTTACCCTTATGTATAGATGAATTGTGCAATGTTGCTCTGGTGATGAAACAGTAAGTACAAACATCACTACACTATCACTGCTGCAAACGCCCAGCATCTTACAATTGTCTGGAGCAAATCAGATTCTTCAAAATATATAATGACTAGCAAATATATCGACTGATCTTTTCTGCAGCTAATTTGGAAACCATTAACAATACACTGAATTTTAATCATGGGAAAATCAGGTGAGTTACAAACTTGATAACTGATTTTGTGTTAGATTTACGAAAGCACATTCCCTCTTTGACCACATGTCAAAGAGTATAGCCTCATAACATTTACCTCGATACATTTAGAAAAATGTATTATTATGCCAGTTAGAACTGCAAAGTTGGGCTGCAGTAATGACTTAAATTTACTTACAAACACTACATGATTTTGTGAAGTTTAATATGTGTAATACTAATTGTGAAAAACAGTTCTGCAATGCAACTTTGATTTACTACATAACTGTTGAATTACGCGTGCTAAAAGGATATTATGCAAAATTCATTACTAGGTATGCATGTAACAATTCCTGAGAAAATATACTGACATCAAGTTTTCTATACAAACATGCATAGATCCTTTTAGATAGGCACAGTGGTACATCTTGACAAGCTCAGCACGTGCATCTTACCTTTAAAATAAGGAACATAATTAGGTGTGAGAGTGGATGGAGGGCTGGAGTGAGTTGACAAGGAGCTGTAACTACCAGTATGCAGAGAATGAATACCAGCAGAGTTGAGCTCTGAGCAGAACAAAAAGGGTGCAAGTAAAGAGAGAAAACCGTTTAAATGCATTTGGCAATGAGGATTGGTAGTGAGATTGATTCTATTCTTCCACATTCATATTATATTCATCCCTTTCAATATTCTTCTGATACACACCATTCGTAGAATGACAATGCATAAATTGACCCGACCTCCTGGCAATTACCGATACTCATCCCAAAGAAATCCATCGGTGTGCCAGACTCTCCCGCTTTCATCCTTAAGAACATAAGAAATAGGACAGGAGTATATCTCACCTACATTTGATGTCTCCCCAGTGACCCTGGTTAACATTGGGAATTGTAAAGAACTTGCATTTATATACATTGCATACATAGCACGTTGTCATGTCATTCAATAACATTCCATGGCACTTCACAAGCAATTAATTACATTAAAGAGAAGTCACTGGTATTTTATGGGCAACAGAACTGTTCCCAATTGCCTGGTTCCACCAGCAGAATATGAAAGGATTTACAATTTGTTAACATTAAACAGTGATAATTATTGCCAAAAGGAATGTTGACTGAGCACCTGTTTCCCTGCTTGTAAGTTATATTGTAGAATCTTTAACATCATCTGAATAAAACAAGTAGCCTAGGTTTAATGTTTCATGCAAAAGAGGCACTTTCCACAACTCAGAATTTAGTACTGAACTTATGTGCCAGCTTTAGATTCTCAAGTTGTTATTGACTCAGAGACAAGCTAACATAGTGGGATAGATTTTCTCACAGGCTTTGGGACTCTGATGTTGGGTCCAGATGGTGTCCTGAGCCCGCAATTAACGATGGCATGCCCAACTGCATAATTTTCCTGGAAGCACCCTTCAAAATTGGCCACCTTCATCTCTCCACCCTGTTGAGGATGGCAGGTGGGCTTACAATGCTACTGATCCGAGCAGAGGTCCAGTAACCCCAGGGGAAGAGGTGGATGCTGCTGAGACCAGTTGGAAATGGCCATCATCATGGAGGCGCCCTTGGAGCGTATATTTGAATAGCAAAATTCTGTAGGACAGAGCCATTGAGGTCTTACGAGTAGAGGGGAATGGCATCTGAATGATTGGATATGGCAGAGAGGGAGTTGGATGAAGCCTGCTTGGCCACAGCCCCCTCTTTGGGCATGGAACCTCCAGTTCCAATAGTACCCCAGCTTGTAACAAAGAGGCTTGTGACAGTGGCCTCTGCTCCGCTGTTGGCAAAATGTAGGCATGCTCACAAAATTGAACAATTCGACATTACAATGTTCTGTAAGATTCTCCTGTCATGGTAAGTTTTTATGAGATAAGAGAATAATTATTCAAACATATCTTCATTGTAATGAATATCCAAAAGAAAATTTGGATCCTAAGATCAGTTCTTAGAAAATCAACATTCTTTCTTAGGAGCTGTCATTCATTAGACTTGAACTTGACCATTTTATTTCCATAAGGGTTTGCAGCTTGAAGTAGCTAATAGTAGGAAATCGAAACAACATGGCTTGCTATACAGGACACCTGGAATCTGTGTGAACAGGATAAGCAACTGTATTTCCTTAACTGCTCTGATTAAAGAATTGTTAATGAGCAGCACTGAGTCTGAACCAGGATGTGTCAGTTAAAATACTTAACTCAGCATTAAATTACATACAGAAAACAAAAAAAAGGAAGGAAAGATTGGATTTAGTGGTAGAAAAAAAGAAACAATAGAAAAAGAGTGAAAAAAGTAATATCTCCAACAATAAATAAAAGCTGAAGGAATGAGGCTCCATATTTGTAAAAATTAATTTTCAGTGTCAGACAGTAATAAAGACCTTACCCGTTAGAAAAGCTAGTTAGACGGAAACAGATGAGTTTAGTCTGTACCTACAACGTAAGTACAGGAATTTCATGCTATTGAGTACATTTGAATGGGGAGTTAGATAACAAGATTCTGTTTTACGCAACTTACAGAGGAAGAGGGCATCTTTGAACATTAAGTACTGGATTTTCTCATTTAACTAAGCATCTGTACTCACTGGATTTGCTGTCCAATTTGTGTCTAAATAATGTGAGTGCTGTTTGCCATTATTGCCGGAGTAAATGCTGACCAGTGAGTCATCAGTCCAATTTGCATTTCATTTTTAGGAGCAGAAAAGACTGTCTAAATTATTTGCACTTAGAAGGTCTTATTTATCAGAATGTACATAGCCCATTAAAACTTCAAAATTATTTTATACTGGAGCTCCTGAGAGTAAAAGAGATAATTAAAACCTTAAGCAATCCTTAATTTGTTCTTGCTTTAAGGTGCCTATGAAATTAAAGTGCTAATAATGGTAATTTCACACAGATTTAGTGTGGAGATAAGTAGAAGATATGAGACAGGTTAGAGACTAAACCTCAATAATGCTCAATCTTAGAGCTCTGCAGTTCATTCCTGTCCACTGGAGGAGTACTTGTTGGATAGTACAAGGATCATCCTGTGGCTTAAATATGAATAATACAATTGCTTGACAAAAGCCTTCAATTAGCTCTTTTCCTTCAATGGGCTTCCTGCTGAAATGCATCTAACTTTGATCCAATAGGATTTGGTTTGACAAGACCATGCTAGGAAGGAGAGGGGTCTCTGATTTTGCGACACCTGGCAGGGGCATGGAGAAAGAAAGCCCTCCAGATTAATCTGCAAAGATAAAAGATGAGTGTTGTGACTGCCTAGAGTGTGCCACCACAAATCTAGCAGAAGTTTGCAAAACGTTTAAAAAGCTCACTTGGCATATCAAAAGACATATCACCCAACTTTCACACTGCTCACTGCAACACACTCATACCAGTAGGGCCTGGGAGAAGATATATAGACAGTACTGATCACTGGACCCTATGTCTCTGTGGGGGGCTGGGGGGTGGGGGATGGGGGAATGGCACCATACTCAGACAGCACCACCCGTTCTCAATTGTCCATCTCAGGTCCCCACCTTGAGTAGTGACTCAGCACTGCATGTGCAGAGAGGCTCAGGGTCCTTGGCTCAACTCACAGCTTTTGCTGCTGGCAGCATTACCCTGGCACAGGCAACAGACAGCAATATCCATAGATCATAGTGAATGCCCTGACTCTGAAACTTGGTTGTGTATCCTGATTCAATGCAACTCTTGGACATAACATCCTAATTGGTCACCTCCAGGGAGATCTACTGACAGGCACAGCAGGCAGTGTACACCACTCTCTTGGATTTTGACCCCCTCCCCACTCCCATGAAAGCCAATAAAAGCCCATTTTTAGCTCAATTGTTGGCGGAACAAATCTGAAACAATTGATCGGTTTGGGATTGCTGAAAGAGACAAAAGTCAGCTTAAATTTGGAATAGTTTAGGTTAGAGGGTCATTAGATTGGTTCCACTGGTCGGCGCAACATTGAGGGACGAAGGGCCTGTACTGCGCTGTAATGTTCTATGTTCTAAACAAAAATGTAGATTAATTAGTTTGCCATCATAGATAGGAATTGAAAGGAATCAATATCTTCATAATTTATAATTTATTTACAAAGATTGAGCTTACTTCTTAAGGTGGAAGGGTTTTTAATAAGAACATAAGAAATAGGAGCAGGAGTAGGCCATCTAGCCCCTCGAGCCTGCTCCGCCATTCAATAAGATCATGGCTGATCTGTCGTGGCTCAGTTCCACATTCCCGCCCTCTCCCCATAACCCTTAATCCCCTTGCCTATCAAAAACCTATCAACCCGCGTCTTAAAAATATTTAGCGAGGCAGCCTCCACCACTTCAACGGGCAGAGAATTTCAGAGATTCACCACCCTTTGAGTGAAGAAGTTCCTCCTCAACTCCGTTCTAAACCGCACCCCCCTTTATCTTGAGGCTGTGCCCTCTAGAACTACTGTCCTTTCTGAGCGAGAAGAGCCTCTCCACCTCTATCCTATCCATCCCATTCAACATCTTATACGTCTCAATGAGATCTCCCCTCATTCTTCTAAACTCTTTTAAATTGTTTTATAATATATTTTATCATAAGATTGTAAAATGCTGATGGTTGCTATTTGTGTAAGTAGCCTTAATAAAATAGTAGAGAAAATAGGAGAGTAAATGTCTTGAGGCCAGGGATGAAAATTTATAAGCAGGTTCCTGTACAAGCCAAAGGAGGGGAAAAACATTGGCTATTTTCTTCTCAAACTTTGTTATTCAATGTTGCCATACAGGTAGAATAGTTTCTGATCCACCAATGCCTTTCATTGGGTCAGCAGCTAGAAACAGTCCTGGGTTGCAATTATTTTTTAATCCAGGAAAGGGGGAAAACCAGGGCAAAAAGGCAACCTGCTTTTGACTCTCACTTTCATACGAATTCCACCTCAGCCAGCTCAGGGTGTGGCACTAGAGCTGAACACAAGCTCAGCGTTAGCTAAACTCAACTCTTTAACTCAGCCCCACTCTCCTCCCCTTCCTTGTCGACCACGACTTGGGGCCTAGTCTGTCTCTCTCCCAAACTCTGCTTCTTAAGCAAGTTGTTTATGTTTTCTTCATGCCTTAACCCTTTTGTTTAAAATTCATGTGCCAAAATCAGATCTCAGGCAGCTGCTGCTGGCTTTATTGCTGAAAAGGAATGAGGCTCAAGAGAACCCTGATTGCTGTTTGGAGGGTGGGAAAAAAGGGGTTATTTTTGTTTCAATAGAAAGGGGAAGTGTTCCAGAACTGGCAGCAGAGAGGGGGGGCAGTGACCCTTTATCAGAAGTAGTGCCTATTGTTGACCTGAAGCATTGACTTTGTTTCTCTCTCCACAGATGCTGCCTACCCTGCTGAGTATTTCTAGCACTTTTTGTTTGTGTTTCAGATCTCCAGTATCTGTGTCACTTTGCTCTCCTACTGTATGTTCCATGCGGGGTGTTTGTTAGCGTGGTTTGTTTCAAGTTAAAATGAGAAAATATTTATAAATTAGAAGTGTAATTTTTCTGCTAACAAAGGCCACTTGTGTGGATAGAAATAGCACATCTTTGAAAGTGAATTGGATGGTGCTAATTTACTGGAAGGTTTTACCATTTTTAAACTTGCAAGTGAAACCAGGAATTGTACATCAATTGACAATGTCACTCTCCGTTAATGGTATTCTCATTTGTACATTGTTTGTGATGCGTGTAAAGTTCAAGTCTGTTTGATGTTGCTCTCTGGATGTTGCATAGCAACAGGTTCAAAGAAGATGAACACAAACAATGTAGTTGTGTGTAATTGTCTGGCAAAGCTGTGGTTGTAAAATTTATCCTACTGAAACCCACACTTTTATTGGGCTTAATAAATAGAGGCATAGAGTACAAAAACCAAGAGGTTTTGTTAAACTTACACAAAATAGTTTGACCCCACTGTGACTGTGCTTTCCAATTCTGGCCACCAGAAGGACATGAAGGCTTTGTAAAAAGTTCAGAAAAGATTCACTAGAATGGATCCAAGGATAAGGAATTACGGAGAAACAGAGGATGTTTTCCTTAGAACCAAGTAGCATGAGAGGATTTAGTGGTGGTATATGAAATGATGAAGGTAAACAGAATATATATGAACTGTTTCCAATGGCTGAAGGACTAATAGTTGGGTGGCCCAGAATTAACATAATTTAAGTTGATTGGGAAAGGAACCAGAGGTACCATGAGGAAAAACCTTCACATGAAGAGTGGTTAGGATTTGGAATGCCCTCCCTCCCTGATATTGTGTTGGATAGAGATTCAAATTCAATGTAAAAAGGAAATTGGATAAATACTTGGAGAAAACAAAATTGGAAAACAGCAGGTGGGCGTGAGGTTGCATGACTGTCTGAATTTCTTCGAAAGAACTGGGGCAGACTCAACAGGTTGAATGGCCTTCTTCTGTGCTGCACTAATCTATTATAAACCAAAAGTGTATTGCAAAGGTGCTGGAGGTTGGGGGCCGGGAGAAGGACTTCTCCTTCTGGCCCTGCACATCAGTCACGCACAGCACATCTTGACATATATCTTCCCCCAATATCCTTACACGACACTGCACCCTCACAAACCTATCAGTCTCATACTCATCTCTCACAATATATCTCAGTTATTTGGCTACGGCAGGCACATCACTCAAATACATTGTCACTGACGTTCTATCCTCTTTCTTGCAGGGGAAGTCTGCTCACAACTGGAGGAAGAGGCAGATACTCAGCAGAATCCATCTCTGCAGCATTCTCAAGCAGATAATTTCTGGACCATAGGTACCAGGTGTCCTATGCAACTTCTTCAGAAATTTCTCATCCTTTTGCTGGAAGTGCCATGAAATGGAAACTGCAAATAGAGTGACCGTAAATCTCTGTTTCTCCCATCCCCACACCACCACCTACACCCCCCGCCGCCTCCTCCATTTAGGATTTGTATTGTCTGAATGCTCAGTCCCCACAGTCTCATGCAGGGATGTGAGAGGAGAAAGGGAGGACTGAGGAATATGCACCATCACTCAAGCTAATAATCACACCAAACAATTTAGGTGCTGGCACTGTATGGACTTTAGAACTGTTATGTGCTTAGTCACTGGATATGACAGGAGTGCACTTAGAGCCTGGAGGATGAGGTGGCAACCAGTTCTGTTGGAGGTGATTCAAATGAGGATCCTGTTTGGTGGATGATAGGTGTAGGCTGATGATGATGCACAGACACATGTTTGGTGCAATGGCAGGTCTGCCAGATAACCTTCAGTAAATGGCTAGGAGTATTGAAGAGTCCATCTCTACTGTAGCAGAGGGCACTGCGCAGAGCTCATTCTTTTAATCTCCAGGGAAGCACTGGTAGACTGACCTATGTGGAGCATCTAGTGGTCACTGTCTCAACTTCTTCTGTGCTACAGGCAGGGTCCTCCCATTGTATCACTGATGCAATGGAAGCTTATACAGAAGTATAAGATTTCTGGCTGTTGGTATGCAGCCTCAGACTCCTGTGTTCAAGGATAGATGGCTGCCAAGGTGGATGGAGATCTGTGCTCAATGGAGCACGCAAGCACACAGCAATCTGGCATTCTGCACTCCAGCAGATTGCAAACATTGCTGAAGTGATGGCCTACAGGGTGGCAAATGGCATCTTGAAGCACAGACAGGTTCCTCTCTTTCAGTTTGACATGGCTTGTGCTCCCATCAGTTCACCAGTACCTTTGCTGTTGCCTGTCAACCAGAGCACAGTGCTGGTGCCCATGCTGAGGTAGTGTCAACCAAAATCAGGTCTTTAAGATCCAGAGCTGCTCAAAAGTATTACATATATAAACTTCAGGAAATTGAAAATGGATAAGGCTCTTGAGGAATACAAAGGTAGCAGGAGACAGCTTAAACAGGTACGCGGAAGGCAAAGAGAGACCTTGAAATGCCCTTGGCAGACCGGATTAAAGATAACCCCAAGGCTTTTTATGCATATAAGGAGGAAAGAGGGTAGCTAAGGAGAGGGTAGGTCCATTCAAGGACATTGGAGGGAATCCGTGTATGGAGCCAGATGAGGTGGGTGAGATCCTTAATGAGTACTTTACATCAGTGTTCACAAAGGAGGAGGATGTAGTGGATGGTGAGTGTAGAAAGGAGGATGTTGACATTCTAGGACGTGTTGAGATAAATAAGAGAAGTTTAGAAAATCATTAAGGTGGACAATCCCCCAGGGGCAGATAAGGTCTATCCTAGAATACTGAGAAAGGTGAGGGAAGTAATTGTTGAGGCCTGGCCAAAATTTTTGTATCTTCTTTAGCCATGGGTGGGGTATCAGAGGATTGGAGAGTAACTAACACTGTTCTTTTGTTTAAGAAGGGCAGAAGAGACAACCCAGGAAATTACAGGCCTGTTAGCCTTACATCAGTGGTGGGGAAATTATTGGAGAAGATTCTTAGGGACAGGATGTACTCAGATCTGGAAGAGAATAGGCTTATTAGCAGTAGGCAGCATGGTTTTGTGAAGGGGAGGTTGTGTCTCACAAACTTGATTGAGTTCTTTGAGTAAGTGACAAGAAAAATTGACCAGGGCAGGGCAGGGCAGTGGATGTTGTATACATGGACTTTAGTAAAGCCTTTGATAAGGTTCCTCCTGGCAGGTGGATACAGAAGGTGAAATCACATGGGATCCAAGGTGTGCTGATAAGATGGATACAAAACTGGCTTGGGCGTAGAAAGCAGACAATAGCAGTGGAAGGGTACTTTTCTAACTGGAGATCTGTGACCAGCGGTATTTCACAAGGATCAGTGTTGGGGTCTTGATTTGGAGGAAAACATAGGATGGTCTGATTAGTAAATTTGCAGATGATACAAAAATTGGGGGAGGAGCAGATCATGAGGAGGATTGTCAGAGGTTACAGCAGGATATAAATTGGCTGAAGACCTGGGCCAAAAGATGGCAGATGGAATTTAACCTGGACAAAACGTGAGGTGATGTGATTTAGAAAGTCTACTGCAGAGGGAAATTAAATGGTAGCGCCCTTAGAAATATTAGCATACAGAGGAATTTAGGTGTGCAGATCCAGAGTGCCTGAAGGTAACAACTCAAGTGGACAAGGTGGTCAAGAAGGTATATGGCATGCTGGCTTTCATCGGTCAGGGCACTGGGTATAGGAATTGGAAAATCATTTTGCAGCTATGAAAGATTTTGGTTAGGCCACACTTGGACTACTGTGTAAATTCTGGTCACCACACTACTGGAAGAATGTTGATACATTGAAAAGGGTGCGGGAGAGATTTACCAGAATATTGCCTAGTTTGGAGGATTTGGACAATGAAGAAAGATTGAACAAACTTGGATTGTTTTCATTCGAACGTTGCAGGATGAGGGGGGTCTTGATAGAGGTTTACAAGATTATGACAGGCTTGGATAGAGTGATAGTCACTCCCAGGGTTGAAGGGGCATAGGTTGAGAATGAGAGGGGGAAAGTTTAAACGAGATGTAAGGGGCAAGTTTTTCACTCAGAGTATGGTGAGTGCCTGGAATGTGCTGCCGGAGAAGGTGGTGGAAGCAGATTCTATAACACAACGTTCAAGAGGCGTCTGGAAAGATACATGAATAGGCAGGGAATAGAGGCATATGAATCAGACAAGAAAATATTAGATTAGAGAGGCATCTGTGTCAGCACAGACTTGGTGGGCCAAATGGCCTGTTCTTGTGCTGTGTTCTTTGTTCTCCGTTCTCCAAGGTTATGTGCCGTCTCCACCAGTGGTTGTCGACAGCCTTTCACCAGCCATGCTGCAAACACTGGATTAGCACAACACAGAAACACTACACCAGGCAAGGGCACCTGCAAAACAGACATTACGTGGATGCACAAAAATGATTAACTCTGTTTTTTTGCGTTATTGATGTAATGTTGCAAAAAGTTGTTTGACTGGTCTTTATTGAGTTGTCTAGGCCAAAGGCTTTAGTAATGAGAAGTTTGAGATGGATGTCCTGTAAGGGATTGGTGAGGCTGTGCTGAGTCTGAGGTCCAACCATCTTCAGCTGCTTCATCGATGAATTTCCTTCCATCTTAAAGTCAGAACTGGGGGTGTCTGCTGATGACTGCACAATGTTCAGTAGCATTTGTGACTCCTCAGATATTGAAGCAATCCATGTCCAAATGCAGCAAGACCTTGACAATATTCAGGCTTGAGCTGACAAGTGGCAGGTAATATTTGTGCCACACATGCGCCAGGCAATGACCATTTCCAACCAGAAAGAATCTAACCATCGCCCCTTGAAATGGCATTATCAATCCCCCACTATCAGCATGCTGGAGGTTACCATTGAACAGAAACTGAACTGGATTAGCCATATAAATATGGTGGCTACAAGAGCAGGTCAAAGGCTAGGAATCCTTTGGCTAATAACTCATCTCCCGACTCCCTAAAGCATATCCATCACCTACAAGGCATAAGTCAGGAATGTGATGGAATATTCTCCAATTGCCTAGATCAGTGTCATTCCAACAACACTCAAGAAGCTTGACACCATAAAGGCCAAAGCTGTCTCCTTGACTGGCACCACTTCCACAAAAATCTCTCCCTCTACCACCAATGCACAGTGGTAGCAGTGTGTACCATCTATAAGAACTCACCAAAGCTCCTCTGACAGCACCTTCCAAACCCACAACCATTACCAGCTAGAAGAACAAGGGCAGGAGATACCTGGGAACACCACTACCTGGAAGTTACCCTCCAATCCACTCACCATCCTGACTTGGAAATATATTGCTGTTCCTTCACTGTCACTGTGTCAAAATCCTAGCACCCTCTCCCTAATAGCACTGTGGGTATACCTACACCATATGGACTCAAGTGGTTCAAGAAGGCAGCTCACCATCACCTTCTCAAGAGCAATTAAGTAAGGGCAATAAATCCTGGCCTAGTCTGCGACACCCACATCCCATGAATTAATAAAATAATTTGAAGCAGAGTGTCATTTTTTGGTCCCTCTTGCTCCATCTCGTTGCATGTGGTGGATATGCTCTTTTTACTCCCTTTTGATACTCCTCTTCTTCTTGCTTGCTAGGTAGCCTCCAGATCCTAGGATGTACGATCCTGAGAATTGTAGCACTCAGGTGGACACAGTATACCACCATTAACATGGAGACCCTCTTCGACTTTTACACCAAGCTCCTCCAGCAATTCACTTTAGTATGTCCACCGACTTGTCTGAGTACAAGTGAGTCAAAAACTGCAACTTGTTGAGTAGCCCTTTAATAGCCCTAGATTTGAACCAATTTTGCTTCTTTACACTTGTCGATTTAGGAATGTATGAGGAAGGTGTTCACTGAACATTTGTTGGCCAATTTTCTATTTGTGCATCATACCAACCCAATGGCATTATGATCTTGCAACATCAACATCTTTGGACAATGCAAGGGATGCACCTGCATGTGGCACTCCAATAGGCTCACTTCCCACAGCCAACGGCTTCAGCCCTGTAGATAGGCCTGTAAACGGAGTGGAGCTAGGTGAATGAATTTCATGGCCAATCAATTTGGAGTAAGAATCATTGATGCCAGAGCATGATATGGTGTGGGCCCCTCAAATACTGAGAGATTCAATTGAGCCATATTTATCAGTAGTGGACTCCGTGAAAAGATCACTTTCCTTCTCCATAAGCAAGACATGGTGGGCAGGTACATAAGATCACACAATTTTCAGGTGTTACTGGTCTACTAAATCCTCAAAACAGTAGGCAGGAAGTGCATGCACACTGTCGTGAAGTGCTCCACTTACTATATTGGGTAAAGGCAGGCAAAAGGCAACCTTTTATAAATGCCTTGCAGATGCAAATGAGGGCTGAATTCCTGGAGTCCTTTCTAAAGGACAGAATAGAAAAACATCTAGAAAAATTCAATAATGAACAGTTTGCACGTTTCAAATTGGAAAATCTCATTTGACCAATGTTATTGAATTTTCTTAAGGAAATGATAGAGAAAAAAGGCAACTGTATTGCAATGGATGTCATTTATCTCAATGTTATAAAGGCCTTTGATAAAGAGCTCCATAATAGACTAATGAATCAGGCCAGAGAATGTGGAGTCAGAGGACAAGCAGAAGAATGGATTATTATCTGTCTAGAAGACAGGCACAAGAGAGTGGGATTAAAGGGTAGCTGGTTAGAGCAGAGAAGGTGGCAAGTGGTGTTGCACAAGTATCAGTGCTGAGACCACTGATGTTCACAATTTACATCAACAATTTGGATTTTGGTATTAAAAATATAATTTCTGAATTTGCAGAAGATACCAAATTTAGAAGGTGGATTGAAAATAGATCATACAAGGATATATAAATTTGCAGAATGGCAAATAAGTGGCCAATGGAGTTCAACACAGGTAAATGTGAACAAATGCATTTTAGTCAGAGCCATAATGAGTAGGGGAATAGGGGAGGGTTGATGGGGGTTACCAATCATGGTGGCTCCTCAGGCAAGCTTTCTGGTTCCTGCTGGCATGTCCAATTATACTTATCTCCTGGATCAACCAAGTCCTCACCTGGATGTAGTTATTGTATTTCCCAGGGCTTGTGAAGATCAGTTGACCACAGTGTTTAGAAAAGTGAACGACAATGTGACTCACAGCCATGATCACATTTAAAGTTCTAGTCCACCACCTTGATGCTGTTTGGTCACCCACCCACCTTCCCATCTCAGAAAAAGTGGAAATGGTCATATTTTGGCCAGGAATCTTATTTTTAAGGCTTTAAGCCCCCACCTGAAGCAAACGTACCCTTTCCTTTGGTTGAAACTTCCCCCATTGTATGGTACAGCACTGAGCAAGGCCATTTTGTCCATCATGCCTGTTGCTGCTGTTTGAAAGAGCTAATCAATTATTTTCACCCCCCCCTCCTTGTTTCCCCCTGTAGTCCTACAAATGTTCCATTTCAAAGAGTTTATCGAATTCTCTTTTGAAAGTTACTACTGAATCTGACCCCACTACATGTTGAGGCAGTTCAATCCAATTCATAATGACTCTTAGTGTAAAAAAAAACTCATCTCTGGTTCTTTTGCCAATCACTTGAAATATGTATCCTCTCGATTAATGACCCTTCTGCCAACGGAAATAGTTTCTCCTCACTTACTATACCTGAGCATCCCCACCCCGACTCGATTAGCTGAATACCCCCCACCATCTCATCCCCAATGTCCAACTCACCTCCTTGGCCTCCAATGTCCAATTAAATACCAAACTGCAAAGTCCAACCCACCTCTTGACTTGCAACCTTGACTTCTACTGTTCAACCAGCCCCCCTCCAACTTCCTTACATACCTGACTCACCTCAGCCCAGCTCCTCTGAGTGCCTATTCTCCCGACAACACGCCAGCCTCTTAGTTAACAAGTGTGAAAAATTTAAATTAGGTCCTGCTGTTATATTCAGTGACATCTCCATGTAATATATATGGAAAATAGATTTCTATATATTTACCTGAACCTTGTCATCTCACATGGCTTGTCTGCTTCCATCATTTCAATCAGAGATATGGCCGCCTTTGATTACTTCAATTTATCCCTCTCCAATCATACCATCCTTCTTCAATCCAAGCCCAGTTGCTCTATCCCAGACAATATTCTCCCCTAAAATCCAACCAGACTCTGCACAACCTCATCAACGTGGTAAAGAGCTGAGCTCCCTAAACAATATCCTTTCTATCACCAAATCTGCTGACTTCCAACTTCATGATACCATCTGTCTCTGCCCCAGCCTCATTATATCTAGTGCCAAAACCTTCATTCATTACTTTGTAACCTCCAGACTTGATTGAAAGCCAGAAAAGCATTGGAACAATCAACCACCTTCCATAACTTTAAGCTCATCCAAAACCACACCAAGTCCCACAGTCATATCATGCCTGTGTTCCCTGACTTACATTGCTTCCCAGACAATGAAAACCTGATTTCAACATCCCCCTCTCTCTATTTCTTTAGCCTCCTCCGGCCAGAATTCCTCAAACTCTGTGTTACTCCAATTCCTGCCTTTTGTGCATTCCTAATTTCCTTCACCCTGCCATTGGTGGGTTATGCCTTTAACTTCAAAGTCCTAAGCTCTGGAATTCCTTCCTTAAACTTCTCTACTTCTCCACCCATTATCCTCCATTAAAGTAATCCATAAAACCTAGTTTGTTGATCAGTTTTTTGATCAACTGTTCTAATATCTCCTTCTTTCACTTGGAGTTCATTTCTTCTGAATAAACCCCTGTGAAGCACATTGGGATGTTTTACTACATTAAAGCCACGATATAAATGCAAGTTGTTGTTGCAGTATTACTACTATCTGATAAACATTGAAATGGACCATTGAATAACAATCAAATTGTTCATAGTTCTTAAATATATCAAGTAGAAAGTGTATTGCATTTTTTCTGTTTGTGACCACCTATAATTGTTCGGAGACACTATAAAAAAGGCAGTTATTACCTGGTCTATGGAAATGTTGGGGTGAGCGAGCCCATGTTGGGGTGTAACGCCCATAACCAAGAGACCCAAAGGAACCAGGACTGGACGCTCTGCGTTGTCTGGGTCCTTCTTGTTCATCCTATAATACAAATAAAAGAACCTTGGTTATGTGCTGTTTAGTAGAAATCAGTACCTTGGTCACTGGTTCAAAGCAATCAATCAGTGATTAGAAGATTAGTTTTGCTTTGGGCTGTTCTATTCTGACTATGCAAGTTTTAATGCCGCTCTGAGGAACAAGACAAAGATTTACCCTCACTATCAGAGTGAAATTTATTTGAGTGTGCGAGCTTTTTGCATAGTTCTCCAACTGAATATTGGAAAGACCAAAGGTCCACTACAAACTCTATTCCCCAGCCATCAACTCTATTCCTCTCCCTGGCAAATGTGTGAGACTAAACAAAACTGATTCCAACCTTGGTGTCATATTTGATCCTGACCACATACTCACACTAAGGCTATCTACTATCACCTCTTCAACATCACCCAACTCACGGATTTCCATTCGCCCATTGCTCGTGGATCTACTTTAGCTTTTAGTAAAGCAAGGAATCAGTTTTATTTGCCACCTGCTTGTTTTCAATGCCTCACCCCTCACTATCACTTTAACCTCCTCTAGCCCTCTGAGAAGTCTACACTCCTCCAATTCTGGCCTTCTACACATTCCTATTTTAATTTCTCCATCATTGATGGCTGTTCATTCAATAGTCAGGGCTCTATGTTACAGAATTCCTTCCCTGAATCTCTTATCTTTCCTTCTTTAAGATGTTCCATCAAACCTACCTCGATCAAGTTTTTGATTGTTTACCCCTCTTTGCGTGGCTTGGCATTAAATTTTGTTTTGTGCAATACTTCTATTTGTTCATTCAGAACAAACGATAACTGAAGATGGCTGATGCAATGTCAAAATTATAAGGATAGAGATAGCCAAAAGTAAATTTTATGAAGATTCAAGATTGCAACAAAGGAAAAAACTCAGGCCAGGATTTTCTGGCTGTCCAAGCCAGCAGAGTTCTCTGGTCCTGCTGCAGTGAATGGAGATTTGGCTGAGCACCAAATTCTCTGTCCTTGCTTGCAGTGGAGGAGGGGCGTGATTGATTGGAGAATTCTGGTTATTTTCTCTCCACTTCCCTGTATGCCTCAGAACAATAACGAAAGATCTGTGGGAGTAAATAGAGGTCTCTGACATGTGGATGTTACGAATTATGCCAGCAATTCCATATACTGACCAAAAGACATATGAAGACATGTTTATAATTGTAAGAATGAAAGGAACTCTAAAAAGTAACACCCAGGAAAGGAAATGTCAGTATTTCAGCCATTTGATCAAAGCTGAAAAACTCCAGACATCTTTTCCAGGGGACAAAGTAGAGGGAAACAAAGAGGGGTCAACATAGGTGTAATTGCAAGATAAATGTCAGTAGGTGCAGCGAGTTACAGTGGATGCATGAGGACGGTGCAGGACAGACATTTTCTTTTCTGGATGTCACTTTTTCATTCTTATAATTTTAAGCACCTCTTCATTTGTCTTTTGGTTTATGTATGATATTTTCAACATCAGTTTTAGCTTCCACATTTCAGAGGCCTCTATTTTCTTCCACAAATTTTTATTTATTGTCTAGGTTTCTGAGGCATACAGGGAAGTGGAGAGAATTTGATTTGATTTATTATTGTCACATGTATTAACATACTGAAAAGTATTGTTTCTTGCGCGCTATACAGACAAAACGTACCTTTCGTATAGAAGGAAACGAGACAGTGCAGAATGTAGTGTTATAGACATAGCTAGGGTGTAGAGGAACAAAGAACAAAGAACACAGCACGGGAAACAGGCCCTTTGGCCCAACAAGCCCACGCCACCATTTCAACATTGTGAGTCCCCTCTCCACCCATGACCCTTGTCTATGCTTATGGCACTCCACATTGGAAACCAGATTGAGGGGAGATTAACTTAATGTAAGGTAAGTCCATTCAAAAGTCTGACAGCAGCAGGGAAGAAGCTGTTTGAGTCGGTTGGTATGTAACCTCAGACTTCTGTATCTTTTTCCCGAAAGAAGAAGGTGGAAGAGAGAATGTCCGGGATGCGTGGGGTCCTTAATTATGCTGGCTGCTTTGCTGAGGTGGTGGGAAGTATGGAAAGAGTCATTGGATGGGAGGCTGCTTTGCATGACAGATTGGACTACATTCACCACCTTTTGTAATTCCTTGAGGTCTTGGGCAGAGCAGAAGTCATACCAAGTTGTGATACAACCAGAAAGAGTGCTTTCTATGGTGCATCTGTAAAAGTTGGTGAGAGTCAGAGCTGACATGTCAAATTTCCTTAGTCTTCTGAGAAAATAGAGGCTCTGGTGGGCTTTCTTAATGTGTTAGCATGGGGGGACCAGAGCAGGTTGTTGGTGATATGGACATCTAAAAACTTGAAGTTCTTGACCTTTTCTACTTCATCCCCATTGATGTAGACAGGGGCATGTTCTCCTTTATGTTTCCTGAAGTCGATGACCATCTTCTTCATTTTGTTGACATTGAGGGAGAGGTTATTGTTGCCACACCAAGTTTACCAGATTCTTTATCTCATTCATGTACTCTGTCTCATCATTGTTTGAGATCCGATCCACTACGGTGGTGTTGTCAGCAAACTTGAAAATTGAATTGCAGGAGAATTTGGCCGCACAGTCATAGCTGTTTAAGTACAATAGGGAGCTGAGAACACAGCCTTATGGGGCATTGGTGTTGAGGATCATCGTGGAGGGGGTGTTGTTGCCTATCCTTACTGATTGTGGTCTGTGAGTTAGGAAATTCAGGATCTAGTTGCAGAGGGAGGTCCGAGGCCCAGGTCACAGAGTTTGGAGATGAGTTTTGTGGGAATGATAGTGTTGAGCTGGAGTCAATAAATAGGAGTCTGACATAGGTGTCCTTATTATCTAGGTGTTCCACAGTTGAGTGCAAGGCCAGCAAAATGGCGTCTGCTGTGGACGTGTTGTGTCAGTAGGCAAACTGTAGTGGATCCAGGTAGTCTGGTAGGCTGGAATTGATTCATGCCATAACTAATCTTTCGAAGCACTTCATAATGATGGACGTCAGAGCCACTGGCCAATAGTCATTAAGACATGTTGTTTGGTTTTTCTTAGGTACCCCAATGGTGGTCGTCTTCTTGAAGCAGATAGGGACCTCAGATCATTGTAAAGAGAGGTTGAAGATGTCTGTGAATACCTCCGCCAGCTGATCCACGCAGGATCTGTGTGCATGTCCGGGTTCCCCATCCGGACCAGTTGGATTATCCGTTAACAGATGAAGGAGCAAGACTCCAAAAGCTTGTGCTGCCAAATATACCTGTTGGACTTTAACCTGGTGTTATGAGGCTTCTTACTATTCATTGGTATTAGCATTGCTGAATCTCCCTCTATCAACATCCTGGTTTCCGGTTTTTTGTTGGGGGCGGGGGGCAGTGGTTGGTGGTGGTGGTCACCATTAACCAGAAACTGCATTGAGCCAACCATACATAAACACTGTAGCGACAAGAATTTGTCAGAGGCTTAGAATTCTACAGAGAGTAACTCAACTCCTCACTCCCCAAAGCCTGTCCACTACCTACAAGGAACGAGTCAGGAATGTGATGAATTACTCTCCATTTGCTTGGATGAGTGCAGCTCCAACAACACTTCAGAAGCTCAACCCAATCCATGGTAAAGCAGCCCATTTGACTAGCATCCCATTCACCACATTAAACATTCACTCTCTCACCAGTGATTCATAGTAGCAGCAGTGTATTCATTAAGGCTCCTTTGGTTACGCCATCCAAACCCATAACCTCGACCAACCAGAAGGACAAGAGCAGCAGATGCCAGTGAATACCACAACCTGCAAGTTGCCCTTCAAGCTGCAAACTATCCTGACTTGAAACTATATTGCCTTCACTGTCACTGAGTCAAAATTCTGGAACCCCCTTCCCAACAGCACTTTGGCTGTACCTACATCACATGAACTGCAATGGTTCAAGAAAGTGGCCCACAGGCACCTTCTCAAGGGCAAGTGGAGATGGGTAATAAATGACAGTCTAGTCAGCGATCCCCACACCCTGTGAAAGAATGAAAACCAAAATGCAACAAATATTGTGTAATGTCTAATGTATATATGTATGCAACAGTAGAGTCACACAGGGAGTGTAAGTAGCAAACCTTGAGTATTACAAGTTGTCAGTGATTATTTATAACAAGTTTATATACGACAATAAATCCCTCTGCAAATCATAGCGAAAATTAAATGCCTGACACATTTTCTGCATTTGTGTTAGCAGCATTATATTGGCCTCTTAGTAATGCTATGGGTGGTTAATGAGAATCCAAATCTTCAGTACATTGTTAGAATGAAAAAATCCCAGAATGACATCTAATTTTATTGTTCTACCTTTAACATATTCACATATGCAAGGAATGTAATTGGGCACTTATTTACCAATATTCTTGACAGTCTTCAGCTACCACAATATAATATTGCCAAGAAATGCATTTGTGTAACCAAAGATGCACTAATCTATTTTTGTGCATTCTAACTTACAATTTATCAAAGATGCACTTTCAAAGTACTCAAGCAAGTTGTAATGTCAAAGAAAATAAATAGAGCATAAAAGTATGGAACAATGACCATTGTCATTTACCGCTCTACTTTCTAACCAATTCACATGCCCTTATTTTCAGATAAATCCTACATCTCAAAGTACAGCCTTTTGTAATGGTAGAAGCTGTGTAAAAGGTTCAACTGATTATTCCTGTGCCTCATCCTGTATAATGTGCACATACTGGAAGCAAAACTATTTGTCAGGTCATAGTTGACATTAGTATTCAGGACATTTCAGTTGGGTTGACAGCATTTTCTTTACACCAGGAATAAAAAAGTGTTGTGTTGCTAGGGAATCTGAAAGCATTACTAGTGTAGCAGAATTGCATTAAAGTATGCCATGAGATTCAGTTACTTTTACTTTTTAAAAAAGTCCTCTGTGCATATTGTGGTGCCTTACCATTTCTAATGTGCCCCTTGAAAATTTAGAGAGTTATTTGGGGTATATTTTCATTTTCACTTCTTATATGGTACTCTATTGGAGCAGATTGTTATGGTGTGGAGTTTGACCCCTTTTGAGAACAAAAAACCAGAATAAAGAAAATTACAGCACAAGAACAGGCCCTTCGGCCCTCCAAGCCTGCACCGATCATGCTGCCCGAATGAACTAAAATCACATACCCTTCCAGGGACCATATCCTTCTATTCCATCCTATTCATGTATTTGTCCAGACGCTCCTTAAAAGTCACTACCGTATCTGCTTCATCACCTCCTTGGGTAGTGAGTTCCAGACATCTACCGCCCTCTGTAAAAAACCTGCCTCGTACATCTCCTTTAATCCTTGCCCCTCACACCTTAAACCTATGGCCCCTAGTAATTGACTCTTCCAACCTGAGAAAAAGCTTCTGACTATCCACTCTGTTTATGCCCCTCATAATCTTGTAGACTTCTATCAGATCACCCCTCAACCCCTGTTGTTCCAGTGAGAACAACCAAGTTTCTCCAACCTTTCCTCATAGCTAATGCCCTCCATACCACGCAACATCCTGGTACATCTTTTCTGTACCCTCTCCAAAGACTCCACATCCTTCTGATAGTGAGATGACCAGAATTGAACACCATATTCCAAGTGCGGCCTAAGATTCTATAAAGCTGCAACATGACTTGCCAATTTTTAAACTCAATACCCCAGCCAACGAAGGCAAGCATGGCGAATAGCTTCTTCACCTGCGTTGGTACTTCCAGTGATCTGTTACCTGTACATCTGCCTATCAATACTCTTAAGGGTTCTGCCATTTACTGTATATTTCCTATCTTTACTAGACCTTCCAAAATGCATTACCTTACCTTTGTCCGGATTAAGCTCCATCTGCCATTTCTCTGCCCAAGTCTCCAGCTGCCCTATATCCTCCTGCATCCTCTGACGATCCTCATCACTATCCGCAAATCCACCGACTTTTGTGTCGTCTGCAAACTTACGAATCAAGCCAGTTACATTTTCCTCCAAATCACTTATAGTACAAATAGCAAAGATTCCAGCACTGATCCCTGAGGAATGTTACTTGTCACAGCCCTCCATTCAGAAACGCACCCTTCCACTGTTATCCTCTGTCTTCTATGACTGAGACAGTTCTGTATCCACTTTGCCAGCTCACCTCTGATCCCATGAGACTTCACCTTCTGTACCAGTCTGCCATGAAGGACCTTGTCAAACGCCTTACTGAAGTCCATGTAGACAATATCCACTGCCCTACCCTCATCAATCATCTTCATCACTTCCTTGAAAAACTAGTGAGACATGACCTCCCCTTCACAAAACCACGTGGCCTCTTGTTATTATGTCCACTTATTTCCAAGTGGAGTAAATCCTGTCCCGAAGGATCCTCCCCAATAATTTCCCTGTCACTGACGTAAGGCTCATTGGCCTTTAAATACCTGGATTATTCTTGCTACCCTTCTTAAACAAAGGAACAACACTGGTTATTCTCCAATCCTCTGGGACCTCCTCTGTAGTCATAATGTGGAGATGCCGGCGTTGGACTGGGGTAAACAAAGTAATAAGTCTCGCAACACCAGATTAAAGTCCAACAGGTTTATTTGGTAGTAAACGCCACTAGCTTCTGGAATGCTGTTCCTTTGTCAAGTGAGTGGAGAGTTCTGATCACAAACAGAGCATATAAAGGCACACACAGTTTACAGAATACTGATTAGAATGCCAGTCTTTACAGGTAATCTGCTATTCAAGTCTTAAAGGTGCATTGTCTGCACCTTTAAGACATGGTATTGAGAGGCTTCTTACTATGTTTACCTTCTTTCTAGTCAGTGAGGATGCAAGGATTTCTCTCAAGGCCCCAGCAATTTTTTTCTCTTGCCTCTCTCAGTATTCTAGGGTATATCCCAACAGGCCCTGGGGACTTGTCTACCTTAATGTTTCTCAAGAACCCCAACAGCTCCTCCTTTTTGATCTCAGCATGACTCAAACTATCTACTCAGCCTTTCCCAGATTCATCATCCATCAAGTCCTTCGCTCTGCTGAATACTGATGCAAAGTACTCATTTAATACCTCGCTCATTTCCTCTGACTCCATACATAGATTCCCTCCCCGGTCTTTGAATGGGCCAACCCTCTCTCTGGCTTCCTTCTTGCTCTTTAGGTATGTATAAAAAAAGTAGTGACACCGAATCCCCCAAAGAGGAATACCTCGCCTCAATCTGTTAAAAGTATGTGGGAAGGTGTAAACTGTTCTTCAGTAGCATTTAGTGGTTAACTAACAGAAATACCTAACATTCACTTTAAAATGAACACTTCAAGGAGCTTTAAATAAACAAGTAACATACTGAATAAAATAAAATTCAAATGGAATGCTGTTCAAATAAATAAAATATTCGTTCACTAACCAAAAAAAATGAAATTCAGTCACTCTCAAAAATACAACCAGATTTATGGCTTTCAGAATCTTTTGGAGTTCCTCTGTTAATTCTTCTGTCTGTAAGTTCCTTCTCTAGTTAGATGGTGCATTCTTTGAAGAGATGTCTAAAACTGACAGAGTTGAGAGTTGTACTCTCCCTCTTGAGGCTTGCTAAGTGGCAGTTCTTCTGTTGCTTCCCTTGTTTTTCCTCCCTGCACTCTCTTTTACACCTGTGATGACCTATCAATTTTCCTACAATAGGATTGGTCTGATGTTGTCAACACCATCACAGGTGAGCGACTGCTTTAAATTGATTGGGCTACATTCAATAAAACATTGTCAAGACAACTGCTTGATTTTTTGATACAAACGTTTCAGCTTGGACTCTGTATGTATATTGCATTTTAAACCTCCAAGCACTGAAAGAAAACACCAGTTTTAAAGGGACACCACAATGTTTTTTCCCTCTAGCATTTTTACAATTTTTTTTACATCAATATCAACATCAAATTCCAACTTCACAAACTGAACTTCGCAACAAGATCGCTTGTCTATTATAAAAATTGCCCAATTTCTATTCTGTTATTATCCTTCGATCCCTGTTGATGTCCTTCTACTTTCTCTTCTTTGCACAGAAAATCTTCCATCTGGTGAAAAACTACTTTTCAAGCAATCAATAATTGTGAGCCAATTTTGTTTTATTTTTGTTTCATAAAGCTTAATACACATTTACAACTGCAGTTAGTAATACTTATACCATGTGAATTTAAGATGTTTTTTCTTCTTCAGCTGTTGGTTATTGCTGTAAATAATTTTCTGTAATATATGACACAGAATTTCCTTGGATTATCTGAGAGACAACCATGAAAAAGATGGCTTGACAATAATTCACTATGCATTGAAGGATGTACAGAATGGTATCTGGCTTGAAGGGAAGTGGTAAAGTAACCAATTAAAATCAGGGTCAGTTATTTCTCACTGCTCTACATGGGATGACTTCCAATTGTCTGACATTGGCAGAAAACTTACTGCTGGATGTTACTGGTGCCAATGATGAGTGGCTGAATGATTACTCCAATTGTTGTTAATGCAGATTTAGCCAACACCTTCCTATAACTACAACCAAAAGGCATGTGCTAGAAATAAGGATAATTCAGAAATGGCACATTAGACTGGAAAAGACACCCATGTTTACTAATAGCTGAAAATCAATTGTCCACAAACTATCCTAGTGCATAAGCAAAGACATAAAAGAACTTAATTTAACTTACTTCAATATCTGTCCCTTTCCATGAATGTTTCACGTTAAGATTGAAACCCTGGATATTAGTGTTAAGTGCATTCATCGCATATCTCTGCCACTGGTCCCAAAGTTTGTGCGGTCAGGGGGATCCCTTCATTTCTTGACCATCAATGGGTTTCTTTGGGCATGGTCACCATTGCAGCAAAATAGATATTTTGACTGTCAAGTTCTACTACTGTCCTTGTTGTCTCAAAGGATTATGTTGGTACTCTCCTACAAAGGGAACTAATTATTAAAAATGGTTTATGCCCAAATATTCAGGGATTTTTGACCCTGACTTGAACATGTGGCTGATTTCCACATCCATTGATGGGTTGGCCAGTAGGCATACCCCTGCTGAACACACATTAAAAGGCTAATAAAGGTCCATGATGTAAGGCAGTAATGGTGTAACTAAAAATTAACTTTATATGAAAATTGGTTAAAATTATCTCTTACTTTGAGAGCTGAGAACAGTTTGGTTTCTTTTAAAACTTGTTCAACTGTAGTTTACGATAGAAATATGTTTTTCCAGATAATGCTATCACATAGAACAAAGCCAAAGCGTTCAGAGATTAAACATTTGTGCTTGAAATGGGCTAGCAGACCATGAGAACTAATTAATTTTGATCTCTTTTGATAAGACACAAGCTAATTTGGAAGAATCCCACTTTAGTTGAGTCTGGCTGATCATCCGAGGGTATGGAGTCACCACAAGCACCCACTCCTTCAATTAAACTGGTGGAAATTTAAAGGAGGTTAACATTATCTGGGGAGCTTGTTCAAACATAGGGCTCAGCATGTGATGGGGTTATTATTGACATAAAACAAATAATAAGTGGGCTGCAAGTCACTGTTAATATACTATTCTGTTCTTCCCTAAAATTAGAGTATCAAAGAAACTGTTAAAGAAACTTTGCGGTTGTAACAATAAGGGTGGAGGGCTTCATCAGTCGCTAGAGAACTGCAATCAATGTGAAGTTGATTGGTCTCAGGTGATTGTAGGTATTTTGCTTTATTTCATTTTATTATTTTAAGCAGCTTGTTATTGCCAAGTAATTATTCACAACAGAATGTAGGTTCATGTAGCATGTTTTGATATAATTTGAGTGCATTATGGTGGCACAGTGATTAGCACTGCTGCCTCACAGCACCAAAGACCTGGGGTCAATTCCAGTCTTGGTTGGCTGTGTGGAGTTTGGATGTTCTCCCTGTGTGTGCGGGGGCTTCCTTCGGGTGCTCCGGTTTCCTGCTGCAGTCCAAAGATGTATGGGTTAGGTAGATTGGCCTTGCTAAATTGTCCCTTAATGTCAGGGGGATTAGCAGGGTAAATACGTGGGGTTACAGAGATAGGATCTGGGTGAGATTGTTGTCAGTGCAGGCTCAATATGCCAAATGGCCTCTTTTTGCACTGTAGGGATTCTATGATTCTATGAACCTAACAAAGTTGGAAATTCAAATGGAAGTTTGAGTGTATTCCATTATTTCCTGTAATGCTCATGGCTGAGACAACAAGTAGACTAAAAGGTCCGACAACAATGAGAGAGTTCTAATGTTGGAAGTTGTTATTCTTGCAGTGCATCCTTATAGGCACTTCTGGAAAAGATTAAAGTTTGGTCTTCAGGAGTCATAGAATTATAGAAATTTACAGCATGAAAACAGACCCTTCGGCCCAACTTGTCCATGCTGCCCTTTTTTTTTAAATCCCTCAGCTCCTCCTAATTGCCCGCATTTGGCCCATATCCCTCTCTACCCATCATACTCATGTAACTATCTAAATGCTTTTTAAAAGATAAAATTGTACCTGCCTCTACTACTACCTTTGGCAGCTTGTTCCAGGCACTCACCGACCTCTGTGTGAAAAAATTGCCCCTCTGGACACTTTTGTACCTCTCCCCTCTCACCTTAAACCTATGCCTTTTAGTTTTAGACTCCCCTACCTTTGAGAAAAGATATTGACTGTCTACCTTGTCTATGCCCCTCATTATTTTATAGACCTCTATAAGGTCACCCCTTAGCCTCCTAAGCTGCAGACAAAAAAGTCCCAGTTTCTTCAACCTCTCCTTATAACTCAACCCATCAAGTCCTGGCAGCATCCTAGTAAATCTTTTCTGCACTCTTTCTAGTTTAATAATATCCTTTCTATAATTGGGTGACCAGAATTGCACACAGTATTCCAAGTGTGGCTTTACCAATGTCTTGTACAACTTCAACAAGACATCCCAACTCCTGTATTCAATGTTCTGACTGATGAAACCAAGCATGCTGAATGTTTCTTCACCACTCTGTCCATCTATGACTCCACTTTCAAGGAGCTTTGAACATGTACCCCTAGATTTCTTTGTTATGTAACTCTCCCCAAAGCCCTACTATTAATTGAGTAAGTCCTGCCCTGGTTCAATCAAAATGCATCACCTCACATTTGTCTAAATTAAACTCCATCTGCCATTCATCAACCGTCCGGCCCAATTGATCAAGATCCTGCTGCAATTGGAGATAATCTTCCTCACTGTTCACCATGCCACCAATCTTGGTGTCATTTGCAAACTTACTAACGATGCCCCCTATCGCCTTCACTTGAAGTCTAGAACTCAGTGTATCAAAGTCCCAGCCCAGTTTCCAGCTGTTCTGGAGTCTTTCTGCTGAAGTTAAGACACAAGTAGATCAGAATGTGTGTATAATAATCTGGGCGTGTGAAATCTGAACATGTTTCATTTCTCAACATTAACATTTTTCACTTCTCTGAGCAAAAGAAAGGCACAAATAAGTGGAAACTAATAATTACCTCAGATGACGTTGAGTACATCAGTCGATGTGACTGGATAAAGAAAGAAAGGAAAAAATACATTTTGTTATCTCTTATAAATATTGCTAGATCTATGGTAAATGTGAATAATAATGGTGAGAGGTGTAATAATGTATCAGCAGCATACAGGTGAACACAACAATTTGATTTTGCCAAATCGAAAAACAGTTTTGTAGAATGGCTTGAATTAAAAGAAACACAACAAAGAATTCCAGGAGCATAAAGTGCTCTCAGACCTAAAACAAGAGCCACTCAAAAAAAAGGAAACCGGTAGAAACAAAATTGAACAGCTAAACTTGCTGTAGAATTGAAAGGGATTCTCCAGGACAACCTTGAATATTCAAATCCTTTGGTATTTTTAAAACAAATATATTCATATATATGTTTATTTTCAAGGGAACAGCGTTCTTTTATCATGCCATCATCTTCTCAATGCTTTCAAGGAAGACAAGTCAAATTTTCTCCCCCATTTGCACATGTCACTGTGATCTTTTTAGACCAATGCGCAGAAATATGGACCTGAATTTTTCTGATGGAAGCATCTCCCTTCCTGTGATCCAAAGAGTCTGTGGGCAGCACATCCCCACCAACTCCGAGTGCCCCACAGCCAATTTCTGCCCAAATAAGGGTCAGTAGGCTGAAGGCAGGTCTTCTGTCCCTCATTTGGGAGGAAGCCTCGCCTTAGAGAGCCACCAGTCAATCTGACTGGCTAGCAACTTTCTAATCCCTACATCGATGGTGCTACAGTGGACAGGACAGGAAGTTCAAGAAGTGGTGGAAGCCTACAGGCAAGGAGTGTAGGCCAAGTTTCAAGGGTCCTAAGCTGAGGAGGATATGGAAGGCACAGGGTCAAGGGAAATGAAGGGGGCGATTGGTGTGTCAGGGGAAAGACTGTGGTGGGAGGCCCAAAGGCCACAAACCAAACTGATGGAGGAAAGGAGGGAGGGGGGTGCCCCCAGTCAGAAGAAGCTTTTAATGGAGGTGCCCCATTCTGCTCACGGCCTGAGATATAGGCGCACTGATTTTCAGGCTTCCTCCATACCAGGTCAATCCTCCCACCGGCCTGAAAATTGAAACTGGGTGAGAAACGGCCCTTAAGGGCCTCAACTGGGACAAAGGTGGACTTCCCATCGAAGGCCTTGCTCGCCTCTGTGTAAAATCACTGTGTGGTCAGGGCAGGCGAGAACTGGGAGAAAATCCCATTCCTTGAGATTTACGCTTCTCCCCTACCTAAAAACTCACCTATGGGAGTGTAAAATCCTGGCCATGATGCTCCTTCAGCTAACTTTCAGCAGGCACTGCCTGGGAGAGCGTACCTGCTCTCACTAGCTACTTGACAGGCAGTGCCATAAAAAGCTTGACTCAGCTGCTCCCACATTCATTTAGCTGTTGGATTTAAATTTAAATCAGATTCCCAATTACACTGCAGGAGCCTGATTTAAATATCGAGGCACCCTGCTGCGTGAGGGTGCGACAGGCACATCATATACCTTACTGCCACCAGGCAGATACACAGTGCGTTGGGGCCAAATTACCACTGGGGAGAAGGGGGGGGAGGGGTGGGGCGGCCAGGAATTCTCAGGGCCCAATCACCACAGGCGCAAATCCCTTTATGGCCGCAAACTCCCATGAGGGGGCTATACTGACATTTGCACTGGGGAAATCTCAGAATGAGACCTTCCTCACTCTCCACCAATGACATTGTTTTGATGGCCCAATGTCAACGATGGGGGTGCGGGGGGGAGGCGAGCCTTCATTAAGTGTTGGGGGGAGAATTTGTCCCTCTAGAAAACCTGGCCTATTCTCTGAGGAGAAACATATTGGCTTTCAGTCAGAACCTGGCACTTTGCCAGTTTTGAGGAAAATTCCACCCAGTTTTATTTGATTTTTAATTTTATTCAAATATCTCCCACTCATCGTGGAATCAGGGATTAAAATTCCCCCATGCATCTGTATCAGTTCATAAATTCTGAGCACTTCCTCCTAGGCTATATGCTGCAAATGAAAATGTTCTTCACAGAACATTAGACAGCAAAATAAAGAAAACTTTAGCCTTGCAACATTTTAGAAGAATGCAGAGCATTTTTGGAACTAATAGGTGAGATTCTAGAAGGATTATGGTGCTTGTCATACTTGTAAGGGATCCTATGTAATCTTAAGTATAAGACAACCAAAGCTCCCACAGTTATCAGATCCAAGATAAAATGTCTAAAGTAACGAGTAAAAAAGCACATAACCCTGACTCTCAGTTAGACATATGTTCAAAAGTTGTTTGCCACTGTTCATATGCAAAATCCAAATTTCTATATACCTTACTAGTTTTTATACATGATTGCATCATTAGCTCTACATTTGTAAAAAATCAAATATTATATATTCATGAACTTGCCAAATATTTGTGAATAATTTTGCATTCCATTTATTAAAAACACATTTGGTCATTCATTATTTGGAATAGAAAAGCTTCTTTTATAGTTGGAATTATTCCTATTTTGACAGAAATCTATTTTTGAAATTTTTAATTGATTAGAGAAAAGTAGCCCACTGTACCAAATAAAAATTGCAACAGATAAACTTCATCACAAAGTATTGATATACTTTTGAAGCCACAGTGAAAGCAGGTATGCGAGTAGGGGCTGAATCCCTGCCCTGTTTTCAGCTGATATGCCATTCCAATTAGTTATGGAATGACTTCCTCCAATTTATAACCAAAACAATGCGGAAAATAACTTCAACTATAAAAGTATACTTACGTAATATTTACACAAATACCATACAACACCTGATCTAATACACAAGGACAAACTGTACCTGCCGATCTTGCATGATAATTCAAAAGGTATGTATTACAGAACTGCTTTTGCATAATGAGCACCAGGGTAGAACAAAGTGTCTCTTTGGCCTGGACTTTTCTCTGGACAAGTAATGAAAAGGAATACCATAGTAAGTTTAGCCACTAAATGTGGTTCATTTTACAATGTTGCTGGTTTTAACTCTCAATGCAAATTATTCAATTAATCACTGGTTAGAGTTTGGTCAGAAACATGTCTAAAAAAAAGTGGAAGCCAATTGTAAAAGTGTGGTTTAATATGTCAATGCCCAATGTTGATCCATTGAGGACTGACAGCAGATTAGAGGTGAATTTGTCCTTACCTACTTTGATATATTAATATTTTAAAAACTCATGAGACAGACAATTGTCTCTCTGTCATCTCCAATTATTTAATTTTGCTTATTCCATGTCAGATCATTACTGGCACTTTATCTACAGGTCAGGATTATCATGAATTATTCTGCAAAACAAGTGGCACAAAATTGTCCAGTATAAAAATCCAGACCACATCTTTTAAATAATATTCAGAGTCAAGGATTCTTGAGGACTGCTGAATTTTTCAGTACCTCCCCAAGGCTATGCCTACTGATAGTAGAGTAATTGATATACGGTGTATAGGAGATCATGTCAGGACGATCAATATTGTAAATGGCCTTAACTTTGGGAAGAGCGGCCAAATCCTTGTAGTCAAGAATCTCATCATCTAGCTTGGCCTAAGAGAGGAAGAACAAAAGAAGGATGCAAGAGACCATGAGCAGGGACTGAAGGAAACAGAGATACAAAAGTAGACAACTATTTCAAATATTGGAGCACTTATGTGTTTTTAAGGAAAGCTTAGTGTAAAAGAAAAACTGATTGAAATGAATAGCCAAGAGTAATTTGGAAGTGTCACACAAATAATTATATATTTGATCATATAAATAATGGTCATGAATTCCCTTGGAGTTGCCCCTGTTCCGTTGCTGTAATCTTGCTGGGAATCTATCAGGAGCTTTGAGCATGTAAACAGGATTTTGCAGCAGTTTTGGCAAAGTCATCGCAGTGGAAATCCAAGGAAATTCATGGTTTATGTCTACAGTTAATGTACTCATGCTGCAATATAATTATTACAACACAGTTACATAGTTTCATTTATTATAAAGGAGAAACATATCCAATTTACACAATGCAAAATTTTCACTCCTTTTGAAGATTATACTAGGCTTCCATCATCTAAAATAGTACCAGAACTTGTAAGTGTCATTTAAATCATGGTGTTAAGTATTTTTATGATCAGATGGTTTTGTTAGTTATCAATATATCAGGGAAATTTCAATTATTTAGTGGAATTTGCAGAACTACACAAGAAAGCATTCTGGGTGAAAATATCTGCAGGGACTCCTTCATCTATCAGTAGAATTTCACTTGTTTATGTTCGATCAGGAGAACTCTGAGGGAAATTAATGTCAACTATGCATTACTTACAATTTTAAACAAACCCAGTGACCTAGAATTACAGGATAGCTAATGTATGGTTAATGGATGCATCTGAATGGAATTTTCTTCCACTTCAACAAAGGCATTAAAATAAATGGGTTAGCATCGCTGCCAAAATACACGGCAGGTGGATTTAAGGTAAATATGTTTAGATTTGTATACTAGTACCATGCAGTGTAATTTCAGGGTTTGTACATTTACAAATCAAAATGTGAGGTTATCGCGTGCAAATGAACTTAGTTGAAAAAAAAGGCTTATACATTAGGGGAGGGATTAGTCCATGTAGCAATATTTCTAGGTTCTACGCAGACCATGTTAATTCTACAGAGGAGGCACTGTCACAGAATGCTAGCTGCAAGGACTCGGCTAGGCTTGTCAATGCTGGGGGGCTGGATAATGGCTCTCAAATCCCTTCTATGTGGCCCCTAGAGCTGCTGTTCATAATGCCAGTAAGACAGGTAAGTGAAGGAGAAGATTTTGCAAGGGACTGCTCTCCCAATCACAACTTGCTTTTTTGGATAGCAGTGCACCATTCAAAAGCAAACAAGGAAGAGGAAGAATCTCTGATTGGGAGAGCAGCAAACACTAGTAGCAGTGAATTTGATGGGAAGAAAGAGTTTTTGTGAGGGGGAGGGAGGGAGAGGAAGTCAGGTGGATGGGGTCTTGGGGACAGGTTGCCAGGATGCTTGTGCAGCTGAATACACAATCAGCTATGCATGTTAAACACAGCAGATTAAAATTCATGGCAGTTTAATGTCAAATCAGCGTTATATGCATGATCTTTCCACTCTACATATTTCCCGTGCGTCTACCCAATGCCTGTACTAACACCCTTCACAACATGGAAGGCAGTGACAGCATAGCCCACACCATAGTTCTTTTTTCCCCTTAACCAGCTCCTGTGGTGCCAAACCTAGTGGCACTCTGCAGCCAAATTTGGGGGCTACAAATTTTGATCAAAAAGGCCTAAAAAACTCATTTTGGGCCACCAATTATTTGTTCAGTTACATGGAGATAACAGTGAAGTGAATACTGGTCAAATTAAAGTACTGCTTCTGGATGGTGGCTTAAATTTCTGATAAAAGTCAAAAAATTCTGACTTCAAAAAAGATCTAAGCACAAAATAACGTTATGTGATATAGGTATACAAAACTTAATACATTTATCAGAAATCCAACTTCCATTAATAAGGTTGACAATATCGTTCCATAAATTTAGTTTCATATTAGTATATGACATGCTTCAGATATTAAGCTATTCAAAAAATAGCACGCAATTGCTGTTTCGGTGTTTTACTTTCTTCATTCCCCTTTGCACACCCCATCGAAAACCATTCTGTGTCCTCCCTCCACCCCATTCTTTCCAACTCAAACTCACCCAGCCCAAATTAGGTAGCTAGGTACAAAATATTTGAGCTTGCAAACATCTCCAAAGGTCTTGGACTTTGGGTTGGCCCAATAGGAAGTGCATTTGATCCTTACACACAGGGCTGCATGTCATTCAATTTTCAAACGTCTAGCGAAATCCAAACGAGGACAGATGGGATTCCCCATGTGACAAGCCGTAGTGTTAACTATAAAAAACACTTTGATTCAATTGCAAATCTTTTTATTGGGAGATAAGCATTCCTGTCTCTGAGTACTTGGCTTACTTACCTTACCATTTCTTATGCTTACAAACTTATTCATTTGTGTTCATTTTATAAGAATTCTGTAGCAGGGAAATTTGAAAATATCTAAGTATCTTATGCCATTACTAGAGATGAGTGTCTACTGTATTAAAGTGCTAATGAATAAACTTACATATATTATACGGCTTGGGGATCCTGAAGTACTTGAGGCTGGAGCAGAAGTGATGCTCTCAGAAGAAGTATGGGTGATCTAGAGGCAAAATAACAATATTTTAAACACACTATCAACATTAAAAAGTAGAAACTATGTCCAGCTATCTAAATATCTGGAAAATGTATATCCAAACACTTTTCATATTAGGTAGTAGTTTCCTAACATCCCCCATGTTCACATTCTGACTCCAATAATTCCTTGAGGTCTCAGGATCCATGTAAAACTCAAGCCTTGATCCATTATTCTTTTAGTCCAGAAGTCACAATGGATGACTGACATTTTAGCATAATTTGTCAGTGACAAGCTCTGACTGAAAACTGGCATACATTTCTCCAGGTGCACAGCAGAATTTTCAGACTAGATTTTCTGCAACTTAATGCAAAAGAAAATCTGGGAATGTGTTTTATACTGTCACACTGGCAGGGCAGGGGCTGACAGAGCCGGCATGGCTGACCTCACAAAGATTGGGGTGCCATCATCTGCAATAAAAATAAACTTGCCCCCACCGCCCCCACCCCCCCCCCCCCCCCACCCCCCCCCACCCCCAACCCCACACACACATGCATCAGGGCGACCACCCCAACAGAGAGGTATTGGGAGCTTTCTTCCTTCCCCACCATCCCAGCAGTATTGTGGGCATTCTCACCCACTCACAACCTTCTCCCCACGACTCCTTCACAGACAAGTACTCCCCTGCTTCACAGGTAAGTAACCTGCCTTCAAATCATTGCCATCCCTCTTCACAAGAAAGGTGCTCCTCCTTCACAGCCATCACACACCTCTGCACGTGCATCAGCACCATCCCCCCTCATTTTCACCAAACATAAGGGGAACCCAACAACCCCCACCTCGTCAATGGAACTCCCCACTGGGCTCGCCTCGACACTGCCCCCGGCACAGGTTGGGTAGTGCCAACCTCTGCCAGAGTGCTGTGCAAGGGCATTGCCTGGGTATGTCTCTCTCCCCCCCAGGGCCTATACTTACCTTGGTGCCCCCAACATGGTTCCCTTCAACCGAACCCCATTCTCATAAAGCTGTTATAAAAGCCTCGCTGGCATGACTTCACGTCTGCGTTGTATGAATATTCAGATAGGGGAATCATATGATGGAAAGCCTGATAACGATATTGAAATATATTTAAATTAGGTTCCTGGCCTTTGTGGGTGGGGGGTTGGAGAAGGTACTGATAGAAACCAGAAACTTTCTAAAACACGCAGCGGATGGTTGTCCATGAGAAGTATCACGATCAACAGAGCTACTGCCAAAGACTGAAAAATGACTCTCATTCAGCAGCAGGCATCTGATGGGCTGATTGGCGATAGATTTATCGGAAATAATAGCAGAGGAGGTGGCCAATCTCCTCACTTCATCCAATGAGACCCTCAGAAGGACCATTCATATTAGTTAAATAAGACCTCAAAATAATTTTGCCAATGACATATTGGCTGGAATTCTCTGACTTCACCCACGGCTGGGATTCTCCAGTTTCGCTGCTGTGAATGGAGATTTGGCTGAGTGCCAAATTCTCCATTCTTGCTTGTAGTGATGGCAGGGCATACAACATCAGAGAATTCCAACCATGAGATGAAGATGCAGACTCTTGTCTCTTTGAATATTGGCCCATTTGGTACTTCACTGTCTCTTCAAAGTTTCACAAGTCTGACTTCTGTTGTGGCTACTGTGGATTTGAAATTGGCTTTGGAGTAAATGGTAACACTACATTTAACAAACATGCCAGATCCAAATTTGATAACTGTTAATTAAAGCACCTGACTCTTTTTACATGCTTTTACTTTCTTCTCATTAATGTTCACCATCTTAAGAGCTGTTCATAATATTTCAATGTAATTCACTGGCACTCTGGGACATCATGAAGACACGATGAGTTGCTATGCAAGTTTTTTTTATGATGGTTTTCTCATCATTTTCAGCATCTACGAGTGAGATGGTGGGCAGCTGGTCACTAAGAGGACTGCAAGGACTGATATTGGGGTAACTTTCCCTCACGGTGTGGGAAGTGTTTGCCTTCCAATGGTTAGATGAGAACGGAAACTTGTGAGGTGTTATATGCACTAATCAATATATCTCTGCTTTGTTGTATACAAGCTCAAAACCCTAATGTACTCCACCACCTAATACTCTTGTACTAGGTACAGTTTTGGAATTGCACATCATTCTATTATAATGGGTATTGTGAAAGATTGAAATGCAGATGTCATAGGAAAAACTACAGGTTTGATTCAATTATATCACATATTTTAATTGGGCATTGCATGAGATATCTAATTATATATTAGAAATATATTTTAAATGCAGATCAGGGGGTCCTTTAAAGATGGTGCCCCAATCTCTGTGGAGCCAGCCTTGCCAGGTCTATCAGTCCCCGAGCCACCACAAGCCACAACCCCAGAGCGAGCTCTTCTCTCCATTCATGCTGACAGGATCTTCTGTTTCCATTGATGGTGCACCCACACCTGATGGCAGAGGGTGTATTCAACGGGAAATTCCATTGACAGCAGTGGGACCGGAACATCTCACCTCTCACCACTGAGAAACATTTCACGGTGGGTGGGGGAAGGGGTTTGGTGGTGGTAGAGTAGGCTAGTAAATCCCATCCCTGATTCTTGTGCATTGAGTGCCAGAAAATCTGGAGTGAAAACCTGACTGTGTATCTGTAGAAATTCACATTGGTTTTCAGTCTGAAGCTGACACTCTACCAGATTTTGGCAAACTTTTGCCCAGAGCATATTATTGAAAATTTTAAAATAATTACATTAAAGGATTATAGAAATACAAATTGCTGAAATTTTAAAACTCAACAATAAATTTGTGTTTATAGCTCAACAGTACAAACTTCATTTTAGAAGCTGACAAATTAAACCTGCAAGGTTGCAAAGCATAAAATCAGCAATAAAGAAGTTCTCTAGAACTAACAGAGGATTGATGCTAAGAAGTCTCACAACACCAGATTAAAAGTCCAATAGGTTTATTTGGAATCACGAGCTTCTGGAGCGCTGCTCCTTCATCAGGTGAGTGATGTCTGTGTTGCTATACGTGATCTTCTTGGAGATCCTATCCACTTTGAGCCGGTGATTTGTAGTGTCAATGGTAACCATGATGTGGCGATGCCGGCATTGGACTGGGGTGGCACGGTAAGAAGTCTCACAATGCCAGGTTAAGATCCAGCAGGTTTATTTAGAATCACGAACTTTTGGAGCGCTGCTCCTTCATCAGGTGACACTCACCTGATGAAGGAGCAGCGCTCCGCAAGCTTGTGATTCCAAATAAATCTATTGGACTTTAACCTGGTGTTGTGTAACTTCTTAATGTGTCCACCACAGTCTAACGTTGGCACCTCTACATCAAAGAGTATTGAGTTATTTGAATTTGAACAGTAATGGCACAGTATGGTAAGTGTTGACAATTAGGCATTTAGCTATAGATGTGCTTCTGCTTCTTTTTCCTTACCTTCTGTTTTTCTTCAGCCCTGGCAGCCTGCTTACAGGCTGGGTGCCAGATTAAAATACCTGCAGCAAATTAGAAACAAGTAATAAAAAGCAATGGTAAACAATGCAAAATATCAGTAATGCTCTACTTACTTTTGTTGTTTACATCCGAATTCACATTATTATTTAACTTTTTATACAGTTTCCTAACTCTGTGCAATGACAGCCTAAAAATAACTGGTATCTGAGAAAAATGTCAGTCGTGCCGTTACAACAAAGTAAAATTAAGAGTGAGGACTAGGAAGAACATAACAGGAATTTTGCCTGCTGTAAGATGGGTTTATTCCAAACGGGAGGATTACTGTGTATGAGCAAAAGTATGTGGTTTTGTTTTGGAATCTTGACCATGCCAGTTGACATTTAGTGGAAAGTAAAAACATGTAAAATAAATTTTGATATAACAGAACTTAACTACTACTTTTTCATATTGTATTATGGGTATGGTGTTCTTTTCACTCAGCATGCAAGATCATCACACCCTCACCACTGATTTATCATTGGCCTGACTACTATATCTTGCCAATGCCTGGGATGTCAAATCGATAGGTCTCACAGCACTTAGGACACTGGAAGGGTGTTTCGGTGTTCCAAGTGTTAATTCTGATGATAGTTTTGGCGTTGAAGATTGGGTTTGTCAAGGATCAGACATCCTTTCGGCTTTCATCCAGTCACATCATATATACGTCTTCCATTGCGCTCTCCTTTCTCTGCCACTGTTTACCAGTATGGCTACTTTTTGCTGTTTCTCTTGCAGTGATAGGTTTTTACAAGCTGAGGGTGCTAGTCCCACATCCAGCCCTCCTCCTTTTTCAACCAGCCTTGGGATTGGCTTTGAGCGGGAGAAAGATTAATTTTATCGCTAATTGCAGGACACGCTGGACGAGATATCCAGCTATGATGTCAAGCTACTGATCAATAACCTAAATATGAGCTTGATGGCAACCGGTGAGAACTAAAAAATACAATCAGGCCACATGGATCAGAAAGTGTGCTCAACAGAAATGGTGAGCGTCTGCTGGCCTTCTGCAACAGCAATGGGCTCAGCAACGGAAATATCTTCTTCAAACACAAGGACATCTGTAAAAAAACATGGAGATCTCCAGATGATAAAACCTTGAACGGGATTGATTATAAATATATATATATATATTTATATATAAATATATATATATAGATGGAGAACATCCCTACAAGGTGACTAGACATTCTGAGATGCTGATGTAGAATGACGTAGAATCTGACCATCCCCTGTGTTCGGCAAGATCTGCCTAAAGGCAACAACTGCAAAATTATGATGGCCACTTACAAAGGGGAAACTGAAGAAAAAGGACATGTCAGACAATTTCCAGCTGCCATTCCCCAACAAATTCAAAGTACTGCTGACCTCAGGCAACATCAAAAAACAGTGGGAAATCTTCAAAAGTGAGATTAAGGAGAGTGCAGAAGTCATCACTGAACGAAGAACAATGGAACACTGACCTGAAAAGGAAGACTTCCAGGATTGTGGATAATGTTACAAACAGGTTTTCATGCTCAGGGATGTCATACAACAGGTCCTGGAATGTCAGATCCCACTTGTTGGTAACATCTTAGACTTTCTTGATGGAGGCTGAGGGGCTACCTGATAGATGTTTATAAAATTATAGGAGGTATAGATAGGGTGAACAGTTGGAAGCTTTTTCCCAGGGCAGAAATGACAGTCACAAGGGGGCAAAAGTTCAAGATAAGGGGGGGGAAGATTCAGTGGAGATGTGTTGGGGCGGGGGGGGGGTATGTTTTTATACAGAGGGTGGTGGGAATGCACTGCGAAGTCAGGTGGTTGAGGGAGCTACGTTAGCCACAGTTAAGACTAATCTTGATTGGCATATGAACAAATGGGGAATAGAGGGATATAAGAAGTTGGTTTAGACAGGTAAATGTGATCAGTACAGGCTTGGAGGATCAAAGGGCCTGTTCCTGTGTTGTACTGTTCTTTGCTCTTTCGATAGCATCTCGCAGCAGCCACTTTGATACATCACAAGACAGTATGGCATCCAGAAGCAGCATATTAACATTTTCAAAGCCTTCTACAATTGCTATATCGAGACCAGCATGGGCACCATGGACTCCTTCAACATCATTACATTTCCCCGTGCTTATTCCTTTTGGTTACCAATTTCATCACAATGAAGCCAATGGTGCTTGCAAACTGCAGCATCCCATGACAACACTACTGGTTGATGGACCAGCACTTTACATACAAACATAGCCTCACTGGCTGAAGAATCGCATGCAGTCAAAGACATGACAACCAGTATAAACAGCAACAGCGCCTAGTCTATGCTTCAGCTGTGAGAAGACTAAGTGATTGATACCTGGATAGCAATGAGGCCCTCCAACACCATTGGGCAACAGAACACCGAGGATGTCAACCATTTCCCTTATCTAGGAAGCAGGGAGAGTGATGCAAGAGTCAATATCCACACAAGTATCAGCACAGCAATATTGATCATCCAATGGCTCCACACAAGCAGCCTCTGGGAAGCCAACACCATCAACACAGCCACAAAGCTGCAACAGGTCCTTCGCAACACCAGTCTATGCAAGTGAGACATGGAAGTAAACATCAAAGGCAACACCTAAGTTGGATATTGTTCACCAGCACCGCCTAAGTAAGATCCTGAGCATCACATGAAGAGACAGCATCATCAATGAGGAAGTGCTCCAGAGAACTGGTCAGAGGCATACGCGAGGTGATATTTGTATGTAAAATGCTGGTCCGTCAACCAGTAGTGTTGCCACGCCAAAGTGGTAGTAGAATGGATATCATCATATAAAAGAACAGGTTGGCCAAAGGAGGCCTGGTGAAGTATATTTAGGATATCATTGTTCTTCAGGGTAGTGTCCTAGGCTCTGTCCGGCGGATTGAGCAAACGTGACCAATGGAAGGTCCAACGGTGAAGAAGGCAGTCTCTGCAAGCGTCGTGGAATGCGAAGAGCAGGACAAGACACAGAAGACGTCCTGGTTATCCACTGCGCCTAGTCCCACCTCCAGCCGTCTTGACTCTTGTCTTGCCTCTGGATCTAGATGGGAATTGGGAAGAGAGAGTGAGGCTGACGCTGCGCAACTTTCTCTCACTTTAATCCAAATCAAGCGCTAGTTTTGACATCATCATCATCATCAGTGTCCTGTTCAACCCTTGAAGTCCTGTGGTGATGGGCGAGCAACGGGACAGCAGGTGTGGATACACTGGGAGCTGTAGTCACAGACCTGCATGCTGACGGCTCAGGTCTAATGGCCGTTTCTCGCTGACCGAAGCAGCAGTGGAACTTGGCGTCTACCTGGGAGACTGAGCAGTCCTCTTCAGGAACGCACTGCTCACCTCCGTACAATGAGGAAGGGGCTAGAAAAGGTGTCCTAAACATTGCCTGCTTCACTACACCCTGGCCAGTTTAACACGGCTGGCAGGGATCCCATCTTGCGGTCGAACAAACAAAATAAAATACAAGGTGACATTGGCACTTGGAACGTGCACACACTTTTGGACAACCCTACAGCAGACAGACCAGAGAGAAGAACAGCCTTAGTTGCCAGAGAGCTTGCAAGATACAACATTGACATTGCAGCCCTGAGCGAAACTCGTCTTTCCAATGTGGGTCAGTTGACTAAAACTGGAGGTGGATACACCTTTTTCTAGAGTGGTCGCGGCAGCCATGAATGTCGTGATGCTGGAGTTGGATTCGCCGTCAGGAGTCACCTTGTTCGGAAACTTGATAGTCTACCCAAGGGTGTGAACGACCGGCTTATGACATTACAGCTTCCACTACAGAACACAAGTCAAGCCACCCTGATCAGCGCCTGTGCCCCCACAATGAACAACCTGGATGAGATGAAAGACAAGTTCTATGAAGAACTAGACACCCTACTATCAGCAGTGAGCTGTACCAACAAGCTGATCTTGCTTGGCGATTTCAATGCAAGAATACAGTGTGACTGCAATCTGGCAGGGAGTCACTGGGAGGCATGGAGTGGGCAAGTGTAACAGTAACGGCCTACTCTTACTGAAGACCTGTGCAGCACACTACCTCCTCATCACCAACACAACCTTCCATCTGCCTACCCATAACAAGACCTCCTGGATGCATCCCTGCTCTAAGCATTGGCATCTTATCGACTATGTCATTGTCAGAAGAAGACAGGCAGGATGTCAGAGTAACTAAGGCCATATGTGGTGCTGACTGCTGGACAGATCACAGGCTCATTGTCTCCAAAATGAGGCTCCGCATCAGACCCACAAGGAAGCAAGGTTATGAAAAGAATCAATGAGACCAAGCTAAAGAAGCCCAGCATAGCTTCAGCACTGGCTGAAGACTTAGAAATCAAGCTTGCTGACCTACACCTTGCAGGCAGCACTGAGGACGGCTGGGAATGCTTCAGGGATGCTATCCATACATCTGTGCTGAAGCCACTCGGGTCCTCTACCCTCAAGCAGCATGATTGGTTCGGTGAGAATGGATGAGGAGATACAGGCTCTACTTGTTGAAAAGCACCATTTTCATCGGGCCTGTCAGAACAACACATCTTCAGCTGCCAAGAGCAATGCTTTTACCAGTGCTTGCAAGACAGTCCAGAATAAACTGCGTAAAATTCAGGATGTCCGGCTGAGCGCCAAGGCAGATGAAATACAGGGATATGCTGACAGAAACTTGAAACGGTTCTATGAAGCCCTCAACACTCTCTACGGACCTCAATCTCTCAGGAGCTCCCCACCTCCTGAGTACAGATGGTACAACTCTCATTACAGAGAAGGCTCAGATCCTGCAGAGATGGGCTGAACACTTTGAAGCCGTCCTCAACTGACTGTCATCTATTAATGATGAGGCAATAGACAGGATTCCCCAGGTTGATATCAACAGCGCCATGGATGACCCACCGGTAGTAGCTGAAGTCGCGAAAGCTGTCAGCCAGCTATCCAGTGGCAAAACCCCAGGGGCAGATGCCATACCCGCAGAGATCTATAACGCTGCTGGTCCTGCACTTATTGAGAAGGTCACTGAGTTGTTCCAGTCCTTTTAGAAGCAAGGATCCATTCCTCAAGAACTTAAAGATGTTTCCATCATACACCTCTACAAGAGGAAGGGCAAACGACAAATATGCAACAACCACCGAGGAATCTGGCTGCTCTCCATCACAGGAAAAACCCTCAAGAGTCCTGCTAAATCGTCTGGTCACTCATCTGGAGCTGGGCCTGCTTCCAGAGTCACAGTGTGGCTTCCGCAAAGGTTGTGGGACTACTGACATAATTTTTGCTGTACGCCAACTTCAGGAGAAGTGTCAGGAGCAGAATTGCGAACTCTACACAACCTTTGTTGACCTCACAAAAGCCTTTGACACTGTAAGCCAACAAGACCTGTGGAGGATCATTCAAAGTTTGGCTGCCGTCCCAAATTCATTCAGATGGTACGCCTGTTCCATGATGGCCAGAGTACTGGGTGGCGGAGAATCCTCTGAGGCATTCCCAGTCACCAATGGCGTCAAACAGGGCTGTGTGCTGCACCCACACTGTTCAGCATGATGTTTACTGCCAGCCATGCTGAATGATGCCTTCCAGGACAGTGATGCTGGAATCAGCCTCAAGTACAGAGTGGATGGGAAGCTCTTCAACCTGAGGAGACTTCAAGCTATTACCAAAGTGAAAGAGACTGTCCTGAGAGATTTCCTCTTTGACTGCGCCCTGTATGCTGGATTAGAGCCAGAGATGCAAGTCAGTATGGACGAATTTTCCATGGCTTGTGACAACTTTGGACTCACCATCAACATTAAAAGGACTGAAGTCATGCACCAGCCTGCTTCTCATGCACCATACACAGAACCCATAATCACAATCAAAGGGCAGAAACTACAGGCAATGGACCAGTTCACTTATCTTGGCAGCACCCTCCCACAAGCAGTGACTATTGATACAGAAGTTAACTGCAGAATAGCAAAGGCAAGTTCTGCTTTCGGTAGATTGCGCTCCATTGTATGGGAACGTCGAGGAATCAGCCCAGCAACAAAACTGAAAGTCTACAGCGCCACAAAACTCACTACCCTCCTGTATGCCTGTGAAACGTGGACTCTGTATCGAAGGCATGCAAGACAGTTCAATCATTTCCACATGACTTGTCTTTGCAGAATATTACGCATCCATTGGCAAGACAAAGTACCAGACACTGAAGTTCTCTCTAGAGCAAGTCTACCATCAGTCCACACACTGCTGTTGAGAGTGCAGACCCGGTGGGCAGGTCATGTCATCCATATGTCAAATGAGTGCATACCCAAGCAGCTCCTTTTTGGGGAACTCTCTACTGGAGGATACTCACATGGAGGGCAGAAGAAATGTTTCAAAGACACACTCAAGGCCTCCCTGAAGTCACCTGACATTGACACGACCACCTAGGAAACGCTGGCACAAAACCACCCTACCAGGCACTGCCTCATCCACAAAGGCTGTCAAGCTCACGAAGCAAGGTGTATTGCTGAAGCACAACTTAAGCGCGAGCTGCGCAAGTCCAGAGCCACCAACGCAACAACTGGAGTGTCTACACAAGTCTGTCCGATATGTGCCAGGACATTCCATGCCCAAATTGGCCTGATCAGTCATCTTCGGACACACTGCAACCAGCCTCAAAATGACTAATGGTGTCGAGGTCCTCATCGATGACGATGGACGAACAACAAGTGTCCTGGGCCCAACTATCCTTCAGCTACTTCATCAATGACCTTCTTTCCGTCACAAAACCAGAAAATACTGGAGAAACTCAACAGGTTTGGCAGCATCTATGGAGCGAGAATAGAGCCAACGTTGAGTCTGGATGACTCTTGGTCAGAGCTGAGGCAAAGAAAATTGGACAAGATTTATACTGTGATGGTGGGGGGCTGTAATTGGACAAAGGGAACATAAATGGTGATGATAAAGGGGGAGAAAGGTGCAAAAAGCATGCATTAAGTGATTGGAATGTGTGAATGGCAGAACAAAGGTACAGGTTGTTCCGGACTACCTGAGGAATTAATGTGGCAATTGGGGAAGTTGGGGACAAGATGGAGAGTGAGATTTCAGAAGTGAAAAAACAAAAATAAGAAAAGGTGATGAAAATGGATGAATGAGATTAAAGAAGAAATAAAATAAATGAAGGTGGAGGGAGACTAGAAATGTTAACTTTCTTTCTCTCTCTCCACAGATGCTTACATACCTTCTAGGGTTTTCCAGTATTTTCTGTTTAGGACAACCCCACCTATCACACCAGCCCCCATCCCTCGCCCGCACTATTTAAAAGCATCATTATCTGCTAACAGGTTAATTGATTACTTTCCAGTGGTGCTTGTGCATGTGCTCACTCAGAAACTGAGTTCCAACTCATTGCCAATTCCTTCTCCAAAACATATGAGAAAATGGGCCTTTCACTTAACAATCAGAAAACTAACGTCCTCTTCCAACCAGATCCCCCAGCAAAGCACCTCCATAAATACCTCCTACCCATCCCCCACCACCCCCCCAACCCTACGCACAATTAATATCAAGGGTGAAGTATGTATTGGGAGCCCCTTCACAACAACAGTGAATATATGACAAAATCCATTATCGCTTCCAGTATGCCAGCTCAGCCTTCAGCTGACTAAAGAAATTAATGCTTGATCTCAAATTCAAGACTAAGGTTTACTGGGCAGCGGTGATCCCGCACTCCTATATGCTTTGGAGATTTGCACAACCTATAGCACTCATCTCAAAATACTGGAGAACCACCAGTGGTACCTTCACAAGGTGATTCAGCAGCTGAATCCTCTTCCAAGTCAACTTACCTAGCATTGAGGCACTAATCACTCAAATCCAGCTCCATTGGGCAGGACAGGCCATTCATATGCCTGGCTCACAGGAACTGCTCTATTCAGAATGGGGAGAAAGGATGTCCTCAAAACATCCAACAAAAGACCAAACATATCCACTGCATCATGAGAAACCCTGGTTTTCAATCTACCATAGTGGAGAAGGCTCATTTGGGATGGCACTGAACACAGGAAAGATTTCATTGAGAATATGCAGAGGTGAGGCAAAGTGTCAGGGGCTGTGCACAACCAAACTGAGGCATTACATTTCAGCCCCTGGCTAGGGGTGTTTTGTCATAAAAGAAAGGATGCTGACAAAGCATCAGACACATGTGTAAATTCAGCATGGTCTCTCTAGGCATATGTTACAAGTGGCTGGCATAGCAGTGCTGTCTTCTGTCCTGCTGTTTCCTCTTAATCCCAGAGGATTTTAATTCTCTCTAGGACAGCCTGGAGGAAGCAATAGCTGCAGGAATATCTGTAAATCTGTCTCCACTGCACAAGGTAAATTAATACGGAGGTACTGAAAGAAAGACTGCACAGTTTAGGGTGCTGTCTGAAGGTGTTATTATTAAATTTATTGCAACTTATGCAGGGTAGAGTCTTGGAAGAACTCCATCTCAATGTTGTCCCGCTGGTCATTGGTAAACAGAATGCTTTTCCCAGTGCCAGTGGACTAACTGTTGTGCAAGTCTCAGATGCTGTATCCCCTCAAGGCAGCAACTCAAAGAAGCGCTGCATCGACTCCTTGTTGATTCCTTCACTGTTGCAAACTTCCATGCTTTTGCTCTGCCGAAAATATGTTCTCCGAATTTTCTTCCTTTTTCTCACGGACTTTGAGATCAAATTTAGGGGGCTAATCTCCCAATCGGGAACATATCCAAACCATATTAATTTGAGGGTTTTGGATGCATTTCTTCTTGCTCTGCAACTTTCTTAATAACGGGCTTAGCGCCTTTTTTAAGTTGGTTTCCCCAGAATACACAGGCATGAGTCTAATGTGGTCTAACCAATGATCCTTAGAAAGATGGAGGCTACCGCAAAAAGGGAAATGCTTCTCACATCCCCACGATAAAATCATGCACCACTATTCGCTAATCTCTCAAGTGTCTTCCATTCCTCAGACACACGTCCAATCATATAACAATCCATAAGAGTACTTCTCATTTTTAATGTATTTTTGAATAACATGTCTGTGCCATTATTTTCCAATGTGATTTGTTCAGTTACCCATCTGACCATTTGCAATCAGCACTCTGACCACAGTATGGAGTTGATTCCATTCATCTGCAGCTCTGCAGGATCTCAAAGCTCTACGTCTGTACAAATATTTCTTATTAAAACAGGAAGGAAAAGTTTGAAGTTGCCCTGGGCAGCCTGATCACAACTTAAGTACAATAAGTAACAGGCTGTGGTGAGCCCTCAGGAATATTTGTTAGGTTTTGTACCTTGCAGATACATTTCTTCCCCTTCTGCAAACATTTCTTCGCACCTGACACATCTTGCACAGTCTGGATGGTAATGTTTTTCTCCTGCCTGATAAACAAAAATTTGGTAGAAAAACATCAATTCAAAATATTGGAGTTATTCAAATTGTTCAACTGTCAAACATTAATGTTGAGAAAATACTATCAGCAGGAATTTTCCCTGGAGTTCTCAGGTGTAATTTTGGTAAACAGTTTCTGTTAGCCTTCTGATTGGTCACCATAACTTGAGTAGGAGAAATTCCACCCCATCCTCTGGAAGTTGCCAGCCTGACAGTATACATACATTTTAATCTTCTTTGTAGCTCAAAGACAATCTAAAATTATTGAGCTCCATGTTGAATCCAGAAGGCTGCAAAGTGCCTAATAAAAAGAAGAGTTATTGTACCTTCCATTGGAATAGTGTCGGAGACCAAGAATAAAGAGGTGAGAGTGGGAGTGAAGCAGAGAAATAAAGCTGGTGACTGGAATTTCAGAGTCATTCTTGCAGAGTGAAACGAGGCGTTTTGCAAATGACCATCCAGTCTGTGTTTGGTCTTCTACAGGTAGGGAAGAGGATAATGTGAGCAGCGAGTACAGTATATTAAATTGAAATAAATACAAGTAAGTCATTGTTTTTATTAGGAAGCAGTATTTGGAGCTCTGGACTTTATGAAGGGAGGAAGTAAAAGTGCAAGTGTTGCATCTCCTGTGCATACATAGGAAGGCACTGTGAGATAGGTAAAAGCTGGGGTGGACTAGAAACTGGACTATGGTGTCACAGAGGATACAGTTCCCTCAGGACGTTGTAAGGGGGAAGAGGAAGAAGTGTTTGATGGTGGCCCCATGTTATGCTGAAGGTAGCAGAAATGGCAGAGGATGACCCACTGAATGCAGACGCTGATGGTGTGGAAGATGAGGACAATGAGAACCTTATCATGGCTTTGAGGAGGATGGAAAGGTGAAAGGCAGAAGGTTTAAAGGGGTCGGTTCAGCTTAGTTGGCTGGACAGCCGGTTAGTGATACATAATGCCAACAGTACGTGTTCAATTCCCGTACCCATGAGATTATTTTTGAAAGCCCCGCCTTCTCAACCTTGCCTCTTGCCTGAGGTGTGGTAATCTTCAGGTTAAATCACCAACAGTCAGCTCTTCCTCTCAAAGTGGTGGGCAGCCTATGGCCTTCTGGGATGGCACGGTGGCACAGTGGTTAGCACTGCTGCCTCACTGCACCAAAAACCCAGGCTCAATTCTGCCTTGGGTGACTGTCTGTGTGGAGTTTGCACATTCTCCTTGTGTCTGCATGGGTTTCCTTATAATGACAGTCCTGTCAACCCCAGTATCAGCCTAGTGAACCTCCACTGCACTTCCTCTAAGGCAAGTATATCCTTTCTTGGGTAGCGAGACCAAAACTGCACACAATTCTCCAGGTGTGGTCTTTCCAAAGCTATGATTGATGAAATTGGTATTTGGACCATTGCGATAGACTATACAATTAGCATGGTCAATGTCGAATTCTACAGGAACACCACTGAGTCCATATGGAAACTACAACAGTAGAAATGACTTTATGCATGCTCCTTTCCACTGCAGTTCCCTGGCTTAGCAGTTGTGTCACTGTGCGACAGCCATAATGAAATTCAAGCTAACAAACAGAAGCATAATTACAGAAAGCAAAACATAATGTGAAGTAAGACAAAATCGTTTGACCTGGCAAGCCAGACCCATAGTTTATGTACAATGGTGTTGCTACCTTTTTCTCCTGCACTTAACGTGTACCAATAAAACTCTTCCTAGTTAAATTATGTTTTATTTTCTTTATACTTTCATGAGATGTTGGTGTCACTGGTGAGACCAGCATTTGTTGCCCATCCCTAAGTGCCCTTGAACTGAGTTGCCACAAAGCTATTTCAGAGAGCAGTTCAGTGTCAATCTTATTACGGTGGATCTGGAGTCACATGAAGGCTAGACTAAGTAAAGATGCAGATTTCCTACCTGAAAGGACATGAGCAAACATTAATCAACGGTAGTTTCAATTCCAGATTTTATAATTGTATTTACATTCCATCAACTGCCATGGTGGGATTTGAATTCACGCCCCCAAAGTCTGGGCCTCTGGATTACTACTGACATTGTCACAACAGCACCATTCCTCCACAAGAACAGCTCCAATCTCCCCCATTTCTGTCTGACAGGAAGTCCAGGTTTGCACTGCTAGGTGATCTGCACTAAAAACTATCCTCTAGGAGGATAAGGAGCCGGGTGAATGGAGGGAGATTGCCAACCACTTCAGGGAGGACACTGTGGTCCTTCGGAAGGTGCAAAGGGATGGAACAAGATTAATCATAAAGCAAGACTTTTGAGCTATGAAAGCAACCTTGAAATTCTGGGTTTGAATTTGCTGGCAAGATGTAGGTGGGGATTTTCTGCCCTCGTTTTCAGCAGGCAAGAAAGCTGGAATGGGCAGAGAATCCAACTGGAGTCCCAAAAAGGCATATATGTTGGTGGAATTTCCCATTGAGATAGTCCCTGCCCCCTGCCAATAACATAATGGGGTTTTGCCACGAAAGATTAGGAACCCCATTACCTTTCATTTTTAACGTTATGAGCAAGGACTCCCCACTCTACCATTCCCATCCCCCCAAAGGCGACGGTGCAGAGGGACCTCGGGGTCCTTGTGCATGAGTCGCAAAAACCCAGCCTGCAGGTGCAGCAGGTGGTCAGGAAGGCGAATGGGATGCTGGCCTTCATAGCGAGGGGGATTGAATATAAAAGTAGGGAGGTCTTGCTGCAGCTGTATAGGGCATTGGTGAGGCCGCAGCTGGAGTACTGTGTGCAGTTTTGGGCGCCGCACCTGCGCAAGGATATTTTGGCCTTGGAGGGAGTGCAGAGGAGGTTTACTAGGCTGATACCGGAGTTGAGGGGGTTGAGCTATGAGGAGAGGCTGAATAAACTAGGCTTGTACTCGTTAGAGTTTAGAAGAATGAGGGGAGATCTCATTGAGACGTATAAGATGATGAATGGGATGGATAGGATAGAGGTGGAAAGACTCTTCCCGCTCAAGAAAGACAGTAGGACTAGGGGGCACAGCCTCAAGATAAAGGGGGGGCAGTTCAGAACAGAGTTGAGGAGGAACTTCTTCACTCAAAGGGTGGTGAATCTCTGGAATTCTCTGCCCGTTGAAGTGGTGGAGGCTGCCTCGCTAAATATTTTTAAGAAGCGGGTTGATGGGTTTTTGATAAGAGAGGGGATTAAGGGTTATGGGGAGAGGGCGGGAAAGTGGAACTGAGCCACGACAGATCAGCCATGATCTTATTGAATGGCGGGGCAGGCTCGAAGGGCCAGATGGCCTACTCCTGCTCCTATTTCTTATGTTCTTATGTTCTTAACTCCCTTCCGCCGCTGACATTACATTTGTGATTTACAATAAGTCTGGAAAACAAGGGCCATAGCAAAGGGAATCTGCCAAAGCATAGCTAAAGTACAGCCTCCAGGGGGGAAGGGAGTCATTCCTGGGCAGTAACTAACATTCAGGAGGGGAGGGGGGAGGCATGTTCATGGTGGGGGAGGGATTTTTTTTTTTAGATTGGGGTGCCCTTTAATCAGGGGCTTGGATCGCTGGCGGATTGGAACATTGTGGGACACGCTTCCAAAATTTCCTTTGACGATCTGTCAAAAAACATAGTGGGAAAAGCTGGCAATGCAGCTGGTGGGCTATACACTGCTTTTCTCACCGGAGGCAGGATTTTCCAATCTCTCCTGTCTTGTATCACAGCCACAGGTGGCTAAACAAGGGCCAGATTGGTTCTCCAGCCCTCATTGAAGTGGACAGCCAATTGGATTGCCCTGTAGCTCCATCCGTCCTGGCAGCGCCAGGATCATGTCAATGGCTGCTGCCCAAACTGCAAGAGAAGGCCCAGGATCTCCCAAACCAGTAAGTCTGGGGTATTGGCTGGGAGGTTTTGGGAAGACCAGGACGGTGAGGCATTTAGGCTCTGGACTGGTAGGGAGAAAGTGATTCCATCTCAGTGAGTTGGCCACCAACCCCCTACCCCCTCCCCCCTCCCCCAAAAATCGCAAAGGTCTACTTATGTGATTGAATCCCCTCTTCTTCCTGCACTTTGAAGAACTTCTAACCCCCATCTTCCTCCACTTTGAACAAAGAACTGGCTGTCCTCTCCTGCCCATTAAAATGTTTTACAGCGAGGGCAGTGTATTATCAGGGTCAACTGGCTTGGCACCAAGCCCAATTGACTCTTAAATGCTTATTTAAATATGGTAGCATACTGCTGATTTCACCCCCCCACCATATTAAGTGGTGAGGTTGGTTGGTAGAAGGAAGGTGGGGTCGACCCTATTTCATATGCCCCCCTCACCCAAAAACACACCCAGTAAGAGAACCTATAATAAAGCTCATAGAAGAAATCTGGCCCAATTATTTTAAAACAAAGATAAATGAAACATGCAAGTAAATAGTGTATTTGAAATTATCAGGGACAGGTAGAACATGAGCTTTTCTATAAATGAAGAAAACAGAGACTGAAGATTAATGTACTGAGATTCTATTTTACTCACTATTTGTATTACAATTAATTAAATTTGATTTTCTTTCCGCCACAACAGTTGAGTGGTATCTGCTCCCATTAACATAACCTCTAGTGGACATTGGAAAATATGATTTTCAGGGTTAGCAATGTAGCTCAAGGTTCCCTATCTTTATTCTGTGCACCTGACTTCCAAAAACTGATGCAAGAAATGGGTAAAATCCAGGTTTCTTTAATCAACAGAGGAGAGAAGAAAAAGAGGAAAGGTGGAGGAGAAAAAAATAGAAGAGCTGTAAAATTGTTAAAAATGCACTATATAAATTCTTACCTCCAATACTCTACCAGTAATGAATTTTGTGCAGCGCTCACATTTGATACCAAACTGAGAATGGTAATCAGCCTCACAGTAAGGAGCCCCATCCCTGCATGAGGGAGACATGTATTAGTACAATTATAACAATACCAAGCATTTCAAGATGGGTCTGACCATATAGTCTAACTTGCAATCTTAAATGTGGATAATTTCTGATATTTTTTAGTAGGACTAGAGTTTGCAAAAACTGTGTGAAAAATAAGAGAATTCCTCAGTCCTGATAGTGCCAGAAGCTGCTGCCTGGACTGCAAGAGAAGGAGGAAGAGGGGCCAAAACCTGCAAATCTGGGGTGGTGGGCTTCAAGAGTTTGGGCAGGTTGGGGGGGGGGGGGGGTGGGTAGGCTGCAGGTGGGTAGGGAGAAAGGGCAGGGTTCCATATTAGGCTTTCCCCACCTCACCCTGATCGGCAAAGATCTGCCTATGAGATTGGATTCCCCTTTTGTAATGACTTCAATCAGGCAATTGAGGTTGGCCTGTTAGAATATGAGCTCCTTGATTAAGGGCCAAATTATGTGCCAATCAGGGAGCCTCTTGCTTTGTACTTGACCAGGAGTGTCAGTTCCTCAGGGACTCCAAGTCTAGATTGGTAACTGTAAGCACCCTGTATGCTGTTGTCAGACTTGTAAATTAAGGGATTTTGGTGAAGGAGCTTCTGCCTCTGAGGACTTATTACACCCTTCTTCCTGCCCTTTGACGAACTTCTAAAACAATATTGGGCTGTCCCCTACTGCCTGACTGCCCACACCAAACGTTTTATGGCATGGGCAGTACTTTATCAGGGTCAACTGGCTTGGCAACAAGCCGAATTATCATTTAATTACTTATTTAATTATGATGGGCAGGCTATCAATTTTGGCTCCCCTTCTCCCGCCAAATTATTGTGGTACAACTTCCTCCAACCATCCCCAGATCCTTCCGGTCATCCATTTCTCTTCTGTGAAGTTTACTGTAATAAAGGTCTCACATATATGCAAGTTGCTGTTTTAAGTCCTTTGTGAAACTTTCAAGGAAAAAAAAATTCATAAAACTGATGACTGGAGGATAGAAGTCTTACTTTTAAAAAGACACGTGGCAAAAAAGAATTTGTTCTGATGCAGATCTGCTTTAATCAGACATCCTTTAAACAGAAAACTGCCAAACCAGCACAGCAAGTTGTACTTAAAGTGCAATGTGTGAACATGCACAAAGCATAGATATTGGGCGAAATCTAACCAAAAATCGCAGTGTTGGTTCTGGTGCGAAAAACAAGTGTTTCCAGCTGACAGCACCAGTGTGATTTCAGGCCGAATCTTAAGCTTCATTAGTGATAATTTTCACGCCCGTGAGTTTAATGCTGCTCCAATGGTGAGGGGCCAGTAAGATCAGAACTCGGAAACTCATCGGTGTGAATCACACTCTTGATTTTGAGCACACACTGTCATTCCCATAGATGGAGAGCGCAGGCTCAAAATCATCCCCATAGAGACACACAATCATTAGCTCTGAAAATCACTCTGCAGTCTCTCAACTTAAAAAACTGTCCCCAACTTATTTTCCACAGGGCAGAAAGATAAAACCACTGGGCATTACTGGAAATATGTACAACAGCACATAATCCAGATAAAACATGATTGCTAAACTACTGTCAATCTACATTGTGCTAGCACCTTGCAGCACGATGGCACAGTGGTTAGTACTGCTGCCTCACAGTGCCAGGGACCCGAGTTCGATTCCAGGTTTGGGTCACTGTCTGTTTGCACATTCCCCCCGTGTCTGCGTGGGTTTCTTCTGGTTGCTCCGGTTTCCTCCCACAATCCAAAGATGTGCACGTTAGGTGGATTAGCTGTGCTAAATTGCCCCTACTGTCAGGGAGACTAGCTAGGTTAAATGTATGAGGTTACAGGGATAGAGCCTGGGCGGAATTGTGATTGGCGCAGGCTCAATGGGCCGAATGGCCTCCTTCTGCATGTAGGATTCTATAATTCTATGAACCCCCTGACCCCACTCCACCATGGTAACTTCCACAGAAAATCTGGAATTGAGTTTTAGAGCTGAACCTAGGGAATGCTGTTTTGCTCAATCAATATTTTTTCTTATTGATCAGTATAGTTTCCATCATATTCAGCACGTGGTGAGGCTCCTGACAGTGTTCAAAGACCTCAGTATTTGTGCATGCAGCTGCAACATTCCAATGAAAAAGCTTTATACAATATGTACTTGAATGATTGAAGTTCCCTCACATTCAGGAGACACAGAAAGTGACAGAAAGCAATAAAACCAGGGTGGCAACAGTGGCTTGCACAGCAGTCGTTAGCACTGTTACCTCACAGCACCAGGGATCCTGGTTCAAAACCAGCCTTGGTAACTGTGTGGCGTTTGCATGTTCTCCCTGCATAGGTTTCCCACAGGTGCTCTGGTTTTCTCCCACAGAAATGGGAAATGTGCAGGGCTATGGGGATAGAATGGAAGTAAAGGCCGTGAGAGATACTCTTTCAGAGATTGGTGAAGACTCGATGGGCTGGATGGCCTCTTTCTACACTGTAGGAATTCTGTGGATTCTACCCTAATAATAGCACTTACATTCTGAACCATGCTCAGCTGTTAAACCTGGAAAATTTAAAGAATTAAAGACTAAAGCACTCAAATTCAATGTCAGTGCCAAAGTTGGGTAAACATTTTCTTGTGTACTGTATCTCACATTTCCAAACCAATGGCAATCATGGTTCGTCTTTAGAACATCGTTCATTGTTTCCGACAGGCAGCAATAGAAAAGGGTTGACTGTCACTTTGAGCAGTGTATTAAGTACGAAAATTGGATCCTGACTGGACACATCTTTGAATGCTGATGATGTCTCACTATTAACATTTCAGCATGCAGGAGCCACTCTGTTTCTAATTATTTTCAAAGCTACAAAAGACTAATGCTAATGCGTGAAAGAGAGTACTCTTGTTGACTATGTGACCTTAGGGGCTTCACTCAAAAAAAAGTTCAATCTAAGCTGCAAAATAATCAGCCTGACACTTGATTTTTATCTATCATGTCACAATAGTAATCCAAGGATGTCTGTGTAAGAGACAAACCCTTCAGCACAACAAGGTCATTTCAAGTTCATAGCTCAACCAGCTAATTAAAACTCATGACTAATTCAACTGTACCATTTAATCATTTAGCTTTACAGGATACAAATAAAACTGTGTACAATATACAGTATTTGGATATGTGCACTGTATTCTTAAATTCAAACTACATTGCACTATGAGGCAATGCAAGGGGTGGGGTCTGGTGGTAAAATTCAACTTGCCTTTGCACTGACACCTGTTCCCCACCAAAGTTACTTTATCTTCAAAATAATTTTGTTCCAAACTGACTTGCTGCAAAACACCGATCCAGGGAAATGAAGCACCGACATAAAACATACATATTTTCCCGACATTTTAATGGCCTACACCTTGGATAATATGTAATTTCTCAAGCTTCCAATCATATAAATGTGGAGATAGGAAAAGTTGATTTCACGTCCTCTATTTCTTTATGACATTTTTAAAAGCCATTCCCAACTCTTTCATGAAATGTCTCACCCTGCTGTGATTAGTGGCCCTTCTCAGGAGCCATTAGGGATGGAAAATAAATGCTGGCCTAGACAGCAACACCCATATCCCGTAAATTAATTTTTAAAAACTGTTGGTGCTGTTTTTAAATGGCAGCCTACTCCTGCTTGCAGAATTTAAATACCCTTTCACTGTTTATCTGACAGAAGTATTGTGTAAGACAGTAGAACTTCACAGCAGTATATCTTAGCCCTGAGAAGGACATCACTTAAGTGTGGATCTAAGCACTTCAAATTCAAAATGAACCTCCGGCACCCTCAGAATCACAGCGAGCATTTTGAGAAACAAGATCCCGAATGTTAAAGACAAGAGATGTTGCAGAGCACAGGATAGCCCAACAGTTCAGCAATGCCTCCTGGAGTGTCTTCCTCTAGGCTCTCCAGAAATAGTGGGAGATCTTGTTCTCAGCCACATGAAGGACGAAATCCCACCACCCAAACAAGGAAACTTGAACTGATCAAGGCATGGATAAGGAGCTGTGGGTTCCAGCAAAGACATCACATTCAGTGCAGGAAGAGGGGAACAGATCTTCCAATTGTAGTGAACAGCACGGTGGCACAGTGGTTAGCACTGCTGCTTCACAGTGCCAGGGACCCCAGGTTCGATTCCAGCCTTGAGTCACTGTGTGGAGTTTGCACATTCTCCCCATGTCTCTGTGGGTTTCCTCCGGGTGCTCCAGTTTCTTCCCACAGACCAAAGATGTGGGGTTAGGTTGATTGGCCATGATAAATTACCCCTTATCGTTAAGGGGGATTAGCAGGGTAAATGTGTGGGGTTACAGGAAGGGGACCTAAGTGGGATCATGATCGGTACAAACTCGGTGGGCCAAATGGCCTCCTTCTGCACTGTAGGTATTCCATTATTCTAAATAATGGTAGGTTTGAGTGAATGATGTGCACACTGTTGCAGGGTGAGCCAGAACTGATGGATCACGAAGCTGAAAAGGACAGTAAAGGTGGCCATGTGCACACTGCTCTGGTGCAGCAGATGCCTCAGGAGGAAAGGCTACATGTGGGTGACAGGCATCTGCATCTTGACCTGTGTCGTCTCAGTCCCATGAGAGTAGATATGTGGAAAAAGTCATCATGGTGGGTCCACCTCACCATGCTCTGGAGACTCACTCTCCCCTTCTGCATGCAGGAGAAAAGGGGCAACAACATCTGGGAAAGGATAAAGGAGGGAAGAAGAGAGCCAAATATTCAGACCCCAATCCTTGTTGAGGTGGAGGCAATTGAGTTTGCCAAAGAGCAGAGTGCCTGTTCCACTCCTGGTGTAGAGATCAGAGTGATGGGTGTTGAGATTGGGGAGGGCAATAGCTTTGTCTACATCTCTGGGCAGAATAGAAGCACAAAGCATACATGGATGGGAAAAAATGTTTGGAGGGCAGAGAAATTGAATAACCCCAGCTCCTAATTCATCTGTATGTCCATATGACCCAATTGCTTAGGTTCTCCCACGCAGTTCCATATGCTGCAGAGAGACTTGTAGAAGCTGATATTAAAATCTCTAAAGATCTCCTCTGAGAAAGAGGGTGCCCACACCTTTGAGGTAGCGGTGTCATACCTTTCCCTCACAGCATCCACCAGCGCTGATACAATCACCTCAGTGGAAAGCGCTCACAAATCAGTTCAGGATCACTGAAATGCAGGTCTTGTGGACGAAGGCTGTGGTTGATGTGGGTTAACAGCTGGCATTGCAGCATTGAGCAGGGAACTGCTGGCAGAGCAGCCTGAGGCAGAGAGCAGACATGCACAGACTACAGAGGAGGCCATCCAGGTCAGGGACTCTATCATTGCTCAGGCATGCGAGAGCATGGCTTTCTCCATGGAGAGGATGACGATCTTCATGAAGAGCTAAATCCAGCAAATCATGGAATGGGTGTCAGGTATGAGTGTAAACCCACAGACCATCACTGAGCTCATTAACCCATTGCAACAGTAGCCAAGTGAGAGGCAGATAGTGTGCCTAGACACCCATCCAAGTTCATCCCCAAGGGATGTGTCATTGTGCACTGAGAGGCCAGAGGAACTGCAGCCTGCCATATCAGGAGCCTCTTCTGAAGGCACTTCAAGGGTGCAGGAGCTCCCCAGTCCCTCTGAAAGTGGCCCAAATATCTCCAGTGGAAGCACTGTTGTAGAAGAGTCTCAGATTGCTCTAAACCACAGTCATCACAGGCCACAGAGATCAACTTCCATATATATAAATATATATATATGTGAAATGTTACTACAGGAAATGGACCCTTTTGTGCAATGGGGCAGAGCGAAAGCAGACACTAGATTATATGGCAAGGTGCAGCAGACAAGATGATCTGTGAAACATTTGCTGAGTCATTCTGCAGAACTCTCCTGGATGTGGGTGTTGCTGGCTGGCCAGCATTTATTGCCCATTCTTAACTGCCTTTCGGAAGGTGGTGGTGAGCTGCCTTCTTGAACTGCTGCAGTGCTTGTGGTGTAGATACACCCACAATGCTGTTGGGGAGAGGGAGTTCCAGGGTTTTGACCAGCAAAGAAACAGCCATATATTATTAAGCCAGGATACTGAGTGACTTGGAGAGGAACTTCTAGGTGATGATGTCCGTGTGTGTTTGCTACCCTTGTCCTTCTAGGCCATGGCAATCATGCATTTGGCAGGTGCTGCCTAAGCAGCCTTGCTGAGATCCTGCAGTGCATCTTGGACATGATGCAAACTGTTGCCACTGTTTGTCAGTGGTGGAGGGAGTGAATGTTTATGGATGTGGTGCCAATTAAGCGGGCTGTTTTGTCCTGGATAATATCAAGCTTTTTGAGTCCTGTTGGACCTGCACTCATCCAGGCAAGTGGAGAGTATTCCATCACACATTTGACTTGTGCTTTGTAGATGGTGGTCAGGCTTTAGAGAGTCAGTTGATTTACTTGCCACAGGATTCCTAGCCTCTAACCTATTCTGTTTTGTGGCCACAGTATTTATATGGCTCGGCCAGTTCAACTTCTGGCCAATGGTAACTTTTGGGATGTTGATAGTGGGGGATTGGTAATGCCATTGGAATCAAGGGGTGATAGACAGATTCTTTCTTGTTGGAGATGGTCATTGCTTAGCACTTGTGTTACATGCCACCTGTCAGCCCAAGCCTGAATATTCTCCAGGTCTTGCTGCATTTGGATACAGTATTGTCTACTTGATAGTGCCCTTGTGAAGCGATGACTAGAATTGTGATGTTCCTCTTCCTCAAAAGAAAGAATTTGACTGATGTCATTAGCTATATCTGGAGACGGTATCCCCTGTCACCAAAGATTCCTATGGTTACAAATGTGGTTGGAATTAATCTGTTACTTGGGAGTTCTGAAGCACATATGCATCATTGCTGCAGTATCAAGATCAGGCACAGGCCTACAGAATTTACTTCCAGTCGTTGCACACTAATTAAGCACTGATGGAATAGAATTCATTTCTGTTGACAAATGTTGCAGGCTAGTCCAACAGAGCCATATAAATACTGTGGCCACAGAACAGAACAGGTTAGAGGCTAGGAATCCTGTGGCAAGTAAATCAACTGACTCTCTAAAGCCTGACCACCATCTACAAAGCACAAGTCAAATGTGTGATGGAATACTCTCCACTTGCCTGGATGAGTGCAGGTCCAACAGGACTCAAAAAGCTTGATATTATCCAGGACAAAACAGCCCGCTTAATTGGCACCACATCCATAAACATTCACTCCCTCCACCACTGACAAACAGTGGCAACAGTTTGCATCATCTCCAAGATGCACTTCTCTGCACATATGGAAAACCAGCTATGGCTCCAAATCCCACTGATCTGTCAGTCCGGTTCTCAGATCTGTGTGGCAGCTCTCAAACAATACTTTGGTCAGCTCTCTAACGTAATGGTTTGCTGCACTCTGGGATATCCCAACCATATTAGTGGTGGATCCTTAAAAGGATCCAGAAGCATAGAAACTGAGCACAGTGGTAAGTTTGAACACCACTGGCACAGATGGGCCATCCAATCCCATTGAATTCAAGTCATCCTTCATCATGACACACAGCTTGATGACTGTCTGCCTGGAGAGATGAAGTCTTCTCCAGCACTGGCACTCAGACTTCTGTAGGTAGATTTTTTTTTAGGTTTTTCGGGTTTGTGGTTTCTCAAGACATCGAAGTACCTTTCAACATTGGCGAGAGCGGTAATAGGTGGTAACAAATTGGCCATCTGATGATAGTCACCTGGGCCATTTTCCTTTCTACTTAAAGAAATGCAAAGGGAAACTGGATGATCAGGTGCACAATCAATAGCCAATCTGATACCTCCAGGTTTTTGATTCCATATTCCCCACCATTAAAACTGATATTTTACCCCATTGCTCCCACTTCATTTAAACAGATTGTACTTACTTGCAGATATATTCCGCAGACAGGGCTTTCCCACAAGTGTGGCATTTAAAACAGCCCAAATGCCACTGCTTGTCCAGGGCTACCAAAGATTGTCCGTTTTTTATTTCCAGGCCACAGCCTCCACATTCTGCAAAAAAAAAAATCAGCAGGATTTGATTAGTTCATTTAATTTCTAATTAAAGTATACCAGAATCCTGTAAACTGGTTACATAAAACTAACATTTCATGAATGTAAACTATAGCAATTTACCATATTAAAACATCATCGTGCCATTTCAAGATTTAGCACAGCTTTCCTCTTTCATCCACTAATCACTACTGGCAATGTATTCTTTAGTTTGCTAATAACTTAACTACCCAATATCTCAATTAGACGCCTTGATTGTTTGCTTATATTGGTCCCCATAGAATGTAGAAAAAAAGAATGATAGCTTACTTGTTGTTTAAACAACTTCAGCATTTGACAAATGAAATTTGTGTGCAAGGTCAATCCTTTGTTGATGTATTTACTTATAATTATGTTTGTGTTCAAAATTATTAATCACCACTTGATGGAAGATGCCGCCTTTGCTTAATAACTTCTCAATGTTCAGTCCCACAATCTCTTCATCTGGAACTTCAGATGCATTTGATCAACTGAAGCTGGGTTGAAATTCTGTTGATATTCCCATATATTTTATGGCCTTCCTATCAAACATTATTCTATTGATGGCAAGCATAGGTTTCCATGATCCCTTAGGGGTAGGTGGAATGTAGAGTTGAGGCCACAACCACATTAGCCACAATCCTATTGAATGGCACAGGAGGCTTGAGGGGCCAAATGGTCTACTCCTGTTCCTAATTTATACAGTTTGGGATTTTCCTGATTTTAGAGGTAGGAACCCCAAAGAAATTGTATAAATGGCTATACTTATCTTCTCCTGGTTTCTGCTGATGCTACAGAGAGATATTCAGGCATTCTCTTTTAATTTCTACCACTAAATGTATAAATAAATAGTTCTGGTGCATTGTGCATTTCTAGCATACAACTATCTACTCTAATTCAATCTCTAAAGCCAATTCCTTTTAATATTTTCTTCTAATAATCCAATATTTTATCGATCATAATAAATACAACTTATAAAATTTATGACATTATGATCATTGATCACCAAAGAATCAAATTACTGAGACAATAGCAAGATCAAGGAGCTAGAACTTCAAATAGATTGTAAGTATAAGTTATCCATTTCCATATGGTCAAAAAAGTGTATTAGTTCATATTTAGCTAATGCCAAATATCAGTAATTCTCACAAATAACTTGTGACTGATGATCAGATGTAGATTATTCCTGTCATGTAAAACAAAGTGGATTTAATTTTCACTGTCATTTCAACCTTAGTTGCTAGTGGTTATTATTTTTTATAATTTTAGATCACCCATCCCTATCCAATGAGAAATATTTGTCATTTAATTTGCAGTGGCTGTTACTGAATCTCTTCCAGCATCCATGAAATCATTCTGTGATTGTGCCATATCAAAAGTAGTGAGTCGGTTGGCAAATGATACTTGTAATGTTAATTAAAATGCCTATTGGATTCTAGTGGACCTAGCTGACTACAGTCATCCAGTATCTGTATTCATTAAGGGGATACAAGTGGTTCCATTACAGTATTTTGCAGCAAGCTCAATATACCACTGCAAAAATATAGCTGACCCACCTGTCCCTCACAATACCATTATATATGAGGGGAGACAATGGCATAGCTGTAATCTCACTGGACTAGGAATCCACAGGCCCAGGCTTATGCTCTGGGAACACAGGTTTGAGTGCCATCACAGCAGCTTGTGAAATTTAAATTCAATTAATTAGAACAGCAGAATTGAAAACTAGTCTCAGTAATGATGACCATGAAGCCATCATCAATTGTTTTAACAACCCATCTGATTCATTAATATCCTTTAAAGAAGGAAATCGGCCATTCTTACTGGTGATTGTGTACTGTTCTATGTACTGGTCTACATGTGACTCCAGATCCACAGCAATGTGGTTGATCCTTAATCTTCTTCTGGAATGGCTAAGCAAATGCTCAGTTTAAGGGCAATTGGGGTTGGGCAACAAATGTCCTTGTCAGGGGATGCCCAGTTCCCATGAAAGATTAAAGAAAAAAAATCTGAAATCTGCCAATGCATGAGCTATACCTATTTGCGTTTTATATATATTTCCAATATTCTCTTCAAGGATATACATAAATTATCAATGGGAAAATAAAGAATTGGACCTAAACTGATCTATATTTAATAGCATTAAGTTACAGCAGAATTATGATGTCAGTGTTTAGAGGTAACACACTTACTTCGAGGTGAATGTTTAGGATTGGTGTTCAGAAACTGAGAGCACTTTTGGCAAACACATTCCTTCCCATTAAAAGTCACACGGTCTCCAGGAGGAAAGGGTTGGCTGAAGAATAAAAAAAGCATGCATTCAGTACAGTTTTACCACAATAAATTCAATTTAATTATCAACATTTATTACAATTCCCAAGATAATTGTCAATTACAAATCTTGCCATTCAATCCTTGACTATTTTTCAATTTAAAAATTTGTTTTCCAACCAGATCATCTTCCCTTTTCAGTGGTTAACATTGAAGATCCTGGAATTGGATCCTGCATCATCCAATCTTATAGGACCAATGGACAAAATCACTAGATTGAAGTGGAACAAAAGTTTGCACCTGAATGAGGAAGGACCAGCTTATACCTTATAGACAGCTAAAATTTAACTTGACATAACATAGTTATGTAGAACTATGGTCAAAAGGTAAACCTCTCACTCACAGTTTTCACCTACCCCAACTTCCTGCAATTCTGAACCCAATTTACAGAAGTAATCAAAGCCATTAGTGTTTGCCATTCCCCTAAACCCAAGTCAATGTTTATCTATCAACATTTCCTTTTCAATTTTCCTATGTCAACATTCACAATTCACTTCCAGCCTTTGACTACAAGGAGTTCTGCCAAACGAGTTTCTAAAGTATTTAATAACGCTGACCAACCTGTACATGAAAAAAATTTTTTGAATGTTTGTCAATAAATGTCACTTTGGTTACCCACAGAGCCTCCACCCTGTCTTTTTGTGCCACCAAGCTTGGGAAACCACATGCTCATCTGATGTCTCACTCCTATGGAGTGTGGGAATGACAGTGCTATGTCCCTCCCACCCTCTTGCCAGCCACTATTAAGGAAGGTCACTCCCTCAGCTGCGATATGGACAAGAATCCAGGAAGGACAACACAGGAAGAACTGCTTGCAAACCAGCTTTCACAACTCCTTTAAAATGAGGGGTTCTCCAACATGAAGGGATGGTAAGGTCGGCAAGTGATGCCTCCTGTCCTGAAATGACGATTCTGGGATTCCCCCAACCCTCAAGTTGAACTTCCCTGTGCCCCAAGTCCTCTTCGGTTTCCCCTGTGGGCAGTGCTAGCTACCTGAGTGCTCATCTCTGAAATCCCTCTGAGAGGTGAAAGCACCAAGTTCACGCTTCTGTAGACGCTGGCGCCTGCTGAATATCCAATGGGCGGGGTGGGGAGGTGCATGTCCCAGAGAGGGTGCTCTCTAATGACATGCTAATGTTTTAAAATGAGCTTTCTGCAATCCTGTGCTGTGTTTCATACCACTCCACCGGCGAGGCGCCGCTAAGATCAGAACTCAAACTCACGAATTGTACTCTCCGGATTTTGAGCATGCGCCATCATTCCTGCAGAGAGGCAGTGCGGGCTCAAAATCACCCCATTAGCTGTTTCACTCTCCACAGATTCTGCCAGACTAGGCTCCAACCCACCCCAATGAGTGAGAATTGCATCCTGGCACTTTTGTGACTAGATGCCATATGATTGCAACTGGGAATTTGCCCAAAAAAATCTTTGCAATTCTCTCAGGTTTTCACAATCGTTCAGCACTTAGAATGTTTTTGCTGAGATCACCGCTGATGGGTTAATCTCTATGCCTAGACAAGTTTTGCGGAAGTCACTGAAGTGTGAATAACCCTACTTGTGGTTTATGGTTACACTTCTCCAACTAATTTTAATAATGTTTGCAGTCTCTTCAATTCCAAAGTTGAAATCCAGATAATCAGTGTAACTCTATCTCATCAAAATGGCATGGATGATATCTGAACCCCATTTTCTGACAATGGCCCCAACTATCTGAAATTATTTATGAATCTATTTATCAATGCAAAGAGATGCTCTGGTCATGTGACAGAAACAGCTGGGGTTTTCTGGCCAGGATGTGGTGGATCCTGTCACGGTGCAAGTGGTGGGCCATTCAAAACTACATTGGCTTCAGTAAGTCTGAAAGATCCTGGACTAGTTTCTGATAAGGAAAATTAATAAGGCAAATTCTTCTCAGACAGAGAGAAGCATCCAGTGAAGGAAAAGGGTCTGGTCAAAGAAACACAAGTAGGCAGCATCTCAAGTTGGCCTTATCCTCTCTAGCTTAATAAGTGTACCAGGACTTCACTACAAGGTTTCGCCATTGACTGGAGTAGAACAAGTGAAATCCACCGTTATGAGCATAAAACAACAGCAAATTTGGTTTCTTGACACCCAGCCTCTTACCTTCAGTGGACACAAAGTAAAACAGGCCTGCAGTGTTTCAGGTCTTCACCTTGCGGAAAAGCAAGTATAACAGAGACCTCTGGCCTACACCTGTGCTACCTGTGTAACTACCATCTTTTTTCCTTGTGTGTTTGTATCTGTATGTTTGTGGGAAAGTGCACAGTCAGGTGTTGAATAATAAGTATTTATCCTTCTTCTAAAACTTATAAGAAATTACTTCATTTATCTACCGCTGATTATTATTACACTGCAGAGAAATAAATAAATACTTTTAAAAACACGCCATCAATAATCAGAGATAGAAAAAACTATCCCGATCATTTCTTCCCATCCATAACGCTTAGTCCCAAATTCAGCGTGGGGCTCGTGATCGGTCATGAGCCCCCGCGATAGTTGGAGGGGTTGGGGGTACCTGGGTTGAGGCTGGCTGCAACAGCAGGGACCTGAAAGTCTCTCTTTCTCTCTTTGCTTTATCCAATGTGATTAGCACTGCTGCCTCTCAACGCCCAGGACCTGGGTTCGATTCCAGCCTTGGAGTTTTCACGTTCTCCCACAGGAATAACAGATGTGTCGAGTATAGGGCTAACGGGAGGACTTTGAATAGTGTGGATGAACAGAGGGATCTAGGTGTATGTGTACATAGATCCCTGAAAGTTGGGAATCAAGTAGATAAGGTTGTTAAGAAGGCATACGGTGTCTTGGCGTTTATTGGTAGGGGGATTGAATTTAGGAGTCGCAGCGTCATGTTGCAACTGTACACAACTCTGGTGCGGCCGCACTTGGAGTATTGTGTGCAGTTCTGGTCCCCACATTACAGGAAGGATGTGGAGGCTTTGGAGAGGGTGCAGAGGTGGTTTACCAGGATGTTGCCTGGTATGGAGGGGAGGTCCTATGAGGAGAGACTGAGGGATTTGGGGTTGTTTTCGCTAGAAAGAAGGCGGCTAAGAGGGGATCTTATTGAAACATATAAGATGATTAGAGGTTTAGATAGGGTGGATAGTGATAGCCTTTTTCCTCGGATGGAGAAAGCTAGCACGAGGGGGCATGGCTTTAAATTAAGGGGGGGTAGTTGTAGGACGGATGTCAGGGGTAGGTTCTTTACCCAGAGGGTGGTGAGGGATTGGAATGCCCTGCCTGCTGCAGTTGTAAATGCGCCTAGTTTGGGGGCGTTTAAGAGATCCGTGGATAGGTTTATGGACGAAAAGGGATTGGTTTAGGTTAGTGGGTCATTGTTTTTTAACTGGTCGGCACAACATCGTGGGCCGAAGGGCCTGTTCTGCGCTGTAGTGTTCCATGTTCTATGTTCTATCTGTGTGGGTTTCTTCTGGTTTCCTTCCACAGTCTAAAGATGTGCAGGTTAGGTGGATTGGTGATACTAAATTTCCCCTTAATATCCGAAGATGCGTAGGTTAGATGGATTAGCCTTGGTGAATGTATGGGGTTATAGGGGTAGGGCGGGGGTGTCGGTCTGAGTCAGACACTCTGTCAGAGAGTCAGTGCAGACTTGGTGGGCCAAATGGCCTTCTTTTCCACCATAGAGATTCTATGATTCAATGCACTTAACCCTTTCTTGATTTCATGCGTACTGAATCGAATTGGCTGAAAACTGGCATATCTGATAGTGGGGACCTTTGCAGGAGGTTAAGATGGATCTTCCACTCTGCACTTCTGGCTGCAGATGGTTGCAAAAATTTCTGCCTGGTCTTTTGCACTCACATGCTAAGCACCACATCATTAAGGATAGGTATGTTTGTGAAGCATAGGGACCATTTGGGGTTTAACTTGATCATGTCAATGAGCTGCATTGTATATTGTTGTGAACACATTAGAAATCTAAAAGACAAAGGGACTGTGACACTGAAATAAATATCAATTCTCTCCAATGCTGTATTGAGTCTGTGCACTAATCTGCATTCATGACTGGCAGCCAACTATTACATTGTGTCCATGCTGGCTTCATCAATGACACTTGAAAAGGGCAATAAATCTTATTAAAATGATTGTGGAATTATACTCATTATTTAAAACATGCAAAAGACATTGCAGTAATCTGTAACAAGGTCATTCTCTCTAAATTCTGTGCAATTGGTGTGCGCACTAGATATTGTGATAAAGAAGTCTACCATCTCATTTTAGCTTTCGACTGATAAATAAACGATGATATGTTATCATTTCATTTATGCACACAGCAGATGAATATAAAATATCAATAAAGTGCCCATGCAGCATAGATACAGGGGAGCAGAATTTCAGCTATTTTCCTAAATTACTTTGTAGAAAGGGGGATGCTACAGTGAAGAACTCAGTGCCTTTTCAGCATTGTTTAACGGGCTCTTATAAATATAAATGATTCTGACAAGTTAAACCATTCAAACTGGTCTTCCACATGAATCTCAAAATATACAGCAATATGTGGAATTCCAGAACTGAAAGTACAATTTCAAATTTTGCATTCCTGAAGGCTGTGGGTTGACATAATAAGAGGTTTTTAAGGTTATGAAGGGGCTTGATAAGGATAGACAGACAGATAATAACGCCATGATAAAAGCAAAATACTTCAGATGATGGAAATGTGAAACAAAACCAAAAAGTGTTGGAGAAACACAGCTGACCTGAGGCCATTTGTGCAGACAGATACACAGCTAATGTTTTGAGTCCAATATGACTCTCTTTCAGAACTGGAGAGAGGTAGAAATGTGATGGTTTTAATTCTATTGAAGAAGGAGTGGCAGCTAGAAGATCAGGGATAGAGGGCAAGAGATATTAAATGACAAAGATGTGAAGGAACACAATACAAAGGGAGTGGTATTGATAGTATTAAAGCCAAATGTTTTGGTGCAGAATAGGTGTTAATAATAGAATAAAGATCGGCTCTATCTGAAAGCAACACAGCAGGATGTGTTAACCGCAGAAAAAGGGTTAGCGCTGACTGAAAGCAAAAGCATGAGAATGAGATGCAGATTGGCAGCTGGGGGTGTGTGGGGCGAGGGGAGAAAATCAAAATGCAGGACAGAACTTATAGTCTGAAGTTGCTGGAATCCAATGTTGAGTCCAAAAGACTGTAGAGTTCCTAACTGGAAGGTGAGCTGCTGTTCCTCCAGTTTGCATCATGCATCACTGGAACATCATAGTGGGTTGAGGACAGAAATGTGAGCATGAGAGCAAGGTGCTGAATTGAAGTGGCAAGGAATAGAAAGATTGGGGTTATGCTTGCGGTTTGAGTAAAGGTGTTCTGCAAAGTTGTCACCTAGTCCACATTTAGTATCCTCAGTGTAGAGGAGACCACATTGTGGGCATCAAATACAACAGATTAAATTGAAAGAAGGACCCATTGTTGCGAGTACAGTAATTGTAGATTGGTGTTAGTAAAATTGTAAAATGCAGGAGAAAAAGCATTGCATGGACCCTTTAAAAAGGTGGTACTTTTCTGGGCTTACAAAGTTTAAAAAATATAGAGTGCCCAATTTGAAACATCCAAACTGAAACATTTGTATCAAAAGGCCAAACAGCAGTATTACCAAGGCAACAGGCTTTCAACAGGCATTCAGGCTTTTGATTTTTTCAGCCAATTTAAATTAGGTACTTAGATACCAAGAACCTATAAATTTAAATTTGATGGTTTTGGTAACGTAGTACCAATCCTACCGTAGGGGATATTGACATGGCATCACAAGTATAAAAAGAAGAGGGTAGTGGGGCAAAAGCAGAAAGCAACTGCCATCTGCCAGAGTAACAGTTCTTAGCTTCATTTATATCTTAGGAGAAAGCACCATCTCAAGAGCAAAGGTACCAAAGAAGAAAGAAGAATCAACAGAGAAGGCCCAGAATATTCCGGAGGACACAAAACCTAGTTGTAATTTAGAGAGTGATTAAAATTCTACTTTTTTGTTAAAATGTGGGAATTGTATTTATCTGAACACCATTCCATTGGAATCGTGTTTGATTTGTTAACAGATTAATTAACATATCCACTGTTAGTTAGATAAATAGTTACTTGCTGATTTTAGAGTGTGTGTGTCAGGGAGTTATTTTGATTTAACCACTAAAAGTTGCTGAAAGGCAGACCGTACCACTTCCTACTCACGTTTATAGATTATGAGGCGAGGTACTCTGCTTGAGTGGTTAGTTGTTAGTTCTGAGAGGGGGGAGCAATCTCTGCTTCATAACACCATAAATCACTGCTTCACTTGGAAGGAATGTTTGGGGCCTTGGATAGTGATGAGGGAGGAGGTAGAGGAGCAGGTGTTACACGTCCTGTTATTGCATGGGAAGCTGCCGTGGGAAGGGGATGAAGTTTTGTGGGTGATAGAGTAGTGGACCAGGGTGTTACGGATGGAATAGTTCCTCCAGAATGCTGACAGATGAGGTGAAGGGAATGTGTTTTCTTGTCCCTTCAACCAGGGGCTGGGGAAAGGAAAAGGAAGAGATGTCAGAAGCATTTGCAGAAGTTGGCATCATTAGGACAGATGCAATGAAGTTGAAGAAACTGGGAGAATGGAATGGAATCCATGCTGGAACAGAGTGTTAGGAGGTGTAGTCAAGTAGCTACAGGAGTCAGTGGGCTTGTTATTGCCAGAATTGGAGACAGAAAATTCAAGGAAGGGAAAGGAAATGTTAGAGATACCCAACGTAATGGTGAGGGAGGGGCAGAAATTGGAAACAAAATTGACTTTTTATTTAGGTCCACACGAGAGCATGAAGCAACTCCAATACAATCACCAACGTACCAAAAAGAGAGTTCTGGGACGGGTCCAGAGTAGGGCTGAAACAAAGAATGTTCCACAAAGGGACAGGCCCATCTGTGTGCCCATGGTCATACCATTGATTTGGAGGATTTGAGACAAGTTAAAGCAGAAAGGTTTTTTAAAAACACAAGTTTAGTCAGGTACAGGCAGCTGGTGGTGGATGGGGATTGAGATTGTTCAGGCCTCTTCAATGAAGAGGTGGAGAGTCCTCAAATTGTTCTGGTAGGTTCAATATCCCTTCGTGGGCACCTTTTATAAAGTATAAAGAGTATAAGGAGGCCAACAGTTGAGTGTCCACTTGGTTGTAGTAGGGTGGGTGAAAAGAGGATTTATGTAGAAACATGTGTGATGTTCCTGGACATCTCATGTTGTCTATTTGAATTTATCATGCTGGATACCTAAAATGTAGATGAACCGATTAATGTATGTATGCAGGACATATGAACATAAGATATGGGTGCACGATTATGCAGGACAGATGTGCATAGTGTGCGTGCACATGTGTGGCATTTACTTGAAAAAAAAACTAATTTAGAGCTGCCTGAAGTAGTGCAGCAACAATCAAAAGAATGCTCTAACTTGAAAAATTGTATGTGAAATGCCTGCAATTTTACCATCAATATTGAATGTTGCGCGTGTGCATGTGTGTGTAGGGTGGGGGGAGTGCTGGTTTGGTGGGTGGCTGGGGATAGATTGCAGGGGGAAGTTGGGGATTATGTAAAGAGATGAGGAAATTTGGGGATAGACTGAAGTGCTTATTTGGGAGGAGTTTAAAGTAGGTGCTGGGGATGGTTTGAGGGGGTTTGAATGGTGTGTGTGGGAAGGGGGACGTTTGGTGGGTGTTTTGGGGGCTTGGTTAGCTATAGAGTTGAACTATTTTGCAAATGTAATTTTTTTTTTATAGCCACTTTCCTAACGTCAATTCATCACTCTATGATTAATTATCCTTAGAGAATCAGCATTGGGCCTCCAATTTCATAGTTGCTATAGTCACTGTCTATTGCACGCAGTTGTAATGGAATGAAGACAAAGCCTACATTTACACATCACCTTTCACCATGTCTCAAATTGTTTTATAGCCAATTAAGTAATGTTAACATAACTGTCATCGGTATAACATAAACAATGTTATCAAATGACAGAGCAGGCTCAAGGAGCCAAATGGTCATCATACGTATGTTCATATGTCATGCTGCAATGCACAAGATGAACTGGGTTAGGTGGTTGTTATCATTCATAATTATCTTGCAAAGAGGGTGGAATCATTGCTGTTCATTTTATTGTTAATGAAAGTTTACTGTGAGCAGGCTTTGTGGGGTGAGATTGCAAGGATAGAAGTGTATAATGGGCTCATAATGAATCTGTTGACCTATTTTACATTGTATATGATTCTATAGTCTTTTATATGGACTACAATCTGGTTAATTTATCTACTTACTACCAGCCCATTCTATCTTGGTATTTTTTAAGAGTTACTGAGGTATTTAAATTTTGCGATAAAGTTATGTTGGATCATTGACATTGAAGATATATTGTCGTGTGAAACAGCATTCCAGCAAAGACTTCAGACTTGCCGATCATGAAAACACAGAAATAATTGTGAATCTTTCAGTCTTTGTCCTCTGGCCTCTTAGAAGTTGCGTTGCACAGAGACATCCAAGGGCTCCAACACTTCTCACTGACCGTGAAGACCTATGTTGTTCAATCATTCCACGTTATTGCTCAGGAGTCATTTAATCTTTTTACTCTGTGAGATTATTGATACAATAAAATCCAATTGCACAACTTGCATTAGATAATTATATTGAATAATATCATGCACCGATGTAGAAAAAAGTCATGTGCAGTTTATCTGGGTTGCAAGTATTGAATCTTCCCCCCAAATATGAATTCACTATCATTGTGTCCACATGGTGCAATGTACAGAACATGTTAATGGGGGTTAAGACAGTCACTAAAATCAGTGTTGTCATCTGCTTGGTGTTAGAAATAACTAATGGGATATTTTCCTGTCAACCAACAATACTGCACAATGCTATTAAAATAAAATTTACATTTTCTGGTTTGTTTAATTGTCACAGTGGGATCGCCAATAGGGCGCACACAAACTAACACTGCATTATATCGTTGCTGTTCTTAATATTAATGGCTGCATATATATTGGATGATATTTGTAAACAGATGCCAACAATGGACATCATCATTTTACTGAAACCTTTCTACAGTTGTTTAGTGAATTGATTGGTGAATCTTGAAAGGTGAAGAAATGTCATTCATGATGAAGGGGGAGAGTTAAAGTGAGGAGGGGGAAGGAATAAGGGGCATGCAGACAGGAGAAAAAGTGGGGCCTATTATTTCTCTTCCTGTCTTCCCTGACTAATTTTATCATGGACCAATGCCTTGGATGAGAGCAAGGTCAAGTAGGCTTTTCTTCTTGTTGGTTTCCTCAGCACCTGCTGCAGACCCACCTAGACGCCACATCCTTCAAAACTCAGCCAACTCAGTCAGTAGTGGTGCTACAGAACCACTTCTCCAAATGGGCATTGAAATCCCCCACCCAGAATATATTTTGCACCCTAACCTCACTCAGTGTTTCTTCCAAGTGGTGTTCAACATGAGGAGTACTGATTCACCAGCTGATGGATGATGATGGTGGTAATCAGAAGGAGATTTCCCTGTCCATGTACAATCTGATGCCTTGAGACTGCATGGGGTCCAGGGTCAACGTTGAGGATGCCCAGGCTAATTCCCACACAATTGTATACCATGGAGCGCCATTACCAGCTCTACAGGGCTTGACCTGCTAATGGGGCAGAATATAACCAGGGATGGTGATGGAGGTGTCTGAGACACTGGGGTATATCATGATTCAGTGAATATGACTATATTAGGCTGTTGCTTGACTAGTCTGTAGGATAGCTCTCCCAATTTTGACACAAGACTTCAGATGTTAGGAAGGGTGACATCACACGGTCTAGTGGGCACAATGTTCCATTATAATTTTTGATGCCTATGTTGATGCTGGATGACGCTGTCCATTTCTTTTTATTTTTCTATAGTGATTTGGTACAACCAAGTGGCTTGCTGGCATTTAAAAGGCAGTTAAGAAACAATCACATGGCTGTGGGCCTGGAGTCATATACAGGCCAAACCTGGTAAGGACAACAGATTTCCATCCCCTAAGGGCATTATTGAATCAGATGAAGTTTTACCACAATTATTAGTTTCATGGTCATCAATATTAGGCCTAGATTTCAGCTCCACATTTATTACTTAATCAAATTCCACCTGTTACCATGATGAAATTTGAACCTGTGACCCAGAATACTGGCCTGGTTCCCTGGATTACTGATTACACTGCACCATCATATCAATCCTACAGTATTTGATTGTTTTTGTATAAGAGGTAGAAGACAACTAAAAATGCAAAAGAGCACCTAAGACTTCAACGTAACTCGCACTGAAGACTTCAGCAGCTAAGTACTAGTGTCCAATAGGAGGCAAAGCTTTTACTCAGCCCTTTCCCTCCATTTACCAAATAAAAGCCATTCCTACCACTACCACGGATTGATCCAGCTTCACCTAACATTCCAGGGAGATGAGAATGGAACTGAATTGGACAGGAGCGAAATAGGCAGAAAATCCAGCCCTGTTCTCCCTTCAACAGCATTTGATGTGACATGGGAGTGGATTTCAGACAGGTTAACAGAGGAAAAACTACTGCTCTGAGTCAATGGCCAATCTGGGTTTGTAATGTAAATAAGATGTTGATATAAATTTGTAAGATACGCTAGTTGGTTGCCTTTTGCACTTATGCTAAAAGGAATATTAGTCTTAGTGTATTACCTAAAATTATTTACTAAAGTCTCATTTGAATATTGAAATTTGATTGGCTGGGCGATTTGATTTGGACCCTGTCATAATACTAGTATGATGACACACTGCACTCAGTCACGGATAGTAGGTAAAGGGGAGCCCGGTGCGTAAACAGGCACTGTGCTTTTACAATCCTCTTAGTAACATGGTCTAAGAAAATTTGTAATTCAGAACTACTCCATTTAAAAGTTATAATGAGTGGTCCACTTCTGAGTATAAAGGTGAGGAAACATTGGATAAGAGAACTGAAATCACTGAATCGCCAACTTTGCCTTTAAACACGAGTCCTTCTTCCGCAGAAGCAAATGGATATAGCTGATACCAATAGAGCGGATAATCAAAGGATAAAGAGTTTCAAGAAAAAAGGGCGGGATCTGGAGACTGTGAGACGACAACAAAATGAGATCGTTGTTGAACTAAGAAAAATCAAAAGGGATGAACACTACTTAAAGCGAAGGAATGTATTAGTAGGAAATGAAGAAATTGATCCTGATGGTGATATTAGAGTGCAAAATGTATCATTAGTTGAAATAGTAAAAAATGCAGCCAGTGAAAATCAAGAAATCCAGCTGGGAGGAGTGCAAGCTGCAAGAGAGCTGGTATCCAGTGATTATGCTCCTCAAATAGGTGATTTAATCAATTCTGGCATTTTTCCAATTCTTATACATTGTCTAGAACAGGACCACAATCATCAATTGCAGTTGGAAGCAGTGTGGGCTTTAGCAAACATTGCTTATGGTCCTTCAGAGCACACAGAGGCTGTGATTAAATCAAATGCTGTTCCACTCTTAATAAGGCTGCTAAGCTGTCCTCATCAGGATGTATGTGAGCAAGCACTTCTGGCTTTGGGCAACATCATAGCCGACGGGCCTAAATGCAGAGATTACGTCATTAGTTTAGGAATAATAAAGCCCGTGCTTTCTTTTGTCAACGTTTCAGTCCCCATTCCTTTCCTCCGCACGGTAACCTGGGTCATTGTTAATCTCTGCCGTCAGAAAGACCCCCCTTTGCCAAAGGAGACTGTTCAAGAGATTCTTCCAGCTCTGTGCGTTCTTGTTCACCACAAAGATATTCATATCTTAATAGATGCTGTTTTGGCCTTGTCCTACATAACAGATGCTGAAGATGAGCAAATCCAGACTGTTATAGATTCAGGAATAGTTCCTCATTTGGTGCCTCTTTTCAGCCATCAAGAGGTCAATATTCAAACTGCATCTTTGCGAGCTGTAGGAAATATTGTAACTGGCACTGATGAACAAGCACAAGTGGTGCTGAACTGTGGAGCTCTTTCTCATTTCCCAGCATTGCTAACTCATCCTAGTATGAAAATCAACAAGGATGCTGTCTGGTTTCTTTCCAATGTCACTGCTGGAAACCAGCAGCAGGAACAGGCAGTGATTAATGCTAACCTTGTTCCTTTGATTGTAAACCTCATGGAAAATGGAGATTATGCTACTCAGAAAGAAACTGCTTGGGTTATAGCCAATCTAGCTAATTGTGGCAGGAAAGAACAGATTGACTACTTGATCGAACAGAATGTAGTAGTTCCTTTTTGCAAACTGCTGACACTCCTGGACCCTCAGATAATTATTGTGGTGCTGGATGGGTTAAGTAATATCCTAAATACAGCAAGTGATAAAACAGAATTGGTAGCAAACTCAATTGAAGAGTGTGGAGGTCTGCAAATGATTGAACAATTACAACTGCATGAAAACGAGGAGATATATAAACTGGCATATGATATCCTTGATCAGCTGACATCAGAAGAAGGTGAAGATGCTATTCTAGTGCCAGAAAAAATGGAAGATACAAAACTTGGTATCACTTCTCCCACAAGCAATCCAGAAAAAGAGCTCCACATCTAGAGGGGTGTACGTTCTGGAGTTAATGAGATGGAACACATGATCAATCTTGCTTACTTCCATTGTTGCATCAAATTGAAGAGCTGTTCTATAGATTGAGTTTGACATACTTGAAAATCTTAAACTTAACTAGACTCCTCACTTCATGTCATGGTTACTTATTAAGAACGAAAAACCTCTGACTACGGAGTTGTCCCTCTACATACAGATGAATGTAAATGTAGACAGGCCTAGTTACCAACCACAAGTCAACGAATAAAGTCCAGGAACCAGCAACAAAAGTTTGTCTCTATTTATACTAAACAGATATTGATGAGTTTAGGCAATTTAGTTGTACTATTCATATTTTATTGTGTAAGGTAATTTCAGAGAAAAATGGATGGAAATACCAGTGAAGAATCCCTAACTTAAGTATGAAACAATTATTCTATCCCTTCCCCTACTTTTTGTCCAGTGATAACTCAGAGATAATGTCCCATGATTCCCATGGTTCATGAAGGGAAGGTCATGTTTGACTAATTTGGTGGAATTCTTTGAGAACATTTCATGTGCAGTGGACAATGGGGAAGCGGTGGATGTGGTGTATCTGGATTTCCAGAAGGCATCTGACAAGATGTTGCACCAAAGACTGCTACATAAGATAAAGGTGCATGGTGTTACGGATAATGTATTAGCATGATTAGAGGATTGGTTAACTAACAGAAAGCAAAGAGTGGAGGTAAAAGGGTGTTTTTCTGGTTGGTGATTAGTGACTAATGGTGTGCCTCAGGGATCAGTGTTGGGGCCACAATTGTTTACGATTTGCATAGATGTTTTGGAGTTGGGAACCATGTGTAATATGTCAAAATTTGCAGATGACACAGTGGTAGAGCAAAGTGTGCATAGGATGCTGAAAGTTTGCAAAGGGATATAGATAGTCTAAGTGAGTGGGCGAGGGTCTGGCAGATGGAGTACAATGTTGATAAATATGGGGTCATCCATTTTGGTAGGAATAACAGCAAAATGGACTATTATTTCAACGGTAAAAAATTGCCGCATGCTGCTGTGCAAAGGGACCTGGGTTCTTTGCGCAAAATCATAAGTTAGTGGTTTGCAGGTGCAACAGGTAATTAAGAAGGCAAATATCCTTCATTGCTAGAATGATAGAGTTTGAAAACAGTGAGGTTATGTTGCAGCTATATAAGGTGCTGGTGAGGCCACACCTGGAATACTGTGTACAGTTTTGGTCTCCTTACTTGAGAAAGGATATACTGGCACTGGAGGGGGTGCAGAGAAGATTCACTAGGTTGGTTCCGGAGTTGAGGGGGTTGGCTTATGAGAGAGACTGAGTAGACTGCGGCTATATTCATTGGAATTCAGATGAGGGGAGATCTTATAGAAACATATAAGATTATGAAGGGAATAGATAAGATAGAAGCAGAGAAGTTGTTTCCACTGGCAGGTGAATCTAGAACTAAGGGACATAGCCTCAAAGTAAGGAGAAGCAGATTTAGGACTGAGTTGAGAAGGATCTTCTTCTCGTAAAGGGTTGTGAATCTGTGAAGCAGTTGAGGCTATCCCATTGAATGTTTTTAAGGCAAGGGTAAATAAATTTTTAAATGTAAAGGAATTAAAGGTTATGGTGAGTGAGCGGATAAGTGGAATTGAGTCCATGAAAAGATCAGCCATGATCTTATTGAATGGCAGAGTAGGCTCGAGAGGCCAGATGGTTTATTCCTGCTCCATGTTCTTATGATGATGCTGTACTCAATGGCTAACTTGGCAATGATCACTGAATTTCTACTTTTGCCTGTATGATATTTCTTTTGCCTGTATGAAAGGTGTATAAAAGGTTCAGTGAGCTAGGAGATGTTAAGGATCTAGAGGAGTCTAAGGCTTGTAGAAAGGAGCTTAAAAAGGAAATTAGGAGAGCCAGAAGGGGTCATGAGAAGGCCTTGGCAGGTAAGATTAAGGAGAATCCCAAGGCCTTCTACAAATATGTGAAAAGTAAAAGGATGAGAAGAGAAGGGATAGGACCTATAAAAGGTGAAGGGGGAAAAGTCTGTGTGGAACCAGAAGAAATGGCAGAGGTGCTTGATGAGTACTTTGCCTCAGTATTCACGGTGGAAAGTGATCTGGGAGGTTGTACTACAGGTTTGCGGCAGTCTGAAAAAATTGAGTATGTGGATGTTAAGGAAGAGGATGTGTTAGAACTTTTAAACTCTATCAAGATAGACAAGTCGCCGGGACTGGATGGGATGTACCCCAGGTTACTGTGGGAGGTGAGGGAAGTGATTGCAGAGCCCCTGTCGATGATCTTTGGGTCATTGATGGAGACAGGAGAGGTTCCGGAGGATTAGAGGATTGCGGATGTGGTTCCTATTTCCAAGAAAGGGAACAGGGATAGCTTGGGAAATTACCGACCGGTGAGTCTGAACTCAGTGGTTGGTAAGTTGATGGAGAGGCTTCTGAGGGACAAGATTTATGAGCATTTGGAGAAGTTTATAATGATCAGAATTAGTCAACATGGTTTTGTCAAGGGCAGATCGTGCCTTACGAGCCTAGTTGAGTTCTTTGAGAATGTGACTGAGCACATTGACGAAAGAAGAGCGGTAGACGTGGTTTACATGGACTTCAGCAAGGCGTTTGATAAGGTCCCCCATGCAAGACTTCTTGAGAAGGTGAGAGGGCTTGGGATCCAGGGGGCTTTGGCCTTGTGGATCCAGAACTGGCTTGCCTGCAGAAGGCAGGGAGTGGTTGTGGATGGGTCTTTTTCTGCATGGAGGTCGGTCACCAGTGGAGTGCCCCAGGGATCTGTTCTAGGACCCTTGCTGTTTGTCATTTTCATAAATGACCTGGATGCGGAAGTGGAGGGATGGGTTAGTAAGTTCGCAGACGATACGAAGGTTGGTGGTGTTGTGGATGGTCTGGAGGGATGTCAGAAGTTGCAGCGGGACATAGATAGGATGCAAGACTGGGCGGAGAAGTGGCAGATGGACTTCAACGCGGATAAATGTGCAGTGGTCCATTTTGGCAGGACCAATGGGATGAAGGAACACAATATCAAGGGTAGGAGTCTTAGCTGTGTTGAAGAGCAGAGGGATCTTGGGGTCCGGGTCCATAGGACTCTTAAATCGGCCTCGCAGGTGGAGGATGTGGTCAAGAAGGCGTATGGTGTACTGGCCTTCATTAATCGAGGGATTGAGTTTAGGAGTCGGGAGGTAATGCTGCAACTTTATAAGACTCTTGTCAGACCCCACTTGGAGTACTGTGCGCAGTTCTGGTCGCCTCACTATAGGAAGGATGTGGAAGCTATTGAAAGGGTGCAGAGGAGATTTACAAAGATGTTGCCTGGATTGGGAGGCATGCCTTATGAAGATAGGTTGAGGGAGCTGGGACTCTTCTCCCTGGAGAGACGAAGGTTGAGAGGCGACGTTATAGAGGTTTATAAGATGTTGAGAGGAATAGATAGGGTGGATTCTCAGAGGCTATTTCCCAGGGCTGAAATGGTCGCTACGAGAGGACACAGATTTAAGGTGCAGGGAAGCAAGTGCAGAGGAGATGTTAGGGGTAAGTTTTTCACTCAGAGGGTGGTGAGTGAGTGGAATCGGCTGCCGTCAGTGGTGGTGGAGGCGAACTCGCTGGGGTCTTTTAAAAGACCTCTGGATGAGTATATGGGATCTAATGGGATTGGGGGTTATAGATAGGTCTATGGCTTAGTAGGTATAGAAATGATCGGCGCAATTAGTGGGCCGAAGGGCCTGTTTGTGCTGTAGTGTTCTATGTTCTTACTCCTTCAAAATCGCCAATTTATTTTTCTTTTGTGGATTGTCCATCTTACAAACAAGGCCTGGAAGTTCTGTGAAGGTTTTCCTGATCTCCCAAAGATGGCGGGAGCTTGGCAGGCACTATTAAGAAAATCATATAAACAACAATTTTCAGACATTTATGAATATTCCTGAAACTAGCATGGTGCAAATTCACCAGAATTGTATGTTTCAATGAAATTGCAGTTTTCTAAATGTATGGTGTAACAAACTCAAGGGGCTGCATGTTCTTGTTACTATATTCTCTGAATATTCTACCAAAATTATTGTAAGGAATCAGGAGATGCTCTGTGTAATTTTAGGGCAAGGGTGTCAGAATCATTGCCCATGCAGTTTCAGTATATGTCTACTTTCTGCAAGAGAAATGACAAAACTAGATCAGTTATAGCAACTGTAATTCCAATACTTCCAGCAAAAGTTGTACGTACAAACAATAGTTTTCCTTCATACACGTTGGCACCTACAGTATTTTCTATTGCTTATAGTATGAAAGGTTATTAACCAATACTTTCTATTGCTTATAGTATGAGAAGATATTAACCATAATTAAAGCAATTGTTGTTCTCATGTGATCCTTGCTGATTCCAAAACACTTCTCAATGGCTATTCCATGTGTGAGAAGCTCATGTACTTCTTTATCACCAGAAGTGACATTAGCTTCCTTTGCTGCTTCCCCTCTGACCCATATCCATTAAGCTAAACTTTCTTGCATGCTATTGTCTTGATCTTGCACCTCTATCTCTCTATAGTTACTCCATTTTCCTCCATGCCCTTATTGAACACATCTTGACATGAAATCAAGCACCGTGCTCCCTTGGCCCCTTTCCCATTAAAATGTGACCACCCAAATTCTGTTTCTTATAAACAATCAACATTCCTCAAGTACTGTCCCCCTCCTTATCATTTTGCCTCAAGGAACCTCTGTTGACCCTGGAGTACTTGCAAGGCCATCTTTAATCTCCCTACTCTCTGCAACATTCCTGAATGTGTTGTCATTGCCAAAATCGATGCCTTTCTCCTCTGTTGCTCTATCACTGGTTTCATCTCTCCCACAGTGAAGCGTCCCTTCCATTGTTTTGAAATATCCATAACTGAAGTTGTAAATTATATTCTTTGTAATAGTGCATGTTTTTCATCTATCCTTTCTCACCTTAACCTCACTCAGTTTTGGATGTAGTTTGATCACATGATATTTGTCATACAATACCTCTCTCTCCATTTTCCAGTTCAATGGATCGGCCCAACTTGGTTCCACTCTTACCTATCCAGTCATAGTCAGAGCATCTTCATTAATTGTTTCTCATCCTGCCCACCCTTTGTTAACTCTGAAGATCGTCAAGAATTCAGAGTCACCTACATTTACTCCTGTGAGTGACATTATTTGAAGACCTGATATCAGGTTCAAAATATATGCTGTGAACATGCATCTCTTTCTCTCCACAATCTCTCAAAAACCCTTCAGCAGCTTTGCAATGCAAAGAAATGCTTGTTTGGAGTCCTTCTTGTGATGGTTAAATATTTCAACAATAACTTGCATTTAGAAAGCAAGTCCCTCTTCCCATTGCCACATTGTTAATTCTGAAATTCTGCAAAGATCTATCCTTGGTCCATTCCTGTTTTATATTTAAATGCTACTCCTTGGTGAACAAAAAAGTGAGGTGGAACTAGATATTATCAGTGTGCATGTGGAATCTGGCATTTACTTTCTAAATTTATTCATCAAATGTTCTTTTTTGCAGCAATTAGTGGTTTAGAATGGACTAATTGAAATGCGGTGAAAGCAGATTTAATGGTCACTTTCAAACAGGAATTAGGTAAATACTTGGAAAGGAAATATTTGCAAGGCTGTGGGGGAAGAGCATGAAGCAGGCTTAAATTGAATAGATCTTGGAAAGAACTGGCGCAGAGGTGAACTGCCTCCTCCTGTGATTCCATGTGACCCACAGATGATCTGTAGAGTTACAGAAGTCGTCTTCGCATTTGTATTCAATTAGTCTATTAATACAATTAAACATCTTCAAATTTTAAAATTCTCAGCCTTGTTTTCAAATAGCCTTGCTCCAAGATCCTGTATTAATAGACAATTAAATGGGCACGGGGCAAGAACAGGATAACGGAACTAAGCAGACAACTCATAAGAAAATGGTGACGCACATTTTTTTCTGCACTGTAAAATTCTACAAACCTGGAATTCTGATCAGGTTACAGTAGTAGTAAACTTAGTCTCCAATCAGATAACTTTAATTGGAATTAAACACAATCCTGTTAGGATTTTACCCATTTGTGCCTTTATCAGAGGTTCTATTTGGGAATGTGTGCAGGTCTTCTGCTTGCTCCCTCAGGGCTACGTCATTATTTCTGCCCGAATGCCTACAGTTGAAAACTGCTAAGAATTTTAATAAGGTTCAGGATTTACTTTAAGACCACTGTAGCTTTTTGATGAAATTGGACCTAAACTACTTTGCAGTGAATCTTCTCCTGGCTTCCTCTGAAACACTGCCACTCTAGCTGCCATTTAAGGATGGAAAAAAAATCTCATGTCCTGAGTATTTAGATAATCCAGACCTGTAATTTAAGATGTGGTCCAGGTCTACCTCTCACCAACATAGGATTCATGCTAACACTCTTTTGCCAGCAAAACAGCCAGTGTAGAATTGGGTAACTTTTGATTATATTTCCATGCATTGAATTCATGCATTCTCAGGACCTCAAATTCGTGGAACTTTTTCACTTCACCGTTGTACTCTATCTACAAGTCAACATATTTAAAAAGATCCAATTTCAGTGCGCTTCTGACTAATATCATCTCTATTGTTTTCAACCCATTGGTCTAAGAGCCTTGGTCCTTCACCTTGGTTCCTTAAATGTTAAAAAATTGCAATGAAGCAAGCCAAAATAATATGACTCTCATGTCTGAAGTGGTACATGTCAACACCAGGTTTTAGTCCAACCGATTTATTTGATAGTAAACTCACAAGCTTTCGAGGGGACTCGAGAGGGAAAGCTTGTGAGGTTACTATCAAATAAATCAGTTGGACTAAAACCTGGTGTTGTCAGACTTTTTACTGTGTTTACCCCAGTCCAACGCCGGCACATCCACATCACGTGGTACATGTCAACACATCTCACAGCATACGCAAGGCATGGAGCTGAGATATAAAAAGAAAATGGGGAGGGAATTTTCCAGCCCCTCTCAACATTTTTCCAGTGGCAGAGGCAGCTCACCATTGTCTGCTGGTGGGATATTCCAGTCTATGGCGTTTTGTATGGCTTGCACCCTCCGGTGGAAGGGCTCAAAAATTAAGCGCAAAGTGTTGACTAGTTTGTTTACTGGACAGATTTTATATGCAGCAGGAAAGGAGGTCAGAGTCTGGAGCAGAGGGCAAATGTGATAATAAAAAGAAAATGCTGGAAAGACTCAGCAGTTGAAGCAACATCTTTGGCGATACAGAGTTAACGTTTCAAGTCAATAACTTTTCATTGGAAGCTAACTGAACAGCCGAGTATTTCCAGAATTTCCTCTTTTTATTTTTTATTTGTATTATAGTATTTTGCTTTTGAACAAACATGGTAAATATATTGTTTGTAAATTTATGGAACTTAAGCTCAGCAGATTCATCTTTTCTAGGATAGATTATGGAGAAATATTATATCCACAGTCATGAAATCACAAGACTAAATTACTAGACCACGAGGTAGGAAGTGAGGCTGAACAAGGAATCCACAGTAACAAAATCAGCAGTAGGTTTCAATCAACTTCAGCGAACAAGTTACGCTATCACGTAACTGCCCCAAAACACGTTCCAATTTTGAAGTAACAAAGTTTTCAAAAGCAAAATGACTAGGTGATATTTCTGTTGCTTGTGAAAATTAGTCAAAGCTAAGTTAGTCAAAGCATTAAGCTCCTTTGTCATCGATAGGGTCTCATCTGAGTTAACATAAGGGCCAATTTCATGCTCCCAATGGCAAGTGGTGCTCACAGGGAGTAGTATACATGGTGAGAAATTTTGAGTGCAAAACTGATTTTCCATCCAGTCGATTAGAGGTAATTGAAAACATGACAGAAAACATATGACATTGATGTTTGTGGTTATTTGGGACATAGAAAAACCTGGTCTAACATAACTGGCATACCAAGAGGCAAGCCACATAGTTCCCATAATTTAATACATTTTCAAGAATCCTGAACGAGAACAATACCTGGTACAATGTTCCACATAATGACAGCTATATTGTGTGTGGACATTTTGGATCGATATAGAATGTGGGATGTCGTCACAGTGGCTCTTATGTTCCTACTGCAATAATGGAGGTCTGCCCTCAACCCAGAGCCAGTTGCAAAAATTCACCTTCAAAGCACCTCTGTCTTCCTTTTGATGATTTCTCTCTTGCTAATCACCATGAAAAACTAATCTCTTCCATTTACTTATTCAACCACTGGGAGCCGAAAGAGGAAATTGATCTGTGCCTTAATATGAATGGGCCTCACTTCCACTGAACAGAAAATTCAAATAAAAACTAAGAAAGCAAAAACAAAAATGACTAACAATTACAAACTTGTTTATAAGTGTTATTACAGCTTAGCCAGTTCTAATGCAGACAATGGAGCTCACAGCCTTGTGTACATTCTTACATTACAGATGCTAATTTGTTGCTTAGCAACCACAAAACAGCAAGATAAATTCTAATTAATGAATCAAATAAATCAGACAACTAGCAAAAGATTGGCTATTGTTGCCTGATGATGTTGAAACTTATGACCTATATTTACTACAGCAATTATGTTCCCATGCCTCTATATATAAAATCTGGTATCATTGTTATATATATTGCATCTTATTACAGAACATACAGGAATAGCCCAACATTAAAATCCATGAAATGGAATGTATGACCTGGAATTACACTCCAAATCAAACCGAACAATATCCTATTGGTTAATTTGTGATATTTATTTATGTATGTCACAAACATGTAGCATAGATATCTATAAAGGTTTGTGGAACTTCTGAGTAAGTCATGATGAACTTCTGCATTTCTTGAATTAAAACTCCAATTATATATACACATACACAAAATATTGTAAAGAATGTTTACAAATCTAACATTTCAATACCATACGTGATCATAAAGGATTATAGTTGAGTAGTTCCGAGAGCCTTCAACCCCTTCTTCAGGTGAGTCTGTTGGAGCCAATAGAAGAAAGATTGGGACCTATGCCAGGTTGTACAACCAATACCTCTATGTGGTCTTAATAATTCTAAACTGAACCTTTCTCTTGTAGGCCTTCATATTACCATAATTCTGTTAGAAATGATTTTCTTACCTGCAAACAGCACAGACAAAGCACTTTGGATGGTAGGTTTTTCCCAGAGCTGAAACCACTTCACCCTCTATAAATTCATTACAGCTGAAGCAGCGGGTTCCATACAGTCTCTGATAGTCAGAAGTGCAGATATATTCCCCTTGCTTCACAAAAAATCCACCCTCGGCCAAGTCACATCCACATACTGAAACAAAAACATACATAGAGATGAGCTTGAATCCAGGTTTGAGCTGTATTTAACACTATCCTGAGCTCTTATTTACTCCAGTTGTAAAATGTCACAGAAGAGCAGAACCATTCTGTGGTGTAGGAAGCGGCTGGTACAAAGGAATTAAATTCCCCCAGAAAATAGGGCACACATTTGGCCTAATGGCATATTCTCATCATATTCTCATAACAGTCAGAAGAAGTGAGGTAACTGAAAACATGAATGGCTGTCTTAGGAATGGCTGCCCTTTCGTACCTTCAACTTCCAATGTTAATAAATAATGTCCCAGAAATTATTATTTTCTGCTCTTGGGATGAGGAAATTAGTTGAATCTGTTTTTGATGTAATTTATTCTTTAATTCCATATCAACAGAAAATTAATTATTTCTAACCTAATAGGTCCCTACAGACGTCAATAGTGGCGAGACATGATCAATAATTTTGCACCTGAGCCTAAAATGCAAGTCTCCAAGGAATTATACCTATAAGTACATCTCCTAGAAGTAAAATTGAGTAGGATATATTAGTTAACTGGTGATAGTAACATATTTCCCACTCCCCAAAACCTGAAAATAATATTCCACATAAATTTGGATTACAACACATAATATATCATCATTGTTCCTTGTTTTCATAACTAATAAAGGTAAACAAAATAAAATTCATCAAATCACAAGCTCTGATATATTAGAATGTACTGCTATAAACATCTTCTTTATAACTGAAACAGACAAAAATATGTTTTACTTTTGAGTTATGAATGATTAAGGAAATGGCAAGATTGCTTTTACAATTCTTATAAAAATTGTAAAGGTGTTGAAGAGAAACAACATCATATGATGTCTGAAAGAAATTAAAAAAAAACAACTGGGAAGAAAAGGATTGCACTGTGAAAATGGTGAAGCATCATATAATAAATTGATGTGTTACATCTGCAAAACCTTGTCTCAAAGGTGTCAACATAGTTATTTCTTCTTTTTCAAAAAGTGCCATGTATGTTCACATGACAAAGACTTCAACTGCTTTGGTCTCAAATTCTGAAACAAATCGGCAGGATAGAGGAGTTAGAATGCTTGTGTTTCATTGATAACGAAAATTATATTTACAAAGCACCTTTAACGTACTAGAACATCTCAAGGCACTTCACAACAGCATTACAAAGCAAAATATGATGTATATGAGGAGGTATTAATTCAGATAACTAAAAAGTTAGACAAGGAGGCAGGTTTTAAGAAGTGTCTTAAAGGAGAGAAGTTAGCTATCAAGGCAGAGAAGTGTATGGAGGGCATAAAAGATCAAGGGTGATTCGATGTGGCTTGAATCAACAAAGGTTTTAGCGCCAAACAATATGAGGTCAGACAAAATTACAATGCAACTTCTCTCTCGACTCCCTGGTGCCAACTGCAAGTCCCTCCTTGCCGTAGTACAGACTCTCCTGCCAATTGGCTCAACTTCCCACCATGACGATCCATAGGGTCTAGACTGATCATGTGGCCCTTAGGAAACAGAATCTCCCCCATCCCCCTTAAAGGACCACAGTACCAAATTATCTTTACCCTAAAATCTAAAATATACCAATGGTGGATCGAAGAACAAGATTAGTAAGGTACACATATAGTATAGGCTTTAAATAAAAAGGGCAACAGAAAGAACCACTGGAAAACTCAAAGATTTAATCAGTCCGGGAACTTCCAGGCTCTGTAAAACTCAGGTTTTGGGGAGTGGGAAATACGTTACTATCACTTGCGGTTGGACCTTCTAAATTTAAAGGGCCAGACTGGACAGATGAGAGAGGCAGACTCATGAAACCAGGATCGAGTGGCTCTTTAGCAGCTTCTGGCTTCTCAGTCTCCATATCCACTAGTTGCTCCTTTTCCACATTCTCAACTGAAATCCCACTAACCAGTCCTGGTATCTTCAAACTATCTGTAGGTGTTGCCAATGGATCCTCTGTATCTGTTACTGCTCCTTTCCTTAAGTGGCCCACATGTTTCCTGAGCCAACAGCTTTGCATCTCCATGATGTAGGAAACAGGTCCTGTTCTCTCCACAATTCTACCAGCCACCCACGCCGGGCCTGTTGCAAAATTTCTTACCATTTCTTGGCCAGGCCATTCCCATCGATGCAATTTCACCGGTGGTGGTTGCTCCTGCATCATTTATGGCCAGGCATTTACTAGGCTAAAACCAAAACCACTACAGTGCAGAAGGTGGCCATTTGGCTCATCGAGTCTGCACCAACCACTATCCAGGTCCTATTCCCGTGCATTTACCCCCGTTAATTCCCCTGACACTAGGGGGTAATTTAGCATGGCTAATCAACCTAACCCACACATCTTTGGACTGTGGGAGGAAACCAGAACACCCAGAGGAAACTCACACAGACACAGAGAGAACGCGCAAACTCCGCACAGACAGTGACCCAAGGTTGGGAATTGAACCCGGGTCCCTAGCACTGTGAGGCAGCAGTGCTAACCACTGTACAGCTGGTCCACTTCACTTCTCAATATTTAGTTATATACTATGACTAAGAGGCTATAACAATGACTCTTTAGTGGGGCGGTATGGTGTTTAAAACCTAACTGACACTTTGAAGAAACAAAGTGAAATACAAATCAACAGACTGATTTATAAGACAAATAATAAATGCACAAATCGGATAATTTTTGTCTTTACTACCTGTCAGTAAACTGTTTTCAAAGGAATGAAAATTAAGCAAATTCTACAACTAGGGTGCAATCTTCACTGCCAGATTATTAGCCAGGTGGCAAAGGCATGTCATCTGCAAAATAATATTTAAACTCAATCTTACATTAACTGAACTCAATTCCATGGCAACCTTTGCAAGATAGCAAATCAAAATGCTTACCTCTCCCCTGACCTTTACCACTGAGAAGGACCGCAGCATCCATGTGCAAAAACACATTGGGCGGCATGGTGGCATAGTGATTAGCACTGCTACCTCAGAGCACCAGGGACCCAGGCTCAATTCTGGCCTCGGGTCACCGTCTGTGTGGAGTTTGCACATTCTTCCTGTGTCTACGTGGGTTCCCATAGGTGCTCTGGTTTCCTCTCACATTCCAAAGATGTACAGGTCAGGTGGATTGGCCATGCTAAATTGCCCCTTAGAGTCTGGGGAATTAGCAAGGTAGCTAAGTAGGGTTACAGGGATAGGGCCTCGGTGGGATTGTGGTCGGTGCAGATTTGATGCACCAAATGGCCTCCTTCTGCACTGTAGAGATTCTATGATTCTATGAACACCTTAACCTTCAAAATCCTTTCCAGGTAACATACCACCCTTACTTTTGAATATTTTGTTATTGCTTGGTGAACATCCTATGTAATTCCACGTGGATACACAGCCATCGTAAGGACTTTCTAAATCAAAAGAATGCCCACCACCATTTCACGGCAACAAGGAAGCTATTAAAGTTGCCAGAGTGGCCTGCATGTCATGAATAAACAAAATTAGAAAGACTACCACCCTTGTAGCTGAGGGTTCTCTGCAACTAAGCTATGCTGTACTCAAATTAAAAGATCATCATAAAATAATACTCACAAGTCAACCTGAGCTTTTATAATCTCAGGGTGTGGTAATGTAGCAAGTATCATTACAGCGTCTACAAGCCGTATGTAAAAGGCGCAATTTTTTATGCACTGAAATTAATGGTTTTTTTTAAAATATGAAGAACAACTAAAATCCTATCATGGAAAAATAGAACATGACCATTTTTATTTTTGTATATTTAGTTTTTTTGCCAGATCTCAAAAATTATCCTTAAATATAATAGAATGCCAGTGCTGTGTTTTATTTTGATGTGAAGGTGGTGAAATTCTGCTCTGTAAATAGTGAAAAAATGCACACAGTAAATAAGTGGTAAGAGTATCTATCCTATAATTTTCTCAGCATGTTTCAAGTACATGGTATCATTATGACACTGTTAAGCAGTTATGCCTTTTGACCACAATACTCAGGTCAAACAGTATTATACAATGCTACAACACAGAAAAATGCCATTCAGTCCATCAATTCTGTCCTGCTGTTTTTCTCCTCAAGCTATCAAGTCTAATTCAACTTTCTACCTGGCCTATGCCCACATCCTTTAAATATTACTTTTACTGGTAAATCTATGATGCCCTTTTAAAAATACTCATGGATTCTACACAATATATTGTGACAACCTTGTGTTTGGAATGTTTTTCAGTATTCTCTAATTCTTGTGATTATCTTAAACTTGCCCTTTAAATTGTCTCACTGATGTATGCAACCCATTTATTACTATTTAACTTGTTATAACCCTTCATCATTTTGACAACTTCCATAGAATCATCCTGGGGATGACACCCCTTTAGGATTATCTGAGAGTTTCTCAGAATTTAAAAAAAGTTCATGAGATCACGGTGTGGCTGTTTCTTGAGAGCTGAAAGTGGACAATGAAGATTCACAGACAACTGCCAACTGGATTTTTCATTTTCGTGATGTCTCAAAAGATGCGGGGCAGGGCAATCCTCTGTTTCTCAAATCCTCACCAGGGCGTGATGCTGGGTGTTGTGAGGTAGAAGAAGGAGATCCACTTCCCAGAGGTTGGAATGAGTAGGCCACCCCACTACCCACTATCAGTGGCAGAAATGTTATGGAGAAGAACCTGGAGTGGCCACTGCCTTCGTACACTCTAGAAAAGCAAGTACAGCCCCAAGTACGGGCCTCTTGGTGTTCATCCTCCAGCAGACATCAGCTGAGGAACCTCAGGGCACGTGCTGCTCCTGAACATGCGAGGCATGTGGGTGCAAACCACTTAATAACACGCTCAGAACAGCTCTGAGCCACCACACTGCTGAGAAAAGTGACATGCAACCTCTAATGCATTCGATCAGCAGTCATTGGCCATAGAGAACAGCATGCCTTATCCCACTCTCCTTTGCCCTTCCAGAAGAAATGGGCACATAATGCCAGAAAGGGGGCCCAAAGAAGTGAGGAGTACCCCACCTGCAGATCATCACAGCAATGAAAGACAAAGCATTGAAAGTAACTAGGATGTTAGACCACAAGTAAGTCATCCCTGCAAGATGGGCACTTGTTTGAATGATTACCAAGGGCTGGAAAGGGGGCTTTGCCTGTATTAGCAGCAGCAACAGCCTATGTGTTCCCATTTGCCAGAATTCCATGAGACAGTGCAGGGTAACAGGCAGGGAATGGAGGAGTCCATCCAACTCAAGCGCTCCACCAAGGCTCAGCGTTTTGAGAGAATGAGTCCCTCCATGGAGATTGGTCAACCTCATGAAGAGTCATATATGACAACAATTGGGAGTGCATGCAGAAACTGCACACTGATGTTACAGGTTACATACCACACAAGTGTAGTTTGGATTGCTAAGTACCGATGGCAGGTCAAGAAAAGAGATATGAAATTGTGAAGGAGACTAAGGGGACAGCAAATCTCTGGGCAGATGCACTTCCTTCACTGCTGCAAAGAGCTGAAATGTCCAATTCTTTATCTTCAAGGTAGTGTTGGCACAGGCACCTTAGAGTCAGTTCCATTTCATGCCATTCATTCTGGATCCGAGGCTTTTAGTTGGTTCATTTCTGAATAAGATAATCCCTTTCATTCATGGCACCTTGATGAAACCTTTGTACCCACTAAATGTCCCGATGCCTCCCTGGAAATCCCGTGCACCTCAGCCTCCTCTACCTTCTTTTCTTCCATGTCCTGTTTGTCGCTTCCTCAGGTAAGTTGCGTCCATCTGGGCCTCATTGTCCTCTGGGTCCACACCTCTCTAGAGGGCCATATTATGGAGAATGTACAAACCACCACGAGTGAGACCCTTGTAAAAGTGTGTATTGCAGAGTGCTACTGGGCCAGTTCATATCCAGAAAAGCCCGATGGCCTGCTCTTTGATTGTCCTAGTGGGTAGATGGCTTTGGTTGTATTGCTTCTGTGCCTCTGCCTGGGGCTGTTATGGAATGATAAATAGTCATCCTCATCCTATAGGATCCATTCACAAGCATCAGTGGCTGGAATGAAAAGCTGCAGCAGTCTTGATTGGAGACGGAAGGGGGAGTCATGGCAGCTGTCAGAAAAATCAATGCACACATGGAAGAAACTCTTGTTGCAATCTCAGACCTGTAGGAGTGGAAATTTGTCTTGGTGATAAATGTCACCACACTGGGCGCCTTTATAACTAAAATCAGTGATGCCCTGCACCAGCTGGAATCCAGTGAAGTAGCAAAACTCACTGCCATCTCTGCCTGCAAGGTCATGTCTGTTCTGAACTGGATATACTTTAGCTTTGGCAAAGAGGGAATTGATGACCTGTGAGATGCAATAGTGTGTTGCCATTTGCAAGATGCCACCAAGGTTTACAGCTGATTTTTGGAAAGAACCTGTTGCAAAGAAATTCAACCCCAAAATGAGACTGATGACAACCATCAGAGCATGGCAACCACATCAACCAGATGTGAGATCTTCGGCGAAAAGGGTACAGATGGCTGAGACCACTTCCAGGAGAGTCACAATCTTCAGCAGCACTGTTCTCGCTCACTGTCTTCTAATTCTCAGCCTGGGGGTATAACATCCATGTCCTTCCTACCCCCTCTTCCCTCTCCCATGCCCTACTCATATCCAGATTTCCACCTTACTGTAGAGAGTATTGCTCTGCATCATCATTGAACCCAAAATCTATAAGCTGTGGGCAGCATTCTTTGTGATCAGATAGTTGCCCAACTATCCTTGGCAAACATGCCCCCAATCTTATTTCCATACAATGTCAGGAATGTGACAACCCCTGCACTGCCCAATCACTAGTGTCTCATTTTCCCGGCACCTGTGCTGCATCAAGGATACCTGACTGTCAACGGCAGAATCCCATCAATATTGTTCATCCTTTCACGTGGCTCAAGTAATTTTCTGGGCTGCCATATTGGATCCCTAGTCGCTACTCACCTAATCTGCTCCAGACAGCAGGTATTATTCATGTACCCTAATGAGAATCACAACACACCCAATGAGAACCTCTTTTTGAATTACTTAACTACCTTAATTGGCCTTAATTAGTGTGACATAGAATATTGCAGATGTTGTGTCATTTGAGCACCATTAAAGGAAAATATACGAATTTAAAACAGAATTACTAACTTCTTATATTACATTCATTACTTCCGCTTTAATTTATACTCATATGGTTAGCAGAACTTTAAGACTGACAAAAGGAGGCAGCATAGATACAACATCAATTCTATTAGGAGAGAGGCAGATACTATGGTCATGGCTATCCAAAGCCTTACAGAATTATTATTCAAAGTTTCAAGAATACAATATGTATGTCAGCTACCATGACCTCAGCAACAACTACTGTGCAAGGAAGTTGTCCATCAAGGAGTTGTCATTCTCCTAGATGTTTCAACTCTGTAAACAGACCCGCAGCCAAGACCAAAATTCAGATGGCACCATCAGTAGAAGGTAAAGTGATCACTGAATAAACTCCTAACACTTCTTTCCAACGCCAGCTACAGAAATTATTCAGCAGCTGTCACACTATCAGAGCAAAAATATACTCCCATTCTGTACATTACTGATAGAGTTTAACAGTACCATGCAGCAGCAGTTGGACCAGGAGACTTTTTTTTTCTGATGTGAGGTATACCCATAATAGCAAGCAGCATTATGCATATACAGTATTACAGTACTCAACCTAGTTAGAAAACAGTTCATACGGAAAGCTCCTTGGAGATAATAAGCTAACAATTCAAGCTCACTGTTGACATATTTTAAAGAAGCCTTCTTCCCATCAGAAAAGGAGGTCTAAGATGGTGCACGTTCGGCAAAATGAATAGATTTAATATAAGTTAGAGTAAGAGTACCTACTAGTCAAATGCTTATACTCCAGTGACACTTATATATCATAAGGTCCCATATCAGTAGCATAAAACAGTGTGACTTACTCCAGTTTTCATGCAAATTTGACATTTAGGATTTGTTTTGGGAGAATTCTGCCCCATATCTCCACCCCTGATCACTCTACATAACATCCTGTTGAACATGGTTAGCAAATTATTCTATTTTGAGTCCACAGAACTCAAACACATAATTGGTTGACTTACAAGACAAATATGGAAAAACATCAAATGCACTCTGTGGACCAAGATGATGATTTAGGAGGCCTCTGTTCTCAGCACCTTGTTGCATAGCTCTGAAACTTACAGTTATTGAGAAAGGAAATTCAACAACTCTTATCCTTGCTTTTTGTGACACATTCTAGGCAACTTGTGGTAGGACAGAATCACAAGTGCAGCGGTCCTCTCAAAGATAAATCTCCCAAGTACGTTGGCACTCCTCGAGCAGAGGCAACTTCACTGGCTTGGGTACATTCGTAGCATGGGAGATGGATCTTCCTTTTGCTGAGGTAGTCAGACCCAGAAGATCAATAGCTTCAAGGTTGCTTGTAAGTAAGAAGGCCCTAAATGCAAATTTACGTAAATAGGAGACAGTAGCTGACAACAAAGAGCAATTGCACCACCACCCGCAGGTCAATATGCACCACCATGATGCTCACCGCCACAGAGGCTTGGCAGCAAGCGCTGATACTTAAGAAACAATCCACAATGTTTCTTAGTAATCACTTCACATGCAGCACTTGTGGCAGGATCTGCCTCTTATGGACTGGTCTCTTTAGCCTTCAGCAAGAATATACAATGTGAAGTACGCCACGTCCACTGAATTTGATTTATGGCAGTTCCATTATTTTATGTAGATGGAAGGATGCTGACGAATGATTTTAATAAACGTGCGTTAATTGAGAAAAATCATTCCAGAATCACTGCTCGGCTAAACAAAAAAATTCAAATGTTGTAAAAAGTGGGAGTTGAATATTCAATGAGTGATGACTGAACATCGTTCTACAGATTGCATAAAAGAAATTTTCAGAACTGATCTGTAGCTTTCAGCCACTCAACCACTGATTAAATTAAGTTGTCACTGAATACTCTAATTAACTCTTAAAAACAACTGAAGGAGGTACATAAATAGGTGAAGATTTACATATGGCTACATTTTGCAGTGGCAAAGCAACAGCATGTAGCACTGACCTCAGAGAAATTTGCCTACAAAGATCCAGCATGGATATCCCTTTTCCCAATGGTAATTTACATCTAATGCCAAAACAAGGCAATGTCCAGGCATGCAGCAGCAGTCATGTCAGAAAACAGGATAAGCTGTCGATCACATTCAAGTATTCTCACAGACAGCAAATCAATAAGTTAAAAGTACTCAATCATTCCACTTTTAATGTAAAGTTTCAGATAATGAAATATATGGATTATCATTGGATTAAGACAGAAGTTATATAAAGATAAATTAAAAATGTGGAGTTATCATAATGAAGCAAATTGACACTCCAGAAATAAAAAATAGTTTGAGGCCAGTCAGGGTGTTTAGCAATAATTATTACATCAGTAGAGCATTAAGAACCTCATTCAACAAGGTGCAATTCTTTCAAAGATTTTTATAGTGAGAAGGCAGCATAAAAGTGAAAGTTTTTGCTAATTCATGATTGCTTAGGAATTGTAGTCTATGGGGAACCTCAAAATTGCACCCTCTGGAGAACCATAGAACCAAAGACAGCAAGATTTAATTTCTATGCTATTCCACGCATACACAGAATCCCAAAATTATTGTCAGTTGCCGTAATGAACCCTGACATTTTTGTCATCATAACCACTGCAAAATCTGGACCATAATGTCATTGATCCATTACTGAGCATCTTCAGTTCGCATCACTTGCTATTAAATTAAATACTTTTTCCAGAATCCATTATGAAAAATAACCTATCCATAAATTTCTCTTTTCCTACTTTGATAAACATGGGAATCGAGTCCGTATGGAGTCAATGTGTTAAGTGCACATCTTGATAAAACATTGGAGTTCAAGGTAACTGAAACCATTTCAGCACCAATCCCTCAATTGAAACAGGAACATCAGTATATGTCAGTTAAGGCTGGTATTTTTATTCACTACATCATTTACTGTAATAATCTTTCCAATCTTCAAGGAATAAAAATTTAAAACTGAGCTACACGCTCTGCTGTTCAAGACGTAAAAATAACAGCAAAATATCATACCTAATTTTAATTGAAAAAAATGTCAGGTAGTTCAACACAGGGCAGAAGTATTCAGCAAAAGGTAAAATGCAAATCTATTGCACTCATGTGCTGGACCTTGCCATCATTGGGAACAGGGAGATGTTGAGGGAGTTTCCTCCTCTTGCCAGTTGCTGAACTGCTCATCGTTGTTCATGACTGTACTTGATAGGATTGCAGAACTTGACTTGATAACATGCTACCTTCACTATCTAGCATGCATGTTGTCTTGAGTTGTAGTTTCAACAAATTGACATCTCGGGCCCGATTTTACCATTGTGAAAACGTAGTAAAGTCAGGTGAGAGGCCGTTAAAGAGATCCGCACCAGTGTCCACACAGATTGCCACTTCACCGAAACCTGGGAATGGTGGTGATCTGTTTTGCACCCAGAACGGGCGCAACAGCAATTTAAATTCAATTGCATGCATTTAAATTGAATTAATGAACTGCCCGCCCAACTTTATCAGCATTTCCCCCTTTACCACCGCCAATCTGGAACTGCGCCATAATGGAGCTGCCTAATAAAAGTCTGAAACAGGTGCTCCTGCTGCTGAAGAGCGCGTTCAGTGCTTCCAACGGCTCTCTGACTCAGATCAGTGGCGGCGGGGGGGGGGGGGGGGGGTGGGGTGCGGGGGGGGGGGGGGGGAGGAGGGAGGCTGGTTAGATCATTCTCTGGTTGGGGGGGGCGGGAAGAGGGGAATGAGACCACATCATTGTCTGGTGGGGAGGGAGGAGGCAGGTCAGATGTTCCTCTGGGGGGGTGAGTGAGGCCACACCATTCTGCGGGGTGGGGAATGAGTGAGGTCAGATTTGGGCGGCATGGTAGCACAATGGTTAGCACTGCTGCTTCATAGCTTCAGGGACCTGGGTTCAATTCCTGGCTTGGGTCACTGTCTGTGTGGAGTTTGCACATTCTCCTCATGTCTGCATGGGCTTCCTCCGGATGCTCCAATTTCCTCCCACAGTCCAAAGATGTGCCGGTTAGGTTGATTGGCTATGCTAAAATTGCCTTTAGTGCCTTGGGATGCATAGGTTAGCGGGTTTAGTGGGTAAATATGTACGGATATGGGGCGGGGGGGGGGTAGGGTCTGGGTGGGATTGTGGTGAGTGCAGGCTCGATGGGCCGAACGGCCTATCTGTACTGTATGGTTTCTATGATTCACAGATTGTTGTCTTTAACGGGGCGGTGGCGGGGGTGGGGGGGGTGGTGGAATAAGTGAGGCCAAACCATTCTCCAGAGGGGACAGGATGAGTGACAGGGGGGCAGACATACATATACATCTCTGGTGGGGGCACAGGGGTGAGCTGGGGGTTCCACTGCCACTCTGTGGGCGATCGGTCTGGGTAGTGGGGGTATGGATAAGGGGGACAGTAATGTTTGTGGGTAGTAGTTGGGGGGTTGGAAAAGGGGGACAGTGATGTCTGTTGGGGGCTGCTTTCTCCGGCTTGGGAGTGATCTGACAGGGGCGCGCTTTTTAAAACTTTTTTCCTAACTGCCCTTGCACAGTTCAGAGCTCTGATTATTTCGGCAGCGCTAAGCCCCACCCCACAACGCAAATAGGACTCACGATTATTTTTCAGGCTGAGTGCACTTGGGGGCGCTTGGAAGCAGGTTTCCAAGTCAGATTTGAATTACACCCAGATTCAGCATTTAGAATGAAAATGGTAAAATCGGGCCTCTCATTTTTCGATATGGGTGGTGCTGTTCTAGTATGCTGTCCTACACTTTGTCAAACCAAGGGACAAACCCTGGTACAATAATCAGATATATGTCAGGAAGTGAGGTTACAAGTTGTGATGGTTTTGCTGCTGCTATCTTACATTAATTGATGGATTCTTTGTTTTATAACTTCCCACATGTATAATGAAATTTACTATAGGAACAGATTGGTAGTGTTTTTAAAGCTTTTCAATAGTATATGTGTCCCATATAGTTAATCTAATGTTGCACATTAAAATTCATCATTGAATTTTTTCCCCCCAAAAAGTACAAAACTAAACTCTTTAATATTCAATACACTGCACTAGCTGTTACATGTTGCTTCAATTGGATTTGGCTTTCTGTAATGTGGGTGCTCTTTTATATCTAGAACTGTCACTCAGGTTTATTGCATCATGTCCCATAACATATTCTCTAAACCCCGACACAGCCTCATTAATGTAACATCATTCCATGGTTATGCCTTAACTGAACCTTAAGTGTTGATTATACTATTCGTCAGTGTGAATGATTTTAGTTACCATGTGCATTATTTTCTAAATATCTTTTCTTGTGGGAACAACATGGCATATGTATAATGCAATGGTTTTGACAATGACCTTTCATCTTAGAGAGTTGGGGTCAATTTAAAATGGAATCTAGTAGCACATTAGGAGAGCAATTCAGCTTATCACATCTGTGCCAGCTCCTTGAAAGAGATGTCCAATTTAGTCCCATTCCCAAATTTTACCTCATAACCAGACAAATTAGTCCACTACATTGTTTCTTCAATTGCAGAGCAAACAGTGAGTTTAGAGAGTGTTTTTTGCATGTTTCGGGAGAGATAGGGGTTGGGTGAAAAGCACTGAGTGAATACTTAGGAATACACCAAAAGAAACTTGTTTGCAACTGTGCCACTTGCAAGTGTGAAGTATTTTTGTCAAGTCAATGGTAACTCTTTGCAGATGCAAAAGCCAGTAAAGACATTGCTGAAGTAGAGGAAAAATGTGAATTTGAATGATCATCTTGTGTTACATAGTTCATTTCCCTTGTTTTAACAAATAGTTTATTATCTGTATTCATGAGCAGACTCCTGTGAACTTGTTTAACCACTTTCCTCCACAGTTTTAAAAAGGGAGGATCTATCAAGCCAGGTTTCACTCTGGGATCTGACTTGCCCAGTGTTAACAGCAGCTGAGGTCCTAATGAAGTGGGAGCTCATCTAGGATCAAAAATCCTTGAATTTAGTGGAATCCACGAATCCATAAAGGAACAAGTACGCAGAGGTTCTGGGCAAAGGCAACGGATTTGCTGTGAAGTTGGAGTTCGAAAAAACTGTTTAATAATATCCTTTCTATAATAGGGTGGCCAGAACTATAAACTGTATTCCAAGTATGGCCTAACCAATGTCTTGTACAACTTCAACAAGACGTCCCAACTCCGCTATTCAACGTAGCAGGTTTTAAAGATTCTATACACATATCAAAGGGTGTTCCCTTATTCTTCTAATCAAGGATATAAACCAGTAAAGATATTGAGACATGCTAGAGCAAGTCTGTTACTGATGCTGGTTGATGACACAATGTGTCTTCCAAAGAAGCTAATGAAGGAAAAAAATATCAATTGGATATATCCATGGGTGATCAGTTTCATTAGTCCAACTCTATTTAAAGGGTGATTTACTAATGGAAAGATTACAATCAAGTTGTACATAAATTGCTTATAACAGGAATTAATTTTATCTTGGGGAATGACCTGGCTGGCTCAAAAACATTAGCTGCACTGAGGGTGTTGGAAAAACCAGTGACAGTGAAAGAAACAGATCCTACAGGAGGAACATCCTAGATGTTCGCACTGTAGTGACTAGATCTCAGGTCCATAAAATTAGATAGGAAGAGGAAATCTATCAGAAAAGGTGATAAAGTACAAACCTGGTTACTGACAAGGACACAATAGTTACTAATGCTGCCTCTCAGCGCGAGGGACCTGGGTCACTGTCTGTGTGGAGTTTGCACTTTCTCCCAGTGTCTGCATAGATTTCCTCTGGGTGCTCCTGTTTCCTCTCTCAGTCCAAAGATGTGCGCATTAGATTGCCTGGCCATGCAAAATTGCCCCTTAGCGTCGGGGACAACTAGCAGGGTAAATACATGGGGTTATGGAAATCAGGCCTGGGTGCAATTGCTGTCAATGCAGGCTCAGTGAGCTGAATGGCCTCCTACCACATGATAGGGATTCTATTTGGAAACCTGAGTAAAAAGGAGGGAGGTAAAGAAAATGAGGTTGACATGTTTAACCCACCTTTTTGAGCAGAATCGCAGTAGTCTGATCCCGAGTTAAAAACAACTGTATCCAACAGCCTACTCAGAGAATGAATCAGGACCAATATCTGAGAATTATTATTTAAAAGACCAAGTGCTAAAGAAGAAATGGAGATCACTTCAAATACTAGAAGGGGAGAAGTAGGCAATCTTTCATCAGGTGGTAGTTCCATTTGAATATCGTAACAAAATTCTGCAAATGGCTCACAAAATTCCAGTGGCAAGTCACTGAGGTATTAGGAAAACACAAGCTAAATTGGCCAAGATTGTAAAAAGATGTGATTAAATTCTGCAGGCATGTTATACATGTAAGATAATGGGGAAACAGAAGCTCCAATCATCAATTATACCTGCACCTTTAATTCCATTGCCATTGGAGAACCGTTTACTAGGGTTTTAATAGATTGTATAGGATCCCCAAATAAAGTCAGAAGTGGGAATTAATGGAATAAATTTTCCAATCCTGCCCACTGCAGGGATCGTCATGGGTGTGACAGACCATAAAAGTTCCAAATGGCCAGGACTGGAAAATCCCGTCCAATATCTTTTAACAATTATGGATATTTCAACATGATTTCCTGGGGTACTGCCTTTGAAGAAAATTATGGCTAAAGTGATAGTGGGAAAGTTGATTCTTATTTCACAAGATATGGATTACTTAACAAAATACAATCAAATCAAGGCTCTAGTAGTCAAAGAAATAATGAATAGTTGGGAATAAACCAATTTAAGTCTTCAGCTTAACATCTGCAGTCACAACGAACATTAGAAAGACGGCATCAAACTTTAAAGACCACGATTAATGTCTATTGTCAGGACTGTCCTAATGATTAGGATAAAATAATTTCATTTTTACTGTTTGCCATTGAAGTTTGAAGTTTATTAGTATCACAAGTAGGCTGATATTAACACTGCACTGAAATTCCCCAGTCCCCATACTCTGATGCCTGTTCAGGTACACTAGAGGGAAAATTAGTACAGTCAGTGTACCTAACCAGCACGTCTTTCAGACTGCGGGAGGAAACAAGAGCACCCAGATGAAACACATGCAGACAGGAGAAGAATGTGCAGACTCCACACATAGTGACCCAAGCTGGGAATCAAACCTAACCACTGTGCCACCAGTTGGCGATGCCCCTAATGAATCAACAGGATTCTGTCCTTTTGAATTGATATCTGGGGTTGAGATGAGAGGACCCCTTAAATTAATTAAGGAAAAATTTAAGAATCAAAGCTCACTTTTGACCTATGTATCAAATTTCCAGGATAGATAAACCAAAGTGTGAGACTTGGTCAAAGGGTATTTAAAAATTTCTCAATAAACAATGAAAGTTAGAGCAAATAAAAATGCCAAAGCTTGAAATTTTATCAGCGGACGCTGCCATACCATTAAAAATGAGATTCATTGGACCTCACCAAATCAAAAGAAAACTCAGTCATGTAAAGTCTATACTGAGTGCTCTAGACAAGAAGAAGAGTCAGTGAGTATGTCACATTAATATGTTGAAACAATATTATGACTGAGAAGATAGAATAGGAATGTAATCACAGTGGTAAAAGCAGTAGGGGGTGAAATAAAGAAATCATAACACAGAGAATGAATTAGAAGTTGAAAATTCTAATGTCAACCCCACCAGTAATGAGATTGGATAATAGGGAGGTGCTTAAAAGGTTAGAATCAATTATCTTGCAGAAAACAGTTGAGGCAACTTACAAAAGCTATGACAACTTCATGAATTGATTTGTATGAATGGATCAGAGAAAACATCTTTTGACCATATGTGATGTTAATGTGGGAATATGTCACCCATAAAGCAACATGCTTACAGACTAAATCCAGAGAAGTTAGCCCAAGCGAGAGAAATAATGTTTCATAATGGAAAATGATCTTACTGAACTGAATTACAGCTGGAGCACAACTATTGTAGTGATACTGAAACCAGATGGGTAGCAGTGAGAATCATAACCAGTTCCACAGTTAGGAGACTTAATTGAGAAGATTGGACAGCAATTTTTGTTACAAAAATTGATTTATTGAAGGGATATTGGCAAGTTACATTATCCAATATGGCCAAAGAAATATCAACTTTTGTAAGCAAGAATGGACTTCACCAAGGCAAAATCTTTCCCTTCGGATTGAAAAATGCATCAGCAACTTCTCAAAGATTAATCAACAAGGTGATTGAAGGATTATGTAACTTGTAGTACATTTTTAAAAATTAATCTTATGGGATGTGGGCATTGCTGACTTGAACAGCCTGTATTTCGCATTCCAAGTTGCCTTTGAGTAGGCAGCGGTGAGCTGCTTTCTTGAACCACTCCAGACCCTGACATGTAGGTACGTGCCCACAGTGCTGTTAGGGAGGAATTTCCAAGATTTTAACTAAGCGACAGTGAAGGAATGACAATATCTTTCCTAGTCAAGATGGTGATTGATTTGGAACAGAACCTCCAGGTATTTGCTACTCCTGACATTCTAGATGATGGGTTTGCTGTCTAAGGAACCATGGTGAATTCCTGCAGTGCATGTTATAGATCAATGGTCTCCAAACTCTGATCCGGATGCAGCCTGCTGCGGGCCAGATGTGGCCCACAGGCTGTAGTTTGGAGACCCCTAATATAGATGGTAGAAACAGCTGCAATTGTTTGTTGGTGGTGGAGGGATTGAATATTTGTGGAGGAGGTTGCTTTGTCCTGGTTGTTGTTAAGCTTCTTGAGTGCAAGTGGAGACTATTCCATTATCGAGTCCTGACTTGTCCCTTGTAAATGGTGGACAGGGTTTGGAGAACCAGGTAGTGAATTATTCACCACAGGATTTCCTGCCACTGACCTGATCTGATAGCTACACTATTTACAAGACCATAAGATATAGGCGCAGAATTAGACCATTTGGCCTATCAAGTCTGCTCTGTCATTCAATCATGGCTGATATGATTTTCATCCCCATTCTCCTGCCTTCTCCCCATAACCCTTGATCTCCTTATTGATCAAGAACCTATCTATCTCTGTCTTAAAGACACACAATAACCTGGCCTCCACAGCCCTCTGTGGCAATGAGTTTCACAGATTCACCACCATCTGGCTGTAGAAATTGCTCCTCAACTCAGTTTTAAAAGGAGCATCCCTTCACTCCGAGGTTGTGCTCTCAAGTTTTAGTCTCTTTTATTAGTGGAAACATTCTCTCCACGTCCACTCTATCTAGGCCTCCCATTATTCAGTAAGTTTCAATTAGATCCCCCCTCATCCTTCTAAACTTCACTGAGTACAGACCCAGGCTCCTCAACCACTCCTCATACAGCAAACTCTTCATTCCTGGGATTGTTCTTGTGAACCTTCTCTGGACCTCCTCCAAGGCAAGCACATCCTTCCTTAGGTATGGAGCTCAAAACTGCTCACAATATTTCAAATGGGGTCTGACCAGAGCCTTATACAACCTCAGCAATACATCCCTGCTCTTGTATTCTAGCCCTCTAGAAATGAATGCAAACCTAACTGACTTCCTAACTGCCAACTGAACAAAGAACAAAAACAGCCCGGGAAACAGGCCCTTCGGCCCAACGAGCCCATGCCGCCATTTTAATATTACCAGTCCCCCCCTCCACCCATGACCCCTGTCTATTGTTTTTATGGCAATCACATTGAGGGAAACTAATTTAGGGACAATTTATTACTTCCAATCAGCCTAATAGCACATCTTTGGGGTGTGGGAGGAAACCGGAGCACCCGGAGAAAACCCACGCAAGCACGGGGAGAATGCGCAAACTCCCACAGACACTGGCCCAAATCCATGTGTCTGCACAGCAAACAGTGATAGTCACTGAGCTGTCATGTTGCCCAGCATCTGGTCCAGTTTAAGCACACACTAACGACATGAAGCACTAGGCCAATCTCGAACATTCAAGAGCAGCCCCAAGTACAGCCCATCGCGCGTATGTCCCTCATTGGACAAGGCGGACCGACTTAAAACCCGTGAATTAAAAGAGAAAAAACATTATCATCATCCCATATCCTTTTCCATTACCAGGGTCGTCCCACTGTTTATGAACTTTATTTAAAACAATCTCCTATATCCTCCCATCTCCAATCCACTCATGTGCCTAAGTTACTCAAACAAATTTAGCGTGCCTGCCTCCACCACCTTACTTGGCAGAGCATTCCATACCCCCACTACCCTCTGTGTGAAAAACCTCCCTCTAATATCTGTGCTATGCCTCTCCCCCCTCACCTTAAGCCCGTGGCCCCTCGCACCGTGTGTCTCTAACATAGGAAATAGCTTACCTCTGTTTACTCTACCTACACCCTTCATAATCTTATATACCTCTATTAGATCCCCCCCTCAGTCGCCGTCTTTCAAGGGAACTGAACCTGCATATTAACTTTGAGTCCTGACCAGGACTCCCATCTCCCTTTGTGCTTCAGATTTTCGAAGCCTTTCCCCATTTAGAAAATAATCTACACCTCTATTCTTCCTATCAAAGTGCATAACCTCACACATTTCCACACTGTATTCCAACTGCCCACATTTTTGTCCACTCTCTCAGCCTGTCCAAGTCAATCTGCAACCTCCCACTTCGACACTGCCATGTTCATGCTTCTGTAGACCTGTTGTAAGTGGTGCCAGCGTGACTTAACGCTGGTGCCCGCTGAATATCCGGTGAGGGAGAGGTCCTGGAGACAGAGCTCGCTAATAAAATGTTAATGTATTAAAATGAGCTTCCTATAGTGCTGGTGTGTTTCAGGCCACCCCACCTGCAAGAGGCCGTTAAAGATCTGAACTCAAACTCACCAGCGTGAATTGCGTCTCCAGATTTTGAGCAGGTACCGCCATTCCTGCAGACAGTAACTCCCTTCGAATATGGTTTTGACGTTACAACATTTTGAAACCTTGGGGCAAGATTTATAACATAACCTGCTGCAAAAGGCAGCCCACTATCAGCTGGTGGTGGGATCTTCTGGTCCTGCGGTTGTCATTCACCTGACGAAGAGGGAGTTCCCTCGAAAGCTTGTGAGTTTACTATCAAATAAATCGGTTGGACTAAAACCTGGTGTTGTCAGACTTTTTCCTGCGGTTGTCAACAAGGTTTTCCATTAAATATGCTCCTTGCTTCTGTGAAACCCCTAGCATTGGTGGGACCAGATGATCCCACCAGCGTAAACAATTGGAAGGTCCCAACCTACATCTCTAACAACCCTTCAGAGACTATTACCTATATGGGCCATAATCCTCTAACATTTCTGGCAACATTTCATACCAAAAATCTGAGTCTATTTCACTGGAGTTTAATGTCATAACCATATAATTTGAAAATTATTCACGTGGCAGGAACAGACAATATCCTAACAGATGTTTTAACAAGTTTAAATGTGGAGAACTGTGGAATTCATGAATAGAAGGGCCTTGTGTAAAATATAATTTTTATTGAAAACTTAGGTGTTGTTGATTATTTGATGAACTGTTTGAGTAAGGTCTGTATAATTAAGGTAGAGATAGTGATGAGGGGATTGTTTATAGAAAATTAAAATTCTTAAAGATACATTTTCTTTTTTCAGTCGGGAGGTGTTATGAACAATGCATAATTTTAAGTTGAAATACGTATGTTTTATATAAATGGTAAAGGAGGGTAAAAGTAGTTTCAGTTTCATTTAGGTTTTATTTATGAACCTTATTGCCTGCGATTCTGGATGGATTCACTTCAGATCTTTTGGATTTGTTGGTTTTTTTTTAAATGAGTTCTTACAATTCCTGAAATTAAAGAGATGGTTAAAGGGGATTGAAAGTTCAGTGATTCTGAAAAAAAAAAGAAAAACACATTACTTTACTGTTGCCTAGTGACAGCCATCCAGTGACACAGTCATAGAAGAGACAGGAGTTGAGAGAGGGGTGTACAGAGTTTTGTCACAGGGAGAAGACAGGAATTTTTAGCTAAGAAGGGAAAAAAAACTGCAAGACTAGTGGGACAATGATTAAATGAATAATCAATTAAGCGCTCAATAAAATAATCAGTTTAGTAGTGATGTTACTGGAAGACTGAGTTTAGGGAATTAATTTGTTTACCCTGCAGTTGAAGAAACAGTAATTTTTAAGTGCAGTTTTTGGATGTTTCAGGGCAGAATTGAGCATTATGTTAATGCTCAGGAATTCACTGGAAGGAAACTGTTTGCAACTGTGCTAGTCCCGGGCAAGAAGCCTTTGCAACAAGTTAGTGGAAAGTCTTCACTGGTTAATGGATTTGTAAAGATGTTACTAGGGTAGAGGAATAGTGGGATTTGAATCATCACCTTGTGTTTGTATTTTGATTTTTCCAACCTTTTTGACTAATGTAATATAGCTCAGATTTCTTGTTTTAAATAATATTTTATTCTTTGTATGGCAAGCTCATCAGCAGACTCCTGCGAATTTATTCAGTAACTTTCCCCATAAAGTTTGAAAAAGGAGGCTACAATCTAGGAAGCCAGGTTTGACTCTGGATTTGACTTGTTTAATATTAACAACAACTGGGATCATAATAAGTACTCATCAAAATTTGATTCTTTACCAAAAGGTGAAACACCATATCTTAATAAATGTTTCAGTACAATGGGGAAAAAAAGGATAGTAATGTCTCTAAATAAATCAGTTTGTTTTTGCTTCATTCTCTTGTACAATAATTTATTGAATCAGTTCCAGCCTAAATGGAATAAAACTCCCACATAAAATAGAAATAGTATATAATTTACACAAGGTTTTAAAGTTGATATTTATTTTTGAACATTCAAAATATAGTGAAGATCCTCCTGACCTGGGGACCTTCTTTTGTATTATGCTAAATGGTTGAATATATTAAGTATACAGCTCCTACTTCAAAACAAAAATGTTACTTTCTACAAAATAAAATGTTTGCTTTCAGAGTTAATGTAGTGTGTTCTGTTAAAAATAAATTTATTGGGAATTAGGTAAGACAATTAACATATATACAAAATGTTCGGTTCTCCGAAACAACAGTGAGGAACTGCATATAAACCACAGACAGGGTGAAACTGCTTTATTTCGATGAAAATGTGTCACTTATCAGTGGTAATTCCTCTTTACGCTGTCATAACACTGTAAAGGACTACAATTAACTACATACTCACCAATCAACCACAGGAATGATTATCTCACAATCTGCGACGTAGTGATTCTTTGGTATGCTGCAATGCAAGTCACTTATTACATTACACAGGTTGACTTTCTACATGGTTATTTATACCATAACAGATGGTTCTGACCTCGTAAACAACAGGCACCCCTATTATAACTGCTGATTGAAATTCCAGCTAAATTCATCACAGCAGCTTAAAGTAGCCACTTCCAAATCTGATTTTAACCATTCTGCAAACACAGCAGAAGCTGTTTTATAAAAATAATTGTAATAATGAGATGTCCTGTTTTTAGAATCATTGTAACATCCATTTTAGTGGCTTTCACATGTAAAGCTACAATTTTGTTACGCATGTTCTGGATTTTATACTCTCTTGTTGATGTGCATGAAGGCGGGGGGGAGGGGGGGCTCAAAATGCAGCATGTGGATTTCCCACTACCTACTCATTTGCCCTAGACCTGTCCCCATCTCACAGGGGACAGTGGAGGCATTCAAACCCATCCTTGCGTCTATCAAGGCCAATCAATGGCCATACTGATATCTCAACCCATTCCACCACTACTTTCCCCACAATAGCAGAGGCCCATGCTGAATAGATAGCTTGCTTTTACTGCATTGGCTGCTGTTGGGCAAGGGGGGCAGCTCCTTGGGTGGTTTGATTAGGTAAGAGCTTGCGGAATAGATATTCCACCACCTTCTTGACTCCTACTCAGCAAGCTCAGGGTGAGAAGATTGCAGGCCAGGCTTCCTGTACAGAGACCAGCTGAGGCCCTTGAGTAGCCAACTAAGGTCCTCACTGAGGATTCACCATCCAGGGAGGCTTCCCAGCAAATGCAGTCTGGTTTGTGAGCAACTTAGCAGAGAAAGGGGTCCCTCATTGACACTGTGCCAATCAAAGAATCTAGCAGTGCAAAGAGGTGGGCTGCCAAAAGCCACCCTCTATCCTTGATTCTAACACTATGCACCCCCCTCCTTTTACCAGTGACTCCCACAGGATGCACACTCATTTCAATTTGGGATCCACTGCTGATCCCTCCTGCAGGCTTGAGCATTGTACTGGCCATTGCCAAGGCAGCCTTCATGACACATGGCAACGCAGAGTCACTGAGCAGAGACTGAAAGCCAAGTTCTGCACACAAGGACGGCCTCAATCGGGATCTTGGGTTCACGTCACACTATCTGCAACCCCTACAACTTGCCTGGGCTTGCAAAATCTATGTGTCCTGGCTGGAGACAATACACATTTCTTTAACCTGTGCTTAACCCTCTCTCCACTCATATTGTCTGTACCTTTAAGACTTGACTGCCTGTAAAGACTCGCATTCCAACCATTATCTTGTAAATTGAAGTTGTGTCTTTATACGCCCGGTTTATGAACTGAAATCCCACTCACCTGATGAAGGAGCAGCGCTCTGAAAGCTAGTGGCTTTTGCTACCAAATAAACTTGTTGGACTTTAACCTGGTGTTGAGAGACTTTTTATTCTGTTCACCCCAGTCCAATGCCAGCATATCCACTTCACTGCCAACACTTTCAATGGTGCTATCAAGACTGGAGAGCTACCCAGCGTCTGATTGTCCAGTAGTTCTCGGGGGCATGATTTCTACCCTGTTGAGTGCTTAGTCAAGTGGAATGCCCAGTGCTATCCAGGTAAGTGCCCGATTACTTTGCAATTGTGTCAGTTCTTCTGGTCAGTAGTGAAGCAGGGCTCCCATTGCTTCTCTGACTGGTGGATAAGGCCTCTGTCCCACTTATCCACCCAAAGTCTTCATAAAATAAAAAGCATAAAGAATACAATATTTATCCGGTTTTAGAACAGTTATTGATCTGCATCTTTGCCTTGTATGGTATATTGAAATGAGATTTTTGAATGCACTTGGCTTGTAAATTAGGCTAGGACTTACAGGTACAATTTTAAAAAAATAAGACAGACACTTCAGGAGTGAAAGGAGAACAAAGGGTAGAGATGTGGAATTCTCTTCAAATTTCAACTGACGCTCGATCAATTCATCATTATATAGTTCTGAAAATCAAGAGTAATAAAAGAAAAACACAGTATGCTGGCATCTGGAATCACTTAATAACTGCAGAATAATTCAAAAGTGACAATCTCCAAATATTAAAAACTTTGCTACCCATATCTAGAAAGTACAACAGTCTAACAACAATTTTGCTGGTCTACAAATTGTACTTGTGTAGCCACAATATTCCATGTTCATTTGTGAAACAATACAAGAATTCCTGCATACAAAGTAAACATTATAACAATTTCACAAGATGAAATTAGATATAGATGAAGAAAGCTATTCTACCCACCTCAGCACAAAGACTGAACATGCAAATGTGGCAAGGCCATTTAAGCCCGCAAAATAAACCTGCTCCTCCTTTCAATAAGATCATGGCTGACCTGTGACCTAAGCCCACACCTCTCTATCCCATATCCCTTAACAGATTTGGTTGACAAAAATCAAACAAGCTCAGATTTAAAATTAACAATTGATGTAGATTACCATTTGGAGAAGGGAATTGCAAATTGCTATTGTCCTTTATGTGTGCTCCTTAATTTCACTCCTGAAAAGGTGTGTGCCCAATTTTGAATTCTTATGCCTCCCAATCCTAGGCTAATTCACAACTTACAAAACACATTACATAATTCTGCTGAAGTTTCCTTTTTTTTTAAATTCTTTAATGGTTGTCATTGGAAAGCTGAGCATTTGTTGCCCATCCCTAGTTGTCCTTGAACTGAATGGATTTCCAAACGGCAGTTAAGAGTCAACCATATTTCTGAAGGTCTAAAGCCACACGTAGGACAGGCCAGGTTTCCTTACCAAAGGACTTCAGTGAACCTGATGGGTTTTTATGACAACCAGTCATAGTTGTCATTGTCATCACTGAGACTAACATTCCAGATGTTTTGATTAACTGAATTCAAACAGCACCGACTGCTGTAACATCATTTGAACCTATGCCCCCAGAGTAGCTAGGTTTCTGGTTACTACTCGAGTGACATTGCCGCCATGCCACCATCTCCTCAATAATACTGGTCTATTGAGATTACTTCTCAGCTCCCAATTTCTTCAGTGTTTGCAGAGCTCTTTTACTTCCTTATTTCATTTCAGATTGACTTTATAATCTAATTAATGTCACACTTTTGATCTGATTTATTAGTGTCACATGTATTAACATAGTGAAAAGTATTGTTCCTTGCACAGTATACAGACAGAACATACTGTTCATAGAGAAGGAAATGAGAGAGTGCAGAATGTAGTGTTACAGTCATAGCTAGGGTGTAGAGAATGATCAACTGAATGCAAGGCAAATCCATTCAAAAGTCTGACAGCAGCAGGGAAGAAGTTGTTCTTGAGTCAGTTGGTATGTGACCTCAAATTTTTGTACCTTTTTTCTGAAGGAAGGTGGTGGAAGAGAGAATGTCCAGGATGCATGGGATCCTTAATTATGCTGGCTGCTTTGCCAAAGCAGCAGGAGGTGTAGACAGAGTCAATGAATGGGAGGCTGGTTTGCGTGATGGATTGGGCTATATTCACGACGTTTTGTCGTTCCTTGCAGTCCTGGGCAGAGCAGGAGCCATACCAAGCTGTGATACAGCCAGAAAGAATGCTTTCTATGGTGCAGCTGTAAAACTTCTGAATCTAAAGCTGGAATTTTCCAGCTGGCCTTGCCAGTGGGATCTTGTGGTTTTGCCAACAGCAAACCCCTGCCACAGGTGTTCATAGAATGGGAAACCCCATCGACAGCAGTGGGGTCAGAAGAGCCTGCTATCAGCCAATGGTGGGCTGCCTGCTGTGAGACACACCATGGGGGTGGGGAGGGCACAGAAACCCCACACTATGTCTACTCATTTTCAGTTTGCCTTTGACATGCATGATGCACAGTATGCCTAATAAGTGTTGTTCCTATTGATTGGTGTAAGCCATGTTTGTCAATAAGCTTTTAGGAAAACTACAGATTGAAATTTTCCATTACTAGTCAATCTTTTAAAAGGTGACCTGGCAATGTATCTTCCAGACAAAACTGGGTATGGGAATCACATTGATGGAGAACAATTTACTGAAAATCTGTCCATTCTTGATTTTGTTTCTGAATCAGATTCAGTTAACATGACTGCAGTTGTTTCATCAACATTTCTGGATCCTATAGTATAAGGGTCTGGCACATACATGGTTAATGTGGGACTGAGTAAAGTACCAGCCAGAATGATAAGGCTCATGACCCAGACCTAGGGTCAGTGTGATATTGAGCAGAAGCATGTTAAGGCCTAATTATAGAAATAGTTCTATGCTATACCTTTTACTGTATATGTGCATATAGTTTCAAGTAGTTAATAAAGACTTACTGTTGACATTTAGAAGACCACAAAGACTTTTTTTTAAAAACAGGGCTGAAATTCACCATCTCATCCACTGTGGGAATCAAAGTGCGCAAGATAGAAAGTTTTGGTGGGCCAAAGGTTTGTTGAGCTCGGGTGGAATTTTCAGTCTTGGGAAGCATACAGCTGGAGAATCCTGCCCATTTTCTGTAACTAACATAATCCCAACACATTTCAGCTATGTTACTGTGACATTGATTGTCATGTTCTAAGACATGAAACAAACTATTTAAATCAAATCTTACTTTTTAGCTTATTAAAAAAATTAACCTCTCTGAACCAAACAATGGCTGCTACAGATCACATGATTCACAAGTTGGCTATAGTTTTGAAACTACCAATAGTCGTTATGGGAGAAAAGCTCAATCCAAATCCTTGTGAAATCCCTTACATCCTATTCAGAGGCCACATTAGAATCAACAAAACTGGGGACCAGCATTATTATGCCTACAAAACATATCTCCAAACTATGTGGCCTGTGGCTCAGCTCCTTCCTCTGTGACTGGATCTTGATCTTCTTAAAACACAGATCGCAATCAGTAAGGATAGGCAACAAGCAACAACACCTCCTCCACAGCCATCTCAACACTGGTGTCCCACAAGGCTGTGTCCTCAGCCCCTTACTATACTCCTTATACACCTATGACTGTGTGGCCAAATTCCCCTCCAAATTGATTTTCAAGTTTGTTGATGACACCATCGTAGTTGGTTGGATCTCAAACAATGACAAGACAGAGTACAGGACTGGTGGAATGACAACAATCTCTTCCTCAATGTCAACAAAACAAAGGAGATAGTCATCAACTTCAGGAAGCATGGTGGAGAACATGTTCCTGTCTACCTCAATGGGGACAAAGTAGAAATGGTCGAGAGCTTCAAGTTTTTAGGCGTCCAGATCACCAACCACCTGTCCTGGTCCCTCCATGATGATGCTATAGTTAAGAAAGTCCACCATCGCCTCTACTTTCTCAGAAGACTAAGGAAATTTGGCATGTCCATTATGACACTCACCAACTTGTACAGATACATAATAGTAAGCTCTCTTTCTGGTTGTAGCACTGCTTGGTATAGCTCCTGCTCTATCCAAGACCGCAAGAAACTACAAAAGGTTGTGAACGAAGCCCTGTCCATCATTCAAACCAGCCTCCCACCCATTGACACTGTCTACAGCTCCTATTGCCTCAGAAAAGCAGCCAGCATAATTAAGGACCCACCCACTCTGGACAAACTCTCTTCTACCGACTCCCGTCAGGGAAAAGATACAAAAATCTGAGGAAACTTATCAACCGACTTAAGAACAGCTTCTTCCCTGCTGCCAGACTTTTGAATGGACCTACCTCGCATTAAGTTGATCTTTCTCTACACCCTTGGTATGATTGTAACACTACATTCTGCACTCTCTCCTTTCCTCCTTTATGAACTGTATGCTTTGTATAGTGCATAAGAAACAAAACTTTTCACTATATACTAATATATATGACAATAATAAATCAAATCAAAAGATTGGTCTCCCCCATCCACCTTCCAACCTCTCTCGTCCTACTCCCCAGGCCTGGTTCTACACAAAGGGAAAACCATAAAACCTGTTAGCTTGTATTAACAGTCACTTAAGGTGAACAATGGATTTTGACCAGAGGCACAAAAACTGCATGTTAGCCTGCAACTGACTCATTAATGGGCAACAACACGTGACCTAACCTTCTGGGCTTTGTAAAATTTTAAAATGACGTTGAGACTCCCAGCTCAGCCTACTGTTTAAACTCCAGCCTTCAGTCACCATAGCAGGACTTCTGGCTGACCAACAGGCTACATCAAATCTAAGCCTCCTCAAAGTTGCTTCTCTAGAGGATTCCTGCTATTGCCCGCTGAACTGGCCAAATCTCTGTATACCAACCTGATCTTGCAGTGTCAAGTCAACTTTAAAAGGAATTCTGCAAACGTTGTTTCAGCTAGGTGAACCTGTCTGAACTGGGACTCCTCTGTGAAGGAACCCTCATTGGATTCAATTTCTGGGCACCGGAGAAAGAATATCCATGCCTGTGGCTCTTTTTCTTTTCATTGTTGGCAATTCATTGTTGTAATACTCCTTTTTCCCTATCTTCTTATTGTATGCTTGTGCACATACATGAAGTTAAAACTGACCTCACAAACAGAGGGTTAGGGGAAACACGCCTCAGCTTATTGTCAAGGCAGGACTGATGGTAAATGCCAAGTTGCTGAAACAAATGCCCATGTTTTTTTTTTGCAATTTGTGGAGCATGAATGTTTTTGAAATCCAGAGATTATGTCCTGACTACTTGAGATGATTTTATAGTAAAGATCATAGGTCATAGAATCCTACAGTGCAGAAGGATTTTGATTTGATTTGATTTATTGTCACATGTATTAACATAGTGAAAAGTAATGTTTCTTGTGCACTGTCCGGACAGAACATACCATTCAGAGAAAGAAAGGAGAGTACAGAATGTAGTGTTACAGTCATAGTTAGGGTGTAGAGAAAGATCAATTGAATGTAAAGCAAGTCCATTCAGAAGTCTGACAGCAGCAGGGAAGAAGCTATTCTTGAATCAGTTGGCACGTTACCTCAGGCTTTCGTATCTTTTCCCGAAGGAAGAAGGTGGAAGAAAAGAATGTTCGGGGTGCGTGGCATCCTTAATTGTGCTGGCTGCCTTGCCAAGGCAGCGGGAAGAGTAGACAGATTCAATGGATGGGAGGCTGGTTTGCATGATGGATTGGACTACAGTCATGACCTTTTGTAGTTCCTTGTAGTCTTGGGCAGAGCAAGATCCATACCAACCTGTGATATAACTAGAAAGAAGGCTTTCTATGGTGCATCTATAAAAGTCAGTGAGAGTCATAGCTGACATGCCAAATTTCCTTAGTCTTCTGAGAAAATAAAGATATTCATGGGCAAAGTAAAGATGTTGATGGGGAATGGTGGGGGCGGGGGCAGATCATTCTCTGGGGATGGGGGTGGGGAGGGGTAGTGAAGTTAGATTATTCTCTTGGTGGAAGGGGAGGCAGGTCAGACGTATCTCTAGTGGGGGAGGGAGAAATAGGGGAGGCCCGATCGCTCACTGGAGGGGGGACAGAAGAAGGTCCGCTGCCACTCTGTGGGCAATCGGTTTTGGGGGGGGGGGGGTCACAATCGGTCTGGGTAGCGACGGTGTGGATGGATTAAGGGGGACAGTGATGTCTGTGGGGCCATTGCTCCTGCTTTTTACTTTTGGGCCACTTTCTGTGGCTCGGGAGCGATCTGACAGGGGCACACTTCTTCAAATTTTTTTTGTAACTGCATAATTCAGAGCTCTGACTGTTTAGGGTGCGTAAGCTCCGCCCACAGCGTCGTTCAGACCCACAATTTTTTTTCAGGCTGAGTGCTAATGGGCTGCCTGAAAGCAGATTTCCAAGTCGGATCTGAATTGCATTCAGATTCAGCACTTAGAATGAAAATGGTAAAATCAGGCCCTATGTGAAGTTTGCTCATTCTCCCTGTGTCTGCATGGATTTCCTCTGGGTTCTCTGGTTTCCCCTCTCAGTTCAAAGATATGCAGGTTAGGTTGATTGCCCATGCTAAATTGACCCTTAGTGTTAAGGTGATTAGCAGGGTAAATATGTGGGGTTATGGGAATAGGCCTGGTTAGGATTGTGGTCACTGCAGACTCAATGGGCTGAATGTCTCCTTCTGCACTTTAGGGATTCAATGACAAATCTGCTCCTGTTCTATAAACATCCTTACTGAATTATCTTTAGTTTGAAGTATTTCTAGGGTCATTATCACTCAAACCTATATTTAGATACACAATCAGACTGCCCCTTGCTTTAATTACCATACACGTATTTCCTAACAGTTTTAAAAAAAAGCAAAACCAACAGAAAATTATTGCAATTTCTTAGGGTTTCCTGAACATTACTACAAAAAAAATTACAACATCTCTTCCTCTGGACAGATAGCAAAAATATAAAGGAGGTTCAGGTTTGCCTCTCTTCCCTGTCTGCAACAAATATCACAGTGAAAAAGATTACTGATTAATTATTTTTAATAGTAGCTTATCATCCCACCAGTATTTTGCTGTGGTTCAAATGTCTGTTTTCCCTTCGATGTTAATGTATTATAATGTCACCATTTTAATTATTGCTACTAGTAGATTAGTTAGATCAGGTTTCTGAGATCAGCATTGTTGCACTAATAATTGTAACTAATTTCCCTTGGGGAGACATTTAGAATAGGAATAAGATGACTTATGCAAAATTTAGCTTGCTCATTTTCAATACGACCTCAAGACTCATTATTCTGTTTTCCTCAGCTATTTCTGCATATGGAATAGTTCTGAATCACATGAAAAGTATTCTAATGAAATTGAATATTAAAATTTAATATCTTTAGCATGACTACTGGGTTATAAATAACAATATCGCCCAATGTGGGAATAAGCTGTGCAATCACAGTCTCAGATAAATTAGGAAATGGCTGGTTACTGTGTTCTACAATTCATCTCATGTCCCCTGGAGAAGAAAAGTCAGCTAACATTCTCTCTTTCGTTTGCTGACTAGTGATCTGTTAGAAAGTGAGATTGTACGTGTACGTGTGCATGAGCATTTCAACTGAAATCAGTATTATACTCATCTGTTATGCTCTCCTACATTCTCCCAGGGTCAAACAGCTTGCTCAGATTTTTGTCATCTGGGCCTGCACATAAGGAATGACCATTTGGACAAAGTACGTAACGATAGCCAGCATCTACAAAGCTGTGCTCTAGCATGTCTTATGATTCAGAAAATAAATAAAGTAAAAAATGTGTTCATTAGTAATTATAAAAAAGTGAAAGCTGTCAATTTTTTAAAAAAGCACAAATGGCATACTAGCTCAGACGTATTTCATTGAAAACACCATGGATAATGTTTCACGCTAGATTTGTCTCTGTGAGATATCCATGAGAGAGCAGTTATGTTGCCTTAGTCACAGTACATAATCTATCATTATTGCTGCTTTACATACTGGTAAAAGTACTTCCAAACTGAAGTGGAAGCCAAAATTGGAAGTTATTCTAATGCAATCCATTGTATTAGAGAATGGCAGAATTACTAAATTTTGTGTTATAGAATGAAAATATTTCAACCAATAGCAAAAATCCAATCAAAAATTTATTTCAAAGTCTTCATTCCAGCATTTGATGATGATATTGGCTTCATATGAGCATTCCTGCCCTTGAGTCAGAAGATGTAGAGTTTGAACCGGTTACCGATATGTGAATTATATTTTTCAGGTTAATGATAAACTGGTGGAAAGTATTGATTAATTGTCTTTGAGCATAGGGAAGGAAATTTTGCTTTAATTTATTATCTTTCCTTTTGATGTTATGTTTTAGTTCCAGTGCCTCACCAGGACAGGCACTCCCTTCAATCAGTTTATTTTATGAATAATTTGTTTTATTTTGTAAAGGAATATGAAAATGGATTGGTCTTTGGTGGTCTCTAAGCACTGGAAGGGCTGAAAAACCATTATCCTCCCCTTGATGCATTATTTTAATTTGGATAAATTTCCTTTTAAGTTTTGCTTTTAGTTACAGTGCACCTCAAAAGAATTGTCAATTGTTAAGTTGCTTTACTTGATTTATCAGTATTCACACAAGAGAATAAAGGGCTAATCTTCCATGGCTGGTGTGTACCAGGGAAGCTAGAGTACAACATCAGCCCACAAAACAACATTTTGATTTAATTTTGATCAGTTTCCTTTCAAGTTCTGTTTTTAATTACAGTGCCCCTTTAAGGGGTTGACCATTTGATTATTTGTCTATTTGATAACTCAAAGTATTAAAAAGGGACCTTTTGAGGGGGTCTCATATCTGCCAGCTTCTCTTCTGCACTGACGTTTGTGCCAAGTTATCCCTGGAGAGGGAGCAGGTGGTGTCCACCAGATCAGGGCCTTCCACGATCTTTGGGTGAAGCATTGGCTGGGTTGCCAGTAGTGACATTTTAATTTTTTTGATGTTTTAATTATTCTATAAAGAAACATGTACACTTTTAAAGTGATTGATCATCAGTAAAATTTGTTTATTCATCAATTGGTACTCAAGAATATAAAAAAGGGACAGCTGGGACACTGGATTCATTGGTTGGTAGGAAACAGAGATCTGTAATGCTGTATTCTGTGAATGAATTTGAGAGCAAGTAAAGGATCTGTGTCTAGTTTCATAATTCATCATCTGGCTGGGAGCCACTTAACAGAACTCTGCTCCAGACAGTGCCTGCATGGAGACCAGGAGGTCTGGCTCTGCTTTCTGCATTGACATTCTAAACAATATCTACATTGAGAGGATGTAAATTGCCCACACTCTGTGGGTTCCACGAGCCATTAAACCTATCCCCATCATCCTGCTATATAGGATTAATTCCCAGTTAGCTGGTATAAAAACAGTTACATTCTTGGAAGCAGCCCTATCACAGCCTGTGCATTACTTTGCATTATTCAGAGAAGATTGTGAAGATGTAAGCTGATCGTGATAATATTTGTGGCAGTGACCATTTAGAGCTCCTGTACTATAGCCAGATGGAAGTTAATTACATATTTAGTTGCATCCACTCGGATCCTTGATCTACTCATGCTCTCTGTGTTGAGGGCAGTCAGTGCTGAGAAACAGAACATTTCTCTACTTGATGCCCAATGTCAGTATCAAATGTTCTGAGGTCTGGCACAGCATGGATGCGTTACAGATTGAATATGTGGTCAGAATTTTAAATATTATCTTCAGACGCATGTCCAACCCTGAAGAACATTAAATCACATATGACGACATCAGACACGCATTCCAAAGTCCTTACGGTCATTAGTTGTCAGCAGGTGCACAACCAGCCTCAAGGCATTTAAAAAGGGCAATTAATGCAAATTTTACGTTGTCCATGCAATTTCTCTTGTCACACACAGGCAGGCGGGAAGCCAATTCATTTTTTCCTAAAAACTTTTCTCATCCAAAAGCTGGATAAAATGGGGAAGGAGCATTGGCTATGAGAGTTGTTAGTTGCTTATTGTTGAGATGTCAGATCTTTTCCTTTGGTTTCTTCTGAAGAGTTTGCTTTGTTAGCCTTTTTCTCTTCTTTTGTCAGCTCTCTTGGAGAATTTCTGCTCAATGCAGACTTCAGTGTACATTTCTATACACACATGCTGAGCGGCAACATTTCCCACTCTTGGCAGATACACGGATACGGGCCATTTGGCACTATACATCTTACACAATGAATGCCGTAACTTACGGCCTCGCTCCAAGATATCTACGCTCAGTTCCATGCCAAGTTGGTGCTCATCCTTGCAGAGCACAGGTATCACTGAACCGCTTCTGGCACAGGATACACGTGTGGGGCATCACATTCTGCCTGTTCACTTGGGCGGTCACCTCTGTCCAGGCTGGTGGGATGGGCTCTTCTTGTCATCTCATGACATGAATAGTTCATGCCGGGCACTCTGCCTCCAGCTTGCAGGCCATCATGAGAATCTTGGGACAGCATTGGCATCCTGCCTGCCATGCCCCTGAGGTGCTAAGGCCATCACTTTTGCCAAAATTTCTGCTCTCTCATCGACAGTTCCATTAGGCTCCTGCCAAACTCCTGGCAGCCTTAAGGGGGCTGCCTGGGCTAATTTTACACCCTCCCCCATCTCACCATTCAACCCAGCACCTGCCAAGTTCCCAGCAACACTGCACCAATGTCCAGCTGCATTCCATGCTGGCCAGCCCCTATTTGACTAGCGGTGAGGAATCGTGTTGCTCCAGTGTTCATGGGCAGGAACGGACACTGTGGCTGTTTCCAGGCCAGCTGATCACATGCACCCAGCTTGTGTTCTGTGGCAATGTACTTGAACCCTAATCTCCGAGATAAGTATATCCATCCAAACAACTGCCACATAAAACTTGAAAAATGTAATGCTAATGGAAGTCATTCTGGCAACAATAGTCGTTTAATTATATTTACTAAGAATAAAACCGAAGCATTGATTACTGATTTCTATTACATAAACAGATAAAGATAATTAACAATAGGTAAACCACGGCCTAGGATTTCTCAGACTATAAAATTACTAATATCACAAAGCTTCTGCTGCAGCCTGATATCCAAGGAAAAATGGATTACAACCACTTAAACTCATCTCATTGGGATATAGAACAGTTGGGAAAAATAAAGAGACTTCTATTCATTGCGAAGTAACTATTGAGGCCTTCAAACCCACAAGCTCATCCAAGTCCCTCATTTATTTAACACTCATCATTAACAAATTTAAAATGAAATATTTTATCTACTTTACACTTCACTGTTTATACATCTTTAATTATAATTGTATGTTTCTTGTCTCATTAAAGGGTGCATTCTTATAAACTGAAGATAGCATCAAGTAATATGATATTTTGTCAGCCAGTTTTAATGTTGTGATGCAGCTATGGCAATTCATCTAACACATTTTCCAGCAGCTCTGTGAAGTGAACATGCTCCAAATTGTTTTATGATCTTCTAGGCGTCATTCTTTGGAACATTGTCAAGAATGCTGGAATCACATTTTATTAACACATCCAAACATTGCCGGTTCAGATATTGCTGCGTGCAGTCAGTAACAGATTACTGCTAGTTGAAAATATTAATTTTGTATAATTAATTTCTATCCCCACTTTTAACTTTTATTTGAACGTGAATTTTCATGAGCAATAATCAGCTGTTTAACACCTGGGAAGAAGAAATATTAGTGAAGATCAACGTGGCCAAACATATGCAATTTGATTAATCCATATTATTAACACCATTGCACCCAGACTCAACATCTTATGGAATTTGCATAATTAGTATTTATTGTCTTGTGGACTTGCTGTCCAACCAAGGATGGTAGGTAGGTTCTTGAAGCTGGAGGACCAATTGGAGGCACTTCAACCTGAGCGGCAGCAAAATGTCATGGTAGGTAATTAAAGGAGAGGAATCCCAAAATAAAGGCACCCTCACTCCAACTTTGAAAATTCAAAATAAGAAAAAAGGCCTTCCTTAGTTAAGCCAACACAATGGAGCAAAAGCCCCTCCATAAGAGCCTGTGGTTGCTGCTGAAGCCAGGTAAGCAGGGAGGACCACTGGCTTATATGGTTTGCTGGCACTTGCCCCCCACCCTCCTGCCTCTGCAGTTTACCAAGAGGCCCCTCCCAGGTAGTGGTGCTGTCCCCTGCTGCTTTAAGGGGTGTGGGGGCTAACTGGAAATTGGCCTCTGAATATAGCCTTAATAAACCTTTAATTTAGTTAATTAGCTTATCTGCTGCTTCCAGGCAGGTAACGCTGTCATCAACCCCATCCCACCCTAACATGGTACTTCCAGGAAAATAGCCCAAGCATGAGATAGAACAAGAGAACCTGCGCAGAGGCCAACAGGACCTGCCCCGAATGTTCTGGAGGCTAACATCTTTTTCCTAATGAACTTTTGTCCTTTTGCTCTGTGCCAGTATAGTATAATGCAGTAGGAAGTAAACATCTGAATAATGCAAAACAAGGTATTTTTAGATACAATAAAGTAACAGGTGTTTATACCAACACACAACCTATTATCCATCACAACAAAAAGCAGATTTTGGAAGAAAAAGTCTGAAAATGTTCATTAGATAATGGCTATATGTGGTTCAAAATTAAGAGCTGCTGCATATTAGGAAGATAAGATACATATTTTGAAGGCAAGACAAAGGGCAGCATCTTTTGAACCAAGTCCCTGCCAGAACTGCAAGGTGATTTTCGGTTTAGGGAACAACTAACCAACTTGAGGTTGCTCTTTCCCAGAGTAATGTAATCATCATCCTGCCTCCAGGTTCTCCAACTACTTAAGAGCATACAAGATAACACATCTAAAGCAGTTATGAGGGGTCTCTATTTAAAGGCATCAATGCAGATGGATAATGGCAGCAAACAATCCAGTGGGAAGAAGCATAATGGTTAGCACTCTTGCTTCACTGGGCCCTCCAGCACTTTGTTCTCTTCTAAGGATGCCTGACACTCCCTAACTTCCTCTGGCACTAGTTCCAGTCCTCTCCGCAGTGCCAAGTTGTGCAGGACGCACAGCACCACTACCATCCAGAAGACCCTTATAATCCATACTGAAGAATGACCCACCCACCCACCCCAGGCTTGTTTTATTTTGGTGACAGTCATGTGAAAGCTGTGATTGTACCACTGTGGTTAGCTTCCAAACTGTTGTCAACAACCAGGTTTTGAACAAGTTGCCCCATCTCCTAGTAGCTATTCACTGAAGTTGCTAGAGTGAAGAGCTGCAGAACTTGATCATGTGGAAGGATAAAGGCATTGTGGTAGCTACTAGCAACTTCGCACACCCACACTATACTCTTATGACAGTCACATACCAGTTGTGGACTGTAAAAGTGAAATCCCAAAGTATCAGCACATGGGTCCAGATTATCGCACCTTGGTCTTCTAGAAATCCTGTCCTCTTGGTTGACTGGTCACATCCACCTTGCATTGAAAGTACTGCAGTGCCCTCACAAACATGACATCCATCAGCTGACTGACACAGTTGGTGGGTTGTAGAATCCTGTAGATAACACAGCTGAGCCCTGGAATGCACTGGACACAGTGTTACTGTCATTGACAACAGTTGGCTACCTACGCCTCTTGGCTGGTGTTTGGATAAATACATTTGTATCCAGCGGCTTGCCATGGTCACATGACTTCTGATGTCATGATATGTAAATGAAGGTTTGGGGCAGCAGCCATCTTACCCACCACATGAGACAGCGGAGGTCTTCAACAATCTGGTTCAAGAGCGTAACTGTCTGAGGCACTGTTGTTCATCGAGGTTAAGGAAGCTGCTACTCGGTCTGTGGCTCCTGTGATGAGCATATTCCCTCCATCAAGGTGCAGCCATGTCCCTCTAATCTGTGCAGCTGCCTGTGGCTTTGGAGAAGGTAACTTCCACTCCTACTGCTGGATTTGTTGTCCCTGTCACAATGGCTACTGAGCTTGTAGGATACTGCACTTCCTCCTCTGAGGTCCAAGCAAATGTGGAATATGTAGCCCTCATGTTATGGGGAAGTTTCACTGGCAATGGGTGAGCTTACCTAGTGGAATCCAACAACTTGATAGAAGTAAGTTGCTGTCCCCAATGAATGAATTTAGTCTGAAAGAACTGCTGCTAACAGCACAAGCCTTTCATTTGGGCTGACCTCAGCTTTGTCAATTTCACCCTTTATACTGTTGATTGCAAGTCAGTTTCATTCAACAGTGACTTCTTGTTGTACACTCACCTTTTTCAACTTGGCAAGGCGCGGACACTGAATGGAACCCACATGCTGCAGGAATCCAAGGTTAAACAGACTTTCAATTTTTTTTTAAATTGGTTGAATTTTTTTCCTGCAGATCCAGTGTGTTATTTGCTGAACTCAGACCCATCCCTGGGAGAATCCAGAAGAAGGCAGGATAACTTTGGGATCTTAACCCCAGCATCAACATCAATGGATTTGCCTGCCCACACTCACTCGAACCCACATTCACATGTCTTGAAAAATACTGCCCAAAGATTCCGAAAGGAAAAAAAGTTGAGATAAAAAGGGAGGTGGTATTGGAGGTTTTGAAAACATTAAGATGGACAAGTCCCCAGGGCTAGATAATGTCTACCCCAAAATACTGAGAGGGGCGAGGGAAGAAATTGCTGAGGCGTTGGCCAAAATCATTGTATCCTCTTTAGCCATAGGTGAGGTACCAGAGGACTGGAGAGTAGCTAACATTGTTCCTCTGTTTAAGGGCAGAAGAGACAATTTGGGAAACTACAGGCATGTGCACCTTAGGTCAGTGGTGGAAAAATTATTGGAGAAGATTCTTAGGGACAAGATGTACTTACAGCTGGAACAGAATAGGTTTATTAGTGATAGGCAGCATGATTTTGTGAAGGGGATGTTGTATCTTACGAATTTGATCCAGTTCTTTGAGGAAGTGACAAGAAACATTGACCAGGGCAGGGCAGTGGTTGTAGTATACATGGACTTTACTAAAGCCTTCGATAAGGTTCCTCATCATAGGCTGATACAGAAAGTGAAGTCATATGGGATCCAAGGTGAGCTGGTAAGATGGGTAGAAAACTGACTTGGGCATAGAAAGCAGACAGTAGGAGTGGAAGGGTGCCTTTCTAACTGGACATCTGTGACAAGCGGTGTTCCACAAGGATTAGTGCTGGGGCCTGTGTTGTTTATAATGTATATGAATGATTTGGAGGAAAATGTAGGTGGCCTGATTAGTAAATTTGCAGATGATATAAAAATTGGGGAATTGCTGACAGTGAGGAGAATTGTCACAGGATACCACACGATATAAATCGCCTGAAGACTGGGCCAAAAGATGGCAGATGGAATTTAACCCAGAGAAATGTAAACTGATGTGATTTGGAAGTTCTACTGCAGAAGAAAGGTAAACAGCAAATGATACAGCTCTTACAAATATTAGCATACAGAGGGATCTAAGCATGCAGATCCACTGTTCCCTGAAAGTGGCAACACAGATGGACAAGGTGATCAAGAAGGTATGCTGGCCTTCAATCAGGGCGTTGAGTATAGGAATTGGAAAACCATGTTGCAGCTGTATAAGACTTTGGTTAGGCCACATTTGGAGTACTGCATACGTTTTGTTCGCCACACTACCGGAAGGATGTTGATGCATTGGAGAGGGTACAGAAGAGATCTACCAGGATTTTGCCTGGTTTGGAGGAAATGAACTATGAAGAAAGGTTGAACAATCTTGGATTGTTTTCATTGGAGCATCCAAGGATGATGGGGATCTGCTAGAGGTTTACAAGATTATGACTGGCTTGGATAGAGTGGATAGTCAGTGTCTTTTTCCCAGGATTGAAGGGTCAACTCGGGGGCACAGGTTGAAAGAAAGAGGGGGAAAGTTTAGGAGAGATGTAAGGGGCAAGTTTTTCCACACAGAGGATGGTGAATGCCTGGAGCACGCTGCCAGAGGTGGTGGTGGAAACAGATTCTATAACAATGTTCAAGAGACACCTGAATAGATACATGAATAGACATGAAATAGAGGCATATGGATCAGGCAAGAAAATATTAGATTAGAGAAGCATGTGTTGGCACAGACTTGGTGGGCCAAAGGGCCTGTTCCTGTGCCATACTATTCTTTGTTCTTTGTCAAAATTGACTCTGTTTTGCTCCACAAGCAGTGCCTGACCTATTAAGTATTTCCAACATTTTTTGTTTTTATTACCTTTTTATTGTGGTTTTGTTTCGGTGTACACTAGAACATAAAATTGAATGCATCTGTCAATTCTGAAATAATATATAATTTATTTTAAGTGCTGTTCAAGAAAAGAGGCTATCTAGTTAAAGATCTTAATCAGATAATAGGGTGAAACAGGAGTGAGCAGAATGAAGTGGACAAATTGATGATTAAAAAGTACAGAAAACTTGGGAAATAGAATCTAACAACGAAGGTAGATTCAGTATCAGGATAAAAAGGAAGAAAAATCAAGGGCACAATCAATTGATTTGAAAAAGTCTAATTTTAGTGAGAAAGGATATTTTTCCTTAGTTAAATGGGTGAAGAAAATTGAAAAATAGGTCTAAAACAGCAATTAAAATGTTCAAAGTGAAGGAAGAGCAAATAAATTAGATTTCATTGATGAAAACAGGAGTTCCATGAATAAATGGTAACGTGTGAAACAAAACAAAATGTGATTTTAAAAAAGGCATGATAAATGCATAGGAAAGTCACAAAAGTAATGGCCATCAGGTAGATGGAGGCAAGTTCTAGTGAAGATTGAAGGAATGTAAGAAAAGCAAAAACAGTTGGAACAAATGACCAAACATCTTGTTATCTCCTCAGATCGCCAAGCATTCATAAATGAGACTAAGTTCTAAGAATAATTAATACACACAACAGGTAATATTGACAGCTTGGAAGTGACAACAAGCTTTGTTTGACTAACATCTTTATTACCTTTTTTTTGATGTGGTTTTTAATGTGTGTGTGTGTGTGCCCAATTACACAAGATTTAAAAGTGCCATATTATGAATAGCTGTAGTTGACTGACACTTTTAAGTGGTCGTAAGTTGAGCAGTTTTCTTCAAAGTAGATTTTCAAAGCTTCCATATTTACTGTGTCGGTTTAAGGAGCAAAGACTTGCCAGACTTAGCAATGGCTCACTGGTTCTGTACATAATGGATGTTGAGGCACTGGGTTTGGATAATGCAAAGGGAAGGGGCAATGGGTTATTTGACGAGCACACTAACCGAGATGGGATATGGAGCACATGGCGGGGCATAGGGGATGGGAAGCCTAATTACCATAGAGGAAACTAGACCGACTTCCCAGAGAGCAGAGATGGACCTTCTAACCAGCCCACTTTAACATCTGCCTGCCCCCACTGCTGCCTTGGGTCTACCTAAGGAAGCAACAGAGCCAAATTGCCCATTCACATCTAAGAGACAACAGGTGGAAATTTCTGGCTTCACTTGCACCAAAACTGGAAAATCCCACCTGAGGTCAATGGGCCTTTCCGTGGTCTGCCTCTCGCCCGCTCCAATTCCCATGGTGGGCGGGACGGTAAAATTCACCCCATAGGTTCTGTAGGGGTGAAAAGACGTGACCGTTTCACACTGATTTCTTACTCCATGCTTACTTACATTGCAACTTTAACTTGAGATCTGTTGGGTGTTCTAGTTATTTAATATTAGTATGTGGTCATATATTCTGGCAACTCACTGAAACAAGCAATCAATGCGAACAAAATTTTGTTGCAATACTGCATTGAAAATGCCGACAAGTACTGCTCATTTCTACTTTATATTCACTGTCAACGTAGTCCACTTAAAATAGTTTTGACTAACTTTCCTCAGGACAAGAATAAAGGCAAAAATAGCAATAGCTTATATTTACCTAGCACATTCACCATAACAAAACACTTCACAGGAGTATTCAGAAAAATCAAATCACATGAGGCAATATCAAGACACACGACCTAATGCTTGATCAAGGGAGGTAGATTTTAAGGAGTATGTGATAGAGGAAAACAAAAGAGAGACAGAGAAGTCTACAGAGATGGAAAGGTCTAATGAGCTGTAGCAAGTGCAAAATCAGACAATGTTATAAGATGAAAATTACTGTTTTTAGCAATGGCCCAAATTAATGATCTGAAGTTCCTCTCAAGGTCAAATGAGACTCCACAGTTGCTAACAGTCTGGCTTAATCTCAGGGATGGATGGAAACAATAGCTCACGAACCAAGTTTTAAGCTGGGACTGAAAAAAATGGTTTCAGGCTTCCCAATGTTTAACTGAATGATATTCTGCTTATCCAAGTCATGGATATCAGATAAACAGTCTGATAATTTAATAATAGTAGAGGAGTCAAGAGAGGTGGTGATGAGGTAGAGCTGGGTGTCTTCAGTGTATACGTGGAAGCTGACATATTTTTAGATGATGTCACCAAGGGATAGTAAGTAGGTGAGAAATAGAATAGAGAACTTGAATAGATCCTTGGAGAACATGAGTTAACAGTATGGGGGCAAGAGGAGTTGCCATGGCAAGTGATATTCTGGCTGTGATTAGGTAGATAAAAGTAGAATGGTAAGAGCAGACCCACCCAGCTGGCCAAAAGTGAAGAGGCGTTGCAGTTTAAAGCGTTACAGATAGGTTAAGGAGGGGAAGTTCACCTTTGTCATTGTAATATAGAATGTCACTTTGATTTTGATAAGAGCCATCTCAGTACACTGACAGGAGCAGAAATTGGAAGGATTCAAACATGAGCGTTCTGGGAAAGATAGAATTCAGGAAGTGAGAACTCATTCAAGGACTTGAGAGAAAAGGGAGATTAAAGATGCAGTTGTGGTCAGTGAGTTTTTTTTTTGAGAAGAGAGTTGGTGGCAGTAGATTTAAAGGAGAACAAGATAACATTTAAATTTAGAGATATGACAACAATATTGGCTAACATGGAGACCAGGAGAGCAAAAGTGGGTAGTCAGCAGTTTTGTGGGAACAGAGATGAGGGAGCAAAGGGTAGATCTCATGGACTAAACAGAGTACAAGTGAAAATAGGTGAGAAACTAGAGAAAGCTAAGAGGGGCAGGAGTGAGCTTCGGACGGCGTTTGGGCCGATGGATTAGCGGAAGGAAGGGACATGGCAATGGCAGTTGATTGGATGGTTTTGATCCTGGTGACAAAGAAATCCACAAGCTCCTCACATTTATTATTATGGATGAATTTGAAGAGAGAGCGGAGAAGAGTTAAAGAAGACAGTTTGTAGAGGAGAAAAGAAGAAAGGAGTCATCTCTGCATTCCAGGATGATCCTGGAATAGTGAGTAGTTTTGGCAGAGAGCAGTACACGATCAGATCCAAGTAATACAACCAGATGTGCTAGAGGCAGTGAAAACAGTTGTTTGCCATATCCTCTGGGGGCCCTTACTGGCAAGTCAGGAGGGAAGGGTGGGGGGTGAACTCTGCATCAGGGATTGGCAGGGGTGGGGGTGGTATGACATCTCCCACAGTACACTGAGCATTGGGGGATTGGGGTGCCTGCATAATTGCGCCTCTAGAGATCAGCAGCAGCTTTCTGGTGAGAATAGGTTCTGCTCCTCCCCCTACTGGCAAGAATTACATCTGGACTCTTTTTTTCCTAAGTGCCGTATGATTGCAACCGGGAGCTCACCCAATAAAGTCGGCATGATTCTCTCCCACTTTCACACTGGCTTGGCACTTCAAATCTTTCTAGTAAGATTGTGCATTCTGAATTTTTAACTTAGTTAAGAAAAAAAGGAGGTTTCAAATAATTAAAATTTGTAAACTGACAGGTATTAAAAAGATACATAATATGAAAATGCACTGAATTAAAGAACAACAAAATTACCTTTACATGTGAAACAATTGATGTGGAAGAACTTGTTCTGCACCCGCAGGGCCTCTCCTTTACAGGGCTTTCCACACTTATGGCAAAGGACCCCAACACCAGATGGCTTTCCCAAGGGACTGTGCATAGTCATTGGCTGTGACACTAAAAAAACAAAAAAATCAGGCTAGTTATTTTTCAACACAGTCCAATGCAAGGGGCAATTGGCCCACGATGCCATTTTTATTTCAAAGCATTCGGGGAATAAGCCGAGAACAATTTAACGATACACTGAAATAGTTTAACAGACTGTAAGGCAGGCAATGGCATGCAGTAATAACCAATGACAAAAGAAGCACTACAACATTTTAGCAGATTACACTAACTACACAGATAAACGTTCTGTTTCACACACAACTACATGACAACTTACTTCCATTGCATTTGATTGCCAATTATTTGGCTCCATTGACATTGCACTGAAAAGGAGGATAAGTACTGCACATTTCTGTTTTTACAGCCGCTCTGAATAATTTTTGAAATAATTTCAATCACTAAAACTACCTTGTAAAAAAAAATTAATAATATGGGCTGCAATTCTCCAGAATTAGAACCAAGAGCCCACGCTTGCAGGAAAACAGGAGCGTTTCCTGTTGGCACTAGCAGTGTCTGTCAGGTGGGATTCATCCACCTGATGGATGCAAATTCATGCATTCTGAACAACCTGTCAGCCAGCCAGCTGCTCAGATCAGAGACAGACCCCCCCTCCAAAATATTAAGTCCACCCCCACTCTCACTGAGCAGGGGAGCAACACGAATCCCTCACTACCCACAAATAATGGATCATCCCACACCACGCCGGCATGAAAGTGACCTAACCTCCTCCCACTCAGCTCCCTTATTCAGCTTCCTTCCAAGAGTGGTTGGAAGGCAGATGCCCCTCTTTGTTGAGGGGTTGATGGTGCCCCCCTGGACCCATGAGATCCAGCATACCAGGTGCATGCTGGTCATTACCCACACCAAAGCTCACCCACTGTATTTCTCACGGGAGAGGTGGGTGAATGATGGGGGACTAGTAAATAGGCCGTCAAAACCTACTAGTTGTATTACAATTTACAGGTTTGCATACAACCCAATCAGGGCTAGGCTGGGAGCATCGTGACAGGTTTGGTGACCGGCGCCAAAGCTGTTTTTTGCCTGGCGCCCTATTCTCTGGGCCATCACGATTCATGCCGGCAACTAGCAGATGCAGAGAATCTCCCATGGTCAAAATATGGTTTCACAAATGGGGTCAATGTGAATTAGACTGCTTCGTAAATTTGTTCAAACAGAGAGAAAGTTTCAAATGCCTTTATGAGCAAGATGGACTTAGTTGTGTTTTTGCTGGTGAGTTGATTTGTTTTATCTAGTATCCTCGTGCATACTTTGCAGGACTTCTGCCAAGCTACAAATAAACTCTGAACTGAAATAAAAAGCTATGGATCATTGGAGAGAAGCTATACAATCCATATTGTGGTAGATTCCTGGTTATTTGAGTTTGTCCAGGCTGCAAATAATTTAATCTTCTATGGGTCCCCTGATGACGTAGAGGTCAGATGCAGCAGCAGCATGGGTAGATTTGGCAGTTTTCACACTGAACAATTTGATTATAGTGGAAGTAGGGTGTGTGTTGTTGATCCCATTCTCTTGCCTGGTCCCAAAGGGTGAGGAGGATCCAAGGGGTCTAGATAGCTTGCCAGCTGGAATGGATGGCCAGCACAAGATGTTTCTCTGTTTTCACCTTTTCCATAGATTACACTGCACTATCATTGTGCCAAATCTGCTGAAAGTACAGGTACGATTCTCTGGTCCGCCTGCAGCATGTTTATCGGTGGCAGGAGACGGCCGGTGGCAGGATCTTCTTGTCCCGCTGCTGACAGTCAATGGATTTCCCATGGAATCACCCCGACTGCCAGGAAACCCCAGTAGGGATGCTGTAGATCTAAAGATGTCCAATCAGAGATCAAATTCCTTTTTGCGAATGAATACTCGAACGCATCTCGTAACAAGATGAGAGTCACCTCACAATATCTGAACCGCAGACAATCCATTTAGGGCAAAATAGAAACTCTATTTGATCAACTGCTTGTGTTCAAGACTATAAAGCTCATCGACAGATTTCCATGCACAAATAAAAATATTCACCTAAATAATAGATTGCATGTTAAGGGTACTTTTTTTTTCTCCAATTTTGTTAGCAGCGCCAAGCACTCAAACATATACACATTAGATATCTGGGAGTTCTGACTTCTATCACAAGATATAGCATTGAAGGGGTTTCTACATACATCAACTGAATTTTTAACAACAATCTGCTAGTTTAATATCACTTTTACTAAAATCATTAGATTTATTTTTAAAACTGAATTCAAACACCACTGTGGAATTTGAACTCTCACTGTCTGGATTATTAGTCCAGGCCACTACTATTCCAATTTTACCTGGGGAACATGACCACCACAGATGACCCTGCCAAACAGTGCCTCAGTGAAAGAGATAGAGAACCAGTACAATGACAATAACCTCTCTCTCTCAATGTAAGCAAAACGAAGGAAATAGTCATCGACTTCCGGAATCGTTGTGGAGGACATGTCCAATTACATCAATGGGATGAAATGGAAATGGTCGAGAGTTTCAAGTTTCAAGGCATCCAGATCACCAACTACCTGCCCTGATCCCTCCATGCTAACGCTATTGTTAAGAAAGCCTACAAACACCTCTACTTTCTCAGGAGGGTAAGGAAATTTGGCATGTTCATGACGACACTCTAACTTTTACAGATGCACCATAGAAAACATTCTTTCTGGTTGTACCACAGTTTGGTATTGCTCCTGCTCTGCCCAAGACCAAAAAGAACTACAAAGGATCGTGAACAAAGCCCAGTCCATCACACAAACCAGGCTCCCATCCACTGACTCTTTCGGCATTTCCTGCTGCCTTGGAAAAGCAGCCAGCATAATCAAGGACCCCACACGTACTCTGTTCCACCTCCTTTTGTTGGGAAAAAGATTCAAAAGTCTGAGATCACATATCAACCGATTCAAGAACAGCTTTTTCCCTCCTGCCTTCAGACTTCTGAATGGACCTATCTTGCTATGACTATAATATTACATTTTGCATCCTCTCCTTTCCTTCTCACTGAATGGTATGGTTTATCTGTACAGCGCGTAAGAAACAATACTTTTCACTGCACATTAACATGTGACAATAATAAATCAAATCATTGTCTGGGAGTCAAAATTCCAGATGATTACATAAATTGATCACTTTTGCCCTGGATAATTCAGCTTGCAAAGACAATTTTCATTGGACCATTCTGATGCAAATTCATTAACTAAAACATTAACTGTTTCTCTTTCCACATGTGCTGCTTGATCTGCTGAGTACTTACAGCATTTTCTGTGATTAGTTCATTGAACTTTCTTGAGCAGATGTATCTGGATGCGCATATGTGGCTACAATGGTAAAAATAGGTGTAAGCAGTCAGCCTTTGGCATAATTGAACCTGCCTCGCCTCCCTCTTTTCAGCATTAACATTTTGGAAATAATTTAGGAACTCTTACAGGTTTTAAATTGTAGTAAATAAAAATTGTGTTATCACAAATCAAGGGAAACAAATGCAGAAACCCTTGATACTGAATTCAGGAAGAAATACAAAACTTTCAGCTGTTAAACTCAGATGTTACTGTCCTCAGCCAGTAATGTTGCTAAGAAAAATTGAATTCACCTTACGAAATTGCTTTTTGTCAGGCCAGAACATATGTGACCATCACTTATGCACTGTTAAAGGATGCAAACCCCTGGCTGAAAGAAAAACCAGGGAATTATGCTATCATTCATAGAGTCTACTTTTAATATAGAAATTAAATTCTCACATTTTGTTGGAATGCTTTCGGCTGGACAGAAGGTTTTGCTATGCATGAATTGGACAAGGATCAGCAAAAGATATTCCTGGCCTCCATTCATACATTCCACACCAGAGGGCTAACACCTGTTAACTGGAAAATACAAGACACAATCTTCACACGTTCCAGTTTGAAGCTAGTGACTACTATGTTTTACTGTTAGTCATTGCTTGTCAGTTATTTCCTTATTTCCTTAATGATCTCATGTTACCACAGGACTCAAAATTGGATACATTGGTGAGCCAGGGTTTTTTTATTCATTCACAGGATGTTGTGTGTGGCTGGCTAGGCCTGCATTTACTGTCCATCTCTAAATGCTTTTGTATCAAAAGAAACTATATAATTTCCTTTGCCCAACTGAACAATTCTACTGCAGAATATGCATTATTTTTGGTAACCTGATGTTCTAAGCAACTCTAGCTCCTAGATAATATTAGTGATTCTGGACAAACGCATCTATGGTGAGTGTTTGCATCCTGAGGAACTTCAGCTCAGATCAATAAGCTGGAGGCTGAGCTGGAGACACTGCAATACATCAGGGAGAGAGAGATACCTGGACCCTTTGTTTCAGGAGATGGTTACACCCCTTAAGGTAGTTTCTCCTGGTTTGGAAAGTGGTCAAGAGACAGGGTATATGACTCCAGTTGAGGCAGGTAAAGGGACTCGGAGGTCAGGAGTGCAGCAGTATCAGCCTTTGCAATTGTGCAACAGGTCTGAGGTTCTCAGTTTGTTTGGATGAGAGTGGAGGGTGCAAGGTGGATGTGCTGACTGGCCATGGTACAGGAAGCCATTCAAATGGAGTGAGCACAGAAGAATGTAGTGGTAGTAGGGGGCAGTATAACGAGGGAGATTAACAGTGATCTCTGCAGCAAAGAGCGAGGGTCCAGATGGCTATCTTCCTGCTCGGTGCCAGGGTCAGGACATCCATCCAGGGCTGGAGAGGAACTTGCAGTGGCAGGGGGAGGATCCCATTGTCGTGGTCCAGGTAGGCTCCAACAACATAGATAGAATGAGGAAAGAGGTTCTGCAGAGAGTGTTTGAGGAACTAGGCACAGAACCACCAGGTGGAAATTGGCATATCGTACGTGGGTCAAAGACTGAGATTTAAACTAAAATAGAGAGGGGAATGGTTCTGGACAGAAGATATGTAGGCTTGCAGGGCCAAAGGAAACGGCAGAATTAGAAGGCAGCTGTTTAGGTAATGATATCCAGAGTGTGCCAGGAAAGCAGTGTACAAACATTTAAAAAAACAGCAAATAGGGTCAAAGGGTAAAATGGTAAAAAGACAAAATTAATGTATCTTTATTTAACTGCACTAGTATTTGGTGCAAAATAGATGAATTAATGGCACAAATTGAGGTTAATGTATAGAATCTCATAGCAATTTCAGAGAAGTGGTACAAAGAGATCAAAGCTGGGAAGTAAACATTCAGGATGACTTTTCGTAAGGATAGGCAGGAAGGAAAGGATAGCTTTGTTAGTATGAGATGGAATAAGTATGATAGCAAGAAATGATCTTGGATCAGAAGATGTGGAAGCCATATGGGAGGAGGTAAGCAATAACAAAGGAATGAAAGCACTAGTGTGAGTAGTCTCTTAGACCCCTAACAATAGTTAGGCTGTAAAATTGGAGATGATAGTATGTAAAAAAGGCAGTATATTTTTTTAAAAAATTATTTATCTATGGGATGTGGGCATTGCTGGCTAGACCAGGATTTTTTGCCCATCGCTAGCTGTTCTTCAGAAGGTGGTGAGCTGTTTTTTTGAACCACTGCAGTCCCTGAGGTGTGGATACATCCACAGTGCTGTTAGGGAGGGACTTCCAGGATTTTGACTCTGTGTCAGCAAAGGAACAGCAATATATTTCCAAGTCAGGACAATGAGTGACTTGGAGGGAACCTCCAGGTGCTAGTGGTCCTGGACATCTGCTGTTCTTGTCCTTTTATACGGTTGTGGTCATGGGTTTGGAAGGTGCCGCCAAAGGAAACTTGGAAAGTTCTTGCTGTGCATCTTGTAGATGGTACACATGGCTGCTTGTTGGTGGTGGAGCGATTGAATGTTTGTGAAAGGTGTCGCAACCAAATGGGCTGCTTCGTCTTGGACAGTGTTAAGCTTCTTGAGTGTTGTTGGAACTGCAGAGTATTCCATTACACTCCTGACTTGTGCCTTGTCGCTGGTATACAGGCCTTGGGGAGTCAGAGGCGAGTTACTCATCACAGGATTCATAGCCTTGAACTTGCTCCAATAACCACAGTATTTCTATGGCTAGTCCAGTTCAGTTTCTGGTAAATGGTAACCCCCAGGATATTGATAGTGAAGTTCAGCATTGTTAATACCACAATGTCAAGGACCAACGGTTAGATCCTCTCTTGTTGAAGATGGTCATTGCCTGGCACTTGTCACGTGAGTGTTATTTGCCACTTGTTAGCCCATGCTTGGATACTGTCTAGGTCTTGCTGCATTTGGACATGGACTGCTTTAGTATCTGAGGAGTCTTGAATGATACTAACATTGTACAGTCATCTGCAAAAATCTGACTTTACAATGGAAGGAAGATCATTTATTGAAGTATTAATCATGGTGACTTTAATCTTGGGAAAGTCAAAATGACAGACATTTGGGACAGTTTCCTAGAACAATATGTTGTGAATCTAACCAGAGATCAGACTATTTTGGACCTGTTAACATGTAAAGATGTATGTTTAACAAACAAACCTCAGAGTCTCAAACAATCTTTGGGAAACAGTGACCATAACATGGTACAATTTAACATTCAGTTTAAGAGTGAGAAACTTGCATCAGAAACAACAGTGCTACACTTAAATATGGGTAATTACAAAGGAATGAGTGTAGAGTTCCATAGTGTGGGCTGGGAAAGGTGTTTAGCAAAAAGATGGTTGGTCAGCAATGTTTTTGGAAACAGTTCACAACTCAGTCCAGTGACAAAGGAGGATTCTAGGAAGGTGATAAATCAACCATGAGTAACCAAGGAAGTATAGTATTAACCTGAAGGAAAAAAAAATCAGATAATGTGGCAGTGATTAGTGATAAGCCAGTGGATTGGCAATGTTTTAAAAACCAAAGATGATCAAAACAAAAACAAAAAGAGGGAGGATATAAACTATGAAGATAAATTAACAAGTAATATAAAAAAATGGACAATAAGTGTTTCCTTAAATATAGAAAAAGGAAGAGAGAGGCCAAAGTGAACATAGACCCGAGAGAATGAGACTGGGGAAATAATAACGGGGAACCAGGAAATGGCAGTGAAATTAAATGAATACTTTACATCAATCTTCAAATTCCAAGGGCAAAACTGGGGAGGAAGTAAAACAATAACTGTCACTCGAGAAAAATACCAGGGAAATTAATGAAGGTAAATGCCGACAGGCCCCCTGGGCTTGACGGGTTGTATCTTAGGATATTAAGGAAAGTAACGACAAAGATAGTGAATGTACTAGTAATAATCTTGTAAGTATCCTTAAATTCTGGAAAAGTTCCAGAGAATTCAAAAATTATGTAAGAACCTTACTCAAAAATAGAGGGAGGTTAAAAAAAATGATAACTTTAGACCAGTTTGTTTAACTTCTGTCATTGGGAAAATATTAGAGTCCATTAAAAAGGATGCAATACCAGGGCATTTAGAAATACATAACATAATCAAGCTGATTCATGAAGGGGAAATCATGCCTGATAAATTTATTCTAATTCTTTGAGGTGGTAACAAGCAGCATAGATAAAGGGAACCAGTAGATGTAATATAATTCCAAAAAGCATTTGATAAAAGTACTACATAAAAGGCTGCTTAATAAGGTAAGAGCCCATGGTGTTGAGGGTAGTATATTAGCACAATTGAGGATTGGCTAACTAGTAGAAGGCACAGAATTAGGATAAGTGGGGCATTTTCAGGATGGCAAACTACAACTAGTGGAGTGCCGCAGGAATCAGTGCTGGGGCCACAATTATTTACAATATATATTAATGTCTTGGATGAGGGAAGTGAATGGACTATTGCCAACTTTATGATGGCACAAAACAAAAGTAGGAAGGCAAGTGTAAGGGTGACACAAAGCGGAATTTTCTTGTCCCACCCACTACGGGAATTGTAGTGGGTGGAACAGAACATGCAAAGGTCCACTGACCTTGGGTGGGATTTTCCGGTCTTGGGGCAAGCATGGCTGCTGAAAATTCCACCCAAAGAGTCTACAGAGGGATGCAGACGGGTTAAGCGAGTGGGTAAGAACTTGGCAGTTGGAATATTCTCTAGGAAAATGTGAAGCTGTGCACTTTAGTAGGAAGGATAAGAGCTGAATATTATTTCGTGGACTAAGAATGCAGAAAACTGCAGCACAGAGGAACCTGGGGGTCCTCATGCACAAATCACAGAAAGCTAGCATGCAAGTTCAGCAGGTAATAGGAAAGGCAAATGGAGTGGTCAAAGGAAATGGAGTATAAAAATAGGGAGGTCATGCTAAAATTACATAAGGCACTTGTTAGACCACATCTGAAACACTGAACAGTTTTGTTCTCCTTATCTATGGAAAGATATACTGAGGCACTCCACAGAAGATTCACCAGGTTGATCCCATATATGGAGCAATTTTCTTATGAGGAGAGATTGACTAGGTTGTATCTGTACTCACTGGATGTTAGAATGAGAGGCAATCTTTATTAAGACATACAGGATTCTCAGGGTGCTTGAAGACTGGATGTTGAAAGCTTGTTTCCCCTTGTGGGAGATCTTAGGGCCAGACGGCATAATTTCAGAGTAAGGGGCCGCCCATTTAAAACTGAGATTAGGAGGAATTTCTGCTCTCAGGGGATACTGGAATTCTTTACCACTGAAGGCTGTAGAGATGGAGTCATCAAGTGCACTCAAGGCAGAGATCAACAGGATTTTAACCAGTAAGGAAATCAAGGGTTATGGGGATAAAGTGAGAAAGTGGAGTTGAGGATCATCATATCTGATCAGTTATGATCCCTGAGTGGCAGAGGAGACCTAATGGGCTGAATGGCCTCCTTCTGCTCCTACATCCTATGGTCCAAATTTAATTTCCCACATCCACACAGTTCTTTTGTTTTTGAATGTCAGGATGATTCAGTCCATAATTCCAGGCCTTCTCAATGTTGCACCATTCCTGACTGAACCTTTTTTTTAAAATTCATTTGTCGGATATGGGCATCGCTGGCTGGTCAGCATTTATTGCCTATCCCTAGTTGCCCTTAGAAGGTAGCTGAGTCTCAAACGTATTGCTGAGGCTCTGGAGTCACACGTTGGCCAGACCAGGTAAAGCTGGCAGATTTCCTTCCCTAAAGGACATTAGTGAACCAAATGGGTTTTTCCGACAATCGACAATGGCTTAATGGTTATCAGTAGATTCTTAGTTTTTATTGAATTCTACCATCTGTCATGGTGAGTTTCGAACCCCAGTCCCCAAAAATATTATCTGAATTTCAGGATTAATAGTCCAGCACTGATACCACTAGGCCATCCCCATTCCCCCTGCTAATATTGTGGCACCCCTTCCCCAGATTAGCAGATACACATTTCCTCTTCTCACATGACCAATGCAAAAATTGGCAATTTAGCTTCCTCAAGGCACTTAAGTATTAACTCTAGTTGATACTGAGAACCAAACTTAAATTTCATCAGTTAACAGTCAAGGACTGAGTCACCTTTTCACACAGCTTCAGGAAGCAGTTCTTTGATTAAGCTAATTTTCAGTCAGACTATAATGTATCAGTCTACGAGTTATTTTTTTTAAACCATCCAATGAAGAGTACACCTTTCAGTACAGTACTTTGCTTTAAGCTGAAATTATCTTTCTTCAGCAGCATTTTCTGTAACAGACATTTTTTTTTCTAAACTAAATCTTACAGTAGCACTCAAGGAAACAGTGACATTCACATTCGCACAAATGGGTACATCCTGTGGCCAAAGCTCAGAAGCAGACATCACAATAAATTTATTTAGGAGCTCTAATTTAAGCTGACAGCTTCAGAGGCTATGTTTTAATATCTCTCCAATTTATATGTAGCCATCATACTGAATTACGGTCAGTCTCCATGGACATAATTTCTTAAGAGTTAACAAAATTATTTTAATAATTGTAGGAATTGTATTTATCTGTTGTCCTTTTCCATCTACTGCTTCTATGTATTTTTTGCCTATTAGCTGGGAAGCCAGAACAGTTTAGCTCATTGCATTTTGTACATGTGCTATCTATTATTGTTCATGCCTCAACAATAGAAATTGTGTTCCTGCAGGGTGGGGTTGCTATCTTCCATCATCTCTACCCAACTTACTTTAGTGCACCATCCAATATCCTTTTTTTCTCTAGTAGTGAATTGAGAACTGTTAGCCAAAGAGAAAACAATGGTATACAAATTAAAATAGTAAGCAGAGCTAGGATGCTGCAACTATGTAGCAGAAGCCTAAACAGCCAGTTTAAAGAACTTAAAAGTACTGAAGTATTGTCAGCCCTCCTTCCAGATGAAAATGGGCAGTATCTGAAAACACTGGGCAATATGTAGCCAAAATTATATTCACCAGGGTCCACCAGAGTGTCCAGAGCAGTTCCTGGAGTCAGATGATGGCCTCAGTTAAAATCAACTCCAATTATTGAATTTCTATGGACCCAGTCAGAGTACTCCTTGTGCACACTTTGACCAAGTCAGGTGGTTGTCCACCTGGTAACTCTTCAAAGATAGCAGGAAATGATAAAATTGCTTGTGATGGAATTCACATCAATACTTTTAAAGTTCATCGTGCGGTCATGTAAACTAAATTTCACATTAGGAACAGAAAATAGAGGTGTTTTTCTGTGACTTAAAATCCTGTATGAATACAGCATGGGGAGTACAACATATTAACACAACAATTACAATAAATATTTATAAGTTCATACGTTATAGGAGCATAATTAGGCCATTCAGCCCATTGAGTCAGTTTACATGCAAAATTGCTTACAACTAACGTACTGGTCATTTAATTGTTCTACATTCATTTGTTTAAATTTAAATGCATTTCAAGTATTTTAATGATTTTTAATTAATTAGGGGATCAAGTCCCACTATGCTCCATATAGGCTGCAGTGCTGACAAAATTTAACCCCGGTCCCTAACACCCCCAACATCATTTAAACAGATATGACAAATGAAATGAGTTCCAGCACAAAATAGCTTCTTCCCCATGTAAACATCTGATTTCAGGAAGCAAGATAATAAACTCGTATCTGGAACAAAGATCACCCGTCTAATTTAGAACCCCCTTGATTACTGGCCCAATGATTTCAGATTAGCGTCCACCTGGTGAAGTTATCCCTGGTAAGTGCTGGATGGCAGACCCAGTTGTCCTGGGTACAGGTCAGGAATAAAAGGCAAGGCTAAAGAGAAGCTTCTAGTGTCCAGTGTGCATGAAAGAAAGTGAACTCAGAATGATTTCATGGTGGCTCAGTGGTTAACCCTGCTGCCTCTCAGCGCCAGGGACCCATGCTCAATTCCAGCCTTGGGTCACTGACTGTGTGGAGTTTGCACATTCTCCCTGTGTCTGCGTGGGTTTCCGACAGGTGCTCCGGTTTCCTCCCACAGTCCAGATGCGCAGGTTAGGTTGATTGGCCATGCAACATTAACCCCATCAAGGGGATTAACAGGGTAAATATGAGGGGTTACGGGAATAGAGCCTGGGTAAGATTGTCGTCAGTGCAGACTTGATGGGCCGAATGGCCGCCTTCTGCACGTAGGGATTCTATTTTTGCTTGAACCACCCTAAGCATTAATCAAAGCTTATCCTACATGGTACTGCCATTAAAAATATAGCCCCAGGTATCATCAAACCTCATTCTGGGACAAACACAAGCTGCAATTTATACAAAGTGAACGTGAGATGGAAACCTTAGAACAAATTTGACACAGGTTTTCCACACACTAATCCTAATGGATGGGAAATATAGTTCAGGAAATCTCTATAAACCTCATAATCCACAGTCTATTTACATCAGCTACAATTGGCTGAAGAATGAATATGCGCCACCTAAACTTACAAAATTGAGGCCTGACAAAATAGATTTATGCTGCAGCCTGTGTCCTTCTACAAACCAATACCGTGACAGAATGAATTTGTTTCCTGTATAGTGTTTTATTTTAAACTTGCATTCCTGTATTGCAAGAAATCAACATCCAAAACTAGTTCAATGCTTTATCCCAACATTCATTTTTAGACTTTTGTCCATGAACAATATCAAATGAAATTTACTGCTAATTATTTTTCATATTTAACAGCATGCATTGATACCAACACCAATATAGTCACTTTTCACTTATTACTACACAGTCAAGACTATGAACCATATTGGATTTAATTAGAAGATTTGTTACATAAGACAGGAAAAGACTGAAGTGATGAGGACTCAGAATAGATGTCAGGAGAAATGCATGGGCTGCTAAATATTACCATGAGTATCAACGGTATTTCCTCCCTCTTCCATCACACCACCCATAAAATTTAAAGTTTGTATTACATAGACTGGGATTAATTTTCTGACCATTGACTGTGACTGGGCGGTCTGAAATATGACCAGGTGCAATGTGTCTGTGACACCAATTGTAGCATGAGAAGATATTGACAATTAGCCAAATGCTGTGATATCATGAAAAATAATCTTCTTTCACTTTTATGGGCCAAATAACACACAAGATTATTTTCATCCCCAGGATATACAGCAGCACTCCATGAGAGAAAGACATTCACTTCCTAACCATTGATTCAATCCTTGTAAAACTTGCTTTGTGAAGAATCTTGATGCTTATATTAAAAAATGGAACTATTTGTTAGACTCCCGATACTTGCCAAAAACGCAGAGGATTTTCCTATTAAATCAATGCAAGACCATATGGTAACGTTATCAAATTACAATACATTTCTCAGTGCAATACATCAAGGAGTAGAACATTAAATAGTTTTAATCTGTGATACAATGACCGGATTTTCTGCTCCTGCCATGGCAAGGTGAACATAAGAAATAGGAGCAGGAGTAGGCCATCTAGCCCTTCGAGCCTGCCCCGCCATTCAATAAGATCATGGCTGATCTATCGTGGCTCAGTTCCACATTCCCACCCTCTCCCCATAACCCTTAATCCCCTCTCTTATCAAAAACCCATCAACCTGCGTCTTAAAAATATTTAGTGGGGTAGCCTCCACCACTTCAACGGGCAGAGAATTCCAGAGATTCACCACCCTTTGAGTGAAGAAGTTCCTCCTCAACTCCGTTCTAAACCGCCACCCCTTTATCTTGAGGCTGTGCCCCCCTAGTCCTACTATCCTTTCTGAGCAGGAAGAGTCTCTCCACCTCTATCCTATCCATCCCATTCATCATCTTATACGTCTCAATGAGATCTCCCCTCATTCTTCTAAACTCTAACGAGTACAAGCCTAGTTTATTCAGCCTCTCCTCATAGCTCAACCCCCTCAACTCCGGCATCAGCCTAGTAAACCTCCTCTGCACTCCCTCCAAGGCCAAAATATCCTTGCGTAAGTACGGCGCCCAAAACTGCACACAGTACTCCAGCTGCGGCCTCACCAATGCCCTATACAGCCGCAGCAAGACCTCCCTACTTTTATATTCAATCCCCCTCGCTATGAAGGCCAGCATCCCATTCGCCTTCCTGACCACCTGCTGCACCTGCAAGCTGGGTTTTTGCGACTCATGCACAAGGACCCCGAGGTCCCTCTGCACTGTCGCCTGCTGCAGTTTTTCGCCACGTAAGTGATAATCCTTCCTACCATTATTCCTACCAAAGTGGACCACCTCGCACTTGCCAACATTAAATTCCATTTGCCATTTCCTGGCCCATTCGCCCAGCCTATCTAGATCCTTCTGTAGACTCTCCACACCCTCCGCACAATTTGCCTTTCCTCCAATCTTGGTGTCATCAGCAAATTTCGACACCCTACACTCGGTTCCCTCCTCCAGATCATCTATATAAATGGTAAATAGCTGAGGCCCCAGCACCAACCCCTGAGGCACTCCACTAGTCACCATCCGCCAATCCGAATAGCACCCATTGACCCCCACTCTCTGCCTCCTATTTGACAACCAATCCTCTATCCACACTAACACCCTACCCCCAACTCCCTGTCCCCTGACCTTCTGCAATAACCTCCTGTGAGGTACCTTGTCAAACGCCTTCTGAAAATCAAGAAAGACCACATCCACCGGCTCTCCTCTATCCACCGCCCTAGACACATTCTCATAGAACTCCAGTAAGTTTGTCAGACACGACTTCCCTTTAATGAAACCGTGCTGCGTCTGCTTTATCAAGCAATTCCTCTCAAGATGCCTCGCTATTTCCTCCTTGATGACGGATTCTAACATTTTACCTACAACAGACGTTAAACTAACCGGCCTATAATTCCCTGCCTTTTGCCTGGCACCCTTCTTAAACAACGGCGTAACATTAGCCGTTTTCCAATCTTCCGGCACTTCCCCGGAATCCAGCGGCGTCTGGAAAATAACCACCAAGGCATCCACTATCACCTCCGCCATTTCTTTCAGAACCCTCGGAAGGATGGGTTAGTAAATTTGCCGACGACACCAAAGTCGGAGGAGCTGCAGACAGCGAGGACGGATGCCACAGTCCGCAGAGGGACACAGACAAGCCGCAGAGCCGGGCCAAGAGGTGGCAGATGGAGTCCAACACGGAAAAGTGTGAGGCGATCCACCCCGGCAAGAACAACAGCGGCACACAACACAGGGCCAATGGAAGGACCCCCAGCAGCGCCGACGAGCAGAGAGATCCCAGGGCACACGCGCACAGCTCCCCGAAAGCCGGCACCCAGGTCGACAAGGCCGCCAAGAAGGCGCACGGCGTGCCAGCCCCCATTGGCAGAGGGACCGAACCCCGGAGCCGCGAGGCCACTCCACAACTGCACAAAATTCCGGCGCGGCCGCACCCGGAGCACCGCGCACAGCTCCGGCCACCGCATCACAAGAAAGATGTGGAGGCACTGGAAAGGGCGCAGAGGAGGTCCACCAGGACGCCGCCTGGCATGGTGGGAAGGCCCCACGAGGAAAGGCCGAGGGACCCGACGCCACGTTCACCGGAGAGAAGGCGGCCACGAGGCGACCCAACCGAGGCACACAAGATGGTCAAAGGACTGGACAGGGCGGTCCGCGAGAGCCCCCCACCCCAGACGGCGATGGCCAACACAAGGGGACACAGCCTCAAACCAAGGGGTGGCAACTATAGGACGGATGTCAGAGGCAGGCCCCCCACCCAGAGGGCAGAAAGGGTACAGAACGCCCCGCCCGCAGCAGCCACGGACCCACCAACCCCGAGGGCGCCCAAATGGTCAGTGGACAGGCACATGGACAACACTGGAACAGTCCAGGCCAGAGGGTCACCAGACTGGCCCCACCGGTCAGCACAACACCGAGGGCCGAAGGGCCCGCACCGCGCCGCAATGCTCCACGCTCCATGCTCTACCCGACTGCCACAGCTCAGCTCCACCCCCAATGACTCATGGGGAATCTTCATCCACAAGGCAAATTTTCAGGGTATATTGCTGAGGCTTTGGTGTCTGTGGCTATGTATCTATCTCTCTGTGTCTCTATGTCTATGTATCTCTGTATCTCTGTGTGTCTGTGTCTCTGTCCCTTCTTTGCTGCTTTTACCATCCAGGTTAATGCCAAGGTAGAAATTTGCATTCCCAGCCTTCACATTGAGAGCTTGCAGCAGCTCAGCTCAGGTGCTAATAGCGCGTGTGTGTGTGTGTGTGTGTGTGTGTGTGTGTGTGTGTGTGTGTGTGTGTGTGTGTGTGTGTACACTCAGGGTGTGTGGTGTCTATGAACATGATAAATGTGTGCATTGGATGCCAATGTACCAAGTGCATGAATTGTCTGCATGCATACGCCCATCTGTTCACATATGAATAAACTTGTTCACAGCTCACATACTGAGTACACGCCTTTACTGCTCATGTACTAAGCACATGACCTTATTGCTCATATGCTGAGTACATGTGCAATACACGTGTCAAAGAGAACATAAACACTAAAATTAGGACACAGCAAACTGCAGAAGGCAGCATAGAACATAGAACACCCCAGCGCAGCACAGGCCCCCCGGCCCTCGATGCCCCGCCGACCAGCGGAACCAATCCAACGACCCCCCAACCCAAACCACTCCAATGCCATCCACATGCCCACCCGCTGACCATCCGAACACCCCCAAAGCCGGCGAGTCCACAACCGCTGCAGGCAGGGCACTCCACACCCCCACCACCCCCCGAGCAAAGAACCCACCTCCGACATCCATCCCACAACCACCACCCCTCAATTCAAAGCCACGCCCCCCCCATGCCAGCCACCACCATCCGAGGCAAAAGGCTCCCAACGTCCACCCCACCCAATCCCCCGACCATCCTGCACGCCCCAACCAGGCCACCCCGCAACCCTCCTCCCTCCAACGAAAACAATCCCAAGTCCCTCAGCCCCTCCCCACAAGACCCTCCCACCATACCAGGCAACACCCCGTCAAACCTCCTCTGCACCCGCCCCAATGCCCCCACATCCCTCCCACAATGCGGCGACCAGAACCGCACGCAACACTCCAAGTGCAGCCGCACCAGAGCCCCGCACAGCTGCAACACGACCCCACGGCTCCGAAGCTCAACCCCTCCACCAACAAAAGCCAACACACCGCACGCCCTCCCAACAACCCCACCAACCCGGGTGCCAACCCCTGGGGAGCCACGCACATGCACGCCGAGATCCCTCCACCCGTCGACACCACCAAGAGTCCCCCCATCAGCCCCGCACTCTGCACACCCGCCACTCCCACCAAAGTGAATCACCCCACACTCCTCCGCACCAAACTCCATCTGCCACCCCCCGGCCCAGCCCCACAGCCCATCCACGCCCCCCCGCAAACCGCAACATCCACCCCCACTGTCCACAACTCGCCCGACCCCGGCGCCGTCAGCAAACTTACCAATCCATTCTTCTACACCTTCATCCAGGTCATTTATAAAAATGACAAACAGCAGTGGCCCCAAAACAGATCCTTGAGGTACACCACTTGTAACTGAACTCCAGGTTGAATATTTCCTATCAATCACCACCCTCTGTCTTCTATCAGCTAGCCAATTCCTGATCCAAACTGCTACATCACCCTCAATCCCATGCATCTACATTTTCTGCAATAGCCTACCATGGGGAACCTTATCAAACGCTTTGCTAAAATCCATATACACCACGTCAACTGCCTTACCCTTATCCACCTCTTTGGTCACCTTTTCAAAAAACTCAATAAGGTTTGTGAGGCATGACCTACCCTTCACAAAACCGTGTTGACTATCCCTAATCAATTTATTTCTCTCTAGATGATTATAAATCCTATCCCTTATAATTCTTTCCAAAACTTTGCCCACAACAGAAGTAAGGCTCACTGGTCTGTAATTCCCAGGATGGTCTCTGCTCCCCTTCTTGAACAAGGGGACAACATTTGCTATCCTCCAGTCTTCCGGCACTATACCTGAAGCCAATGACGACATGAAGATCATAGCCAAAGGCTCTGCAATCTCCTCCCTAGCCTCCCAGAGAATCCTAGGGTAAACCCCATCCGGCCCAGGGGACTTATCTATTTTCATACTCTCAAGAATTGCTAACACCTCCTCCTTATGTACCTCAATCCCGTCTAGTCTAAAAGCCTGTATCACAGTATCCTCCACGACTACACTGACTTTTTCCTGCGTGAATACTGACGAAAAATACTCAGTCAGTGCCTCTCCTATCTCTTCAAGCTCCACGCACAACTTCCACTGCTGTCTCTGACTGGTCCTAATCTTGCCCTAACCAATCTTTCATTTTTTGACATACCTGTAGAAAGCTTTAGGATTTTCCTTGATCCTATCCGCCAAAGTCTTCTCATGTCCTCTTGTAGCTCTTCTTAACTCTCTCTTTAACTCCTTCCTGGCTATTTTATAACTCTCCAGTGCCCTGAGCCTTCACGTCTCATCTTTACATAAGCCTCCTTCTTCCTCTTCACCAGAGATTCAACTTCCTTAGTACACCACAGTTCCCTCGCTCGACCACTTCCTCCCTGCCTGACAGGTACATATTTATCAAGGACTCGCAGTAGCTGCTCCTTGAAAAAGCTCCACATTTCAGATGTTCCCAGCCCCTGCAATTTCCTACTCCACCCTATGTGGAGGTTTAGGTTTAGGTTTAGGTTAGTGGGTCATTGTTGTTGTTTTTTTTTTAAACTGGTCGGCGCAACATCGTGGGCCGAAGGGCCTGTTCTGCGCTGTAATGTTCTATGTTCTATGTATCCTAAATCTCGCCTAATAGCCTCATAATTACCTTTCCCCCAGCTATAACTTCTGCCCTTCAGTATATGCCTATCCCTTTCCATCACTAAGGTAAGCGTAACCGAATTGTGGTCACTATCACCAAAGTGCTGACCTACCTTCAAGTCTAACACTTGGTCTGGTTCATTACCCAGTACCAAATCCAATGTAGCCTCACCTCTTGTTGGCCTACCTACATACTGTGTCATGAAACCTTCCTGCACACATTGGACAAAAACTGACCCCTCTAACGTGCTTGAACTATAGCTTTTCCAATTGATATTTGCAAAGCTAAAGTCTCCCATAACAACTACCCTGTTACTTTCGCACCTATCCAGGATCATCCTTGCAATCCTTTCTTCTACATCTCTGGAACTTTTTGGAGGCCTATAAAAAACTCCCAACAGTGTGATCTCTCCTTTCCTGTTTTTAATCTCAGCCCATACTACCTCAATAGACAGGTCCACATCAAACGTCCTTTCTGCCACCGTAATACTGTCCTTGACTAACAATGCCACGCCTCCCCCTCTTCTACCACCTTCTCTGCTCTGACTGAAACATCTGAACCCCGGAACCTGCAACAACCATTCCTGTCCCTGCTCTATCCATGTCTCTGAAATGGCCACAACATCGAAGTCCCAGGCACCAATCCAGGCTGCAAGTTCGTCCACCTTATTGCGTATGCTCCTCGCATTAAAGTATACGCACTTCAAACCACCCTCCCGCCTGCCAATACACTGCTGTGACCTAGAAACCTTATCCATAACCTCCCTATTCTCATCCTCCTGTACACTGGAGCTACAGTTTAGATTCCCATCCCCCCTCGGAATCAGTTTAAACCCCCCTGAATAGCACTGGCAAATTTTCCCCCCAAGATATTAGTTCCCCTCTGGTTCAGGTGCAGACCATCCCTCTTGTAGAGGTCCCACCTACCCCAGAATGAGCCCCAATTGTCCAAGTACCTGAACCCTTCCCTCCTGCACCATCCCTTTAGCCACGAGTTCAAATGTTCTCTCTCTCTATTCTTCTCCATGCTATCCCACAGCACAGGTAACAAACCAGAGATAACCACTCTGCTTGTTTTAGCCCTAAGCTTCCACCCTAACTCTCTGAATTTCTGTTTTATATCCCCATCCCTTTTCCTACCTATGTCATGGGTACCTACATGAACCACAACTTGGGGCTGGTTCCCCTCCCCCTTAAGGATCTCAAACACTCGCTCAGAGACATCACGGACCCTGGCACCTGGGAGGCAACATACCAACCGCGAGTCTCGCTCTTTCCCACAAACTCTTCTATCTATCCCCTTAACTATGGAATCCCCAATCACTAATCCTGTTCTTTTCTTCCCCCTTCCCACCTGAGCATCAGGGACAGGCTCTACCCCTGAGACCTGTACTCCACGGCTTCATGAGTCTTCCTCCCCAACAACATCCAAAACAGATTACTTATTTTGGAGAGGAACAGCCTCAGGGGATCGCTGGTCTGACTGCTTCTTACCCCTTCTAGCAGTCACCCATGCATCACTTTTAGGAGTAACTATCTCCCTGTAACTTTTACCAATAGCTGCCTCTGCTTCCCGAATAATTCTTAGTTCCTCCAGTTCCAGCTCCAGGTCCCTAACACAGTCCGCAAGGAGCTGGAATTGGATGCACCTCCTGCAGGTGTAATCAGCTGGGACACTACCGGTGTCCCTCACCTCCAACATCCCACAGGAGGAACATGGCACTGCCTGCGCTGCCATCCCTATTACTTCCCTTACCAAGAAACAAAAATAAACTTACCTGCTCTCACTCCGAGTCACTCTCTTTTTTTAGGTTAGAGGAGGGGGGAGGGTGGGATACTCTACACGTGTACAGTATCAGGTTTCTTCACCTTTCCAATTTATGGGGGTCCAGAGGGAAAAAAACTACTTCCCAGGCCTCCCTATGACCACTTCCTGTGTCCGGTTTAAAATTTAAAAAAAGCTAGAGACGTTAGTTTAAAAAAAGAAACACAGTAACTTACTCACCAGTTCTCCTCTCAGCAGTCTCGCCCTCTCTGATGTGCTCCCAAGGAACCACAATAGGAAACTAGCCTGTCTGGAAGGTGGAGCCGGAAAAAGCCAGCTAAAGGTCCACTGACTTTAGCAGCACTGCTACATCCTGACAGGATCAGAGGACTCTGCCGAATGGCTTACCTAATGTTTTAAAGGAAGCACCAAACTATACAGAAAATAGGTAAAATGTAGCACATTTATAAAGAGTAATGTATAAAGATCATAAGAAACAGGAGCACGAGTATGCCATTCTATTCCTCAAGCTTGCTCCATCATTCAATGGGATCATGCTGACCTGATTGTGGCCTTAATTGATCTACCCTCTTTGGAGATCAAAATTCTGTCTAGTTCAGCCTTGAATATATTCAATAACTTACCTCCACCACTCTCTGGGATAGAGAATTCCAAAGACCACGAGTCTCAGAGAAGAAATTCCTCATCTCGGACGTAAATTGGTAATACCTTATTTTTAAGCTCTGCCCACCAGGTTCCCTCACAAGGGGAAACACCTTCCTCAAAATCTTACATGTTTCAATAAGGTAACCTCTCATTCTTCTAAACTCCAATGAGTATAGGCCCAGGATACTCAATCTTTCCTCATTTACACAGTTTCTTCATCCCAGGAATCAACTTAGTGAACCTTCTCAACTATTTCCAATGCAAGTATATCCCTCAAGTAAGGAGGCCAAAACTGTTTGCTCGACAGAAACAAAACTATCATCTGCATAAAGGTTGCTATCCTCAATTACTTCATTTTGTAAAGCAAAATGAAGAATATTATTGAAGAAACTACACCCATTTCCTCTAACAAAGCAAATTATTGCAGATGCTGAAATCTAAAACCAAAAGAGAAAATGATGGAAAATCTCAGGAGGTCTGACAGCATTTGTAAGGAGAGAAAAGAGCTGACGTTTCAAGTCCAGATGACCCTCTGACAAAGCTTTTTGTCTTTTCTCCCCTTACAGATGCTGCCAGACCTGCTGAGATTTTCCAGCATTTTCTTTTTTGGTTTCAGATTCCAGCATCCGCAGTAATTTGCTTTTATCCATTTCCTCTACATGTTTTAAGTGCTCTAGTTATAACATTGTTCATCATAATTTCCAGATTAATATTTGAAACAGCTACAAAGTGTTAATAGGATGTATTAGCAAAAGAATTCAGTGATTGATCTACCTATAAACATATGACAATCACAGAAAGCTGTATTAAATTCAATTTCTAGAAATGATGCATTACATTGAATGCACGATGCGCTTCCTCAACGTGCAACAAAATAAAAGCCATTTAAAACATTTACCACAATCTCTCAGCAGAAGACAGACTCCAGCCATCCCCCATCATCACTGTGACCCCACCATACATCCCTATGATACCCAACACCAGAAGAAAAAGATATTAGAGAAAATGAAATTAAACAAGTCCCACAAACTTCAACTGCATGCTATAAATAGTTTCATAAGCAGATGTCTTTCAAGAACATGACTTGTGGTTTGTAACATTACATCTGCACAACCATGTGTTACCAGCCTTGCAGCAATTATATTCAATGACTTATCTAACATATAACACCAGAATCACTAAAATTCCAGACCTATTCAAAATGTAAAAAAAAAGTCTTCACATAATTTATAGCCATTTTGGTCACAGTACAGCCTTTACTGTATTAGTCAAAATCAAAAATGGGACAGAGCAAATGCAAACAAAACACACACTCAGATACACGTACGAGGTTATTCAGCAAAACAAGTTCTCCCTTTCACATGAAAATACTATGATATCAACGTAGAAAATACATTTACTAAGCAGTATTCTACCGGTTTCCTCAGGCATTGCAGCAGTTGGCTTCAATTCAGTCAGCTGCACACATACAGTCCCATTAAATGGATCCCCAATCCATCCAGGCGTATGACCCACACCTCGGTGCCCACTAAATTATAGTGTGAGCTTTGCTGCAGCTGAGAAGTGAAACTCTGTTACTGGATATTCCTTCAGATAGTTCAAGAATGGCAAGTCAGGGATCATGTGACTGCAGAAGCTCCCCAGGACAAACAGGCTGTGTTATTGCAGGCTGTTACTTATTATAAATAGAACTTCCTCCACCATCTTGCTCCCAGATGAATACGGGCATCTTTAGGGCATCTGACTGTAGACCACAGATTCAACTCAAAACATTTACAGGTTGCAATAAATGTTACTGATGTGTACAGGAATGTATTCAATGCCATCAGGCAAGGTTAAGGGGCAGTCTAGGTAAAGACTGGACATTCATTATTTCATTAACATTTATGTGCACAACTTCAGATATTCCAAGTCACTCATTATATTTGCTCTCAAGTCAGAAGTGTGGAATCAGAAAAATTCCCAACTCTGCAGACAACAGCAGGGAAAAAAGTGTCCCAAACATTCGGATTTTCATTCTAAGGTAGGGGGTGTTAACAACAGTCAGGCCTGCTGCCCCCACTGTAAAGAAAGATCAAAAGTAACCTGTTAGCCCACACCCATTATAACTCCGACACATTAACCATGTCAGCTCATGTCCTACACCCACCCGAATGGCCTCTCATACCCTCCATGACAACTTATGCCCCCCTACCCACCCCTCATGACCCCTTATAGCCTGTTGGGCCAATGCATGTCAACCCCTGACCCCCAGTCATCTCCACAGTCCTTTGTAGCCCAGTGTCAATCTACAGTCAACTCACTCCAAACTATACCACCCCCCACCACTCTTTGCCCTGCCACCCTCCCCCAGCCAGGCCGCATCATCTGGTATCTACCGTGAATAGATTTCAGAAACCATTCTCAGATTAAATAAATTAAAAGTATCTGCTGCAGATTTTATTTAATTCTAGTTGATAAAGATCCATTCAATACATTTAAATGACTTAAAAACTTAATCCCTTATGAAAACAAACAGTTCAGTTTGTTAATCCCAATAGAAACACATATTTGTATTCACAGCTCCACATTGAAGCCAGGGAACTGTCAATCAAACTGAATTAAAAGATCCCACCCCCACACTTTGAAACTGATTTGTTGCAGAATTTGTCATGTAGCAATAACCCAAGAATGACAATTCTCAGGCCTATCTGCAGACAGCTAGTGAAACTGCTAGCGCTGATGTTTTTCAACAGCATTTTTTTCAAAAAGAGCTCAGGGATTTAAATATCTTAATAGTCCTACTTTATACACAGACTTCTGTCTACTTTTAATGATCTCAAAGGACACCCTACCTCTCCAATCAACTTCAGCAGTTATAGACCTTTTGCTCAAATGTTGAAACCCGGTATTTTGCACATTCCACTAACCAAAAGTGGATCTCTTTGAAGGCAGCTGCACTTCTACAGGTGCAGCTGCTGTATGAACCATAGTGTTTAAAATATGTCCTCTACTAATTCCCCCTTGTGAAACTGTTAGTGGGAATTACGGATTCTGGAACCATTTTGGGTAAATCGGTGACCTCTTCCATCCCTGCAAATACACAGGTTACAGTCTGCATAAAAGCTCCATGGAGCAGCAGCAGGAGAAATGTGCGGTGAAATGACTAGGGAAATGGGGAAAAATCTGTCCTCCCAAACATTCTGACATTAGTTAGGATTCCACTCTCTAATCTATTCCAAATACTGGAGTTGCTTTACATATTCCCCCGAAATGTTTGTATATTTATGTATTACCACAGAACGCCCCTTAGGGAAAGGCAGCATCATGAGTGAAAAAGCCAACCAGCACTGAAGCTGGATTATTTGATTACTAGGTGCTAATTTTCTTGTGGAAGGTGGGAATCGGGAGTTAGGAATGAATCTGTGACATGTTCCTGCCTCCTTCTCCAAACTATAGAGCAGCATGATTTTGCACTACCCAGGACATTGACTGGCCTAGAAGCATGTCTGCCACCTACATTTGCACAACTGATCCAGAACTAGAAGCGGTGATTCTGGAGGTGGATCTGATGAAATTCCTGCCACTGCTGCCACCTTCACTTAAAGACCAAAGCTTAATTGAAGTCAATGCTAGCAGATATCAAGATGATTTAAATGGGGTTGTATACAGTTTGGAATGCGATTGCTGACCTCCATAACTTACCTCTAGGCATCACTGAGCCTTTCTGAAATAATCATTGTATCTGGATCAGTCCAGATTCAATCATCTAGATTATAATCCAGCTAATAATCATTAGCTGGATGAAATAATCCAGCTAATCATTCAGCTGGAATAAATAAATATTTATTCAGCTGCCTAAGAGCCCGTTAGCAACCAATCTGATGACTCAACCTGTCTCTCCTGCTCCAAAAATGTGCTTGCACCCTTTCACATGCAGTGGCAGAACTTCCCAGCACAATGCTATAATAGAGCCTATTTTAGGAACTGCTTTTCACATGTCCATGAAATTAAGAGATTCTCCCAGTAATCCCATCTGACTACCATTCAAATACAGTAAGATCTCACTTAAAGTTGTGGTTACATTCCTGAAAAATCACAACTTTAAGTGAAACAACATTAGAATTCCTTCAGAGCAGAAGGAAGCCATTCAGCCCCATGTTAGAAGCCATTTACCTATGTCAGACTCCGATTTATTGACTACAACTCAGCCTTCAACACCATTATTCCCACAAAACTCACCTCCAAACTCCATGGCCTGGGCCTCGGCACCTCTCTCTGCAACTGGATCCTGAACTTTCTAACTCGGAGACCACAATCAGTAAGGATAGGTAATAACACCGCCTCCACGATCATTCTCAACACTGGTGCCCCACAAGCTTGTGCTCTCAAGATCCTTCAATACTCCTTATACAGCTATGACCGTGTGGCCAAATTCTGCTCCAATTCGATTTTCAAGTTTGTTGACGACACCACCATAGTGGGTCAGATCTCAAACAAATGATGAGACAGAGTACAGGAATGAGATAGAAAATCTGATGAACTTAGTGCAGCAACAATAATCTCTTCCCCAATGTCAACAAAATGAAGGAGATTGTCATCGACTTCTGAAAGCGTAAAGGAGAAGATGCCCCTGTCTACATCAATGGGGACAAAGTAGAAAGGGTCGAGAGCTTCAAAATTTTAGGTGCCCAGATCACCAACAACCTGTCCTGGTCTCCCCATACCAATAGCATAGTTAAGAAAGCCCACCAACACCTCTACTTTCTTAGAAGGCTAAAGAAATTTGCCATGTCAGCTACCACTCTCACCAACTTTTACAGATGCACCATAGAATGCATTCTTTCTGGTTGTATCACAGCTTTATGGCTCCTGCTCTGCCCAAGACTGCAAGGAGCTACAAAAGATCGTGAACGTAGCCCAATCTGTCATGCAAACCAGCCTCCCATCCACTGGCTCTGTCTATACTTGCCGCTGCCTCAACAAAGCAGCCAGCATAATAAGGGCCCCATGCACCCCAGACATTCTCTCTTCCATCTTCTTCTGTCAGGAAAAAGATACAAAAGTCTGAGGTCACATACTACTGACTCAAGAACAGTTTCTTCTGTGTTGCTGTCTGACGTTTGAATGGACCTACCTTGTATTAAGTTGATCTTTCTCTACACTCTAGCTATGACTGTAATACTACATTGTGCACTCTCTCGTTTCCTCCTTTATGAATGTTATGCTCTGTACAGCACGCAAGAAACAATACTTTTCATGTATGTTAATACGTGATAATAATCAGCCCATCAAATCTTCAATTCTCACCCAGGCTTACCCTGTAGTGGTATTTACCCCACTAATCCCTCTAACCTATAGATCTTGGGGCACTAAAGATAAATTTAGCATGACCAATCCACCTAACCTACACATCTTTGGATTGCGGGAGGAAGCCAGAGACCCTGGAGGAAACCCACACAGACACTGGGAGAATGTGCAAACTCCACACAAACAGTGACCCAAGGCTGGAATAGGACACGGTTCCCTGGTACTGTGAGGCAGCAATGCTAACCACTGTTCCACCCCAAAGGATGGTGATTTTTCAGACCCCCCAGCAGGTTTAATGGCAGGCGGACAATGCAGAAGAAGGTAAAATGACAGTTTTCAGCTGGTATTAAATAACGGTGGGAACATGCACTCCTGTCCATCATGGTGGGTCACCATTCCTACCAGAGGTCAGTATGAAACAAACAGTCTTGCATCCATGAATTGAATGCGGATGAAGGTCTAACTAGAATTGTTCCCCCGGTGTCCAATTTTCCTTGCCACCAGCAGGCTTTCGCACTGGTTCAGAATGTTGCAAATGTCAGACTTATTTCAAGGAAGCCTGGAGCAGCGACTGGAGATTGGAAGGTAATGTGAAGGCCTCTAGCAACCAGTCCCTGAAAACACACTGCAGCAGTGGGTGAGTGAAGCACCCACAACCTGGATCTTCTAACTTCAGGACCTTCCAGGAGGTGGATCTTTAATCAAAAGTACATCAGTTGATTTCCAGACAAGCATCCAGCTCACCCTGCTGTACAGGGCAGCGAGTAAGCCCCTGACTGCATGATTAATTAGGCAAGCAGCGTCAATGATATTTCTGGTGGCAGGATGACTTTTGCTGGAGACCAGTTATGTAAGGTATGTCTGGACGGAATTTCCCTTGTCGCTAAGTAGTCAGCCTGTGACCTGAGAGCTTGGGAGAAATAACAGCAGCACAGAGAATTGGTGTAGGAGAAGTGAAATATAACTGCTGTCAGAAAAGCAGCCATACACTGTGTAATGCACCACCTCAGATTGCAAATAAGCTGCACATTCAGGGAATGTCTCCTTCTATGGAGAAAGGAAACCTGCTGAGTCAGTGCTGACTATTAGCGCTACGATTTCTTTGGTTGTTCATCATGTGGTGATTCAAGTGCTGGGGCAGACCAATTTCACGTAATTTCAGATTTCAATGCCAATTAGGAGCTTAATTGCCACCAGTTGTTCCCTTAGTCACTCAAACTCAGCCACCCAACCCCTTGCCAGTTTGACACCCAGCAGGACCCCAAACATACTTATACAATCCAGCACCAGCACACCCAAAATGCCACAGAGCTGCTAGTCTCTTATTGGGCAGACAGCCACAAGGTCGGACTCCACAATACAGAAGGGCATACGTTCCACCTCCAGCCTTTTAACAGCCAATTACACAGCTGGATGGCAACCAATTTCCTCTGGGAGCAAATATTCCCCTGGACAGCCCATCACCACTAACATGTTACACAGGAAGGTATGGGGAATCTGGTACTATTCAGCCCAAGGATTCTGGTAAAGACACTATAATAGATCATAAGCACCTTCTTAAGTAAAGAATGAAACAAAACTTGCAAGAAGTGATAAAAACATATTTAACATATATTATTTAAAATTAAACTATTTTTGACAGTTGGCTGGGAACACATTCATAAATTATAAAAACAAGTTTACACACAGAAGAAACTTTCATATTGACAGAATTAGCTCCAGCGTTTAATTAGTCTTCCGTCATAAACATCAGTGAGATTAAACAAACATCAGACTTCTAATTTTTCCACTTGCTACTGTTAAGCAACAGTAAACTAAGCCTAGAAAAAAACATATGGCTCTGTTTACAAAGTGATCAATACTGTACAAACACAAGGAGCCTTCATTAATTACCTTTAACTGTTATGGCAATGAGTAAATGACAGGTAAAGACATAGAACTCTCCAAGAACAAGAGCTTAGACAAAAAGGAGAAAACCAGTAAAAAGAAAATTAACCTTTAAAGGAAAATCCTAGTTGACAATACTATGTGGGTGTTCCAACAATGTGGGATACAGTTCCATTTTTATCTCATATCCCAGCACTTATTGTCCATCCCTAGTTGGTGGTGAGCTGCATCCATTGGAGTACTGCAGCACTCCAAGGTGTGGATACACCCACAGCACTGTTAAGGAGTGAATTCCAGGATATATTTCCAAGTCAGGGTGATGAGTGACATGGTGGGGCGTCTCCAGCTAGTACACAGACATGTTATCCACCTGCTCCAGAACATAAGAGTTTTGTAATGGGGGAAAATACATAACTCCAAAATTCACCCCAAACTTTGCAGAAAAAAGGATGCTCATGCTTTCCTTCCATTTTACTCCTGAATAGCACTGCAACCACGTCTCCAGCCATGTAAACTACATGCAAATGATCAGAGGACTTTAGATCCTATTTTCTCTAATAGCACCAGGCACAGATCAGACCTTCACAAAAAACTGGGGCTGTTAATTCCTGCTTAAATGCTGTCACTCTTAAGATATAGGGTGCTACTTCTGTGATTTCTCATTTTCTGAGCATAACAGGTTTTATTGCTTCAGGATTTGTTCCATCTATTGTTGGGAGCCTTGTTTAGTACCTAAGTAACAACCCCTGCTTCACACACCTGTTTCTTCCTTTTGCAATTCCACTTACTTGGAAACAATGAAAGGAAACAAGCATAAACCCTTTGATGTTGCTGAGCCATTGCAGAAGGGGGTTCTGAGAGCCACTGTGGAAGGGGATTCTGAGTTAATGAGCAGAACCACAGGAAGATTCTTAGTTTTAATAGCAGCTGGGAAGGAATAATGTTAGCAGTTTGCTCATGTGAATGCTAAGCACTATTAAAAATGAATGAGAGTTGATTTTAAAGTATCAAAATTAATATTAAATTATAATAATTTAATTGAAAATATGTTTGCCACAGTCAAAATGTGAGCACTGCAGGGACTATAGAACTCAAAAGTTCATAGCCAAAAGCCATTTAGAATATACAACATAGAACACTACAGCATAAACAGTCCCTTTGGCCCACAAGTTGCACTGATCATATCCCTACCTACTAGGCCTATCTATAACCCTCAATCCCATTAAATCCCATGTACTCATCCAGAAGTCTCTCAAAAGACCCCAATGAGTTCACCTCCACCACCACCGACGGCAGCCGATTCCACTCACCCACCCCCTTTGAGTGAAAAGCTTACCTGACATCACCTCTGCAGCTACTCCCCAGCACCTTAAACCTGTGTCTTCTCGTAGCAACCATTTCAGCCCTGGAAAATAGCCTCTGAGAATCCACCCAATCTATACCTCTCAACCTCTATCAGGTCACCTCTCATCCTTTGTCTCTCCAGAGAGAAAAGACCGAGCTCTCTCAACCTATCCTCATAAGGCATGCCACCCAATCCAGACAATATCCGTGTAAATCTCCTCTGCACCCTTTCAGTAGCTTCCACATCTTTCTTGTAACAAGGCGATCAGAACTGCGCACAGCACTCCAACTGGGGTCTGACGAGGGTCTTATAAAGCTGCAGCATTGTCTCCCGACTCCTAAACTCAATCCCTTGATTAATGAAGGCTAGTACACCATACGCCTTCTTGACCACATACTCCACTTGCAAGGCCAATTTAAGAGTCCTGTGGACCCGGACTCCAAGGTCCTTCTGATCCTCTACACTGCTAAGAGTCTTACCCTTGATACTATACTCCTTAATCTCATTGGACCTTGCAAAATGGACCACTACACATTTATCCGGGTTGAAGTCCATTTGCCACTTCTCCGCCCAGTCTTGCATCTTATGTATGTCCTGCTGCAACTTCTGACATCCCTCCAGACTATCCACAACACCACCAACCTTCGTGTCATTGGCAAACTTATCAAACCATCCCTCCACTTCCTCATCCAGGTCATTTATGAAAATTACACACAGCAAGGGTCCCAGAACAGATCCCTGGGGCACTCCACTGGTAACCGACCTCCATGCAGAAAAAGATTCACCCACAACCACTCTCTGCCTTCTGCAGGCAAGCCAGTTCTGGATCCACAAGGCAACAGCCCCTTGGGTCCCATGTCCTCTCGCTTTCTCAAGAAGTCTTACATGGGGGACCTTATCGAACGCCTTGCTGAAGTCCAAATAAACCACATCCACCGCTCTTCCTTTTTACGGAATTTAGTCAACAGAAAGATAATGAAGCTTCAAACTCAGGACAAATACTGAAATGTTTAGCAGGCGATTCTCCCACCACGCCATGCTCGTTTTCTAGCACACTGTGGTGAAAGAATGTCACGTCTGGGCATGCACGGGATCATTGCATGTGTTCCCGCCACACATGCATTGCCCAGCGCCAGATTTCTGGCATTGGAAATCAGTGGGAACGCCAGATAAATTATTTGCATCTATTTTTAATTACATTTTAATGTGATTAGCAGGCCCAGGACTGAATTCTCCAGGCTGCTAGCCTCTACCACCCCACCAGAGTATTTCACTCAGCGAGGTTTAGCCAGCTCCCCACTCTCGGGGATCTATCGGGATGACCGCACTGGAGTAAAGGCAGTCATAGGCATCCTGGCAGTGCCAGCATGTGCCCCAGCACTGCCCAAGGGGCAAAGTGCCCATGTCCAGGGGGCACCTTGGCACTGCCCAGGGCAAGTTATAGGGGCAGTGGGGTTTGGAGGGTCCTGCATGGGGAATTGATGGGGCAAGGAGGCCGATGATTGGTTGGGGGGGGGGAATGGAGATCAGGACGGGCTGGGGGCAGTGGTCAGGCAGGGGAGCGGTATTGGCACTGCAGGTGTGGAATGTACTGGAGATTGGGGCCATCCAGGTCAGGGCAGGGATGGGGGGGTGGGGGTGGGGGGGGGGCGGTGTTGAGGCTTGCCTGGGAATGGACAGAGGGCCACAATTAGGGTTTGGGGGGTGTAGCCACTGCAGAGGCCACTGGCTGGCCAGCAAATGGGGAGCTGACAGTGCAAGGCCACTGCGCATGCACAGAGGCCCGCTGGTTTCAACCTCCTGGGTGGGAATAGGCACCGTCCCCTGAAACCTAATGGTGGTCGCCTCTGCATTGCATGAAATATGGGAGATTGTAGTCTGAACTCCCACTGAGAAAAAAAAACATGAATTACTCCAATTTTCCAGCAAAATCAACACTTTGAATTTTTTTGGGAGAATCGTCCCCTTAATGTCAGAAGTGAAAGGCCCTATTGTCCAGGCATAAGAAAGTATCTGCCCAAGAGCCCTGGGCTGATACAGTCGGCTATCTTGGCAAAGTGCCATTGAGAAAGGTATTCAGATGGTAGCATCATTAGAGAGACGTAGCAACAAGGAAATAAACCATGCCAAGGGGAAGAAATCTGTTTAACGCGTCAGCAAATGAAACATCATTAAGTCAAGCAGTATCTTGCAATTAGTTGAGGTAATTTGTCATGTTTTGGACAGACATGCTAATGTGTAATGAAATCAAGTCTAAGCTAATCAGGAGGAACACCTTAAATAAATATTGGGAAAGCATCATTGTAGTAGATTTTGACTCTATGTCTCAGACCTTTGGAAAGGTCTTGCGCACTAATCTGACCATCCCATGGCCTAGGTTAATGTTTTGTTTATTTTGTATGTCTTTTATGTTTAAATAAATTGAGTTACATGTTCAAACTGAAAATTGTCTTTGGAGTTTAAGCCTTAAGTTTTTAAGAGAATCAGGTACTGACAGAGAAAACACCCCCCCACGACAGCCACCAACTGTTTATCTACCAGAGTTACACTCGCACCCTTCCTATCTGTACCACTGCTTCATGTCACCTCGAAGAAATATGTGGAATTCTCCGAACTCGTTCGTAGCTGGCCCCAACATGTCGGAGTGGAGAATTTGGCTTTTCAGCCAAAGTTCCAATCACTTTCAAAGGCACCAGAGAATCCCAGCTGCAAACGGTCTTCACCGGCAGAACAGGCTTTCCCCATCTACTCCTGCACAATCATTCTTCATCTCCACATTTGTTTTACATGCCCTGCACATGCTACCTGGCACCACTGCGCTATCAACCTCTTACTTGTTCAAGTCAGACCTACAGGGGTTCTCAGGATATTTGGGATGCTGTTGATTTCCCAATCATGGCAGAGCTGCAGGGACATTTATAATGGATGACCTGTAATATAAACAAAGACCCCCAACTCCAGCTGACATTTCAGTATTTATTTCATGACACCAAGAAATACAGTAAAATTGCTCTATTGTAGGGTTTCAATCGTACATGACTTTTTAAAGTGAGGGCAGTTTTTCAGCCCAAGATGTCCCCAGCCGTTGTCTCGTCAAGGGTGTGGGCAATAAATTCCAGGACCTCCCACTGCTTGCTTACAGAATTCAAATGAGATTCCAGAAAATAATTCGAATTGAACTCTTGGGGCATGATCTTCCCAGCTCACTGTGCCAGTCGATCAGCATGGTGTGCGTCTAAGATAGGGTGAGGGGCAAAACCCAGTTTCCCCGTCTCTCCCAATCGTACCACCACTCTTTTGCCAGTGAAATCAGCTTCATGCCTGAAACTGACTTCAATATTAATGACGTCATTTAAATATCATTAGCGAGTCCTGGATGCTATTGCCCAGACTCACTTGACCGCACCTGCTCGCCAGTCGAGGTCCTCACTGGTGAGAATCATGCATGGTCCCTATCAACGGGGACCAGGTGTGATGGTTCCGCTGGCAGAACTGGAGGCCACTGTAGCCTCTGGGTGGTCAGGGGCAGGGCCTGGCAGTGCCCACTGGGCACCCTGGCAGTGCCAAGGGGACAGGGTGGAACACTGCAGGGGTGGCAATTGGAAGTGGGGTGGAGACACCAGCACAGGTACAAACAACACCATAATTTCAGCAAAATATTGTATAGAAACACAGGATGAAATTCCCTTTTGCTTCCATCAGTGGGTTCAATGGCAGGCTGGGAGGCAACAGTGAGGCCCAAGAAGTGGTTTTACACTACAGAGTCTTCTGTTGGTGCAAGCATGTATCTTCTATAGCCACAATGTACAGTCCTGAGATTCCATGTAATATCAATATAAAATATTTTACATTCATTGGCAAAAACACCATACAATAAAAACCTCCATTAAACACACTATTCATTGATAATAAACAAAAATTCCATTTTGCCACATGAACAGACCTTGTTGTTTTTATATTCCTATTAGCTTGCATCAACAAACCAGGAACAACATGAAAGGTACAAATATGTTGTTACAACCTTTTAAAACTGCCATTCATTCTCAAACAAATGGAGTAACTGTACCAAAACCCATTAACACCTGAAACTCCGCCAAGCATTTACAATCACCACAGCTGTCTAAATAATAGCCCACAAGATGGAAGGAGATGAAGGTCATTTGAATTTTAAAACAGAGTTCCTTGTCGATCAATGGATGGGACCAGTTGGTTGAATTTTTAAGTATCAAAAGCAGACTTTTTATTTGTCAGAGCTGTCATGCCATTTAAGTTATAGGACAAAAGATAATAGCACAGACTGAGAAAACATTTGTAGCATTTTTCATTGCATTATGGTACTTTCTCCATTGGGAACCAGTTCGGAATCAATCTTACCAGCTCACTGTGGATCCCATGTGACTTCACCTTCACCAAGATTGGTGGAACGGCAAATTGTGCGGAGGGTGTGGAGAGTCTACAGAAGGATCTAGAAAGGCTGGGCGAATGGGCCAGGAAATGGCAAATGAAATTTAATGTTGGCAAGTGCGAGGTGGTCCACTTTGGTAGGAATAATGGTAGGAAGGATTATTACTTACGTGGAGAAAAACTGCAGCAGGCGACGGTGCAGAGGGACCTCGGGGTCCTTGTGCATGAGTCGCAAAAACCCAGCTTGCAGGTGCAGCAGGTGGTCAGGAAGGCGAATGGGATGTTGGCTTTCATCGCGAGGGGGATTGAATATAAAAGTAGGGAGATCTTGCCGCGGCTGTATAGGGCATTGGTGAGGCCGCAGCTGGAGTACTGTGTGCAGTTTTGGGCGCCGTACTTACGCAAGGATATTTTGGCCTTGGAGGGAGTGCAGAGGAGGTTTACTAGGCTGATACCGGAGTTGAGGGGGTTGAGCTATGAGGAGAGGCTGAATAAACTAGGCTTGTACTCATTAGAGTTTAGAAGTATGAGGGGAGATCTCATTGAGACGTATAAGATGATGAATGGGATGGATAGGATAGAGGTGGAGAGACTCTTCCCGCTCAGAAAGGACAGTAGGACTAGGGGGCACAGCCTTAAGATAAAGGTGGGGGGGGGGGGGGTGGTTTAGAACGGAGTTGAGGAAGAATTTCTTCACTCAAAGGGTGGTGAATCTCTGGAATTCTCTGCCCGTTGAAGTGGTGGAGGCTGCCTCGCTAAATATTTTTAAGAAGCGGGTTGATGGGTTTTTGATAAGCGAGGGGATTAAGGGTTATGGGGAGAGGGCGGGAATGTGGAACTGAGCCACGACAGATCAGCCATGATCTTATTGAATGGCGGGGCAGGCTCGAAGGGCTAGATGGCCTACTCCTGCTCCTAGTTCTTATGTTCTTATGTATCAGCCTGCCCCTGGAACCTTGTCAAAGGTCTTGCTAATAGTCCATGTAGAATTGATCCACCACTGTCCTGTTTTCAATCATTTTTGCCACTTCCTCAAAAAATTCAATCAAGTTTGAGAGACAACTTCCCTACACAAAGCCACGCTGTCTATCGCTAATAAGTCCATATTTTTTCAAATGAGAGTAAATCCTGTCAGCGATTCTTCTCCAATAATTTCCCAGATTATTCCCATTGCCCTTCATAAAGGAACAACATTGGCTATCGAGATACAGGTGCAAAATTCTGCGAGCACTGGAAAACAAGAACCTTGCCACTGAGATCACATTTTCAGACTTTCCCTGCTCCCCCCCTCTCTGCGCAATCCCACCCCTTCAACATCCACCACTGACATGATGAGGTATTGCTCTGGATGGTCAGGAACCTCAACTTAATACACTAATATCTCATTAGCCGGCTTTCCAGCAATATTGTCCCTTCACATTAAGGGATCCCTTCTCAATGATATGATATGATGTTGGCGAAGTGTACTAGAGGTTTAAAAAAGGGAAGCAGGGAAGGCAGTCTGCCAGTAGTGCACAGGTAAGCATAGGCCCTGGGAGGAAAGTGATACATCCAGGCACAGCCCTGGTATGGCATCATAGAACTGCCCCTTAGCAGCCAGGCAGTGCCTCCTCTGGGGAATTCCATGGGGGTGGGGGAATTTCCCATGTCCATGGGACGTTGTCCACGTGTGGCTGGGGAGGTTCTCAGTGTGCAAGGCAGGGGGCTTCTTTTTTAAGACAGAAATCAGGGTGTCCCTATAAAAGTGCTGGATTATCTGGTGAGAAATGCTGGTCATGCAGCCAGCGAGCTGCACATCAATTTTATCGTCTGAGTCAACACCTGAATGCAACAAAAATCAAATCCCTGTCCATGATATTTCAAGCCATAAGAACTGGGTCCACTAGTTGAGGACAGCATTAGAAGATCTCAGACAGGTCAATTAATAGGTCATACATTACGCCAGATAAAAAAATCTAGAAAATGTTAAAAGACTGAGAAAAAGACACTCAATGTCCATGGACTCACGTATTCCCTTGCCGTCAGAAGATAAATGTTATTGGCCAAGGTAAATAACCTACACAAATTATCATTGACTCATTGGTTGGGGTGAGCAGGAAGGCAGGAAAATGACTTTTGAAAATTATACTGAAAGTTACATAATCTCAGAGCGATTTAGAATTGCCCTAAATCTCTCTCCTTTGTATGTTGACCAGATCTGAAAAATAAAGATACATCTTTAACCATAATGCTGTCTCCATGAATCTGTATTAGCTGAGTCATAATGAAGAAAGGAAATTCTCTTTGTGAAAGCAAGCATAATACTCACTCCCTAAAAAAGCTCCTGCACACGCTATGAAGGGTATACAGCAGTCTTTTTAACTTGCGGTAAAGTTTTTCAAACCACCTTGCTTCTATTTACTCAAAAATCATAAAAGATATAACCATATAAATTATAAACCAAAACAGAAAGTGCCGAAAAGTCTCAGCAGGTTTGACAGCATCTGAGTGAGAATAGAGCTAACATTTTAAGTCTGGCTGACCTTTCGTCAGAGTTGACGCGATCATCCAGACTCAAACCTCTATTCTCTCTACTCCGATGCTGTCAGACCTGCTGAGTTTCCCAGCATTTCCTATTTTTGTTTCCGCAGTATTGTGCCTTCATATAAATGATAAAGGCCAGTTCTTATAGCTGAGGACCTGAACTTAACTTGATCTAGATGTGGACACCTGGATCAAGGGCTGGATTTGATATGGGATAATTGGAGCAGCAGGGCTAAAGTTGCTCTTTCAGGATTTAGCAGAGTTGTTTCAGATACTGGATTCCGGTGCAGATATTAGTACTTAGATGAGGTCAACAGGAGGGAGGGGGTGCATTATCCTGAGTGCTTTCCTGGCTTGCTTTACTTGCAATCTCTGAATTCAATTTAGTAATTCATTACGCAAAGGATTGGCAGCTCACAGTTGTTTGCAGAGTTCCAAAACAGGGGTAGCATCGTGATGACTAATCAAATCCTGTTGACCTCTTAGTCTCAGATATCTTCAATTTAACGATAACAGACAGTCTTTAGAGCCTTTCACGTTGCATGATGTTCTGAAATTTCACACGGCTCTTACACAAAGTGAGGTCATGGTTGACAACAAGTCATTGTTGGAAACATGCGTAGCAGTCTGAAATGGAGAAGATGTTTCTTTTCTTGTAATCAATGGACTTGAAATCATGTGAAATACAGCAAGAAAAAAACCTAACTGGTTCCTCATAGTCTGAGAGCAAACACGAGTTAAAAAGGTAAAAGAAATGCCGCATTATTATGTAAGTTTCCCTAGAGTGAAAACAAGACTCAATGTGGCTGTAATTAGTAAGGAAGATTTGAAAAAATCTTCGCTATTTATGGCTGTCATAACATCAGGAATATCAAAGCTTCTCAACGTTCATTTGATTCTTTTTCTCTGCAATTTAACAATTCAAAATAATCCAATTGAAACAGAAAATGTTGAAAACACAGAATGAGTTCATCTCCAGAAATAAGCTGTGTGCGGTCTGCGAAATCAGCCTTGTCATAATATAAGTAAATGAATGATAAACAGCAAAATTACACACAAGTTATGTTTTTTTTCCCCAATCACTGTGTATTGTTGCTAAACAAGAAGTTGTAGCCTAGTAACATCATTGGGTACAGTTCTTTTTTATTCAGTTGTAAACTCTGCAGGTGGGAACCATTCCCAAATCTTGTGGGATTTATTTCTCATGCCTGACAGACAGTTTTCTTGGTTTAAGGGCAGTTTTAAGGCAAACTTAAAGTTACTCTGTCCCATCTTGTTTTTTTAAGTAGTATTTCCATATTTTTAAGAGGTATTTGACATCTGTCTGAAGCCATGAACTAGATGTAGGCAGTTCATAGACAATCCACCAATCACATAAGTTTAACATTTACACTGATTATTGTGTTCTGGTGTCTGTTCAGTTCTCCTGTGTTTAATAAAGCTTGGGCTTGTAAAGTGTTTATTCTACTGCCTTCTGGCATCAAGAAAGATCACAAGAAGCCAAAATGGAATGAAGAGGATTCTTTGTTCGACAGTTCAGACCAGAGAGCAAGGACGAAGGGGTTAATATACTGAACCCTAGAAAAGAATCGACTCAAAACATAACAGTGACATGTAGAGACAAACAACTCTGATTTCGAATAGTGTCCAACTGACAAGGAAGTTTATTTTTATTCTGCATGTGATTTAAAATTATATAATATTGGTTTGATGCATTAGGTCTTGGAAACGCCATGAAGGATAGGTAATTTCTTTGTAAACTGCTATTTCACATATTAAACCAGGTGCTTTATCATTGTGTTGCACTAGTCTAACATTCTGTAATCTTTTGCATCATTTTAGTTTATTACGCAAAGACAACGGCAGGAAAGAAATATGATGTGGAGATGCCGGTGTTGGACTGGCGTAAAAACAGAAAGAGGTCCCACAATACCAGCTTAAAGTCCAACAGGTTTATGTGTAGCAAACACCACAAACTTTCAGAACAGGCTGTCCCTTCATCAGGTGGCTCAGAGTTCTGATCACAAACTGAGCACAGAGACACAAACTCAATTTACATGAATAATGATTGGAATGTGAGTCTTTACAGCTAATCAAGTCTTAAAGGTACAGAATGTGAGTGGAGAGAGCATTAAGCACAGGTTAAAAGGATGTGTATTGTTTCCAGTCAGGAAAGTTAGTGAGATTTTGCAAGTCCAGGTAAGTCTGGGATAGTTCCCTTTGATTAAAGCTAGCTAATGTGGTATTGACTTTCAAGAAGCAGACAAATCAGAGCCAAGCAACAAGAAGCCCATCAGCTTGATGTTCGTTCTTGGAACGATGCTTCAAAGGATCATAAGAGGTGGTCTTAATGATCATGAAGAAAGGGCCCAGATTTCAAAAAAAAGGGTTCTGCCATACAAATTTGGTATGTGTTTTTTGAGGGAGTCCCTTTTAGTCACAAGGTAGGTTCCTCTAGTATCACAAGGAATTTGAAATGCTGGATAAAGAATTGGCCCTGGTCCCCCAGGAAAAAAGGTGTAGATAACAGATGGGGTTCAGCCTGGAGACGTATTATGATGATGTCCCTGAAATCAGTCCCTAGCCCAATACTATTCACCACCTTGACATTAACAGTAGTGTTGAGTACACAATCAATAAGTTTGCATTTAATACCAACATCTCATGTCTGCATGGGTTTCCTCCCACATGCTGGTTAGATGGATTGGCCATGCTAAATTCTCCCTCAGTGTACCCGCACAGGTGCTGGAATGTGACATCTAGCAGATTTTCACAGTAACTCCATTGCTGTGTTAATGTAAGCCTGCTTGTGACTAATAAACAAACTTTAAATGATACCAGTCTATCACACGACTCACCACAGCACATATTCCACCTCTTCCAACCAGAACTAATCTGTCACTTAATTTCCATACTTCCATCTTCTGCAGGATTGACCCCAACTGTTGAAACGACTGACTTTCTCCAAGACTACAACCATAATCTTTACACCTTCATTCTAATCCTCTTCCTTAGGCTCAAGCCTGGTTTATTAATTGAGCCACTCAGTAAAAATCAAGGAACACTACTTTGGCTGAAATACAAAAAACGTGTTTTGTGATGACGCTCCAACCATCCGAGTGCCCTGGTGGGTCATTTCTGGCCACTCAATGCTGTACATTTCTTTCTCTACCTGCTCAGAAAGTGGCAAAGTAGAAATGATAAATATCATGATTCATCCAGACACAAAATGTCTGCCAATAAATTTCTCTCTTCAATTATGGACCAAAAAATAAATCAGCCGAGGTTAAAATGGTTTTAACCTGTCATATAATCGTTTAACTGGAAAACATTCCATTTAGATGCTGACTCATCCTTTGAGATGATATTTTTCCTGACACAGAAAAGTATTATGGGAGGCACAAGGCAGCCGAGACATGAATGAATTTGCTTCTGAAGGTATTACCACAAAGTCAAAACCTGTCCCTTCTTCCATTAATACCATAGTAATGACCTGTAACTTACTGACTGATACCCCAGAGATGAGCTGGGGAATTCGTCTTGGAGGCTCCCTGCTAAGGGTTTACATGGTAATTGTCCATTAGTGCCAACTTCCCCTGGACAACTGCGATGGGTTGGGAACCATCTGACAAAGTGGTTTAAATTGCTAACTTCAGGTGGTTTTGCAGTTTTACTCAGTAACTCTGAAAAAAGAAAAGCATTTTGAACTTCAGTGTAACTATATTAAAAGACCCAGACCAAGCTCTGCACCCTGCCATTTCACCACACACCTGAACCCCCCAGAAATCCACCAACACAGCTGCTTCGACCTGAACCCCCGACCCAACAAGACCTGAATCCCCACCAACCAAACCCAGCCCCTGACCTGAACTACCACAACTCTCCACATCCCATTCATTTAGTCACTTAACTTCTCCTTGGCTGGTTATTTGCAATGGGACATTTAATCTTACATGCTCTACAGCAGAAAGTGATGCAAAAAAGTGGGGGCGTGTCCTCTTTCACTCTGCTCCTTTTACACTTCGCCACTGGAGCCGGTGATGTGCTTCACTGCCTGCATCTCACTTGGCCTGAGCCACAATTAGACAGGCGCTTAAAAATTTAAGCGCAAGTAAGTCAATACCCAGCGAAAATCCACTGCTCCCATCCCAAGGAAGTTATGGCCTAACAATTTTTGTTTAAATCAGTTGATTGCAATAATTGACAATAGCAAATGAAATACTGTAATAAGCCCTCAGAGGCTTATCCCTTCACCAAAATCCCTTTATTTACAAGGCTGAAAGCAGCATACAGAGTGCTTTCAGTTAGTGGTCCACACTAGGAGTCCCAGAGGAATTGATACTCCTGGTTAAGTACAACACAAGAGGCTCTCTGATTGGCCATCAATTTGGCCTTTAAGAGGGAGCTCATATTCTAACAGGCCAATTTCAATTGCCTGATTAAAGTTGTTACAGATGCATAACATGCTTATTTGAATTTAGCTTGCTACTACACGTTACATATTAAAAAAAGAACTGACAAGATCTGAATTACAGCAGACAATTCTTTTGGGAAGAAAAGATCATGAGATGGGTCAACTTTAGCAGTGGTGTAAATTGAATAGCAAATTTTGCACGCCACCAATTTTCTTTCCCACAAAACTAATGGGAGTGCAAATTGGGCAAATGACCCAGTCAAATTTCATGGCAAGGTCTGCAAATTAAAACAATGAACAGCTGAGTCATCTACAATCCAAGTCCATTCATTGTTTTACACTGATTCTGGTATGACAATAGTGGTGGGTCGGGGTGCAACAAATGATCTCAGATTTTAAATTAGGCTGGGGTTTCCCTTCCTGATAGCCATCCAGTAATTCCATTGAACCCAGCTACCTTACCCTATTATTTTAGTCAAATATCCACGTAGCCCAACTCACCACAATTCTTATTGTGCTGCATGTATGTTTTCATTTAACGCTAGTTGAATAAAAATGTGGTAATTTCTCTTTCAATGATTAAAATAAATCCACATTCATTGCATATGGTGAAAGCTTATTCCACTTAGGTGTTAAATGGTCACTCGAGCCCAAATTTTAACTTGGGGAGAAGGGCATGGAAGGGATCTTAGTCCTGACCTGACTTGTCAAGATGAGGTCCCAGCCTTTTAGCCTTACAAGCCTCATTAGTGTATTCCAGGCTTGACTTGATCTCAGCCAGAATGGTAAAATACCAGTTGGCTGAAGCGGGTTATGCATGGTAAAAATCTGGAGGAACAGTTCCCAGCAGTCAGTTATGTGGGTTGGTGGTGCCTCTGGAAGTCAGTGTGGGTAGGTAGAACAGCCAGAGTAGGGGAGGCATTCTGCTCTGTTAGGTACACAGGGAAATGTTCAGAAAGTTAAAAAAAATTGCATTTACCTAGACTTCTTCTAGCCCTGGAGCTTTTTCATTGGAGCTTCCGAGTACAATTGGCACTGTGCAGGAATCATGCAGTCCAAGGTTAAAGTAACATTGGTGTCAGAACGATGTCATCAGTTTCTGACTTTTGCATGTTAATGGAGTCAGTCATTTGTCCCACAGAGCCTGCTTTGCCATTTAATAAGCTCATGGCTGGTCTGACTGGCCTCAACTCCACTTCCCTGCCTGCCCTCCAAATCAATTGCCAATCAAAAATCTGTCTAGACTGAAAAGTGCAGAACAGTAAGAATGTGATATGTGCACCTAATGGCTCACATGCTTATTAAGTCAATATAGTATGCCAAATGTTTTAAATTTCAGGAACTGATGTTACTGCTTGTTAGCAGAACTCAACTAAATAATGAATGGATGTGTTAAAAATATGTTTTGTACAACCACAGGAAATAATACATCCACAAGACATGAGGAATGAAGAAGATTGCATTACCTATTCAATATTCAGCACGCTGACTCATCAAGAAGAATTTCAGTCTCTGAAACAAACATCGTTACTAAGAGAAAAAAAGCCACACAACCCTTTTCATTCCTTGCTTATGATCAGCTGAATAAAATTATCCCAACTGGACAGGTAGAGTAGAGTCTAGCCTCTAAGCAATTGAGACATTGCTCAGCTCCAAATAAAAGCATCTCTGAAGTGTCACAGCTTTTAAACATAAAAATAACAGAAAAATCTGAAAGAAATAAAATGCTCACAATTTTATTTCAGGAATATTTGCTGAATTTTATGCCACCCTGGTGGGGGATTGGTGTCAGGCAAGCAGGGGCATCTCCTCTGCACAATCCCAATGCAAATCAGCAGCACACCCCACACACACCCTCATCAAAAATCACGCTTCCCCTTTTATCCTCTCTCTCCTGGCCTCCCAAACTCTACTCTCCACTCGCCTTGCCAGGCCCTGCCAGCCTGCCTCTGGCAAAATCCCCATTTCACCCCCCCCAACCCCCCATCCCCCACTATCCTTGATGTGGCGTACCAGTGATGATCTCCACTGGGGACTGCCTGTTACCCTAACAGGGACCATTGCTCTCACCTGGTGCTGCTGGGACTACAGCATGGCTGACCATCCAATTGACTGGCAGCTCTTTGAGGCAATACTTCCTGTTCCTAATAGCTGGAAATCCTTTCTCCAGCCTATTAACAGCAAGGATAGCTGTTCGTCCCTTGGGTAAACACAATTTTTTGCCTGCAAGGGGAGGGGGCACGTGAGGTCCATGGCACCCTGTAAAATCCAGCCCATTACGTGCTGTTACAAACAGTACATCTCCATCTATTGAAGAAATATGTTTCAGCAAACTTTAACAAATGTATCAAAAAAATTGACAAATTGAAATAAATGCCACAACAATATTCTAAATAAAACAACTCATAACATTCTTTAAAAAAAATGGCAATTTGCCGTATCCTACGTTAACAGGTCTTTTAAAAATGTCAGATCTGCCAAAAATCTGTTCTTGTTTGGGTCATATCTTATCAATGTACTAAGTTTGTTAAAATAAGTTTGTTTTTCAGATTGTTTACAGACCAGAGAGAAAACATTACTTTCATCCACCTTGAGTGGCTGCAGTAATTAACAATTGACTGGAAGAGTTCAAAGGTCTACTTTTTTGTGTGTGAAGCAGTGTTTTCTAATTTCGCTCCCTAAAAGGTGTGACTCTAATTTTTAGAGCATGCCTCAGTCTTAAGACCCTCCAGCTGGTGGAAATAGTTTCTCTCTATCACCTTATCAAATCCTTCTAATAACTTGAAGACGTTTTCAAGTGACGCCTTAACCTTCTGAATTCTGGTGAATACAGCCCTGGTTGATGCAATCTCTCCAATAATGGCGACAGTCCAATTGGCTTGTAATTGCTTGGACGCTCTTATCAAGTGAGACTTAAAAGTTTTTTTTAAAAAGACAATGACCAACTTGACCCCTTCTTTGGTACACTTCAAGTTAACTGATTGCCCACATTTAAAAATCAAAAGTATGAAAAATATCGTATAAAGATTTTGATTTGTAGAAGCTCAATTAGTTTGCTTCATCATTTACAACAACAATCTATATTTATACAGAGCTTTAACAAGTTGGATCCCAGGGTGAAACTTGGCTTGATGGACCTGAACCTTTTTTTAAGCAATTAACATCACAAAACAAATTCACAGAAATCTGCTAATGAACTTTGAACATGAAGAATGAAAAATGCCAGACAAGGAGGTTGGAAAGCTCTCAATACAAATACAAGAAGATGCATCAAATTCACTCTATTCTTTTACCTCAGGAGTATCTTTACAGACACATAAACCAGTGGAGAGTTACCACTAGCTTGACATGAAGGCTTCTCACTTGGCACTGGTAATACTGGCAAATGGTTTTCATTCTTAAGCATTCACTCAATGTTTTTCAGCCTACTTGTATCTCTCCCATCAAACCTCTCTCTAAACTCACTGTTGCTTCAACTGCACAGCAAACACACAAGTTCCCTAAACTCAGTTTTCTTGTAGCACCTCTGCTAAACTGATCATTCTACTGAGCTCCATAACTGACCAAACTACTGTCCCCAACAGCTTTGTTGTCTTTATCAGAGAGCATAAAAATTCCTCTCCCCTGTATCTGGCACACAGTGGAATGTCTCCTGTTTTTTTTCTGTATCTGTGTCACTTGACTACTGTTGCTAGGCAACAGTAAAGTCTTTTTTCTACTCTGTTTTTCTTTCCACAATCACAACACTATTAACTCCTTTTAACCCATCTCTAATATCAGGGATTGTAAAACCTCATTAAAAATGTATTTATTCAACAAAGAGGACCTGACCTTTTAATCAGGAATTTATCCAGACTCCCCAGCACCAAGGCTCACAAATAACCAAAATGAAACTGAAACTATTTTAACTTTTTAAACATACAAACATGCATATTCAATTTAGGAATTATATATTGTTCATAACAATATACATATATTTGTATACATAATAAAATGCACCTCCATCTGCTGTTGATATAGACATAGTCAATCTCATTCAGATTGAGTATGCCCAGGGTGTTGCCATTTAGAGACCTCCATGTATTTTTTGTGTATGCCCTCAAGTTTAATGTCCGGATGTGTTGAGGTGCTGATGAAGGGTCTGACCATCATCTTGAATGAGACAAGATAAATCTGAAGCTGATGAAGGCATTAACCACAAGGTCAAAGGCCATTTGCAATGGAAAAAAATGAAGGTAAAAGGACATGTCAGATAGTTTCTAGCTGGTCCTTTCCAACAGATTCAAAGTACTAATGAAGTCAGGCAACACTGAGTATCAGCAGGAAATCTTCAAAAGAGAGATCAAAGAGAATGCAGAAGTCACTGTCAGGCTGAGGAGAGGAACCAACAAAGAGCAATGGATTATTGATTCAATATGAAAGTTGATTGATGAAAGAAGGCTGGAGAAGAACAAGAGGGAAGAGGAAAAGAGCACTGAGTAGATATGAGAAGTACAGGAGACTGGATAAAGCGATGACTGACCAAAGAAAGCTGACTAAGAACAAGAGGAAGCAAAAAAAAACTGAGCAAAGCTCAGAAGACGATGAGTATGAGAAGAGCTGTAGGACAGACATGTGAGGATGGATAGAGTTAAAAGCTAGAAAGGCACAAGAAACAGCAAATCAGAATGACTCCAAGACACTGTACAGGAACTCTCTGATATAAAAAGCAACAGTGCTGTACCAAGCATAGTAGAAGATTATCAACAGAATGCAGGGAATTACGAATCTACTGATGACCATGAAACCATTGTCAATTGCTGTAAAAACTCATCAGGTTCACTAATGTCCTTTAGTGAAGGAAATCTGCCCTCCTCACACGGCCTGGCCTACATGCAACTCCAGAGCCACAGCAATGTGGTTGACTCTCAATTACCCTCGGGCAACTAGGGATAGGAAATAAATGCTGGCCAGCCAGCAATGCCTATATCCTAAACAAATTTTAAAAAATGAGAAATAGGAGGCAAAATTGGTGAAACAGTTTTGTCCATCCCAGCTCCATGTTTGAGTTTGATTATAGTATCATCACAGCAGAGTTCACAGTCCTATTCAACAAGATCTAGACTGTAGAGGATGTCCTGTATGACTGGAGGTGAGGAGTCATCTTCAATCCAAAAAAGAGACCCTCAAATTGCCACAACTGGAGCAGCAGAACACAACTATCGCCCCTGGAAAGGTCTTCAGCATTATGCTGCTCAAAAGATTGAAAGCAGAAGTGGACAACATCCTTTGTGAACAGGCAGGTTTTCAGTGTGGCAGACTATGCAAAGGCCTGAGTTTTCAGGATGGCAAATGTTTGATGGCTGACATCTGGAGAGTCAATGGAGGGGTGGGGGGGGCACAACCTGGCACCTCAGAGAGGCCCGCTGCCATTCATACTCTAATGAGTGCTGATTGGCAACAGGCGGGACTTCCGTCTGCACTAGAAGGCTGACTGCTCTCCAGCTTATCCAGCCACAGTGCTGCAGTGGCCATGCCTGAGACTAAATCCTGGGAACTGCAGTGATGGCAAGTGAAGGTTCCAGGAAGGGAAGAGTATGGGAGGGGATATCATTGGAGTCCATTGAGATCTTGCTGTCGGGTGGGGGCATGCGAGGAGTCTCTGGCCCATGAGTGCACCCCCTAGTCTGAAGGGCCTATGTTATTTCATGCTCTGAGCCAGCCTCAAACCCACTGAGGGAGGGGACTGCATAATGTTCTGACCCAGATCTTTATGCACAGGACCATCAGGAAGCAGAACCTAAAACGTCAGGAAACACTTGTCATCAACTTCATTTATTTCAGGAAGTCTTTTAATAGCCTCCACTAACAGTCACATTGCAAGTACAGCATCCAGGGTGGTATTTTGACATCTTAAAAGCCTTATAGTGTGATTGCTGCATCGAGACCAGCACAGGCACCACAGATTCCTTTAGCATCAAAGGAGATTGACAAGGCTGCATACTTTTCATATTCCTTTTTCCATCATTGATTTCATCATGAGGAAGGTGACACTAGGTACAAACTTTGGCCTCCCATGGCAACACCAACAACTGATGCAATTTGCAGATGACATCGCCTAGCTGGGCAAAGAATTGTGTGAACTCTCAATATGACCACTCATCTTGACAGTAGTGGCACCAAGATTGACCTATACATCAACTATGAGAAGACCAAGGGGACAAACTTACCAAAAAAATTCCAAGTCCAAATGAGCGTGAAAACGGGAGAAATTCAGTTTTTAAACAGTCCTGCCTGTTGCAGTTTTTTTGGGGCAACTTAAAATCAAATTACAAACTTGTTTTATGCCAGCAGAGGGATTCAGTGGAGCCTACATCATCCGCAAGCCGGCTGATAGCAGCAGAGGATGCAACGAGACTTCCACTGCCCCCCCCCGCCACCCACAGCTCTAGCCAGCCTTCTGGCTCATCACATTCCCACTCCCACAGGACTCAGCGGCTGATCACCAACCCCATCCCAGCCTAGAACTATCACAACACCCTCCCGGGAACAATCACCACCACCCTCCACTCTCCCCACCTGGGCTAATCGCCACCCCCACCCAGGTTGGCACTCCCCCTTCCCATTGGGGGTGGGGGTCTCAATGCCCTCCCCTTTTACCAGCAAGGCCACAGAGGCAAATTCATTCATTACAGCAAGACTGGAGAATGCTAGCCAAATCAGAATTCTGGCCTATATTCGCTGAGCTTATGAACAATTTAAGAAGTCTGAGTAAATGATAAATAAGATGTATTGTTCAATACATCAACTTTGATCACTTTAAAGAGTTTCACTTCCCAACCGTGAAAGATTTCTTTTGATGGTCCTTTGCCTCAGTTCTGTTTTCAAAGCAAAGTCTTGCTCGTTACTGGGTTTATCATCCCCACTTGCAAGACAATTGAATCAATTGGGTCTGAGGTTATTGGGAAATAATCAGAGAATGTCTGATATTGTACACAAACTTTACCCTACAAATGCTTTCTCCAAATTATAAACATTATTGAAGTGTCAAGATTAAAACATTATAAAATGCACTCAAAACTCACATTCTCATTTTTAGTGGAGAATACCAACTTCATTAGAACTTTCACTGTTATCCTTTGCAAGCTCATAATAAATTCTATATGATGCTAAGACCACAACCAAATTGTGAGATGGAACTAGCTGCTTTGAAATTCCCAAAGTAGGCCTTTTGACCTATTTTTAAATCAAACTGTTCACGATTTAATTAGTTATTCGTATTGCCATTTAACACAGTACTTTTCAATCTTTGACTTTAATGGAACAAAAGAACCTCGTCCTAAGAAATAAAACAAATGAAAACATTGTCTACTTATTTCAATACCAGATAGAGATGCACTCTCATTAAATTGTACTAATTGAGTATTTTCTTTCTCAGCAGTTGGTCTGTATTGACTATGAACAGGAAATGATCTACTGCTGTAAAGCCCCATCCAGCTTAGGTGCTTAACTGTTTCTACAGAAGCATTGGAAACAGTGCTTCATCAGCTGATGCAGCATATCCATTTAAGCCATCAATCCAAACAGCCACTCACTTGGTAATCTATCAGCTGCAGCACAGGATGACATAATTTTCTACTTACTGGGTTTCTATTAGTCTCCTGACAGACCTTCTCTCTGCCCTTCTGAAACACAATGTAATTCAGCAGAAAAAAACAATGGATTCAGACTTCCATTGCTGCACTTGGCTCACTGTGCAGCTGATATTGTGATGCGGTTAGTACTGCAAAACTGGCTCCACTGAGTCACACTGCCATTGTTCAAAACAATGTATATTTATGTCTGGAAACAGTTTGTGCTGCTTTCTTCATATGGCGTACAGCTGTGCATGTAATAAATTATTGAACAATCTAAATTCCCTGGCTGAGGTGAATTATTTCTAAAAAGTATGTTACAGTTTGTAGTCATCATTGTTAATGAACGGATGTGTTTTTTTTAAAAAACAACCCATTGCCATAATTCCTGTTTTCATAACTTGCTGCTTGATATCATTTTGCCACAGCTAATTTCTTCCTCTCCTCTTCCCCTCCTAAGGCATCTTCCTTGCTAAGACAGCACTCCACGTGATGGTCAAAAAGGACAGTAGGAAGAGAGGTAATAAGCCGTGGAAAACGAAGGAGCTGAAGGAAAGTGTTAAATTAAAAGCGGAGGCGTTTAGAGTAGCTAAGAGTAGTGGGCGAGAAGAGGATTGGGAGAGGTTTAAATGTCAACAAAGATTGACAAAGAAGTTGATAAAGAAGGGTAGGAGAAACTATGAAGCTGGGCTAACGCTTAATATAAAAAAGGATAGCAAGAGTTTTTATAAATATATAAAAAGGAAGGGGCTGGCTAGGGTGAATGTTGGACCCTTAGAGGATGAGAGGGGGGACTTAGTGGTAGGGGATGGGGAAATGGCTGAGGTCTTGAATAACTTTTTTGTTTCGGTCTTCACGGAGGAGGACGTGAATAATTTGCCGGGTGTTAGAGATGGAAAGGTGGTAGGACTGGAGGGTCTTAATGACATTACTGTTACTAGAGAGGCAGTGCTCGGCAGACTGGAGGGGCTGATTGTGGACAAGTCGCCAGGACCAGATGGAATGCATCCGAGGGTTCTGAAAGAAATGGCGGAGATGATAGTGGATGCCTTGGTGGTTATTTTCCAGACGTCGCTGGATTCCAGGGAAGTGCCGGAAGATTGGAAAACGGCTAATGTTACGCTGTTGTTTAAGGGTGGCAGGCAAAAGGCAGGGAATTATAGGCCGGTTAGTTTAACGTCTGTTGTAGGTAAAATGTTAGAATCCATCATCAAGGAGGAAATAGCGAGGCATCTTGAGGGGAATTGCTTGATAGAGCAGACGCAGCACGGTTTCGTTAAAGGGAAGTCGCGTCTGACAAATTTACTGGAGTTCTATGAGGATGTGTCTAGGGCGGTGGATAGAGGAGAGCCGGTGGATGTGGTCTTTCTGGATTTTCAGAAGGCGTTTGACAAGGTACCTCACAAGAGGTTATTGCAGAAGGTCAGTGGACATGGAGTTGGGGGTAGGGTGTTAGCGTGGATAGAGGATTGGTTGTCAAATAGGAGGCAGAGAGTGGGGGTCAATGGGTGCTATTCGGATTGGCGGATGGTGACTAGTGGAGTGCCCCAGGGGTCGGTGCTGGGGCCTCAGCTATTTACCATTTATATAGATGACCTGGAGGAGGAAACCGAGTGTAGGGTGTCGAAATTTGCTGATGACACCAAGATTGGTGGAACTGCGTGTGGAGAGTCTACAGAAGGATCTAGATAGGCTGTGCGAATGGGCCAGGAAACAGCAAATGGAATTTAATGTTGGCAAGTGTGAGGTGGTCCACTTTGGTAGGAATAATGGTAGGAAGGATTATTACTTACGTGGCGAAAAACTGCAGCAGGCGACGGTGCAGAGGGACCTCGGGGTCCTTGTGCATGAGTCGCAAAAACCCAGCTTGCAGGTGCAGCAGGTGGTCAGGAAGGCGAATGGGATGCTGGCCTTCATAGAGAGGGGGATTGAATATAAAAGTAGGGAGGTCTTGCCTCGGCTGTATAGGGCATTGGTGAGGCCGCAGCTGGAGTACTGTGTGCAGTTTTGGGCGCCGTACTTACACAAGGATATTTTGGCCTTGGAGGGAGTGCAGAGGAGGTTTACTAGGCTGATACCGGAGTTGAGGGGGTTGAGCTATGAGGAGAGGCTGAATAAACTAGGCTTGTACTCGTTAGAGTTTAGAAGAATGAGGGAAGATCTCATTGAGACGTATAAGATGATGAATGGGATGGATAGGATAGAGGTGGAGAGACTCTTCCCGCTCAGAAAGGATAGTAGGACTAGGGGGCACAGCCTCAAGATAAAGGGGGGGGCGGCTTAGAACGGAGTTGAGGAGGAACTTCTTCACTCAAAAGGGTGGTGAATCTCTGGACTTCTCTGCCCGTTGAAGTGGTGGAGGCTACCTCACTAAATATTTTTAAGACGCGGGTTGATGGGTTTTTGATGAGAGGGGGGATTAAGGGTTATGGGGAGAGGGCGGGAATGTGGAACTGAGCCACGACAGATCAGCCATGATCTTATTGAATGGCGAGGCAGGCTCGAAGGGCTAGATGGCCTACTCCTGCTCCTATTTCTTATGTTCTTATGTTATTCAGAGACTGTTAGCAATCTATTCAATCATAGGTGGAATCACACCCAAACTTAATCCAGTCTTTATCTGACATCCATACATATCAGGATTCACTGGACAGTTAGACAAATATGCCCATATCTAACCTAGGGTCATGGAGGCCCATTGTTGAACCTCCATATCCTGGAGAAGATTAGCTAATTCAGGACAGGCAAGCGATCAACTGTGATGGAGCAACCGATTCCTCAACAAATTAAACCATTAGATGGAATCCCTCACATATCGGTTACATAGAATCCATTTCACAAATCCTATAAAGTGCACAATAATCAGGCTAAAGAAGAAAGTCTGCCCAAATAAGTTAGATTTTGCTTTTATTATTCGATTCTTGGTGTAGAATTTCACCTACACCACCAGGTTGATCACTGGCCTGGGATAGACACCTCTCATAGAAAGTCTTTATCTTTGTAGAAGATCAAACTGATTCCAATCATTCAAAGGAAAAATAGTGTACCAATAATTTAGCATCCAATTCTGAAGCTCCCACAAGAACATGAGGTCTATTTGCGAATATTTCCCAACCCTAAACTCTACTTAAATCTTATTGCTCTGGCTCATTGAATTGGTGGTCAATTCAATCATTCAGCAAGTTCCTAGCAGCCTCGTTGCCCTCAATACATAAGAACATAAGAAATAGGAGCAGGAGTAGGCCATCTAGCCCTTCGAGCCTGCCCCGCCATTCAATAAGATCATGGCTGATCTGTCGTGGCTCAGTTCCACTTTCCCGCCCTCTCCCCATAACCCTTAATCCCCTTTCTTATCAAGAACCCATCAACCCGCTTCTTAAAAATATTTAGCGAGGCAGCCTCCACCACTTCAACGGGCAGAGAATTCCAGAGATTCACCACCCTTTGAGTGAAGAAGTTCCTCCTCAACTCCGTTCCAAACCGCCTCCCCTTTATCTTGAGGCTGTGCCCCCTAGTCCTACTGTCTTTTTTGAGCGGGAAGAGTCTCTCCACCTCTATCCTATCCATCCCATTCATCATCTTATACGTCTCAATGAGATCTCCCCTCATTCTTCTAAACTCTAACGAGTACAAGCCTAGTTTATTCAGCCTCTCCTCATAGCTCAATCCCCTCAACTCCGGTATCAGCCTAGTAAACCTCCTCTGCACTCCCTCCAGGGCCAAAATATCCTTGCGCAGGTGCGGCGCCCAAAACTGCACACAGTACTCCAGCTGCGGCCTCACCAATGCCCTATACAGCTGCAGCAAGACCTCCCTACTTTTATATTCAATCCCCCTCGCTATGAAGGCCAGCATCCCATTCGCCTTCCTGACCACCTGCTGCACCTGCAAGCTGGGTTTTTGCGACTCATGAACAAGGACCCCGAGGTCCCTCTGCACCGTCGCCTGCTGCAGTTTTTCGCCACGTAAGTAATAGTCCTTCCTACCATTCTTCCTACCAAAGTGGACCACCTCACACTTGCCAACATTAAATTCCATTTGCCATTTCCTGGCCCATTCGCCCAGCCTATCTAGATCCTTCTGCAGACTCTCCACACCCTCCGCACAATTTGCCTTTCCCCCAATCTTGGTGTCATCAGCAAATTTCGACACCCTGCACTCAGTTCCCTCCTCCAGATCATCTATATAAATGGTAAATAGCTGAGGCCCCAGCACCGACCCCTGGGGCACCCCACTAGTCACCAACCGCCAATCCGAATAGCACCCATTAACCCCCACTCTCTGCCTCCTATTTGACAACCAATCCTCTATCCACGCTAACACCCTACCCCCAACTCCATGTCCCCTGACCTTCTGCAATAACCTCTTGTGAGGTACCTTGTCAAACGCCTTCTGAAAATCCAGAAAGACCACATCCACCGGCTCTCCTCTATCCACTGCCCTAGACACATCCTCATAGAACTCCAGTAAATTTGTCAGACACGACTTCCCTTTAATGAAACCGTGTTGCGTCCGCCCTATCAAGCAATTCCCTTCAAGATGCCTCGCAATTTCCTCCTTAATGACGGATTCTAACATTTTACCTACCACAGACGTTAAACTAACCGGCCTATAATTCCCCGCCTTTTGCCTGGCACCCTTCTTAAACAACGGCGTAACATTAGCCGTTTTCCAATCTTCCGGCACTTCCCCGGAATCCAGCGACGTCTGGAAAATAACCACCAAGGCATCCACTATCACCTCCGCCATTTCTTTCAGAACCCTCGGATGCATTCCATCCGGTCCTGGGGACTTGTCCACAATCAGCCCCTGCAGTCTGTCGAGCACCACCTCTCTAGTAACAGTAATGTCATTAAGACCCTCCATTCCTACCACCTTTCCATCGCTAACACCCGGCAAATTATTCACGTCCTCCTCCGTGAAGACAGAAACAAAAAAGTTATTCAAGACCTTAGCCATATCCCCATCCCCTACCACTAGCTCCCCTTGCTATCTTGCATTTGCAGCAACTTTTTGGGAAAAAATCTGAGCCAATAGGTGAAAGAAAAAGTCTATTCAATGTTGCATTCCCCAAAATATCCTGCTCCAAATGAAACGTAAGCCAACAGTTACCATTGTGATTGGTCCTGTATTTGGCTTTGTCACTTCTGGAGCTGTCTGACGTGCTGAGCTTTTTCAACTTCATTTCTTCAACACATGTACATTAAATAATTTTTTGCCAATGTCATGTAATTCATGAGATCAGACGTAATGGTTACAATTTCCATTGCTGTCCTTTAAGATACTCACATAAAATAAAGACCGCACTCTCCAAGTGCCAAGGCAATATATCTGAGGTGTCCCACAAGAAGGAACTAGGGAGCCCCCAACAGACGTTCCTAGGTAAGGATTGATCAACAATTGCTTGGGGGTTTCAAACTTCCAATGGGCAATTACCCTATACTGGAACCATCAAAAATATGATTTAAATCAAACTTTGGAGGGTTCTAATAGTCACATGGCACTAGTCACCCAGAAAAAAAGTTAGAAGAATTAAAACCATTTCTCGTTTCTAGGCATCTATTGTACTGACCTCCCTACCAGAGGTACCTACCACCTGAACCATACCCCCACCTCCCCTCTCCCTGAGGAGTACCATGTCTCTGACCTCCATGAGACGCCACCTACCAACCCCACCCTACAACTTCATTCCCCATCCCCTATCTCCACCTCCCCAACATTACCCCCACACCCACACTGCCAAAATCAGCCCCTCCCACAGGGATATCCCTACAACCCACTACCAACCTGACCCCACTACTCATTCCCAGGCTCTACCCGATCTGACCTGACATCCCTCCCCCTCTCCTGCCAAAGGCCTGACTCAAGTTGATCCCTCGATTTTCAGAAGGTGTTTGATAAGGTGCCGCACAAGAGGTTATTACAGAAGGTTAGGGGGCATGGAGTTGGAGGTAGGGTGTTAGCATGGATAGGGGATTGGCTGTCAAATAGGAGGCAGAGAGTGGGTGTCAATGGGTGCTATTCGGATTGGCGGTTGGTGACTAGTGGAGTGCCCCAGGGATCGGTGCTGGGGCCTCAGCTATTTACCATTTCTATAGATGATCTGGAGGAGGGAACCGAGTGTAAGGTGTCGAAATTTGCTGATGACACAAAGATTGGTGGAACGGCAAATTGTGCGGAGGATGTGGAAAGTCTGCAGAAAGTCTGCAGAGGGATCTAGATAGGCTGAGTGTATGGGCGAGGAACTGGCAAATGGAATATAATGTTGGCAAGTCTGAGGTTGTCCACTTTGGTAGGAATAATGGTAGGAAGGACTACTACTTACATGGCGAAAAGCTGCAGCATGCTACGGTGCAGAGGGACCTGGGGGTCCTTGTGCATGAGTCGCAAAAACCCAGCCTGCAGGTGCAGCAGGTGGTCAGGAAGGCAAATGGGATGCTGGCCTTCATAGCGAGGGGGATTGAATATAAAAGTAGGGAGGTCTTGCTGCAACTGTACAGGGCACTGGTGAGACCGCAGCTGGAGTACTGTGTGCAGTTTTGGTCGCCGCACTTGCGCAAGGATATTTTGGCCTTGGAGGGAGTGCAGAGGAGATTCACTAGGCTGATACCGGAGTTGAGGGGGTTGAGCTATGAGGAGAGGCTGAATAAACTAGGCTTGTACTCGTTAGACTTTAGAAGGATGAGGGGAGATCTCATTGAGACATACAAGATGATGAAAGGGATGGATAGGGTAGAGGTGGAGAGGTTATTCCCGCTCAAAGGACAGCAGGACTAGAGGGCACAGCCTCAAGATGGGGGGGGGGGTGCAGTTTAGAACGGAATTGAGGAGGAACTTCTTCACTCAAAGGATGGTGAATCTCTGGAATTCTCTGCCCGTTGAAGTGGTTGAAGCTTCCTTGCTAAATATATTTAAGATGCAGGTAGATAGGTTTTTGGTAGGCAAGGGGATTAAGGGTTACAGAGAGAAGGCGGGAAAGTGAAACTGAGCCACTTCAGATCAGCCATGATCTTATTGAATGGCGGGGCAGGCTCGAGGGGCTAGATGGCCTACTCCTGTTCCTATTTCTTATGTTCTTATGTTCCTCCCAGGTCCAACCCAACAATCACAAACCACACCCCCTCCCCCCACCTGACACCTCACAACCAACCCAACACACCAAATCCTACCCATTGACCTTATTACTTACCTTCTCCCTGGTTTGTCAAAGTGGCTGGACTTATAAACATACCTGGACTATAGCAGCTAGCGCAGTTAAAAAAAAGGACGTGGCTTACTTACCTTTAACTGAACTACCCTCAACAGTAGGTGTTGGGAGTCCACTGCGCGATACAGACTTTGCCCAGCCTGTCAGAAGGCTGAACGAGACAGGAGTAGTTGGATTTGAAGGAGAGTAATCAGAAGCAGCATGGCGATCTAACTCAATTGTCACTCTACTAGAAGTTACAAGACAAAATGTTCTGCATATGTCAATACACTGCTCTGAAACATCACAACATAGCTGATGAATTCGTAAGCAAGGGGGTGATAGATTATCAGGGAGAGGCAGGATACAGATTTTAGGCTACTATCAGATCAGCTATAATTACACTAAATGACAGAACAGGTTTGAGGGGTTGAATGGCTACTCCTGCTCCTTGTTCACATTCATTTTATCACTGAACAAAGATGATTACATGAAAGAAAGCATTAACTGTATCAGAGAGTGAATTAAAATAACACGTCGGTTGGAACTAAACTCGGCTTCAAATGATGCATAGTGCACATACATAAAGAACATAAAAATTAGGAGCAGTAGGTCATCTGGCCCCTTGAGCCTGCTCCACCATTCAATAAGATCATGGCTGATTTTTTCGTGGACTCCGTTCCACCAACCCGCCTGCTTACTATCACCCTTAATTCCTTTACTGTTCAAAAATTTATCTATACTTGCTTTAAAAGCATTCAATGAGGTAGCCTCAACTGCTTTACTGGACAAGGAATTCCACAAATTCACAACTGTGAAGAATTTCCTCCTCAACTCAGTCCTAAATCTGCTTCCCCTTATTTTGAGGCCACAACCCCTAGTTTTAGTTTCACCCATTAAAATAACTTACTTGCTTCTATCTTACCTATTCCCTTCATAATCTGTTTCTATAAGATCTCTCCTCATTCTTTTGAATTCCAGTGAGTATAGCCCCAGTCTGTTCAGTTTTTCCTCATAAGCCAACTCTCTCAATTCCGGAATCAACCTACTGAATCTCCTCTGCACTCTCTCCAGTGGCAGTATATCCTCTTTCAAGTAAGGAGACCAAAATTGTACACAGTACTCCAGGTGTAGCCTCACCAGCATCTTATACAGCTGCAACATAACCTCACTGTTTTTAAACTCCATCCCTCTAGCAATGAAGAACAAAATTCCAATTGCCTTCTTAATTATCTTGTGCACCTGCAAATCACCTTTGATTCATGCACAAGGACATCAAGGTCCCTCTGCACAGCAGCACGATGCAATTTTTTAACCATTTAAATAATAGTCTATTTTGCTGTTATTCCTACCGAAATGGATGACCTCACATTTACCAACATTATACTCCATCTGCCAGATCCTTGCCCACTCTCAGATTATCTATATCCTTTTGCAGACAGCTTCGTCTGCATATTTTGATCTTCCACCCATTTTAGTGTCATTTGTGAATTTTGACACACTACATTTGGTCCCCAAATCATCCAATGAAATCGTAAACAATTGTGGTCCCAACACTGATCCCTGAGGCACACCACTAGTCTCCGATCGCCAACCAGAAAAACACCCATTTACCCCCACTCTTTGCTTTCTGTTAATTAACCAATCCTCTATCCATGCTAATACATTACCCGTAACACCGTGCATCTTTATCTTAAGCAGCAGTCTTTAGTGCAACACCTCGTCAAGTGCCTTCTGGAAATCCAGACACACCATATCCACAGGTTCCCCACTGTCCACTGCACATGTAATGTTCTCAGAAGAATTCCACCAAATTAGTTAAACATGACCTGCCCTTCCTGAACCAATGCTGCATCTTCCCAATGGGACAACTTATATCCAGATGTCTCGCTATTTCTTCCTTCATGATAGATTCAAGCATTTTCCCTACTAAGGAAGTTAAGCTAACCGGCCTATAGTTACCCATCTTTTGTCTATCTCTTTTTTTAAACAGTGGCGTCACATTTGCTGTTTTCCAATCTGCAGAATCACTCCAGAGTCCCTCAAATTTTGGTAAATCACCACTGGTGCATTTGCTATTTCCGCCACCATCTCGTTTAGTATCCTGGGATGCATTCCATCAGGACTAGTAGACTTGTTTACCTTTAGCCCTATTAGCTAGCCCAACACAACTCTTGTGATAATGATAGTTCCTAGGTCCTTACTTGCCATAGCCCTCTTATCAATTTTTGGCATTTTATTTGTGTCTTCCACTGTGAAGATCAACACAATACCTCAGCCATTTCCTCAGCACTCAAATATTCAGGAAAAGGCAATTTGACTAATAAAAACAGAAGCTGCATTTAATATTTAGCTGTAATGTTTTTGATGAACATGACATAATCCATTATGAATGTATTTATTTTGAGGTTATGTTTAGATACTAAAAGCAGCAACTTGGGTAGATAAAAACATAAAATTCTAATGGAAAAATGGCAACTGGTATAAAAGTGGAGATAAAATGATGCATCGATAAAATATTTTGGTAAAACCAAAGTTGGGAGTACATCATGTTCTTTCAGGCTCAATGCCACAGGAAGGATGATAAAGCAATAGAGAAGATACAGTACATATTCACTATGTCAGGTGGTGGCATAATGGAAATGTCACTAAACCAGATGTTCAGGCTGATGTCCTGGGGGCATAGGTTCAAATCCACCATGGCAATACAAGTTAAGTTTTATTAACTTCACTGGAATCAAAAGCTACTCTCAGAAATGGTGCCACAAAATATTGTTGAAAGGATTGTCATTGAAAAAAATCCACCATCTATTTCACTAAAGTCCTTTGAGAAAGCAAATTTGCCATCCTTACTTGAGCTGGTCTACATGTGACTCCAGATCCACAGCAATGGGGCAGCACGGTGGCACAGTGGTTAGCACTGCTGCCTCACAGCGCCAGGGACCCAGGTTCAATTTCTGGCTTGGGTCACTGTCTATGTGGAGTCTCCACCGTCCAAAAGATGCGCTGGTTAGGTGCATTGGCCATACTAAATTCTCCCTCAGTGTACCCGAACAGGCGCTGGAATGTGGCGACTAGATGATTTTCACAGTAACTTCATTGCAGTGTTACTGTAAGCCTACTTGTGACACTAATAAATAAACTTTAAACTAAATAACGTGGTTGACTCTTAACTGCTTTCTGAAAGAGCCTAGCAACCTACTCAGTTCAAGGGCAATTAGGGTTAGGTAACAAATACTGGCATTGCCAGTAACGCCCATCAAAAGAACAGTAAAGAAAATGCTGCCTGTTATCGGGAACATAAAATCAGCTGTTGGCCATTTAGCCCCTCAAGTTGGCTCTGCCATGGTCAGCTGATTGTGGCCTTCACCTTTTTGCTTGCGCCATGCTCTTCCCCATCAACGGGTGCCCTCCCTAACCCTTGACTGACTTGTCAATCAAAAATCTGCTGAACTCAGTAATTCATCCTTGAATGTATTCAGTGTGCCAGTCTCCATCCCTCTCTGGGATAGAGAATTCCAAACATAACGGCTGCAATTTTACCAGCATGCCTGCCCGAGGCTCATAAGATCGCACCAGAGGCCAATGAGGACACCGTTCTGCAAGCCTCAATTTCAGGGCAACTGTCAGTAAAATCAGGGCCAACGACTCTCAGAAGAAATTCTTATTTCCATCTTAAATCGGAGACCCCTTATTTTTAAATTGCGTCCCCTGGTTCTGGATTCCACCATGAGGGAAAACATCCTCTCAGCACCTACTGTGTTAACACCTGATTACGTCACCAGTGAGAAGCAGGGGAGATCAGGGATCACAATCCCGCCGGCAAGGTTTGCAACTTCTGGTTTTCACCAGATTTTGAACCTCCTCCGGCAATCTCGCTCATGAAGAGCATGGGTTCAAGATCCGCCCTTAGTGTACTATGCCACACTGATGCTCCAGCACTAGGTACAATTTCAGAACTATTATCATGGGTACATGTGAAAGATAGAACCTTGAGATAAAGCTACATGTTTGATTCAGTTATATCATATTTTAAATGCACATTGTGTGGAACATCTAAATATTCAGTTAATTCATGACTAATAAGGAAGAAGTTCAGTTACAGGCTTCAATCTTTATTTAGGTTCTTACTGCAGTAGAGACTGTCAGAGGTAAATCCACAGTTCGAATCCCAAAGGAATGGTCTCATAAAAGATCCAACATGAAATGCTTCCTGCATTAACATGAGATTGGGTAATTCTTCCTTCAGTTATTCTGAAAGCAGGAAAAGCAAGAAGTGTTCTTGCAGCTGATTGCCAATTCAGGAGCCTCACACACCTGGCAGGTTTTGCTCGGCATGTTCCACACTGGCACATTTTTTTGAGTTGTAAAGTTACCTAATCCCGCCTTAGTAGCACTGCCAACACCGATGGGAAATGCATCAATTTTCCCACTGGCAGCAGCACTTGGAATTCACTTGAGTTTTGCCCGTTTAGAATCCACCCAAGCCACACTGCTGGCCCTGATCAGATTCCCAGCCAGAGCGGGCAGAAACGTTATAAATATTCAAATAGCCTCATTAACAGGTTAGGATGCTGATTCAACAACCTCCCACCCCTGGGTGGCCTGGCTGAACATCCACATGCTGTGAGCAACTGAACTGTCATTATGTAGTTTGATGTCAGCTGCATGTCTCACCTGTGATGTCCCCTTCTCCAATGATAACGTCACGTGCTCTGCGCATCTGCATTACTCTCAAAGGAATCCGCTGATACACTGGGCTTGCTTATGTTTCAGTCAGCGACCCAGACCTGTTGAGGCATCTCCATCAACAGCTCCTACTCAGTGGGGTCACCAAATGCATTGGGGTTCTTGCCCTTTCAAGGCTAACTGTGATCCATGTACAAAGTCTCTCAATGCTTCTCAGTCACAGCTGCAGGCCTAGTTAAGGAAGAGGTCAGCCCTGAAGAGTTAAGTAAACAAACACACCAACCAGTATCAGCTGAATCAGTGTTCTGCCAGTCAACCTATTGAGAAATTGCTTGTTGAGTCAATCACTCAAGGCCCCATTAAGGAACTCTCTCTTCGTCTCAGGCCCACAGCTGCTCAATCTGGCCATATCTACAGGACAGTGAATGGGAACGGGATTAATATCTGAGGGTTGAAGCACCAGGGAGCTGCCGCCCAGGTATAGGGTGGTTGTCAAATGAGGTGGGAGCACTGGGATGTCCTGGCTTTCTTCTGGAGTGGGGTGCATATCAGCCAGGGGTAAGTGGAAGCTACCTATTCCTTGTGTAGCCACACTGTAGTTCTGAGTTTGATGGCTTCCAATCAGGTCAGAGATCACCTGTACCAGTGGCCATGGTTGGGTCTGAGGGAGTAGGGGCCAGTATCTGTGACCCTGCCTTCCCACTCTTGGAGGAAGCTGCTCCTGTGTTGGTCAGTTGCAAAGGAGAGGGTGCGTCAATCTACAAACTCTACATGACTCAGAGATAAGGGAGAACTTGAGGGCAACAGGGTGTTTAACGATGATGACTGTCTCCCTCTGTGTCCCTCTCCTTCTCAGGCAATAGAGAGGGTATGAAGATAGCCCTTCTGTAGGCCACAGCTGTAGAGGAGGCAATGTTCATCCAATGAGCCGTCGGACAATTACGTGCTGCTGAATACTGCACCTTCATAGGGAGACAGTTCAGCATCTACGGAAGGTTTTAGTTCACCTGATATCTAAAGGAGGAGGAAGAGGGGGATGATAACACCTACTCCCAGTGGCTGTGAAGGTCACAGCTGCCTTGAATTTTTTGCATCTGGAGTTCGACTGGGGACCTGAGCAGCATTTCTCAAACCACCATGAGACACCCGACATGTTCAAGGGTCACCCTTGGCTCAAGGAATGGCTACTGGGGACAAGAGCTCCCTGCTAAGGTTATGCCTGATGATGCCTGTATGGCGGCCCCAGACTAAGGGGGAAACCCATTGCAATGAGGCCCACTCTATCTCCAGGAACACCACTGAAAAGTGCATAGGCATCCTCAAGATATGTTTACAGTGTTTGGACTGCCCTGGCTGGGTGCTACAACATAGCCCAGAGGGTGGCACGGATAGTGTTCACTTGCTGCATGCTGCACAACCTCACACAGCAGAAAAGCAACATGGTGGAGGTGGAGGAGGAGGAAGAAGAACAGGAGGACCAAGACAGCCTAGAGGAGGACACCGAGGAAGCTGAGCATCTGGCAGCTGATTTTCAGGAGTCACAGGTAACAATGTGCCATCCTGTTCAGCCCACTGCCCAGGAGAAACGCCAGTGTCAGCAGAGGGAATTCAGAAGGACTGGTAACAGCCTGAGTTTCCACGGTTGATGGCCCCAGGCTGGGCTCCAGCACTTCCTCCTCCCTCCAGGTACTTGTTAGCCCCTGGGTCACTCCTTGTGACACACTGGCAGTTGGAGTGAGCTCCAGTGGCTTCTCTGCCATCTGGCATTACCAGTCCTGAATGCCCACCATTGCTTGCACCATAGTTCTGATGCCAAAATGGAGAAGCTCGCATGGTGGATGAGCAAGGAAGTCCCAAGTCCTGTCCCCAAGTGCAAGATTTCCTATTTTTGCAAGGGCGCAACTGGAGCTCAGCCAGCATTCGTGCCTGTATTAATTATGAAAGTAAATGGCCATTTCAATCACTAGCTGCCACTCCTGAAGTTGGATTTTGGAAGGCCAGGAGACGGAAACCAGGAGTGTGCAGAATAGACCAAATGTGTGCTAGCCTGAACTTGGTGGATTCATTCAGACATCTATGCACCTCCTCAGAGAGACAAGATAAACCTTTGGATATGGTTTCAGAATACCTTTGGGAGAGGTAGGGCAGCCTTTGGGATTGCTAAAAGTTAATATGGTTATGCAATTTTTATACACACAGTGATTGCAACTGTTCAAACGTCAAAGAATTGTCAAAGCTGTGAAAGAACTGTCAAAGAATACCAAATTAGTTGGCAAGGAAGGCGTAAAGGCAAAGATGGTGGGTGGGGGACATGGGTTGGCATGAGTTAGTACTAAGTTGACATGGGGCTATAAAGGGCTATGGGCATGAGGGGGCATAAGGATACAAGGGGCTCTGGGGGTGTGTAGAGGCAAGAGGTGGTCTAGTTGGCATGAATGAGGTAAGGAGGTGAGGGGATAAGGGCTGGAAGGCTGTTTTTATTGTTTCTATTTTCTAAATTTAAATCAACGAGATGCCAGAACACCGAGTTGGGCCTTCTGCCAAGCCACCTCAACACCTGGCAACCTCTACTCATTCTAGGGGCAGCATGCTCAACTTCTAACCCAGTTCACCTCCCCACCCACCACTCCCACCCCACAACTGAAAACCAAAATTGCAGACAGTGTTTTTAAAGATTAGGTTTGCATCTCCCACCTTTCAACACCTGACCCAGCTGTGAAAATCAGGCCTGTGATATGCTTCTAAGTAACCTTGGTGAACTGCTACAGTACATCCTATAGATCATACTTACTACACCCAATGTGCATATGTGGTAGTAAGCGAAAGTATTCACATTAAGCAAACAGATCATCTCTTCAACAGCAATACACAATTGGAAGATTCTTTCAAGATTTTCCATTACCACTGGGACTTTTCAGAATGGACAGAAAATCACAAGTAAAACATCCAGGTTCTTCTGGTGAAAGAAAACTACTACAGAATCTGAAACCAAAAGAAAAAAATGCTGGAAAATCTCAGCAGGTCTGGCAGCATCTGTAAGGAGATAAAAGAACTCCCGTTTCGAGTCCAAACGACTCAGTCAGACTTCAAGGGCCTCATTCCTGCTTTGACAAAGGGTCGTCCGGACATGAAACGTCAGTTTTTCCTCACAGGTTTTTCTGATAAATAGTCAATTGTGTTCAGCATAGTCCTTGCAAAATTCGGTCCATTTTTATCAGGTATATAGGATGTTGAATAACTCACATTTTTCAGGGGTACAAAGCATTCTCATTGAGAAATTCTAGTACTCTAAGATTTTCTATACCTGGGAGGAGATTCACAGGAGATTCACAGGAGATTCACAGGAGATTCACAGGAGATTCACAGGAGATTCACAGGAGATTCACAGGAGATTCACAGGAGATTCACAGGAGATTCACAGGAGATTCACAGGAGATTCACAGGAGATTCACAGGAGATTCACAGGAGATTCACAGGAGATTCACAGGAGATTCACAGGAGATTCACAGGAGATTCACAGGAGATTCACAGGAGATTCACAGGAGATTCACAGGAGATTCACAGGAGATTCACAGGAGATTCACAGGAGATTCACAGGAGATTCACAGGAGATTCACAGGAGATTCACAGGAGATTCACAGGAGATTCACAGGAGATTCACAGGAGATTCACAGGAGATTCACAGGAGATTCACAGGAGATTCACAGGAGATTCACAAAAACAGGAATTTCTGTTTTTCATTTATATAATTTTATAAACTTGGAAAATCTGAATTTAAAATGATTTTCAACCAACTGTATCTCTCGGGAGTTCAGATTCAAGTCCTTTTATTTGATGGCTATCTTCCAGCTACAACTTTGACAAACTGGCAGTCAGAATACTCTCTTTGATCAAATAAGAAATTGTAACAATTAAGATCTGCTGAGACAGGACAGGTAAAAATATAACTCTCTCTTTAATGAGTGTCCAGAACCACTCCATCAACAAAACAAAAATAATTGCCTGGAGTGTTAACGTACTATTTGCTGTTAAGAGTAACTGTTAAAGGGTAGCTTTTGAATCAAAGAAGGGGCATGCGTATAACACAGTGAACACTTCAAGATCTCCAATTATCTTTGCCACCTTCATGTGGAGTGAAAATATAGGAGCTACAGGATATCAAAGGAGACCACAGCAAAAAAAATCAGTGACAAGTACATTCAGGATTTCAGATGTTGAGCGGAAATTAATGCCCTCTCCAATGGCAAGGAGTATTAAATTGGGCAGAAGGTGGCAAGTGGGGATCTTCCTGCTTCAATTAAGTTCATGGCAGGAAGTCTCATGGGCAGCTTTACCACCCCTTTGCAAAATTGAGACCCTTAAGCAGGCAAATAATGCAGATTTCAGGGTCTCATTCCTGCCATCACCAGTATTCATCCAGCAGCAGGTAAGAACATTCCCCCTGTGGGAAGCCTGAAACAGAAACTCTGTTCAGAATGGAGGGGCTTCCCCACCTTCAAAAGCACTCAATGCCTGTTTGAGTAACCCGACATAAGGGGTGGGCTATCGAGAGCCAGCTCCCTGCCCTTGCTGCTATTCCCTCCTTCCACATTCCAGGACCCACTATCGCTAACCTGTATCCCTCAGCAATCCTGGGTTTCGGATGGATGCATTAGCAACAGCAGCCACTGCCTGCTAAACAATGGAGCTGCTAAACAATGAATATCTACCGGCCTCAATGGCCTGCTGCTCTTGGTGGGCGGAACTTCCACCCTCAGGGTCCACGATCCAGGAGAAGGACAGCCACTGACCAGTTCAATACCCCAAGGGCAGATCTTCCCGAAAAGAGCTAATGCTGGGCTTTTGCTGACTCTCCAGTTGTTGGGAGAGATCCCTGTAGTATACATTAAATTTTGCCCATTACGTTTTCTTGTTTTAAAGTTAAACAAAGCAGTTCACATGTTGCATAGGCTTGGCATACTTGGTTAATTCATTACTGTGCTTTGTTATTTCACTTGTAATTAAATTTATCTAACAGTTTTACATCATTCAGCATTGGTCCAGCGACGTATCATATCCGATCTCTGGTGTGATAAGTGAATGTGGTAGACATTTCATGTGAACTGCAAGTAATTCAGGGTGACTAAACCTGAACATGAACTGTTGGCGAGCAAACGCACAAGTTTCAGTTCATGTGATATTCTGAACGCTAATAGAAACATTAGCCCTGTCAAGCTTAAGAAGAAATACTCCTGCAAGTGTAAACTGTAACTCTATGGGTCTGCATTTTATCAGGACAGCTGAAGTCTGGGACCAAAAGCAGGGTGTTACTCCATTTAGGTGGACAGCAGGATCCAAAAAGGCTTATTCCCAGAGGTGGTAAATTAAGTGGGTTCCCCATCCCAATTAAGAAGGGTCGACTATCTCTAAGAGCTCCCGGCCCAATCTGAGGGCTGACAGCTCAGCAATGCCACAACTAGCAGGGGCCATTGCTGAAGCTGCACCTGTAGGACAAGGCACTTCAATGACAGGGCAGCTTCAATGATAACCTTTGACCACAAGTAGTACAGTAAGTAAAATGTGTAATTTTTTTTCAAAGATCTATGGAATCTGTAATTGTCTTTTAAATTGATGCAAAACCTTCACAGTCCTGTGAAAAATGATCAACTGTAAATTTTCTTGGATAATAAGGAACACTGGTCCATAGAAAGCATCCTTTCCAGATGTATCACAGCTTGCAGTGGCTTTTGCTCTGCCAAGGTCGCAAGAAATTATGAACATAGTCAAGTCCATCACGCAAACCAGCCTCTCATCCATTGACTGTCTACAATTCCCATTGCCTCAGAAAAACAAAAATCAATGACCCCACGCACCCTGGACATGCTCCCTTCCATCTTCTTCCATCAGGAAAAAGAAACAAAAGTTTGAGAATACATACCAACAGACTCAAGAACAGCTTCTTCCCTGCTGACATCAGGCTTTTGAATGGACCTTACCATATGTAAAGTTAATCTTTCTGTGACTGCAACACTATATTCTGCATACGCTCCTTTCCTTCTCCCCTATGTGCTCTATGAACAGTACGTTTTGTCTGCAGAGCATGCAAGAAACAACTTTTCACTGTATCCTAATACACGTAACAACAGTAAATCAAATCAAATATGACATCGCGACACTTGACCCAGAAACAGTACCAATAGGCAGGAAGTTAAGAAAGAAGTCATATGGCTGGCTGTCATAAAGAGCTACAAGCAAAAAAAGAGCTGGAGGGTGAAGGTGATTAGTACACAGATGCAGACACAAAGAAAAAGGAGACAGAAAGAGGAATACACCAATTATTATGAAAAGTAGCAAAACTATCAGGAAGGGGTCTGTTTTCACGATTTGGCAGATGAGGAGAAAAAACTCTTGGGGCAAATGTGCAAACTGGCTGAAACCTGTCAAGTTGTGTGAATAGCTTGGAGCTGGATATTTTCCCAGAATAGCCAAACCATGAACCAGGGATGTTACTGCTCATTAGTTGTAAAGGAACTCTGAAAACTTACACAATCAGGACTATAATAACCTGAGGAAGAGGGGGGATTCATGGAAATGAGTTTTTCTGATGATAATCATACCCATGAAACTCAAAGGTGAAGGCAACTGTCAGATCGGACTTCTGGCAGTGATGGACAGCACATTGTGGAACTGTGAAGCTATGTTTTATCACGTGTGCAGTGAGTGAAGAGGGTTTCTGTCATTCTGTAAGATGAATCTTTATTGTATTGACACTTTAAAGTGAGATGTTACCTTTTTATTTGAAATGTCCTTTGTCCAATAATTTATGCTTAATTTATATTGATTAAGAATCTTGTTGAGGTAAAAGTTACAAAAAGTGAAATTTTGGTGTTTTTTTTCACCCACAGAATTCATTAACAGTCAGAAAATATATCAACACACCAATGAAAAGAATGAACTTCAATGAGCTGAACTGATGGAAAATCAGCACTTTCTTTTCTTCAGTATGAGATTACATGAATCCTTAAATTTTAACTGTTGGCAGATACAATTTGTAAGATGCACCTTACAGAATTATAGAATCCAAAACCTCACAAATAATAAAAATGCGAATGGCACACATGCATCTAAGCATGAACTAGATAAACAAATAATGGAGAAAGTGTTAGGGACCAGACCAGAAACTCCGAGGTATGTCATGAAGTTAGCCTAGACCCCAACTTTTTTATGATTTTGGCATTAGGGTGATCAGAAGGTATTTTGCTCCAGGTATGATTTAATTGACCCACTAGGAAGCCTTTATAAAAATAAAATTTAATAACAGTTAAAATATGACAAAAAGAATTAGCATAACTTTTACCAATTAGAAATACTTAAAGATGACAAAGTATAATTCTTAACAACTAGCTATCACTATGGTTCAAATGGAACCAGAACCCCCATAAATATAAATCCTTTTTTCAAATCATCACAAAAACAGATAAGGTCACGTGGACGCTAGATTCCCAGCCTTCTAACACCAGACAGATACCTGTCTTCTGACTCTCACATAACTACCTCCAGGGAATGATCCACCCTCAAACAGCAGAATCTCAAAGAAAGAGACCTATTTCCTGGCAGATTTCAGTCTCCAACTCCAGAGAGAGAAAGAGACACAGAGAAACTGACCTCTCTCAAAAGATCCCAAGAAGCAGACTGAGCTTGGTTTTTCTATGCAAACTCAGCTCCACCCAGTCACCTGATTCTTCTGACAATCAACCTAATCAACTCCTACTCTGCAAAGTTCCATGGGAAAGCACTAAAATAACAGAACAGCATTTAGTCCATATTAGAATAAACATGCTAGCAATTATGCTGCTGCATTAACAACACAGGGCTACCAGATACAGATGGCGGCACCATGTTGGAACAAACTGTTTAAAAAAAAAAAGTCCTGCACAGAATCATGATTCAAATACATTTCTTAAAGGCCCAATATCATCACAAAAGGAATATAAAGTTATGTTGAAAGAGCTATTGAAAAGAGGTGGAATGACGGATGTGGATTAAATGGGCCAAATGGCCTGTATCTAATTCAAGTGTAGTATATCTTGGAAACAGTCTTCACAACAACTTGTATGGCTATAGAGAAAGAGCAGGGAAGTGTGTCTAATTGAATAGCTCTTTTAAAGGATCGGTTCAAGCAGGAAGGGCCATCCAAGCTGCATGGTTTTGAGAGAATTTTTGATGTTAAAATGACGCATGCATTCCAAAAATTAATGAGCCCCTTACTGAAGCAGAATTATTGATTTTACCATAAGAGCAGAATAATATCAAACTAGGTTTCATTATTTAAACTATCCCATTGCAAATATAAACAAATAACATGTTCATAACAATGGTAATTGACTTTTATTTTTCTATAGGTTAGCTGCAACAATGCACACTGGAGCATTTCAAATATTTTAATTACAGCAGAGGAATGAGTTTGTTTAAATAGAATATTGAAACACAAAGGCAACATATTATTCCAAAGGTTTATTAATACTCCTAAAATCTTTCAATATATAATTCTTAAGCATTTTACTTTGCAGTAAAATGCACAATTCACAGCCAAACTTATAATTGCTTTAATCGATTTCACTTAATTTTGGCTGAAATTAGTAGACCCATTTGTACATACTTGCTGGAATATAAGAACATTGGAGGTGAAGTAGGCCATTATGCCCTTTGAGCCTGCTCTACCATTCAATAAAATCATGGCTGATCAGATTGTAATCTCAGCTCCACTTTACTTTTTGCCCCTGCATAACCCTCAACTCCCTTGCCTAACAAATATCTGTCTAACTTAGCCTTGAAAATATATTTCAAGATCCAACCTCCACTTCTTTTTGGCAGAAGCATTTTCTGTTTTTGTTTCAGATTCCAGCATTTGCTGTATTTTGATTTTAGCATATAACTGCCAACATTTTTTTTGAAATTAAAGCCAGCTAGCTTCACCTGTTGCTCAACATTTTGAATACCTTGCCCTTCCAGGATGATCTGAAGTAGACTGGCCAAAAATGATGGCCTTAGGCCAGTTCATGAATTGCATTAAGTCTGTTTATGCAGCAGCAACAGAAGTGGTATTCACCCATGAACAGGATGCTGCTGTCAAGACAAAAAGATATTCCACCTATCACACGAATAATTAATGTTGTATATGAACTTTTGGGCCAGCGTGCTGCTAGGTATGAAGGCTGTTCGTGCTAAACACTGTGACAAACAGCATGTCCCAGCTTTCATTTGCAATGGCAATGTACAGATCCTAACCAACCAGCCTATGTTTGCAAAATGTAAAACTGCGGCCCTGATTTTACTGGCACGGAAGCCCCAAAATCAGGGCAGGCGAGGCTCGCAGAATGGCATTTCCCAGTGGCCTTGGGCGGCCATGCCACTAAAATCAGGACTTGTGTCTCTAACATGAGATGTGATTCCACGATTGGACAACATTTGCTAAACAATCCTTAGTGCACTAAGAATTACACTGATAACTAATAGTCAGTCAGGTTCGTAGTATGGCGTGCGTGCATGTGTACGTGCGCACATGCATTTGCGTGCGTGTATTGGAAGCTACACATACTAATACACATGACCCTGTTCTTTTCAGACAGCAAGAACTCGTACGTACATTATGCCTGCTTCTGCTAAACAAAGTGACAGCCATTCGTTGATTTATTCCCCAAGACAATGCATTAACCAATCAGGATAAAGCTGCCTGATTTAAATTTCAAACGATGCTTGGCAATTATCTATCAGCCACCATTAATTGGTGCATTCTCCTTCAACTGTGCTTCTTTTTCCTGAGTTCTGTGACTAGAGGTAGGCCCTAGATCTGACTAATTTGTGCTGCAACCATTGCAGCTTCAATGGATCAATGTGTTTGCAGTTTGCTACGGCAACAAGTATCAGTTTCCAAGAAGGGGGCCAAAAAGTGCCAACAAAAAGCAGTAAGGAGCCGAAAAAGATTCAGGAAAGAAAGTTATTCCATTTACAGCTACAAAGTGATAAAGCAGGTTCACCCTGATACCAGCATCTCCTCCAAGACATATAGCATTATGAACCTGTTTGTGAATGATATTTTCAGGTGCATCACAGCTAAGGCTTCCAACCTAGCCCCTGACAACAAGCACAGCATCATCAGCTCCCAGGAAATCCAGACCCTTGTGATCCTGCTGCTACCTGGGGAACAGGACAAACATGCAATGTTGGAAGGGAAAAAAGCAGTGACCAAATACACCAGTTCTGAGTAAAACTTTTCAATATATTGGAGAACATTGCCATGATACCAGTTTTTGAATAATCTTTTCATTAGTAGTATTATTGAAGAGTTTACTCTGTGATAGCCTTGTGGGGAAAGTTCTTTATAGCAAATTTTATGTCTAAATTCCATTAGAGTTCTGGAATGAATAAGGACTCATAGCTAAAACTTCAATGCTATTTAGATTTAAAATTATAGTACTATTAATAAGATTTTGTTCACATAAACAAAGTGCTGTTTTGTTCCTTAATTGTCAGTTGTCTGTTCAAGACTCTAATTTGCGTTGACTACTGATATCCTCATGGGTAGTGGATTGTACAAGATATTTTAAACATGGAATATATTATTTAAATCAAAGTCTTTGAAGATCAAAAGCCTTTGAAGTCTTCTAGTTTATTGACATTTTATACCTTAAATAGCTGAGGGTGACCGTTAATAAATATTACAGATATTACTAATGCTGAAAAATTGAACTATTTTAAGCTGTTCTTTTAATCATCCATCTCCTCTCTATGTCCATCAGGAGCATAAAAACTTCTTGAGAGACTTGATTACCAGCACCAATAAACAGTTGAAAGCTATCTAATCACAGATCTACCTGTAAGCATCAATAGAATTTTCTTCAAAGATGCTGATCTTGTACTTTGATAGCTATACAGTGACTATTTACTAGACTAAGTGACAGAAGGGCTTCAGAGCTGACTATCATCCATAGAATTGTGGTTCTGTGTTTGCTAATTAAAGGGTAATACGAAATGGAATAGAAATGCCACACCAGACTAAACATATGGTTATATTCCACTGTCTATTTATATACTTCACTAGACTAATTCTTGGGATGAAAAGCTTCTCTTATGAAGAAAGGTTGAACAGAAGGTTTACCCCTTCGAGTTTATAAAAATGAGAGGCCTTACTGAAACATATTGAATCGTGTTGGGGGGCGGGAGTGGGGGAAGAAGAAGAGAAAGAGACAGACAACGCACCTTACCAGCTTGTCGAACCACCCCCTACCACTGCTCTCACTCCCGCCCCTCCCTCCCAAAACCAGGATAGGGTCCCCCTTGTCCTGACTTTTCACCCCATCAATCTCCACAAAGGAACATCCTCCACCATTTCCAACCACTCCAGCATGATGCCACTTCCCAACACCTCTAATCCACCCGCAAGCAGGACTCAGACCTTCCTGTCGCTTACCAAAAAAGAAAATGCTGGAAAATCTCAGGAGAGAAAAGAGCTGACGTTGAGTGTCCAGATGACCCTTTGTCAAAACTAAAAGGCATAGAAAGTGGGAGATATTTATACTGCAGGGTGAAAATATGAACAAAGAACAATACAGCACAGAAAACAGGCCCTTCGGCCCTCCAAGCCTGCACCGCTCATGCTTCCAACTAGGCTATTCGTTTGTACCCCTCCATTCCCAGTCTGTTCATGTGGCTATCCAGATAAGTCTTAAATGATCCCAGCGTGTCCGCCTCTACCACCTTGCTTGGCAGTGCATTCCAGGCTCCCATCACCCTGTGTAAAATACGTCCCTCTGACATCTGTGTTAAACCTCGCCCCCTTCACCTTGAACCTGTGACCCCTTGTGTTCGTCACCTCACACCTGAGAAAAAGTTTCCCCACAGTTCACCCTATCTATGCCCTACATAACTTTATATACCTCTATTAGGTCACCCCTCATCCTCCGTCTTTCCAGGGAGAACAACCACAGTTTACCCAATCTCTCCTCATACCCTCCATACCAGGCAACATCCTGGTAAACCTTTTCTGTACTCTCTCCAAAGCCTCCACGTCCTTCTGGTAGTGTGGCGACCAGAACTGGATGCAGTATTCCAAATGTGGCCTAACCAACGTTCTATTTCGCTACATCATACGCCAACTTCTATACTCTATGCCCCGTCCTATAAAGGCAAGCATACCATATGCCTTCTTCATCACCTTCTCCACCCGTGTTGCCACCTTTAAGGATCTGTGAACCTGCACACCCAGGTCCCTCTGTGTCCATAATCCTGACGGTTCTGCTGTTTATTGTATAGCTCCCCTCTACATTAGTTCTACCAAAATGCATCACTTCGCATTTATCTGGATTAAATTCCATCTGCCATTTCTCTGCCTAATTTTCCAGCCTATCTATATCCTGCTGTATTCTGTGACAATGTTCATTGCTGTCCGCAAGTCCAGCCATCTTTGTGTTGTCCGCAAACTTACTGATCACACCAGTTACACCCTCTTATATATATATTTATTATCACAAACAGGAGAGGTCCCAATACAGAGCCCTGCGGAACACCACTAGTCACAGACCTCCAGCCGGAAAAAGACCCTTCCACTGCTACCCTCTGTCTTCTATGGCCAAGCCAGTTCTCCACCCATCCAGCTAGCTCTCCTTTTATCCTGAGAGATTTAACCTTTTGCACTAACCTGCCATGAAGGACTCGGTCAAACGCTTTACTAAAATCCATATAGTCGACATCCACAGCCCTTCCCTCGTCAATCTTTTTCATCACCTCCTCAAAAAACTCAACCAGATTTGTGAGGCATGACCTCCCTCTTACAAAACTATGCTGTCTATCACTAATGAAAGATGAGTCATAATCACAAAAACAAGGGGAGAGACTGCTAACGGCAGTCCATAGAGAGAATAAAAGCTGAAATCAGAGGGTGAGCTGTGACAGATGAAGATGAGGGGTGAGGAGGGGAATGGGTGGGAGAGAGGTAAAATGGAGGGGGAAGCAAAGGAGGAGAAAAGGTAAGGAATGGGGATAAAATAGGGGGAAAGGAAAATAAAGAAAGATAATAAAGAACTAAAAGGTAGAGAACAGTAAAAAATTAAAAGAAATAAAAGCAAAAAGGATCAAGGCAGGGTATAGCTAATCATCTGAAGCTGTTGAATTTAATGTTGAGACCAGAAGGTTGTAATGTGCCTAGCCAGAAGATGAAATGCTGTTTCCCTAGTTTGCGCTGAGCTTCACTGGAACATTGCAGCAGGCCAAGAACATACACGTGGGCATGGGAGCAGGATCTTATGTTAAAATGGCAAGCAACGGAAAGATCAGGGTCCTAACTGCACACAGACCAAAGGTGCTCAGCAAAGCGATCACTCAGTCTGTTTGGTGTCTCTGATATAAAAGGAGACCACACTGGGGGCAGCAAATGCAGTGGAACAAATTGAAAGTGTTGCATGTGAAATGCTGCTTAACCTGGAATGTGTGTTTTGGACCTTGGATGGTAAGCATTGACATGGTAAGTGACCCTCCTGTCGCTTGCCACTTCAACATGCCACCCTGCACTCCCGTCCACATGTCCATCCGTGGCCTTTTGCAACGTTCCATGCAAACTGGAGGATCAGCACCTCATCTTCCAATTGTACAATTTACAGTCTTCTGGACTGAACATTGAGTTCAACAACTTCACAGGATTAACTCTTTCCTCTACTTTCACCACATTTCCATTTATTTTGTTACACGTAATTTCATCTCATCCATCCATTTTATCATCCTTTTTCAGTTCTATTTTTCCACTTCTTCATTCCAGCTCTCCTCCACTAACAACCTCCCCCCAATTCAGTGCAACTGGCACACTTCTCAAGCAATCCCTTAACTATCTGCACCTCTGTTCTGCCATTCACACATTCTGATCACTTTTATGAACATTTTTAGCATCGTTTCAGCCTTCTGTACCCTCATTTACATTCCCTTTGTCCAATTCCAGACCCCCTTGCCAACTCTCCCCAATATTATAAACCTTTCTCGTAGCTCTGACAAAGAGTTACCTAGACTGAAACACTGGCTTTATCCTCTCCCCACAAATGCTGCCAGACCTCAGATTTTCCAGCATTTTCTGTTTGTCTTGGCAGTTATGTGTCAGTTATTATCAACCATTGCATTTTCCATGAAACACCTCTACCAATCAGCATTGTTTGATTTGATTTATTATTGTCATACTATTAGTATACAGTGAAAAGTATTGTTTCTTGCACACTACACAAAGTGTACTGTACATAGGAAAGGAGATGGACAGTGTGCAGAATGCAGTGTTACAGTCATAGCCAAGGTGTAGAGCAGGATCAATTTAATGTGAGGTAGATCCATTCAAAATTCTGATGGCATCAGGGAAGAAGCTATTCTTGAAACAGTTGGCACACGACCTCAGACTTTTGTACCTTTTTCCTGATGGAAGAAGGTGGAAGAGCGAATGTCCGGGGTGCATGGGGTATTTGATTATACTGGCTGCTTTGCCGAGGCAGCGGGAAGCATAGACAGTATCGATGAATTGGGCTACATTCACGACCCTTTGTAATTTATTGCTGTCTTGGACAAAGCAGGAGCCATACCAAGCTATGATACAACCAGAAAGAATGCTTTCTATGGTGCATCCGTAGAAGGTGGTGAGAGTTGTAGCCGACATGCCAAATTTCCTTAGTCTCCTGAGAAAGTAGGGGTGTTGATGGGCTTTCTTATCTATAATGTCCACATGGAGGGACCAGGAGAGGTTGGTGGTGATCTGGACACCTAATAACTTGAAGCTTTCGCCCATTTCTACTTAGTTCCCATTGATATAGACAGGAACATGCCCTCCACTACACTTCCTGAAGTCAATGACTATCTCCTTGGTTTTGTTGGCATTGAGGGAGAGATTATTGTTGTCACACAAGTTGACCAGATTCTCTACCTCTTTCCTATACTCTATCTCATCATTGAGATCTAACCCACAATGGTGGTGTCATCAGCATATTTGAAAATCGAGTTGGAGGACAATTTGGCCATGCAAAGGTATATAAGGAGTTTAATAGTGAGTTGAGGACACAGCCTTTTGGGGCACGGGTGCTGAGGATGACCGTGGAGGTGTTGTTGCCTATCCTTACTGATTGCAGTCTGTGGGTGAGGAAGTCTAGTATTCAGTTAGAGGGAAGAGCTGAGCCCCAGACCATAAAGTTTGAAGATGAGTCTTGTAGGAATAATGGTGTTAAAGGCTGAGCTGTAGTCAATGGATAGGAGTCTGACATAGGTGTCTTTGTTATCTAGATCTTCCAGGGTTGAATGCAAGGTCAGGGAGATGGTGTCTGCTGTAGACCTGTTGTAGCAATAGGCAAACTGTAGTAGATCCAGGCAATCTGGGAGGCAGGAATTGATTTGTGCTGTGACTAACCTTTCGAAGCACTTCACAATGATGGATGTCAATGCCAACGGACAATAGTCATTAAGGCATGCTGCCTGACTTTCCTTTGGTACCAGGATCTATCTCAAAAAGCATAAATTGTTGCTTTCCCTGTATTTTTGCAAAGTGTCCTGATGAGATTAAGATGAAAAGCTTTGACATGTCTCTTTCTCAATATATCAATCACTTAGATGAGGAGACAGGATGCAATGTATCCAAATCTGCTGTTGATACAAAAGCTATGTGAAAAAATAAACTATGAGTAAAATGGTAAGGGTGCAGAGGAGATTTACCAGAATGCTGCCTGGTTTGGAGGGTAGGTCCTATGAGGAAACGTTGAGGGAGCTGGGGCTTTTCTCTTTGGAGCGGAGGAGGATGAGAGGCAACTTAATAGAGGTTTATAAGATGATGAGAGGGATTGATAGAGTGGACGTGCAGAAACTATTTCCTCGGGTGAATGTAGCTGTTACTAGGGGGCATAACTATACGGTTCATAGTGGAAGATACAGGAGGGATGTCCGAGGTAGATTCTTTACTCAGAGTGGTTGGGGTATGGAATAGACTGCCTGCTGTGATAGTGGAGTTGGACACTTTAGGAACTTTGAAGCAGTTATTGGATATGCACATGGAGCACACCAGAATTAGCGGGAGTGGGATAGCTTGATCTTGAGATTGGACATAGCTTGGCACAACATCGAGGGCTGAAGGGCCTGTACGGTACTGTAATGTTTTATGTTCTATGTAAATTTCAAAAGGATTTAGGCGGGGTGAATAAATGGGGAAAAAAAATAGGCAATGCGGAGAAATGAGAACTTATCTGCTTTGATAAGAACACTGAAAAAGCAGAATAGTTTTTAAATGGTAAAAGGCTGGAAAATATATTCACAGGAATCTGGGTGTTTTTATACACCGATTACAGAAAGTCAAAGTGCAAGTATAGTCAGCAATTAGGACAGCAAATGATATATTAGTCAAGGTTAAAAAGGCATTAGAATATATGAATGAAAAAGTTTTATCTGCAACTGTATAGAAAATTGGTGATAGTACAACCGGGGTATTGTGTACAAGATATGCTGTCTTAGAAGGAGTGCAACAAAGGTTCACCACTATGACTCCTGTCCAACAAAGAAAGATGCACACATTCCCTTGAATTTAGAAAAACGAGAAGTGATTTAATTGGAAAAGACAAAATTCTTAAGGGGCTTGACAAGGTAGATGTTGGGCACATGATAACGCAGGCTGGAGTGTGCTCAGTTAGAACATAAGAAATAGGAGCAGGAGTAGGCCATCTAGCCCTTCGAGCCTGCCCCACCATTCAATAAGATCATGGCTGATCTGTCGTGGCTCAGTTCCACATTCCCGCCCTCTCCCCATGGCCCTTAATCCCCTCGCTTATCAAAAACCCATCAACCCGCGTCTTAAAAATATTTAGCGAGGCAGCCTCCACCACTTCAACGGGCAGAGAATTCCAGAGATTCACCACCCTTTGAGTGAAGAAGTTCCTCCTCAACTCCGTTCTAAACCACCCCCCCTTTATCTTGAGGCTGTGCCCCCTTGTCCTACTGTCCTTTCTGAGCGGGAAGAATCTCTCCACCTCTATCCTATCCATCCCATTCATCATCTTATATGTCTCAATGAGATCTCCCCTCATTCTTCTAAACTCTAACGAGTATAAGCCTAGTTTATTCAGCCTCTCCTCATAGCTCAACCCCCTCAACTCCGGTATCAGCCTAGTAAACCTCCTCTGCACTCCCTCCAAGGCCAAAATATCCTTGTGTAAGTGCGGCGACCAAAACTGCACACAGTACTCCAGCTGCGGCCTCACCAATGCCCTATACAGCTGCAGCAAGACCTCCCTACTTTTATATTCAATCCCCCTCGCTATGAGGAGAAATATCTTCACTCAGAGGTTCTCATCCTTTGGAATTCTCTACCACAGAAAATTGTGGATGCTCCATCGTTGAATACAGACGTCTGATTGTTTGATTTTTGATAATTAAGAAAATCGATTAATATCAGAATCAAGCAGCAAGGTGTAGCTGTGATCTTACTGAGTGATGGAAAAAGGCTCAGGCAGCCTATAATTCTACTCTTGCTCCTATTTTTAATCTTTTGTTATTTAGGATGAAGGCATCAAGCAAGAATGTGGGAAACAAAATAATCACTGAAATAAAAAATGCAGCACAGAATGCTTTAATTCCACAATTTCAATGATGGTTTTCACACAAGACAAGAGGAAGAACCTAAAGTACGTTCATGACAAGTGGGACTTTAGGAGAAGAAATGACACTTCCGTATCAGAATTTTGCACAGTTAACGAAGAGGCTACCAACCCTGCTATTTGAAGTGCCCTTAAGTAAATGGGTTTGAGGCAGTCCTAAAGAGACAAATAACTAGCACCTATGAGGAGGCTCTCAGATCTGTAACACTACATTTATACCTGGTATTACAGCCACTTTTAGGTAAAAATAAATTTAATTCTGTTACCATTTCTGTTCAACACAAGACAGCTTCACAATGAGCGAGCCTCTTGGTGACATTAACGCTCCAGCCATCCAGCGAAGTATGTGCCACATGGCACTTGGATACTGCAGTTAAATTCCCTGCTAGTTTGCATTTTAACATTGCTGACATGAAATAGACATGAAAACTGATCTTTGATCTTTCACGCCAGCAATAACCCAGTTTACACAAGCAGTGATCATTGTTCACTTTCCTTCATGATGGAGTCCATTTCGGATTTTTGTGTTAATGAAAACAGGTTACAGCTTCCCCGAACAAGTAAAGTATGGTGCAAGTGATTGTCTTATTAACTTAGGTTATTAGTTTTCGTGAATTTTGTACATATACCCCTCAATCCTTTTGATTCTCTATCCACTTACACTCTTTTTATTCAAGTAATAGGTGGCCTCCTTATTTTTCCTCAAAATGTAATACCTCACATTTATCAAGAAAGCTTGAACAAGCTGGATTATTTCCTGTAGAATCGAAAATGCTGAGGCTGAAATGCGTGACAGGAACAAATGAGACATGTTAGAGGTTGTTAAGCTTATGAAAGGTTTGTTTAGGTTGATGTAGAGATATTTCCAATTATGAGGAAGACAAAAACTAGGTGCCATAAAATCATAAGAGTCCCTACAATGCAGGAGGCCATTCTGTCCATCGAGCCTGTACCAACAGCAATCCCACCCGGGTCCAATCCCCTTAACCCCCTTTATTTGGATAGAGGATTGGTTGTCAAATAGGAGGCAGAGAGTGGGGGTCAATGGGTGCTATTCGGATTGGCGGTTGGTGACTAGTGGGGTGCCCCAGGGGTCGGTGCTGGGGCCTCAGCTATTTACCATTTATATAGATGATCTGGAGGAGGGAACCGAGTGTAGGGTGTCGAAATTTGCTGATGACACCAAGATTGGGGGAAAGGCAAATTGTGCGGAGGGTGTGGAGAGTCTGCAGAAGGATCTAGATAGGCTGGGCGAATGGGCCAGGAAATGGCAAATGGAATTTAATGTTGGCAAGTGTGAGGTGGTCCACTTTGGTAGGAAGAATGGTAGGAAGGACTATTACTTACGTGGCGAAAAACTGCAGCAGGCGACGGTGCAGAGGGACCTCGGGGTCCTTGTGCATGAGTCGCAAAAACCCAGCCTGCAAGTGCAGCAGGTGGTCAGGAAGGCGAATGGGATGCTGGCCTTCATAGCGAGGGGGATTGAATATAAAAGTAGGGAGGTCTTGCTGCAGCTGTATAGGGCATTGGTGAGGCCGCAGCTGGAGTACTGTGTGCAGTTCTGGGCGCCGCACCTGCGCAAGGATATTTTGGCCCTGGAGGGAGTGCAGAGGAGGTTTACTAGGCTGATACCGGAGTTGAGGGGGTTGAGCTATGAGGAGAGGCTGAATAAACTAGGCTTGTACTCGTTAGAGTTTAGAAGAATGAGGGGAGATCTCATTGAGACGTATAAGATGATGAATGGGATGGATAGGATAGAGGTGGAAAGACTCTTCCCGCTCAAAAAAGACAGTAGGACTAGGGGGCACAGCCTCAAGATAAAGGGGGGGCGGTTCAGAACGGAGTTGAGGAGGAACTTCTTCACTCAAAGGGTGGTGAATCTCTGGAATTCTCTGCCCGTTGAAGTGGTGGAGGCTGCCTCGCTAAATATTTTTAAGAAGCGGGTTGATGGGTTTTTGATAAGAGAGGGGATTAAGGGTTATGGGGAGAGGGCGGGAAAGTGGAACTGAGCCACGACAGATCAGCCATGATCTTATTGAATGGCGGGGCAGGCTCGAAGGGCCAGATGGCCTACTCCTGCTCCTATTTCTTATGTTCTTATGTTCTTATGTTCTTAATCCTCCTGGCACTAATGGGCAACTTTGCCAAGGCCAATCCGCCTAACCTGCACATCTTTGGAGTGTGGGTGGAAATCAGAGGAAACCCACGCAGACACAGGGAGACCATGCGAACTCCACACAGACAGTTACCCAAGACCAGAAATTATATCCAGGTTCCTGTCGCTGTGAGGCAACAGTGCTAACCACTGTGCTGCCCACATAAGTACATGATTGTCACTAATAAATCTAAGAGGGAATTCAGCAGAAACCTCTTTATCCAAAGTGTGGTAAGAATATGGAACTTGTTACCACAGTGAATAGCATGGAAACATTTAAGGATAAGCTAGATACGTACTGAGGGAGAAAGAAAAAGAGGATACACTGATAGAGTTAGATCAAAAAGTGTTGGGAGGTTCAATTAGAGCCCTGATCTTACTGATTATCAGAGCATGCTCAAAGGACCAAACATCCTACTCCTGTTGCTTATGTGAAAAGCTGGGCTGAATGGTCTGCTTCTGTGTTGTAGACAGTGGCTTTGAGTCCATGGGAACTACATCCATTGGCTGTCATCTTTCTGGTCGGGTTCAAGGCATCAGGGAGATTTGGTTTAAACAGTAGAAGATTGTTCAGCTCATGATGCCAATGATGGTACAGGCTCCTTCATTGGGAGCTACAAACTCAAGAATGATTAGCATCTTTCACCACCTCATGATGTCCCAACGCACTTTACAGCCAATTTGAACAAAGCCAGCTCTCACAAACAATGATACAGCAGCAAGATCAGTTTTATTTTGATATTGGTTGAGGGATAAATATTGGCCAAGACTCCAAAGAGATCTTCCAAACACTTCTTTGAAAACGAGCATAGGAAGGTTCTGTCATGCAATACTGCTGCACTCACTCAGACTTTTGGATCAAACATATAAAGGTGTGATTCTTTGGCATTCACGCCAGCAGGATTCTTTGGTACCGCTGCAGTGACCGGAGATTTAGCTCAGTGCAAATTTTCCGGCCTTGCTGGCAACGGCAGTGGGGTATGAGCAACCTGAGAATCCTGGCCATGATTTTCTACAGCAACGTAGGACTGCTACATACAGAGCCACAGTTAACGCTTCCTTGCTTCCTCCCTGTATCTTTTAATATATTCATGTGTTTACCTAGTCCCCTTCAAATGCTTTAAACGACAACATTTGGCTCTTAAAGCCAAGTCAATGTACAGTGATTTATTAAAGTAAGTAACAAAGAATCTTCAATTATTATAAATATTCCATTTTTGAAAAATATTCAAAAGCTCATGAATATCAACATTTAACAAAGCATTTAAAGCAAATGTATTTCTGATTACACCTCTATGAAGTGCCTTGGGATTTATTTTAAAATAAAGGATAACAACAACTTATATAGTGCCTTTAAATTAATAAAATTTCCCAAGGCAATTCACAGCTGCATTATAAAACAAAATTTCACACCAAGCCACAGAGAGAATTTAGGGTAGATGTCCGAAATCTTGCTGAAAGAGGTATGTTTTAAAGGAGCATCGAGATGTAGGAAGGTGATTCCAAAGTTAGGCCTAGACAACTGAAAGCACAACCACAGACAGTAATTAAAATTGGGATACTTGAGACACCATAATTAGAGGAGTGCAGATATCTGGGAGGATTGTGGGTTGGAGGAGGTTACAAGGATATGAAGAAGCATGGCCATTGAGGGATTGAAAATTACAATAAGATTTTAAAAGCAAGATCTTGCTTGACTGCAAACAATTTGTTGTTTTAATCCATCTCTGCCTGCACCTCGAACCCTAAATAAAGTATACTGAAATCAAAACCCAAGAAAGCAAGCATAAAATGAAAGTAAAATAATTGTAATATTGATCTCTTTACTTAAGTTTGCTTTGTACTAGGCTACAAAATATACAAAAAGAAATAAGATGACAAGTGCAAAAATATTGGAATCGTACAAAATGCTGTTTAGTTTCTTTTATTTTCTAGCAGTTAAAATATTTTAATTGTGTCAGCCAAAAGTTTCAAAAATATTTATCTATACCCAGTTACATTTGCAAATTGTAAAATATCCACTTGTTGTTATTTTACCTGATGTTGAACTTTAGCAATACAAATATAACTTTTTTCATACAGTTATATCTTCACTTGTACACAGAAAACATGACAATATGAAAGAAAACATTCAACATACTGAAACAGGAATATAGTTGCTTGCCAAAAGCTGAACTCAGTGAAGACCCAATTTTTTTAAAAACCTAAAAATGATCAGGAAAAGCAGTTTGGAATTGAACAATCTACAAAGAGCTCTTCTGTACATTTTCTGATTTCTCTGGCCACACTCTGGATAGAACTTAATGTCTGGTCATATTGTCATCAGCAACTTGCTGTAGATTACCCTCTGAACATGATACATATTCCTTGAAACCATGCATAGATTTATGTTGCAACAGGAACTAATTTTTAACATCAGGAAAAAGAGAGAGGTTTGAATCAGTACATTCTCTTGCATCAACACAGCTAAGAAAAAGCTTGCAAATTCTCTCTGAGGTCCAGTGAATTAACTGAGCACTTCCAAAAATTATAAAAAGCCACATTTTATATTATTCCTCCCTTATGCAAAGGGAAAATACCATATTTGAGATTTTCTCCCAGCTTCTGTTTTAGTATGCTGAGAGGCTAGAGTACCAAGATATATTGCTATTTTCATTTTGATGACATTTGAAACTGCTCCACTACAAAACAAAAGTAGCAGTATGATCAAGCGTTGAAGACTCTCAATGCACAACCTCAGTTGACAACAAAAACTTTAAAAGTCAAACAGTAGAACAATTGCCTTTAAATTGCATATTTTCACCACAATTCATACAGAATCATCCTCGTCGTTTGAGGATAAGGGGTACATCTTTTCAGGCTGAGGTAAGGAGACATTCCTTCACCCAAAGGGTGGTGAATCTGTGGAATTTGCCACCACAGAAAGTAGTGAGGCCAAAACATTGTGTGATTTCAAGAAGAAATTAGATATAGTTCTAGGGGCTAAACGGATCAAGGGATACTTGGGGGGGGGGGGGGGGGTGGAATGAGATCAGGATATTGAATTTGATGATCAGCCATTATCAGAATGAATGGTGGAGCAGGCTTGAAGAGTTGCATGGCCTAACTCCTGCTCCTATTTTCTATATTTCAATCCAAAACCAGCATTTAAAAAAAAATCAAAAAGGATTTCAAATGCAAGTTACAGCCAGTGCAAATTGAGTTTCAGCAATCTTTTACATTTGGATGCCAGCCCCACCCATAAATTTGGCTATGCCCCAGATCGAATTATTGAGCTTGGCATGTTTCTGTCAATGGCAACCATTTGCATCCTTATGAAACTTCTCAAGTTCAGTTTAACAGTCAAAAGTTTTTAAATAAAAAAGTATTTACTAAGAGATTGACAGGTATACACCAATAAAACTAATAATTATTCTTTAAAAGTCACTTTCAGTTATTTAAAATTAAGTTGGTCATTTGCAATGGACCGTTCATGCTTAATTTCTGATAAAACCATTTCCAGCTGTTAATAAAAATGCATCAGATTACCATTCTCAAATACATCAAGGGATGCATTTACTGCAAGTCGAAAAAAAATTTATACTCCAAAATGCTAACCAATTTCATTGGTTCGTGGAAGAGTTTGTGATAATGTAAATAAGTTTGAACACAAACTTGGACCATAACTTAATTTCAGGAAAATAGTGCTTTTTCAAGCACAATTTGTGCCTAGGTTACCGATTATGTCCAAAGCAAAAGCTCTCAGAATCTATGCTTCTGAATCAACATTCTCTTTTGAGGCCTCGAGTTATAGATGCTCATATATGTCATGTAATGAATACACCATCGTTGGAACAGGAGCATTAATTCTTAATATGTTGTGAAAGAGAGGGATTAATTTAGCAGACACATGTTAAAGCTGAACTCATGTTAGATGTGTCAAAGTCTAAAACTAGTCACTGTGCGTATTGTATTGCTATGTTCCTGTTTATATTTAGAATGAATCAAACTTTCACAGTGGTCTCGAGTGACACGCTAAGAATTACTAATATGCGTTTTTAAAAGGGAAACAAACTCCAGGGGTGGGGCCAAAGAGAGTGCAATGTAGCGCACACCCACACACAATTCTAGACGAGATGCTCCGGTTGTGATTTGCAACTGGTCCTTCACGGGACCGTAACAAACAAAATGGGCATTCCTTTTATTTTTTAAAAATGAAACAGACCTGAATCTGTTCCAGTAACCTGTGCACTTTAGTTACCTAAAGTACATCTCAGTATTTCCAGTAACTACATCGTAATTTCCCAACACAAACCATTCCAATCACTTTGCGGTTTGCAGCACTGTAAAAAAAAATGCCCAGCTAATCATTCGTTTTGGCGGCCTTAACAGTAGTTAAAACATTTATTTTTAAATACTGTACTTCCATTGTTGACGCCAATAATTACAGCGTATCCATCTATTAAATAAACCTACATTATCTGTAAAATATAAATCGCATTATTAATAGCTGATAAAGCATTCTACTCACCGCTAGTGCTCATGTCTATTCGATGTATTGAGACACCCAAATAGACTCAACTTGTCTTAGTTGTAGATGAACCCTGCGGATAAGGGGTGTTGCACACAGATCAACCTGTTGTTACTCAATGCGCAAAAACAGCATGCGCAAATATCTTACTTAAAAAAAAAGACACCGCCGCTGTCAAAATAGCTTCTAATTAAAACCCCTGGCACCAGTGGGTTTTCCCCCCTATATTGTTTTGTCTGTAAATGAAATGCGACAGTTTATTGCGCTGTCGCAGCAACAGCGAGTGATGTGTGCGTGTTGTGTGTGGGCTACTGTCACTCAGTCGAATGCGGCTCTGGTCCTCGCGCTCTCCTCCCGGGCTCTGTCCCTGAGCTCGAGCCGCAGACACCGCCGCAGCGCGAGCTCGGCGCGGCCCCCACGCACGCGCACGCTCTCACCCTCTCGCGCTCTCTCTCTCACGCGCGCACTCTCTCCCTCTCGTTCTCAGTCCGGCCCAACCGCGCGAAATTCAAACGTCAGCTGCCGCGCGAGCTGGAGGAACGTCTCGAGATTTGTCGGCTGCACCCTTTGAGCTGCAAGACCCCAACTCTGGGGGACCCACCCCGCAAACCCCACCCTACCAACCCAATTCCACCCCACAAACCGACAGGACGGACATCCATCCACATCTGTGTACGAGAGTAAGTGTCACGTACAGTGCAGGCAGAGAAATCGCGAAAAAAATCCTTGCAGTTGCTGGAAATCTGAAAAAAATACACGTCCATCTGTCTGACTTTTATATGTTTGAATGAAAACTTGAATTGATCCCCAGTACACCTACAAAATGTTTAATATTTATTAGTGTCGCAGGTAGGCTACAATTAATTAATGCTGCAATGAAGTTATTGCGACACTCCCTAATCGCCACACTGGCGCCTGTTTGGGTACAGCGAGGGAGAAGTTAGCATAGCCAAGGAACTAAACAGCACGTCTTGTAGACTGTGGAGGAAATCACGCAGACAGGGGGAGAATGTGCAGACTGCACACAGATAGGAAGCCAAGCCGGGAATCAAACCCAGGTCCTTGGTGGTGTGAGGCAGCAGTGCGAACCACTGTGTCAGCCCTTAGTTTTGATGTGGAGGTGCCAACATTCGATTGGGCTTGGAACAGTAAGAAGTCTTTCAAACACCAGATTAAGGTCCAACAGGTTTATTTGGTATCACAAACTATTAGAGTACTGCTCCTTCATCAGGTGAGTCACCTGATGAAGGAGCAATGCTCCAAAAGCTCATGCTACCAAATAAACCTGTTGTTGTGAGACTTCTTACTGTACCCTTAATTTTAATTGAGTATATAGTTTTCCTATGAAAATGTTCCACCCGACACAATTGTTTTCCATTTGAATTAAACAGCTAACCTGTATTTCTGTACCAGGCCCACACACCACATGCATTAAATGGAAAGAAATAAAAGAAAGACATGCATTTATTGAACACTTTTCACAAAAGGACATCTCAAAGTGCTTCACAGCCAATAAAAGTACTTTTAAAATATAGGCACAGTTGCAATGTAGGAAATGGGGCAGCTGGGATGCTGCCAGCAAACTCCCACAAACAGCACTGTAATTGTGCCTTTAAAGACAACACAGCAGAAGAGGGTCACCTGGCTTGGAGGACTAATTGGGACCAAGTGTGGGTACTCATCCCAGCGGGTGGAGGCCTCTATTAGGTAGACAACATGGAGAGATTCGGGCAAACAGAGGGCACACTGGCCTCTACAGTTTCTTATTAATAAATACCTTTTGTGTTTCTAATGAAGTCTGTGAATATACATTATTACATCTGACAATGAAGATGAAATTATAACACTGCCTCTGGCCCAATACCCAAGTAACCTGTTTTAATCAAAGTCAGAATTAAAAAAAAAACTCAGCCAAATGCCTCGCTTTGGGCAAATGGACACATTTTAGATGTTGAGATGTTGCCAGACCCTGAGGGACACACACAGAACAAGCCTGAGTTGGTTGGGATGAGAAGTTTGGAAATGTGTACAGAAAAACTAAGAGAAAATAAAGGGAAAGTAGAATCTAAGTCAAAAAAAAGAGTTGCTGCAAGTTATTTTGAAAGAAGAAGACGGCACAGAAAGCTGTGCTTTGGTTAAACATAAATGGCCAAAGTGAGCTATGGGAGATTTCCAGAAGCACAGAAAAGTCAAGAGACTGACACTGACAGGTTCCTGATTGAAAGATTGCCTTCCATTGCAGCAATTCCTGCATTAGTGGACTTTAAACTGGGAGAGTTGAGTTTAACTTCAGGTGAACATTCCAAAATTATGTTACAACATTATAGCAAATACCACATAGGGTTTGATGCTGGTACACAGTTTTGAGTAAGATATTATATACCATTCTTTAATTGAAATGTCAGCTGCAACAAATCTGTGATTCTGTGAACAGCAACAGAAGGCCATTTAGCCCAGCAGGTCTGTACTGGCTCTCCATGCATTTCATCTCGTGTCATGATCTTGCCTTGCCCCATACCCTGTAATTGTTTCTTTTCAAATAATCATCTAATTGCCTCTTGATAGTGTTAGGGACCAGGTGAGAAAATCTAAGGTATCTTAGGAAGTTAACCTCACCCCCAACTATTTTTGATTTTGGCATTAGTATGAGCATAAGGTGTTCCACTCCAGCTGTGATTCTATTGACTCACTGGGAAGCTTTTATTAAAACAAATTTTATTTAACAACACAATTAAAATATAACAAAAAGGATTAGCATAACTTTTACCAAAAAATACTTAAACCTGACCAAGTATAATTCTTAACTGCTGGCTATTTCTATTAGTTGTGGTTTAACAATATCTCAATAGATGTAAACCCCACTTCAGAACCAGTTAGCAAGACACACAGGTTTATATGAATTCCCAGTCATCCAACTTTTTAACCCCTCTGGACAGTTATGCAAAAAACACCATCTTCTGACTCTCAGTCATCAGTCTGTCTTTACACAGCAGGACTCCAGGGAAAGGGAGAAAACACATTTTGCCTTTTTCAGACCTCTGGAGAGATACCTCTTTTCTAGCAGGTCTCAGACTTTAATGTCCAGAAAGAGAGAGAGCTACTACTCCTTTTCAAATTCAAACTGCAACTGCCTGCTTTTTTCCCTCTATGTAAGCCTAGCTCCATCCAGTCGTGATTTTCTTCTTGTCAATCAACCTAATCAAACCATACTCTGAGAACCCCAGGGGTAACCCTAACATAACAAAACTGCATTAGCCCTGATTAAAGCAAACACTCCAATAATTAGGAGCAATTAACCTTCTGCATGCTCAGCATGTGAGCTGCTAGTCATATAACAATTCAGCATCATAATCAGAGTTGAAGTGTGAAACAATCCCTTCAGAAGAAACATGACACAATACATTTCTTAAAGACATAATACCATGACAATTGCCTCAATTGAACATGCCTCCACCACACTCTCAGGCAGTGCAGGCTGAGGTGCTGAGGACATGGTTCATAATCCTATGGCTGCTGGTGGGAATTTAAAAATCTGGAATTGAAAGCTAGTCTCAGTAATGGTGACCATGAAACTATTACCAATTGTCAGAAAAATAAATTTTGTCCGTGAATGCCCTTTACAGAAGGAAATCTGCTACCCTTATCTGGCCTAGAACACCAACAGCTGCAAGTTCACCTCCAAGCCACAACATCCTCGCTTGGAACTGTTTACTGTTGCTAGGGGAACTGGGTGCGATTACACCACATGGATTGCAGCAGTTCTAGAAGGTGGTTTACTATCATCTTCTCAACAGCAATTAGGAATGGACGATAAATGCTGATCGAACTAGTAATACCCACATCCCGTGAATGAATAAATTTAAAAAGTACTGAGGGATTGCTGCTCTATCAGAGATGTGTCTATTGATGAAATGTTAAACCGAGGCTCACCTGTCTTGTCAGGTGTACATAAAAGACCCCAGGGTATTATTTCAAAGAGGAGCTGATAAGTTTGCCATTATGGCCTGGAAAAATGTTTGTCACAAATTGACATTTTCATTTGTAATCTATCCTAGGGTTTAAAACACAGACGCACTGAAAATTTGTCCTGAACTGCTAATAATCTAGGAAGATGAATTTTTTTTTGCCCTTCATCTAAATATTATGGGTTCATCTCAGACCCAGTGTCAATGGTGAGCCCTTATAAGCAGCATGAAGCTATTCATGAATCATGGAGCATCAGCCTGACATCCTTAATATTGACTTAGCTACTAATGCAAATTCCTGTCAACAGTGCAGGGTCTCAAAAGTCCCATCCAAAAACAAAACTCCTGGCCCAAGTCTTTTTCCTGGTTGGTTCCAGAATATATTGAACCAAGGAATTGGGCAGCATGGTGGCACGGTGGTTAGCATTGCTACTTCACAGCTCCAGGGACCTGGGTTCGATTCCTGGTTTGGGTCACTGTCTATGTGGAGTTTGCACATTCTCCTTGTGTCTGTGTGGGTTTCCTCCGGGTGCTCCGGTTTCCTCCCACACTCCAAAGATATGCAGGTTAGGTTGATTGGCCATGCTAATATTGCCCTTAGTGTCCTAAGATGCTTAGGTTAGGGGGATTAGCGGGTAAAATATGTAGGGTTGTGGGGGTAGGGCCTGGGTGGGATTGTGGTCGGTGCAGACTCAAAGGGCCTGGATCTGGGAGAGTCATGCCTAATAATCAGTGAAAGATACCCACATGGCTTGGTAAATCCTGCCCAATAATACCCACAATTATGATTGATAATTACCTGCAGAGCCTGAGAAGTCCTTTCCATTAATAATCTGAAATAACCTGAATATTTGAATTTTGCCAGTGCCTTAACAATACTAAGTGAATGGTTTGATTATAAGATACCAGCTTTTGTTTATAAATAAATTATAAGAATAGCAGTAAACGAACTGAACCATAATAATAGAATAAGGTCACACAAGATGATGTATTGTTTTAAGAATAAGGTTCTGTATGATATAATAATTGTGGGCAATTTTAATTTTTATATGGATTGGACAAATCAAATTGGCAAAAGTAGCCTTGAGAATTGGTTCATGGAGTTTATTTGGAACAGTTCCTTCATAGAATCATAGATCATAGAACCCTACAGTGCAGAAAAAGGTCCTTCGAGTCTGCATTGACCACAATCCCACCCAGGCCCTACCCCCACAACCCTACATATTATACCCACTAATCCCTCTAACCTAAGCCTCTTAGGACACTAAGGGCAATATTAGCATGGCCAATCAACCTAACCTGCACATCTTTGGAGTGTGGGAGGAAACCGGAGCACCCAGAGGAAACCCACGCAGACACAAGGAGAATGTGCAAACTCCACACAGACGGTGACCCAAACTGGGAATCGAACCCAGGTCCCTGGAGCTGTGAAGTAGCAGTGCTAACCACTGTGCTACCGTGCTGCCCAGTTCCTTGGTTCAATATATTCTGGAACCAACCAGGAAAAAGACTTGGGCCAGGAGTTTACTGCCCTGCCAATCTGATTGGAGATTTAACTGGCTCGCTGTATCTGCCAAGGGGAGACATGCTATGGCAGGACCATAAAATCCTGGCCCTCATAACATGCAGAGAGACAGATTAACTAATGATCTCATAATAAATGATCCTCCAGACAAGAGTAATCATAGCATGGTAAAATTTTACATTAGGTTTGAGAGCAAGAAATCTTGGTCTGAAACTAGTTTCTTAAATTTACATAAATGCCATTACAAGGGTGATGGGGTCATGCAGGAAACTGAAGTTAGGATCATAAGCCAATCAACCATGCTGTTATTGAATGGCAGAACTGGCCCAAGTGGCCAAATGGCCTACTTCAGCTTCTATTTCCGATGTTCTTGTGTTGGAAATTGCTAAATTAATGGCACATCAGAACAGTATTCCATTTCCTAATAGCCCTGAATATATTTCTCTGCATGCATTTATCGATATTCTCTATCTCTCTGGGGAGGGGACTCTTGGCTTCAATGACTTGTGCTTGAATGTGAAAAAAGGTCAGTGCAATATTGGCAGATAGAATTCAACCCAGAGAAGTTTGAGGCAATGCAATTTGGGAGGATAAACTGGGCAAAGGATTACATAATAAATTGGATGGTACTGAGAGGTGTAGGGAAGTGAGACACCTTGGTGTGAATGTCTCTAAAGGTATCAGGAGAGGTTGATAATGTGGATAAGAAGGCATGTGGAATATTTTCAAACTTATAAAATCCTGAAGAGGCTCAACAGAGTAGATGCTGAGATGTTTTCACTAGTGGGAGAGTCCTGGACAAGGGTACATAGCTACAAAAGAGTCAGTCATTTAAAGCTGAGGTCTGTAGAAATTTCTTCTTGCAGAGGGTGGTGAATCCCTGGAATTCTCTACCCCATAGGGTAGTGAAGACTGGATCAGTAGAAGTATTTAAAGTGATGGTGGATAAATATTTGATAAATTGAGGAATAGAGGGCTATGGGGGAAATGGCACAGAAAAGGAGTCGAGGTCAGCATGTATCAGCCATGATCGTATTGAATGGCAGGACAGGCTGAAAGGGCCTACTCCTGCTTCTATTTCTTGTGTGTTCTTATGTCATGTGTTTTCATTTCTTAACCAAACCATATAAGAGCAGGAGGTTAATTTGGAACTACTTAAAACACTAGTTAGGCTGCAACCAGTACTGTGTGCAGTTCTGGTCACCTCATCACAGAAAGGATGTAGTTGTATTAGAGAGGGTACAGAGGAAATTTATGAAAATGGAAAATTGCAGTTATGAGGAAAGATTGGATGGGTGGAATTTTTCTGCTTGGAACAGGGGGAGGCTGAGGGGAGGGCAGCACCTCAGCAATCCTAATAATCCATTGTAAAGCAGGTTGCTGGATTGCCCTGCTGATCTGGAAACCTCTCTGAACAGTAGTTCCCAGTTCCATATATGCAGCAGTCTGAAATTGCATGACAGCAATCACAGCTTCCAGTCCAGAAAACTGAGATTATAGGATTTCAGTTTGAGCTTCCATTGCTAAACATTTTTTATCCATTTACTGGATGTGGGTGTCACTGGCTAAGCCAGCATTATTTGCTATCCCTTGTTGTCCTTGACCTTGGGTGGCTACTGCTTGTGCCATGTTGGAAAAGGTGGGATCCAAGTTAATGCTATTCCACTTTGGTGCCAGACTCCTTTGTGTTCTTGAAATTAAACTTTCCCAGTGCATTATGTTTTTAAGTGTGTACATCCATTAGCTTTCCCCCTTATTCTGGCCCATCAAATTTAGCATTTGGATTTTACTCGGCAGAATGATGAGCTGGAATCTGCGTTCTCCCTTCCCTGCCTGGTAATCGGTCCAATCCCTAAATTATGTACAGCATCAACATTGAACCAGAGGCTGCGACTGTGAAATCAAGTGACATCCTGGCAGGTGGTAACGTTTGGCTATCTGAAAGGGAAAATGGACACTTGTATAGTTGTGTTGTGGAGAGAGGACAGACTAAGAGATACATGCCTACACCATCTGCAGTTTGTAAGAGATTGTCGGATGAGGGAGAAATAGAATGAGAGAAGGAGAATTAAGTATGAAAACACCTTCAGTGGCTTCGATCCAGCTGGTCACAGCGTCAGTAATGGCTCTTCCAACAAAGACCAGGCCCAGATTTTTGCCAGAACGAGACAGAAATGGCCAAAATTTCTAAGTCCCACCTCAGAATCAAACATTTCCCATCTCCACAGGGACAGAGTGGAGTTGGGCTGGGGTATGCTCAATTTGCAGCAATAGCTGGCTATTTAAGTCACCGGCTGCCTTCTTGAAGTTGGATTTTAGAAGGCCAGGAATGTGAAACCCAGAGTGTGCAGATTAGGCCAGATAAGAAGAGATCTGAACATTGTGGATTTTTTTGGATACCCAGCACGTTCCTTTGGAGAAATAAGGTACCCTTTTCTATAGGGTTCCATGATATCTTTGGGAGAAGTAAGGCATTTTTAGGTTTCTTAACATGAAACATGAGTTTTCATTTTTATGTACAAATTCATTGGAACTGTCCAGCTGCCAAGGAACTGTCAAAGGATACTAGGTGAATTGGCATGGAGATTGTAGAGGCAAAATATGAAGGCATAGATTTTCATGAGATGACACTAAGTTAGCACAGCAGATATGAGGGGCCATGAGGGTGGGTAGAGGGACATGGATGGCAGAGGGAGTATGAGGGGTGATGGATGGGTGGATGGGCAAATTGGTTGGCATGGATGGGGAACAGAGAGTTTGTCAGGGAGAATGAGAGCTGGAGGACTTCTTTCATTTATCTAGGCGCCAGTGCTGGAGCACAGCAGCACGGCACTTAGATTTTAAGCAGCATGGTAGCACAGTGGTTAGCACTGCTGCTTCACAGCTACAGGGACCTGGGTTCGATTCCCGACTTGGGTCACTGTCTGTGTGGAGTTTGCACATTCTCCTCGTGTCTGCGTGGGTTTCCTCCGGGTGCTCTGGTTTCTTCCCACAGTCCAAAGATGTGTGGGTTAGGTTGATTAGCCATGCTAAAAATTGCCCCTTAGAGTCCTGAGATGTGTAGATTAGAGGAATTAGCGGGTAAATATGTAGGGATATGGGAATAGGGCCTGGGTGGGATTGTGGTCGGTGCAGACTCAATGGGCCAAATGGCCTGCTTCTGCACTGTGGGGTTTCTGTGATTCTATGATTCACAGAGGCCAGCCTTCCACCCAGCCCAGATCCATACATGACAGCCTCCATTTTTGATCCAGGGTCACCTGCCCCAATTCCTATTTCAGCCTGCACCGCCTACCCACCCTTCCACTCCTGGCCAAAAATCCAACCCTCAGGAGGACATTTTTAAAGCTTGGATTCCCAAAGCCAAGAAATGTCCCATCTCTGCACACCCACTCTAGGATAAAAAACCTGGGATTAATAAAACAAACCCAAGCCAAGGATCGATAAAGCTTTTTTGCCAAAATATGCCACAGTTCAGACCTGCCAGAAATGTTAGTACCGTTTACAGTTGATAAGCTAGTATAAAGTCCAATGTTTTTATTAAGTAAATTAAACATCTTTACCCATTTACTAAACAGTATTTCTTATAAGCTGTCGTAAGCACCAATTGCTGATTTTGTCAGTCATATTGAATCTTGTAGATTGTTACATTTTTTATATTCAAAATGATAACATACCTGTATCAAATGAGCCTGAAGACTACTTAGTGAACATTTTATCCTAGACATCAAAGCCATGATGATATTTTCATGGCTACATTATTTTATCATCACTGCACAGCTCCCAAAGCTCTATTCCTTTCAAAACTATTTATTGAAATTTCATTTGTTTTGTAGGCTGTTCTCTGTTAGCAGGATGTTAATGGTGTATATTTTAAGTACAGAAAGCAAGTCCAAACAAATTAGCCAATGAAATCATGTGACTACCTGGATGGTCGAAGGTGAATCAGTTGGTCTTAGCCTTTTCTCATCCCGTAATTCCCACGTTTTCATCGTCCTAAAATGTGCCTTGCATATAAATGAGCAGTGACACATTGGCCTTAGCATGAGAAGCTCTTAAAACACCTCCTTTTCACTTACACCTACATTCTTCAACTCAGCAGAATCTATGACTATGACTCTAACCTAAAATTGATTGCAAACTGTATTTTTTGAAATAAAATGGAGCGAATGCCTATTAAAATGTGTAATAAAGATTCGTCAATGTACAAACAGATATTAAGCACTTTATGTTGAGAGGCACTATTTTCTATTGAACTGCAAAAAGCATTTCACAATTTCATGTTTACTGTTAACAAACAGTAAAAGATAAAGCTTCAGAAGTTGCTAGTTTCATTTTAACAGGAATGATATAGCAGCCAGTTACATGATAAATAAATGGTAACATTGGAATTTAGTTAACAATAAAATTTCACTATGTTCTTAAGTGAAACAGAAGTGCAGATGCTGGAAATTTACAGCAGGTCAGGCAACATCTGTGGAAAGAATAGACAAGTTAAAGTTCTGTAGAAGAGTCATTTAGATACAAAAAGTTGGGTGGAATTTAGCGAGTCCGTTAGCCGCAAATGCAAATCCCATAATGGTCAAAAATGGGATTTGCACAATGAGATTTGCGATTGAGATCTGTCTGGTCTTGAACGTTTACGTAGTTTCTGCCGCAACTACCAACCGTATTTGACCCCTTAGTTTGCTTCTAACTACCATGTCCCATGTTTTTGTGAATATTTCTGCAGGTTAATTTAACTGTATGATATGGGGGTGGATTTTATGTGAAAATGTTTTCTTGCCATGATCTCCCCACCCCCACCCCACCCCACCCCAAACAAAATTTGCAGAGCAAAATGCTAACACCAATATATTACTGAGGTGATTTTGTAATTTGGCATTCTTGGCACTGAATTTTCCTTGATTAGAGAGAGGGAGCAGATGGGACATTGAGGTCAGTGTGTCTGATTCATGGCCTCCTGAGTTTTTGATCTTCACATTAGTAGATGGCAGTCTGCTTGCCCTGTGAATAAGGCTGCATGTCATGAATTTTAACTCTTGAATTTAATTCACTATTTTTTCAGTGGCAGTTTTGGTTGCTTTGATGAAACTTGGTTCTCTGAGTCACAAGATTCTGGATTCAAGTCCCATTCTAGGACTTGAACAAAAAAATCGAAGCTGACACTCCAGCGCAATACTTAGAAAGTGCTACAGTACTAAAGATACTGTCTTTTGGATAAGATCTTAAACTGAGGCCTATCTGCCTACCCATGTGGATATGAAAGATTCAGGGCATTATTTCAAAGGAGAGCAGGAAACCTATCCCATTTTCTAACCAATATTTTCTCCCAATCAACTTACCAAAATGGATTTGGTTGTTATTACGTGGCTGCTTGTTGGAATGTGTACAAATTGGCTGCCGCATATCTTACATCACAGCAGTGACTACATTCCAAAAGTATTTAATTGCCTGAGACATCCTGTGGTCATGAAAGACAGATCTTTCACCTCCTCATAGATCTACCTTGATGTCACAAACCGCACCTTAGGTTCTTTTTAAATTTGTTCTTGAATCAAATTTTTGCGAAGATATAGAGGTGTATTTCATGTGGAAGCATTTTTCCACCCTGCCCACCCAAAAACCCAGCTGCCTAGTTCCCAAGAAAGTAGAATCATAGAGCCCAAGCTGAGGTAAGTCTGGCATTTGAATGAGCCTGACTGGGAGACCCTAGTGAGGGGTGAGGGTGGAGGGGTCTGGGATAGAGGGGTTGGGGAGGGTTAAAGGGGATGATCTTGGGGTGGGGTTACCTCCATTCAGCACAGGAGAGTCTGTAAAGAAGATCCCCCCCTCCAGCACACACACACTCTCTTACCCAGATGTAGCCTGAGAGGTGATTGCTGCTAGGTTACCAGCCATTCCCCTGCCTTTCCTTGCCACACACAAAATAGCAATGGAGGCAGAATGAGGCCCTTAAGCTGCAGTTAAGTGGCCATTGATATTTTACAACCCTCACCTCTTCCTGGCTTCAAATACACTGACCAGGAATTAAATCACCAGCCCTTGGAGCTGTGATAGTGAAATATTGATTATGTCAAAAGTGTGAAAATATTAAATTAAAAATGCATCACACAGCACAGATTAGTAAAAAAACAGCTGAACATCACTTGAGAACTAATATATTGCTTACGCATTGTAGCCTAGCAAATGTAGTCCTAATTCTAGGGATTACATTAACTTGGACAGCAATTTCCTATCACTGTCAGGACTCAACCCAAATGCCAGTGTACTGTATGCAGTTGCAGTATTTATCTGTCAGGTTGCCTGCAATTATAAGTATTTATAAATAAATATTACTGGTCCTATATTTGATATTCCTTTGTCTATACTATTTTACCAATTTTAATGACTTATGCTAATTGACTGTTAACTGAAATGTAACACAAGTCCCAGCAAGGTGTGGTAATCACATAATTGTTGAACTAAATATCACTGAGATGTATAACTATGCATGTTATATGTACAGATATATTGCATAAATATCCATATATCTTTTATTTATGCCAAAAGTTTGTGTTCATCTTTTTATTTTTTTTTGCTGCAATACCAGGTGAATTAGTGTACCTTTTTCATTTTCAATAAAGAAGTCTTTTCTACTGGAGACAATAACAATTTACTGTTCTTCCTGTACAGCAGAAGAGTCATTTCATGGGCTTGTGCATCCCAGTTAGGCAGCAGAGAGTAAAGGGCTGCTGGCTTTTCTAAGATACAAGATGTCATTGAGCGCAAGTATGTCACATTGAAGATGAACGGCGGACACGCTTTCACTTATGTGAACAAGAGGAGATTCATCGATGTGCAGATTGTTCTTGACTCCACTCGTTGGATCATTCATGTTATCCTGATGTCTTCACCCTCCAGCATTCGGCACTTCTTCGCCTCTTCAGGGAAGGTGCCTGATGGGATACAAGGTATGACCTTAGTCCCATGACTAATGATTCCATTCTAACTAATCTGAGCCCAAGTCTAGAGCAGTAGAATGAGGCCCGGACTGATAATTGAAAGGACCAATGAGTTGTTGAAAGTGCTTTTTCAATGCCTGGATAGATAGGATGGGTTTCTACAATACATATCAAATAGAGTGTCCAGATTTTTCATCATTTTCTGTGCCTTTCAAAATGTTGTCATCAGAGATTACATATTGGCAGTCATTCAAGGTGCAGATGCCACCTCCTTCCAGTTGGCATACTTCGTATTCCTTTGCCAGATTTATGAAATACAGTCTTTGCCTGCTGGCTTCAATTTTGTCTGTAAGATCTTGGACTCTGATCTGTAACCCTTCCCTATAGTCCACTGCACACAAATGGCAATTCACTGATCATATTGCTGCCAAAATATAATCACAATAGTGATGAGAAATGCGGTAGTGATGAGAAAGAGCGCAGAGTGATTATATTATGAACATACACACTTGGCCTTCAAGCCTACTCAGCCATTCAATAATCAGATCATGGCTGATCTGATTGCAACCCCTGCCTACCTCTGATAACCTTTCATCCTCTTGTTAATCAAGAATCTATCAAGCTCTGCTTTAAAAATATTCAAAGTTTCCACTTCCACTGCCTTTTGATAAAAAGAGTTCCAAAGGCAACCAACCCCTTAAGAGAATCTTAAATGAACAACCCCTTTAAAACCATAACCCCTAGTTCTAGATTCTTCCGGAATAGAAAAATTCTTTCCACCCTGTCAACCCCTCAGGATCTTAAACATTTCAATCAAGTCGCCTCTTACTCTTCTGAACTCCACTAAATACAAGCCTACTCTATCCAATCTTCCCATATAAGACAACCCAACCATTTCATGTATTAGTCTAGTAAACTTTCTCTGAACTGCTTCTAATATATCCATATCTTTCCTTAAATGTGGAGCCCAATGCTCCATATATGATTTTATCAGTGCTCTATAGAAGTCAGGCACAACCTCCCTACTTTTGTAATCATTCCTCTCAAATAAATAATAATATTCAAATAACTTTCATAATTACTTGCTGCACTTGCATATTAGTCTTTTGTGTTATGCACCCTGACACTCAGATCCCTCTGAATCTCAGAGTTCTGCAGTGTCTCACCATTTAGATAATACATTTCTTTTTTTATTCTTCCTGCCTAAATGGACAATTCCACATTCTCCTACATCATACTTAATTTGTCAGATCTCTGCCCACTCACCTAACCTATTTAAGTCCATTTGTAGCCTCCTTATTCTGTCTTCACAACAGCTTCAATAGTTTTCTCAGATCCACTTCCCTGCTGATTGCAATTTTTCTGATGTTTCCCTCCCTTCCACTTTATGATTCACAGTTATTTCTGATGTGTTACTTATATCCTTTCTAGTGAAGACTGATGCACAATACCTGTTCAATTAATCCACTATCTCCCTACTACAGCTCATTCTTGGCAGTGAGCATGCATAACAGTTTACACTCAGCTGACAAATTAAGCAATTGTTTAGCTCAATCGTTCATGAATCCAACAAATTGTTGCACTGCTTTCATAGCACTGTGTCACTGCTACAACTCTCACTTTGTCAGCATCTAGGCAAAGACCTTTTTGCCATCAATTCATAACTGATGTACTTGACTTCAGGCATCTTCAGTTGCAATTTGTTCTTGTTCAGCTTCAAATTTATCTGGTGAGCTCTCTCTGTCAGCCATACTAAATTTATATCATAGCCTGCTATGGCATCATATGTTGTGTCTCCATGTCCATAGACCAGCCGATCGTCCAATATGGCTTCCACACTGGGAAGATCATTGACTACCTCATGTTGACTGCATTCATATTCTTCTAGAGAAATGGACATGCTAAAAGGCATGTGCAACCATTCTGTATCCCCTGAACAGCATCCAGAACATCATTAGAAAGCTGCTGCTTTCATTCAGCATCACTTGCCAGTAACCATAACTCCAGAGTTTCCTTCTAACCATTGCATTGGGTGAGATTAATCTGTCCTCTTGGTATGAGTATCGTGCCACCATATAGTCTCAATCTTAATTTTGAGGGTTTCATTTATTTATTAATTTATGGGATGTGGGTGTCGCTGACTGGACCGGCATTTATTGCTCATTGCTTGGTTGCCCTTCAGAAGGTAGCGCTGAGCTGCCTTCTTGAACTGCTACGGTCGTTGAATGTAGGGTCACCCGCTATACTGTTATGGAAGGAGTTCCAGGATTTTGACCAGCAACAGTGAAGAAACAGCAATATATTTCCAAGTCAGGACGATGAATGACATGAAGGGGAGCCTCTAGCAGGTGGTGCTCCCAGGTATCAGCTGCTCTTGTCCTAGATGGTAGTGGTCATGGGTTTGGAAGGTATTGCCTCAGGAACTTTAATGAGTTCCTGCAGTGCATCTTGTAGATGGTACGCTCAGCTATCACAGTTTATCAATGGTGAAGGGATTGAATGTTTTGTGGAAGGGGTAGCAATCAAGCAGGCTGTTTTGTCTTGGATGGTTAAAAAAAAGATTATTTATGAGCTGCAAGTAAGGCTTACATTAACACTGCAATGAAGTTACTGTGAAATTCCACTAGTCATCGCACTCTGGCATCTGTTCAGTCAATGCACCTAACCAGCATTCTTTCAGATGGTGGAAGGAAACCAGAGCACCCGGAGGAAATCCATGCAGACACTGGGAAAAAAGGCAAACTCCACACAAGATAGTGACCCAAGCCAGGAATTAAATCCAGGTTCCTGGAGCTGTGAGGCAGCAATGCTAACCACTGTGCCACCGTGCCACCATTAAGCTTCTTGACCGCTGTTGGATCTGGGCTCAACCAGGCAAATGGAGCATATTCCATCACACTCCTGGTTTCTGCAGATGGTGGATATGCTTTGGTGGTTAGGAGTTGAATTACTCGCTGCTGGATTTATAGCTTTTGAACTGCTCTGTTAGTTGTAGTATTTATATGGCTTGTCCTGTTCAGTTTCTGGTCAATGGTAATCCTCAAGATGTTGATAGTGGGGGATTCAGCAATGGTAATGACATTGAATGTCAAGGAGCAATTGTTAGATCCTCTCTTGTTGGAGATGGTCAATGCCTGGCATTTGTGTGGTGCAAATGTTACATGCCCTTTGTCAGCCGAAGCCTGGATATTTTTCAGCTCTTGCTGAAGTTGGACATGAAATGCTTCAGTGTTTGAGGAGTAGGGAATGGTGCTGAATATTGTGTAGTTATCTGCGAGTATGCCCACTTATGAGCTTATGATGGAAGGAAGGTCAATGATGAAGCAGCTGAAGATGGTTGGGCCTAGGGCATTTCGCTGAGGAACTCTTGCAGTGATATCCTGGAGCTGGGATGATTGACTTCCAACCATCACAAACATCTTCTTTTGTGCCAAGTATGACTCCAACCTGATTCCCATTGACTCCAGTTTTGCTAGGGCCATATTTGGTCAAATGCCATACTTGGTCAAATGCTGCCTTAATATCAAGGGCAGTCACTCTCACCTCACCTCTGGCACTCAGCTCTTTTGTTTATCAACCATTTTCAGATCGCCATGTTGAGCCACCTCACACAGAACCGTTAAGGTTTTTATGTTGCATAACATATCTATATGGCATTTCTTGTTTGCCTGGTACTCTCCTTTGCAGTCATTATGGTAACAGTTGCAAACCATTTGTCATCTGTACACTTAACTGAACCTACCTATTGTATTTAATATAGTTCTTCCTCAGATGTGTCTGCTGATAGCTCTCCAGCAGCCATCTCTAAAGATTGTGTGACATCTTTCTGTTCAAACACTTGTGTGTGAAATTATTTCTGCTTCTTGCAGTTAAGACACTGCTTTCCCCATGCTGGGTATTCCTTCTTTTCCTGTGTATGTTGTCCTCCATCTTATTTGCATCTTGCCCTTTCTGTGATTGCTCAGCTTTTGTTTGGACCGCCTCTCAGCTGAATGGATCTCCTGGTCTGTTATGCTATCCGTATGCTCTAGCTGACATTTCACAACATCCACATTTTGGCATGTCTCTCACTTTCTTGAATATCAGTTCCTCATCTTTCAGTACACTTGTTCTCAGCAAGAGTCTCGCATGGCCTAGACTAATTTACCCCTAATCAGATCTCATTTTAGCTCTGCGGATTCACATGATCCTTCCAGATTCATTACTACTGTCACATACCGTTCCAAGGTCTTATTTTCTCTCTCAACTCTAGCGTCAAATAGATAACATTCATTTGTAAAATTAACTCAGGTTCAAAACATGCGTTCAAAGTGCTCATAATCTCTGCCATCCCTTTGCTCGTCAGTTAGATTTAGGTTGGTATACACTTTGTAGCAGTCTCTCCCCAGCAATATTAAAAGTTACTCTTCAAGCTTGTCTATTAAGTCTGTTACAATCTCATACTTTTACCATTGTATGCAGAAAAACCTCCTGTTTTGCCACATAAAACTGTTCTTTTTGACTAGAGATGGAAGTGGAAGATTCAGTGCAGCCATTATTTTTGTCCCTTTTCAGCAACTTTTTATTGCAGATTTAACCTTTCTGTGTTTTGGGGGATTTTCAGTGGCTTCTTTGCATTATTTCCAGAGTTGAAAAATCTATTTTTTCTCTACTTTCTGACACAATGGCCAGAATTTTATCGGCACACCCGCCTTGATTCCAGGGGCGGGCAAGACTCGGAGAACAGCATTCTCTGTTGACCTCGGGCAGGATCAAGTGAAACTCGGGTGCTCGGGCTGGTAAAATTCCGCCCAATGTTTCATGTACAAGGATAACAGTCTTCATCAGTTTCTGTCCCTGTGAGAGAATTTATTGAATCAAATAGAACTAGCAGCCTACGGTGACTTTGCCTCAAGGCTCAGGATCCTAAGCTTTATAAATAAGGGCATGGAATACAAAAGCAAGGAAACATTATGATCATCCTGTGTAAAAACTGGATGGAATATTACAACTTCACTTGGGCGGGGCTCATAAAATCCCATCTGAATCCAATGGAGAATTCAATTCTGTGAGCCTCACCTGCCCTGACCCCAGGGCGGGCAAGGTGGTAAAATTCCAGCCAATGAGTTAGCTCCACTGGGATATTGTGACCAATTCTGGGCACCATACACGAAGAATGAGAAAAAGGTACAGAAAAGATGCACGAGAATGGTTTCATTGGTGACGGACTTCAGTTACATCGAGGTTTTCCAGACTAGGTTCCGTGTATCTCATCCAGTGGATCCACGGGCGGTCTGGCCATTTTAAATATTTAGAAAAGCTGTCCTTCCAACTTGACCAAAGGTATTTTTTAAACTTTGTTGGCTACTGATAGGTACACTAGTCCGCCTATCAGCAGCCAATGAACTAAGAAGCTGGCCTCTGATTGGATGAGCTGAAAATACTGGCAAAGTCTATTAAAATTTACTTCAAACTCGCAGGTAAGGCTGGTAGGTTGCGTTCATGGGGTGGGGGAGGCTGGATCCAAGGCCGAGAGGGGCCAGGCTGAAAAGGGCTGTGGGAGGTTGAGAGAAGGGGGACTTAAGTGTAAGAGAAATTTTAATTATAGTAAATATATACATATAAAACATATTTTAAATTTGTTTTTGTATGTCTGTACCAATCATTACGCAATAATAATTTTTTCGTTGTTTAATATTTCTAGATACTAAGAATATTTATTAGGAGTGCTATCAGTATTCTTGGGAGGTCAAAAGGGTTCGGTGGCTGGAAAAGTTTGAGAAGCGCTGAGTTACATGAATAGTTTGGAGAAGCTGATGCTGCTCAGCTTGGGAGAAGAAAAGATTAAGAGGAGATTTCATAGAGGTATTCATGAGGGGTCTGGACAGAGTAGGTAGTGAGAAACGTTAAAACAGTGCCCCTAGTCCTGGACTCACCCACAAGAAGATATACACCCATTAGATTATTATCTGAAGAAAAAAAAGATTGTAGAATCATGTGGAAAAGCCAAAGAAATGGAATGACGTGAGCTACTCTCGAGAGCTGTCATTAAACATGGCAGGCCAAATGGCCGCTTTCTGTGTGGTACACATTCTGTGATTTATTTGTACTTCATTTTATTCTTGGCAGTGTCTCTGCAATTTAGACTAATTGTATATAATTGAATGACAATTACATACTGGATAATGCATATGTACAGAGGGCAATGAGTATAGGACATATGGAGATGAGGAAGCTGGCAGATGTCTAGAGGCGAGCCCCGTCTTCGTGACCAAACGTAAGTAGAGTTGGGTAATTTCAGAGTATTGTTTTGTTCTCCAATAATTGGCTGGGATCACATGTTCAATTACTCACTTGCAAATAATTTTTAATAAAAAACTCACAATTGCGTACAAAAATGGCTCATGTATTTTCTGACATCTGGAACATAATTTAGAAAAATTAACTAGTCAAATCCAAACTTAGCCAGCAAAAACTTGTAACTTGCGTCTCTCTTCAGGACATGGTTATTTATGAAATAACCACTGCCTCAGAGCACACATCCAGATAAATTATGTTGGAATAAAGTTGAAAACATCAGCACTATTTACTATATTAGAAATTAGAAAATGTATGATTTAATTTTATATATAGAACATATGACCATGTCATCAGCATAAAGCCTTATCCTGGGCAGAGGAAACAGGTGCAATAGTCACAGGGGTAGATGGCTAACAATGCACCATTGCGCCTGAATGCATTCAGTTAGAAAGTTTCTGGAGGTAAAAGCTTACAATTGTGTTATCCTTAAACTATAAACTTTTACGTTTTCTTACATTTAATCTTTACAAAGGTAAGTCAGGAACATTAAAGTGTCCAAAACCTCAATAAAGTATTATTAAAGCAAAATATATCATAGCTTGATAACAGTGGAGTAGATTTAAAATATCAAGTGACTGACTGATTAAGTAAGTCTACTTGAAAGCTAAAGTATTGCCAGAAAGCAAGGACCATTTTGAGCCTTGGACCTCATTACCAAAGCACCTGGTTCAGATCGCTGACTAGTGTAATATTGGACCCACCCAAATGTTAACCTATCTTATAAAGAGGTAGGCTTCGGGAAGAGGTTTTTTCAGATGAGGGTGAATCTGAAGTAGAAATAAATTGTTTTGGGGGTCTTTCTCCCAATGTACTGCTTTTGTAGACACAGTAAGAAGTCTCACAACTCCAGATTAAAGTGCAACAAGTTTACTTGGTAGCAAAAGCCACTAGCTTTCAGAGCGCTGCTTCGTCAGGTAAGTGGGAGTTCTGTTCACAGACAGGGCATATAAAGACACAAATGCAATTTACAAAATAATGGTTGGAATGCGAGTCCTTACAGGTAATCAAGTCTTAAAGGTACAGACAATGTGAGTGGAGAGAGGGTTAAGCACAGGTTAAACAGATGTGTATTGCTCCATCCCACATGCTCTCATCCCACGTACTCTCCACATTGGAAATCTCTACTGCCTCCCGAAGATACACAAGGCAAACACACCCGGCCATTCCATCGTATTGGGCAATGGGACCCTGTGCAAGAACCTCTCTGGCTACATCAAGGGCATCCTGAAACCCATTGTACAAAGAACCCCCAGCTTTTGTCTCAATACTACAGACTTCCTACAGAAACTCAGCACATTTGGAGCAGTTGAACCAGGAGCTCTCCTTGTCACAATGGATGTCTTGGCGCTCTATGCCAGCATCCCTCACGATGATGGCATTGCTGCAACTGCTTCAGTACTCAACGCCGACAACTGCCAGTCTCCAGATGCAATTTTACAACTCATCCGCTTCATCCTGGACCACAATGTCTTCAACTTCAACAACCAGTTCTTTATGCAAACACACGGAACAACCATGGGGACCAAATTCACACCTCAATATGCCAACATCTTCATGCACAGGTTCGAACAAGACTTCTTCACTGCACAGGACCTTCAACCGATGCCATACACTAGATACATTGATGACATTTTCTTCCTTTGGACTCATGAACAATCACTGAAACAACTATATGATGACATCAACAAGTTCCATCCCCATGGACTACTCTCTGGAATCGGTTGCATTCTTGGATACATGCATCTCCATCAAGGACGTTCACCGCAGCACTTCACTGTACCGCAAACCCACAGATAACCTCACGATTCTCCACTTCTCCAGCTTCCAACCTAAACACGTTAAAGAAGCCCACCCTACAGACAAGCCCTCCATATACACAGGATCTGCTCAGATGAGGATGATCGCAACAGACACCTCCAGATGCTGAAAGATGCCCTCATTAGAACAGGATATGGCACTTGACTCATCGATCAACAGTTCCGATGCGTCACAGCAAAAACTGCACCGACCTCCTCAGAAGACAAACACGGGACGCGGCAGACAAAGTACCCTTTGTCACCCAGTACTTCCCCAGAGCAGAGAAGCTACGGTATCTTCTCTGGAGCCTTCAACATGTCATTGATGAAGATGAACATTTCGCCAAGGCCATCCCCACACCCCCACTTCTTGCCTTCAAACAACTGCACAAACTCAAACAGACCATTGTCCGCAGCAAACTATTCAGCCTTCAGGAGAACAGTGACCACGACACCGCACAACCCTGTCACAGCAACGTGCCGGATCATCAATACAGATCCATCATCTCACGTGAGAACACCATCCACCAGGTACACGGTACATACTCTTGCAACTCGACCAATGTTGTCTATCTGATACGCTGCAGGAAAGGATCTCCCGAGGCATCGTACATTGGGGACACCATGTAGACACTACGACAATGGATAAATGAACACCACTTGATAATCATCAGGCAAGAGTGTTCTCTTCCTGTTGGGGAAAGCTTCAGCGGCCACAGGCATTCAGCCTCTGATCTACAGGTAAGCGTTCTCCAAGGCAGCTTTCAGGACACACAACAACACAGAGTCATTGAGCAGAGACTGATAGCCAAGTTCCGCACACAGGTTTCAACCAGGATCTTGGGTTCATGTCACACTATCTGTAACTCCCATACTTGCCTGGGCTTGCAAAATCTCACTAACTGTCCTGTCTGGAGACAATACACATCTCTTTAACCTATGCTTAACCCTCTCTCGACTCACATTGTCTGTACTTTTAAGACTTGATTACCTGTAAAGACTCACATTCCAACCATTATTTTGTAAATTGAGTTTGTGTCTTTCTATGCTCTGTTTGTGAACAGAACTCCCACTTACCTGACGAAGGAGCAGCACTCTGAAAGCTAGTGGCTTTTGCTACCAAATAAACTTGTTGGGCTTTAATCTGGTGTTGTGAGACTTCTTACTGTGTTTACCCCAGTCCTACACCAGCATCTCCACATCATGACTGCTTTTGTAGCACATTGGGCCAGGAGATTTGAGCGGATGCCGTTTTGCAGCCTCTGCTGCAGGCAGCCGGATTTCCGGAGCAATCAGTTCCACAATGGAAATTAGCACAGAGCTGAAAAAATTATTTCAATCCTTATTTATATTTATTTTGAATCTAATTAGCCTCCCTCATCCCCCGTTGACCAGGAGTATTTCACTCCAGCAGAGTTTAGTATAGCTCCCCACCTGTGGGGAATTAGTGGCCCAACCCCGCTGGATTGAAGAGGCCAATGTGTTGGGTGCTGAGGATGGTGCCCCTTGTCATTGCCATCCTGGCAGTGCCAGCCTGGGCCCCTGGTACTGCCCAAGGGCCAAAGTGCCAAAGACCAGGGGGCACCTTGACAATGCCTACCGGGCTTAGGCAGGGCCTGATGGGAGTGTGTTCTGATTGGGGCAGGACCTTTGGGGGACAATCGGTGGGGGTGAGGGTGTCCACTGCCACTCTGCATTTGGGCTAAGTGAGGGAGGGAGGCCGGCAATCGAATGGCCAGCTGTGCAGGGCCACTGCACATGCACTGATCTTGCTGCTAACAGATTGGTGTATGCACAGTGGCCCGCTCAGTGCTAGGTCACTGGCCTCACTAGGGAGGATAGGCTCCACCACTGATTTTTAGGTGATTCATGCTGAGGCGCTCTGCAGTGCACAGAGTGTGGGAGATTCATTTTGAAACTCTCACTGAGAAAACCAGCATGATTTACTCCAGTTTTCATATGAATTTAACAATTAGAATTTCTTCGGGAGAATTGCCCCCATTATTCCTCTTGGAACTACTAGAAGTTTGCTTGAAACATCTGGCCGCACAAAAAACACATTTTAACTTTAACTCTTTTAGTTATCTTCTGCTGTGCCACCCGGTAATAATACTGGTTAGACAACTCATGATGCACCTTTCATCTAATTATTCCTCAAGATGGCAGTTTACAGTCCGACATGCAATGTAAGATCCTGATTTGAATATTAAAAGAGCCTATTTTATGAAAGAGAAGCAATTTCATGGCTGCAAAATTAACTTGAATAATAGAATGTGAAGCTGTGTAAAGTTGATCATTGTTGCTGAAATGCAGTCTGTAAATTCATTGCAGGAGTTCGTTTTGCTTTGGTCACTGGATGAACCCAGCGTGTGCTACATAAATATTGCACAACCTTCATTTGTAAAACTGCGAAGGCAGAAAATCAGTGTTGCAGAAACTTCTTTGTCACTTGACCTTTCTGTTAAAGGGTAGAACGTTTAACTTAGATTGTTCTAATTATATTGATTCCATTACAGGCATAGTACATCCTGTGGCTAAATTAAATCACCATATTAAGTTGATTCTATGTGACTGATCTTTCATTTTTAACTTATGCTTATTTTTTTACAAATTAGTTATTTATTACCCCAATAGACTTCTGTTTGTCATTTGGGTGGATGAAAATGTCTGACTACTCACTTGGCTATCTTGTGTTTAATTAATAGGCAGTATTTCTGCCAGGTAAAATGTGCAAAGGATTATTATCCTTATAATGTTTGACACAGCCTATCATAGGCTTGCAATTTAAAGTATTTTGTGATAACATTATCTATTACGCATAACCTTTCTCTGGTATCATGGGAGCTAGCTTTAAGGAAAGAATGGAGAACATAAGAACATAAGAAATAGGAGCAGGAGTAGGCCATCTAGCCCTTCGAGCCTGCCCCGCCATTCAATAAGATCATGGCTGATCTGTCGTGGCTCAGTTCCACTTTCCCGCCTTCTCCCCATAACCCTTAATCCCCTTGCCTATCAAAAACCTATCTACCCGCGTCTTAAATATATTTAGCGAGGCAGCCTCCACCACTTCAACGGGCAGAGAATTCCAGAGATTCACCACCCTTTGAGTGAAGAAGTTCCTCCTCAACTCTGTTCTAAACTGCCCCCCCCTTATCTTGTGGCTGTGCCCTCTAGTCCTACTGTCCTTTCTGAGCGGGAAGAGCCTCTCCACCTCTATCCTATCCATCCCATTCATCATCTTATATGTCTCAATGAGATCTCCCCTCATTCTTCTAAACTCTAACGAGTACAAGCCCAGTTTATTCAGCCTCTCCTCATAGTTCAACCCCCTCAACTCCGGTATCAGCCTAGTAAACCTCCTCTGCACTCCCTCCAAGGCCAAAATATCCTTGCGTAAGTGCGGCGACCAAAACTGCACACAGTACTCCAGATGCGGCCTCACCAGTGCCCTGTACAGTTGCAGCAAGACCTCCCTACTTTTATATTCAATCCCCCTCGCTATGAAGGCAAGCATCCCATTAGCCTTCCTGACCACCTGCTGCACCTGCAGGCTGGGTTTTTGCGACTCATGCACAAGGACCCCCAGGTCCCTCTACACCATAGCATGCTGCAGTTTTTTGCCATGTAAGTAGTAGTCCTTCCTACCATTATTCCTACCAAAGTGGACAACTTCACACTTGCCAACATTAAATTCCATTTGCCAGTTCCTGGCCCATTCCCCCAGCCTATCTAGATCCCTCTGCAGACTTTCCACATCCTCCGCACAATTTGCCGTTCCACCAATCTTGGTGTCATCAGCAAATTTCAACACCATACACTCAGTTCCCTCCTCCTGATCATCTATATGATCTGGTAAATAGCTGAGGCCCCAGCACCGACCCCTGGGGCACTCCACTAGTCACCAACCGCCAATCCGAATAGCACCCATTGACCCCCACTCTCTGCCTCCTATTTGACAGCCAATCCCCTATCCATGCTAACACCCTACCCCCAACTCCATGCCCCCTAACCTTCTGTAACAACCTCTTGTGTGGTACCTTATCAAACGCATTCTGAAAATCAAGAAACACCACATCTACCAGCTCTCCTCTATCCACCGCCCTAGACACATCCTCATAGAATTCCAATAAATTCGTCAGACATGACTTCCCCTTAACAAAACCGTGCTGCGTCTGCTCTGGAGAAATCCAGACTGTTTATACATATGAAATAGGAACAGAAATAGGCAATTTGGCCCTTTAAATCTGTCCCACCATTAATTAAGATCATGGCTGATCTGTTTGAATTTTGAATTCCACATTCCCATCTACCCCAGATAACCTTGGATTCTCTTGCCTCACAAGAATCTACCTACTTCCATCTTAAAAATATTCAATGACCCCACCTTCTGAGGTAGAGTTCCAAAGTTGCACAACTCTCAGAGAAAAGAAATCCCATTTCTGTCCTAAAAGGGTGACCCCTAATTTTAAGACAATACCCTCTGTTCTAGACTCACCCACTAAAGGAAGTATCTTTCATCGTCCACTTTGTCCAGACTGTTCACGACCTTAAGAACCTCAATCAAATCACATCTCACACATCAAAACTCCACTGGAAATGAACCCAACCTGTCCAACCGTCCCTTAAAAGACAACCTGCTCATTTCAGGTATCATTCTAGTAAGCCTCCTCTGAACCACCTCCAATGTATTTACATCCTTTGAATTGATTTATTATTGACATATATTAGCATACAGTGAAAAATATTGTTTCTTGCATGCAAGAAACAATACTTGCATTCAGACAGAGCATACTGTTCATTGAGAAGGAAATCAGAGAGTGCAGAATATAGTGTTAAAGTCATAGCTAGGATGTAAAGAAAGATCAACTTAATGCAAAGTTGGTCCATTCAAAAGTCTGATGGCAGCAGGGAAGAAAATGTTTTTGAGTCAGTTGTTACGTGACTCAGATTTTTGTATCTTGTCCCTGATGGAAAAAGGTGGAAGAGAGTATACCTGGGGTGCGTGGGTTCTTAATTATGCTGGCTGCTTTTCCCAGGCAGCAGGAAGTGCAGACAGAGTCGATCGGTGGGTGGCTGGTTTGAAGGATGGACTGGGCTTCATTCACAACCCTTTGTAGTTTCTTGCAGTCTTGGACATAGCAGGGGCCATATCAAGCCGTGATACAATCAGAAATAATGCTTTCTACGTAAAAATTGGTGAGAGTCATAGCGGATATGCCAAATTTCCTTAGTCTTTTTAGAAAGTAAGGTATTTGTCTACTACTGTAGTAGTAGCATAAGGGAACCAGAACAAATTGTTGGTGATTTGGATACCTTAAAAACCCTCAACCATTTTTACTTTGACCCCAATGATGTAAATGGGGGCATGTTCTCCACTGTGCTTCCTGAAGTCAATGCCTATCTCCTTCTGTTGACATTGAGGGAGAAATTGTTGTCATCACACCTGTTGACCAGATTTCCAGATCCCATTTACTTCCACAATAACCTTTGAAGGAAGCATGAAAGGAGGCTCCAGAGATGACATTTTGCTAAGGTGTATGAAATAGTGGAAGACAAATCTAGAAAACAACTTTTAATTAAACTGTAACTGAAGAACAGGATACAGATCAAACTGAAGGAAACGTATACATTTTGGACAGAATCTCATGCAGGCAATAGGGCCTTGCCTGTCAGCTCACCACCATCTTCTCAAGGGCAATTAAGGATGGACAATAAATGTTCGTCTAGCCAGTGACACATGCATCCTGTAAAATTAATTTTTTTAAAATGTATGCATTAAATATGAAACAGAAAATTAAAGTGTCCCAAGAGGGACTTATTACAATACTTATTTCACAATTAATTCTTTAGTTCACAGGACAGGTTTTCCCCTTTTAGGCAATTAAAGCAGAGTGTTGTAGCTAAGGCCAGACTAAGTTTCCTGTTGTTCTACATTGTTTCTGGTTCTCTTGCTTTTCCAAGATTTAAGCATATTGATAGCAATTGTGTGGAGTCACAGTACCATTACTGAACTAAACTTGAAAATATTATTAGACCCTAACTCCAAGAGAATACACAGAACATTTTTCCACTCTTATATAAAACAATAGATCATTTCTGAAGCATTGCACACAGGTAATTTGATAACATTTAAATTTTTCCACTAAAACAGGTTGTGTGTGGAATTGTTTTAGGCCCAACATCTTAAACACACATATTGACCTTTTGAAGGAGTGCTGTGCAGAGTCACCAGAATTGACCAGTGTTCCAAGGGTTCTGTTGTGAGGATGGATTACATAAACTAGTCTTATATTTTCTGGAATATAGAAGTTTGACGGATTACTTGATTGGATATTTTTAGGAATTTGAAAGGGTAGATTAGGATAGACCAAGAAAAACTGGACAGAATCCAGTACAAGGAATATGACCTTATTTCTGAACCTGGCCAAACAAGCAAATTGTTAGGAAACACTGATTCTTGCAAAGGATTTGAAAGGGCAGAATCTTCTGCCCTCTCTAATGATGTATTTGGGTAAGGAGAGGGCATTTAATTGGGTGGGAAGAGTGGTGGGTGATCCCATTGCCTGACATCATGCTACGAGCCCGACAAGTAAACTTGTGCAGTTTGTCATCTTTTGGTAGAGCGAGAGGTTGTGGGTAGTGTCTTTCTTTCAAAGACAATCAGTTCCTGATCCAAGACCCAGCATTAGGAAATGGGATCTCACTGTGAGCAACATTTAGTGTTCTTACTGCTGATCATCCCTACATCCTGTGAACTCCACCCTATTATAACCCCCCTGTCATTACTTCACTGGCTTAGGTCGTTCTACATACCTGAGGTTCTGATGGCTGTTGTTCTGGCAGAAGTCATCATTTTTCTGTGGCTGAGCATAAGAGCTTCTCAGTAGCTCTCAGGAACCAGGAACTCTTGTCCCTGGAGGTCCTAATACCAGAGAAAGGACCACAGCTGGTCCCTCAACTGACGTGGTTTGGCAGGCTTTTCCCAAAGGCTTGCTTGAACTGCTGCATTCCCTGAGATATAAGTACACCCACAGTGCTTTAAGATTTTGACCCAGTGACTGAAGGAATGGTGATATATTTCTAATTCAGAATGGTGAGTGACTTGGAGGGAAACTTCCAGGTGCTGGTGTTCCCAGGTATCTGTCTTTGTCCTTCTAGCTGGTAATGGTCATTGATTTGAAAGATGCTGCCAAAGGAGCCTTGGTGAGTTCTTACAGTGCATCTTGAAATGGTACACACTGCTGCCATTGTTCATCGCTGATGAAGGGATTGAATGTTTGTGCTAGGATTAGCAATCAAACAGCCTGCTTTGTCCTGGATGGTGTCAAGATTCCTGAATGTTGTTGGAGTTGCACTCATACAGACAAGTGGAGAACATTACGTTACACTCCTGATTTGTGCCTTGCAAATGATGGACAGGTTTTGGGGAGCCAGTTACTCACCGTAGGATTCCTAGCCTTTGATGTTAGCCACAGCATTTATATGGCTAGTCCAGTTCAGTTTCTGGTCAATGTTAATCCTCAGGATGTTGACAGTGGGGGATACAGCAGTGAGGGATTCAGTAATGGTAATGCATACATTAAAACTCAAAAATACTCTCAAATACTTCAATTATGACATTAGGTTGCCATCTACTGTACAAAACAAAAATGACAGCATAATGCTTTCAAAATGTATCATCAGCATACGTACCAATCCTCAAAACTTAGATACAGGTGAGATGCTTCAAAAAAACTGACGGTCCCAAAAAGAGGCAACAGATCAAAAACCATCAGACAGCTGGAAAACATCCAAATAAAGACCAATAACCACTGTTTCATGGTGACTAAATAAGTTAATTTCTTTTTCTTAGTTTGGATTTCAGAATATTCACTCCTGTTGTGTGATTCCCATCCTGAAATTCAGTTTGTTTTGTGAGAACTGAAACCTAATAACCTGAAATATAGCATCAAAGAAGAAATAATTACAACGTGAGTGCAGTGAAACATGAACTTGTCATGACTGAAGCCACAACTATTCCCAATGTTTCATAAGTTGTAAAAATTAGGGAAAAAAAATGAATGTAATGTTTGCAGTGATAGATTTAGAAACCTTTGACAGGCAGAATTAAATCTGCTGGTGCCAAATATAGGGTGAGATTCATCCCACTAGCAGGAAAACAAGAGTATTTGCCACTGGAACTTGCAGCACCTCCCAGGTGGGATTCACTCACCTTTAGCATGTAAAAATATGCATAACTGGAAGCAAACTAGCCAGCCTGCCTTTACCAAGATTGAAGCATTCTTTTTAAAGGGCTGTGCGTACAGAGGAGGTCTACACAGACCCCATCACGGAAATGGTGAACCCCACCCTCCCTGCTGACCGGGGGAGCACTACCAACCCCTCAGAAAAGTGGAGCAACCTAGAAACCCCCGCTTCCCCCCACAATCCCTAAAATAATGGGTCACCTTCCCACCCCAAAAAAAAACCACACATGCATATGGGTGACTTGATTCCACCCCGTTCTGTCTCTCAGGCCCTCCCCTCAGCTCACCACCACCCCCCCCTTCCCCCATCAGGCACCCCTCTCAGACCCATCTCTCAGGCCATCCCGTCAGCAGCGCAACCCTGGCCTGGCATGTTGAACAACGAGGGGTTCAAGGAGGTAGGTACATTGCCTAGGTGCCCTTTGCCCTTCCAGGCTGCAAAGAGAGGGTCCACCAAAGGCCCTGGGTTTGCGTAGGCTCGAGCTCAGAGCAAAGGGTTGAATTCTACACTGTCCCCTGGGATGAGGATCTAGTGGCTAGACTGCCCCTTCTAACTCTGGGATACCTAAAGATTAGGTAATCAGGAAGGTTAATGGAATGTTGGCTCTTAATTCAAAGTGTTGGAGTATAAGAGGGAAATCTTGCTGCAACTGTACAAGGTACTGGTGAGACCACATCTGGAGTACTGTGAACAGTTTTTGTCCCCTTATTTAAGCAAAGATATTATTTCATTGGAGGCAGTGCAGAGACTGTTCACTACGATGAGCCCCGGTTTGGAGGCATTGCCTTGAGAGGAAAGGTTAAACAGGTTGGGACTCCACTCATTAAAATTTTGGAAAATGAGAGGTGATCTTATGAGATGGTACAGGGGCTTGACAAGATAAATATGGAGAGGATGTTCCCCTCATGGCACAGTATAGGACTAAAGAATATAGTCTCAGAATAAAGGGGTACCAATTTAAGACTGAGATGAGGGGGAATTTCTTCCCTCAAATGTTTGTGACTTTTTGGAACTCTTTGAACTCTTTGCCTCAGAGAGCTGTGGAGGCAGAGTCCTTGGATGGGATTCCAACCCCCTCCCCCCAACCCCCATACGATGTGTTTCATGGCGGTGCACTGCCTGCTGGTGGCAAGATCATATAGACTTGCTGTTGACAACAATGTTTCCTGTTGAACTCATCTCTTGCCACTGGGATACTTGCGCCAAGGGTGCGCCATTGGAGGATCATAAGATCCTGCTGTTATAAATGGCATCAAAATTTTGGTGCCTGTGTATATTTAAGGCTGAGATAGATAGATTCTTGATCAGTAAGGGAATCAAGAAGTTTGGGGAAAAGTTAGGAGGGTGGACATGAGGAATGTCAGATCAACCATGATCCCATTGAATGGTGGAGCAGGCTCAAGGTGCCAAATGGTCTACTCCTGTTCTTATTTCTTATGGTTATGATTCCTGGCATGTGATTTCAGAAATCTCACAGGTCTGAAATGGCCTCTGCTCCCACCAGTGAGCCCATCACATCTGGTCCCCGTTGGTAGGAGCCATCTGTGATCCTCACCGGTGAGGACCTCGACCTCGAAATTTCCTTGCATTAAATATGGGAAGACCAAAGCATTGTCTTCAGATCCCTGCTGCAAACTCAGTTCCCTAACTATCAAGTCCATAGGAGAGAATTTCATGATCAACGCCTCCACATCCATGGTTGAGATTGGTGGAGGAGGCACATAAAATAGAATGGATGGATAGGCCACTATGATGCAATATGCATCACCACTCCATCCCCTCATATGAGGTTCAGCTGAACTTTTTGGAACTTTGGTGTCATGTTTAGCTTGGTGGTTGGCTTCCAACCATGAGTCTGTTCCATCACTGATATCTCATATTTCCGTCTCTGTGGCATTGGCTGATTCTGGCCTTGTCTCAGCTCATCTACTGCAGAGAACCTTATTCTATAGCCTAAGGACTTGACTGTACCAAAGCATTGCTTGCTAGCCTCTAATATTCTATTCTCCATAAACTTAAGATCATCCAAGTTCTATATGCTATATCTTCATTCATCTAACCCCCACAGGCATTTTGCACATTCCTGATTTTACCTAATACCTAGGCCCTGAAATTACCTCCTTAAAACTCTCCACCTTTCTGCCTCTCTTTCCTCCTTTAAAACCATTCTCTTTGACCAAGCATTTGGTTTTCAGCTGCATTTTGGTTTTCAACCATTCATTTTTTGGCTTATTGTCAAATGTTGCTTTATAATGCTTGTGAAGTGACTTGGGATGTTTTCTTACATTAGAGGAACTAAATAGTTGTTATTTTTCTCTTGAAAAGTTTGTGGAAGTAATATGGTGACTCTTGGAAGAGTTTTGGTGATTTGTTGGTTATTAAAGGGAGTGTTGCTGTATCCTGACAGGTAGGTGTGGGAGCCAGAAGTGTAGTAGTAGTAGTGTTACTGGGCTAGTAATTCAGAGACCAGGCCAACGATCTGGGGAATTCACTAAATTAAAATTTGGAATTAAGGGCCTGATGATGACCATGAGACCATTGCATATTGTTATAAAAACCCTTTTTCTTTGTGAATGCCCTTTCAGGAAGGAAATCTGCCACTTCTATCTGGTCTGGCCTACATGTGACTCCAGGTCCACACCAATGTCTTTGACTCTTAAATGCCCTCTGCAATGCTACCAGCAAAGCACTCAGGTGTATCAAATTATTAAAAAAGCCTACAGGATGTGAAATCAGATGGACCACCCAGCACTGGCTTGGTACCAACAGCGACAATGGCAAACTCAGCCCTGTCAACCCTGCAAAGTCTCTACTACATCTGGTGCATGTACCAAAATTGGGAGAGCTGTTTCACAGGCTACTCAAGCAACAGTCTGATATATTCGTAGTCATGGAATCATACGTTACAGATAATGTCCCAGACACCACTGTCACCAATCTGGGTATGTTATGTCCCACTGGCAAGACGATCCCAGCAGAGGTGGTGGCACAGTGGTATACAGTCAGGAACAAGTCAACCTGAGAGTTCTCAACATCAGTTCTGGATCCAATGAAGTCATGACATCAGGTAAAACATGGGAAAGGAAACCATGAACCATCTCCTCTCAGCCAATGAATCAGTGCTCCTCCATGTTGAACACCACTTAGAGAAAGCACTGAGGGTGGCAAAGATGCCAAATGTACTCTAGGTGGGCAACTTCAATGTCTATCACCAAGAATGGCTCAGCACAACTGACCAAGTTGGTCAAGTCCTAAATGACTAGATCTGCAACAGTGGTGAGGGAGGCAACAAGAGGAAAAACATACTTGACTTCATCCTCAACCATCTGGCTGCCATATATGCATCTGTCCATGATAGTATTTGTAGGGGTGATCATCTTGTGGAGTTGAAGTCCTGTTCAATACCCTCCATTCTGTCTTGTGGCAGTACCACCATGCTAAATGGGATAGATTTTGAACAGATTTAGCAACTCAAGACTGGACATCCATGAAGTGCTGCAGGTTATCAGCAGCAGTAAGATTATCCATAACAATCCATAGCGTCATGGGCTGGCATCTCCTCAAAACTATCATTATTACCAAGCCAGTGGATCACCCTGGTTCAATGAAGAGTTCAGGAGGGCATGCCAGGAACAGCACCAGGCAAACCTAAAAATGAGGCATCAACCTGTTGTCACTCATGAGGGAGGGAGATTAAACATCCCTTATTTTCCCTCTTACCACCTGTCTGTAAACGGAAAGGCGTTTTTGATTTCTGATTTCCCAATTTAGAAGTGGTGACTTTTTTTTCAATCCTTCAGTTGGGTGTTATCCAATCCTCTATGAATAGCCCCACAGCAAACTTGAGTTAAGGTAAAATGAGAGCATTAGTTTATTTTATACACACACAAAGCACATGAAGGGTTTCACAATGTCCTTCCCTTTAGCACTAATACAATAAAAGAGGAATAAGGGAAAGAAGGCATACACAGCAAGATCACAATAAAAATAAGAATTTTGGTTTCATGTGAGTCCAGATTTCGGAATCAAAAGTTCAAAGGCATATTCCTTCACAGAGTAGCAGCAGAAGCAAGGACATCCACAATGGGAAAAGGCATGTTGAGGTGAATTAGTCTTAAAGACACAGATATAGAAGTGGTGGAAGCAGGTATTGTGCAGTTGTCATTGCACCTGTGTGCAATGACAACTGAGTTTTTACACAAGGGGCACAGATGAGTCATCGTTGGACAGGCAGAAGAAGACTGATGGGTCTGCATAACTAATGCACTGACAGGCCTACCAGAAAGCCTGCATGACATATTATGGAGCTTTGCAGAGATGTTGGAGGCCATCCTTTCTAGCACTGAAGTATGGGTTAACTCCATTAGCACACTTGTGGACCCTCTCTGATGACCAAGTTCTCAGCTTCCATTCCACTAAAGGCAGCAATCACTTTACATGTAAGTACTACTAAAGAAGTTCAAACTGCTCCGACGCCATCTCAGTTTGCTAGCATACAAGCTGTGACTTCTAGTATCCTGGCTGCAGATATCAATACTCAAAAGAGCTGGCAGGGTATCATAGCATTTTAGCAATGTGTTTTCCAACAGTTTATTGGTCTGCTGAGGTAGGAAATTTCAATTGCTCCATTGATTATTAAACTGCTGTCCTTCCTCAGGATGACAGTGTTCGTTCTCCAACCCCTACCAGTCAGTCAGCCAGCCCAGAATGGTGCCACCCATTTTGAGATACTGTAATCTACAGTTGAGCCTTCTAGAGCTAGACATGCTCATGTTTGACTTCCAAGGCCATCTGCAGTCTCTCTATTGAAAGTCAGCAGCAATCCACCATTCATGCTTCAGACACTGGGATAGCACCACAAGGAGCACTAGGACACGCAAAGGCATACGGAAGACAGGCATGAAGTGAAGGCACAAGAGTTGATCAGTTGATATTTCTAATAATATAGGTTTTATTTAGAAATGTTCTTTGGAATGTTTATCCTGTCCTTTCAGAATCTCAGAATTAGGGATTCAAGTGACTAGGAGAATGAGTAATTGAAGGAAATTAGTAAGGAGTGTGTATTGGAGAAAATAATGGGATTGAAGTCTTTGGTACCTGATATTCTACATCCCAGATTACTGAAAGAGTTAACTATGGAGAAAGTGAATGCATTGGTGATCATCTTCCAAAGTTCCATCGATTCTGGAATGGTTTCTGCAGACTGGAGGGTAGTAAGTGTCATCCTATTAGTTAAGAAGGGAGGGAGAGAGAAAGTGGGAAACTTCAGATCGATTAGCCTCACATCAATATGGAAAATGCTCCAATTGGTTATAAAGTATGTGACAAGTGGACACTTAGATAATAAGGATCTGACTAGACATAATCAACATGAATTTATGAATGGGAAATCACATTTGATGAACCTGTTGGAGCTTTCTGAGGATATCACTATCAGAATTGATAAAGGGGACATAGTGTACTTAATACCCCCACAGGAAGCTGGTTAGCAAAATTAATGCACATGGCTTAGGGGACAATATACTGGCTTGGATTAGGGATTGGTTAACTGGCAGAAAATAGAGTAGGAGTTAAAAGGTCATTCTCGTGTTGGCAGGTTTTGACTAGTGGGGTAGGGCAAGGATTGGTACTTTGGTCCCTAGTTCTTCACAATATATATCAATGATTTGGATGTGGACACCAAATGTAATAGTTCCAAGTTTGCAAATCACCCAAAGCAGTGTGGAAATGAGCGTAGTGAAGAAGATGCAAAGCGGCTTCAAGGGGATTTGGACAGACTTGGTGTCCAGAATTTTCCAGCTCTCCCCCGGTGCAATTTTTCAGTCCTGCCAAAGTTAACAGACATTTGAATGCTTACCCCATCCACCATAGGAGACCCATAGCAGCGGGGACAGGAAATCCTGTTCAATGAGTGGTTAGGAGCATGGCAGATGGAATATAATGTGGAATGTAAGATGGAAGGTATAAATATATGAAGTTATCCATTTTGGTAGGAGAAACAGATGTGCAGAGTATTTCTCAAATGGTGAGTATAGGAGTGGTTTTCAGAGACCATGTGTAGGATGAGAGAAGAATTGGCGAATGTGGACTGGGGGAGCGCGTTGGAAGGTAGGTCTGCTGAGGAGCAGTGGAGGATCTTTAAGGAGATCTTTCTTGGTGCTCAGCAGAAATTTATTCCGATGGTTAAAAAGGACAGTAGGAAGAGAGGTAATAAGCCGTGGATAACGAAGGAGGTGAAGGAAAGTGTTAAATTAAAAGCGGAGGAATTTAGAGTAGCTAAGAGCAGTGGGCGAGAAGAGGATTGGGAAAGGTTTAAATGTCAACAAAGATTGACAAAAAAGTTGATAAAGGAGGGTAGAAGAAGCTATGAAGCTGGGCTAGCGCTTAATATAAAAAAGGATAGCAAGAGTTTTTATAAATATATAAAAAGGAAGAGGCTGGCTAGGGTGAACGTTGGTCCCTTAGCGGATGAGAAAGGGGACCTAGTGGTAGGGGATGGGGATATGGCTAAGGTCTTGAATAACTTTTTTGTTTCTGTCTTCACGGAGGAGGACGTGAATAATTTGCCGGGTGTTAGCGATGGAAAGGTGGTAGGACTGGAGGGTCTTAATGACATTACTGTTACTAGAGAGGTGGTGCGCGACAGACTGGAGGGGCTGATTGTGGACAAGTCCCCAGGACCGGATGGAATGCATCCGAGGGTTCTGAAAGAAATGGCGGAGGTGATAGTGGATGCCTTGGTGGTTATTTTCCAGACGTCGCTGGATTCCGGGGAAGTGCCGGAGGATTGGAAAACGGCTAATGTTACGCCGTTGTTTAAGAAGGGTGCCAGGCAAAAGGCGGGGAATTACAGGCCGGTTAGTTTAACGTCTGTGGTAGGTAAAATGTTAGAATCCGTCATTAAGGAGGAAATTGCGAGGCATCTTGAAGGGAATTGCTTGATAGGGCAGACGCAACACGGTTTCATTAAAGGGAAGTCGTGTCTGACAAATTTACTGGAGTTCTATGAGGATGTGTCTAGGGCGGTGGATAGAGGAGAGCCGGTGGATGTGGTCTTTCTGGATTTTCAGAAGGCGTTTGATAAGGTACCTCACAAGAGGTTACTGCAGAAGGTCAGAGGACATGGAGTTGGGGGTAGGGTGTTAGCGTGGATAGAGGATTGGTTGTCAAATAGGAGGCAGAGAGTGGGGGTCAATGGGTGCTATTCGGATTGGCGGTTGGTGACTAGTGGGGTGCCCCAGGGGTCGGTGCTGGGGCCTCAGCTATTTACCATTTATATAGATGATCTGGAGGAGGGAACCGAGTGTAGGGTGTCGAAATTTGCTGATGACACCAAGATTGGGGGAAAGGCAAATTGTGCGGAGGGTGTGGAGAGTCTGCAGAAGGATCTAGATAGGCTGGGCGAATGGGCCAGGAAATGGCAAATGGAATTTAATGTTGGCAAGTGTGAGGTGGTCCACTTTGGTAGGAAGAATGGTAGGAAGGACTATTACTTACGTGGCGAAAAACTGCAGCAGGCGACGGTGCAGAGGGACCTCGGGGTCCTTGTGCATGAGTCGCAAAAACCCAGCCTGCAAGTGCAGCAGGTGGTCAGGAAGGCGAATGGGATGCTGGCCTTCATAGCGAGGGGGATTGAATATAAAAGTAGGGAGGTCTTGCTGCAGCTGTATAGGGCATTGGTGAGGCCGCAGCTGGAGTACTGTGTGCAGTTTTGGGCGCCGCACCTGCGCAAGGATATTTTGGCCCTGGAGGGAGTGCAGAGGAGGTTTACTAGGCTGATACCGGAGTTGAGGGGGTTGAGCTATGAGGAGAGGCTGAATAAACTAGGCTTGTACTCGTTAGAGTTTAGAAGAATGAGGGGAGATCTCATTGAGACGTATAAGATGATGAATGGGATGGATAGGATAGAGGTGGAAAGACTCTTCCCGCTCAAAAAAGACACTAGGACTAGGGGGCACAGCCTCAAGATAAAGGGGGGGCGGTTCAGAACGGAGTTGAGGAGGAACTTCTTCACTCAAAGGGTGGTGAATCTCTGGAATTCTCTGCCCGTTGAAGTGGTGGAGGCTGCCTCGCTAAATATTTTTAAGAAGCGGGTTGATGGGTTTTTGATAAGAGAGGGGATTAAGGGTTATGGGGAGAGGGCGGGAAAGTGGAACTGAGCCACGACAGATCAGCCATGATCTTATTGAATGGCGGGGCAGGCTCGAAGGGCCAGATGGCCTACTCCTGCTCCTATTTCTTATGTTCTTATGTTCTTATGTTATGCTGGCTTTCAGGTGGAGGATTTCATCTCTTAATTGTGGCTCAGCTAACACACAAACTCACGAAGATACATATTCTGATAACAGAAATTACTTTATTTTCCAAACTTGGTTCAATATACAAAGGAGAGCAATTTGGGGCAGTTCCAAATCACTCTGAAATTATATCACTTTCAGTATTACAATTATATAATTTTCAAAATCCATTTGCCCACCTCCTTGCTCACTCCAGCCAGGTGTGTGCCAATCATTATTAATATGGATTATTTACCTTGGCCAATAACATTTACTCTTGGATAGCATGGGACTGTGTGATCAGTTCATGAATTTTAAGAGTTTCCCACAGTCTCCTGACTTTTCCTTATCAAGTATAATGTATGTCCTATTCATTAAAACTGACTGGGACCCCTGGGACTGTCTGGAGCCCACACCAATTGAGTTGCTTTTCCCTTTGCTCAATGGGCGCATTATTCTGAGGAATGTGGTTCTTTTTACTTGACTATGTTCCAGCATGCCTTAGAACACGGTGCTATCGGCCAAGGTATATGCTTTTCATACAGAATATATGAGAGATTGGAAAATATAGATATACCAATGAACCTGCGTGTCCCCATCAATTAGTCACTAAAAGCTAACATGCAGGTGCAGCAAGCAATTTGGAAGGCTAATGGAATATGAGCCTTTATTGCAAGAGAATTTGATTGCAGGAGTAGCAAAGTCTTACTTCAGTTGTATAGAACATTAGTCAGACCACACCTGGAGTACTGTGTAGTTTTGGTCCCCTTACCTTAAAGTGGATAGTATTGCCATAAAGGGAGGGCAACGAATGTTCAGCAAACTTGTTGCCAGGACGACAGAACCATGCTATGAAGAGAGATTGGGGAAACTGAGTGTATTTTCTAGAGATTTGAAGAATGGGAGGTAATCTCATTGAGACATACAAAATACTAAAGAGATAGACAAGATAGATGGAGATAAGAAATTTCCCCTGGTTGGGGAGTCTAGAACTAGGCTATGTAATAAGAAGGAAGCCACTTTAGACCGAGATGAGAAGAAATTTTCTTACTCAGTCAATTGTGAATAGGGCAGCACAGTGGTTAGCACTGCTGCCTCACAGCACCAGGGATCCAGGTTGAATTCCGGCCATAGGTGACTGTCCGTGAGGAGTTGCACATTCTCCCCGTGTCTGCATGGGTTTCTTCTGCGTGTTCCGGTTTCCCCCCACAGTCCAAAGATGTGTGGGTTAGGTGGATTGGCCATAGTAAATTGTCCATTAAAGCCACAAAGATGTGTAGGGTAGGGGGATTGAGGAGTCAATACATGGGGTAATGGGGATAAGGCTGGGGTGGCCTGAGTAAGATACCCTTTTGGAGAGTCGGTGCAGACTCAATGGGCCAAATAGTCTCCTTCTGCACTGTAAGAATTCTATGATTCTATGAATTGTTGAAATTCTCAAATGCAGAAGGTTGTGGATGCTTACAGCTTAAATACTAAGGTCATAAAGGTATATGGGGGTAACATGAGAAAAAGGCATTGAAGTAGATGATCAGCCAAGATCGTAATGAATGGTTGAGCAGACTCAATGGCCTGAATGGCCTATTCCTGCTCCTATTTTCTATGTAAAAGCATATAGAAAAAGTCAGTAATATATTTTACGATTGTGGGGTGATTGCAGTTTTTGAGGAATATGCAAGCTAAAACTTTGACGCCGGGTTCTTAAGCTTTTCCATCAAATTCAGGTGTTTGCTGCTGGAATATTCTCGTCAGCAGAAAACAGTTCCTCACCGGTGCAGGAAATGCAGACAGGCTTCACCAGCATGCTACTGATCCATTGTGAAATAAACAAAATGTAATTTTACCATAGTTATTTATTTCACTAATTACAAAGTTCAACACTGCAAAAAAATTCAGAAAAGATAATGCTAAAAGATAAGAACCGATTTCAAACTCCGTCCTCTTCCCACCTATTGGCAGCATTGTAGACATATGGGGTGGCAGTTCCATCACATTCCTACCAGTTTTACTTGACTGATTTCAAGCACAGGAAGTTTGGCCATCTCAAAGGAATGGACTCCCATTTCTTGCCTGGTTACTCCCATTTCAAGCTCTCATTACTTTTGGGGGATTTGCAGTGAGCAAATGCCTCATGCCCTATTGTTGAGGTTGCTAATAAGGCCAATCTTAGAGCATGTGTAGATATAGGAATCCCAACCCGTATAGTAACTAGTGAAATGATCCTGCAGTAGGAAGTAGTAAAGAACTCATTAGTGGATTTCTCAACCAGCATGTCAAGAAAAGGAAACTTGTTAGACTACTCACTTCTGGATAGTTCAATCTCTCCTCCGATTCAGAAAGCTGCACTCACGCCTCTAATTATCGACACACTTTCAACTCTTTTGTTGACCTCTAGTTTCACTAAGCTGACACTGCCTTGAGTTTCTCCAAACTCTAGTCTTCTTTATTTCTCAGTGGATCAATAGCATGCTGTGTGCAGTTTTGGGCGCCGCACCTGCGCAAAGATATTTTGGCCTTGGAGGGAGTGCAGAGGAGGTTTACTAGGCTGATACCGGAGTTGAGGGGGTTGAGCTATGAGGAGAGGCTGAATAAACGGCTTGTACTCGTTAGAGTTTAGAAGAATGAGGGGAGATCTCATTGAGACGTATAAGATGATGAATGGGATGGATAGGATAGAGGTGGAAAGACTCTTCCCGCTCAAAAAAGACAGTAGGACTAGGGGGCACAGCCTCAAGATAAAAGGGGGGCGGTTTAGAACGGAGTTGAGGAGGAACTTCTTCACTCAAAGGGTGGTGAATCTCTGGAATTCTCTGCCCGTTGAAGTGGTGGAGGCTGCCTCGCTAAATATTTTTAAGACGCGGGTTGATGGGTTTTTGATAAGAGAGGGGATTAAGGGTTATGGGGAGAGGGCGGGAAAGTGGAACTAAGCAGCGACAGATCAGCCATGATCTTATTGAATGGCGGGGCAGGCTCGAAGGGCTAGATGGCCTACTCCTGCTCCTATTTCTTATGTTCTTATGTTCTTATGCTAGTGAAGCCTGTCTGCATTTCCTGCACCTGTGAGGAACTGTTTCATAAACAGCTCTCAGAAATTATCTGAACCCTAAACTGCCTGGCACAGAACCAGTGAACTTCTGTCACCTTCTCAGCTCCCCAGGACATCTCTGAGCCCTCAGTGCCTGGTGCCTGTTAACAGCTTCTGTGAGCTGCAAACCACACAAAGTCCAAACTGCAATCAAACACTCTCCCAGCAAACATACAGAAAAATTGAAGTCAGAGAAGCTTCTTAAGCTCTGTGATTTCAGGGTTCACTGAAAACTTTTAAATTAATTTAGCTCTAACTCCACCCAAAAAAATCTCTCTGGATTATCTTCTTTGTGAGCACTGTGGACATCACAGGTAGAAATTTTCCACAATTTGTCAGGCTGCCTTAAAAAAATACAACTTGTACCCATAAATTAACAGATATCTATCCAAGAGAAATGTTATATTTATCTGCATGCGTTTGCTTGCCTAAATAGGGTTATTACTAAAGGGGTTAAAATTACTGAGTACAGCACAGTTCACTGGGAAACTGCTGTGAAGGTGTTTCTGTGCAGTTCCCACAGTCGCAGATGATCAACAGGTCCAGGCAGCGGGCGATCGGTGGGGCCGTCTGTCTCGACTGTCTGCCCCTCTACCGCGGCTATGTTCGCAGCCAGGTGTCCCTGGAGAGGGAGCACGCAGTGTCTGCGGGCACAGTCGAGGCCTTCCGTGCCCGTTGGGCACCGCAGGGGCTGAGGTGCCTTATAGACCCCGACAATCACATTTTGATTTGACGTGTCTTAAGTTTCCTTTGTACTTTTTGTTTCTGTTCAGGCTGTTCCCCCTCCTTTTGGGGAGCCGCCCCCTTTTTCTTTGTCCGAATGTAATTTGAGTTTGTTTACTTGGTTTGTCTGGAAAATACCCACAGTTGCAGATGGGCTGCACAAACAAACTGAACAAGAAACAATATAGGAACCCTGACAACCACAAGAAAATAGCCATAACTGCAGCTGTGGAAATTTGGATGATATAGCCATGTAGGTGTTCTTCATTAGTAATTAATTATTGTAATTAGGCAAGCATAAAGTTGCTGTAATTGGTTAAATATTATTGTGGGAAACAAATGAAGTAATCAGAATTATTAGTTGGCATTAAATATTAATTGCCTTGTACAACTTCCATAGAATCATAGAATCTCTACCATGAAGAACGAGGCCATTTGGCCCATTAAGTCTGCACCAACTCTCCGAAACAGCATCTTACCCAGGTCTCTGGCATTGTGACATTAGGTTACATTTCAGCTTCATTTGAAGCAATTTTTAAAAGCGGCATCTGGGCCTTTTGGCTAAGATGCAAATGAGATCAAGCCTTGGAGGAGGAGCTATGCTTACTCCAGTCAGTTTGGACCATGTAGATCAACCACAGGACAGGAGGTGAGAGCCCTGTTTTGTCAGCTTGGATCGGGAATGTCTCAACTTGTTGAGACTCTGAATTGGACTTGATTGGATTGAATTGGAATAAAAACAAATAAATCTGTTTGTGCAGAATCCTCATGTGATGAGACATCTAGATACAAGTGGGTCTTAACCAGGCCAGAGTGAAGCATGGTTTTGTTTGACTGCTCACTGGAGAGTGATGAACTCTGCTGCCAAGGGCTCAGATGAAAACCTCAGTGGGGCAGCAAATTGGAAACTGCTAAATGAGCATCCACACCAAGATGCCTATGAAGGCATATTTAGCCTATGAAGAGAGACTAAATAGATTGGGTCTGTACTTGTTAGAGTTTAGAAGGCTGAGGGGGGATCTTATATAGACATATAAGATAATGAAGGGGATAGATAGGGTAGAGGTAGAGAGATTCTTCCCGCTTAGAAAGGATAGCAGGACTAGAGGGCATAGCCTCAAGATGGGGGAGGGGGGGGGCGCGCAGTTTAGATCAGAGTTGAGGAGGAGAGTGGTGAATCTCTGGAATTCTCTGCCTGTTGAAGTGGTGGAGGCTACCTCGCTGAATATATTTAAGTCACAGGTAGATAGGTTTCTGATAGACAGGGGAATTAAGGGTTATGGGGAGAAAGCGGGAAAGTGGAATTGATCCACTTCAGATCAGCCATGATCTTATTGAATGGCGGGGCAGGCTCGAAGGGCTAGATGGCCTACTCCTGCTCCCATTTCTTATTTTCTTATGTTCTTATGCTGGGTGCACTGACTGAGCTGCCAGTAAGCCTCTGTCACTATAACGGAGCATGGAGGAGCCTGGCTGCAAACAGGCAAAGGACATATCACAGAGCTTGCCCTTTCTGCAGTCCATGCATCATCTTCCTGTCATGATGCAGAACCAGAGGTACTGCCATTTCTGCCCCCATATTGGTTTTCTCCTGACAGCACAGAATGCCAAAAGAAGATTTCATAAAAACTCTAAAGAACAGTTATATGGACTTGAAAAGTTAACTGTTTCTCCTTCCACTGATACTGCCAGGCCTGCCGTGTTTTTCCAGCATCTTCTGTTTTTATTTCAGATTTCCAGCATCTGCAGTATTTTGCTTATATTGTAGAGAGTACAGCATTTTAAATCACAGAGTTTAGATAGAGTAAATAAAGAAGAACTGTTTCCAATGGCCGAAGAGTCCAAGCTTAAATGGCATGGTGCGAGGGATAAGACCTCACCCTATATTTTTTAAATAAAATGTGGCACAGCGGTTAGCACTGCTACCCCCAGCACCAGGGATTTGCGTTTAATTCTGGCCTTGGGTCACTGTGTTTGTGGAGTTTGCACATTTTCCCCATGTCTGTATGAGTTTCCTCCGGGTGGTCTGGTTTCCTCCCACTGTCCAAAGATGTGCGGGTTAGGCCTTTTCTAAGGCAAACCAAATAAACCAAGTCAAATAAACTCAGGGATAAAGTAGAAGGGGCAGCTCCCCAAAAAGAAGGGGGAACAGCCCAAACAGAACAGAAGTACAATGGAAACTTGAAACATCAAATCATTATGTGATTATTGGGGTCTACAATGCACCCCAGCCCCTGCAGTGCCCAATGAGCGTGGAAGGCACGTGCGGGTTAGGTTGATTGGTTATGCTGAATTGATCCTAGTGTCAGGAGGTTAGCAAGGTAATATATGTGGGGTTACAGGAATAGGAATTGACAAGTCTAGTTAGCAGAGAAAATCCTTCTGGGTCTCACCAAAATAAATTCTGAATTCCCAAAAATGAAATAGTTAATTTAAGATTTTCTAACAACTAGACTTTCTGTATTCACCACAAAATGAAAATCACACATGGCTCAAAACTCCTGATTGGAGTCAGTACCCAAGTGTAAATCTGATCAGATAGAAAAGTCACTTAGATTTACTTGCATATGTTAAAAATTATTCCTTTTTCAGAGTTACAAAGCCAATGCAGAGTGGACAGGGCAAGCCTTTCATCCATCTCCTTTCTTGGTCCAAAAACCAGTTCAAATTCAAATTGAATCCAATGCAGGATCGCCACAAAAGAGACATACTGGATTCAAGCTGACAAGAACAGTCATTACACCTGATCTCAATAAAAAAAGGCTAAGCTGTGAAGAGGTTCTGACTTTCAAAGAGGACCCTACAGAACCCTCTCAGGATAGCAATCCTTGCAGAGATCATTGAAGAAAATTTGCATAGTAGCCCTGCTCCTTTTTATGGCCCTGGGTGCCCTATTCTGCCAGTGTTTAAAAGTCCCCAAGCATCTCCCTACCTTAGCAAATGAGTGTATGAATCAATGGGTGGAGTGAGTGGGGGTAATTAGATGAGTGGTTTGGGAGCTAGTCAGGTCATGTCGGAGATGCGACGGGAATCATGGGGGTAGTTGAGTGTTGGGCTGTTAAATCCGAAACGTGAAATTGGTTGAAGTAAAAATTCTTATAATAGTTTCATAGTTTATTTCATGCAAATTAGGAGGCGTGTCAGAATTATAAGAAGTTTTGTTTTTAATGTGGAAAATATGCAGAGTCCCTTAATATTATCAGGGAGGGAGAGTTGTGTTCCAGTCTGACCTACTCGGAAGTACAGGATAAAAAACCTGACTGGGAAAGTGAGTCGCAATGTTCAACAGCATGTGGCACATTCTCCAAAAATAACGACCATGCAACGGGGTGTAAGCGACCAAACAACACTTGGAAAGAGAAACATCCCGTGACAGCGCTGGCAAAACTTAACAGCGGAGCCAAGTGTGGCATTTGAGCAGGCTTGCGGTTATGGAGGGTGCAGAATGGGGTGATGCTCCCTCTGGGGAGGATTTCCTTTTGTACACCATCGAGGAGGAAAGGTCGAGCCTGAACTCCGAAAGCAATCCCCAGGAGCTAGGGCAACCAGGAAGCGACCCTGACAGCGAGTTCCTGGATCAACCGCTGACAGGAGTCAGTCACCCAGACATGGTACCGAACTCAAACGGTAATACATGGACGTTTTTACGCATTTTTCTTTAAAGTCTGTTTATTAATTTCTTTGCTAATAACTAATAGGGTGTGCGTGTTTATTTAAAAAATAAACTTCGTGGAATCCAATCCTCACAAAAAATCTAACGTTGTTATTTTAGCACAGTTGTGTATTTTAGGAATGATAGAGTACAATACAACGCAGGCCACGAATAACTGCAATTCTGTGCTCTGATTGAAGACATTAATGTAAGTAGAATCAGTTGAAGATTTAAACCACCCCGCCCCCCACCACAGCCTCCACCTGACCACCATTCATTCGCAAACTTTAACCTGAATCTCGGCACCTTGGTATTTAACTGGTTTCCTCCGATTTGGAGCCGTTGAAATGCCTTCTTGGAAATTTTTCACTTTACAACAATTGACTTTTTTGCTTTGAATTGCTCAGAAGCGGGGGGTGGGGATGCTATTGCTCACAAAGCGCCTTCCCCTTCTAAAACTATGATTACTGTTAATTTTTCTAATTAGTTCAATCATTTTTACATGGAATTGAAATACGACCATTGGGGTTTTGTTTGTCTTTTTGTTTTTGTCACTTTTCCTTGAAAATGGGCCTGTTCCAATCTGATATTTTGCCCTGGTGTCCAATGACTCCCTGATAGTGTTGAATGGGAGCCCTCAAATTTGATTCTTTCCCTATGTCAGCACAGTAGTTTAAAAATCTAACGCCTGAAAAGATGGTTAAGACTTTCATCTCACTTATGTTGACCTTGGAATTTTCAACAGTTTTTTTCTTTTTTTTGGAGTAAGAAAATATTCATTTTCTTCCTTTACTTTGAGGAAATAATCACACAATTGTCATTATTTTGTGCTCATCAGTTTTAATATTTGCATGTGTTATAGTACACCTGTACTTTATGGAATTTATTTTAAGTTTATTTATTAGTGTTGCAAGTAGGCTTACATTAAAACTGCAATGAAGTTACTGTGAAGATCCCCTTTTCACCACACCCTGGCAACTGCAGTGTAATTGGTACTTCCGCCAGCATTTGGGAACATAGGAGTAGGCTATTCAATATGATAATGGCTAATGATCTACTTCAGTGCTTTTTTTCACGCTATCTCCATAGCCCTTTGTCATTGATATTTAGAAGTCTGTAAATCTTTGCTCTAAAAATACTCTGACTCAGAATTCCAAAGATTTTCAACCCTCGGAGTAAAAAAATTCTCTCCATTTTGGACTGAAGTGGCTTTGCCTTTATTTTGAAATTGTGTTCTGGTTCTAGATTTTCCAACCAGGGAAACATCTTACCTGAAACTACCCTGTATTTTGTAGGTTTTGATGAGAGGTAACCTAATTCTTTAAAACTCTAGATATACAGGGTAATTGGTAAAATTAAATATCTTGCTACCTTTTATCAGAGTCACCAGATGCAACTATTGTAAAAACACAAGTCTCTCTTCACAAGATCCTCTAAATATAGTGGCAAGAATCGTGGTCCAACTGCAGCATCCTCTCCCAAGCCAAAATGCTTGGGATCAAGCTACTATTCACTCAAAATCAGCTCTGCTGGGAAGAGCATGCCATTTTGTATGCTTGATAATGGGTCCTGAAGCAACAGCTCTATTTGTAACTTGGCCATGGAAGGAGAACTATGTAAATCCTTCAGGGGCATTCCATGAAGAGGCCAACCACTGGAGTCCCTGGCTTGTAACCAATCAAAATAGAGAAGGTTCATCTGGGAAGGCACCAAGAGATTTCATCTGGGACATTCAAAGATAAAGTCAAGGCTTTGGAGAGAATGCACAAACCTCCAAACAGCTCACCTACCTGACCTTCCAGGCACCACCTGATCTACATATGGCAGAGTCTGCCACCTCAGAACTCACCAAGTGGAATTTGGAAGCAAGCCATCCTCAATCCCAAAGGGCTGCCTAAGAAAGAGAAGAATGGGAAAAGATCTAAACAGAAAATGTCTGTTAGCAATGGAACTAGAATGTATTTTAGTTCTCTCATTTGTACATGTTTGTAGGTAAAGGATGCATATTATTTGTCACTAACAAATATAGTGAGTGGTGTACTTCTGGCTGGAAATATATGTACACTTTCTGCAGCGAAAACAGCAGGCTGGAACGACATTGACAAGTCTGGCATTTTTTTATTCATATGTGGGACATGGGCATTGCTGGCCGGCTAGCATTTTTTTTATTGCCCATCCCTAGTTGCCCTTGAGAAGGTGGTGGTGAGCTGCCTTCTTGAATCGCTACAGTCCATGTTCTGTGGGTTGACCCACAATGCTGTTAGGGAGGGAATTCCAGGATTTTGACCTGGCAACTGCAAAGGATCGGTGATATATTTCAAGTCAAGATGGTGACTGGCTTGGAGGGGAACTTGCAGGTGGTGGTGTTCCCATTCATCTGATATCCTTCTAGATGGAAGTAGTTATGAGTTAGGAAGGTGCTGTCTAAGGATCTTTGGTGAATTGCTGTAGTGAATCTTGTAGATAGTACACATTGCTGCTACTGAGCGTCTGCTGTGAAGGGATTAAATGTTTGTTTGTAGATGTGGTGCAAATCAAGCAGCCTGCTTTATCCTGAATGGTGTCGAGCTTTTTGACTGTTACTGAAGTTGCATCCTTCCAGGCAAGTGAAGAGTATTCCATCACACTCCTGACTTGTGCCTTGTAGATGGTGGATAGGCTTTGAAATAAAGATGGATTAGGATTTTACATGATTAAAAGAATTTTAGCATTCCACTGCAAATTGGGGATCTGTGCTCAAAAAAAACAAGGGGCATAGGGTGCTTGTTGCCCAGTCATTTTTGTCCTCATCACTTGCAAAATGTAACCCATCTTTTGTCTTTCAGGTGCTGCTGGGTCTACTGTATGTGTTCTGATTTGATTTTGAGTCATTCTACAGCTTTCCTTTTTGAATATTTATTATTAGGATATCAATTATAAACTATTTGAAGTTCTGTCATTTTCTTGCACACTTTGTACTCCATTCACAAGGGTGACTGGCAAAAACTTTAATAGAATGTGTATATATAGGCTCACTCTAGCATCATGCTGTTTATTAAGAAAACAATGACAGGAGGAAAGACTATTATGTTTATAGTAGCTCTGCTCTGTTTGAATGGAGTATCTCCTAGGGTGTACAGTGCTTGGCACTGCTGCTATGCAGGGACCCAGGTTCAATTCTGGCACTGGGTGACTCTGTGGAATTTGCACATTCTCCCAGTGTCAGCGTAGGTTTCCTCCAGGTGCTCTAGTTTCCTCCCACAGTCCAACGATGTGCAGGGTAGATGGATTGCCCATGGTAAATTGTTTTTTAGTATCCCAGGATGTCAAGGTTTGATGGATTAGTCATGGTAAATGTGTGGGTTTGCAGGGCAGAGGGCCTGCCTGGGTAAGATGCGCCATCAGAGTTGGTGCAGACTCAATGGACCAAATAGCTTCTTCTTCACTGTAGGGATTCTGTGATTCTAGGAAAGAGCTAGAGAACGATAGAGCATGCAAAAAATTTTGAACAAGAAGATTCGGAGCAAAAAATGTTTAGAAGGAAGCAAATGAGAGAGAATGGGGTGGGGGGAATTTAATCCCCTGATGCCACTTGAAGTGAGAACATAGATTGCTCAGGGGTGGGTAACACCAAGGACTATAAGCTGTAACACAAATATCACAAACCTGGCTGCCTGCAGGTGAAAATCTGAGTCTTGGGATTTGCTCAATGTTAGCAACATTATTATAAAGCATATTGTACTTATGTAGGAAAGCAATGCTGCACTTCTAGTGCAATAATTCTTGTTCAGATGGAGGATTTTTTTGTTAACAAGAATTTTGATATTTTAAGCTATATGTGCTCTTGCTTCGAGGATGCCACTCAGATTCAGATTGCTGCCAGAATCTTTACTATGCCCAGTTAAGGAGTAATAAGAGACAAAGAAAATACTTAAAAATTTAAAAGCTGATAATAGTGAACCAAATTTTCTAAAATATAAGAAATACTACACAACACCAAACTTGCTAGGTACTTGAACAAGTACACTATAGGGGCAATTTTCTAATGTATACTCTTTTCAGAATTCTCTGAATCAAGGAATTTCTTGCTTGGGTAAACAAAATCCAAATACAGTAAAGGGCTGTTATAAACAGATTATAACATTATATATGTCGCTCTATTCTCTGTCTGGCAGTTTTATTAGAATTTATGTGGACCTAAATCCAAGTTTACAAAATAAAAAGCACTGCTGAAATCCTCTAAATGTTTACTTTTCCCTGCCCTCACTCCTTTGTCATTCTCGCACTCGTTCTCTAACCCCCTCTTTACTCTTTTACCAATGACAAATTGAGAATTAGCATCCAGAAACGTTAGTGGTGAAAGGGTTAAAGTAAAAGGGGTGATGTAATTGCTGGTGAATGATGTTTGAATTTGCTTAGTAGACAGGAAATATTTGTTCTGCAGAAATGGAGTTCATCATTCTAATTTCAAGTTAATCATCTGTATCCGTTGGGATAAGAAGCCAAAGTGCTCACCATCTAAGGGAGGGATGTATATCCTCTTCCTGTAGTCAGCAAATTCTGAAAACGTTGTTCTGACTGTTGAAAACTGAATTAATGCAGGTTTTGAACTTTGCCTTTTCATTGAACGACATAACAGATAACAGTGAAGCAGAAGCAAACATTTAGTTTGGTCAATAATGGTTCAAAAAGATCCAGATTTTTGATATTTTAAAAGCCTCAATTCAGTGCCTTAAAATCGCTAAACAATTCTGGAATCAAACATATGGTAGAACACTTGTTCTTGAATGTTCAGTCCACTACTAGATTTCCTGACATTCATGTTATAAACTGTTCTGCTACTAGATCTTTTTAATATCCCAGGTAGCGTGTTGTGTACTTCCTGGCTGAAGTTCTAATAGAAACATTGTAATTAAATTGCCAAGGCATACAAACACACTTTCCTTCTCCCTTCCCCCTCAAGTTGTATTTGATTTGAACTGATGCCCAATGACAACTTAGCCATTCACTATAGTTATATGTAGGGCAAAGTAATGAAAAACCTGATGGTTGACATTCCTGTGGTTACTATGCAGCAATGCTAGTTATTCATGAAAATCCTCCCAGTCAGCTACTTTTTGACAGTGTTTGAAAAAAGCACTGGCTCACCTCATTGGAATAGTGCAATGTTTTGCGCTATTAAAATAAAATAGTTAATAACTTTACAGTGTCAAGTTTAAAAAAAAAAGCACCAATTGTTTTGTATCTAAACCACCCTACGTAAAGTTGTAAGTACATAACGGAGCTGAAAATCCAAACTAACAATCTGAAATAAGAGGCAGAATAGGCTAATTGGTGGTCGAGCTGGCTCCACCAATCCATAAGATTAGAGCTGATTTTCAGCCTCAACTTTACCATCCCTGCCGTATCCCGTGATTCCTTTAGAACCTGGAGGTCCACTAAACTTGTTTTGAATTCCTCATAATTTCAGTCATAAATGGCTGACCCCTTAAACCAAAACTGAGACCTCTAGCTCTAGACTCCCCAAACCAAGAAAACATCCTCCCAGTATTTACCCTGCCAAGCCTCTTAACAGTTTTGATTTTCTATCAGGTCATGTGATTCTCCTTAACGCTTGGGACTTTGAGTCGGATCTGTTCAAACTCTCCTCGTAGGACAATTCTCTCATCCCAGAAATCAATCTAGTGAACATTTATTTCAGTCTCTTTAAGGCATATGTCCTTCCTTAGATAAGGAGATCAAAACAATGTATTGTATTGCAGATGTAGTCTCCCCGAGGCTCTACATGATTGTAATATGATTTCCTTACTCTTATGCCCCAATCCCAAAGGCTATTGTACCTTTCCTTGCTGTGTTTGCCTGGTAATTTAATGTGATTCATATGCAAGTACACTCAAGAGTCTCTGAATACTAATTTCTCCGTCTCACAATTTAAAACACACTCTGCTTTTTTTTAAAATTTTGTTTTCTACAGGACACCATTCTAAAATCTAGGGAATTCTGGAAGATCAAAACCAATACATCCATTATCCTTGCAATTAATACTTTAAATTCCTAGGATGCAAACCACTGATAATTGTTAGTCCCATTTAGTTTCTCCTATACTATTTCTTTACTTGTATGAATTTCTTTGTCATTCTCTCTAGACCCTTAGTAGCCCATTATTTCCAGAATGTTGTTTTTGTCGTCTTTTGTGAAGTTTATACAAAGTATTTGTTTAATGTCCCTGTCACTTTATTCCTCTCCTGTCTCTGCCAATGATTACAATGGCCCGAATTCTCAAAGAAACACAAAGCGACCCTGTGAAAGTCCTGGCCTGGGGACCAATATGGGAATTGCCAGGAAACTTTAAACTTCCAATGGCAATTCCCTTCTGTGTTAATAATTACGCAGAGAATGTTAGGCAAATTAAACCTGGCCTAACATCTTGTTAAGTCCACAACAACACATGACTATCTCCCATCCTGATCTGACCTGACCACCCACTCACCCATTCAAAGACTGGACCTCTAAATACTTAACAGAATGTGGTATCTGGTGCTACTAAAATGGGGTGTGTCTTGTTGTCCTGACTCAACTCATCTCACTTGAATTAGATGAGGATGTTACCCTCTGTATTTCTTCTTCATCTGGGATCAAGAGATCCTGGAAGAAATGGGCAGCAGAATTGAGTCAGACAAATTTTTTACATGTTGGAAGATTCGGGCCAATAGAAGTCCTTTGCTTGTTGCTCTCATTCTTTTTTTACTTTCATGATAATTTTCTTGGTCGTCTTTGGCTGAGTTCTAAAATCATTCAAATTTTCATACTTATTGTCTCATCCTTTAGTCTCATGCTATCTTTAACACTCTCATCAGACGCTTTTGGACTACTTTGCCTCCTTTTTTTATTTCTTAACATATATTTGTATATTTATTGCAAATTATGAATTAATTCCTAAATTGCCATTGCTTCTCTACCATAATATCTTTAAATATAATCTCCAATTTTATCTTGTCAACTTGTTTCTTGTACCTATGTAATTTGCTTTGATCAGATTTAAGGCCTCAGTTTCAGATATAAATCTCCCTGCTCAAAGTCTGGGAAGTTCCTTGGCACCATTAAGAGGTTTCAGGCCATCACAGAGCTGTCTCAGATGCCCACTTAAATGAGGCTAGAAATACCTGCCAAAGTAATAAGTCTAATGGAAGTTGTTGGGACATGATCTATTTGGTCACTTGGACACCACTTCTGCATTCAGTGGGCCAAGATGTTTTGGTTTCAATTAACTCATCAACTAAGGTTTTCCCTGCCATATTCTTCAGTGGGACATTAGACCTTCTGAACTGGAAGTCATTTTTTTCATCTTTAAGATGCAGAAGATTATTTTACTGATTCTCCAATCGGCCATTTTCAGTGAGGAACTATGAAAAGAGCATTAATTGGGACTTGGTTCTTTTGAATGCAGTAAACACAACCCCAGACCTGGAACTTTGTGGGTGTTTTTTTTTGACAACATCTTGATTAGTTATAATATTAATTAAATAATTACATTTTAAAAAATGTACATAAGTGTCAGATACCAACCACTAAATAATTAAAATTGCAAACTATTTAAATGATCATTTCTTCCTGTTTCTGTGCAATGTCAAACAATTGCAAATTCCATATTATTTCTTCCAGGGAAAACATCCTTCCATTCATCAAAATCCTCAGGCTACTGGACTGACTTGACACACAACTTAGTGGAATGCGATGTAGACTCAACAGCAGGAAAGCAAGGAGGCCCAGGTGAATACCAAATACCTAAGAATAATTATATTTTCTCAGTCTGGAGTGGACCACTAGTGTAAGACTATCAGGGGACAGAAAATGGATGGGACCTAGAAACACTGGTTCTCTTCCCTGCAGATAACCAGGAATCATCACTGCTGAGGATGGGAACAGATGGAAGAACTATTAATGACTTTATGCATGAAATGGAGTTGAGATTATTTCATCCATTAAATTCCTTGCAGCTTTTTTCACCTTGCCATAATCATTGACACAGACAAGATACTGATGTCCAGGTCAGTGGATTGGAGGAAGTGGTGTCCTCGAGTGTGTTCCAGGATGTCATCCAGTCCTGAATGAGGAATGTTGCACAGTTTAAGTTGGCCCTTTTGACCAAGGAGTGAATTCCAGTGGGCTTTCAAATGTTTTGATCTGTTTGGCTTTCTTTCCACTGTGACAACTGCCTCGCCCATCGAATGCTAAAGTTGGCACGGTTAGCCACTTCCTTCATATTAATGACCTCCTCTAGGATAGACCAGCACACCAGGGTCTGAGTCCACCTGTGAGGCATGAATCCTGCTTTGCTAGAGTTATGAAAGCAGAGTAGGATTAAAAGGTTTTGGCCCCATCTGTGTGGAAATGATTCAACCTTTTGTGAAATAACTGGATGGATTAGGTTGGGTTGCAATAGATTAATGATAAAATAATTCCAATCAAGCTGTAAAATTAAAAGAAAAAGCAATTTGAAAGAGAAAATTCTGAAAATATGCAAGTTAAATCAATTGAATGAGTTGGGCTCAGAGGAGCCCACCAGCAACACACAAGCAAGGAATTTGGATGCATATTTTCCATTCGATAAGTTGAATGGAAAATTTGAGGGCTCAGCTGATTGCCTGACATCAGCAGAAAGCATCATCCGCCAGCAGTTCAAATTAGCCACAGGGACAATTTTAAAATGTCGGATGGTTTGATGTGGGATGTTTTGTTAGATTGTGAAAAACTGCATAAAGCAAAGGTGCTTTACTGTTAACTTTGAAGAAAGTTGAGAAACCTAGATATCTCTGACGAAAATTTTCTGTCTCAAAATGAAACCGATTTGTAGTTTATTATTATAATTATTGGCTATTTCTCATAAGCAATTCTCTTCCAAAGATAGTTGATGAGACTGATTTGGGATCTGCAGACTTTATACCACATTGGGTATTTGTTAACATATGACTGGATATTAAGGGCCAAAGCTGCCATCTCCTGATCCTCACCTCGTCATGAAGCCCCGCCAGGCCCTCTACATGTTGGAAATCCGAGATGAGTACAGGTCTACAACAAGCTCAAACCACTGAGAATCATAGAATCCCTACAGTGCAGAAGGCAGCCATTGAGTCTGCACCAACCACAATCCCACCTAGGCCCTATTCTCATAACCTCCTGTTCATCTCCTGACATAAGGGCCAATTTATCATGGCCAATTAACCTAATTTGCACATCTTTGGACCTCCAAATAATAATCCACAAGGTCAGAGATGATTGTACAGTAGTTAGCATTGCTGTCTCAAAGCACCAGGGACCCAGATTCAATTCTGGTCTCAGGTCACTGTCTGTGAGGAGTCTGTACTTTCTCCCCATATCTGCATGGGTTTCCTCCATGTGCTTGGGTTTCCTCCCATGGTCCAAAAGATGTGCTGGTTAGGTGCATTGGCCATGCTAAATTCTCCCTCAGTGTACCCAAACAGGTGCCAGAATGTGGCAACTAGGAAATTTTCACAGTAACTTCATTGCAGCGTTAATGTAAGTCTACTTGTAACTCTAATTTAAAAAAATATTAAAGATGTGTGGGTTAGGTGGATTTGCCATGCTAAATTGTCCCTTCATGTCCAAAATATGTAGTTTAGTGGGATCGGGGGTAGGGTCTGGGTAAGATAGAAAGAGGAGTTGGTGCGGACCTGATGGGTCAAATGGCCTCTTCCTGCACTGTAGAGATTCTGTAAGTTCAGGCCATGGAATGGTCTTTTTACTGAAATTCTGCTCCAGTCACAATTTGCCAGTCACTGACAGGCTTGAAGGCTTAAAAAGAAAGATACTGGTATATGACATCTTTTAGTTGGGGAAACCTTTGCACACCATCTACCATGCATGTCTTGTCAAAATGAAAACTTAACCAATGGCAAGGAAGTCGAGCTGATCACAAGTTTTTTTTTGTTCTGCTGCAACCTTTGTCAGATCAGCCTTTGAGATATTCCAGCTGTGCGACTCCCTCTGCCTGTTCTGCCATTGAAAATTTGTTTGCCACAGCCCATCTGCTGAGCATTTCCAGGATTCTAAACAGGCCTTTACAATAACCAAAGTGACCCAGGACATAAGGAATCCCACTGAACTTCACCAATGTCTAGTTTGATGCTGGGTGATCCATCCAGTTTCATTTTAGTAGTCTTTGTAATACTTTGATACAATTGAGTAGCTTGCTACGTCACTTCAGAGGATATTTAAAGAGTCAATCACATTGCTAAGACTCTAGAATCGCATGTAGGGCAGATCCAGCAAGGGCAGTAGATTTCTTTCCCTAAAAATCATTAGTGAGCCAGTTGGGATCAACAGTGGTTTCGTGGCTGCTATTATTAGATTAGCTTTTTAATTCCAGATTTATTAACTGAAATAACACCAGCTATAGTGGGATTTGAATCTGTGTCCACAGGGCAATAGCCTGGGCTTTTGGATTACTGTATGTTCTCACTGTCTGTGCTTTATATGCTCTGTCTGAGGCCAGAACTCTCCATTCACCTGACGAAGGGGCTAACCCGAAAGCTTGCGAGTATATTATCAAATAAATAGGTTGGACTAAAACCTGGTGTTGTCAGACTTTTTGCTGTGTTTACACCAGTCCAACGCCGGCATACCCACATCATGTTCTCACTATGCCACTGCCTCTTCACATAATTAACTTTATCAAATGTAATCACAATGGTGACATTTAATAACATTCCATTTTCTTTTAGGACTAGATCAGTCACAGCTGTTATTCAGATCTTTTTAAAAAAAACATTAAAGTGCATTGAACAAGGTGCAAATTTTGTGGGGGGGTTTCTAACAATGTGAGAGTGGAAAAGAGAGTTCCTGCCAAGTTGATTGATTTCACAGACTGTTGACTGTGGGTGGGGGTTAGTGTCCTGAGAGCACAACCCTGGGGGGCATAACCCTTGGAAGAGGAAAATACGGAGGGCAAAGCCCTGTAAAGTTGTAGATAGCTTGCAATGAATCCCATTCTTATTGGAAGGAAGTTTTTTGTTATTAGTTAAAGGATGCTGTGTTAACTGTCAGTTCTGTGTTTATGTTATAGCTTGCTGATTTACAGATGTTGTGAATTGTTTGCAATCTTGAAAGGCTAGTTGTGGATAACTCGCAATGCACACTAGCTGTTTATTGTGCTATTGTATTAAAGGTGGCATGTTTATTGTTGATAGTTATTTTTATAATTTATTGTGAGATTGTATTCTGGTTTGTAATTTGAAAGTGTAATGTATTTTTATTTGTGAATTGTTTAAATAAGAGTGGGTGGGGGTGAGTGGTGAAGTAGTTAATAACAAACAGCAATTTTGTTACAATCCCCATAGAGACCAACAACTTAAATAAAAATGAATTTCCCTGTGAACAACGCAAGATTTTGTGTTTTAAGACTTTTACCTTAAACTCAAATCAGCATTACTTAGTAGACAATGAATACACTAAATTACGGAGAAGTTATCCTTCACTACATTCACAATACAACCAAAAGCCCCATGCCATGGTTTTGCAAAGCACTCTCCAGAGAAATTAGTCTTGTGCTTAAGGCTTCAGTCAACTCCTGACTCTAACAATATCTCTTCCTGTCCTAGCAGGGTGAACCTTCCAGTGAGCTTTTTAAACAAAGTCCCTTCACTCAGTCTTCTAAGCATTAGAAAGTAGCAAGGCACCCTTTGGTGACTCCTTGATCTTCAACTCTCCATATGCCTTTTTTTTCCAACTGGGAATCCATCCTCATCTGCATTATGGTAATTAATCAAGAAATAGTCCCTTTTTCTTCTGCATGGCATAGAAGAATCTACTGTGGGTCTTCTTCCCAAATCTCTGACTGAGTCTGTGAGGTAGTACATCTTTGGACCAGTTGCTTTCTCCTTTTTGTCTCAGGATTTAATCATGCACCTTACTCCAATCAAAACTCATTGAAATTTTCTGTCTCCATGACTGAATTCAGCTATGAAGAGAGGCTGGTTCGGCTGGGGTTGTTTTCAAGGAGAGAAGGCTAAGGAGGGATCTGACTCAGGTTACAAAATTATGAGGAACATGGGGTAGAAAGGAAGAAATATTTCCCCTTTTGTAGGGGGGGGGGTGTCAATAACTAAGGAGTGTAGATTTAAAGAGGATTTGAACAAAAACCTTCACCCAGAGGGTGGTGGGAATCTGGAACTCACTGCCTAAGAAGCTGGGAGAGGCCCAAGACTCGCAGCATTTAGATGAGCACTTGAAATGTCACAGCATAAAGGTTACAGACCAAGTGCTGGGAAAATGGGATTAGAATAGATAAACACTTGACCAGCACAGACATGATGTGCCAAATGACCTTTCTGAACTGTAAAACACTGACGAGAGTCCCATGGGTTTGTCACCTAGCAGATATTGTAGGAGGACACAACCCATCTCCAAAGTGTTCCATTTTACCTTGAATTAAAGGAAACAGATCAATACATAACTGTCCATAAAATTCAAGTTGGCAATAATGTCAGGATTTCCACACTAATCTGCATTTGCACTTGTTCCTGAAGTTTCAGTCAGATGATTGAGGGGTAATGATGGTGAATTGTGACAGTTTGCCATCACTAGTTCTGCAAGTTCTGGGCTAATATGTTTAGAAGGATTGTACCATCTCCTGATATTCTTTCTAATTCAATGCATTCTAGTACAGGGTCCATTGGAAGAAAATAAGCATCTTTTATGCTTCCTGAAGAGCTATTACATGATCCAATAAGTGTGGGAAACTGGGAAACGGGTGAGGATGGTTCACAATGTATATAGTAACAACTACATTGTGTGTATGCTTAGTATAACATATCTGAACCAATATGACATGGAGAAGTTATGCACTGTATTTCCACAATACTCTACCATAGTGTAGAATGTAAGTACACAATATGCAGAGACTTGCACTTAATTCTTCTGTCAAGTTACTTGATAATGAATAGGAAAATGCATTCTCAAAAGCTACTGCTTCAAATTTGTCTCACAAAACTGCACCTGAATTAACCATCAAAAAGCCCACCAATTTCTTTTAACATGCACTACAAGTTTCTTCTGCCACTTTACATTAAATTGAAGGGTTGTTGCCTTTCCTATTCCCTGCTAAACCCACACCAAATAATTTCTGCCATTACAACAGTTAGACAAGAGCTGCTGCAAGCTATCTTTGAGGCAAATACCACCACATGAGAAAATATCTAGGGAAATCAGTGCTTGAACAGTGATTAGCACTGCTGCTTCAGTGCCAGGGACCTGGGTTCAGTTCCAGCTAGGGCCACTATCTGTGTGAAGTTCGCATGTTCTCCCTATGTCTGCATGGGTTTCCTCTGGGTGCTCCGGTTTCCTCCCATAGCCAAAGATATGTGGGTTAGGTGCATTGGACATACTAAATTGCCCCTTAGTGTCCTGGGCTGCATAGGTTAGAGGGATTAGTGGGATAAATATGTGGGATTACAGGGATAGGGCCTAGGTGAGATTGTTGTTGGTTCAGACTTGATGGGCTGAATGACCTCTTTCTTCTTCACTGTAGGGTTTCTATCATTCATTCTAATTGTCCATTTCTAGCTTCCCTTGAGAAGGCAGTAATGGTCTTTCTATTTGTACAACTGCAGTCCATCAAGTGAAGGTAATCCCACAGTGCTATTAGATAGGGAGTTTCAGATGAAGTGATGATGATGGAATATACGGCACTAGCTATCTAGATTGGGATGCTGTGACTTGGAGGGATCTTGTGCACAATGATATTCCCATGCACCTCCTACATTTGCCCTTCTATGTAGGGGGGCACTTAAGATTATGGCTGATCTGCAGGTGTTAAATTCCATATTCCCCACCTACCCCTGATAACTTTTGATTCCTTGCCTAATCAACCTCTATCATAATAATATTCAGTGACTCTGCTTCCACCGCCTTCTGAGGCAGAGAATTCCAAAGTCACAACTTTGAGGGAAAAAAAACGCTTCATTTCTGTCTTTAAGGGTGACCCCTCATTTTTAAAACAGTGCCCCCTAGTTCCGGATTCTCCCCCATTTTGTATGTGCTCGCTCTAGAAAGAGCTATCCAATTTGTCTCACTCCCTTACTCTTTCCCTGTAGCTGTCCAAATCTTTCCTTTCTAATTTATATCTAAGAATACATAATGAGACTTGGCTAAGAGCCCAGAAATCTATTTAGCCTACTGACAGTGCAAGTCTTCTGAAAATGTATTTCTAAGCCTATCCATCTGCTGAGCTTCAAGTAACATTTGGATTCATTGTCACGAGTTGCATACTTTGCTTGATCTTGGCTTGGTCACATTTTCCGTTGAATGACAGCAAAAACACTCAAATGGGGGAGGGAAAAAGAAGGAAGGCAAAAGCAGTCTTTCCATGATTGCAGCAGCTATTACTGCATCATGGAGTAACATGAAGACTGCAGTGAGCTACTTTTTTCTTTTGAGGTGCATGTGTACTGCAGGAAAAAAAGACAGGGAAATTAAAATGTGGTTCATGAAAGCATACAAAGCCAAAAATTCCTTTTGCAGGGCTGTGGTGCTGTGATATTCCTGATCCTACTGGAGAACAGGAGAAGGTCATACATCAGCATGTTAGTTTTAGCAGGAAACAATTAGTAGGAACTGACAGTGCAGATAAGAATTCCTAAAGTAAAATGGCAGTGGCTGGTAAATTAAATACAAACTATTTGTGTACATATAAGAGCAAAGTGCAGTAACTTTGTGGGTATTAATACTTGCCTTTTGTTTCTGTGATAGATATTTTACTGAAACTGATAATGAAGCAACAAACAACAGGGCTTCCTGACGTTCAGCTACAGGACAAGCTGAGAGGAAAGCTGCGCATTCTAGAGAATGACTGTGGAGAGGTCATAGCCCTCTTTAATGTAAGTGATAATATAGAAGACTTCCCTCTTTGCTGCATATCAGGCCAATTATCATTTCATCAGTCTACTCTCAGCCATCAGCATGAAAAGGGTCAGCAATAATGCCATCAAGCAGTACTTACTTAGCAATAACCTGCTCACTGCACAGTTTGGGTTCTGCCAAGGTCACTTTTATCTCAATTACACCTTTGGTTCAAGTATGTATCAAAGACCTGAACTCCACAGGTGAGATGAAAGTTTGACATTGAGAGTTTTTGACTGAATATGGCACCAAGAAGCCCTAGCATAGCTGGAATCAATGGAAATCGTGGCAGGGGGGGGGGGGGGGGAAGCACTGTACTAGCTGGAGTTGGTTATGGTTGTTAAGAGGCCAATCCTTTCAGTTCCAGGACATCACTGATGGAGTTCCTCAGGATAGTGGCCTGAGCACAATTATCTTCAAATGCTTCATCAGTGACCTTCCTTCCATCGTAATGTCAAAAGTGGGATGTTTGCTAATGAATGCATGGCGCTCTGCACTATTCACACTCCTCTAAAACCAAACCCATGCCTAAACTATCAACATCCTGGGATACCACTGACCAAAAACTCTATTAGACTAGCCACATAAATACTGTTACTACCAGAGCAGGAGAGAGTACAGGAATCCTACAATCACTAACTCCCCAAAACCCCTCCACTATCTACCAGGCACAAGCCAGGAGTGGAAAATGAATAGGGAATGGGAAATGCATGTAGTTGAACATCTGTCCCCTTGATGTGACCCTGAAATTTACTGAGGGACCCCAACTGGGCATACCTGAACATGTACCAGCCCTTGGCACAGGCCCAGCACTCTTAGTGAAAGAAGTGGCTGTTCCTGATTCTCCTCTTTCAACTTTCAAAGTATCCTTCCCAGGATTCCTCGACTCAGATTATTCAAAAAGCTGCTGTTGGGACTTGTATGGAGATCCCCTGAGGACTGGTATGCCTGAAATAGGGATCAGGAACAACTGAAGAATGAAAGTAAGTTGCAAGTACGAACTACTTCCTTACTTTCCCTTGAGTTTCCAGAGGATCCTTGGGCTTTGGCTTTCCAGCTGCTATTCTGTTTATCTAAATTAATTGCCCTCAGCCCTTGTACAATCCTTAATCAAAAAGCAGAAAATTGTATTTCAGACTTCCAGTATCCAAAGAGAAAACGCTGCAAATGCTCAGCAGGTTAGGCAGCATCTCCAGAAAGAAAAACAGGAGCGATCATTTCAAGTTTGACCTTCAAGTCTGTTTTATTCCTTATACCACCTTGCTTTTTTCCAGTTATTTTTAGCTAAGCAGCCACAGCTGCTCTACCCTCTCACCTACACACTAGTTTCTCACTATACTGCTGTTTTTGTTTTATCTATTTGGACAATGCAATCTGCTATATTAGCACTTCTGACATGTTATCCTTTTATCTTGGCTAAGGATTCTGCGCATGTCCAGCATGGTTGACTGGGCCCTCCACTGTTTCTGATCTATTTCATGCTCTTCTACTTTGATCCCTTCCTCCGCCCTCCCAAAACCATGGTAAGGTTCTGCATGTCTTTGCCTTCCATGCTACTGATCTTTGTATTAAATGGATCAGTAACCCCAACTCCAGCTTGATGCCACCATTGCAAACAACATCTTTCCCCGCACATCTTTCAGCATTCGAAGGCCCCATTTCCTCTGCAACACCCTGGTCTGCTCTTCAGTCACCTACAATAACCCCCCCCCCTTTCCTATAGTACAGTTCCTGTTGCTTGTCATTTTAATTCTCCATCTTTTTCTGTTATTGGGCAAATGCTAGAATGTGTTAATTAAGAGGAGGTAGCATGGCATATGGGAATCATAATACAATTGGGCAGAATCAGCATAGTTTTGTGAAAGGGCAATTGTGTTGGACAATTTGACTTTGAGGATGTAACAAATGAGGCGGATAAAGTAGAATGACTAGATGGAGTGTATTTGGATTTCCAAATGATGAGCTCATTGTATTAGGGTGATTTTTTTTTGTGTTGGATGGTTTATTTTTTCATGACTGGTTAGTTGCTTCAATCATTTTGAAACTTTTCTATCTGGGGGCTCCTGATAAATGTTGACAGGTTCCTAAAGACAATTGACATATTTTGTGAACTATGGTTACAACTCTTTGCTCTTGCTTTTGAATTAAAATATTAGTTGCCCAAAGGAAATATTGATGTAAAGTATTTGTATTAGTTAGCAGCATGTGTTTGAGTCAAGTATTGTAAATACTGTATGTGCTTTCCATTTGAAAGAAAACAAAGCTATTATATTGCCGAATTGCACTGGTTTCTGGAAGACTTTACATCTATGATTATGTAAGTAAGTTTCAGTGGAACCTTAAAGCATGATTTCAGATGCATTTTCGATATGGTTGTCTGGCGATGCCAAAACAAGAGTGTGACTATACCATTTTGTTTCCTCTTTATATAGCACCAACTCTATGTAGGACATTGTACATGCAGGGCAGGAAATCCCAAGTCTATCTTAGTTGGAATGGGAATCAAACCCATGCAAATAGCCTTGCTTTGAACCACATGCTAGACATCTAGGCAACTAGGCTAACCAACCCCACGTGATGTTGGAAAGTTTATGTAATTGATTATGTTTCTTTCTCAACTTGGCTTTCTGCAGAAAATATGCTTTGGTTTAGGAATATTGCACTGTATCTATATAAGTCAGCATTCTACCATGCATCATCTGCTTTGTAGTCACATAAGTCAATATTCGTTCTCTTCCTCAGGAGCTTTCAGCCAGGCTGCTGTCCATACATAGTGATGAAGACATGATTGTGATCACTTTTAAAACATTTGAAGAAATCTGGAAATTTTCAACATATTACTCACTAGGTATTAACTTTCAATATCACAGATGAGGTGATTCTTTACAGTTCACCTTTTGAAGAAATGCGTTAAAAGAAATATACTTTATATGCATACTAACATTGCAGATTGTATTTTTAAATCTCTGTCTATTGGTATCAACAAGTAGAAAATAGTGATTGATAGATTACTATATCAATTGCTTGCACTTCTTAACCTGCAATTACAAATTCTGCTGTTTAGGTTTTGTTGGCCACTGCATGGAGAACCTACTATTAGATCAAAGCTTTTGGCTGAATTCTCTTGATGAAGAGGATGCTAGGATTGAAGTGCAGATAAGTGAAGAGTCTGTCCAAATGGTGTGCAAAAGTCTCCTTTTACAGGAAGGTGAGAATTATTTATTCTGAGTTGCATTTAAACTTGGGGAAAAAAAAACTAACAAATTCAACAACTTGCTTTTATTGAATGCCCTCGTCATCGATCAAAATTTGACATTAAGCCACATAAATTGTTAGGACTGAAAGACTTGCCTGAAGAGAGAACTTGTAGGGACCATTTTGAAGTGGGAGAGAAGAGAAATAGAGAGGAGAAGAGATTTAGGAAGGGAATTCCATGATTTAGGGTCATGATGGAGCTGTGAACACGCAGAATATACAAGCTGCCACAGCTGGGAGGGGTTCGATATGAAGGGATTTAAAAATCAGGATAAGGATTTTAAACTGGTAAAGAATGCAGATTCTGAGCCTCACTAATACTGAATGCCTGAAATGGAAACTCTTTCTTTCAATCTCTTAGTGCCCGACATGAGCATAATCTTATTAATAAATTAGACATTTTAAGTAGCACTGGAGCTATTGGACCAGGTAACCTATTGTTACTGTAAGTTCATATTTTCAAAACTGCCCAAGTTGTGAATTCCTTATTGAAAACCAAAGTCCATGACCCTTGTAGTAAACCTACATTCACCACAGACAAGGTCATCTTTATCAGAATGGGACTTGAGCAGAAGGAATGTGACAACTAAGGAGGCCAGTGAACACCTTTTGCAGGCTGTGGTCCCCTCAAGTCTGGTAATCCCCACTGAAATAACTCATCCATCTTGTTAAATGGATACAATAGTAAGCTGAGATAACGGCGGGATTCACTGCCTTCCCTGCGTCATGTTTCTTGCGATTTTTCTGGTCCTGCTGCTATCAGTGAGATTTCCCATTGACTCCACCCCATGCTGCCAGGGAACCCACATTGGGGATGCAACATTGGCAGCAGGACCAGAAGATCCCACTATGTGACCAGCCTGTAAGTTCTGGCCAACATCTCCTGGACTCCCCACACTATGGCAGGATCAGAAGTGAAAGTCACCAAATGTTTGTAAGTTTATATTACTTGTTTTTCCCTTCAGGAGTATTTTTTGTCAATCATCTGTTCAGTCTTCAGAAAAGTGAAGACAACAACCAAGAACCCAAACAGAATGATCTTGTTGTTATTGACGATGCAAAATGTGGTTCCAAATGGTCAGGACGGTCTCTGGTCAGTGGAAAGAAAGTTTTGGTTTCAAAAGCACATGTGGAGCTTCTCGTCCCTTTCCATCAGTAGGTCTCAGAATTTTTTTGTTTCATTAAAATAATGAACTTGCAGGGAGAGTTTGGGAATTCTACAGCAAGTAAATTTGTCTTCTGACTCCTCAAAGCCTGTCCACCATCTACACGGCAAAAATCAGAAGTGTGGTGGAATTCTCTTCACTTGTTTAGCTAAATGCAGATTCAACAACACGTAGTAAGCTCACCACTATCCAGGACAAAATAATTCCTACGATCAGCACCCCATCCACTACCTTTTAACATTCAATCTCTCCACCACCTGCACACAGTGACAGCAGCGTATACTACCTACAAGATATGCTGCAGCAACTCACCGAGCCTCTTTCCACAGCATCTTCCAAACTTATGATCATCCCTCACCAAAGCTGATGCATCCCACGCGGGTGGGATTTCTTGCTCTGATACTTGCGCTGTAACTGTCGAACTGTAAAATAAAACAAAAGAGCTGATGCACAGGAACGTTACCTGCAAGCTTCACTCCATGTCACCTTTGCTTCCATATGGCTGTCTCTTATACCATATACCATCTCAGCATTTGGTAGCTCACAATTTTTCTCATTTATTGCAATGAGCAGAAAATTACAGACACACAAGAGAAAAGTGGAAAACTCTGTATTGGAGCCTAAAGTTATGCTTTCTCACATGAATTTTATAAATGTGGGTATATCTTATAAGCTGGCAAGAATATTCTGGCTCGAAGTTAATAATCATTACATGGGCTGAATAATTTTGAATGGGCATTTGGTCTGTTTTTAGATGGTTTTTCAAAGGGTACGGTGATGGCCTCGGTGCATGGAACAACACGGCAACAGAATTTTCTCATCCACTTGGTAAGTTGCTCATGTCTTACAACAGTTCATAGAGAGAAAAATACAGGTGGAGAAAAATAATTAAAACACAAGGGACATCAGCTTTAAGAAGATGGCTGAGGAAAAGCAGCATTGCAAATAGATGGCAGTGTCTTTAAAAAGTTGGTTTTCAACATGCTTTAATTGTTTGCCCAGGACAGGGGTCCTGCATAGCAGTGGTCGATTATGATGGTGTTGGACCTGATGAACTGAGCTTCCAGATGGGGGACAGGATTGTGATCATTGGCTTCCTCAGCACATGTCTGCAGTGGTTTCTGGGGAGAAATGAAGCAAGTGGGAAAACTGGATTTGTGAAAATAAATCATGTGAAACCAAAAGACTTTATGCCACTGTAAGTAGTTTTTGTTTTCACTTTTTGGAACACATCATTGAATTAAGCTACATCCATCCTATGACTCATTGTTAGTCTTAAACAAGGAATTGGAGGCTGTGCATACCTTTGAAATTATACACTTAGGTTAAAACCAGTAGCAATAAAGATGAGATGAATCAAGAAATTGAACTAGATATCGCACACGCAGCATTTAAAAATAGGGTCAACTATGCAAAAAAAAATGGAGGGAGATGTTTTGTGTGGATTAACTAAAATACCAAAGAAACTTCCAAACAAGTTTATTACTAATATTGCACAGTACAGTTTAAAACTGTGTGTAATTCTGATTGCTTTCTACTCTAAAGGACATTGACATGTTGGATAGAGCTCAGGGAAGGGCAGCCAGGATTCTAAGATTTTAAACTTTATGGTTTGAGAAGATGCTAACAGAATTGGAATTCAACCTGGAAAGGTGTGAGGTAATGTACTTGGGGAGTGCTAACAGGACAAAGGATTACATTATGAATGGTCGGATCCTAGAAAGTACTGAAGATCAGGGGGACCTTGGAGTGCATATCCATAGATCCCTGAAGGTGGCTGGAAGTGTGGAACTCGCTCCCTGAAAGGGTGGTTGAATCAGAAACTCTCAATATTTTAAGAAGCATTTAGATATTCACTTGTGCTGCAGTAGCTTCCAGGCCTATGGACCAAGCACTGGAAAAATGAAATTAATGTGGTCAGATCTTCATTGACCCAGCATGTAGGAGGTGGCGCACCATTCGCTGGCAGCAGGATTTCTAGTTTGCCACTGTCAATGAGATTTCCCATTGAAGCCACCCAACTGCTGGGCAACCTGCCACCAGGGATGTGCTGCCAGTGGGAGCAGAGAATCCTGCTACCGGAGAACCTAGACCACTGCTGAGAAATTAAGTCGTTGTTGGTTAACTAATGCACGATAATCTCTTTCCAAAAAAAATTTAACATTCTAAAGCAAAATACCGCAGGCACTGGAAATCTAAAGCATGAACAGAAAATGCTGGAAATACTCAGCAGATCAAGTAGTATTTATAAAAAGAGAACCCATTAATAATGTTGATTACCTTTAATCAGAAGTAGGAAGTCTTCTACTCATGTTACAAAGCATTGTCATTCTACTATAAGGCAAGATGATATCTGTATTAAATCATGTTCAGGTTTGTGTTATGGAGCCACAACTAGTAGATGTGAGTTAAATCTGTAGTGAATAATTTGACATGGAACCATACAGTCGGGTTATATAAGTCTTTTTTATCTCTGAACATGTTTTCTTGAATCAATTTGACATTAAAAGAACAGTTGACTACTAATTTATGACACCAGTCAACCCCTTAATCCCTGCATCTATTAATGTATGAACATTTTGCATCTTCACAGTCCTTGTCAACTTTTTCTATATAAAAAAAATCCTGGTCCACCATTAATGGAACCATCCTATGTAAACTTGTCATATTCTAATTTTACCATACAAAAGAACCTATTTGTATTTCTGTGGTCCCTTTTGCAATCTCATTCTGATGATACACTTTTGAAGTGCGGTCACTGTTGTAACATGGAGAAAGATGGTAGTGAATTTGCACTACCCGCAAGACCCACAAACCAGCAATGAAATAAATTATCTGCTTTTATATCTATGAAAAAAGGACTTGCATTTATAGTACTTTTCATGACCACTGGATGTCCCAAAGCATTTCATAGCCAACAAAATCCTTTTGAAGCGTAGTCACTGTCTTGCAATATAGCAAATCCAGCAGCCAATTTATGCACAGCAAACCTCCACAAACAACAATGTGATAATGATTCTGTCATGTTAATTGAGGGATAAATATTGGCCAAACACTTGCAGCAGAGTGCTATGAGATCTTTTTACATCAACATGTCTATCTGTTAGGAATTAGGTTGTTAGTTTAGTGTCTCATCTGAAAAGATTATTGCCAATAATGGAAACAGATGTGACCTTGGTGTATTACAACACAATGAGGTTATGTAATAAGATTCCCCGCCATCTGGCAGAGAAAATAAGGACAAAAATCAATGGCTTTAAAATGGCTGAATTACATAAGAACATAAGAAATAGGAGCAGGAGTAGGCCATCTAGCCCTTTGAGCCTGCTCCGCCATTCAGTAAGATCATGGCTAATCTGAAGTGGATCAGTTCCACTTTCCTGCCTTTTCCCCATAAGCCTTAATTCCCTTGTCTATCAGAAACCTATCTACCCGTGACTTAAATATATTTAGCGAGGTAGCCTCCACCACTTCAACGGGCAGAGAATTCCAGAGATTCACCACCCTTTGAGTGAAGAAGTTCCTCCTCAACTCCGATCTAAACTGCAGCCCCCCCCCCATCTTGAGGCTGTGCGCTCTAGTCCTGCCATCCCTTCTAAGCAGAAAGAATCTCTCGACCTCTACCCTATCTATCCCTTTCATTATCTTATACGTCTCTGAGATCCCCCCTCATCCTTCTCAACTCCAATGAGTACAGACCCAGTCTATTTAGTCTCTCTTCATAGTCCAACCCCCTCATCTCTGGTATCAGCCTAGTGAACCTCCTCTGCACTCCCTCCAAGGCCAAAATATCCTTGCGCAAGTGCAGTGACCAAAACTGCACACAGTACTCCAGCTGCGGCCTCACCAGTACCCTGTACAGTTGCAGCAAGCCCTCCCTGCTTTTATATTCTATCCCCCTCGCTGTAAAGGCTAGCATTCCTATCGCTGTGTTGATCACCTGCAGACTGGGTTTTTGTGACTCGTGCACAAGGATCCCCAGGTCCTTCAGCACCGTAGCATGCTGCAGCTTTTCACCCTTTAAATAGTAATCCATCTGTCCCTTCTAATCCAATTGTTTTCTGTCCTTTAACTATGTGTAGAATGTTCCCGTATGTTTTGTGTCAGGCTCTGACTAAACCAGTGTGTATCTCTCCAGTTGCAGAGCCGGGATTTCAGTCCAGATCTTGAGTCTCTTTGAAAAAGAAGTGGGTAGAGTTTACGCTGTCAATCTGGCAGGGTGGGGCCTGTTCAGACCAGCAAGGCAGGCTCCAGAGAGATTGGGGCAGCTTCTGTAAAGCACTCCTAATCAGCACTAAAAATAAACTCCCCATACCAGAGATATCGGGGGCTCCACCCACCCCATCCCTCGTGCTCAAATCATTGGGACTCACTTCCAACACCACGCTGCCCCCCCCCCCCCACCTCCATCATGACCAAACCATGTAGGGAGCACCACATTTCCCACAATCATTCCTCCCCCATCCCATCCCCACCACCACCACCACTGCAGAAATATTGCTGGCCATTTTCCCCCCAACACTGCCAACTCCCATTCTCTGCATGCCCGCAAGTTCCCCTTCAATGGCCTTGGTGCTCATCCTGCCCCCTTCTCTCCTCATACATAAAGGAACTGTCCCCCTTTTTGGCCCCCAGAATGGCTGCCCACTTGCACTGCCCCTGGCACAGGTTAGCACTATGAGTTTCAAAGATCAATGCACATGGGCCCCCAGGTCCCTCCTGTCTCTGTAAACTCTTTGGAACTTTGCTATTATTTTGCTGCTTCCTTTTGCTTCTGCCAAACTGCATCACCTGACACTTATCTAAATTTAAATTCCATCTGCCATGTGTCTGCTGATTCTGCTAGTCCATCTATGTACTATTGTAGGCAATCCTCACTGCTTGGTATCATGGGTAATTTTTGAAGTTTTATTCTGCATTTCTAGATCCAAGTTATTTATCATAGAATCCCTACAGTGCAGAAAGAGGCCATCTGGGCCATCAAGTCTGCACCGACATGTCAAAAGAACATGCCACCCAGGCCTTCCCATGCCCCTGTAACCTCTTGCATCCCATGGCCAATCCACCTAACCTGCACAGCTTTGGACATGGAAGGAAACTGGAACATCTGGAGAAAACCCATGCAGAAGCTTTGAGAATATGCAAACTTCACAGTCTCCATTTGCATTTTACTCTGGCTTAATTCATCAACATATATTCTGACTCCTCCATGAGGAGATGTTAGTGACAGTCCTCACTGACGGAAACCTTCAAGGTCAAGACTGGAGTCCAACACAGATGTATTATTAAACCCACCCTTTTCTCCATATTCATTGCAACCATCCTTCACTTTGTCAAGAACAAGCTTCCCAATGAAGTGGACATCATCTGCAAGATGGGTGCAAAATTTTTCAATCTCAACCAATCGAAATCCAGGAAGAAAATGACACTGATATCACTCATGGAATTTCAGTATGTAGACGACAATGCCACCTCTGCTCTCGAAGAGAATCTCTAAGCCACGCTTGACACCTTTAATGGAAGCGTAATGAGGAATTGGTCTTGGCCTCAACCTCATGAAGGCTTGAGTTCTCTATCAACCCATCCCAGGGCAAATCCAGTCTCTCTGGCTTGCATCAAGAGCAAAGGGAAATCCCTCCACAATAGGGAATGTTTCCCCTACCTGGAGGGCCAACTCTCTTCTAAGGCTAACATTAATGTGGTGGTCCAATATTGTATTCAGTCCTCGAGTACTGCCTTCAGATGCCTCAGGCTGAGTGTCTTAGACAATGACTATTTGTGCTGATTCTTGTGTAGAAGCCAGTCATCCTCCCAGCTTTTCTATATGGCTCAGGAAGCTGGATTACTTAAAGGCATCTTCAAGGCCCTGGGGAGGTGCCATCAACGCTATCTGAGCTAGATGCTCTGTCAGCTGGGAGGACTGCCATACTAGCATCAGCATCCTTGAAGAAGCCAAGGGCACCAGCATTGAGACCACGATCATTCGAAACCAATTCAGCTAGGCTAGCCATGTGCTAATGATACCAGAGTCCTGACTTTGAAAGAAAATCATTTTCACCCAGCTCAAGGAAGGCACCTGAACAAGAGAAGGACAAAGGAAGTGCTTCAAAGATACCCTGAAGGCGTACCTCAAGAAATGCAACCTAGATGTTAATGCCTGAGAGATCCTTGCTTGGAAGAATCCTACCTGGAGGAATCTCCTGATTTAAAGGAATACAATTATTCGAGAATTGGCAAGAGGCGGTCTAGGAAAGGAATACTAGCAACCTGGTGTCCAAGGATCAACCCCGACTGCCAGAAACACTTGGCAAGTGTGTGGTCAAAGATGCAGCTCTAAGATCAGACTCATCAGCCACGCAAGAATCCATGACCAATAACAAAGTTTCTTAGGCGGACAATCACACTCATTGGCGAGTGATCGCTGTAGAAAATGACACTGGCTGGATCCCTCCTCAACTCATTGAAGTTAAGCCTCTTCCTTTTTTGAAGTTCTATATTAGGTTGTTTGCTCTTCTCCATTACTTATCTAAGCTTTTTATATGATGATCAAGCTTACCTAAATGTTCCCTCATCAATACTGGCTCTACTTGGCCCAGCTCATTTCCTTGTGTCAGATGAGATGACTACAAATAAGGTCCAGATTTCTACAAATAAGGTCCAGATAAAGGCTGGTATAAAGATGCTTTACCTGGACGCACGAAGCATTCGGAACAAAGTGAATGAGCTGATGGCGCAAATCAGCCCAAATGGATATGATCTAGTGGCCATTACGGAAACGTGGTTGCAAGGTGACAGGGACTGGGAGCTGAATGTCCAGGGGTATCAGGTGTTTAGGAAGGAAAGATGGGAGGAAAAAGGGGGTGGGGTAGCTCTGTTAATTAGGATAATATCAGGGCAGGAGTAAGGGAAGATATAGGCGCCAAAGTGCAAAACGTGGAATCGTGGGTGGAGATAAGGAATAGTAAGGGGAGGAAGACACTGATGGGTGTGGTCTATAGGCCCCCAAATAATAACTTTGAGGTGGGGCAGGCTATAAACAAGCAAATAATTGATGTGTGCAGAAACAGAACGGCGATTAATTATGAGGGATTTTAATCTGCATATTGATTGGATGACCCAAGTCGGACACGGTGGGCTTGAGGAAGAGTTCTTGGAATGCTGTCGGGATAGTTTCCTTGAACAGTGTGTGACGGAACCTACGAGGGAGCGAGCTATCTTAGATCTAGTGTTCTGTAACGAGGCAGGTAGAATTAGGGATCATCTTGTGAGGGATCCTCTTGGGACGAGTGATCATTGTATGGTTGAATTTCTGATGCAGATGGAGGATGAGAGAGTAGGGTCCTGAACCTGTGTCCTCTGAACAGAGGGGAGTACGATAAGATGAGAGCGGAATTGGCGAATATAGATTGGGGGCGCAGATTGGTTGGTAGGACGGCTGAGGGACAGTGGAGGATTTTTAAGGAGATCTTTTTCACCACTCAGCAGAAGTATATTCCGATGGTAAAGAAGGACCGTAGGAGAAGGGATAACCAGCCGTGGTTATCAAAGGAAATAAAGGAGAATATTAAATTTAAAAGCTGATGCGTTCAGAGTGGCTAAAAATAGTGGGTGATTAGAAGATTGGGAAAGATTTTAAAAAAAGAATGACTAAGAAGGTGATAAAGAAAGGAAAGAAAGACTATGAAGCTGAACTAGCACTAAATATAAAAAAGAACAGTAAAAGTTTTTACAAATGTATAAAGAGGAGGAGGCTGGCTAGAGTGAATGTTGGACCCTTGGAGGATGAGAATGGGGATTTAGTGGTGGGCGATGAGGAAATCGCTGAGGCTTTAAATAAGTTTTTTTTACCTTGGTCTTCACGGAGGAAGACACGAATAGTTTGCCAGATATTAAAGATAGAAGGATGGTAGGAGTTGAGGGCCTAAATGCGATTACTATCACTAGAGAGGTAGTGCTTGATAGACTAATGGGACTGAAGGTGGACAAGTCCCCAGGACCGGATGGAATGCATCCCAGGGTTCTGAAAGAAATGGCAGAGGTGATAGTGGATGCCTTAGTGATTATTTACCAAAATTCACTGGATTCCGGGGAAGTGCCAGAAGATTGGAAAACGGCTAATGTTATGCCGCTGTTTAAAAAAGGTAGCAGGCAAAAGGCAGGGAATTATAGGCCGGTTAGTTTAACATCTGGAGTTGGAAAAATGCTAGAATCCGTCATCAAAGAAGAAATAGCGAGGCACCTAGAAAAGAATGGTTTGGTTGAGCAGACGCAGCATGGATTCATTAAGGGGAAGTCGTGTTTGACGAACTTATTGGATTTCTATGAGGATGTAACTAGTGTGGTAGACAGAGGGGAACCGGTGGATGTGGTGTTTTTAGATTTCCAAAAGACGTTTGATAAAGTCCCTCACAAAAGGTTGTTGCAGAAGGTTAGGGTGCATGGAGTTGGGGGTAAGGTGTTAGCGTGGATAGAGGATTGGTTGTCTAATAGGAAGTAGAGACTTGGTATCAATGGGTGCTATTCTGGTTGGCGGTTGGTGATGAGTGGCATGCCACAGGGATCGGTGCTGGAGCCTCAACTATTTACCATTTATATAGATGATCTAGAGGAGGGGGCTGAGTGTAGGGTGATGAAATTTGCTGATGACACAAAGATGAGTGGAAAAGCAAATTGCGCGGAGGGTGTGGAAAGTCTGCAGAGGAATCTGGATAGGCTGAGCGAGTGGGCGAGGACCTGACAGATGGAGTATAATGTTAGCAAGTGTGAGGTTATCCACTTTGGCAGGAATAATAGTAGGAGGGATTATTATTTAAAAGGTGAGAAGCTGCAGCATGCTACGGTGCAGAGGGACCTGGGGGTCCTTGTGCACGAGTCGCAAAAACCCAGTCTGCAGGTGCAGCAGGTGATCAAGAAGGTGAATGGAATGTTGGCCTTTATAGCGAGGGGGATAGAATATAAAAGTACGGAGGTCTTGCTGCAACTGTACAGGGCACTGGTGAGGCCGCAGCTGGAGCACTGTGTGCAGTTTTGGTCGCCGCACTTGTGGAAGGATATTTTGGCCTTGGAGGGAGCTCAGAGGAGGTTCATTAGGCTGATACTGGAGATGAGGGGGTTGGACTATGAGGAGAGGCTAAATAGACTGGGTCTGTACTCGTTGGAGTTTAGAAGGATGAGGGGGGATCTCAGAGACGTGTAAGATAATGAAGGGGATGGATAGGGTAGGGATAGAGGTAGAGAGTTTCTTCCTGCTTAGAAAAGATAGCAGGACTAGAGGACACAGCCTCAAGGTAAGGCAGGCGGGGGCAGTTTAGATCGGAGTTAAGGAGGAACTTCTTCACTCAAAGGGTGGTGAATCTCTGGAATTCTCTACCTGTTGAAGTGGTGGAGGCCACCTCACTAAATATATTTAAGTCACGGGTAGATAGGTTTCTGATAGACAAGGGAATTAAGGGTTATGGGGAGAAAGCAGGAAGGTGGAACTGATCCACTTCAGATCAGCCATGATCTAATTGAATGGCGGGGCAGGCTCAAAGGGCTAGATGGCCTACTCCTGCTCCTTTTTTTTCCTTATAACGCCTTCCTTCTAGTTTGGCTGAGGACACCTCCCAAACACCTGTCAGAAATTTCTCCCTCTTTTCACTCTTCACACTAACAATTACCCAAATATTGGTTGGGATAACATCCTCTAATAGTGCCATTACTCAATAATTCTTCCACATCTGGGATTTCCTGCAGATGTGTTCCTCTATCTCTCACAACTATGAGACCGATAGGATATCCCAAGTGGTCTTATCTTTTTCTACTTCTCAATTCTAACCAAGTGGACCCTGTTCTTGCCTCCAAGGACATCCCCTTTTTCCAACACTAAAAAGATTTTCCTAAACAGTACTTCCTCCACACCACCTTTTTTTTTTTAATTTCTCTTTTTATTTTCTGAACACTTTATATCGCTTATACTAAGGATCCAGTCCTCACCATTAAAAAGCCCCCTTTTATTATCAATGCTATCCTATATTGTTATTTGTGCTTGTAATTTACTAACCTTAATCACCACACTTCTCATTTCTTTACAGTGATTAAACATTATTTTATATTTCATATACTTAAAAACATTTAAAGCTTGTTTATTTTAACTTCTGTCTTAATACAGTCACATTTTTATTTTGCTATCTGAATATTTAAGTGTGTGAATACTTCAATTTGATTGCCTACTTGCTTGCTGACATCACTGCCACTTCACTCTAAGGCATCCCCTTGACTCTCTGTCGGATTTAAATACCATCAAGAGCAGAGAAAACCACACCACAGAGTTTGCTGGATTTGTCCTCAATTTTCATCAAGGAAATCACATATGTGGCTGACCAGAAGACAACGCTTAAATACAATTAGATGAATTAAGTTAGTTTCTACCTACTTTGGAACATCTAAAAACTGCAAAAAGTTGTGACCTTTTGCTTCAGACTTAAAATATTATTATATTTATAAAATAGGATCACTCATTGCACTAGCATAATGCACTGAAGCAAATGCACGTCATTGCAAGAAAGTTGTATGTATATCTCAACTTTAGCAGTCCATGTCACTGCTGTTTTAAACCCTGTGATTATATGCATACCTCTTTAATTTTTGTAATTCTAGCAGTTAAATGCCAAAATTGACGCAGCACCCTTTGTGCCTACGTATGTTACAGTATTCTGCACAATGTTCTTTACAGCTATCAGTGTGTCAGAAGTGTAGGTCACATACCATTTCACCCTGACTGCTGATTCATGTTAAAACAAGTGTTCTCCACAAAATTAAAATTTAAAATTCTATTTAATGGTTTCAAATCATATTTAATGGTTTGAAAACAATGCCAGTTTATAGTGTTGTCAGCTGCAGTGCACAGTGGTAGGGCTTGGAATTAATGCCACTGCAGTGATGCACAAGGAGGTCCAAACCTGGCATTGGTGAAAAATAGAGCAAAAATGAGGGGATTCCTTGCTGGGAGAGCACACTAGAAATATATTCACCCAGCAGTAACCTCATACACCACCTTGTGGCCTGTTACAGAGCATCACATTCATCAAAATAATATGATTATCTTTAGGGCAAAAAATCTGCTGTTTATTGATGAAGCAGAAAAATACTTTTTTGCGGAACTGGATGAGTTCAAAGAAGAAGATTCCTTGAAGACACTCCAGGAGATGACTCAGACTGACGTCAGTAAAGTCTATCGCTTGGGTAAGTGAGAACTACAGTAGAAATAAACTTTTTAATGAGGTAGAATTTAAGTGGCTCTAGGAGCTTTGTAGCCATGAGATGGATTGCCAATTAAGAAGCCATGAGTTTCAATCCCATCGTGGCATATTGCAAAATTGAATTTAATAAATATGATGATTTGTGCGTTAGCACAATAAACTCAACAGACTCACTGATGTCTCTTAAATATAGGTACATTTTAAAAAAAAAAATGAGCAGGAGTAGGCAACTCAGCCCTTCAAGCTTGCTGTGCCATTCATCATGTTCATGGATGATCATCCAACTCAGTAACCGCGTTCCATTTTTTTTTTCCCCGCATCCTTTTGATCCCTTTAACCCCAAGAACTTTTAACTAACTCCTTGAAAATTTGCAATGGTAACTGCTTTCTGTGGTAGAGAATTCCACAGGCTTACCACTGTCTTGATGAAGAAATTTCTCCTCCTCAGTCTTAAATGGTTTACCCTGAACTCAAGCAAATATAATCCTAACCAACTCAGTCTCTCTTCATACAGCAGTCCTACCATCCCATGAGTCAGTGTGGTAAACCTTTCCTGCATTCCCTCCAGAGCAAAAACATTGTCAGATAAGGAAACCAAAACTACATGGAATATTCCAGGTTTGGTGTCTCCACAGCCCTGTATAACTGCAGCAAGGCATCCCTGCTCCTGTACTAGAATTCCCCCTCAATGAAGGCCAGCATACCATTTGCCGTCTTTACCCTCTGCTGCACCTGCATGCTTACTTTCAATGACTGGTGTAGAAGGACACTTGGGTCTCATTATATTCCGCACCCCCCCGCCCCGCCCCACCCTTTAGCCATTTGGATAATTTGCCGTCCTGTTTTTGCTACCAAATTGAATAATCTCACATTTGATCCACATTATACTGCATCGGCCATGCATTTGGCCACTTGCTCAGCTTGCCTAAAACACACTGAAACATCTCTGCATCCTCCCCACCTCAGCCCTCCTGCCCAGCTTTGTGTCATCTACAAACTTAGAGATAATACTTTTGTTTCCCTCATCTAAATCATGAATATGCATTGTGAGTAGCTGAGGTCCTAGCACTGTTTCTGTGGTACTATTGCCAACATCTGGAGGATGTGTTAGGATAGATTATGCAACTCGAGTTTTAGTCCCTGGAATTTAGGACAGACAGGGCTGATTGAGAGAAACTTTCTCCTGTTTGGAAGGGACAGAGTCTAAAATTTCAGTGGAATTTGGATACACTTCTGCATACAAAAAGAATGGTAGAAGTTTGGAAGTCTCAACACAAATGATGATTGATGCTAGATCAAAGATAAATTTTAAATCCATGGTAAGAGTTTAAAAAAAAAACCAAAGGCAAAGGGGCGTATATGGATTTAGGTCATAGGTTGCCCGTTGAATGACAGAATGGGTGCGAGGGGCTAAATGGCCTATCCCATTCCTATATTCCTAAAAGTAAATTTAAAAAAAAAAACTGCATCATGTTCAATAGATTTCAAACTACTTCACAGCCAATAGGTTATTTTTAAAGCTTGGTTACTGTTGCTAGTAGGAAAGTGCCTTTTATTATTTTTAACTTTTTTAAAAAATTTTTTAACTTGTGTTTATATTGTGCCTTTTCTGACCACTGGACACCTCAAAATGCTTTAGAATAAAGAATTATCTTTGAAATGTAATCACTATTGAAATGCAGCTGCCAATTTGCTCATACCCAGCTCCTGCAAGCATCAATGGAATAATGAGTAGATGAACTATTTTTTATAATGTTGATTGTTGAATAAATATTGTACAGGACACCATATGAGAAAAGATTTCATGTTCTTTGTAGAGGATAACAGACTAAACAACATTGTGTTTCCTTCATCATTGTGGTATTTTTATATCCAGATAAATTGGAACCATTGGATCCACAATTTGAGGATGAAAAAGGTAATTCAATGTAAATTGAACAGTAATTTACATTATAGGAGATATCATTTCATATGGAATCACAGACCTTTGATTTTCTTGCATCCATCAGTATAATGGAGCTAAATCATTTATATTTGCAAATTATTTCAATGTTTTCTTAAACTGGATTAGCCCTAATTGTTTTTTTTTAGTGTTTATACAAATGTGAAATACCCTGACTAGCTGGTCATGGGTACATGTGACTTTTCTGTGTATATTTTAAAAATAAAGTAAACTATGATGTAGTCATTTGGGACAGTATTGCTGAAAAAGACTTGTTGCCAAACCTTTTCATCTCTGTTGCCTGCCGCACAGTCCGTTTTAACCCTTATACGGTGGACAAATAACTACGAGTAGACGTCTTATTAGTACAACCAATATCTATTTAAACCCACATAATTAATAATCACCCACCCAACCAACAATAAGTTATCTTAAGGAAAATACTAAAGTTCAAGTCCAATACAAGACCTTGACTTTACGTGACTGACAAGTACCCAAGCAGATATTGGCCTTTATCTGTGCACTGGTCTCGTTAGTCATCTGCATAGTTTGGTTTGGTCTGGTCTAGTGCTCTGGCTCTGGCTCTGGCTCTGGCTCTGGCTCTGGCTCTGGTCTTCCTTCCTTCCTTCCTTCCTACTCGGGTGTGGTGGCTCTCCTCATGCTGGTTGTCCGTGGAGTTGGAGAGATTTTTGGTTGCGCAGCACCCTTTATAACCCATTTGGTTTCACGCCCCTTCTGGCCATTGTCAATCAATTGATCAGGATTTGATCCCCCTGATCAATAAGAGTCCAATCAGGTGCTACCCCACCAATCTCTGGGTGTGTCCCCAACAGCCATGTCAGGAGGTGCTGGAGGCACATAGGTCACATACCTCCCTCCTAAATAAGGGTTCACGGTACCCATATGTCTGGTACACAACCCAGTGTGACCAGAAAGTCTCTCTCATCCTGGAGATGATCCATCTCCTCTTTATTCACTCGTCAGGGTTGCAGCCTGTTTGTCTCTGTCTTTAAACTGCAGCCTGTCGTTTTAATTTTTGCCCAATTGTCCCAGAGTGCTTTACAAATCACCATTTTAGATGGCCCTTTTGGCCACATCTTGTACTCATGATAATTCACAGGAAACAAATTTATACTTCATGTATAACAATTTATACTTCATGAGAAGAGTGCTGATTGGTTGTTGCCATGGAGAATGCACCAATGAATTAATGACTGACAGTTAACTGCCTAGCTTAGTTTAAATTTAAACCAGGCAGGTTGGCTAAGGCATTGCCTTGGCAAATGAACCAGAGAATGGCTGTCGCCTGATTTGTTTAGTTGAAATGGGCATAATGTGTAAATATTCTTTCTGCCCACAAAGAATAGTACCTTTTTTCAAATATATGTACAATTGTGTGTGCTAGAAGCTACAACACTGCAAGCCTAATTGTTATAAATTGGAAAACAGTGTGATTCTTAGCACACAAGACTTTTTTACAAATGTCTTTCAATCATGGAATAACATTTAATGTTTGATGCTGTTTTGAATTTTGCAAGCAAGAGCGGGTTGGGCACAGTTAGTACCTTGTCTGTTGTGAACAGCCAAAGATTCATGTTGTTTGATACAATCTGCCAGAATTTGGGATGTACAGTCTACATACCTAGCATCACTCCAACATTGAAGTTCATATACCACATTACTCCTTTGCGTGATAGGCAGAATGTCCTTTTTGGCATAGAGTCATAGAGGTGTATAGCATGGAAATAGGCCCTACAGCCCAACATGTCCATGCCACCCCTTTTTTTAAAACTCCTAAGCTAATCACAATTGCCTGCATTTGGTTCATAACCTTCTCTACCCATCTTACCCATGTAACTCTCTAAATATTTTACTTTTAAAAAGACAAAATTGTACCTGCCTCTACTACTATCTCTGGCAGCTTGTTCCAGACATGACTACCCTCTGAAAGAAATTGCCCCTACTGACACTTTTGCATCTCTCCCCTCTCACCTTTAAACCTATGCCCTCTAGTTCTAGACTCCTCTACCTTTTGGGAAAATATATTGATTAGATCTTGCTGATCTATGCCCTTCATTATTATATAGACCTCTATAAGACACCCATCAGCCTTCTACGCTCTAGAGAAAAAAGTCCCTGTCTATCCAGGCTCTCCTTGTAACTCAATCCATCAAGTCCCAGTAGCATCCTAGTAAATCTCCTCTGCACTCTTTCTAATTTAATAATATCCTTTCTATAATAGGGTGACCAGAACTGTACACTGTATTCCAAGCGTGGCCTTACCAATGTCTTGTACAACTTCAACAAGATGTCCCAACTCTGGTATTCAATGTTCTTGCCAATGAAACCAAGCATGCTGAATGCCATCTTCATCACTCTCTCCACCTGTGACTCCACCTTCAAGGAGCTATGAACCTGTACCCCTAGATCTCTTTGCTCTGTAACTCTCCCCAATGCCCTACCATTAATTAAGTCCAGCCCTGGTTCTATCTACCAAAATGCATCATCTGCATTCATTGACCCACTGGCTCAATTGATCAAGATTCTGTTGCAATCCAAGATAACTTTCTTCATTGTCCACTATGCTACCTATCTTGTGTCATCTGCAAACTTACTAACCATGCCTCCTATATTCTCATCCAAATCATTAATATAAATGACATATAACAGTGGACCCAGCATGATCCCTGAGGCACACTGCTGGTCACAGGCCTCCAGTTTGAAAAACAACCCTCTACAACCACCCTCTGGCTTCTGTCAAGAAGCCAATTGTATCCATTTAACTACCTCACACTGGATCTTGAGATTTAATCTTATGCAATAACCTACCATGCGGTACTTGTCAAAGGCCTTACTAAAGTCCATGTTGACAACATAAACTGCACTATCCTCATCTGCCTTCTTGGGTACCCTGCACAAAACTCAATTAAATTTGACAGATATGATTTTCCACTCACAAAGCCATGCTGACTGTCCTTGTGTCTCTAAATGCCTGTAGATCCTGTCTCTCAAAATACCTTCTGACAACTTGCCCACCACAGATGTGAGGCTGACTGACCTGCAGTTCCCAGGCTTTTCCCTGCAGCCTTTTTTAAACAAGACGCAACATTTGCCACCCTCCAATCTTCAGGCACCTCACCAGGGACTGTCAATGATTCAAATACCTCTGCTAGGGGGCTCTAGCAGCATGACAGCAGCATTCTGTTAGTGGCGAACACTGAGTGTTGCTATTGCAAAGTGAAACAGCCTAGCTACACCTGTTGCTCAAATTGTTGAGATACCTTGTTCTTCACGGCAGATTGGGCACTTTTCAGGACCAAAAGTGTCAACCTGAGGCCTATTCATGAGTTTGCGCAATATGCAGCAAGCAATGATCTGATCTGAGAAGCCATTATCTCGCAGGATGACTTTGCAGCCTGTTTCAGTTCTTGACAACATGTCATTTTTCAGCAATGCTCAGACTGTTAAGTAATAAAATATTCTGATTCTACGACCACAGTGTAATAAAGTATTTTAAGCTTATTTATGGCATAAGCTAGAATCAATGAATTACTGGATTTTACTTGAATGTTGTAGGTTAATAACAATGTCTTCCTTGCAGGAAAACAACAAACTTCACGTACTCAAGAAACGGAATTGTTGAAAGCCAAGCTGAATAAAACTATAAATGATGTAAAAGAGAAAAATCATATCCCTTCAGGCAATCGGAGAGAAATCATTGAAAGGAATTCTGTATGTCATGACCAGGAGGATGGCCTTGTCCCTGAAGAGCCCAGGTTCTCTATAGGCCACATAAGAAATCTGGACAATTGTGAAACGTTTCATCCTTTATTAGTCATGCTCAATAATGAGGAATACAGCAAGGACTTCAAAAATTTGTATGACTCCAGTTGTTCCTTTTTAAAATCCACCTTGTATGGCTATAATGAAGAGGAAGAAGTGGTTCATTATCTCGAGGTGGCAAGAGAGGCAGCAAGAAAGAGACAGATGCAATGGGCTCAAACAAGAATCTGTTTTCTTCTGGGCAGAATGTGTGCCAAGAGGCTCAAGTACTCTCAGGCCAGAGTTTATTTCGAAGAGGCTCTCTGTGTAATGAAAGGACAATTCGGAGACCTATTTCTCTTAATCGCCCTGTACACCAACCTTGTTGCTATATACTTGAAGCAGAAAAACAAAGAGAAGTGCTCTGCCATTTTTGAGAAGATTGCAGCCTTACTCTTGGGTATCCCAAACTACATCTGTACCACTGAAATGGAAGCTGAAATTCTGAAATACATTTTAGGGAGGGCAGTGCTGTCAGAAAATAAGCATACTGAAGCAAGGACATGCTTTCTTCTAGCTAAACTTCACATCAATCTTAAACAGTATGATGATGCATTGCCTTTCATTGAAAGACTACAGTTTTTGAGAAATACCATGATGTTAGAAAGTAGGAGCTCTTTAGATTTTCATTTTACATTGGGATCACTGTATTATAAAAAATGTCTGCCACACCTTGCTATAAGCTGTGTAAATCACTCATGCATACAGCCTACTAGAACTTTAATGGGTTGTTTGAAAAGTGCTAACTTTGTCATGAAAGGGGCCTCAAAGCTCCGTGAAATGGCTAGAGTCACTCAGACAATTCCAACACAAGTAACACCCTATCTTAAATGGGCACTTTCATTAGCAAATATTCTTGAACGAGACAGCATCAGCCGAACCCTTTGCCTCAGCTTGTCAGAGATTTACAAATTGCATGGAATGTATGGAAAAGCAATTCATTACATGAAAATGGCCATTAACACAGAAGCCCCCACGAGTACTGAGGAGATGGTTGATGCACTCATTTCTCTTGCTTGGTTGCATGTTCTGAATCACCAACCTGCTACAGCTGTTATCTTTTTAAATGCAATACTGGAATCACCTTCTGCTCAGAGTTGCCCTATACAACAGGGGATTGTTTACAATATGGTTGCTATCTCTTTGAGAAGAATGAGGAATGTCAAGGAAACTGCTAAGAACTATCATAGAGCATTATCAATCTCTGTGGATTTAGGACTGAAACTTAACCAAGCTATCGTAAATGCTAATTTTGGTTTACTCTGCCTTTGTTTAAAGGCCCGTAGTCTTTCAGAACGATTTCTTTTAAAGTCCATTCGTATCTTCACTGAGCTGCAAAATGTTGCCTCTGATAATTTTATTCAGGTTCTAATTATGCTGGCCAAGTACTACATTGAACAAGAATTAAAAGAAAATGGGGTAATTTGTTATGAATGGGCACTTCTAATTGCACTGAAAGCAAATCTTATTGAAAGTAAGTACTTGCATTTTTATAGACCAAAGTAACTTGTTACCAGATGTTTTATAAGGTCATAATAGATACGTTCCTATCATTTAAATTGGCAATACTGGGGACTCATTAAGGTTGAGTGTAGATCAGAGAATTTGTATTCGTTGCTGACCCCATCCCAAATCAACTAAATGTCTCCATGCTACCCTTCACTTTATTATGGTTAGTACCAATTGCCTGTCTTTTTTTAAAAAAAAAAGTAAAATCGCTATTGCCTAGGATGACTATAGACTGGTGGTGATTTTAATCTGAAGATCACCACATGTTTGGTGAGGGTCAAGGTTGAGAAAGTGGTGCTTCATGAATAACCTCAGCTGGTACAGGAATTGAACCCATGCTGTTGATGTCGCTCTGCATCATAAACCAGCCATCCAGCCAATTGAGCTAACCAGCTCCCCTTTTTTATAACGGAAAGCATAAAGTGAAGTATCAGTTTGATTGTTTTCAGCAGAAATAATTAATAGCTATGTTGGATGCATAGCTTTGGGAGCTTTGAAAAATATGTCCTCATTTTTACGTTGCCTCATTCAGCATCTCTCCACTTTAGCATTGGGGATATAATGAAGTGGGTATGTGTGTTTTGCGTTGGGATTTGCAATTTAGCTTTGTTTTCCACTGAGGCCTATTTAGTGTTGTGTGACCCAGCGGCTTCCATTTTGGAATGGACTCTCCTTGCCAACTCTCTCCTGTTCCTTAACCGTTCTGCTCACTGCATCCCTCCCCAATACTCCTGCTCATTGCTTCCTTTCCCACACCCTTCTTAGAGATAGCAGGAAAATCTCCAATTAAAAACAGCAAGTAAGCATTAGCTGCTCATTTTTACATCTGGCTGGCATGACACTTAGTCTGTTAAACAGAAACCTTGTCTTTTGTTCAGTTTTGGCTGCTAACTATAGCAGTAATATCTGACAATTAGCAGCTCAGTGGGAAACACAAATCCCAAATTATTACATCTGACAGCATTACACATCATTCACTGTGCTAATACAAGCTGGCACCTAGACCTCACTTTTCATTAATAGTCTTAACTTTTTTTTCAGCTAATTTTTCAACATGTGTTAGGATGAAGGACACAAAACGGTGCAAACAATCTGTTATAGCTTTTTGCTGGCCTTGTTCCCCTGTTTATGTATATCTAACCTACTCAGATAAAAAATAGCCTGAACTAATGAGCTTGTTCGCCATGTCATACTTGGATTAATTGGCACATTTCATGGCAAAGTATCCAAGGACTTGTGTACAAAACTTAAATGGAATATAGGAAAAAGTGTACTTCATTCTCAGTGAAATAAATTAACATTACTCAATCAAATCTCCAATGTATTGTTTGTTACTTTTGGAACATGTTGCCAAATCAAGAGAATTTGTCCCAGGCTGTTAGTTCTTACAACTAAATTAATGTCTTCTGGCCTATTGCCGTCCTACAGCATGTATGGCACCTGTTATAAGATATGGAATGCCAACTTTGTTAGAATTATTACAAGCAGGGCATACACTGAATCAGGATCAGTAAGGTAGTTGTCTGTCTTCAGCATCTTATCCATACTTCTTCATTTTTTTCTTTTTGAATCTAGGTCAAGTACGAGTCACTCAGTTGCTATGCCAGTTTTACAATTCTGTCTTTCCTAATGAAGCCCAGTGCATCATCTACAATGAGTTTCTTCTTTACCTCACTCGTAAACTGGCTGACAAGGAACTGGAGGGGCATGTTTTACAAAACACCAGTCAACTATACCTCACTCTGGGAACTGAAAGGTAAAGGGATTGAATTGAGTGTTCAGTAATGTGAAGTTTTCCAGCTGATTGTTTTTCATTTTGATTGATTCCACAATTAGTGGCTAGTGACTGGTGGGATATTTTCTTCTGTATTTAATGTTATTCTGTTTGTATCCTTCACACTTCACAAATTTATGTAGGGGTACTGCTGTGTTTTGCCTCCTTTAAAAAAATTGTAGAAGGAGTTTGATACAAGTTTATGTTCATACCTGTGGTGAATGGTCAAAGGATTTTTTCTACATAGTTCTACAGGGTAAATTTTGCAGAAAGAAAGCTCATTTATGAGGCAGTTCAGCAGCTGCCTTCAACAGACCCTCTTTCTGGGCTATTGCAATATATCTACACCTCTAACATGCACTGCTTACACAAACCTGTTTTAGGTATGTAAGTGAGTCCATGGCTTGGAAGCTTTCTGGGTCAGATATGTATCCTCTTGGAGTCTAAATTAGCCATATTTGACCTGTTAAGCAAACTGACCTGAGATGGGTCAATTTGGATATATCAATTGTAATGTATTGTATTGTTGTTCTCACCTTAGCTAATCTTGGTTCCCTAATTCACTTTAATTTAGAAAATGCACTGAAAGGTAATTTCATATTATTGGTTTTGGAGGACTACCAAATGCTTGCTGTGTCCTCAAGCCTCTGAAATTAATAAAAAAAAACTCCACTGAAGGTCCTCCCCATAACTTAGGGTGCCAGCTTGGCTCAGCAACTGTAATTGTCTGTGATGATAAGATTGTGACTTCAGGTCTTGCACCAAGTTACCTGCAGTACCAAGAGATTGTGGTAGGATTGAAGGTCTTCCTTTGCCAATGAAATTTAAATTGGGGCCCTGTCTGCCCAGATGGCTGTGAAAGATATGGCAGTGTTTCAAAGAAGAGAAGGTGTTCCTCTTGGTGTTGTGGCCAGTATTTGTACCTTAACACCATGAAAATAGATTCATTGTTCACTCATCTTGTTCCTATCATGTGGTACCTGGCTCTGAAAATCATGTCTCACTTTTTGGAATATTTATCTCTGCTACTTGCAAGACCTGTAGTTTCTTCCTCTGCTGCTGCAGTCTATGAAGGTGTTTCCACAACACTGCTATGTAGGGAAGTCCAGGATTTAAATTCAGTGTAGACTGAGAAACAATAACATGCTTAAGTTAGGACGATGCTAGTGAATTCAATTATAAAAATTATTCAATTTAGCAAAATATCAATTTTGGTCTATTTTAAATTTTTATTTTTAGATTCTGTAAATTTGAGTATCACCCTGGTAATGAAAACATAAAATAATCTAAAGATAGGTCTTGAAGATTTCAAGTGATGGGGCTATGTTTGTTTCAATGTTATTATTTATTGCAATTTTGAAAGAAGCCATTGAAACCATGTCAAGAATTTACAGTTTAAAAAGTATCTGATTTTTGTCCTGATTATTAACAATTTTCTTATTTTATTTGAACTGTAAAACTGACAGTGGGCGAAGATCTGTGGGTGCTGCAAATACATTTTATCATGTTGGCTCTGGGGATTGGCTTAACCTGCTACAGTTTTGCGGGATTATTGATCATGGAAATTTGAGCCCAGAAAGAAAAAAATCTTCAGAACTTTGGAGATGACTGGTATTGGTGTATAAAAACAGGGAGGTCTTGCTGCAATTGTACAAGGTACTGATGAGGCTGCACATAGAGTAATGTGTGCAGTTTTGGTCCCCTTATTTGAGAAAGGATATATTAGCTTTGGAGGGAGTGTAGAGAAGGTTCACCAGGTTGATTCCAGAGATGAGGTGGTTGGCTTATGAGGAGAGATTGAGTACACTGGGCCTGTACTCATTGGAGTTTAGAAGGCTGAGGGGAGATCTTAGAGACATAAAGACAATGAGGGGGCTAGACAGGATTGAAGCAGCGATATGATTTGCACTTAGAATGGAAAGAAGAACTAGAGGACACAGCCTCAAAGTAAAGGGGAGTCAATTTAGAACAGAGTTGAGGAGGAACTACTTCTCCCAGAGGGTGGTGAATCTTTGGGATTCTCTGCCCATTGAAGCAGTGGAGGCTACCTCGTTAAATGTGTTTAAGTCACAAGTAGATAGATTTTTGACCAATAAGGGAATTAAGGGTTATGGGGAGCAGGCGAGTAAGTGGAACTGATCCACTATCAGATCAGCCATGACTTTATTGAATGGCAGGGTAGGGTTGAGGGGCTAGATGCCCTACTCCTGCTCCTATTTCTTTATGTTCTTATGTTCAAATCAGTCTTGTACATTTTTAAAATGGAACTCCAGTCATTTCCAAATTTTACTGGATTTTCCTTCTGAGAGAACACTGGTAGGCTATAAAGTCACCTCAAAGGTGATTGAATTGCATGTACACACTAAAAAAAGGGTCATTTTTAATAAATATATTTTATGGTAATTGAATGGGAACAATTTCCTGATTTGAGAGCAGGATCATGAGTTTTATGGAGTTACATGTTCACCAATTGATGAGGTAGTGATGCAGTAGTATTGTCACTTGACTAGTAATTCAAAGATACAGGGACTGGGGTTAGAATCCCACCATGGCTGATGAAGAAATCAATAAAAATCTGGAATTAAAATCTAACGATTACCATGAAACCATTGTCGATTGTTGGAAAAACCCATCTGGTTCACTAATGTCTCTAGAAAGGAAATCTGCCATCCTTAGCTGGTCTGGCCTACATGTGACTCCAGAGCTACAGAAATGTGGCTGACTCTTAAATGTTCTCTGACATGGCCTAGCAAGCCATTTAGTTCAAGGAGCCACTGGGGATGGGCAGTAAGTGCTGGTCCAGCCAGTCGTGCTCACATCCCATGAATAAATTTTTAAAAATTAAATACAGATCAATAGTCTCCAATGTTGTTTTTCTGTACGTAGATTATAATAAATTTTTTGCAATAGTTTTATGTTTGGAATATCTCTTGTTTCTTTTGCTTGGTGCCATTTAGATGGGTCAAAGTAATTCGTTTTCTCTTTTGTTCAGCACATATATGCCTATTGCAAGGTACCAAAACAAACTGGGTTTTTCAAACAAAATAAAGAAAATTTTCATCTTCCCCAAAAAGATTAGAATTCATTTTTGCCATCTCACACAAGCATTGTATAGTAGTTTAGTGCCTCTCAAAGGAGATGAGTTTGCATAAGTTGAAAAAAAGGATACCGCAATGCGGGAAATCTGAAATAAACAGGAAATACTCAATGGGTCAAGCAGTGTTTGTGGGGAGAGAAACAGTTAACATTTCAGACCTGAGTTTTTTTAAATACTGGGGACACAATCTCACCGGCCAGTCACACCACACTCCTGCTTCGGTGAAGTTGGAGAATTTGGTGCCCAGCCAAATCGTCATCCACTGCAGTGGGATGGGAAAATCCTGTTGGGGTGAATGGTCACAACATTCCGGCCAGAGTATTTATGTTACGTGATGCTACTTGGCTTGATACATTTTATATTTGTGTAAAAGTCGGCTCCCTTTTTTTTGGAAGAGTAATTTGATTGATGTGTGCATGTGTGTTGTTTTCATCAATAAGTATTACCTCCTGGTAAGAGGCGAAAGGTCCACAGTCAGAATCTAAGATTGCCAAGTGAATTTGCACATGAATGTTATAAATTTTGAGGAAATTTTATAGATGATTTTGTAACCATTAGTGTTTAGCTGTGTGTACTTTTTTACTGTGGGTAAGTCCAATTAGGAAGTGGCTTAAGATTGAACTCTGAACTCTGATGTATTACTGTATGACCAGGGCCACCAGGAAAGTGCGGGGACTCGGTGTTGAAAGGACGATGTGATAATTGTTGTGCCGCCCAGTCTTGTAACAAAGTTTACCTCTCTTAAATTAAGGGCATTCAGGTCAGCACTGGAGTATACCAAACGGAGCCTTGGAATCTTTATAGATCTAGAGAAAAAGGAGAAGGAAGCATATGCTTGGCTGCAGGCTGGGAAGATACATTATGTACTAGGAGAAGATGAATTGGTGGACCTGTACATGCAGGTAAAATAGTATTTGAGAACTAAAACAAGTAGACATGATGATCTGATTGGTCTGTCTGGGATTTGTGCATAACTGAAGTTATTAACTTTTAATAGACATGTTCACAATTATCATTTTATCATGTTATTGACCAAGTATTGGGGCAACCTACCTTCCTAGCTGCAATTCGTAACAAGACTGCACAACTTGCATGCAAACTCCCAATTTCTCTAGGAAAAATGAATTATGATTCCAGGAAATTATGATTATTACAATTGTAAAGAGGATTTGCACCCAGAACTTGTACTGTTCCATACTTCCTTAGAATTTTAGCTGGTTCATAATTGTCCCTCAGTGAAATTCAAAGTTATACTCTGGACGTAACAGAAATGAATGACAACCCTAGGTAACATTAAAACGATTTAAAGGATGTTTTACAATTAAAGTATTAATAATGTAAAAATTATTAATATGAAAATAAAAGATAACTTTATTAAAAGATGGCAGTCTAGGGTCATCAAGGCCAATATGATGAGAACAGTTGTTCAAGAAAAATCCTTGGAAAGGTCAAAGTTTATAATTAAATCTATAATATTACTGATTTATATCAATAATCAGAGTACAATCGCACCTAGTTCAATCACATCTGGCACAATCACATCATTAATTTGTAATCGGTGATTACAAAGTATGATTCAATAAAGGTTCACTTAAAAATCAATGGAAATAAAATTAAAATATGTCTACAGATAAACCTAACTACAGGAATTCAATCTATTGTTATAGACAGAGAAAATTAATGTTCACTTGGAAATATATGGATTAATAAATGACAGCCAACATTAATTTTTGAAGACAACTTGTACTTGACTAATATTGGATTATTGATGATGTAACAGCGGGTTGGTGCAGTTGATGGTATTGTAGCTGACTTTCACAAGTGGTTTAATAAAGTTGAACGTACTAGACTTGTTTGCAAAATTGAATCCCATAGAATAAAGGGACGACCGACATGAAATTGGTGAAAGGATAGAATGTAACGTAAATGTCAATGTTAGGGTCATTTCTTTTTGATTTATATGTAAATGACCTGGACTTGACAGAGTATAATTTCCAAATTTATAATTGATACAAAACTTGGAAATATAGTTAACATTGAGGACATTAGTAAGAGACTTCAGGAGGACACAGACAGATTGGTGAAAGGGACAGGTACAGGGTAGATGATATTTAACACATGTGAAATTGTCTTTAGTTTTGGTCAGAAGAGGAGAACAGTAGGAGATGCATGGTAAAATATTAAAGGGATGCAGGAATAAAAAAACCTGGGAGAATATACACAAAGTGACAGGACAAGTTGAGAAGGTTGTTTTCTCTTTTCTTAAAAAAAACAAACAGGATCCTTGACTTTATAAACAGCGGCATAGAGTACAAAAGCAAGAAGTTAGGCTAAACCTTTATAAATCACTGGTTAAGTCTCAGCTGGATTATTATGTTCAGTACAAGGCACCTTACTTTAGAAAGCATTTCAGGTTCTTAGGGAGGGTGCAATGGAGATGTGCTAGAATGGTACCAGGATGAGGGACTATAGTTACATGAAAAGACTAGAGAAACTGGGATTGTTCACCGTGCCTAGAGAAGATTAAGGGGATTAAAATCACCATCTTTGGTAGAATAAATAAGGAGAAGAGTCGGTAAGTAAAGATATGTTTTTAAGGTAAAAGAACGAGAGGCACCATGAGTAGAATTGTTTTATGCGCTGCTTGAAAGGCTAACAGAAGCAGATTCAATGCTCACTTTCAAAAGAAAATTAGATAAATACTTGAAGGGGAAACAATTGCAGGATCTTGGGAAAGGGTAAGGGAATGGGGCTAATTAGATATCTCTTTCCAAAAGCCTGACAGGCACAGTGAAGCAAATGGCCTCTTACTGTATTTTATCATTGTTCTATCAGATGTACATCTTGATTTGGAATTGATTAGCAAAAATTGTAGTGCACATTTCAAGAAGATTTTGAATAAATTGAGTTTGCTTATTGTTTTAGAAGCAACCCAGAACATAGAATAACCTCCTTCAATGGGTTAATGAGTCAATGCAGCAACCAGTGTGCTATGGTACAATGCAGATGAGATGGGTTCTACCTTTACTTCATGTCAATGCTGAGTTAGCTTCTTAGCATAGTATCATTCTCAGCTTCCCACGATAGAGAGGGAAAAAATCAGCCAAGGTTTATGCCCTTGACCACTAGTCAGTGATTTTTGTTTGAAAAGGCAGCGATTTAGATGTTTGTTAAGATTAAGATGGTCCTTGGCTGCAGTGAATTTGCTTTGATCACATTTGGCTAATTTTGACTGCCATCGGCTGCTATGGTCATACAATGAGCAAATGTCAGTAGCTTCAGGAGAAAATTTGGGAATGTGGGTGGATTCCAAAAAGGTTTGCAGATACTGATTTATATAAACATTTTGTAATACAAACATTTAAGGTTGCTCAAGATGCTGCTATGAGCACAGAAAAATTGGAGTTCGCAATGGAAGTTTTTGAAGCTGTGGGGGATGTGTTCTTTAATGGATCCCGAGACCGAGAGAAAGCCACTTCCTTCTTTAGGGTAAGCACTTTTTTAATAGCACTCAGTCACCACATTTCATTAAACCTCAGTTCAGCACACAAGTTTTCAATTTTCGTGTATGTGTTAACAGGACCGAGCACTTCCCCTCGCTGTCAGAGTTGAAAATATGAAGGTGGAACTCAGACTCTGTAACAAGTTGACAGAACTATTGCTGCATGCGAAGGTATATGCAGAAGCAGTAGAATATGCCCAAACTGCTCTTACACTCAGTGTGACCCTTGGTGAGTAGAGCCTTTGTTGTTTTTATTTCATTCTATAAATATATTTCCATGGTAGAATTCATAATTGAGCAGAATGTAAGTTAATGGTCCAATTTTATTTTGGGTTTTGAATGTTCTCTCTTGTGTTTGTGAATTTCCTTACAAACTCAGGGCTTGGTTTTCATTTTTGGGCCAAGTCTCATTATGTACATTTGGCTAAGAGCCTAGACGTCTATTTGAATAATAAAACACCTGCTGCCCAGAGGAAATATTGTTCGACAGCTCAAGTTCTCCAATCCTTGCTTCAATTTCAATGTTTGCATAGCTCAATTAGTTTCAAGTGCTGGTGTTTTATGGTTTCTGAAACTTCAAAGGGTCTGAATGAAGACCACTTTTTGTTTTAGTTCTCAGTCCAAGCTTTTTTGTTAATAGAAGAAATTTTATCAATGGAGTGCATTTATTGCAAGTGTTTTTCACACTTCCTACTTCATTGATTCTGGAATGTACAGTGGGTCAATAGGCATGGAAGTGCCAGAGCTTAGAATGGGGGGCCTGATGGGTGGGTTAGAGCATGAGATGGCATTGATGGAGCATGGGAATATTTGGAGGGGGTAGCAATGTGAGGACTGGAGGGCATTTTGTATTCTTTTCCCCACTGGGACCAAGTCACCTGGTACCAAAGTGAACCTTTTTAAAACAGCCTGCCTGTGCACAGACTGCTGTCTGTCCTGCCTCCAACTTCCTTTCGTAGGCCAGCCCTTGCTAATTTCTTTCTCTGAAGTTCAAGCCTTGTTGTTATTTTTGTTTTTTCTTCTTTACTTTTAACTTCTGCTTTCCTCTATCTCAAGCTGCTTCATCTACAAGTGAATTCTAGCTCACCTGAATTGTTATACTTGTGTTAGGCATTTTCTTCTTCTAATTCCAAGTGCCATACTGTTACAGGATTAATGTGAGGCACGTGTGAATTAACAGGCAAGTTGTGATTGCACCACACCGTGCACTAAGTGGCAGATGTGATCAAGTCAGATTCCACAGATTTTTCAGTGCTCATCACACTGATCATCAGTGATATTGCAAGTCAACCAATCTTGTTGAAACTCTGTCTCCCTCTCAGGAGGGATTCCAGCCATTGCCTTCAAAGATCTAACTTTGGAGTTCTCCTTTAAAAGTCACTCCAATTCAGCTGGCCTCAATAAATTGTACACATCTCAGGGGTTCGGTCTGGTCTTCCGAGTCCCCCTTCCCTTGGATTCCAGAGTATGCACAAGAACACAATTCATGAACAAGGCTTCAGCTGTCCTGAACTGAATACTGCTGCTCCAAAGGGATACCTTCACTACAATGGTCTGCAGCATGCAATCACTAAACCTTCTGCTGCTTCTGAGCCCTCTTTGGTCAGGTTTTCTCCTGAGCCCTCACTACTTAGTCTGCCAACTGTCAGTTTCTTTTGCTTGGAGCCTCTTTCTTTGCTCCTCTTCCTCCTCAACTGGGGCCTTTCTTTGTCCCTCCCCTGTGCTCTTGTCCGATTTATGGTGCCCTGCTTCTGGGTCACGTGACACGGTTTAACTACATTTCCATATGTCTGTAGGAAATAGGCACAGCCGAGGACTTGCCAATAGAGAGGCTGTATACTGACTGAGAAATTTACATATTTGGCTCTTACATTGCTGCTAGCTCGTGATGTAGGCTGAAAATGAGAAGGAAACAAGCACACAAAAAACTGGAAGCAAACGAAATCTGCAACTACACACTAGCCATCACGTGGACCTGTTGGACATACTCAAACTTTTTGAACAAATATAGAAACTCAACTGTAATCAGATTTGGAATTCTGAAGGGTGGAAGCTGCATCACTGATTTATATTATTCTAAGTGATACAAAATGTCTTAATCTTAATGAAATATCACCAATTATTAGTTGTGCAGTTTTGTAGTGCCTTGTTTATAATTTTATAGGGGAAAAAAATAAGGTTATTCAGTAATGGAAATTTTAAATATAGCAGGGTAATCCAATATGTAAGAAGCATTTATAATGTAAATGTTGCAGTACTATAGTTATAATAAATAATGCATATAAACTTGAGAATATTAAGAAATCAGCATCCTGTCAGAATTGTTATTCTATTATTGATCATTTGGATTATTTATTATACCCATGAAGAGTGGTGAAAATTTGGAACACGCTCCTGCAAAATGCTATGATAATGGTGTAATTGAAATGGGCTTAAGAGAATGAATGGACTATTCCAGTTTCTACCCAAATGTGGAATTTAAAATTAGACTTGCGCTTCTGTGGAATCTGCCTCAAGATTCGGCAGAAGTAGAATATTTCTGCAGTTATCATTTTTGGTTATCAAAAGTGGCTTCAATAGAAGAATTCAAGGCCACACTAAAATAAAAGTAAAATGTTGCAAATATTATAAATCTGAAATTAAAACAGAAAATGCTAGAAAAACTCAGCATCTGTGAAGAGAGAAACTGAGATAATGTTTCGCATCTTCAGAGTAGAGGTCATATGGAACCAAAATATTAATTCTGTTTCTTTCTCCACGGATGCTGCCAGGTCTGCTGAGTCTTTCCAGCATTTTCTATTTTTATTCAAGACCAACATTAGTTTTGTGATAACAGGAAAGTGCTGGTAATACTCAGTACATGAGGCAGCATCATGGAGAAAACAATCAGTAATATTTCAACTTGATGACCTTTCATCAGAGCTGTCTAGAAAAGGTGTGAATGGTAAATTGATGAACAGCTGCAATCCGAGAAAAAGATGACTGAAAACAAGATGTGGGCATAGACCAGTCTGAAATTGTTGAACTCGTGTTGTCCGGAGGCTGTAAAATGCCTAATTGGAAGATGAGGAACCATTGCTTGTGTTTCATTGGAACATTGTAGGAGGCTGAAGTCAGAATAAATGCAAGTTGGAGAATTAAACTGACAATTCAGGGTCATGCTTACTGTCGGAATAGAGCTGTTCCTCAAAGTCGTCACTTAATTTGCATTGGTCTGACCCATGTAGAACAAACAGTGAGCAGTGAATGCTAAATTAAAAGAAGTAAATAAAATCACTGTTACATCTTCAGAGTATTTAGAACATTGGATGAATGATCAGGAGAAAATAAAAACACGGTGACGGTGTTGGAGTTGATTTGACCAGTATATCATTGGAAGGAATGGTCCCTCCACTGTGTTTGGTGATGCGATCACACTGGATGTGACAGCAATGGCAGAAAATGATCTGTTGAATCAAGGAAGTGGTGCAGTAGAAGTTGAGGACAGTGGAAGCCCTATCTTGGTCTTGGAAGATTGTATCCTCAGAAGAGATGTAATAGAGGTAGAAGGTATGAGGTTCTCTGGTCTCAAGTGCACTTCCATTGTGGAAGTGGGTAGGCTTATGTTGACTATCCTTTGATAACCTAACCTCAGAAATGGAGATAGAGAATGGTAGGGAAGAGTTGGGAACAGACCAGGGGAAGGTGAGAGAGAGGTGGAATTGGAAGCAAAGCTGATTAATTTTCCAATTCAAGGCGAGAACAGGAAAAGGAAATGGCAATGATAGTCATCAAGTACCAGAGAAGAGGTGGTGGAGGGAATCTGAGTAGCCCTGAAACAAAGAATGTTCCATATACCCTGTAAAAAAAAAAATATGTAGGCAAAGTTATAACCTCTGCCATGTAAACATGGGAAGATTTTTTCCAACTTTTTTTTGCACTAATTTCAGACTTGGCAAACTGGGAAATTTTAATTTTTTTTGTGGGGTTCAGGCACCAATTCTCAGTATCAAGCACAGCTAGGTCCCTTCTAGCATTGTGAGTAAAGCTGTCTGTATTCTATTGTAACAATATGCAGCAAACCCAATCTCTGACTGTATCAATAGAACATTTCCCAATTTTCATTTTTTTATGAACTAAACATTTATCAGAAAATGCTCTTTTCTCTTTTACAAATTCAGATATATTTGAGCCAGGTGCACTTCATTTGACAGAAGTAGTAAAAACTGTTTTGGTATTTACAGCAACAAGATTTTGAAGGAAAATTAAGATGTTCATGACAGTTCAAGAAGTTTACTTATAAGTAGAAAACTGTAATAAACAAAGTTATTCATCCGAGCGCCTTTGAGCTTTGGTAATTAATTGTAGATGTTAAATATGACTAATAACTTCAGATTGTAAAAGGCTCATTTAAAGAGTTATGGCAAGAATTTTTGTCTGACTTTAATAATTGGACAATGTAAAGTTTTATTGTCTTCTATATCATGTATTTATATGTACTGTGTTTGTGTGTACTGCTGGAGTTAGTGGATGTCAGTTTGGGAAGAAGAACTGGTGTAGTTTTGCTGCTCTAATGTATCACTTATTGTACTTGTAAAAGCAGAAGATAGTTTCAGATTTTTTTTGGATTATAGCAATTCTGTAAGAAACATTGGAGCTCAATTTGAAACTTTGTTCAGCCAACAGCACAAAGTATTAGCATAGTTCAGCTGGAGTTATGGCAGTAATGTGCCACAAGGGCCACAGATCCTTGGCCCCATTGTAACACACAAGCAGGAAAAATACCAGTACTTGACACTCAACATCAACATCAATTTAACATCTCAAAGAGGAGACCGCTCTGTTATTTTCAATATTAGTAATACTTCGCTATTATTGTTCTCTGAAACACTCATCACCTATATCTCTTTATTCAATAGGAGACACACTCAATGAGCGAGTTGCTTACCATCGACTAGCAATAATACATCAGTTCCTTGGTCAGTGTGAGTTGGCTGAACACTTTTATCTGAAGGCACTTTCCCTTTGCTCCTGTCCACTGGAGTTTGATGAAGAGACAATTTATTATGTCAGGGTTTACGTGCAACTGGGAGAGATGACATTCTATGATCTTAAGGTGAGAAATGTAATAGGTCTGTGGAGTGATGGTTGTAGTGATATGATCCAAATAGAATATTGAGTTGTGCAGTTGTGCCAGTGAGATGCTGGTTAGCTCAGTTGATTAGGTAGCTAACAAATGACTTGGAATTTTAGGGGAGGAAATCTGCCATCCTTAACTAGTTTGACCTACATGTGACTTCCGCATGTTGGCCTTGTCAGCGATGCCCACATCCTGTGAAAGAATAATGCCAACAGTGTGGGTTTGATTCCTGTTCCAGCTGAATTCTACTTGGCACCTTCTCTCGTGTGGAAGACAATGGCAAACCATCAAGAAAAATGGTTCAGGATGAAGCATCATCAGACAATGGGCAAGGATCTGCCTTTTGGCTGATCACAATTCATACATGAAAGATGTGTCAATTTAGTGACATAATACTCATAATGCTACACAGACAATTTTGGGATGCAGAAGGAGTTAGTTAAAACTTCATTTCAGTTGCAGATTAGGCGAGAGATTAGGGAAACTCCTATGGATGTCACTGACATAAAGCTCCAGCAAGATAATTTATAGTAGATAAATATGCAAGTCAAGAAGAGACCAGTTACTTTAGCCCTGAACTTAAGGGCAGAATCTTTCCCCTCAGTGCTGCCCACTATTTGCATACTATTAGTTTTGATTTCATATTGTAATGTACTGTGCCGCATGATAAGGTTTGAGTTCCTAAAGCAAGATGCTGTAACGAGTCAACAAGGAGGGAAGAAAGTAGCTCATATCTCATAATTGTATGAAGTTTAATTGTCCCACATGTCAGATTTATCTAAGAAGTTAATAAAAGTGGAGTGTTGTTCAAATTGGAATGCAAGTCTAACCATGAAAGAAAAATCTTCATAACTTATTAAATTTCATGAAGGTCATCTACAATGGGAGGAACAACGATCAATTTTTCATGAATACATACGTCATTTGCCCCAAGATACAAAACAATAAGAAATAGAATTTCTACTTGGGTTCCCTGATCTCAGATCATAACTTTGACAGTAAATTTTTGAAAACTCCAGAGGAATGGTGCACCAGTCCATTAATGCTCATTTCTCTAGAATTAAAGGTCTGGTTGCTGTATTAATTTTCAAAGCACTGGTAGAGCCCTAATGCTAAATAAACACATTCCAAAGGGAGCCATTTCAGATGCTTTACTCAGTGTAGCTGACTATTTCTCATCCTTATTCATACATTGCAATACATGATGGAAGTTGGTTGATGGCTTTTTTTTTTCACATTGCAGGATCCACATGATGCAGTAGGCTATTACCATTTGGCTCTTGCTGCAGCCACAGACTTAGGCAGTAAGAAGTCTCAGTTGAAAATCTGTACCCGGCTTGCCACAATCTACCACAATTTCCTTGTGGATCGGGAAATGTCGCTCTACTTCTATCAGAAAGCAAGAAAATTTGCCAATGAACTCAATATTCGAAGATTAAATCTATCACCAGCCCAGTGTTATAAAACTGTAGCACAGGCACCTTCAAAATCCATCTTTTAAACAGCAAGTGGCTATACTGTTACTTCAAAATTTAAAGAGACAGCACCGCAGATCAGTCATTCTGTTTTGGGTGCAAAACGTAAGCTGCTGACTTTGAAGCCCTCTTTCTGGATTTACTGCCTCCTCCTCTTTGCATCATCTGACTGAGATTGATTCCCTCCTAACAGAAACAAGAATCAGTGCCGAAAATGTGAAACATGTTTACTTTCTTTAAAATAAGGTTCATTATGTTGGTTTCTGTTTTAAAAAAAAAAGATTTGCAGGTAACTATTTCTAATTGTACAATTTTAAGGTAGAGCATTACCGAAAAAGGAACAAGTTTGTAATTCAGATGCACCAGCAGTTGAGAGATTAAAGTGCAATGGTATTAATGGTATCGGTATTAAGCAGTGATAATTGTTGCTATTTGAACTGAGCTGGATCATTCCTCATCAACATTTCATGATGGTTTCCTGATTGTTCTTCTCTCCTTTCCACTTTTTCCATAATTTTATTGGCATGAACACTTGACAGAATTCATATTTGCTGTGCATTGAAATTATCTGGCCACGTTCATCAAAATGTTACCATTCATGAATAATACAGCAAATAAATTTCATTTGTCAAATCGAATACCACTAATTATGGAGACATTACTGTTTACAGACATTGCACAAGTTGATCCCAAACAGTTTGAGGCCAATTGTATTACTTGTGGTTTAGCTGAAATCTAAAGGAAAGATAAAATCTTTGCTTGCTGCTGTACCGAAATGTGAAAAAATATATCACATCTTCAAATTGTAGATTTTGTTTGATTTTATTATTGTCACATGTATTAAGTGAAAAGTATTGTTTCTTGCACACTACAGACAAAGCATAACTTTCATAGAGGGTGCAGAATGTAGTATTACAGTCATAGCTAGGGTATCAAGAAAGTCAACTTAATGTAAGGTAAGTCCATTCAAAAGTCTGACAGCAACAGGGAAGAAACTGTTCTTGAGTCAGTTGGTACATGACCTCAGACTTTGTACCTTTTTTTTCCTGATGGAAGATGGTGGAAGAGAGAATGTCCGGGGTATGTTAGATCATTATGCTGGCTGCTTTGCCGAGGCAGTGGGTAGTGTAGACAAGCCAATGAATGGGAGACTGGTTTGCACGATGGATTGGGCTATATTCACGACCTTTTGTAGTTCCTTACGGTCTTGGGCACAGCAGGAGCCATACCAAACTATGATACAACTAGAAAGAATATTTGGTGAGAGTTGTAGCTGACATGCCAAATTTCCTTAGTCTTCTGAGAAAGTAGAGGCGTTGGTCGGCTTTCTTAACTATAGTGCCAGCATGGGCAGACCAGGACAGGTTTTTGGTGATCTGGACACCTAAAAACTTGAAGCCCTCAACTCTTTCTACTTCGTCCCTGTTGATGTAGACAGGGGCATGTTCTCCTTTTACACTTCCTGAAGTGGATGACAATCTCCTTCATTTTGATTCAATTGAGGGGGAGATTATTGTTGCCGCACCAGTTCATCAGATTCTCTATCTCTTTTCTGTACTCTGTTTCGTCATTGTTTGAGATCCTTCTGTGTTCTTTAAAGTTTTTAATTTTTTTTCAATTTCAAAACAGACGTTAGATGCAGGTCAAATCCATATTCTTTCTTTACCCACATTTTTCAGCACTCCTTTTTATTGTTTTGTACAACAGCTAATCCAGTAGTCTGGATTCATTCCTGTAACTCAGTTACTTTAGTGTTTGACCTTTTGCTGAGCAATGTTTTTCCTTTTTAATCAATTTCATCAAGTTTAGAAGGTTGATGGGTGATCTCTTAGGGTGGAGATATCCAGATCAAAAGAGTATTATCCCAGAATTGGAGCTTGGCCATTGAGGAGAAAAATTTAAGAGGCACATTTTCTCACAGGATGGAGAAAATCTGGAAGGATTGAACACCCACACCCAACCATAAGTGCAATGAAGCTGGGCCAATTGAAATTTTTAAGAATGAAATTGTTATATTTCATTAGTCAATGATAAAGATGGATAAAATGAGTTGAGCTACAAATCAGCCATGATCAAATTGCTTAACAGAGCAGACTTGAAGCGCTGAGATGACCCACTCCTGTTCCCATGCAACAGTTATTTTGTAAACTCAAACTAGTCAACTGAGAGTTTCAAACTAATCACAACCTGTTTAATTCAGATATGGTCTAAAAATATGATGGGATTTGGAGGTTCAAAATCCAAAGTGTCCAAAAGGCTAATGGTATACACATGTATAGCAAGCTGGAAGTATACTGTCCATCATGTTGGTATAGGCATCACAGGAGGCATCTGCAAAAAATTTGAGCCCTCCTTTACCAAATTAGTTTCTCCTGATCTGAGCCAGTGAACTGACTTGTGTTCAGGAGAACAACGTTTATGTGATCTAGCTAGTTGCCACTAAAAAGATAAGTTTAAAACATATTTGAATATGTAGCCAGGGTTGGGTAGGGTGCTGGAATGCACTTTCTGTCACCGTGTTAAAACCACTGATCATTCACCTTGTGTGCAAAAGAGCGTGTTTGCTACATCGATGCAAACACTGGATTTCAAACATTTTATACGAAGCACTTTTTGAGATATTTCCAAGAGGTGTCCTAAGTGATACATTCAAGTGTTACTACTTTCTTGTAAAAAGCATCCCATGTGTTAGTGTGCAAGAATGTTATTTTACACAGGGTCTCAATTCTTCTCTCCCTTGCTGTCTCTCCCTCTCTATATCTGAGGAATATACACAATGAATCAGCAAAATAATTTCATACATACCTTGGCTGTAAAAGATTTGAAAGCTGACTGAATTAATTGGCTTACCAGATGAATGCACAAACAATTTCAGTTTTTATCGTCTGTTCCTCTTGGTTCTTGATCATATTCCTTAGGGGTGTAAGCACAGCACACAGCTGAATCGATTCAGAGGAAGTGTATTAAATGGCTCACAGTAACTAACATCATTATGAATAATCAAAAGTGGTTGACTGTGATGACATGCCAAATCTGTTTATTGGAGGCTCGAAATGTAAAGGCAGGGGTCTGAATAGCTGCAGGAAATCTTTGGTAGTGAAGCATTCACAAAGGAGTAGAATGGAAGGAAGACAAGGATGGGTTGTCCCTTATGGCTCTCTGCCTCCTCCCTGGTTTTAAGAGCGAGAGGAAGTGTCCTTTTTCCTGAGGATAACAAGAAAAGACTAGCTGTCTAATTAAACAGACATGGTTCGAAGTAGTAGAAGCTGGCAGCAGCAGCAGTGTGGTGGCCAGAACCTGGATAAAGTATAGCAAGAGATTTAATGATCTTATTCAAACCAGCAAGTTGTCATAACTCTCTAACCCTGCATTCTACCACACAGCACTCTTCTGACAAACACACCTTGCAGAGACCTGCATTCCTTTCCCTCCAGATACCAACTCGCATCTGCTCAACAGACAACACTTGCCTTCATCCTATCCTCTTGCACACATCCCTCTGTCAATCCCCTCAAATGTTCTCTTTCCATCTTCTCCACACATCAACTCATAACTCTGCTTTCTCTGATTGAAGGAGATGAGAGCTCACGAATCCAGGGAGAAAAAGAGAAACGGATGGATCTGTAGATGTGGCCACGTTAACTACAGCATAGTAGAAAAGGATGTCCACAAAATCGGCAGGTGAAGCGCACACTGGATATCAGTTATGGAGAGACTGGGGTGACCCAGAGTTCTGGTAACAGCATTAGATGAAGCGCTGCCACTTGTTATTTAGCACAGACTCATTTTGAATTGATGGCACTATTAACTAAACTGATGCATTCTCAATGTCAGCACTAAGTCATTTGTTTCATCTCTCACAGATCCTTCCTGAGGAAACAGGCCAAGGAATCCTGAGAAAAGGGTGAACATTGAGGATGTTCTGTCAAATGACTCCTGCACACACTCCATCAGCGTAGAAGCACACACCTTATAAAGTAAAACTTATTTATTAGTCACAAGTAGACCTACATTAATTCTGCAATGAAGTTGTGAAAATCCCCTAGTCGCCCCATCCTGGTGCCTGATCAGGTACACCAAGGGAGAATTTAGCATGGCCAATCCATCTGACCAGCACATTTTTCAGATTTGTGGGAGGAAACCAGAGGATACCCATGCAGAAATGGGGGAACATGCAAACTCCACACAGACAGTGATCCAAGCCATGAATCAAACCTGGGTCCAAGGTGTTGTGAGGCAGCTGTGCTAACCACTATGCCGTCCCTTGATGGCCACCATGTTAGAGATATTTAGGTTGTCAGGTGGTAAAGAACACATCACATCATGATGGGCAGCAGAATGGGTGGACTGCTGCCTCCAGGGACCTGTGTTCGATTTCCGGTTTGGGTCACTGTGAAGTCTGCACGTTCTCCCTATGTCTGCATAAGTTTCCTTTGGGTGCTCCAGTTTCCTCCCACAGTCCAAATATGCGTGCGTTGTATGCATTTACTGAGTTAAATTGCCCTTACTGTCCTGGGATGCGTAGGGTAGAGGGTTTCACAGGTAAATGTGTGGGGTTGTGGGAATAGGGTCTGGGGTGGGATTGTTGTCGGTGCAGACTCAATGACCAAGTGGCTGCCTCCTACACTGTGGAGTTTCTATGATCTGAGCAGGAGAGAGGGACAGGTGTGGAGGGGCCTGGCAGAGAGCCAGGCACTTCAAGTTCTCAACTGCATGTAAATTTTGGGGATCATCCACAAAAAGGCAACCAGTGAAGCCTGTGATTATACCTACACTTCACAGACTGCAGCAGTTCAAGAATGCATCTCATTTCTCAAGAGCAATTGATGATGGGCAGAAGGGAAGATCTTGTAATTCCCTCAGCATTTAAGAATTTGTATCAATAATCAAGTGTTAATATTGTCACAGTAAGAATTATAAAATTGTGTGTTCTGTATTACATTTCCAACCTTTCTAACATATTTGCAGCAGGACATAGATAGGATGCAGGACTGGGCGGAGAAGTGGCAGATGGACTTCAACGCGGATAAATGTGTAGTCGTCCATTTTGGCAGAACCAACGGGATGAACGAGTACACTATCAAGGGCAGAAGTCTGAGTAGTGTTGAGGAGCAGAAGGATCTTGGGGTCCGGGTCCACAGGACTCTTAAATCGGCCTCGCAGGTGGAGGAGGTGGTCAAGAAGGCGTATGGTGTACTGGCCTTCATTAATCGAGGGATTGAGTTTAGGAGTCGGGAGGTAATGCTGCAACTTTATAAGACCCTTGTCAGGCCTCATTTGGAGTATTGTGCGCAGTTCTGGTCGCCTCACTATAGGAAAGATGTAGAAGCTATTGAAAGGGTGCAGAGGAGATTTACAAGGATGTTGCCTGGACTGGGAGGCATGCCTTATGAAGTTAGGTTGAGGGAGCTGGGACTCTTTTCCCTGGAGAGACGAAGGTTGAGAGGCGACCTGATAGAAGTTTACAAAATGTTGAGAGGAATAGATAGGGTGGACTCTCAGAGGCTATTTCCCTGGTTTGAAATGGTCGCTACGAGAGGACACAGATTTAAGGTGCGGGGAGGGAGGTTCAGAAGTGATGTTAGGGGTAAGTTTTTCACTCAGAGGGTGGTGAGTGAATGGAATCGGCTGCCGTCAGTGGTGGTGGAGGCGAACTCGCTGGGGTCTTTTAAAAGACTTCTGGATGAGTATATGGGGTTTAATGAGATTGAGGGTTATAGATAGGTCTGTAGGTTGGTAGGTGATGTGATCGGCGCAACTTGTGGGCCGAAGGGCCTGTTTGTGCTGTAGTGTTCTATGTTCTATGTTCTATTTATCAATGAATTACTTATTCTTTAATTGTCTTGCAATTAAGGCTATCTATTTAACTAATCTGGTTGGTTTCCAATAACACTGGTTTAGTTGTTATTAAAATGGCTTTTGTCAATTTAGCACAAAATAACATTAATTCAACCTATAAAATGATAGTCACACTAAAACTATTGATTTTGAAACTACAAACAGTCCACGGATTGAGTGAAATATATATTGATCCCTGGCTATTCAATTTATCTCATAGGTTTCTCTTGGGCCACAGAATTGACTTCCAGCCCAAATCAGTTATATCAGACTTTGTAGACTCTTGGTGAGAACTCTAAAGTAGCAAAGGATGAAAAGAACACAAATGTGGTTATCATTTGTATGAATACAAAGATGGTGGAACTGGCTGTTAACCAGGGATATTCCCTTGCACTGACAACAGTTGTCACCAATATGTTTTCTCATCTCAAAGTTCCTTAATTCTTTTCTCTTACCTCTCATTAACTTGCTGCATCTTAACTAAATGTGTATGGAAAGCTCAGTTGTTTTGACATCTTTCACATTCAGGGACAAAGCAACTATAGGGTGGCCTAGCTGAATTATGGCCTTTGATAATTGCTCCTGCATTCTAAAATTGATCCTCAGTTCAGTAACATTGTGAGTGGGTATCAGGAACAGAACTGCACATTCAATCAGGGGTTACTTAAGTGGTTCAAAACAAAAAGTAGGTTTTGCCATGGGTCACTATTGTGTCCCACACTTCATCCAAATGCTATTGGTAGTGATGCAATAGATGCCATAGCCTATGTACACGCATTGATTTTTGACCTCATTCTTCCAAATCTGAAAACCCGTCTTGCAAGTGAAAGATCATCCGTAAGTCCACAAGCTTGTTTCCCTGGGTTCTGAACATCAAAATGACAAGAAATTCCATCTGTGGTCTAATCACAGTTTTTACAATAATGCAGCAATGTCACAATATTTACATTGACATCCAGTGAAATTGCCAAAATTGGTCCAATTACATTTTCTCATGAGAAATGGCATTGGTTCTGAGTCCTTTGTCTCTGTTCGCAAGTTGTTGATTCTGAAGGAAAAGTCCAGGTAGGTTATGTACATCAGGATATAGAAGCAAATAGCAGTATTTACTCTCACTTGTTAATAGTTTAATGTGGAATCATTTCTTCTCTCTGTCTTCACTTATGCCTTTCACAGTGGTGACATGTTAAGTGGGTAATTGAGTGGGTAATTTATGCACAACTTTTCAATTTTGCTATTAAATTCTGTTTCCTCCTTTAGTCACTACTTGAAGTGTTCTCAAATAGTAATGTAAAATGTATGTATAATTTTCAATAATTTTATGCATTTGATTGAAAATGTCTTCTACGAAACGTGAGCCTTGTTCACTACCTACCTACAACTGGCCTGTTGCTACCAATGCGTATTCATCATTTCATTGTGTCTTTCACAGTAATTCAGTTAAAGCAATTTGAGAGTCCAGGATCCTTCAGGAGGTGGTGCACTTATTAGCAGAGTCCTGTGAGAATTTGTGGGAAGATTTTGTTGAAGATATGGCAGGCGTCATGAGGCGTAGAGATCGACTGCATCTCACATGCCTGGCAACCATGCTGTCTCTGAGATTATCTGGTCGGCAATAAGCGTAGAATCATAGAATCCTATAGTGCATAAGGAGGCCATTCGGCCCATCGAGTCTGCACCCACCACAATCCCACCCAGGCTCTATCCTCATAACCCCATGCATTTTACCCTACCTAGTCCTGTTGACACTAAGGGGCAATTTAGCATAGCTAATCCACCTAACTCGCACATCTTTGAACTACGTGATGCAGTGTAATGTCTTATCACGTGAGAGTGGATGATGTATAACAGTTCGTGCCCACCTCCAGGAGAATGCACAACCTATGATTCTTTTTCTTTTAAACGATGTATTAGCAACCGATCTGCATATTGCACTTGTTACAAGATATTGTCTGTAACCCAATGAGTTGGTTGAGGGGACGATTTACCTTGACTGTGCCATGTAATGACTTCTGCAAAAGTCTTGTACTGCATCTGCAATGTGGCTCAGTCTCTAATGCTTATTGTGATTGCAGCTACAGCAGAAGAATTTTCTATTGTCTCTATCAATTTTGGCTGATTTGTCAGCACATTGCCTTTGCTGTGAGTCAATTCTGTTCTGTGGGCAATAACACTGCCAATGCAACAAGGCTGATGACAATTGTTAAGGACTGTCCAGATCTCTGCCCACCAGGCACCACAAACCAAAGCTTTACCTCCTATGGACAATATGAATTTTGTCATATAAAGGGAGTGCTAATATGGCATTAATGGCATAGGTACTGTCTGATAAATGCTTAGTGTATTTCTGCATAATGAGAGGAGTGTCTCGTACATTTTCTTTTAATATTTTTGATAATACAGCATAATCTATATGTGATGGTCCTTGAACTTGATAATAGAAACCATCAATGTACACGTCTGCAGCAGCGTCAATGGGTTCTTTCATAACGGGATGTGATTCAAGATCAATCAAAGATAATGAGCACATGAGGATCTTCATCATACTCCAACAGCTGGAGTAGTAAAGTAGTTATTTTTGCTGTGATGTCAATGTCTCTGTGTAATAGCTGCAAAGTCCATCTGCTCAACCTCTGTGATGAGCCTAAGGAGCCTCCAGGCTTTTTCAACAAGATTAATAGTTTGTGCAAAATAACATGCTGCAAACCTGTCATGTAAATAAAAGGTATTTCCCAAAATGTCTAGCGATGGCGTTTGCATGATAAGTATATTGCCTCTGTCGCCTGTAGTATAAGTAAGGCAAAAGCAATCGGTTTGAATCATCCAGTGTGCTGGCAAAGCACAGCAGTTAGACTTTGTTCAGTAGAAGTTGCCTCTAGGTGGAAAGACATGCCTCCCAAGTCACCCCTTCTCCATTGCATCAGGAGGCTCATTTTTCTTCAGTATTCCCTAGGACTTCCTGCATCTCTTCATCTTCATTTCCCATGGAGGGCTCCTATTTTAATTTTAGACTGTAGTTCACCATCTGGCAGGGTCTCCCGTCTACATAGTCAGATTGTGTAGGGCACAGCAACCTGCAATGATACAGCAAACCCTCTCAGGTGAAAATTGCAGAGAGCCACCTGAGTGGTCTGTGTATCTGAATCGCATCTTCAGCAGGCCTATGGTCAGTCTATGTGGGAGCATGTGGTGGTGTGAGCAGCATTGTACCTTTCCTCAGCTGGAGCCTGAGGGAAATGTACCAGAATCATGTGCCATATTTAAGTGGGTAGCCCTTATACCCCAGCAACCATTCCTGCAGACTTTCTGGCTTCTCGAAGATCCCAGGCACGTGGGGTGACTGCAAGTAGGAGTCATGACAGCTCTGAGGAAACCACGCACAAATGTGCAGAATGTGCTTTTGATGATCACACATCAACTTTGTGTTGATGAAAAGAATGAAGAACATTGATTTCTGGTGCCAGGGAAATTGGATAGCCACACAGAATCCCCACAGTGCAGAAGAAGGCCATTCCGCCCATCGAGTCTGAACCAACTCTCTAATAGAGCATCATATCCAGGCCCATCCCTGCCCTATCTCTCATAACCATACAGTTACCCTACAAATTCTCCTATGCATCTTTGGACATGAAGGGACAATTTAGCATAGCCAATTCTCCTAACCTACACACCTTTGGAGTGTGGGAGGAAACCGGAGCACCAGAAAGAAATCCACACAGATGCGAGAAGAATGTGCAAACTCCACATTCATCCAAGGCTGGTATTGAACCTGGATCCCTGGTGCTGTGAGGCAGCAATGCTAACTACCATGCCACATGGGTGCAGTCTATTGTACCCTGCGCTCTTGGCAATCCAGAGATAGCTGCAGAGCTTGTGAATCTCTGAGTCCTTGTCCTGAGCAAAGTTTACTTAATGTAGGCCCTCCTGTAAAAGGCATTGTCACCTGAATGCGCCGATTTGTTGCTGATTGTTAAATGCCGCACAGGTCCCCAGTTGCTCCTGGAGAGACCAAGAGACTAGTAAGTTGTTGCCATTATCTTCAGGGCCATTGGCATCAGGTCTTCTCAGAGCAAGTGGCATATATGATGGATCAGATCTCTGGATAATCCTGCAGTTCCTCTCAATTGGAGTGAGGGAGAAAGTGGATGATAGCCCCTTGGTGTTGCCAGTTATCTCCACAGGCTAGGTCTCTGCTTCTCAACGTCCTGTTGATGCTCATGCTCATCCTGGCCTTGTCCCACATGTACTGTCTCCTGATGGAGCTGCACATGCAGACACCTTTCCTTTGCTTCTTGCCTTGAATGAGGATTCGTATTAAATTGCCTGGATCACTGGATCCAATCTCACTTTTGCATCTTCTCTGAAAAGAGATTCTAAAGATCAGGATGGTTAAAGACTGCTGAGTGCAAAGATGTGGATGAGAAACCTTTGGGAGGAATTGAAATAGCTAAGCATTGGCACCTTATATTGCATTGCTCCTCATGCCACCCTATCCCTGGGACTTTAGCACACACATAGAGCTGAACAGAATTCTGCTCCATTGATGTGACATCTGGAATCCTGTTGTAGGTAAGACCTTGTGATTTACATAATTGAACCAACGTGGCTTTAACATCCACTCATTGACTTGGCATCATAAGTGTGTGTTTGTTCTTGGTGAATGAATGGAAGCCATTTGGCCACTTTTATGAATGGCCACTTAATTGTTAACTCGTGATGTCCCTTCACTGATGGAATGGTACAATGGAAGCCATCTTCACTAGAATCATAGAAACCCTGCAGTGCAGAAGGAGGCCATTTGGCCCATTGAGCCTGCACCAGCTCCCTAATAGAGCATTTTACCCAGGCCCATCCTTGCAACCCCATACATTTACCATGTGAATCCTTCACTCTCCAAAGCTGCAGCACTGTCTTACATGTGTAGCTTTTAGAATTATGATGTGAAGCTATTTAGTTTTGCCTCTCCATGTAAAAGTACAAACTTAGAAATCTGGCTTGCTATTGCTTCCAGGGAACAGTATGTACATTCTGTGTAATTGAGCAGACATTATCCATTCTAATGGTACTAACAATATATGACTGTGTGCCCAAGAAGAAGCCCCAGAGCCCAGCTTAGCAAATCTCCAACATTTCTACCTTCTGACTGTGAGGTCCTATCATCTGTTACTCTTTCCATTTTGTAGCAGGAATGTCTGCACCATGTGATTCCTCACTGCTGGCCCCTGAACTTAGAAAGGAGCTTTGTCAGAGTTCCCATTTCCAAAGAGGATGATGGACAATAGTAACCTTCACAAACCTGCAGCACTGAACTGTTCAATAGTGATGCGAACCTTCCCTAATGTGCAGTCCCCTACTCCAGAATCTATAGTCTGCATTCATCCACTTCTGTAATATGTGTGCTAGCCCTTAGACCCTTTTATTTTTTTCTGCATGTCACGCAACCTTGTCCAGGTTCAGCTTTCCTCCCTAAGTCTTCCCTCTGCCTTCCATTGTTTGATTTCTTCATCCACTTCCTTGCTCCTCTGCCTGTCATTGTCAGCCTTCATCCTTCCTCCACCCATTTCTTGCATTGCCCATCTTCTACATTGTCCCCCTAAGTCCTCACTTGTTTTCATCATGCCAATCTCACCTGGGGATGAACACTCCAGTCCCAGTCAAACTTCAGACCTTTGTGGTGGTGACTGCGTGAATCCCACAGCACACTGCTGTCCAGGTAAACAGTGGCGTGTGACCCCAGGGGGAAGGACACTGCTGTAATCCCCATCCCCAGGTGCAATACTGAACAGGGACAGTGACGCAAGAGTGTTCTTGGTCCAGCAGCACGATACTGTCCATGAACACCTGATCAACATGGAGATGGAGGCAGGAACCAATCTGCCGTGGCAGAGTGGTGTTCAGTGCAGCACTATGGCAGAAAGTTGTTGAACTCACTTCAAAGTCCCTTACAAACTGAGGGCTGCCTTATGAATGCCATTCTTTACCACTTGGGTTTGATGCCAATGTGATTTGCTGCTGGCATGATACAAGACTGGAAGACCTGATGGTAAGCTGCTGGACAGCTGTTTTAATGAGCATTCATGAAAAGCAAACAAATGCAAAAGGCATTCACACCCACAGCCTGTGAGATGACTGACCCACCATTAACATGCCACTGGGAGAATTGCAACATGATTTTACTTTGGCTAGTTTCTGATTTCTTGGTCCCTGCTGGATTTTCCAACAAGGGCAGCTGGCAAGAATTCCACCCCGGTTTCCTGAACATGGGTCATCCATCTTTACCGTCATCCATCGTGGGTGGCATGGTAGCACAGTGGGTAGCACTGCTGCTTCACAGCTCCAGGGACTGTGAGAGAATTTGCTCTGAAACTTGTAATTAAAATGTGTACGATGAGATGGGGTTAAAATGTGTACAATGAGATGTGATGAGACCAGCATGATTAATCAAATCAATGTATGTTACCTAATGTAATTAGCTATACAATGATTGTTGTTCAGTTACTCAACTCAATGTGATTATGGCTGAAAGGAAAGGGTGAAGTAGATATGTTCTCTTTACTATTCGGTCTAAGCCAGCTAAGCCATGATTGTTGTACAAGCAGAACTGTCTGGGTGACTAAAAAAATCAACCTTGAGAGTAAGATAAGGATCTCAGGGTATGAAGTTGTAGTGAGCATAAAAAGACTGTAAGCGAACAGTTTGTCGGATTGTTCCGGACATCCCAGCTTTATTGCCTTGTGCTGGAAAATAAAGTCTACTGCTTGGAGGATTAAGACTCAGACTCTCTGTTCCAATCGGCTAAAATCAGTTGTCGTCCTGGGGAACCACGACAAAATTGGCGCTGCGAGCAGGGCTGGTGCGAGATCACCCGGAAAATAGCATCTGGAAGGAGCGGCGGGGACGGTGGTCCGACCGGGGCTGGAGATCCCAAAGCTGGCATTCTGACAGCAAGGTAAACAGACTTATATTGCATGTAAATCCTTGTTGTTGGAAAAGGGATCTCGAGGCCTGGCGCACGCGGCTCGCTGCCGGTCCTGGATCTCCCCAACCCAAAAGACATCCTGCGTAGTTAAAATTAAATTGTGTAAAACACTTTGAGAGACTGAGTCCGATCTGAAGGGTAGAGTTTTGCATGCAAAGTGCGCTGCGAATACCGTATTGTCTGTGAATGGGTAAAAAGTGAGATGCAAAAAAACTGAATGCTAATTGATGCAACTAGGTTAGTCGAACGGTTTGGAGCGGGATTCCAGGTTACGACTTGCCCAAGGAGAGTAAGTGTAGGAAGGCCTGCCAGTCCGAACCTACCCAGGACCTCGGGTAAAGGACGTCAACCAAGAGGGGGAGAGGTCTATGAGAGAGACTACCATATGGTAGTTAGAACCACGGAAGCACAAATCGGCAGAAGAAAAGAAGGAGGTCGTTAAAGGGTAATAAGAGACAGGAAAAGATTGATCTGAGTAGAGTAGTGTGAGGTAGTAAGGTGGGAGTGATGATGAATGAGGGATTCGGGACAGATTCAAAATAGCCACAAACAACTTGGAGAGACTGCACTGACACAGTTCCTGAGTAGCGGAGAGAGCACATTTATTTTAAAAGGAAGATTCGCAAAGGAAGTTGGAGGAGGAGTTAGGGAGCGGTATAAAAACGGAAAAGACGCTGGATTGAGAGGATTTACGCATATAGTTAATTTGGATGAGGTAAGAAATGAATGGCTATATGTAAATTGGGAAGGAATAACAAACAAAAGTAGGATAAATAAAATACAGACAGACACGCTAGGAGAATTAATAAAGAAACCCGGCCCGTGTAGGGCTCTAATATACAGACGAACAAGTAAGAGCATACTACCCTTTAGTAAGGAGAAGAAAGATAGTACTGGGAAAGGGTATAACGGGAAAGTGGATATCAGGGCCTCGGTTAGAAGTACAAACATTAACAAGGGAAGTGCAAGGGAGAAGTAAACAGGGGACTGACCAAGGAAAATTGGTACATTGTGTGATAATAACCATAGTGCCAAATTCCAACGAATTAAATGACAAAATTACCAAATTGTCAAAACCATTACAATCCACAGAGCCAGAATGACTGGAATGGAAGGGGAAAAGGACAGGGAGGTGGTAGGCCGCCCTATCAGAATCAAGGGGGACAGGGTCAGGGAAATAACCAAGGCCCAAGACAGGGACCGCCGCCTGGTCCTCCAGGTATATGCTGGGGATGTGGAGAGGCGGGGCATATAAAAAGAAATTGCCCACAAAGCCTCCAAAAACAGGGAGAGAACCAGCAGCGGGTGAACCAGCAGGTAGTACAGATACCGCCAAGCGACCCCCTAATGTTCCAAGGACCAGTGAACCATCAAGGCTCTCTATAGGGAGGCCCAGAGAACCCCGAAATGGTAGGACAGTATGTACAGATAACAGATACAGCTGACCAAGAACCCGTAGTGAGTGTTAGAGTAGGAGGGGTTGAGGTCCCCATGATGATAGATACCGGCGCTACTTGCACGTGCATACAGGCAAAGTATGCAGATCACCTACCATTGTCAAACCAGTTTGTGAAAACTGTGGGGTTCTTGGGGAAAGTAACGTTAACTCAGATGACGACGCCGGTACCTGTCACCATCGGAAACAAAACTGCCCATGTACCTGTATTAGTGTATGATAAAACACCATTAAACCTATTAGGGAGAGTTGCAATCTTAGGATTAGGGCTAAAGTTAGAATGTACAAATCAGGGAATTAACCTAACAGGAATGTATCCCCTTAGAGTACAAGGGGAAGAATGGGCCAATGTATATTGGTTGGGGGACATAGGAGACCAAGTCAAAGAACGGGTGTGGGGAATTTGGAGAAAGTTTGTGGAAGCACAAATTCCACAAGCCGAATGGCCGGAAACAGAATTACACAGTACAATGATATTTGATGAAGAACAGAAACCCGAGACACAGGAGAAGTGGGGAAAGGAGGCAGGACAAGAACAGGAAATAAAGTCAGGAAGTATTTTAATTGGACCAGAGGGAGCGGCCCTCACGGTCGTTAGGGATGAATGGGTTAACAAATGGTTCTCTGTATCTGGGGCGGAGCCACATGTTACATTAAAAGTGAATCCGGGATACAGATCAAAAGACCTAGGACCAATGGTGCTGAGAGCACAGGAATTAGAATTTGTTCAAACAGATAATGTAGATATTTGGATGTCCACCAATGGACAAATGATGAAAATACTCTCGAACACTAAGATTATCGGGAAGCCAAAACAAGTAAAAATAGAGGTAAAGGATGAGAAACGGGAACAGGAGTGAAGAGAGAGTTTAGAAAGAGATTTAAACTCCCTCCCACAGGAACTGTGGTCTAAACAGGATACTGATGTGGGAAGGGTCAGAAAAGCTGCTCCAGTGGAAGTCAGGTTAAAACCAGAATGCCGAGGACCTTACAGACCGCAGTATCCCATTAAGTCAGAAGCAATAGAAGGGATCAAAGAGACAATCAAAGGATTGATAGAAGTAGGGGTACTAAAAGAAACCCAAAGCAGCTGTAACACGCCCTTACTGCCAGTTAAGAAGGCTAATGGGGAAAAATGGAGGTTGGTGCATGACCTAAGGGCAGTCAATGAGGTAGTGGAAGACAGGCCAGTGGAAGTACCAAACCCTTACACCCTGTTAACTAATATACCGCCTGAGAGCAAATGGTTTACTGTGATGGACCCATGTTCAGCATTCTTCAGTGTGCCATTAGCCCAAATAAGCCAGTATCTGTTTGCATTCACATATGAAGGAAAACAATACACATATAATAGGATGCCCCAAGGATTTAAGCATTCACCGCACGTATTTAGTCAGGTATTGAGAGCAGATTTAGAGGGGATACAGCTGGAAGGAACATTGATACAATATGTGGATGATTTATTATTATGTACAGAAACAAGAGAACAATGCAGGAAGGATAGTCTAAAACTATTAGAAAGACTAGTGGAAGGAGGGCACAAAGTATCCAGGAAAAAGCTGCAGCTGTGTCAAAGAAAGGTAGAATACCTCGGAAGGGAAATATCAGCAGGACAAAAGAGGATAGCCTCACAGCAGATAGAAACGGTATTGAAAGTTCCAAAACCACAGACGGTGGGGCAAATGATGACATTCTTGGGAATGACAGGATTCAGTTCAGAATGGGTAGAGAGCTACGCAGAAAAGACACAGGCGTTGCGGAAGATAATGAAGGAGGCGGGATGTGAAGAACTAAAAGCAAAACTGATATGGGATAGGGAGGCCTCAGAAGCATTTGAAAACATAAAGAAAGAAATTGCGCAGGCACCTGCGTTGGCTTTGCCCATATGTAATAAACCCTTTGACCTTTTTGTAAGTAACAGGGAAGCAGGGTTTGCTACAGCAGCACTAATGCAGGAAAGTTGTAAAGGCAGGAGAAGGCAGGCCATAGCTTACTATAGCACCAAGCTAGATGATGTAGCTATGGGGTACCCCCCCTTGTTATCAAGGCCTGGCGGGCATACGAAAAGGCAGCCACGATCACAATGGGGTATCCGATAAACATACATGTACACCACAAAATAGCTGAACTAATTGAACAAGGGAAATTTGTACTCACGCCTGCCAGAATTCATCGTTTCCGAATGTTGACCACCTTCCCCGATATTACGATAACAAAATGTAATAAGGTTAACCCAGCCGATTACATGCCACTGCCCCATGAGGGAGAAAAGCATGAGTGTATAAGGGAAACAAGAACATTTATGAAACTAAGAAAAGACCTGAAGGCAGAGAGATTAGACACAGAAGGAAAAAGAACGCTATATGTTGATGGCTCATGTTACAGGGACCATGCTGGGAATCACGCGGGCTATGCTATAGTTGAGCAAAGAGGGGAAACATTTGAAGTAGTAGAGGCAGAAAGGTGTGAGCAACCTTGCTCAGCCCAGCTAGCAGAACTTAAAGCATTGACCAGAGCATGTGAACTGGCAGAAGGAGAAGCGGTAGAGATCTATACTGATTCAGCTTACGCACATGGAGTGTGCCACCTGTTTGGAGCAATATGGAGACAGAGGGGATTCAAAAAAAGCGGAGGAGGACCGATACAACACGAAAGCCAAATTAGAACATTAATACAGGCTATGATGGGCCCAAGGGAATTGTCTATAATCAAGTGTCAGGCGCATAAGAAGGGAATGGATAATGTTACCCAGGGAAATGCCAAAGCCAATAAAGCAGCCAAAGAAGCATCAGGATGTATTATGACCACGATAGCCCCAGTAGAAGTAGTGAGACCACACCCCGGACCAGGGGTGGGGAACGTTGATCCCCAAACCACCCTAGAAGATGTGGCACAATTACAGGAGGAAGCCACCACAGCTGGAAAAACAATGTGGAGAGACAGGGGAGCAATACAGGGACAACATGATGGACTATGGAGAAATGGGGAGGGATTGATCATAGCACCCACATCATTACTAACCGTACTAATCAGCGAAGCACGTGGGGTTGACCACTGCACAAGAGGAGAGGTAGCCAGGAAAATTAAAAGAGAAGGATTTTGGTCACCATACTTGCAAAATTCAATTGACTATATATTGGGCCAGTGTGAGGTGTGTGCCCAAAATAACATTAGGAAGAGTATTACTGTTCCAATAGGGCACATACCAATTCCCGAAGGACCATTTAAACACCTATGCATGGACTATGTGGATATGGGAAAGGTGGTAAGAGGGAAAAAATACATGTTAGTGATTATTGACAGATTCAGTAGATGGATAGAAGCAACACCGTCCAAAGATCAAGGATCTGGAACGGTGATTAACTTCCTGTCAAAAGAAATTATCCCAAGATTTGGCATACCTATGCAATTAAGTTCGGACAATGGATCTGCTTTTATCGGAAGGGCACTGAGAGAGACTCTCTCGGCACTCCGAATAAAGTAGAAGTTTGGGTGTGTATATCATCCTCAATCTCAAGGAATGGTGGAAAGAGCAAACGGGACCCTTAAGGCTAAACTAAGTAAGATTTGCAGTGAAACAGGGAAAAATTGGATTGATGCCCTGCCGCTAGCATTAATGCAATATAGAAGTCAAGTAAATAGAATCACGCATTTGAGCCCACATGAGATGTTGACAGGAAGAGTAATGCCGGTACCAAAGATTAGAGGACTGGGGGGCCCTACGCTAGAATGCTTAGATCAGGGTACAAGAGAGTATATACGACAATTAACTGTTATACAAAGAACTATATTTGAACAGGAAAAAGCCAAGGAGGAGGAGAGTCCGGCAGCGGAACACCAGATCAAACCTGGAGATCGAGTACACATCAGAAAGTTTTGGAGGCGCTGGAACGAACCCAGAAGAGAAGGACCATTTGAAGTCACCAAAGTCTCCCCCACGGCTTTACTAACAGTGCGACAGATGATGACACAAGTAACTCACAACCAATCTCCCAAAAAAGAAACGAAGGAATGGGGAAGTGTCAAGCTGCCCCCGCTGAATGGACTCACAATAACCTTGATCGAAGTGGAAACTCATCATTCTGTGAAATAGCAGCATAACGGTGGGGGGGGGGGGGGGGGGGGCTGCGTTTACGGAAGCAACAACACCTTACTGATGCCCATTGAGGCCGGGAAACTTAGTCTGTACACAGTGATCAGTCTTTTTCCCTTCCCTAGACAAGAGTGCGAAGGTTTTTGGCTGATAACTGTTAGCGGCAGGTAATCTGGGGGAGCAACCTAAAAATCAGGACTTTGATAGACAGGCCATGATAAAGTTAGAATAGGGACATTGATCCCTGAGCAAAATATTTGGCTCCCCCACATTGCTTGTAAATATGACAGGAATACGTGTATGTGAAGAGGATTAAACAAAGCGACTACCTGAGTTAGCATTTTGGGAATTAAGATGAGGCTAGAAGGTAGTCTCAAAGGGGGGACATGTGAGAGAATTTGCTCTGAAACTTGTAATTAAAATGTGTACGATGAGATGGGGTTAAAATGTGTACAATGAGATGTGATGAGACCAGCATGATTAATCAAATCAATGTATGTTACCTAATGTAATTAGCTATACAATGATTGTTGTTCAGTTACTCAACTCAATGTGATTATGGCTGAAAGGAAAGAGTGAAGTAAATAGGTTCTCTTTACTATTCGGTCTAAGCCAGTTAAGCCATGATTGTTGTACAAGCAGAACTGTCTGGGTGACTAAAAAGATCAACCTTGAGAGTAAGATAAGGATCTCAGGGTATGAAGTTGTAGTGAGCATAAAAAGACTGTAAGCGAACAGTTTGTCGGATTGTTCCGGACATCCTGGCTTTATTGTCTTGTGCTGGAAAATAAAGTCTACTGCTTGGAGGATTAAGACTCAGACTCTCTGTTCCAATTGGCTAAAATCAGTTGTCGTCCTGGGGAACCACGACAGGATCTGGGTTCGATTCCTGGCTTGGCTCACTGTCTGTGTGGAGTTTGTACATTCTCTTTGTGTCTGTGTGTGTTTCTTCCAGGTGCTCCGGTTTCCTCCCACAGTCCAAAAATGTGCGAGTTATGTTGATTGGCCATGCTAAAATTGCTGTTAGTGTCCTGACATGTGTAGGTTAGAGGGATTAGTAGGTAAATGTGTAGGGATATGGAGGTAGGGCTTGGGTGGGATTGTGATTGGTGCAGACTCAATGGGCCAAATGGCCTCCCTTTGCACTGTAGAGGGTTTCTATGATTCTATTGTGCTAATACCATCATTAATTAACAGAATCACCCTCCACCTTTTCCCAGCTTCCTGTCCTTCCTAAATGCCATGTACCCTTCAATATTTTGGTTCCAATCTATGTCATCCTATCTCTATATTGGCTATCTAATCTTACCATTGGGCCCGATTCTCCCAAATGTGATGAATTGGTGAGAAAACTGGTGTAAATCATGACTGTTTTTTCCATTCAACTTCAGACTTGAATCTCCCACACCCCGTGCAATGCAGAGGTCACAATCGTGAATATCATTAAAAGCTTGGGGGGGGGGGGGCGGGGCCTATTCACGCCGGACCCTGACAGTTCCAGAACTCCGCACGTGCGGTAGCCCCGATCTGTCAGATCGCAGTTTGCTGGCTAGCCCAATTGCTGGCCAGCCCAGGACCCCCACAGGGTTGCCCCTGAACACCCCACCCCCATCCTGGAGCGCCCCTCTCTGCAGCTCCACTACCCCCACTCCCCCGTCCAGCCTTGACCAATGCAGAGTGGTAGCAGGATCACCCACTGCTAGCCATCGCCCCCCTAGGACCTACCCACAATAGGCCCCCACCCCCTTGGCAATGCTTGATGCCTGATGGACAGTGCCAAGGTGCCCTCTGGGCATGGGCCCTTGCCCCTTGGGCAGTGCTAGGGAGCAGAGGCTGGCACTGCCAGGGTGCCCATGCCCAGGGGGCACCAACCCCAGCTGCCCAACCCCCAGGGGGGTCCCAATTGCCTCCCCTTTCACTTTGGCGGGGTCTCCAGCTAGTTCTCCTCAGGTGTGGAGTTACTCTACATGCTGCCAGAGTGAAATATTCCTGGTGGGGTGGGAGAGGCTATCAGGCCTGGAGAATTCTGTGCTGGGCCCAATAATGAGATTTAAAATATATTAAAAACAGATTTAAATGACTTCCTCTCTTCTTGCCAGTTTCTAGCACAGTAGAGACTCTTCCATTCCAATGTGCCAAAAAAAGGTGCACGTAGGGTTGGGAGAATTGGGCCCATTATTTCATTTGTTTTGTTTTGAAGGTGACGTGCATTCAGATACAGAGCATTTAGTTTTGTCCCTTTATTATTTTTATAATTTCTAACCTTATCTACTGATTTACTCTTAGATTTATAGTCTATCCCATTTTTTCACAAGGTAAAGGTAAAATCATCATTGTCTCAGATGACCATAGATTGTTCTCTCCTTTCAGCGGGAGAGCTGACTGGTGGTGATTTAACCTGAGGATCATCACATCTCAGGCGAAGGCCAAGGTTGAGAAGGTGAGGCCTTCATGAATAACCTGAGTTGGCACAAGAATTGAATCTGTGCTGTTGGTGTTATTCTGCATTACTAACCAACTATCCTGCCAACTGAGATAACCGACCCTCAAAATGGTCTGTTTATCACTTCACATATTAGTACCTTTCCCTCTTGCCTTGTCTCTACCTTTTGATTTATCACATCTTCCTAAATTGGATGACATTATGACTCTCCGACTCAACAACTCTGAACCCAAGCTCATTAAGCTGCAAACACATGCTGCAGACATGTTTACCCTGGACCACACTGACATCTAGGAGCTCTCACACATTGCGCCCATAACAAATCACCTGCCCTGCCACTCTTAACATGTTTTAATTAACTACTCAATTATTTTATTCAATTAATTATTTTCCATGTTTATATATTTTAATTACTTTTATCACCAGTTCATGTACTATTTTAAACCTTAGGAATGGAAGACCGATATGTTTTGAATATGTTTAGATATGTCTAAAAATTAATAAACAACTGTCATGTGAAATGACTTTACACCTTAAGACAAAGTGAAAAACAATTGATACCTTTGCCCTTCAAACTGAAGATTATGGTATAAAATTAAAAAATAACAAATACTTGAACAGATTTGTTCTTTTTAATGATTTATGTTATTGGAAAACATTTTTGGAGATAGCATTGTTTCTAAAATATAAAATATCTATGTTTTATGTGTTGAAGCTATATTATATATGGTTTATTAATTCTAGTGATGTAATTTTGTTTTTGATTTACCACTCAGTATGGTTTATTAATGAGTATAGGGAATAAAGGTATTGCAAATCAACATTAAAAATGAAAAACATAATTTATTGTCATTTTGTAAGAAACAAATACATAATTTTACTGAATACAGTGTTTATAACTCTACAGAACACACACATCTCAGTACACGTACTGAGGGTTGTGATGGTATCAAGCAATTATGTAGCAGATAGCACATGGCCATGGCAAAGGACATCACAAAAGAACACTCAACATGCCTATTTACACAAAAGTTTGGACCATGAGAAATTAAAAATAAGTTAGTGTTAGCGATTCTTTATCCAGTACGCAGAGGATTAAGCTTAATTTTTAAATTGTGACCAATCTAAACATATCTTGCATCAAAGATCAGCAGGTAGGACTTCTGTTGATTGTTCATTGAAGTACTTTAAAATGCTATTGTCATTGCTCCAATTTATTTTCAGCTGAGTAAGACCGTCCACGTATTGAAAAAGAGTGCATTTAATGCACCGTGAATATTTCTGAAGTGACCCTGTTAAGAGCAATAAATATCATCAATCTGAGTGAATTGCATGCCACATACTGAGTGGCACTTCAACACTGTCACAGGAAACTCAACAATAAGTTTTTGAAGGGGTAACCAAGAAGGTAGATAAGGGCAGTGCAGTTGATGTTGTCTACATGGACTTTAGCGAGGCCTTTGACAAGGTACCACATGGTAGGTTGTTGCATAAGGTTAAATCTCATGGGATCCAGGGTGAAGTATCTAAATGGATACAAAATTGGCTTCTTGACAGAAGCCTGAGGGTGGTTGTAGAGAGTTTTTCAAACTGGAGGCCTGTGACCAGCGGTGTGCCTCAGTGATCAGTGCTGGGTCCACTGTTATTTGTTATTTATATCAATGATTTGGATGAGAATATAGGAGGCATAGTTAGTAAGCTTGCAGATGACACCAAGATTGGTGGCATAGTGGACAGTGAAGAAAGTTATCACTCATTCCCACTCATTACACATACAAACCACCTGTCTTGCTTAAAAAAAACACAAATAAGATAAATACCTCAGTGAAACTTTTGAAATTTGTCCTCTTGTCTTTCAAAATTATTAGAAGTGAAGCTACATGGCAGGAACTGATAGGAGGCAAAGAACAATATTCCATCAATAGAGCTGTCTGAACAGTGCTAATGCATTTGAAGAAATTATGTATATATTGAGAATGCACAATGCAAATTCAGTTCAATGTCACCATTCTAGGCAAAAGTATCAAGTCCAGACCCAGCAATTGGGAACGTGTTGAGACTTTTCAGTAAAAAAATAATGAAAATGTTAAAAAAACACAAAGGCAATTCAGGTGACATATTTGATTATGTGAATGGTATATTTTCTGTATGTTGTTTTGACCCTACTTCATATATTGCAATGTTGAGTTTCTGAAAAAAGAAAAAAAAGTGAGAAATTGATTTACGGGAACCCAGTAGCCAGACTGCATAATCTCAGGGTAGTCTACATTAACTATTAGCAGCAATGTGTCACCCAAATTTCGGATGCAATGCATTTTAGACACTCCACATCGATGGAATAGGGCATTGGTGAGGCCGCAGCTGGAGTACAGTGTGCAGCTTTGGTCGCCGCACTTATGCAAGGATATTTTGGCCTTGGAGGGAGTGCAGAGGAGGTTTACTAGGCTGATACTGGAGTTGAGGGGGTTGAGCTATGAGGAGAGGCTGAATAAACTAGGCTTGTACTCATTAGAGTTTAGAAGAATGAGGGGAGATCTCATTGAGACGTGTAAGATGATGAATGGGATGGATAGGATAGAGGTGGAGAGGCTCTTCCCGCTCAGAAAGGACAGTAGGACTAGGGGGCACAGCCTCAAGATAAAGGGGGGGCGGTTTAGAACGGAGTTGAGGAGGAACTTCTTCACTCAAAGGGTGGTGAATCTCTGGAATTCTCTGCCCGTTGAAGTGGTGGAGGCTACCTCGCTAAATATTTTTAAGACGCGGGTTGATGGGTTTTTGATAAGCGAGGGGATTAAGGGTTATGGGAAGAGGGCGGGAATGTGGAACTGAGCCACGACAGATCAGCCATGATCTTATTGAATGGCAGGGCAGGCTCGAAGGGCTGGATGGCCCACTCCTGCTCCTATTTCTTATGTTCTTATGAATACCCAGGCTGTGGAAAGGGCCTGGAAAGTAAACCTCACACCTTCTTATACCAATTCAATATGCTTGTCTTTAATTCATTATTTTCTTTCAGTTTTGGCAATAATTTGGTTTTGCTGAAAACAGAGACACTGTCAAAGTTTTTTGTCTCGCATTGAATCACAAGAATACCAAATTTCAAAGGGTATAACTTTTTTTACCACCACGAGAAAAGAGTGCTGATTGTTTTGCAAGCAGACTCTGATCGGTAAAGATGTTGCCATGGACAATGAACCAGGGAACTGTTATCCCTCAAGTTTTTGTTTAAATTCAAACCAAGCAAGTCGACTCTGATTAAGACATTGCCAGGGGGAAGTGCCAAGAAGTACTTGTCCTCCAAGCTTTTGTGTAGTTGAAAAAGGTGCAATATCCGCATGTTCTGTTTGTTTGTAATGGACAAGGCCCTGCATCTAACTTTTAACAAGCGTAAGCATTGCAAGCCCAACTGATAATCTTTACTTGGTTGTTGTCAGGCTTGCAATGTGCCTCACTTATGCATGCTAAAAGTTACATATATTCATATGCATGCCTGTCTACTTCTATACCTATTCAAGATTGTTTTCTTTAAAAATTTGGTTTCCTTGTGATTCTTTCCTGATGCGTACAAGCTAAAAAGCTTCAACAGCATGTCTCTTTTCTCACCAATACTCAAGTTCTGTACTATCAAACGATGATTTGTAAATAAGTTACAATTGTTGTTTACCATCATTACTGCTAAAATGTCTCTACACGTTGGAAAGCATTCACAGCCATTTTCTATGGTTCAAACCCTATTTTGGTCCCCAAACAAATTCTCAGAAGCTGAAGTTTTTTTTCAAAGTAAACCTGTTATTTTTACAAACCTCTTTTAACAGTACATAACTTCCTTCCACTGTTTCTCTCCAGTGATCTATAATGGATGGTCAGCGTTGTTGCAGAATTCTTTTAGTCAGTTTGCTGCAGGACATTCAATTTGAAACACCACTTCAATAATCTCTCTCTGCTTCTCTCCTTCTCGATTTTATAGATTACTCCCCACTGTTGTCTCAAATAAAACTAATTTCTACAAAGACGATGATATTAAAACCACCCCATGATAATATTGTGCTTCTAGATTACTGGATTTATATGCAATCTACTTCAGTAAGAAGTCTGCTCAAAAGCGTATTTCTCAGATTCACTTTGCTGGTTCTATCAGCTTAAATTCTGTCAATTATTGTAGTGAAGCCCATTGGGTATAACCACCTCTTGATCTAAAATTGTCTCTAAATCTATATAAATTTGAATCCCTTCTTCCACCCATAGACTGAGTTGCTTCATGTCCTCATACCATTGGTGGCATGGAGCTCCAACTCTCCTCCACCTACAGAAACCTGTTGTCAGTCTAATAGTCTGACCAGCTCTGTACTGAGAAAACCAAAGCTATTGACCTGCAAATACAGGCATGCACATGGAGGATGCAGACCTTGCATCTCATGACATGGACAGAGTGGATAGTCAGATGCTCTTTCCTAGGGTAGAAAAGTCAAATACTAGGGGATGTAGGTTTAAGCAGCATAGTGTAAAGTTTAGAGGGGATGTGCAAGGCAAGTTTTTTTACATAAAGGCTGGTGAATGTTTGGAACGTGCTGCCTGGGAAGGTGGCGGGAGCAGGTACGATAATAGCGTTTAAGGGACAACTAGATGAATATATGGATAGGATGGGATTGGAAGGATATGGACTCTGTAAGTGCATTCAGTTTTAGTTTAGGCAGGCATCATGATCGGCGCAGGTTTGGAGGGCCTAAGGGCCTGTTCCTCTGCCGTACTGTGCTTTGTTCGTTTCTTTGTTCTCAACAGTGATGTACTATGATTTAGTTTCACCTCAGCCCTTCCCCCAGCCTGGTCCCTCCTCTGATAAATGGGAGTGGGTGGATTCAAAGCAGGTTGCTGCCAGACTTGAGACTCTTTTAAATTTGAGCATCTCACCTTGTTAAAATTTCTTCTACTTTTAAGTGCATGAAGTATTGTTATTGATGCAGCTTACCTTCACATATTCTTCGTACCAACTTGATTTCATAATGTTTAAGATCCTGGTAGGAACGAAGTGGAATTATGAATTTGTGGCTCCCTGCAATTCTCAAGAGTGGTGTTGTCTGAGCATCAGCCACTCCCAGTACAAATACCGCAATTCCATTCTGTCTCAGCTGTTCAGCTTCAGGGACAACATCATCTGAACTCTGTCCATCAGTAATCATCACAACAACCTTGTGGATTCCTGGCCTTGCTCCTTTCTGGATAGCTAAGGTATCCTCCAGTATATATTTAAGCGCTTTCCCTATGTGAGCATGCCCATCCAGAAATGGGCCTGAACTGATGGCCCTTTTAATTTTTCCTTCACTGTCAAAGGAATCCAAGTTGAAGAGAGTTCGGGGTTTGTTGCTGTAGATCACCATAGCAACCTGTGTGAGGTCTTTGTCAATATCAAAATGTGAAATAATGTTCCTCACAAACCCTTTTATTTGACGGAAATTCTGTCTTCCAACATTACCAGAAGCGTCCACAGTAAATACCAGATCTAAAGGCTTGGAAAAACAACCTGCAAAATAATAAAGTTACACAACACTGACATATTCCAATTTATGTTCTATTACCTCAGAAAATATTACTTTTTGATACAGCTCTGAATCTCAGTTAACTCAATTATGTTTACATTGGTACCATTGAAAGTACCCCATGCTTAATCCCATTCTTCCCAACTGTGTTAAAGGCCCCACGGGGAGACAAATTTCAGACAAAAGATGTTTACAAACTTTTCATATTTTGACCGAATTCTTATAGAAATTATTGCACATTTTCAGACAAATTTCCAGAGGCAAATTTGGAAGTGTTAACCGTATCAATATTGTTGATCTTATAGATCCTTAGGCAACACCAGTGATAATTGTGGGAGTAGGAACAGAGGTAATTGCAGGTGATTCTCTGGCTATGATTTGTCATCGCCAGTATAGGCATATCATATAAGGACTGTTGGTCAATACTTTTAAATAAATTGGACACAAACAAGCTGTGAAGATGGCTGCTACAAGTCAGGTAACAGTCTACTTACAGCATCAAGTCTCTGAGAACAAGTCTATTGTGAAAGGGGCTGAAAGTCTTTGAGCAGCCAAAGAACTTAACCTGTTCCAGTTTCAAATGACTGTCCGCAAACCCAACCCCCCGCCACTTAGATTCACACAAACAACTGTGAACCTTTCGCTTCAAAAAACCCTCGCTTCAATTTTAAATCGTTGAATCTATTCAAGAAACCATAGATCTGGTCACATGGGAGACTAGAAAACACAAACCAGAAACAGAATTAATCGTAATCTGTAAATGTGCACTATGGCACTGTCTTTATCTGTACTTAATGTATATGTGTGTGTGTGTGTGTGTGAGAGAGACATTGCATTAATTTGGGATAAGTGTATGAGAATAAATAACTTTCTTGATCATAAACTTACATTATTTAACTGGAAAACACATTCTAAGTGTGGGAAGCACACCTGTTTCTATATAAAGCATATTGATTGTGGGCAGTTAGAGGGCACATGTGTTCTGTCTATGAAATGGAACCAGGTGACAGCAGCTTCACCCAGCTGGACAACAATGGAGGATAGTGTGGTCAAATGTGAGAGGATAAGAAGGGTTAGTCTATTCCTGTCATAGTCACAAAGGATGGCATTGATAAATTTGATAAATGGCAATTTAATACTGGTACAGCAGTGGAAACTTGGTAGGAGTGATTCAAACATGGAGTTCTGGGGAAATGGGGCACAAATTTGGGAGGTCAAAACAGGTTCAAGGGTTGCAGATTAGCAGCCAAGCCGGCAAACTAGTGCAAAAGCTGTAATGTCACTAAATATGGTGAGAAATCAAAAATGGGATTTGCAGCATGAGGGGAGGGAACCTAATTAGCATAGATTATAATAAATTTAACTGATCAGTGGAGTTAACACCAATGCTTCTGCCCTCTCAACAATGTCTCACCCACCCAGCGTAACAACACGCTGACTGGATTCACAACTAGTTTTCAAAAACAAACACCAGTCATGAGATGCAGCTCCCAGGTGCTGTGGGACATGGCTGAGCTGTGCCCTGGTACTGCCAATCTAATTGTGCCAGGGAGGCAGTGCCAAGAGTGAACCCTGTGGGGAGCCCTATTGGGGGATTCCCTTTATATGGTGGGGTGGCCCTGTGCCTGTGGAGAAGGAAGTAGTGCCTCAGGAGGGACCCGATGCTTGTAAGGGGGGCATTGTTCATAGAGGATGGGTGTCCTCATCTGATGTCTGTAGGGTGTGGGTTGGAATGGAATCAATGAAGAAGGGTGAGGGTGGTGCCAGTGATGGAGACTGTGGGAGGGGAGTGCTCTAATCTTTGCATTGTGGGAAAGGAGGGTGATGTGGATGCATTGATCTTTGCATTGTGGGGGAGAGTAAATGCATTATTCTTTGCACTGTGGGGGAGGGTGTGGATGCATTGATTTTTCGTTGGTGTTGGTGAGGTGGAGGAGTGTTGGGGGCAGGGGGAGGTGGTGTTTCTGAAGTCCATGGGCCTTCAATTTAACTTTGAGATTGGTGCGCCCTTTAAAAAGAGTGCCCCAATCTCGGATTCCCAGCCTTGCTGATGTGTTTAGGCTCCGACCCTCTCGCTGGCTGTGTGAACCTTGCCAGCATTCTGAAATTGCACAAAGTGCCGTTTAATCAGACAAGAAAAGGCAGCTGTAAAACTGATCCAACATACTGTGAAATTCTGGTAAAAGTATACCCAAGGTCTTCATGGAGGAAAGGAGATAGCTTAGTCGTTTGCAAGGATAGAGGGATTAAGGGGTTCTTTGAGGAAAGGTGTGATGATAGCAGATTTGATAGACAAATGTACTGGAGAGCCTGGTAGAGAGTTTATTTTTATTATTTATTCCTGGCATGTGGACATTGCTAAGTAGCTCAGCGTTCATTGTCCATTTCTAATTGACCAGTTTAGAGTCATCCACGTTCCTAATTGAGCAGTTAAGAATCTGCATCTGAAATCACTTGACAGATTTCCTTCCCTAATGGGCATTCAGTGAACCAGATTTTATATTAATTGAACTTAAATTGCATCAGACGGTGAGATTTGAACCCATGTCCCTTGATCAATGGCCTGTGTTTCTGGATTGCTAGTCCAGTGAAATTACCACTACACTATCATCTCCCTTTGAAGTTAAACCAGCAGGAGAAGGTTGACAAAGGTTAATCACATGCAAATTAGCTCCTTGAGCTATTGTTAATGTATGCCCTTCACTCACTTTCTCTTTCTTCAGAGGCAGATGGGACTGTGGTCACTGCTAAACTCTTCAGTGTTTCACATCGTAGAGGGGGCCTGGGAGGAGGAGGTCAGCTGCTCCAACGATTGCCTGGACAAATGCTGAGCCATTAACTGCCTCCATGTTCTCACCAACTAAATCCTGGCATCACTATTTTCACCAGTAGAGAGATGCTCACTTAGGATAAATCCATTAGAGAATCAGAGAGGCCATATCCAGGTCTAGTCACTGAGCATGAGTGAGACTGCAAAGTGGAGCTGTGGAATAGAACCATTCCTCCAACGGAAGAAATAGTCACCTTTGCCTAAGGAACACAGGGACCCAGTTCTCAGAGGTCCAATCTTCAAAATGACAATGCTTCAAGAGAATCAAACTCGTGCAAACAGTGGGAGACAGCTTCCACACATATGGTTGAGAGATGGGTAAGTGGAAGGAGACCACGACCTACATCTCCAAACAGTTTCTGCAGCCTTTTTACTTTTGGGAGTATCCTGGATCCCAGTGAATAGAAGCGTACTGACAACCACCCTAGTAAAAGTGAATCAACCTGGATTATTCAGGAATGGGTTACAGTTTAGACTGCCAAAGAAAAGTAACTGGCAATGAACTAACCCAGATGCATCTCTATTGACACTTAGAACCATCAAATTGGATAATTTGTCACTGGCCCCAAAATACAGGCAGAGATCACCAGTGCCACTTTATTGACTTTAACGAGACCCATGAGGTGGAATCCTTAGAATACTCCCTGATTGAGGCAGTATTGAGTTGGCTTAGTAGGAAGCCTTGCCCATGTATATAATGTGGAGTGTCAGGGCTACTGGCACTCTGGATCTATACTCTGTTGAGGAAGTTTCTGTCAGAGTGTTACTGACTATATAAATACATATAAGTTTGGTGAAGAGATACCATCCTCTGAGGAGTTAATTCAGCCACCATCCATTATCAATGCAGAGTTACAGCCTGTGGATTCCCAGTACGTTCATTATTTTAAAAAGAAGATCAAGTAAAAGTTTTAAGATTTGTTGCAGCTGCTGGAATATCAGAACATCTCCTCTAGAGTACTTTTCTCTATTAACAAAAGGTAATGATTTTTACTTCAGAGTTTTTTTTACTTTACAGGAGACTTTTCTCAAGATATTAAGGGAATAAATCTGCACATTCATACTTGTTAAATTTCCAGATACAGCAGTAGATTTGGATACAAGCTACTTTACACAATGGGATCGGGGTTTGGTGAGATTAGCTTTTGTCATCTTCTTACTGCACAAAACTAACTGCATCTTTTGTCATTGCCTCTAATTAAAAAGACCCAAGCCTCATTTCTACTGCAGTAAGTTACCTCACTGTCCATCCACATCCCACCCTCCCGCCCCCCCACCCCCCCAAATTTCACCCTGAGCGAAAATCTGTGATAAAATGCACATTTTTAGACTCTAACCGACATGAAAACAATAACACTTACCAGGTGCATTAATTCCACATATTTTGGAACTGAGCTCCAGAACGTTACTGTAGAGTTCGTAGGATTCATTATAAGCAAATGACAGTTGAACATCTCCAACAATGTTGTTTAGTTGATTTATTATTTGTTTTTTTCCAACAGACAGAATAAATAATTCCTTCTCTTTTGTGTGCTGTGCAGGGAGTATCACCGAGTCATCAGATTTGGAATTGGAAAAAACTACAAGGACATGAGGAACATCCATTCTGGAGCCTTCGCCGAAACCATTTTCAGCTACATAACGCAGGGCCTTTCCTGTGAAAGTGTTACCTCCATTAAAGGCTATGCCATCGATTGCTTTTAGCAAGTCATTGAAGTCACGGTACTGTCCCATTCCAATCTCGATGCGTACGTTGTCACTATACTGAGCAAAGCCCACTAAGAGTTTTGTTGAAGAGGTCATGATGGATTGGAGAAGTCTTTTAGCAAAACCTTTAGCTTGAAGGAATCCTTCGAGGCCCATGTTCCATGATCCATCCACCAGAAACATCAAGTTAACAGAACAGTCTGTAATGCCAGCTGACACTGTATAGGGAATGTAAATACATTGCTTTATGGGGACAAGGTTTTGAAATGATATCTTCCACTGAATGAATTGCTTTAGTCAGCTACTTACTCAGGTATCTACTTCCAGCTGTATGACAAAACAACAAAAAGACAATTAGTGAAGGAAATTGTTTATTACAATTGATATGTTTGCTATTTGTATAGATTTTGAGCAAAATTAGTCCGTTCATGAAATATAATCTATAAAGGGATATCAATAGTACAAAGATGTCAGCAAATCATGACAGTACAGAAGGAGGCCATTCAGCCCATCAAGTCCTGACCACATCCAGGCACCATTGCTGTAACCCCACACATTTATCCTGTTAATCCCCCTGACGCTAACAGACAACTTAGCATAGCCAATCAACCTAACCCGCACATCTTTGGACTTGATAGAAGGAAACCAGAACACCTGGAAGAAACATGGGGAGAATGTGCAAACTTCACACAAACAGTGGGCTCTATTTTATATGCTCAGATATATATACGTGCATAGTAAGACTATAGTGAGAACCATAAGAACACCTGATGTGTGGAGCCTGTATTGCCTAACTGCATGCAAGCTAAATAACTGGGTGACTGGCTCTAAAACCAAAGGACATAATTTCCAATGCACATAATTATTTTGTGTGCTGTATGTACTCCTTTCATAATGCAGCTATCGATCTCTGAAATAAGATAACAAAAGGCCTTCCTGCTGGGTTTCTCAATCGATCACAGGGCGAGGGCATGAGAGAAGGGATCAGAATGGCTGAATTCTATGGCCTGAACTTTTGCTCCTTATTTGGGAGCACAAAGTCAGGGCTATTCCTAACTCTGCAAACACCACCTGGAAAACTCAGATTTTTTGTTACAGGGGATGGGGGAGAGGAAAAGTGGGAATTGTGTTGGGTGACTCTGGAATGAATGCAAATAATGTTGGATGCAGATGGGGGGTAGGCAGAAAGCTTGCCTTGGTGCACTGGCAGTGCAAAGTTTTTAAAAAAACCCTCATCTTTCACACCACCTTACCCACTTCCCATGCTTCATCCATGCCAACTCATGCCATCTTATGGCTTCCACTCACCCCCCATGGCCCCTCATACCCTCCATGTTGATCTATGCCCCTCTACCCATCTCCATGGGCCTTTATTGCCTTTATACCAAATCATGCCAACAAAGGCCCACCACCAATCATCCTTTGCCCTTACACCTATCATGCAAATTCACCCAGAATACAATATGGTCAGACCTCAGGACCCATTCTAAGGCAAGATAAAATAAAAGTTCTTAAGGAGCTATTGAGGAATTCATTATTTCAAAAAAATAACACTTACATCAATTAAAAACCCAGTTACTATATTTAGTTTTCTTTAATCCCTGGTAAAAACTATTGAAATCCATAGTAAAATGTCTGCAAACACTTGGGGCTGTCAATAAAACTGAACTGAGAAACATCCACTCTGACTATGGAAAATTATCAAATCAATGATGTAGCACTAAGTTAGTAATTATAACGCTCATGCGTATGTCAAGAGATACAGTAAAATAGCAAGTGCTGCTTTTTTTTAAACACTAGAGAGTTTTTTGTATTTAAAGAGCAGAAGCTTTAAATGCCTTGACAACTTCTTTGGACAGTTCTTATATCCTTTGAGCTTGACAGTTTCGATGAACTTGACAGTTCCAATGAGATTATGCACATTTATGTCTAACTTTAATCTACATATTCTGGATGGGATTTTATAGTTCCAAAATCATAATATCCCACCCAAGGTCAATTGACCATCCCATTGTCTGCCCCTCGCCCGTTCCAATTCCCGTGGCAGGTGGCACAGTAAAATTCTGGCCATTGTTTTCCTAAACCTAGCTGATACAAATCTGACATGGCTGGAGGTGGCTGCCTTGAATTATAGAAGAAGCAATACGGAATACTCACATCCCCCAACCATCCTCCCCCACCCCCGTCCATGTTCAAACATTAAGGCCTACTTTGTTTCCTGAGGTTTCAGCAACCCCAGGAAGGGAAAAGAGGCTTGGGAAAAATCCCAACCCCCATCTCCACCCCTGCAAGGCATCCAAAACTGTGAATCGATGAGATCACGCTCTCAGAGCAAGTGATGTGAGCACAGGCCTTTCACAGAGGCAGCACAGTCATTCATTTTGCAGTTTTGCAATCTGAAGATTGCTAAAGCTGTCGGAACATGGAGATCTTGCTGGGGGATCTGAGCGACTGAAGTGAAGTGATATTCCCCCTGGACAGGAGGAACAATCCAGCCTCTCCAACCAAGCAAAGGTGAATGGAAGTGGCTGAGGAACTAAGCAACAGATTTGGTGGTCCCTTGAACTTGGATTTAAGGGCTGCAAGAGGGCAGGAAAGGTGAATTGTGTTTCACTGTAACTTCATTGCAGTGTTAATGTCAGCCTACTTGTGACACTAATACTAAATAAATAAACAGAGCTCAGGAATCCTGAAGTCGGGCTGCTAAAATCAGAATGTTGGGTTAAATTCACAATGAATTGCCTGTTTAAATGTTGAAATTACTTTCCCCACTGTCCCTTGTCCACCTCCAAATCTGCCCTGATTAAAGCTGGAGGTGGCATGGCATCCTGTCAGCTGCCTGGCCCAAGGCCACTTGTTGGGGATTTAACCATCTTTGTCCACACCTAAGCCCTTGGCAGTTAAAATTAAAGTTCTGCCCAAAATGTTTGAATTTGAAAAGTATTTTCAAGCTGAGATCTGGATATCACTGGGATTTGGCAGCATTATTTAGATACTGGGGGTCGGGGAGGATGGACACCATTAAAGTATCTGCCTTGAAATCACCAGGAGGTGGCGCCATCCCATTCTAATGGCAGAACTGAATTCGGGGAAGAGTCAAAGGGTTGAACTTTTCTAATGTGGCTTTGGGAGCGTACGGATATGTTTGTGGGAGAGATGGGATCCATTACCCGCCTCTCGTTCTGTCTTGTGGCCTTTGCTAGACCCACAACATCACACAGGTCAGTTCTCAGTGGAGTTCTTCAGGAATTAACAGTAGTGTATTTGCTGGAATTCCTGTATTAGTCTGCGAGTATTGCAGAGATCCCAAGATGTGGGAGGGATGTGTGAGAGACTTGCCTGTTCACCTAAGCAGAATTCTATTTAAATGGGATGGAAATTTAACAGAAGAGTCAGTTTGAGCTCTGATAAAACTCCAGGAATCTCAGCAGGCCAAAGCACTCAATACTGTGGACGCTGGAATCTGAAACAAAAACAGAAAATGCTGGAAAATCTCAGCAGGTCTGACAGCATCAGTGGAGAGAGAATAGAGCCAATGTTTTGACTCTGGGTGGCCCTTCGTCAGAGTCGAAATTAATTACCTTCTTAAAATTCCTGAGAAGTGAGCAATAAAATACCTTAAGTTACAGCGCAGGAAGAAGTGTTTCATCTTTGATGATGAATAAGCCCAAACATGCATGTCTTTATTTCTGAGATCAGAAACCACCTACCCGTTCTCTCTCTGTATCTTTCAATCTATTATTCTTCCTGAACTATGTAGGATTGTCTTTGGCCCCTTTCAAACGCTTCACCCCCCCCCCGATGTTATTCGCTGCCTTATTTCACAATGCTAATACATTCTAAGTGGGAGTTCACACAACTGAAAATGAATTGCAATTCCTTTGTTCAAGCGGCTGTAATGTATACTTACTGCAGTGTTTGTCCCCACCATAACCAAGAGGGCACAAACAGCTGTACTCATCCACAGTCTCAGCGACACATGTTCCTCCATTATGACACGGAGCTGAATCACAGGGATCTGCAACAATATAGAGTAAAAATCACATTTCAAATATGTAGCACTTCACAATTAAGAGACATGAGAAGGATGGCTTTACACTGAGGTTATAAATATGCCAACATTATAGTCACTTCAGATATGTAATAAATGGTTGATTTGTTCAAAGGCATAGGAATTGATCAAATCCTGTACAGAAGATAAGAATATTTATCACAATAAACACAAGGAAAGCATTCTCACATAAATAGAAAACTCTGGGAGTATTAACTTCCAGAGGATTTTTAGCATTTTCTGTTCCTTTTCCATATGTTCCTCGCACAAGAGAAATGGGCATGAATTCTGCTATCAACATTGACCAACATAACTCTGAAACATGTGCAATCTCGGATTTTACATTCACATTGATCAGACGCCCCTGGCTGTCTCTACTTAAACAGCTCCTGAAGGTACAATAACTGAGATAATTCCAAACAGATCAAATGGGCCAAGGTTGACATTCACACATTTTAAAGAATTCTGCTCCAAACATTTCCTTTTCTCAATGGTGCCTTTGTCAATCTCACTATAGTCAAATGACAAGTTCCTCAATCTCAATTGCTGTAATAATACTTTATGTTCATCCACTGGTGGGTTTGAAGGCAACTCACTAAATTCAGCAAGAGTCAGTCTGACCTACCATCTACCCACCCTCCTCTGTTGCCAATTTTACTGGTAGTGGGGGTGATCACAATCTTAAGAGTACTTAAGATCCTCATCCTGTGGTTTCTAGGAGTGAATGGAGGTCGGAGAGACCCACACCAAGCCACCAGTCCCTGCGCAGGCTCACGGTGAGCAGAGGGTTGGTTACCCCAATTTATCAGTCCCCTTGGTCCACTAGAAGCTGCTCCAAGATATTCCCCTCTCCAGCTGCTCTCCCCAACTCCACTGACTTCTCAAACCCCAGACTACTAACCCCTTCCACCTCTGCCCCTCACCAGGGCACCCAGTGAGAGCCCCCAGCACCAACTAAATCCTAATCCTAAGCCTGCCTCTGTCTCCAAGTGCTGGGAGAGCTGTTAACCAGCCAGGAGCTCTCCGAAGCAGGACTTCCTGACCTGGGAGTGTAGAAATCCCACATCCAGGCAATAAACAGCTGTTAAATGGCAGCAGGGCAGCTGATATTTCCCTGGATGGACTCCAGCTGACTTTAGCTGAGGGGAGTGGAGGTGGGGGGGATGGTAAGTGGGACTCAAGTAGATGATAGTTACTCCCTGCAGAATGAAATGGAAAGGCAGAAGACAAGTCATTCATGCAATATCTAAATAGGCAGCTGCAAAGTGACAATGTTGGGAATTACTTTTCATCCCAATGAAACCCAAAAAAGTGGAAGGTGAAAAACAATGAATGAAAAAAAATGTTTAACAGCTGGACAACTTGGTGCTCGGAAAAGATAGGATCATACTTCCACCCGGAATCACTAACTTTGACTGAAGATTGGAAGAAGCCTGCAGAAATTCCTGGAGGATATATTTACCTGGACAGAGAGTGCGGTAACAGCGAATGTGAATCTGACTGTATGTTCTTTTCCAGCTGAACGGATGAAAAAAATCCAACTATTAAAATAAAGCAGCCACATTTCCCTGTGATTTAAAACAAAACTGTCGCTGTACATTAGCCTTTACAAAAGTGATTATATATCCATCTATTTGCCATGGTTGCACTGCTATTTCAAATTGGTATATATTCAATAAATCAACCAGCTGGTATCTAATTATTGCATGGTAAAACTGAGTTTCCAACTACAGTATTTTAGAGATTTGTCTGACAGAACTAACATTAAACCATGCATTATAACACATTTGAAAAGATTATCCTGACGCATGTGACTAGAGATATTGACCAAAGTAAAGACTTGTAGATCAAAATCAAAAAGTTTGTCAATAATGGCACCATACATGACAGTAACAGTTGCTTCTTTGTGTGACTGTGTAAGTTGACTGGGCTGTAAGGGGTACAGTGCAGTGTACATTATTTTGAAGGTTATTTTCCTTCTGAGAAATGGATGAATCTTTCATGTCAGTTCAATTATTAGTGTTGATAACATGCCAAGGAAAAGAAAGGTTTTATGCATGTATTTGTATGTTTGCATGGTTCTGAGTGAATGTGTGCCCAGAACGTGTACATGCATAGATGCGCATGTGGGGATGCTGCTGATGCTCTCTGTTTAGGTCCCCCAGCCACCATTCTTTCCATCAGATGCCCTGTTGACGAACTCATGCAAAGTATGTGCTGTTATTGAGAACAAAACAAACTGACATGTAGAGAGGACAGAAGGTAGCCATGGGTTTTCCATGCCAATTTGTTCTGTCATTTTTGCCTTTCCAGCAAATATGGTTTCCAAGATATTTCTTTTCCGCGTTGACTGTTGTTCTCTGACAAAACCGTGACACCAATTTGCAGGCTGGAAAAAAAAGGACCAAATACGACTGAATTAAATATTTATTAACTAATTTTAAAAGCAAGCTAATTCACCCCGGTACTGAAATGATTGGTCACATTTTACAAGATGGCTTTCATTCAAACTGGAGTTAAATTCTCATGGTTTTTCTTTCAATCGGTGAGCACAACCTAACTGAAGCCTGATTCTGCCTTCAGAAAAGCCTGTGAAAATGTAGGTGCTCATGAGCTAAAAACCCTGCAGTTTACACAGACCCCCTTTTCCCTCACACCTCTCTCCACACATTGCAAACCACACCCTCCTTCACACAGAGGCACAATTCTTCATTCCCCATAACCCCCACTAAACTGGTTCACACTGTGGGGGTGACAGCAATGTTCAAGCCTCAAATGGGTTCAGAGTGGGGAGAAAATTGTGAAGCATAGATCAGCTCCCACTAACATCTAGGTTCCATTTCAGCAATCCTATTGTGTCCATCACCCATAAATTATCTGACTCCACCACCGCTAGTTTAATTCCCTGCTCTCCCCCCGCAAAAAAAATCACAAGAACTAAGAAAGGTGCAACAAACTTAAGAGTTAAAATCAATCAATGCGTTTTATGTTGCAACTGACAGACTCCCCAAGCCTCCATTTGAGAAAAGAATAACTAAGTTAATCTGACCATTTTGTAGAGTTGTTCTACTCAAATGCATGTGCCTCTACTGCACTGAATGAAGATTCAGGATGTTGGTAAGTTAACGTACAATCACTTGGGAGTTACTGAGAAACACCATGGGGCAGGATTTTCTCATTTGTTAACAAAGTGTTAACTCAGGCAAGAAAAGTGGTGTGTTTCCCGTCGACTCCACATGAGGGACTGGGCTTGTGAAATTGGAAAGGCATTTCTATGTGGCCCTTCAAAATTATTTCTTGCCACGGGCAACCAAGTGGAAGCGTTGGCTGTCTAGTGATGGAAGGAAGTTGGCAAAAGTGGGCACAGCAGCTTCCTACATATGGCCAATGGAGGAAGGGATTCCCAGTGCCCCCATCCCCAATCACCAACCTCTCCATACCCTTTTTCCCTCCTTCCCCTCCTCCCTTGTCCTCCCCCTCCCCCTTCCTCCCCCTTTTTCTCCCTCCCCTCCCTCCCCCTTACACCCCCTCCTCCTTCCTCCCCCTCATTCCCCCAACACTCCCCCCACCCACCCCCCCTCCACTCTTCATCAGTGAAAGTCTGGCCTGTGGTGTCTAAGGCCCAACAGGGTTTAAAACTTCAGAAGGAAGACTAAGAAGCAGGCTGGATCTTATCTTTATGCTAATTCATAGCTTCTTCCCTATCACTCCAGGCCACAGCTGATATCTGACATGGGTAAAGTGGATTGACTTTGCCATTTATTGTGAGTGGGAAATCCTCATTTCTTGATAGTTTTTACCAGAAATTTCCACAGAGACACTCAACACAATAGCCACTGCAACTTCAACAATGAAATGAAACCTCAGCCAGCAGTTGGAAGTACTGGATGGTTTTGTGGACATACAAACAAGGAGCAAGAATTGGCCATTCAGCCCATCGAGCCTACTCTGCTAGAGGTGCTTGGTTAGAAGGGGAGAAGAGTTGAAAAGTTGCTGGGTGTCACTCAGGAGGTGCAGAGTGATTGTTTTTTTAAAGAAGTAAAGTTCTGCCTGAACTGTTGAAAATAGCCACTCACATGTCCTTTCTTGACTGAAAATTTCTCCTCAACTCTGTCTTAAATAGGAGATCCCAATTTTAAAAATTGTCTCCCTTAGCTCTAGTCTGTCCCATAAAGGAAACATCCTCTCAGCATCTCCCCTGTCAATTCCCCTCAGGAATGTTCAGTAGATCACCTCTCATTCTTCTAAAGTCCTATGGATATAGGCCCAACCTGTCCAACCTTTCCTCATAAGATAACCCCTTCATCCCAAGGATCAATAAAGTGAACCTTCTCTGATCTGCTTCAAAAGCAATTATATCCTTTCTTAAGCAAGAAGATCAAAACTACACCAAGTACAGACACATAGCACAAAGCAACAACAACTTATAGTTATGTAACTCCTTCAACTCAATAAAACTTTCCAAGATGCTGCATGATCTAAATAAGAAACTTTAACAAAAGCTAATTGTAGCCATGAGCTTAAAAGATGAGTGTACAAACTCTGAATGTGTGAGTGTGTTTTTAATAGTCTGCTGCCTGGTATTTTAATGGGAACACTGACACATTTAAAATAAATGAATTACCTCCCCCACTAAAAGGGTAGACAGCAAAATGTTGTGTGAGAACATGAGCAAGTGTGTGTGGTCATACTGGCAACAGTAATGTCCAAGTTACAGCTTCATTGCAAATGGAACATGTTCCGTGGTGTACGATAGAGGTGCTATTCTGGCTTTGCACCAGCGAACTACCCCCACTGAGAGGGATGATTGCAAATCCAACTGCAATGATGAACATTTTAACTGGTTGGAAAATCGAGCACTGTGGTTTCCAAAGGTAGGAAATTAAACTATAAATTTCTAGACACATCAAGCAATTCCAGAGGCACTGAATGGGAAATTCAGAGCAAAACTACCCACCTGGATGTACATCAGAGCAGACAGTAGATTGTGTCAGTGTGGTGTACAAACCGTTGACAGCGTCGTCATAGTGTTCTGCGTAGAACACATGCATCTCACTGGGCATGCTGGCTAAACTGGCCAGTTCTTTCCACCTACAGATGGCGTCAGAAGGAATAAGTGAGGAGCAATGCAGCAACTGTTGCTCACAAAATCAGTCAGTGTCACAGCTTTCTCTCAGCACCTTAACATATACTCACTCTGGATGTTTGACTCCTACAGCAAATATTGTCATCCCACTGTTCTTAGCAGACATTAAAGGCACTGTTGCATTGTCTTGTGATTTACCATCAGTCAGAATAACAATGATTTTCAGAGCATCTTCCCGCCCTCCATGAAAGCCTTTGAGAAGCACATATTTTATTGCTCTGCCAATCTCAGTGCCACCTCCCCTGAATGAACATTGAGAGAAAACCACAGGTTAATTCTTCCAGAGGACTATTGAAGCTTGCATTGAAAAATGAAATTATGGCTCTTTCTTCAAAGTATACATCTCTGGCACAGATAAAGAGTTTTCTAGAAATGAGTAGTCTCCACTTCTTTAAGCATAGGCCACACTTGCCTAAAGAAAATCTTTTTGATTGCTTCTTTTGTCTCTTCTCTTGTGGGGTATGCTTCTAACCCAAACTCTACTTTTGGTTTTGAACTGAACTGGATCACTCCAATGCGAATCTATTTGAGAGTAAACAAAAACATGAAATTTGAAGACAGAGGTGTGACCATAGCTATTGTAAATGTTACTATGCAAACTGAATTACACCATTTTTGTGCCTTTGAATCAAGTTTAGGTTTTGATCAGACTTATTTTTAAAGTTTATTTATTAATATCATAAGTAAGCTTACATTAACAATGAAATTGCTGTGAAAATCCCCTAGTAGCCAAACTCTGGCGCCTGTTTGGGAGAATTTAGCATGACTAATCCACCTAAGCAGCACATCTTTCGGACACTGGGAGGAAACTGGAGCACCCGGAGGAAACACAAACAAGCACAGGCAAAATGTGCAGACTCCACACAGACAGTGACCCAAGCCAGGAATCAAACCTGGGTTCCAGGTGCTGTGAGGGAGCAGTGCTAACCACGATGCCACCATGCTGCCCAACTTGTTCTGGTGCCTGAAACTGTATCCAAATTTCCAGAGGTGTTTATCTAACAAAGTATGTCAGAGGTAGGTTCTTTACTCAGAGGGTAGTAAGGGCGTGGAATGCCCTGCCTGTAGCAGTAGTGGACTTGCCAACTTTAAGGGCATTCAAATGGTTGTTGGATAGACATATGGATAACATTGGAATAGTTTAGGTTAGAGGGTCATCAGATTGGTTCCACTGGTTGGCGTAACATCGAGGGCTGAAGGGCCTGTACTGCACTGTAATGTTCTATGTTCTATGTTCTATGAATTTTAAGTTAATGACCAATGTAGTCTTTTCCACTTTATAACTAAATGTCAGTTTGTCATGGTCCAACTGACTTTAGGAAAATGAAGGATGATTTTCACCTGAGGAACATCTGTCACCATAAAATGTTGTGAAACACTATTGATATTGATATGAAGCAGATCTTCGCCACTTGCAATCAACGAGCAAGTCCAGTTAATGTATTTTGGTTCATGACAAGATGGGAATGGGATCTACCCTTTGAGCTAAAGCAATCTGCTCAAAAGAATGCTTCACGGTAAGAGATTTCAGGATAGGAGTCCATAAATTCTTATTCTTGAGTATTAAAATAACATAGATCGAAGAAACTTATATTTCAAATTATCTCTTGTCAGTTTGACTCAGTTGGTAACATTCTTGCTGAGAAAGTTGAGGGTTCCAGCCTCACCCCTGCACATGTTAGAGCACAGCTCAGGATACCAACTTGCAGATGAGACAGTAAACTGAGGTCTCAGCTGCCTGTTCATGTCGATGGAAAACCCCATGTCACACTATTAGAAAAACAGCAAAGATTTCTTCATAGAAATTTACAGCACAGACGGAGGCCAGCTGGTGCATTGCGTCCACAGAAAAATGCAAGCAGTAAAGTAGCCATTGGGTGGAATTTTCCTGTTTCACCCGCGACGCGAATTGTAGCAGGCATGGAGTTGGGGGTGGGGCAGCGGGGGTGGGGGGGGGAGGTGGTGCGGCAGTGGGGAGGCACCATGCAAAGATCCCCTGACCTTGGGCGGGATTTTTCTGGTCTTGGAGCAAGCACTGCCAGAACATCCTGTCCATCTGGTCTAACTTCACTTCCTAGCTCTTGGTCTGTAGCCTTGTAGGTTATGGCATTCCAGGTGTGGATGCAAGTACTTTTTAAAATTATGTGGGTTTCTGCCTTCACTATCTTTCCGGTCAGTGAGGATTGATATTATTCCCACCATCAACAAAGCCCACTGTTTGTGGGGACTGTACTGTGCAAATTCACTGCTTCGTTGCCTACGTAACAACAATGACCACACTCCAAAAGTAATTCATTAACGCTGTGATAAATTGCTTGTCACACTTCTGGATTTCTGATTACGACAGCAGGATTTAAATGTTTTAAAAAATCTACAATTTAGCTTAGTTTAGTTTCTGGCCATTGGGATGACAGGACAGCAAGACTGGAAGGTGTGAGTTCAGATTTAGATAGGGCTTCTGAATGAAGGTGCTGCAGATAATAAAAAATAGTTTTACATTAAAATATATGTTCACACTGTTGCTCCTTCATTTAAATTCAACCAGTAGCTGGTGGATAAATTAAGCTGAATAATTAAGAAACAATCAACCCAAGGTTAGTATAAACACAATGCTTCAATTTTCCAGCTAATTTTATTACATTCATTTTCTCTTACCCTGTCAGGATTAATATCAAGAATATCACACAGTTTGGCAGCAAAGTGCTTTGATCGTTCAAAGCTTCCTTTTCCTATGCTGTGGGATCCATCCAACAGCAACAAAATGTCAATAGCTGACGAACACTGAATTACTCAAAAAGGAAATAAAACATGGTTGAGTGTTCACAATTAATAGTTTGCAAGTATACAGGTAATTGTGATAACAACTAGATATATTTCCAATCTCAAATGTTAATATATGTTCAGACAAGACTTGGTAACCTAATATTTACATAAATATTCAAATAAGAGACAGTTCTTATTGGAAGTTTGTGGCTCAGTGGCAAGTGTCTCGCTCTCTGAGCCAGGAGCTCTGGGTTCAAGGCTCACTCCAGGACCTCCTAATGTGTCCATTAAGCGGCCAAACAGATTGAGGATCAACTGGTAAATCCTTCTAACAGATGGCAGTGACACTGGGAGGGATTCATGGTCAAACATGTGATGGAATGAAATTGGAGCCTCTACCATCACTATCCATTGTAGAGTGTATGTTGCCACAGCAATTTGGACTCCTTGGCAGGCCAGTAGGCTCCACTGACTGGACGGCTAATGTGGGTCAGATTGGCGCCAGCAGTGTGAGGTTGAATCCCCGTTCTAACTAGGGTGGTTTTGGGACCTGCCTTCTTGTTCTAGCTGTGCTGGAGGTCATAACACTATGGATTAGACCTGCCTGTGGGCAGAGGACTCTGCTCATATTACAGAGTTTAAAATGATAGCACACACTGGTATTGCACTTCATCACTGGTGCTGAGTCAAAATCCTGTGTCTTCCTCCCCAACAGTATGGGTGTATGGATTGCAGTGGTTCAAGAAGGTGGCAGCAATTACAGTGCCCCTCACATCCAAAGAATGACGTAGGAAAGGGGCAGCACTAGGCCATTCAGCCCCTTTAGCCTGTTTTGCCATTCAATCAAATCATGATTAACCAGTTTCTTAATTGTATCAACCTAACTTGCTTCCTATCACCCTTAATAACCTTACCTAACAAAAGTCTATCAGTATTGTCTTGAAATTTCAATTTATGTTTTTTGCTTTTTGGAGGAAACATTTCCTGATTTCCATTATTCTTTGCATGAAGAAATTCTTCCTGATATCAACTCTAATTTTAAAATTATTTAATTTTAAGACACTTGTTCTGGATAAAATCACAGAATGGTTCAAAAACAGAAAGAGGCTATTTGGTCCACAATGTATGTACTGCCTCGCTAACCCCACTACCCTGCCTTTTCCCAGGGATCCTACAATGATCTCCCATCGGAGGAAACAGTTTCTTTCTATCTACCCTCCCCTAATCAATTCATTTTGGTCACCCATTAACCTACGATACTTAAGGGGTTACAAACCTCAACTACATACCATTGGTTAGCACAGTTGTCGGGGCAGTTGGTTTGTGATGTAGAGCAGGTGCCAACAGTGTGGGTTCAATTCCCATGCCAGCTAAGGTTATTCATTAAAGCCCTGGTTTCTCAACCTTGCCTGAGGTGTGGTAACCCTCAGGTTAAATCATCACCAGTCAATTACCTCTCCCTCTTAAAAATGGGGAGATGGTCCTCTAGAACTTTGGTGACTTCCATTTTTAATACATCCAGACCTCATCATTTAACCCTTTATCTTCAGGATCATTCTGGTGACTGTGCTGTACTCGCTTCAAGAGTAATATATCTCTTCCATTTGTGTGATTCTCAGAATGGAGCACAGACCTCTAGGTGACATCTAAACAAAGCTTTTTATAACTGTATCTGGGGTTTGCTCTGAAATTCCAAAAGGTAACCAGGAAAAGTGCTATGGAAATTCCAAATTTGCTGATCTTTTTGAAGCAATTCAGAACACAGATTTTAACTGGTGTAGTAGGGGTGCTGAGTTGGAGTTTAAGATTTAAGGCAAAGTAAATAGAGTTTTAAGATGTTTCTGGCCAATGATTTTCCTGATCTCAGAATGTTTGATGTTGATTTGGGATATTTTCAATCCAATACATATTTCTCTTAAATCATACTGATGTCCATTATTGGCCAACTATGTAGACACATCTTCACTGAGTGAGAATGTTCATTGCACTGAGTTAGTAAACTGGTGATTATCACATGGGTTTCTCAGCTAACTTATGGATTTGGTTTCAGGGTGGCACTAAATCTAGCTTTGTATGTTTGTGTGATAAATCCAACTTACATCTTCCTGAAGACAAAATCTTCACAATAGTTTCTTTGTCAGCCATGAGCTGCTGCAAGCCACAACCTTGGGAGACTGCTCAAATAAATAAAAGATTAATAAATAAATGACTTTAAAATTAATGTTCTTAAACTCAATTGTACATAACTCCAAATTTCTACTTGTAATTCTTCCTGCTGGCCCAATTGCTTTATTGAGCTTGATTCAATTTTGAATTGGTATGCAGGTTTATGTGATATGCTCCAAATGCACATGGTAGGGATGCTTGCAATATTGCTTATACATAATTAAATTTGCATCTGTTTTATATTTATCTAGTTGTATACTCCAGGTCAAAGGTAAATTATCAAGCTTTAATCTTTCTCAAAATTTAAAACCCTTTCTCCTTTCAAGTTTATCATTGATGAAGTTAAGTTTCATTTTTCTCTCTGGTCACTCTTCTCTGGTTCATCACAATTTCCAAATGTCCTTTTGTGCCCATGTACAATGCACAACATTCCAAATATTGCTTTGTCAATTAATACAAGATGCTCCATCAATAAATAGTCCGCACATTCGTATTTTCTGCTAGACCTTCCTTAAAAAAGAGCATATTCCTGGCCTCGGATCAGAGCAATTTTCCATTACTGTGTCCCTCTTGGTCATGCAGATATGGGGCACATGTTCTGATCAGTAGGGTTCACACATGAATGCTTCAGATGTTTTTATTACATTCCTCTATGAACTACTTTTAGGCCAGTTTTTGAATGAGTTTAACGTCAGCCTAAAAATATACAAAGGGGAATGTAATATGGGCATTACAAACACTCACTTACGAACTTTGCTGATTGAAAGTATGCTGCTTATCATTCATTTCTGTTACTTTAGCTCTGTTTTAAGACATGATCTATTTTAATATCACTTCAATTCTTCTATAATAGAAAGTTAATAGAAAGTGGAGTTTGTGGTGTTAGCGCATTGAATTTTTGTCTCCAGGATTTAGCTTCCTAGATAATAACTCTTCTGCTGATAATACTATATTAAATGAATCTGGGAAGGATTCCTCGTGGGTGCAAGGACAGAAGATGGAAGCGTCAATATTATGTGCTCTAATATAACTGGCAGCATGGATTAGTCAGACTGCTGAAATATAAAGAGTTCTTCAGATCAATGGTGTACTACCAAGCTAATATAAGAAACCTCTACTGTTTCTCACTTCTCATCCACAAGGAGTATTTGATGCTATCACTCAGTAGATAATAGCAAATCATTTCTTTCAGTAGTATTGCCATCCTAATGCATATCATGGTGAGAAAGAATAGATATGTCGAATAGAACACTATTGCTTACATTGTGAGATTTTGATGATTTTAGAAAGTTGATTTAAATATTCTTACTGGAGGGAGCCCATTTTCTGTAATTGGTTTGATACTCACTTATGATATGTGAGATTGCTTGCTACAGATAGAGACTTGAAAAATTTACCCTTGTATTTACTCCTCCAAAAGCAAATACTCTCCAATCTTTCACTTCTGGTAAAGAGAGTTTTAGAAAAATTTCTTACCCAAAATCATCAAGAAAAGGGCAAAATACAGACTTCCACTGAAGGACCTCATCCCCAGGTTCATCTAAAGAGAAGAAGCAAAAGGAAATATTCAACAATGACAAAACAATTCAGCCTACTTTCAAAAGTGCAGCACTTTACTCATCATGTGCTGAACCCATTGCACAAATGATGAAACCTACATCTGCCCTGAATCTGGTTTCCAATGGGGGTACCATAAGCATAGACACGGGTCAAGGGAGGTGTAGGAAAAATGCATCGTTAAGATGGTGGCGTGGGCTCGTTGGGCCGAAGGCCTGTTTCCCGTGCTGTGTTGTTCTTTGTTCTTTGTTCTTTGCACCTCAAGCCTGTGAATGGATGTGCTGGAACAGGAAACATCACCTTCCAAAATATTAATATCATCAGTCTCACTTTTCTCCAAGTAAATAACAGCTACAGACCCATAACCTACAGACAAAGTATGCCAGTGGATTAATTGAAATTAGTAGAAAGAAATTCTGAGGATTTTTTAAAATCAAATTTATTGCATTTGTCTTCTCTCTTCAAGATTAGCACAAGAATTGTATAATAAAAGTGATAATATAAAACTAAATAATGCAAGTAACCTGTTAAGAGACCTATTAGCCTCCCTCTGTCCATTTGTCTCATACTTTTGTTATCTCTCTTACTCACACCATAAAGCCTGTGTCTAGAATCAGTGCTGATCCCATTTCCTTTTCTGACTGTGAAACGTTGCAGGATATTAACAAAATGAAGAGCCAAAATGAAGGGCATGCCATAAGATCATAAGATGTAAGAGTAGAAGTAGGCCATTTGGCCCATCGAGTACACTCTGCCATTCAGTGAGAGCCTGACTGATCTGATTTGATAATCCTCAACTCCACTTTCTCACTTTAACTGATTAAAAATCTGTCTATCTCAGTCAATGATGTTTAGCCCATCTGAAATGATTCTACAACATCTGGTGGTTACAGCACCACTGGAAGTGAAAGGGGAAATAATTAGTTTTTGTACAGCAGGGAGGAAGAGAACAGAAGTGAAGTCAGAGGGAGAAGGATAAGAACTCACGGAACATGAGACATCTTTCGGTGCAAGGACTGAGGGAAGAAAGAAGTGTGAATATTTCAGTGAAAAATTTGGGATGGGCTTTGGAGAGGCAGGATACTACAAAGGAGTGGAGTGGCTTAAACATGCTGAAGAGCTCAGAAATAGTGAAAGTGGTGGAAGGAGCAGAGTGAGAGAGAGAAACAAGGTAGTGACATGAACAACACCATCATTGTGGGACCAGTGATGGAAACAATTGTCGGGGGGGCAACTTCAATAGGAGAGTGGCACGGTGGCATATTGGTTAGCACTGCTGCCTCACAGTGCCAGGGACCCAAGTTCAATTCCCGGCTTGGGTCACTGCCTGTGTGGAGTTTGCACGTTCTCACCGTGTCTTCATGGGTTCCCTGCGGGTGCTTCAATTTCCTCACACAGTCCAAAGTTGTTTAGGTTAGGTGCATCGGCCATACAAAATTGTCCCTTAGTGTCAGAGGACTAGCTAGGGTTATAGGTTATAGGGTGTAGGGTGGGATGTGGTCGGTGCAGACTCAATGGGCTGATGGCCTCCTTCTGCAGTGTAGGATTCTATGATTCTATGAGTCTATGGGTGAGATGTTATGAACAAAAATTCAGTCAAAGACAGGATGTCATCTCAAGGATCCATAATAATGTTATAGATGGTAAGAACCTTTGTTCTGAGTGAGCAGCACTCTCAAGCAGAGCGGTGGAGATTTGTTAATCTGTTAGGTTGCAGGTCAGGAAGGAAGCTAGCTTGGTTAGTCCAGAGGGGAGCCTGGAGAGATAAAAGAATGGGGCTGAATGGGCAGCAATGGATGCCTCAAAATGTCGGGAGAGGTAGAGGGGTGAGCAGATTCAAGGCGGTTCAAGCCTGAAATGGCAGAAGGAGAGCAGGAAAGCAGAAAAAGTGATGTGTTTGGGTAGTGTTATGGTTCAGGTCAGAAATTTCGAAGTGTGTTATGAAGCCCCCCTGAATCATAAGTTTTGCATCTTGAATTTGGCTCAGATAAGCATGAGATGTTCCAGTTCAGCTGTGATTCAAAAGACCCACTAAGGATCTTATATCAAAGTTTATTTGAAAATATAATTAACATGTATAGAAAGAAAATTAGCAATAACTTCTAACAATTACAAACAAAAACAAAACAACTGCAATAACGTATAACCCTTATTGAATATATATATATTCATTATATATTCGTGTGTATGTAAGCTGTCCCAATCAAACCTCCATAATCTACTCTTTAAATAGGTTCAATACAACATAGATTAAGGCTCACGTAATATTGAGATTGAAGCCATTAGTTGAATTCTGCCGTCAAATGCTCTTGAGACTCAGAAAAGTTTGAAGACAAGACAGCATCCCAAAACACCAGAGAGACTTTGGTCCAGCCCCCAGCAATAGCAGATTTTCACTCTTCAGAAAAACAAGATCTTGTTTTCAGCTAACCAACAGAATTTCCAAAGACGAAACAGGGAGAAAGACTTATCTTTCAGCTTGATGTTTCTAACACTCCAACTACCAAATCGAAACTGAAAATGAACTCCTGTCACCTGGCCTTTCCACAGATTTTTCCTCCTCCCAACAATTACATCACTTAAGGCTGTGAGCATAATTTTTTTTAAAACTCTTAAAGGTACACTAACACCACAGTAGGGAAAGCTGGCTAGACGGGGTTATGAGGGAAAAGGAGATAAGAGGTTAACAGGAGCCAAGGGGAAAAGGAAATGAGATATATGGACTAGGTCCCAGAGTGGAAGCGTCACTTACATCCACACTGTGAAGAACACTTCCAGACCCCAGGAATAAAGTAGCAGAATTGCAATATTTCATGTGACTTGAGGCTGTTGATGTTGAATGATGAATAAAAATGCCCACAGTCGATAATTGGAGGTTAAGTTACATTGTACGATGAGTTACAGTGTGAGACTGTAATCTTCCTCAAGGACATGCTTCTTTTGCTCAAAGATTATGTTTAGGAATAATTACTGCAACGATATTCAATAACGAAGTATTTGATGTTCTTACAAAATTATGAGGTTATTTTAAAGCGTTTTTTCCAGCTGAAACAAATGTTTTCAGGATTCCCATCTGGGAAGAGAAGATCTCCCTTAGTCAGAACACCAAGTTGTGTGGGATACACTTCTAAATACTGTACAAAGATATATTCTTTGTTTCAAAAGTGCATCTAATATAATATATAGTGTGGCTTTCAAGAAAGTCAAATAGTGGTCAAAAGGCAGCAGGTGATATTGTCTCATAGATGTGCTCAGTTGAATTTAAAGTTTATTTATTAGTGTCACAAGCAAGCTTACATTAACACTGCAATGAAGTTACTGTGAAAATCCCCAGGTTGCCACACTCCAGCACCTGTTCAGGTACACTAAGGGGCAACTTAGCATGGCCAATGCACCTGATCAGTACATCTTTTGGACTGTGGGAGGAAACCGGAGCACGTGGAGAAAACCCACGCAGACACTGGGAGAATGTGCAGATTCTGCACAGACAGTAACCCAACCCAGGAAGTGAACTCAGGTCCCTGGCGCTGTGAGGCAGCAGTAGTAATCACTGTGCCACCGTGCTGCCCATCAAATTGTTGCATCCTGGAATAGTAAACCCCACACACCTGCCCGTGAAAAAAAGGGAGGAATCTGAGATCTGAGCCATTTGAATGTTGCTTGTTCTCAGTTGGAGTCCATTTGAGTGGCTGGATTCGGTCTGTTTAGCAGTGAAATGGGATCGGAAATGATTCAGGAATTGCAAGATTAGTGTCTGGTTGAGTGATTGACGTTTCCCCACAGGCACACCTTCATGTTGAAACAAACCAAGCGCAACTTGGTGTTCTGACAAAGGGAAAATCTTCCCTTCCCAGATGGGAATCCTGAAAACATCTGTTTCAGCCGGAAAAAACACTTTAAAGTAACCTCATAATTTTGTAAGTACGTCCAATACTTTGTTATTGAATATTGATGTTGCGGTAATTATTCCTAAACATAACCTTTGAACAAAAAAAACTAAAATAATAATAAAGGCACAAAACCTGCAGTTTGGACATAAACTTAAGTTGCAGGTTTCAAATCGGAAAAGAACCACCCTCAGTATTAAATACATTTATCCCTGAGAAAAACCACATTATTTTAAACAATGAACTGTAACAACTATCAAAATCGCAGAGTCTTCTCCATCTGATGTGTCGTGGGAAGTCTGTTAGACTTTAGCGACACTGATAGAGGGTGCTAATATTATACATTGAGCATCCCGCTCCAACCTCTTTCAGTAACTAGTCGCTTCTTCAATTGTGCAGCCGTCGCAAGAAGATGTAACTCTGAATTGACCACATTGTGCACATTCTGGGTGAGATATCCGTGCAAACTGGCGCTTTCCTGAATCGATAACTGTACCTGAAAGCCGAAAGACTCACCTCCCCAGTTCCAGCAGACAGACAGAGAGAGAGAGAGTGCAGTCTGAAATCCAGGATCACAGGCTCACACTGTGAGGTTCCTCGCCCATCTCTCTGATCAGATTCCTACTGTCAAATGTCTGCATTTAAAACATCTTCCCTCACACACCTGCATAAACTATAACCTCCAACCACGCCCAGAGATCTCCCTCACACACACACACACACACAAACACGAAAGAAAGTATCAAGGAAAAAGAAAATCAGAAAAAAATCAGAGAGAGAGAAAAATCAGAGAGCGGGCCAGCTGCATCATGGTGCACACACTGCATTATCTGGGGTGTTATTAATCCTTATCTTTCCATTACTTTTATTCATGAACCGCATAACATAATGTCTCTCCGCACTCCGCACAATAGCAGAGCACCTTAGTGCACCTGGCCATTTGCTTATTCCAGTCTTTGAGGATCTGCTTGTGGTCCTGCCCAACTGATTAACAAGCTCTTCAAAGAGCTTAACCGGCCATTATCTGGAAGCAAGCAGGCTGCCATCTCACATCATGCTCCCCCTGCTTTGAAAATAGCAGCATGTTCTAGAGGTATCAAGTGCACCATCTGGGGATGCTATTTTCACAGTGTTAAAAAAAAGTTACCATAGTCCCAGAGGGTGCTCTCCCCTTGGAGAGAGAGATGACTGGTGGTGATTCAACCTGACGGTCACTACAACTCAGGCAAAGGATACAGTTGAGAAGGGGGGAGGGGGGCTTCATGGATAACTTCAGCCGATATAGGTTGGTTCCACATCACAAACCAATCACCCAAGCTAACTGGCATCTTTACCTTCCACAGCATACCCTCATTCCCACAGTGTACCCTCATCCCCACAGTGTACCCCATCTCCATTGTGTACCCTCTTCCCCATAGTGTACCCTCATTCACACAGTGTACACTCATCCCACAGTGTACTGTCATCATCACAGTGTACCCTCATTGCAACAAAGTACTCTCATCCCCACAATGTACCTTCATCCCCACAATGTACCTTCATCCCCACAATGTACCCTAATTCCCACAGCACACCCTCATTCCCACAGTGTACCCCATCCCCAGAGCATACCCTCATCCCCACAGTGTACTCTAATTCTCATAGTGTACCCTCATCCCCACAGTGTATCCTTATCTCCATAGTGTACCTTCATCCTTAAAGTTAACCCTCATCCCCACAGTGTACCCTCATCCCCACAGTGAACCCTCATCCCTATAGCCTACCCTCATCCCCACAAGTACCTGAAAATCAAGCCCTTGGTTCCTGTTTCCAACTCTTAAATGGAGTGACACAGGCACATTTCCAGTCTAATGTCACAGTTGCAAATCAAGAAAGCTTTGAATTATTATGACTAATACACTGCCTACTTCCTATTTCACCCTAGGGTGAAAATCATTATCTGTTGGATATTTGTCCCTTTTAGATTCCATTATAATCTATTATCATTTCATTATTTACCTTGTATCCAATAAGTAATTCTGGTTGATTCTAGAATGTCCCCTTTATGTACTGTGAGAACAGATAAAAACTGACTTGTTTGATGAACCTTCCGTTCCCTCATTGTCTATTACAGTATCACTTGTATTGTGTTCCATTAAATATGAAGTGTAGAACAGATGAGTGTTTATTAGTCCACATTGGGAGAGGTGCTAAAGATAAGTTGCTCTATTGAGTCATTCAACAATTAATTTTTAATTCATACCATTGAAACACAACTTGATCTCTGATTGATCACATTATGTTATTAAATAAAAAGGAAAAACAGTTTAGAAAACTTAATACTGTGAAATACCCTTCCCCTAAAGAAATAAGATAAGCAAGATATCAGATTCCATATGCTCTCAGCTTTGATAGGTCAATGTTTATGAAATATATGATTACAACATGTGAAAGATTAACCTGCCAGTAAAGATTTTCATTGTTAATCTGCACACCATCAGTTATCAACAGTTACCTGACACTTTTAAGGAACATTACAAAATTAACTATTTGGTGCACAATAGCGACCAATATCATCAGATCAAACTGCCAGTCAGTTGATCACCAGCCTTGTAGATCTAAGAAAAATTGACAAGACAAAACATTCCCAACATACCAAGCATTAGGTGAATTAGCCATGATAAATTGTCACTTAGTGTCCAAAGATAGGTAGGTTAGGAGAATTAGCGGGGTAAATATGTGGGGTTATGCAGATAGGGCCGGGATAAGATGCTCTGTTGGAGAGTCAGTGCAGACCTAGTGGGCCGAATGGCCTCCTTCTGTACTGTAGGGATTCTATGATTCTATGAATTGGGGATTGCCAGGGTGGTGATTGACTAGGGAGGGGTGGGGAACAGGGCGGTGTTTGTCCAGAAAGAGATATTGTAGTGATCGGTGGGCTGTGGAGGGGTGGGGAGGCAGTGGTGGTGGCTGGAGGCCTGCAATCGGGGGGAGTAGGAGGCTATCATTCAGGGAGTAGAGGCTAGCGATCAGGGGAGTGAAGGCTAGTGATCAAGGGGAGGGGGAGGTGGAGGCCAGAGATTGGGCAGGGATGATATCCAGGGCTGTGGGGAGTGAGAGATCTATCTGTGTAATGTCTGCACTTGCACAGTAAACTGAGAGATCGATGCATGCACAACAGCACCCTCTAGTCTGATCTGCCAACTTTCTGGCGAGAATAGACTCTGTCCACCCCCTCTACTGATGTGAATCACATCTTTTCTCTTCTTTTGCATGGTGTCAGAAGATTTTGCCAGAGAAATCACTGAAAAAATGGGTGCAATTCTCTTCCATTTTCACACACATTCGGCGCTTAGAATTTTTTTAGTAAGATCGCCTCCATCATCTTTAAGTTAAGGTATACAAAATGAAAGTAGGAACTCCTCGGAAACGGCAGCAGGTGTGTAAACCCTCCAAGCCAGCCCTGAGGACAGATGAACAGGTTTGTTATAATTGTAGAGGTAAAAGCTATTTTATAAAGGATTGCGTAAGAAAAGTTGAATAGAACGAGATGAAGAGGTAAACATGCCAGAACAAAGTGTCACGAGTTATAAGTATAGCAGGGCCTCTGGTAGCAGGTGGCGATGGTGGGGGAGAGCACTGAGCAGGGAAAATAGTCAGTACCTGTGGGCCCCTCCTTGCATGGAGCTGTGTCTTTGTCAAACTGAGGGGCTGGAGCCAAATGACATGAGATTGAAAAAAAGCAGCCATGGCAAAGCCAAGGTTTGTGAGTGGCAGGAGCTTTGGGCAAATTGAATACCTTGAATGTGGCCACGAAGCCAAGAAGGGAATTGAGACCTGGTCAAACTGACTGGCACTGACCCAGAATATGAGAAGCCTCATGGAGAGAGAGGGGAGCAGACTGATTATCTCTTTTTCTACAGACCCTCCTTATCACAAGTATACACTTTTGCTGAGCACTGTGAAAGATCGCTTTGAAAATCCTCCACTGTTCCTCAATTGTCCAAGCATAAAGCTTCTGCTCCCAATGTATCTTAGCCAAAGCCTCCCTCATACCTTTGTAGTCTCCTTTGTTTAAGCATAAGACACTGGTATTGGATTTTACCTTCTCACGCTCCATCTGTATTTTAAATTCAACCATACTGTGATCGCTTCTTCCGAGAGGATCCCTAACTGTAAGATCATTAATTATTCCCATCTCATTACACAGATCTAGGATAGCTCGCTCTCTCATAGGTTCCATTAAATACTGTTCAAGGAAGCTATCACGGATACTTTCTATAAACTCCTCCTCAAGGCTGCCTTGACCGACCTGGTATGACCAATTGATACGTAGATTGAAATCCCCCAAGATAATTGCTGTACCATTTTTACATGCATCAGTTATTTCTTTATTTATTTCTCGCCCCACTGTGATGTTATTATTTGGTGGCCTATAGACAACGCCTATCAGTGACTTTTTCGCCTTACTATTTCTAATTTCCACCCAAATGGATTCAACCTTTTTTTCCATAGAACCTATATTATCTCTCACTACCACGCTGATGTCATCCTTAAATATCAGAGCTACATCACCTCCCTCATCTGGAAAGCATGCATTCAATATTGCATCTGTAAAAGTTGGTGAGAGTTGTAGCAGACATGCTTAATCTCCTGAGAAAGCAATGGGCTTTCATAACTATAGTGTTGGCGTGGAGGGATCAGGGCAGGCTGCTGGTGACCTGGACACCTAGAAACTTGAAACTCTCGACCATTCACATTTCATCCCTGCTCATGTAGCCAGGGCATGTTCTCCTTTATGCTTCCTGAAGTCGATGACTATCTCCTTTGTTTTGTTGACATTGGCGGAGAGATTATTGTCATTGCACCAATTCACCAGATTCTCCATCTGTTTCCTGTACCATGTCTTGTCGTTGTTTGAGATCTGACCCACTACAGTGGTGTCATCAGCAAACTTGAAAATCGAATTGATGGGGAAGTTGGCTATGGAGTCAAAGGCGTATAAGGAGTACAGTAAAGGGCTGAGGACACAGCCTTGCGAGGCACTCATGGTGAGGATGATCGTGGAGGAGGTGTTGTTGCCTGTCCTTACTGACTGTGGTCCATGGGTTAGGAAGTCTAAGATCCAGTTGCAGAGGGAGAAGCTGAACTGTCGGCCACAGTGTTTGGAAATGAGTTTTGTAGGAATAATGGTGTGGAGCTGAGGCTGAACTGTAGTCAATAAATAGAACTCTGATGTAACTGTCTTTGTTATCCAAGTGTTCCAGAGTTGAGTGTAGAGCCAGGGAGATGGCATCTGCTATGCACCTGTTATGGCAGTAGGCGAACCTTCCTGTCGATCCCTCCGAACAGTGTGATTCCTCTGGATATTTAACTCCCAGTCGTGACTACTGTGACCGTCAACTCATCTACCTTGTTTTGAATAAGAACATAAGAACATAAGAAATAGGAGCAGGAGTAGGCCATCTGGCCCTTCGAGCCTGCCCCGCCATTCAATAAGATCATGGCTGATCTGTCGTGGCTCAGTTCCACTTTCCCACCCTCTCCCCATAACCCTTAATCCCCTCTCTTATCAAAAACCCATCAACCCGCTTCTTAAAAATATTTAGCGAGGCAGCCTCCACCACTTCAACGGGCAGAGAATTCCAGAGATTCACCACCCTTTGAGTGAAGAAGTTCCTCCTCAACTCCGTTCTAAACCGCCCCCCCTTTATCTTGAGGCTGTGCCCCCTAGTCCTACTGTCTTTTTTGAGCGGGAAGAGTCTTTCCACCTCTATCCTATCCATCCCATTCATCATCTTATACGTCTCAATGAGATCTCCCCTCATTCTTCTAAACTCTAACGAGTACAAGCCTAGTTTATTCAGCCTCTCCTCATAGCTCAACCCCCTCAACTCCGGTATCAGCCTAGTAAACCTCCTCTGCACTCCCTCCAGGGCCAAAATATCCTTGCGCAGGTGCGGCGCCCAAAACTGCACACAGTACTCCAGCTGCGGCCTCACCAATGCCCTATACAGCTGCAGCAAGACCTCCCTACTTTTATATTCAATCCCCCTCGCTATGAAGGCCAGCATCCCATTCGCCTTCCTGACCACCTGCTGCACTTGCAGGCTGGGTTTTTGCGACTCATGCACAAGGACCCCGAGGTCCCTCTGCACCGTCGCCTGCTGCAGTTTTTCGAGCATTCAGATAAAGTGCCCCTATGTTAGTTTTTGTACCTTTGATTATATTACCACAGTTAATGGTATATCTGAGCTCGATATTGGTCAAATATTTACTTGCTGGAAGTAAAATAATATATTTGAGTAATGTGACCAGTGAAGTGTCAAGCTTCTGGGAGTGACATAACAAAACAGCTTGTTTTTTTTTTAATTACTCCTTTCTTCCAATGTGTTAAGTGTATAATAACTTTCTGTAACCATTTTAATTCTCCCATAACCATTTCATATCTGTGCCATATTTAATCTGTAATTGTGGACACAAAAAATTGAGCCCATTATGCATAAGGGAGGGGAATTTTCCTGTCACACCTGCCATGGGAATCATAATGGCATGGGGACGGTGCGGATCATGCAAAGGTCCCTTAACCTTGGGTGGGATTTTCTAGTTTTGGGGTGAGTGTGGCCAGAAAATCTGCCCGAAGAATGAAACAATGTTTTCTCTTGAAATTCATGAGCCGATTAAGTAAGTAAGATAGGAGCTCCCTAGGGAGGATGGTGTCACTGGAAACTCTGCTGGCTTAGAGTGGACAAGTCATCTGGTTTTGGATGATATACTCCCCAGTTCTAAAGGTAGTGGGTTGGAGACAGTGGAAGGGGCTTGCCACAATCTTCTAATCTGGCCAAGACATGGGGGAGGTTTCAGAGGACCGGAGAGTGGCAGATGCCACACCCTTATTCAAGAAAGGATGCAAAGGCAATCTGAATAACTACTAGCCAGTTAGTTTATCGTCAGTGGTAAATAGGGCTTTAGTGACAATAATCAGAGTAAATGTCAAAGGGGACTTTCAAAAGGTTTGAGTTAGTTAAGGGTAATCAGCACAGATTTGTAAAAAGCAGATCATGCTGGATTAATCTAACTGATATAATTTTGTTTTACTTTTTCTTTGTTTCTTGTGTGTCTCTCTATTAGGATTTTTTTTCCATTTTCACTCATTTTCTCCATCTCATTTCAATGTAATTCATAATTCCTGTTTCATACTTTCTGGTTCAGACACCTCTACATGTGTTAGTGAGGACAGTTCAATCCAATTGGTTTGGGAGCCTCGCTGTTGCTTGCCCAGTTCACAGATACGACAGGTCATTATAGAGGGCACTGGAAGGAAAATCTATCCTTGACAAGCCCAAGAAATGTCTTCAGGATGTTGTAAGTAAAGTCAACAGCTAATGCTGTTGCTTCAAAGTGCAGACCATCATCTCATAGCATAGTCCACAGTCCACTGACATTATTCTTCTTGTGTTTGAGACAATACATCCTCACAGAGTTTTCAATTTTAAATCCAGTTTATGTTGTTTTGGATTATGTTTACACCACATACTTATGATGAACACATTGCTGTATCACTTATCCAGAATTTATAAACTTTGAGTTATTAGTTAAATTCTATCATCCCATGCATTGCAATAAATAATGAGAATCCATTGCTTTTATCGGTGTCTATTCCACTTTCCTAATCACAGCCCTACTTCATGTCAATTAACAACTACTAATTAAACACTGAAGTCCAAAATGTGACTGAAGCTACAGCCTTGTAGGCCTCAACAATAGGCAAAGAGCTTTTCACACTGAAGCACTTTATTTAACCAGAAGTGTAATCATAGAATAGAATACAATCCCTACAGTGCAGGAGGCCATTCAACCCATCGAGTCTGCACAACTCTCTGACACAGTACCTTACCCAGGCACTCCCTCCTGCCCCATTCCCATAACCTCACACATTTACCACGGCTAATCCATCTAATTTACACATCTTGGGACACTAAGAAGCAATTTAACATGGCCAATTCACCTACCCTGCACATCTTTGGACACTAAGAGGCAATTCAGCATGGCCATTCCACCTAACTTGTACATCTTTGAAATATGGGAGGAAACCAGAGCACCTGGAGGAAACTCACGCAGATATGAGTAGAATGTACAAACTCCACAGAGACAGCCACCCAAGGCCAGAATTGAACCCGGGTCCCTGGTGCTATGAGGCAGTAATGCTAACCACTGTGCCACCATGCAGGTTATGATCTTAGTTGCAGGGAACTGTCATACCTATTACAGGGTTGTTTGTCCAGAATAAATTATTTCCCATTGTGGTATTGATGGATGGGCTTGGGAAGGTATAATTCACATTTTTGTCCAGTGTAGCCAGACTTTCACCATTAAGAAAATATGCATTTGTGACCAGTCATGTAGCATTCTACACTAAGCATTGCCCTGAGCTATAGGCTAACCAGACATTCAAGTCTCTACCTGAAAAGAATGCTATGTTGTAATGGAAAGTAGCACAGGTGCGTTGTTCTATTTGGGATATTTAAGTCTAAAATTAAAGGATATTTTTGACAAGGCATGTAATTATATTTCTTTACAATTCAAACTTTTAATTAAATTGACATTCCAAAAAATGTAATTTGTTTTTCTTCTAGATGATGATGTTTTTAATTACACAGATAAATTGGGCGCAGTTTTGACTTTGCATGATAATATGGCATGGTTATTAATCAGTTAATAGCCTCTCTACATCTCTCCCAACTTTACTAGGAATAAGAACAGAGTAAAGTAGAATAGGCTGTTGATTCACTGGTTTTGATTTATACTAACGCACAGCGTCAAAATTAACCCCATAGATAGACAAATGCTCGGATACCGCAGCAGTAAACCTTTGCATGAATCTAGCAACACCAGACAGCACATATCTGCACATTTTACCCCAGAGCCAACATTGTAAAGGCTGGGTTACGTTTGGTGAGCTTCAGGTAATTACAACATATTTCCTCTGTCAAGTGCCAATGGTACAGTTAAAAATACAACTATGACTACCTGTTCATGCTGATGGCCTTTTGAAGATTACAACCCCCTTCAACAGTTCCTTTTATTATCTTAAAGCATTAAAGTTGTCCATATGAAAAATGAGCCAAATATTCGACAAGAGTCATTAATAATGTACTTGTCGAGACAAATGAATGTGATGATTAAAGCAAGTCGCTCAGTTCTTGTATTGTGAGTTTGAGTGGGTGGGGAGTTGGGAGTTGAGTTCCCTAAGAGCTTCTCCACTCCAGCACTTTAACTTCAGCAGCAGCTCAGGGGAACATATGTAAAGCATAAACTGGGTTTCTGTTGAGCTTCTGTCAAGGTTTGCCTGTTGTCCTCATAGCCACACTAAACTGCCTGAGCATATTTCCGAATTCAGGGAGAAAGAAGATCCTAAAGTGAATAATTACTGATGGTCGTAGGTGGGAAATGGAAGAAGGTTTTGTTTTAGCGGTTCTAGGATGATAATGTGGTTGTGAATAACTATTCTTACTATTTAATTACCTATTGGAACAGTTTTTCAACTTCATGCTCCCCAGTAGTGGGTTTTTGTAGTTCTGGCTCAGTAGTTGGGACATGATGGCTGTGATTTTGCAGCCGTGATGCGCCTGGCACAGATTGCACTAATTGGGAAAATTGCATGTGGGCCCAAAGATGGGCATTGCACCCAGTGCCAAATGGTTTGGAATCTTCACAGTCCCTTTCTGCTGTGCATGAGACTGATTAGCATGAGATTGATTTGATATCAGTCACATTAGCGAGAATGGCAAGCAGTCTCCCCCGCCGGCCACCCACCCCACCGCATCCTGGAACATTCTCACCTTCCCAGTGGGAAATCACATGGGCACAAATCACTACTGCTTTCATAAAATGTGGACCAAGTGCCATGGATTGCAAAGGTGAGTGAGGAGGTAAGTACAGCACAGCACCAACCTCTAAGGTGCAAAAGACCACATCTTTTGAGACTGCCATGGTGCGGGGTGGGTTTACATAAGCACAAAAGAACTAGGAGCAGGAGTAGGCCATCTGACCCCTTGAGCCCGCTCTGCCATTCAATAAAATCATGGCTGATCTTTTCATGGACTCAGTTCCACTTACCTGCCTGCTCACCATAACCCTTAATTCCTTTACAAAAAATTATCTATCTTTGCCTTAAAAACATTCAATGAGGTTGCCTCAACTGTTTCACTGGGCAGAGAATTCCACAGACTCACAATCCTTTGTGTGAAGAAGTTCCTCCTCAACTCAGTCCTCAATCTGTTTCCCCTTATTTTGAGGTCATGCCCCCTAGTTCTCGTTTCACCTGCCAGTGGAAACAACCTCCCTGCTTTTATCTTATTGATTCCCTTCATAATCTTATATGTTTCTGAATCCAGCAACACCAGACAGCACATATCTGCACATTTTACCCCAGAGCCAACATTGTAAAGCCTTGGTTACGTTTGGTGAGCTTCAGGTAATTACAACATATTTCCACATTCTTCTGAATTCCAATGAGTATAGTCCCTGTCTACTCAGTCTCCCCTCATAAGCCAACACCCTCAACTCCAGAATCAACCTAGTGAATTTCCTCCGCACCCTTCCAGTGCTAGTGTATCTTTTCTCAAGTAAGGAGACCAAAACTATATACAGTACTCCAGGTGTGGCCTCACCAGCACCTTATACAGCTACAACATAATCTCACTGTTCTTAAACTCCATCCCTCTAGCAATGAAGGACAAAATTCCATTTGCCTTCTTAATTACCTGCTGCACCTGCAAACCAATTTTTTGCAATTTGTTGGGGGACCTTCAAGGGTGCAGGGGCTTGCAGGGGCACTGGTGGGGCATTACCTGAGCACTGTCCCCAGCACTGATTGCGGAATGGCATGAGGCAGTGCCAGGGAGTTCCATGAAGGAGGTGCTGGAGGGTCTGTGGTGGGGGAGCTGTGGGTCCCATAGTGAGAGGTTTCCATGTTAGGGGAGAATTTTGTAGTGAGGAACTTTCTATAAATGGAGTCGGAAGCGGGGTGTTCCTCCTTTTATTTTTTTTCAGTAGAGGGTGCCCTGATCTTTCAAGAGCCTAAGTTGCTGGTGGGTGGATTGGTTTAGAGCCTGCCCTGCCAGCATGATGTTGAACCACCTGCCCTTTCACATTTTTTTCAAGAAACATGGTGGGAAAAGCCGGCAGCAGAGCTGACGGGCTACACTCTCTTATTCCTGATCAAGCTAACACTTTGAAAATGAAATCAGAAAATTTCACTCAATGTTTTGGATAAAGGGACCAGATGTATGGTGGCTAAATCTGATGACACAAAGATAGGTAAGAAAGTAAGTTATGAAGCGGGCATAAAGAATCTGCAAAGGTTAAGTGAATGGGCAAAAAAAGGCAGAAGGAATGTACTGTGGGAATTTGTCTACTTTGGCTGGGAAGAATGGAAAAGGAGTATTTTATTTAAATTGAGAGAATACAATCTGAGTGTTATGGTATGGCAGTTTGATGGCACAATGGTTGGCACTACTTCTCACAGTGCCAGGGACTTGGGTTCAATTCCAGCCTCAGGCCACAGTTTGCACATTCTCTCTGTGTCTGCATGGGTTTCCTCCGGGTGCTCTGGTTTTCTTCCAAAGTCCAAAGGTGAGTAGGTTGGATTGGCCATGCAGGTAATTACAGGCCAGTTAGCTTAACATCCGTAGTTGGGAAAATGCTGGAATCCATCATTAAGGAAGAAATAGCAGGACACCTGGAAAAGAATGGTTCAATCAAGCAGATGCAGCATGGATTCATGAATGGAAAGTCATGTTTGATGAATTTACTGGAATTTTATGAAGATATAACATGTGCGGTTGACAGAGGGGAAGCAGTGGATGTGGTGTATTTAGATTTCCAGAAGGAATTTGATAAGGTGCCTCACAAAAGGTTGCTGCATAAGATAAAGGCACACGGAGTTGGGGGTAAAGTGTTAGTGTGGATTGAGGATTGGTTATCTAATAGAAAGCAGAGAGTCGGAATAATTAGGTGTTTTTCTGGTTGGCAATCAGTGACTAGTGATGTGCCGCAGGGATCGGTGCTGGAGCCTCGACTGTTTACCATACACATAGACGATCTGGAGGAGGGGACCGAGTGTAGGGTAATAAAGTTTGCGGATGCACAAAGATGAGTGGGAAAGCAAATTGCATGGAGGACACAGAAAGTCTGCAGAGAGATTTGCATAGGCTAAGTGAGTGGGCAAGGATCTGGCAGATGGAGAATAACATTGCTAAGTGTGAGGTTATCCACTTTGGAAGGAATAATAGTAAAATGGACTATTATATGGTGAAAAATTACAACATGCTACGGTGCAGAGGGACCTGGGGGTCCTTGTGCATGAATCACAAAAACTCAGTTTGCAGGTGCAGCAGGTGATCAAGAAGGCAAATGGAATGTTGGCCTTTATCGTGAGAGGGATGGAGTATAAAAGCAGGGAGGTCTTGCTTCAATTGTACAGGGCACTGGTGAGGCCGCTCCTGGAGAACTGTGTACAATTTTGGTCCCCTTATTTAAGAAAGGATACATTAGCTTTGGAGGAGGTACAGAGAAGGTTCACCAGGTTGATTCCGGAGATGAGGGGGTTAGCTTATGAGGAGAGATTGAGTAGACTGGGCCTGTACTCGTTGGAGTTTAGAAGTCTGAGGGGAGATCTTATAGAGACATATAAGATAACGAAGGGGCTAGATAGGGTAGCCACTAGACAGGCTAGAATGGAAACAAGAACTAGGGGGCACAGCCTCAAAATAAGGGGGAGACAATTTAGAACAGAGTTGAGGAGGAACTTCAGAGCGAAGTGAATCTTTGGAATTCTCTGCCCATTGAAGCAATGGAGGCTACCTCGTTAAATGTGTTCAAGTTACAGATAGATAGATTTGTAACCAATAAGGGAATTAAGGGTTATGGGGAGCGGGTGGGTAAGTCAAATTGAACCCTTATCAGATCAGCCATGATCTTATTGAATGGCGGAGCAGGCTCGAGGGGTCAGATGGCCTACTCCTGCTCCTATTTCTTATGTTCTTAAGTTGCCCCTTAGTGTCCCAAGATGTGCAGGTTAGATGGATTAGCCATGGTTAACGTGCAGTGTTGCAACGATGTGGGCCTGGGTAAGACACTCTGTTAGAGAATTGTGCAGTCTTGATGGGCTGAATGACCTCCTTGTGAATTTTAGTGAGTTTACAATACATGAATCACAAAAGGTTAATATGCATTTACAGCAAGTGATTTGGAGTCAAATGGAAAGTTGTTGTTCATTGCAATGGTGAGGTAAAATGAAGGTCTGGATATTTTGCTACAGTTGAACGGGGTATCGCTGAGACCATATCTAGAGAACTGTGCACAGTTTTGGTCACCCTATTTGTGAAATTAATCAATGCATTAGAAGTTTTGCTCGACTGAAAACTGGCAGAGGAAGGTCATCTTGTGTCAAAGGGTTGGACAGGCTGGGCCTGTATCCATTGCAGTCAAGAAGAATGGAAGGTGATCTTACTGAAACATAAATGATGCTGAAGGAACTGGACAGGGTGGACGCCAGGCATTGCCCTGGCAATGCCCCTCAGCACTGCCCCCTGGCTTAGTACAGGTGGGCACTGCCAGGTTGGCACCATGCTACCCTGGCAGTGCCACCCTGGCATTGCCGACCTGTGCCAAGGGATGGGTCCCAGTGGGAGCCTCATGGGTGGGCATTGGGGGTGAATGCTGCTGTGCTTGTGGGCTGGGAACGGTTTAACAAGCAGGGGCTTCTGAGTGCCAGCGTTGGCCATTGTAGGCTTTGGGCGTGGAGGGGCAAGGGCTATGATTACAGGAGAGGGGGAGGGAGAAGGAGCTGATGATCAGGGAGAGGGTGCCCTTGGGAGGGAGAAGAGAGGTCAGTAATCACTGGGGGGAGAGGGCAGAAGAAGGAGAACGGGCTGATGATCACTGAAGAGGCCAGCAAACACTGGCTCCAATCAGGGGTGTGGAGTGGAGCTCCTGAGGCCTTGGTGACATGATGCGGGGAGGTTTATTGGAGTTTTGATTGGGGCGCCCTTTAAAGGTGACATCCCAATCTCTGAGCGGCTCGGTTTTCCTGGCATGTTTAAGCTCTGTCCTCTATGATGGAGTGAATCACGCCCCCTTGATTTTTTTTTTGGCAGTGTGTGGTGGAATTGGAGAGAAAAATGACTATTTTACTGGAGAGAAACACACAGGTTTTCTCACCAGAAACAACACCGTCATTTTATTTATTAGTGTCACTAGTCGGCCCACATTTAAAGAAGTTACTGTGAAAATCCCCTAGTCGCCACACTCCAGCGCCTGTTCGGGTACATGGAAGGAGAATTTAGCATGGCCAATGCACCTAACCAGCACATCTTTCAGACTGGGAGGAAACCCATGCAGAGATGGGGAGAATGTGCAAACTCCACACAGACGGTGACCCCAAGCTGGGAATCGAACCTAGATCCCTGGTGCTGTAAGGCAGCATTGTGAACCACTGTACCATCGTGCTGTCTCTTTCGTATGGTGTCATCCTATGTATCCAATCCTTCGGGTGAGACTATAGTTAAGCCATTATTGATGTTTCAGAAATGCATCAGGGAAAACATAACCGCAGCTCATGACAGATTCAATTACCTGAAGAAAATTGAACTGACTTAATAAAGAATGAGAAAGTGCCTAAGGCAACTTCAGGCAGCATGTCAAGAATTTTCCCTTCTGTGTTTTATTTACTCTTTCTATTTTACGTCTGTGCTACAGAAGCCATCTGATGGAGCCATTGTGACTTACACCTCTTTGTCTGTTTGAAAACAGATTGCAGTCAAGAAAAAAGAATCCATGCATTGCTAAGAGATCTATAATTTTGGATATATTATACAACGCTGTCTACTAGATAATGGGTGAGAAATTGGGACTGTTTGGATCCATTTTTGAGGTGCTGGGACTGCCCTTAGAGTTTTAACATATACCAATGAAAGATGCATGCTATTGTGGAATGAATCTTGACAGATGCCACATTAGCGAGCGTGTTAGTCATGCTGTATGTAGACAGACAAATCATAATGCCATCAGCAAGATCAGTTGCTAGTTAATTTATTCTGACACAGAAACAGAAAATGCTGGAAAATCTCAGCAGGTCTGACAGCATCTGTGGAGAGAGAATAGAGCCAAAGTTTCACGTCTGGATGACCCTGCACTTTCTGTTTCTGTTTCAAATTCTAGCATCTGCAGTATTTTGCATTTAACTTATTCTGACTGTTGCTTTCATTCTACAAATGTTTGGTGATATCTATGTTGTGTAAGTTGAAGAAATCTACAGAGTATTGAAGCAGGTACTGAAGAAAATTTTGATGACTTTAGCCAGCTTTTCCGCAGACACAGGAGCACTAGTAGACATTCCCCTCTGAATACTTCACTATGTGGATGATAATGATAAGAAGTCACACAAAATAGGACAGCTGCAAAAAGGAGAGGGGAGACAAGGACTCTCTGCAGGATGATACATCTTCCCAGAGAGAAATTCTCCTACCTGAATCTCTGTGAGGGACAGTAGGCTGAAGCCTCAAAGCCAGGGTAGCTAATTTTAGCTAATAAATAAAGCTGTGCTTTATCAGCACAGAAGTAGCTTGGTACTTCCAGAAGGTCCCAAGGCAGGGTTGCCCCAAACACTTCAGCCCCAATGCCAGCTGTATTAAATTCAGCCCAGTAAATGTGAGATGTGCGTTTTTACTCTCGCCATAACTGTACCCTCAGTGCAGGACAAGGCCAGCATTGCCAGTGGCTGTAAAGGAGATTTGGGTCATGGACTTCTTTGCTTCTGACACCTTCTAGGCCACGGCTGAAGATACTTACACCAGATGTCTAAGTATTCTCCACTATTGTTAAAGAAAGAACACAGAAGCTCTCTACATTCCCTATAGTTGTAGACGCTATCGTTAAGAAAGCCCACCAATGCCTCTACTTTCTCAGGAGGCTACGGAAATTTGGCATGTCTGCTACGATTCTCACCAATTTTTACAGATGCACCTTAGAAAGCATCCTTTCCAGATGTATCACAGTTTGATATAGTTCCTGCTCTGACCAATACCGTAAGAAAGTACAAAAGGTTGGGAATGTAGCCCAACCCATCACACATACCAGCCTCCCATCCATTGACTCTGTCTACACTTCCTGCTGCCTCAGAAAAGCAGCCATCATAATCATGAACCCCAAGCATTCCAGACATACTCTTTTCCACCTTCTTCCGTTGGGAAAAACATACAAAAGTTTCAGATCACATACCAACCAATTCAAAAATAGCTTCATCCCTGCTTCCATCAGACTTTTGAATGGACCCACCTAATAGAAGGCTGATCTTTCTCTACACCCTAGCTATGACTATAACATTACATTCTGCACTCTTTCCTTGTCCCCTACGTACTCTATGAATGGTATGCTTTGCTTGTATAACGCACAAGAAACAATACTTCCACTGTATCCCAATACATATGATAACAATAAATCAAATCATAGAATCCTACAGTGCAGTCCATTCGGCCCATCAAGTCTGCACCGACCACATTCCCACCCAGGCCCTATCCCCATAACTCCACGTATTTACCATAGCTATACCCCCTGACACTAAGCATAGCCAATCCACCAAACCCACAATCTTTGGACTGTGGGAGGAAACCGGAGCACCCAGAGGAAACCCATCCAGACACAGGGAGAACGTACAGATTCCACACAGACAGTGACCCGAACTGGGAATTGAACCCGGGTGTTTGGCGCTGTGAGGCAGCAGTGCTAACCACTGTGCCGCCATTCCCAAGTTTCTTTTTTGAATTCCGAAGTAGAGTCACATTGGACTTGAAATGTTAACTCTGTTTCTCTCTCCACAGATGCTGCTAGACCTGCTGGATTTTCTAGCATTTTTTAAATTTTTATTTTGTATTTTGCTTTTATATAGGGGATCAGAAATAAAAAGTATTTTGCTTTTATAAAACTATATTTTGTTCTCACTTGTTGGACAGAAACAGGCACAGTGAGCATATAGCTTCACTGTAGGGTTGTAGGCTTCCCGATGAGGCAGAGTGTCGTTGACTGCATGCAGGCCGATTGCTTCATGGCACCACATTAACTCTGCTCTATAAAATGGCTCCAGTTCCTCAAAGACCAGCTGGTTTGTGATCATAGGCAGCAATGATCTGGGAAATTCCTGGGATCCTGGCTGCAATCATTATGCATTCATTCTGAGGAGGTCCACTGTGCCAGCTGCAACTCGATCACCAGGAAAAATCCCAGGGTAGAAAGTGGGCAACAAGGGGTCTCTACTGATGGCATGTTTGATGGACTCTGCTGCACATCCTATGCACACCAACAGAGTATATATCCAATGAAAATGCCAACCTGGTGAAATTACAGCACATACATGCTAAACAATGAAAGCATTTTGTTTATCAGCAGAGCTAGGTCATTCCATGGCCAACGTACCAGCTCACAGCTCTAAAGTCCTGCCACATCCAATTGCAAATGTTAGTGGACAATTAAACATCTAACAGGAAGCGGGTCTCCATTCTCAATGATAGCACAGCCCAGAACATAAAGGCAAAAGATTAGGCACAGATACCAGTCTTCAGCCAATTTGATTCACGCCATGTAGCACCAAGTAACAGCAAAGGCTTTGGGGCCCCACCATCTCTGCTTTAATCCTGAAGACTTGTGCTCCAGAACTGTCTGCACCTCTGGCCTCGCTGTACAAGTATATTTCCAGCCACGTGATAAATGACCTAGATACGTCCAACCCACAAGAGGTAGAGCAAGTCCAATCCAGTGCAGCCGATTACAACCCCATCATCCTCCTCCCAGTCATCAATAGTGTGATTGAAGAAGTTGTGCCATCAAGCAGAGCTAGCTCACCTGTTAGCTGCTCACTTACTGTGTGTTTTTGGGTGTAAAAAAGCAAAGGAAAGCCAAGCCCCCACACTTCAGAATGAGGAATGTACCCTCAACAGCTCCAGCTGAAACGATGGTGGTATAAATTCAGGAATTCCGACAACAATATCCTGAACATTGCACAGGCACTCAGACCCAGAGCAGTTTCTGAACAAAAGATCGAAACCTTTCCACAACCTCTTAACATTCACAACATTCCAACGCCAGCTGTATTTGGATACCCTGCAGCCCTGTGAGCAAGAACACACAGTTCTACTACTCTCAACAGTACTTCCTCAGGGAAGGAGTTGTCAGAGTGGATTAAAAAACAAGCCTTTCATCTGTGTGACCTGGTTTCAAATCCAATCCAAAGGGATGAGGTGAAATGCTCTTCTCTAATGGCAGTCAAGAAACTAAGAGAATCACGCAGTCCCTTGGCAACGTCCCCACCGGTGCTTACAGCCCTTCATCCTTTTCCCTCCTGTTGTTCAAATAACACAGATGGGTCAGCAAAGATGAACTGTTATTCCCCCAGAAGGAAGTAAAAGCTATAGTCAATATTAGGATCCAAATTACAGAGTGTGCTGGAAGCAGAAAGTACTGAGGGGGTTTGACCAGGTTACTTCAGCAAGTCTAGCAGTATCGGTGGAGAGTCAATGTTTTGAGTCCAATATGAGTCTTCTTCAGAATTGGACGAGATTAGAACCTCTTGTCAGCTAATTACATTTACGTTTTTAAAAAAATGGGCAGATTTTACAGCCTCGCTCATCCTGAAACCGTAAGAGACCTTTCCATCGTCCGCCACGAGAATCGGAGCGGGCGGGGCGTTAAAATTCCGGTCATTATGTTTGTACTTGTGCACAAAGCCACAAAAATTAACCTAATTCAATACATTTTAAAAGAAACAGTAATAATCCTGGCAATCTGAACTGAAAGCTGAAAATAAACAGTGGATCAAAAGAGGGAAGATATGACCACACTGTGCTTAGTAACCTTCACAGAGTTGGACAGAATAAAATATAGGCTGGTGAGAAAATTAACAAATCGGGGCTGAGAAAACCTTCCTGGATTGAAAGCCTGAGGAGATGTTCAAGCTCCGAATCACAATGACAAGACTCTGAGCTCCCTAACCAAGGTGTCAGAGCTGTCACCAGAGATTCCATCATTGTGGCTCTCATTACACCTTCACAGAGCTGGCCAATCATTCCATAGTTAACAGCACAGCATCAGTTCCATGGTGGATGACGTACACTCCTCTTTACTCTGAATCATTTTGTGCAAACTCACTTGCAATTGCCTCTGTGCAATTAAAGGTTCTTGATGAATAGCATTGGTCTTTATATATAGGCTTGTGCATTCAAGGTTTTCAGCTGTGCCTCTGTAGCAGGGCTAGGCTGCAAGCTCTCCTTTTGACAAACTGCTTTCTGGGCTGTCTTATCCCCTCTCCATTCTCCTGCACATCAGTGCATTCTGGGAGTCCGGGTACTAGGATAAGATTGAGTGATGCTGTGTCTTCAATAGCGCTGCCTTCTTCAGTTCCTCATTCCCTGGATGTTCTGTATTTGCTTCACCTGAAAGAGAAGATGAGGAATGAGTGGGATGAGTTGTTAAGAGCAGTTGCTCTGTGTCCTGTGTATTTTCTTAAGACATATCTTAGTAAGAAGGAATAGAGTGGAACATTGCCGAGAGCACTGTAGCAGGCATTGCCAGACATGTCAATTGCCATATGTCTGACACGACCTATCCCCACTACCTCCATGATATCCATCTTGACTGGGGAGACAACATTACCAGGCGTAGAAACATAGAAACTAGAAGCAGAAGTAGGCCATTCAGCCCCTTGAGCTTGCTCCAATATTCATTTTGATCATGGCTGACCATTGAATTCAAAATCCTGATTTCCACCCCACCACCGCCCCCCCCTCCCCCCACCCCGCCGCCGTCCTTCTCCCCATATCCCTTGATCTCTCTAGCCCCAAGAGCTGTATCTAATTTCGTCTTGAAATCAGATAACGTTTTGGCCTCAACTACAGTCTGTGGTAGTGAATTAGACACATTGAACACCCATTGGGTGAAGACATTTCTCCTCACCTCAGTTCTAAAAATTTTACGCTTCATCCTCAAACTATGACCCCTAATTCTGGACTCCATCACCTTTGGGAACATTCTTTCTGAATTTACCCTGTCTAACCTGTTAGAATTTTATAAGTTTCTATGAGATCCCCTCTCTCTCTTCTAAACTCCAGTGAATATAATTCTAACTGACTTAGTCTCCTGTTATATGACAGAGCTGCCATTCCAGGAATCAGCCTGGTAAACCTTCGCTGTACTCCCTCTATAGGAGGACATCCTTCCTCAGATAAGGACACCAAAACTGCACACAATATTCCAGATTTGGCCTCAACAACGCCCTACACAATTGCAGCAAAACATCTCTATCCTTGTACTCAAATCCTCTCATTATGAATGCCAACATACCATTTGCCTTCTTTACTGCCTGCTGTACCTGCGCGTTTACTTTCAGCGACTGATGCGCGATGTCTTCAAGATCTCGCTGAGTATCCACCCCTCTCAATTTACACACATTCAGGTAATAATCTGTCTTCCTGTTCTTGCCACCAAAATGGATAAATTCTCAGTTATCCGTACTATACTGCACCTGCCATACACATGCCCACACACTCCGCCTGTCCAAATCACACTGAAGCATCTCTACATCCTCCTCACAGCTCATCCTCCCACCCAACTTTGTATCATCTGCACATTTGGAGATAATATATTCAATTCCCTCTCCCAAATCGAACTGCTTTTCTGACATCCAGTACTGGGCGAGCAAAAGTTTCTTTCAATTAAATGTTGGGAATACTGAAGTCATTCACTGGAATCTTTCTACTGTTCACAGCAGTGAGGTTTTCCCATCCTGCCACAGTGAATGGAGATTGGGCTGGCCGCAAAGATCTCCAACCTCACTGCAGTGGGAGGGTGGGTAAACCCCCAGTAAGATTAGACCATTGTTTTTCGATCCTGCTCCAAACGCCATTCCCCAGCTACTGACTCCTCATTTGAAACTAAAGCAGTCTGTTCACAACATTGGTAACATATTTGACCCCAAAATGAGCTCCTGACTACATATTCTCAGCATCATTAAAGCCTCCTATTTCCATCTGTAACATTGCCTGATTCACCTCTGCCTTAGTTAATCTGCTGCTGAAACCCTCACTCATGCCTTTGTTACCTCTAGACTTGACTATTCCATGACCCAGTTCTTGCCGGTCTTCCTGGTTAAGCAGGAATATGATTTTAAATTCTCATTCTTTTTTTATCTCCTCCAGTGCCCCAACCCTCTATTTATTCAATTCTAGCCTCCTGAGCATTCTACAGTTTAATTGCTCCACTCTTGTTGGTCATGCCTTCAGTTGCCAAGCCTCCAAACTATGGAATTCCCTCCTTAAAGCTCCACTTCTTTATCTGTCTTTCCTCCTTTTAAGACACTCCTTAAAATCTACCCTTTTGACCAACATTTGGTTATATCACATAATATATCCTTTTGTGCTTTGGTGTCATATTTTGTTACACCGAAGCACAGGCAATTCTGGATTTGGTGACATGTGATGAGGCAGACTTGATTAGGGAACTTAAGGTGAAGAGATCCTTAGGGAGCAGTGACCACAATATGATAGAATTTGCCTTGCAGTTTGAGAGGGAGAAGCTGGAATCAGATGTAACATGTATTACAGTTCAATAAAGATAACTGCAAAGATATAAGGCAGGAGCAGGCCAGAGCTGATTGGAAAGAATCAAGAGCAGGGCTGTGCTTCTAAAGCTGTATAAGGTTCTCGTCAGACCCTATTTGAAGTGTTGTGAGCAGTTTTGGGTCCCATATTTAAGGAAGGATGTGCTGGCCTTGGAAGGGGTCCAGAGGAGGTTCACAAAAATAATCCCTGGAATGAACAGCTTTTCATATGAGGAACGGTTGAGAACTCTGGGTCTGTATTCGTTGGAATTTAGAAGGATGAGGGGGGATCTTATTGAAACTTACAGGATACTGTGAGGCCTGGATAGAGCAGATGTGGAGAGGATCTCAAGCTAAAGGGACAATCTTGCGAGGCATCTTGAAGGGAATTGCTTGATAGAGCAGACGCAGCACGGTTTCATTAAAGGGAAGTCGTGTCTGACAAATTTACTGGAGTTCTATGAGGATGTGTCTAGGGCAGTGGATAGAGGAGAGCCGGTGGATGTGGTCTTTCTGTATTTTCAGAAGGCGTTTGACAAGGTACCTCACAAGAGGTTATTGCAGAAGGTCAGGGGACATGGAGTTGGGGGTAGGGTGTTAGCGTGGATAGAGGATTGGTTGTCAAATAGGAGGCAGAGAGTGGGGGTCAATGGGTGCTATTCGGATTGGCGGTTGGTGACTAGTGGGGTGCCCCAGGGGTCGGTGCTGGGGCCTCAGCTATTTACCATTTATATAGATGATCTGGAGGAGGGAACCGAGTGCAGGGTGTCGAAATTTGCTGATGACACCAAGATTGGGGGAAAGGCAAATTGTGCGGAGGGTGTGGAGAGTCTGCAGAAGGATCTAGATAGGCTGGGCGAATGGGCCAGGAACTGGCAAATGGAATTTAATGTTGGCAAGTGTGAGGTGATCCACTTTGGTAGGAATAATGGTAGGAAGGACTATTACTTACGTGGCGAAAAACTGCAGCAGGCGACGGTGCAGAGGGACCTCGGGGTCCTTGTGCATGAGTTGCAAAAACCCAGCTTGCAGGTGCAGCAGGTGGTCAGGAAGGCTAATGGGATGCTGGCCTTCATAGCGAGGGGGATTGAATATAAAAGTAGGGAGGTCTTGCTGCAGCTGTATAGGGCATTGGTGAGGCCGCAGCTGGAGTACTGTGTGCAGTTTTGGGCGCCGCACCTGCGCAAGGATATTTTGGCCTTGGAGGGAGTGCAGAGGAGGTTTACTAGGCTGATACCGGAGTTGAGGGGATTGAGCTATGAGGAGAGGCTGGATAAACTAGGCTTGTACTCGTTAGAGTTTAGAAGAATGAGGGGAGATCTCATTGAGACGTATAAGATGATGAATGGGATGGATAGGATAGAGGTGGAGAGACTCTTCCCGCTCAAAAAAGACAGTAGGACTAGGGGGCACAGCCTCAAGATAAAGGGGAGGCGGTTTAGAACGGAGTTGAGGAGGAACTTCTTCACTCAAAGGGTGGTGAATCTCTGGAATTCTCTGCCCGTTGAAGTGGTGGAGGCTGCCTCGCTAAATATTTTTAAGAAGCGGGTTGATGGGTTCTTGATAAGAGAGGGGATTAAGGGTTATGGGGAGAGGGCGGGAAAGTGGAACTGAGCCACAACAGATCAGCCATGATCTTATTGAATGGCGGGGCAGGCTCGAAGGGCTAGATGGCCTACTCCTGCTCCTATTTCTTATGTTCTTATGTTCTTAAAACAGAGATGAGGAGGAATTTCTTCAGCCAGAGAGTGGTGAATCTATGGAACTCTTTGCTGCAGAGGCTGTGGAGGCCAAGTCATAGGTTCTTGATTAATAAGGGGATCAGGGGTTATGGGGAAAAGGCAGGGGAATGGGGATGAGAAAAATATCAGCCATGATTGAATGGCAGAGCAGACTCAATGGGCCAAGTGGCCTAATTCTGCTCCTATGTCTTGCGGTCTTATAATAATTACACAGCCTCTGTGAAACGCCTTGGAACATTTTATTACATTGAAGGTGCTATAAAAATAAAAGTTGTTATTGTAATAGGGTCATCATGTTTAGCAGTCATCAAATAAAGGGGTGTTTAACTTGTGCAAAGCTTTGTTGAAGTAAACCAAAAGGAGTTTTGTAACAACTCATAGAATCAGAGAATCCCTACAGTGCAGAAGGACGCCACTTGGCCTTTGAGTCTGCACCAACAACAATCCCACTCAGGCCCTACCCCTGTAACTCTATGTATTTACCCTGCTAATCCCCCTGACACTAAGAGCCAATTTAGCATGGCCAATCCACCGAACAGGCACATCTTTGGAGTGTGGGAGAAAATCACACCACCTGGAGGAAACCCGGAGGATAGGCTGGGATGTTTCTCCCTGGAGCACAGGAGGCTTCGGGGTGATCTTATAGAGGTCTATAAAATAATGAAGGGCATAGATAAGACAGATAATCAACATCTTTTCCAAAGGCAGGGGAATCTGAAACTAAATGGCACAAGTTTAAGGGGAGAGATACGAAAGGTTCTAGGGAGGTAATTGAAAATCACAGACATGGAGAGAATGTGCAAACTCCACACAGTCACCATAGGCCAGAATTGAACATAGGTTTCTGGCGCTGTGAGGCAGCAGCGCTTATTACTGTGCCACTGTGCGACCCCAACTCATTTGACAAACTGTGAAGTAGAGTCCCTGTTGGGTATAAATATCTCCACTTGCTGTTGCAACCTGAGCTTGACCCGCTGTCCCCCTGAAGACCAGGACATACTCTGCTCTGACTGGCAGCCCAATCTTGTTCTGACTCTGCAGATAAAGTTGACTTAAACACCTGCTGGTAGCTGACAGTCCTAAATGAATTGACCCACAGTTGCCAAGTCAACTGATTTTAATATAAACAGGGACGCATACGTGAGCAATGAAGCAGTAAAAGCTAGTTTCTAAAGAAAAATGAACGAATTTGTCAGTTTGTGGACATGTCACGGAAGTTCAAAATGTAATGAAATAAATTAACTTTTAATGTATTTTGTAGAAGCAGAAAAAATATCAGCTGAGCAAAAGACAAAGTAGTTGGCCCCTGGGGGTTATCTGGGAGTGTTCCTGTGATATCAGATCACTGACATGGATCATGCACAATATGTTAATGGCTGACCAAGAAGCAGCACTCTGAAAGCTCGTGATTCCAAATAAACCTGTTGGACCTGATGTTGTGAGACTTCTTATTGATATGTTTGAACCAGGCACAATTGAATCACAAAATCCCTGATGATCCTAAGGCTCCTCATGCTCTGCTCAACTAACTGACTTTGTTGCAACAGATCCACTTCCTGACTAATTGCTACAAAGAAATGATCAAGAACGACATGACCATGAAACCATCATCAATTGTTGGAAAAACACATCTGGTTCACTAATGTCCTTTAGGGAAGAAAATCTCCCATCTTTATCCTACATGTGACTCCAGAGGCACAGCAATGTCGTTGACTGTCAAGTGCCCTCGAAGGGTGATTAGGGATGGGCAATAAATGCTGGCTAGCCAGCAATGCCCATATCCCACTATTGAATGAATATATTAACAAGACATTACTGCCCATTTTCTTGGCTATGAGGACCCTTTCATGAAGTAGAAATACTTAAAGTTATATTAACCAGTGAAAATAATCCCTTGGTACTATTTAGTCCTACCCATGTTTTTTAACTCAAATTTGTGAAGAAAATCAAGTCATAGTCTTTTTTAAATTATTTGGAAATTAATAATTGTAGATACAAATAATCTTTAGCCCAATCCTCAAAAAGTGAGTGGGTGGAGAAGAAAGTGAATTTTGGGAATACCACCCTTTCATTATGCAATAAGGGCTCTGACATTAGCTCCTCTATTATCTCAGACAATATTACAGTTCTTTGTCATTGGTTGTAATAGTTATTTTAGAAATACCTGTCTAAAATTTCAGCATAATTGAAGGGACAATAATCTAGTGGTTTAAAAGGCTTTCTTAGGCCTGTAATTTACAGACATTTAGCTATCATAAATCACTGAATGCTTACAACTTGAAAACTACAAAGGAATATTTTATACATCTTGAAATGAATGATGTTAGTGCCAAAATCTTCACACATTAATTTATTCAAATTACCTTGGCCTTGCAACTTGAATAAAAAGGCTTAAATAAATGTTTAACTTTGCACAGGTCTAATCTTTTAATTCACGTTAGCATCTAATTCCTGCTATTGAAATATATCTTCTTTGTTGTCTGTGTGTTTTCATCTACAGTAATGTTTATTATATGGAATCACAGAATGGTTTCAGTGCAGTAGGAAGCCATTTGGCCCATCATATCCATGCTGGCTCTCTCAGATAATCCCATTCCCCTGACCTTTCCCCATCCCTGCAAATATTTCCGAGTCAGGTACTTATCTAATTCCCTTTTGAAAATCATGATTTGAATCTGCGTCTACTAACCCCTTTGACAATGCATTCCAGATAGTTACTACTCGCTGCATTAAAAAAAGCTTTTCCCCATCTCACTATTGATTCTTTCGCCATTCCCCTTATATTGGTGTATGAGAAAATTACTCTCTGTCTGCTCTAATTTGATCTTTTGTGATTTTGTACACCTCCATCAAATCTTCTATCTCACAATCTTTGCTTCTCTAAGTGAACAACCCAAGTTTCTTCAGACTATCCATGGAACTCAAGTTCCTCATCACTGGAATCATTCTCACAAATGTTTTTTGCAACTTCTCTAAAACCTGACATAATTCTTCAAGACTAGTGCCCAGAGTTTGATTCAATGCTCCAAGTGAGGCCAGTACTTTATAAAGATTCATCATACTTTCCTTGCTGTTGTACTATAGTTAGAAAATCCAGCATCCTATCTGTGTTTGCAAATGTTGAGTTTTTCCAGAATATTTTGATTTTATTTCTGATTTCTGAAGTATTTTGCTTTTGCCATCTTAATTACATCTTCAGCCAACCTTGCCACCTTCAATGATTTGTGCGCATCTTTCTCTGCTCTGCACCACCTTTAAAATTGCCCATTCCCCTTGATCATACCAAAATGTATTGCTTCACATTTCTCTGCATTAAGTTTCATCTGCCACATATCATCCTATTCCACCAGTCTATGATGACTTCTATCATTAGTCTCCTTACAGTTCAAAATTCTTCCAAGTTTTGTGTCATCTGTAAATTTTGAAATTGTGCCCTGCCTTGATCTTTAACATTTTTTCAAGACAAGTGGTGGTGTAGTCCCTTTAGAAGGCCACATATACATTGCTTCAGTTCAAATGGGAATTGTCCACCAATGCCCTTTGTCTGAGTGACAGAGACAGTCTCTGATCATACTGCTAATGTCCCTTTCACTCAATGGGCATCAACATTGCTGGCAAATCTCCATGCTTTGATGAATCCATCAGATAAGGTGAGGTGATAGCGTACTGGTATTATCGCTAGATTATTATCATTGGATTATTAATCCAGAAATTCAACTAATGTTTTGGGGACCCGGATTCGAATCCCACCATGGCAGACGATGAAATATCAATTCAATAAAAAAAATCTGGAATTAAGAATCTGGAATTAAGTATCTACTGATAGCAGTGAAACCATTGTCAATTGTTGTAAAAACCCACCTGGTTCACTAATGTTCTTTAGCGAAGGATATCTGCCGTCCTTACCTGGTCTGGCCTACATGTGACTCCGGGGCCACAGCACTGTGGTTGACTCTCAACTGCCCTCTGAACAAGGGCAACTAGGGATGGGTAATAAATGCTGGCCAGCCAGTGACACCCATGTCCCATGAATGAATTAAAAATAATTAAGAATTAAAAAGATAATCCTGTGTGCACATTCAAAGATTGACTCATCAAGTTGCAGCCTGCATATTTGATAGTTAAGCACAGGAAAGTCAGTGGGTTCTCAATTTTAGTTTACCACTGGTCTTAGAATATTTCTTTGAGAGGTAGCCCACTTCAATTTTAAAGAGATTTCCCAATTTATGGCCACTAAGACAATTAATTTCTATGTACTCTGTATAATGCCTCCCCACACAAGTAATGCATGTCTTAAACACAATTTGTATTGCCTCTCTACATAGAAAGTAATTGTCTTAGCGACCATAAATTGAAATTGAAGTGGGCTTTCTCTCAGAGATATATACTAAGATAGTAGTAAACTAAATTTGAGGATGTAGACTTTCCTGTACTTAGCTATCAAACATGCAGGCTGCAACATGATGAGTAATCTTTAATTGTGTACACAGGATAATGTGTACACAGACTTTCCTGTGCTTAGCTATCTTTAACTTAGCTATGTTTTCATTGCAGTTTTACCCCATTGATTAATTCACTCGCTAATCTTCATTCCTTCCTGATTTCTGTTTTGTCCTTAACTATCTTCTTTGCCATCTGATCCACTTTTGGAATTCTCTTTGTGAAATACTGTGGGTATAAACCTGTGTTGCAACATTCCAGAGTGCTCAAGACTGGAATTAATTTGATACAATTATCTCCCAATCTATCATCAGACTGAAACATACATTAACTTGTGTGGCTGTCAACTTACTTACTTGATTTACTGACACTGATAATATATTCTGCATGTATTTTGAAAAAATACAGTCGGATTTTCCATATTAATCCAGGAAAATGGTTAAGAATTGGGAGGGTTAATTTGTCCTATATAATGGTTGAGATTGGGAATAGATTCAGCTGCTGCGGTGATTTAGAGAGTGGAGCAGTTTCTAATGCTGGTTTAGTTTGAGAAATAGTAGGTTTCAGTGGCAGAACTAGCAATGGAGTCTGTGTAGTTCTCAGAGGATTTACTCAGAGGGACATGGTTAGTTTGGGATGCAGGTTGGTTTGAGTTATAAAGATATTGTGTTAGTTTGAGGTTCAAAGATGAGCGGGTTAGATACATTAAACTAAAATTGCCCCTTATTGTCTGGAGGCTAGCTATGGTAAATACATGGGGTTCTGGGGATAGAGCCTGGGTGAGATTGTGTTTGGTGCAGACTCGATGGGCCGAATGGCTTTCTCTGTACTGTAAGATTCTATGATTCTATGAACTGCTTGAGTGGTTGGGGCGCTGCATAGATTTGGGGTGTTGGGATCATTTGACATGATTGGTGTTTTTAGCTGTTGGAGTGATTTGTGTGACTGTCAATACTGATATGTTTACAGGGGGTGGGGTAGCTTCAGCCACTGAAGTGGTTTGAAGCACAGGCCTGGTCTTAGGAGTTCCAGCAGTTGACCTCTTACGGTTCTTTGGGATCAGCCAGCAGCTGCAAGATCTGTGGTGGTTTGAAGCGTTTGATAAACAGCCTCAAGATAAAGGGGAGGCGGTTTAGAACGGAGTTGAGGAGGAACTTCTTCACTCAAAGGGTGGTGAATCTCTGGAATTCTCTGCCCGTTGAAGTGGTGGAGGCTGCCTCGCTAAATATTTTTAAGAAGCGGGTTGATGGGTTCTTGATAAGAGAGGGGATTAAGGGTTATGGGGAGAGGGCGGGAAAGTGGAACTGAGCCACGACAGATCAGCCATGATCTTATTGAATGGCGGGGCAGGCTCGAAGGGCTAGATGGCCTACTCCTGCTCCTATTTCTTATGTTCTTATGTTTGAATAGTTGCCGCCATCAGCCCCTGCTCCCCTATATTGCTGGCATCGGTGCATCCCCCCACAAAATGGGAGTACCTACTATGGGTTTGCCTGCTGTGCCTGCTCCCTTGCCCTGCTTCTTGATGGTGCCAACTTGCCACTAACAGGTTGGCACTGTCAGGATGCCAGGGCACAGTGCCAGGGCACTGACCTGCCATGTCCCTCACCTCCCAAGGACTACACTGGCATCCATACTCTTGGTGCAATCATCTCGACTGTTGGAGAGTAGTCGTGATTCTTGCCAGTATTACATCATGCCAGTGGGTGGGAACATCTGTCGTTCCCTGGAAGGTACAGTGTTAAGCTGTTTAAACAGATGCAAATGAATTAAGTTCATGGTTATCAGCTGCACGTTGATTACGTCACCAGTAGGGGGTGGCGAAGATCTCAAACTGAGAGTACCCTGCTGTAAATCTTGTTATAGCCCTCTTGCAGGAGGGATTTTGTAGGCACAACAGGATTTGTGCCCATGAAAAAGGGGCTCTCCTCCACCACTGCTGCTGCCACCCCCCCCTCCCCCCCTTCCCCCCTTCTCCAACCCCCACCCGTCTCCGCCATAGTCTTTAAATTGTGCAGGTCTGTTAATAGGACATGTGCAAATTGACTTTTCTTTGTCTGGAGAGTGTTGCTCCTACAGCCCATGTTGCCTTGATGACCGTTACTGTTCCATTGTGGCTATTGGGACTTGCGGACCTGTGGAATTGATTGTAATTCTGTACTCAATGTAGCTGGTGAGATCCCTTCTCCCTGCTGCACAAATGCTCTGAAGGCGGAGATTTACTAGTTGAGTGTATATGTCTCCATTGCCCCTGTGTATCTGGTTGGGTCTTTACAATTCCCACACTAAGTTGCCAGCTGTGGACGTGTGGGTCATTCTTTCTGCTGGATAAGAGCAAATTACTACAAATGCTGGAATCTGAAACCAACAGAGAAAATGTTGGAAAATCTCAGCAGGTCTGGCAGCATCTGTAAGGAGAAAAAAAAGCTGATGTTTCGAGTCCAGATGACCCTTTGTCAAAGCTAAAAGGCATAGAAAATGGGAGATATTTATACTGCAGGGTGAGAGAATGAAAGATTAGTCATTGCCACAAAAATAAAAGGAAAGGCTGCTAATGGCAGTCCATAGACAGAATAAAGGGTGTAAATGGCCAAAGGGCAAAGAAGCTGTGACAAATGGAGATGTTGGAGGAAGGGTTGGGGATGGATGCAGGAGAGATAAAATGGAGAAAATGAGAGAAAGGGAAAGTAAGGGGGGAAAGAAGGTAAGGAAAGGGGGGATAAAATAAGGGGAAAGAGTAGGAGAGAAAGGAAAACAAAGGAAGACAATAAAGAAATTAAAGGTAGAGAACAGTTAAAACGAAAACAAAAGGGTCGAGGTGGAATAGAGAAAATCATCTGAATTCAACAACTTCAATGTTGAGACAAAAAGACTAAAAAGTGCCTTGCCGGAAGATGAGACGCTGTTCCCCCAGTTTGCGTTGAGCTTCACTGGAACATTGCAGCAAGTCAAGGACAGACATGTGGGCATGGGAGCAGGATCATGTGTTAAAATAGCAAGAAACGGAAGGTCAGAGTCCTGATTTTGCTGAGCATCTCCAGTCTGTGCGCAGTGATCACCCAGTCTATGTTTGGTCTCTCGGATATAGAGGAGACCACATTGGGAGCAGCAAATGCAATACACCAAACTGAAAGAGGTGCGAGTGAAACACTGCTTAACCTGGAATTAGTGTTTAGGACATTGGATGGTAAACATGGAAGAGATAAAGGGGAAGGTGTTACACCTTCTGCGCTTGCATGGGAAGGTGCCATGAGTGACGGGAGAGGTGTTGGGTATAGTGGAGAAGTGGACTAGGTTATCCCCGAGGGAACGGTCCTTGCAGAATGCTGACAGGGGGAGGGAGGGGAAGATGTGTTTGGTGGGGGCATCATGCTGGAGTTGGCAAAAATAGTGGAGAATTATGCTTTGCATGCAGAGGCTGGTGGGGTGAAATGTGAGAATAAGAGGGACTTTATCCTTGTTCTGGGAGGGGAGGGGGTGAGTAGTATGGCGTGGAAGACGGACCGCACGCTGTTGAAGGCCCTGTCAACAACTGTTGGTGACTGATATTTCATTCTTTCACGCTGCAGTATATCTCCCACTTTCTGTGCTTTTTAGCTTTGACAAAAGGTCATCTGTACTCGAAACATCAGCTGTTTTCTCTCCTCACAGATGCTGCCAAACCTGCTGAGATTTTCCAGTGTTTTCTCTTTTGGTTTCATTCTTTCCCCTGCTACCTTTGTGTTATTCTTGAAATTTGTTTGTTTCTGATCTCACACAGCTTGGTTCATTGAAGTCTTCAGTTTATTGTTGTTTCCACAGGAATAGACTTAGCAGGAATCTTGCCCTTCAGTTCTTCACTTGAAACATCATTAAAAAAATTGGTATAAATATTTTTCAGTTCATCCAACTCATCAATTATATACTGGCATATAAAATAACATGTAAGGGAAGTTATGGAGATTAAAAACCACAATTCATCCCTCACCCCACCCCTTCCTTCATGACAGCAGCCTTCTCACCTGTGACATCTGGCTATCCTTATTCAAATAACACATCACCATCCGTTGTATACAGTTGACGGATCAGCATCAAGAGTGTTAACATGCACTAACCTATTCCAAACCGATCAGCACGAACCGTCTGTTCACCCAGGCTACACCAGATATAACTTTCTCCCACCTCTTCCAGTCAGTCCTCCAGATGACAGGCACACTCTGCTGCCTAGGATGTTGAAGCCAACCAAGGAATTCTTTTAAAGCCTTCTCTGGACTCCTCTCTTGCAAATCCTGCCGGCTGCACCTGCCGGTCCAGAAGGCAGACTCTGGGACAGTGCCTGCAAGCAATTGGCCTCCCTCTCCCTCTCTGAGGACAAAGTCCCGCCAACTAAGCACATAATCTTCACTGTTTGTCCAGATGGTTGCAGAGATTTCTGCACTAAAGGGGAACCTTTCAGCAGAAAGCCAAGGCCAGAATCGAACCCAGCTCTCTGGCGCTGTGAGGCAGCAGTGTTAACCACCGTGCCACCATACCGCCCAGTACCTACTGTCCTGTCATTGAAAACAATTCTATCACATTTATTTTGTCAAAACCTTTCAGTGATTTCTTCTTGATGAACTCTTCTTAACTATGCTCTGGGGAGACAAAGCTCCTGTTTCTCCAGTCTCTCCATGTCACCGAACTCCCTCATCTCAGTTACCATTCTAACTCCTTTTTCGTGTCCTCTCTGAAGCTTTGACATCCTTCCTAGAGTTTGGTGCCCAGAATTGAGCAGAATACTCCAGCTAAAGCCTAACTAGTGTTTTATTAAGATCGAGCATGATCACCTTGCACTCGTACACTCCTGCCTCTATTAATCAAGCCGGGTATTCTGTACGTGTTTTGACAGGTTATTAGGACACTTTCAAAAATATGTTAATATAAGTTCTCAATTTTCTGTTCCTATAACACCTCGAAAATCCCATTATTTCGTCACATCATGTTCTTCCTTACAAAATGCATTACTTCACACGTCTCTGCATTATTTAGCAATGTGAGAATTATCTGAAATAACCAAAAAACACCATAAAGAAACCTGTAATTCAACAGCAAATAACTGGCAGCAAATCTTCTAATGCCTCACCTTGCCAACGTCTTCAGAGTCTTTTGATCTCACCATGGACAGGGAATGCATGAAAAACATGACGGCAGCCTGGCCAATTGGCCCTCCGAACGCCATCGTACCCCATTTCGTGAAGGGTCGGGCCTATCATGTGCCCACCCGCATGGTGATTGCAAAATTCTGGTTCATGTGTACGAGATACTGCTGCTGGAGATTAATGCACTAGAATCAGTGGAAACTACTGCCACCTTGTGGTATACATTCAGCTTTGCGGTGCTCAACAACTCACAGCTGTTGAGGTTCACATTTAATTTCTTCGGGTGCTCATTCATACAGACATAAAAACAACCTTTTGTACGCGGTTTTAATGCTGCTAAAGATTCAGAATCAATGTGGCCAAGTCATTTTTCTGGTATATTGAAAATCCAAAGTATGGATGATTTTCTAAGCTGGATGATTTAAAAGAAAGACATGAAAACACATCTGTGTCAAACAAATGCAGTCATCACTTTCTGCAAGTGGTACCATTTCCAAAATAATAATCAGAGTCACAGGTACATAGAATAGCACATCACAAAAAGAGACCAGTTAGCCCATTACATCTGTGCCAGCTCTTTAATTGAGCTATTCAATTAATCCCACTGCCCTGCTCTGACACCAGGATTGGTGGAACGGCAAATTGCGCGGAGGGTGTGGAGAGTCTGCAGAAGGATCTAGATAGGCTGGGCGAATGGGCCAGGAAATGGCAAATGGAATTTAATGTTGGCAAGTGCGAGGTGGTCCACTTTGGTAGGAATAATGGTAGGAAGGATTATTACTTACGTGGCGAAAAACTGCAGCAGGCGACGGTGCAGAGGGACCTCGGGGTCCTTGTGCATGAGTCGCAAAAACCCAGCCTGCAGGTGCAGCAGGTGGTCAGGAAGGCTAATGGGATGCTGGCCTTCATAGCGAGGGGGATTGAATATAAAAGTAGGGAGGTCTTGCTGCAGCTGTATAGGGCATTGGTGAGGCCGCAGCTGGAGTACTGTGTGCAGTTTTGGTCGCCGCACTTACGCAAGGATATTTTGGCCTTGGAGGGAGTGCAGAGGAGGTTTACTAGGCTGATGCCGGAGTTGAGGGGGTTGAGCTATGAGGAGAGGCTGAATAAACTAGGCTTGTACGCATTAGAGTTTAGAAGAATGAGGGGAGATCTCATTGAGACATATAAGATGATGAATGGGATGGATAGGATAGAGGTGGAGAGACTCTTCCCGCTCAGAAAGGACAGTAGGACTAGGGGGCACAGCCTCAAGATAAAGGGGGGGCGGTTTAGAACGGAGTTGAGGAGGAACTTCTTCACTCAAAGGGTGGTGAATCTCTGGAATTCTCTGCCCGTTGAAGTAGTGGAGGCTGCCTCGCTAAATATTTTTAAGACGTGGGTTGATGGGTTTTTGATAAGCGAGGGGATTAAGGGTTATAGGGAGAGGGCGGGAATGTGGAACTGAGCCACGACTGATCAGCCATGATCTTATTGAATGGCGGGGCAGGCTCGAAGGGCTAGATGGCCTACTCCTGCTCCTATTTCTTATGTTCTTATGTTCCCCATATTTCTGTTCATATTTTCCCTACAAATATTTATCCAATTCCCTTTGAAAGTTATGTTGAATCCCTGACCACCACCCTTTCAGACACCAGACCACGTCTCACAACAAAAACAAATGATTCTTTTGTCAATCACTTTAAATATGTAGTTTCTGGTTATTAGAATCATAGAATCTCTACAGTGCAGAAGGAGGCCATTCAGCCCATCAAGTCTGCTCCAACCATAATCTCACCCAGGCCCTATTCCCATAATCTCACATATTTACCCTTCTAATCCCCCTGACACTATGGCCAATCAACCTAATCCGCACATCTTTGGACTATGGGAGGAAACTGAAACATTCAGAGGAAACCCATGTGGACACGGGGAGAATGTGCAAACTCCACACTGACAGTGATCTGAGGCTGGAATCGAACCTGGCTCCCTAGCGGTGAGGCAGCAGTGCTAACCACCGTGTCACCATATTGCCCAGTACCTACTCTCCTATCATTGAAAACAATTCCATCACATTTATTTTGTCAAAACATTTCATGATTTGAACATCTCCAACAAAACTCTTCTTAACTATGCTCTGGGGAGACAAAGCTCCTGCTTCTCCAGTCTCTCCATGTCACTGAACTCCATCATCTCAGTTACCATTCTAATTCCTTTCTCCTGTCCTCTCTGACACCTTGACATCCTTCCTAGAGTTTGGTGCCCAGAACTGAGCAGAATACTCCAGCTAAAGCCTAACTAGTGTTTTATTAAGATTGAGCATGATCGCCTTGCACTCGTACACTCCTGCCTCTATTAATCAAGGCAGGTATTCTGTACGTGTTTTGACAGGTTATTAGGACACCTTCAAAAATATATTAATATAAGTCCTCAATTTTCTGTTCCTGTAACATCTTGAAAGTCCCATTATTTAGCCACATCACGTTCTTCCTTACAAAATGCATTACTTCACGCTTCTCTGCATTAAACTTCATTGATCACATGCCTGACCATTTCACCAGTCTGCTGATGTCCTCCTGAAGTTTGTTTTGAGCTCCTCATTGCCTACCACATTTCTGAGTTCAATGTTATTTGTAAACTTTGTAATATTAGTTACTTAGTGGCATACGTTGGGGTTGACAAACTTATCAGCCATGATTGAGTGGCCGAGCAGACTCGATGGGCCAAATGGCCTAAGTTTTGCTCCTATGTCTTAAGGTCTTTTGGTCTATGGCTATAGTATGGCTGGTGTATGCTGTACAAATGCTGTCACCTTGAGAGACGACTTCATTCTCCACTGAGCCACTGCTGCTCCCCTGGGACAGTGCCTCAGTATTCCGACAGAAGTGTTGGAGGATATATTGTTGGACTGCTTTGGGATTTTCAAGTTCCTTTCAACACAGGCCATCTGCAGCCATGATACCAGCAGTCTAACCTTGTATGGCAGCAAGCAAACCTTGAATAACATTAGTCCCCTGCAGCGTTCAGACATTGGGTGGCATCTGCTTGAGCTGCAGTGGAAGTTGAGACATTGACCATCAGATGCCGCAAAATGGGTAAGTCCACAAACGTGTGAATGGAGTTGGCCACCTATTCAAGGCTGGAATGGATGAATCCCATGCTGCAAAGTTGTTGCTGGGCTCATTCATGCTCTTTGACATTGCTTTCTGGTGAGAATTATGCATGCCCCTCGGTTTTCTTCTGTAGTCTGCTCCTATTGAAATGCTCCCTCTGCAAAAGAACTCAAGTATAACCTCACTCTCCATCACTCCTCCAGGAGTTGGAACCTGCTCTACCTTTGTTCCTCACCCTGGCTGCAAGCCACATGTGCTCTGTGCCTCATCACACACATTTTTTGCCATTAAGCTATCTGCTGAAGAATGGGCACTATCAGTATCTGAGCTAGAGTCTGCAAATGTGAGACTGAGTGACAGTGTTTCTTCATCAGCACTTTTCTCTTGATCTTCCACCATCACTGGCTAGGTTGCCATTCTTGGGTATCTATCTGAAAGGATAAAAGGATAAAGTTGAGTTGTAATGGATGTCGGGTGTGGAGAGTGGTTTGAGGGAATCTGGTTGGGTGAAGAAACTCATGCTTACACCATAAGTAGTTTGTAAGTCAGAGGAAGGTTTGGCTGGAAGGCCACCTATGTGGCCTTGCAGGCAGAAATCTCTTCACCAAAATCCCTTTATTTATAAGTACGACGACTGCTTTCAGTCTACACTAAAACTCCCAGAGGGACTGACACTCCTAGTTAAATACAAAGCAAAAGGCTCCCTGATTGGCCCATCAATTTGGCCCTTAATAAGGAACATCTTTTAGTGTCCAATCAAATAAATTAAATCAAATTGACTTAGGAACAACTCAGAGGGGCAGTTCCCTAAAAGGAGGGGAGCCACCTGAAAAACTCGCAGGGATTTGTGACTGCTCTTTGAGTAGCAGGCAAGGGCCCTTAATCAGGGAGTTTATATTCTAGCAGGCCAACTTCATATGTCTGATATTGTATTTTTTACAATATCTGATTTGTCCAGTTGCAAAGCTTACCTTAACTCACTTGGGATTGTAAGGAATCAAAGTATCAGGCAGGGCTGGAGAATCAGTGGCTAGTAAAAGTCTTATCAAATCTTTGCAATTAATTTGCTTTTTAACATTGAAACAAGATGCTGAGACATTTTGGTTTCAAAGACTTAGTTAATTTTGTTTCTTGTATGTTGCATCACCACATATTGTACAGGTCTCACCAATTAGAGTCTGGTAAATAACTAAGGTTTCATTTATTAAAACTTATAAAAATACATTTCACAAGATTTTTTTTTCTCCCTCGTGTCAGCAATTGTGCCAAAAATAAAATTGAAGTGCATTCTAATTGTCAATTATATTAGTTGAGTCAAAATAACGTCACTGATCTAATTCGTTATCGTTCTGTAACGTTTTCATAGCTAGTCCCCACAGCGTCAGGCTAGAGAGGAATGGTCCTTCATTAGTTCTATATGAAACACTAGGTGTGTGATTTCCAAAGGGCACATTGATGTGAATGTCCAGACTAGTCACTGATGGTCGCACAGTTGAGGGGTTCTGGGATGGCAGGGACTCTTCAGATCTTGGACTACTGTCAGCCGTGGGAGTATGGGGATGATGGGAAGCTTGAGGCTTGTGGGTTTTTGCAGAACTCATCACCAACTTGTTTTGATGATCATCCACTTGTTGTTGAACCAAAGAATTGTATTCAGAGTGAGAATTTTCATGCATAGTTGCTGATGTCTCAGTCACCCTAACAGAAGGCTGTTCCGGATCCCCATGAAGCTTGTCCAATGGAGAGACAGGCAACAGTGCAACCTGCATAGCCTGGCTGAGGGGCTCACAGTCCGCTGACCTTTGCTCCTCGACAGGCTGACGGTAACTTTCCTCAGAGCTGTCAATCTCCTCATTTCTTACTTCGTGATCCCCATTGTACCTGCAGTGCATTCGTTTGTGTCGGTGTAAGACAGCAGAACGTGTGAAACACTTGCCACATGTCTCACAATTGTAAGGCCTTTCACCAGTGTGCGTCCGGACGTGGCGACGCAAGTCACCAGAACCCGCAAATCGTTTCCCTGCAAGTTAAATAATGGGTATTAGGATATTGGGCAAGTATATGTTGTTCATGTGACTTAACATCAAGGAAAATGGTTTCTAAAACTGCCACTGCTCACTGAATTTCAAATTAACGTGACAGAAATGTAATCTTGATTGGATCTACCACTAAAGCATAAATAAAAAGAAAATGACATTCAATAAGCATCTTTCACTGGTTATCTAATCAAAATTACCACTTGTACAAAGGTGATATGCTTTTGAAAACAGCTGTTTTTGCTCATGCCATTGATACCAAGTGCTTTGAACGTTTCTATTCCTGATTATATTGTGTATCAGATAGTGTTAATGAAACCTATTCATTCATAGCGTGTTTTGAATTGAGATACTTATGTTGATGAGTGATTTTAATTAATTAACAACGACTGAGACCATTAACATTGATTTTCCTCCTCTAATTGCACAGAACTTTCATGTGAAAGAAATTGGATTGGTATTTCTTAAACTAAAATTTCCATGGGCAGGATTTTCAGGCTGTACTTGCCCCAAGGCCGGAAATTCCTGCCTGAGGTCAACGGACCTTGGCATGGTCTGACCCTGCCCGCTACAATTCCCATGGTGAATGGGATGGGAAAATCCCAGCCCATACCTTTCACCAAGACAGAAAATCACTGTTTTAAGTTCTGGAAACTCCTGTGAATATCACATCACAATCTAATTAAGCAGTACATTAGGACATCACAATCTCTGTCCATTCAAGTACATACACAGTGCTCTCATTTATTCTGCTTAATACTTGTTATGACAAGAGGGACACCATTCAGCACTACAGAGTTCAAACCTGATTTCTTGGTTCAGTTACTGTCTGATAAAGCTTGCTAAGCCATCAGTAAACCAGTAAATATTTTAAATAGAGGAAATGTTTCAGTGCACAAACATTTCTAGATGTTTTGACAATGAACCTACCACATGTTAAACAATTATATGGTCGCTCTCCTGTATGACGTATTCTGTGTTTGACAAGCTTCCTCTGCATGTTAAAGGACTTTCCACACTGATCACAAGTAAACAGTTTATCTGCACTGTGTGTCTTTTTGTGTTCCTTTAAATTACTGAAGTTACTGAAACCTAAACAAAATTTTAACATGTTAATTGTTTTTAAAAAAATCACACTGCTGTATATTACAACACATGTATTCACAGACTTTGATTAGTTTATTAGTAACAAATGGTGCTGTCACTAGCATGGAAAAATTGTCAATAAGCTGAAATATTGATTGAGGGTCACTGTTAGTCAATTATCCCATCATCACCAGCATTCATAGAATCATAAAGTCCCTACAGTGCAGAAGGAGGCCATTTGGCCCATCGAGTCTGCACTGACTACATTCCCACCCAGGCCCTATTCTTGCAACTCCACATATTTACCCTGCTAATCCCCCTGGCACTAAGGGTCAATTTATCATGGCCAATCTGCCTAACCTGCACATCTTTGGACTGTGGGAGGAAATCGGAGCATCTGGAGGAAACTCACTCAGACATGGGGAGAAAGTGCAAATGCCATACAGCGACCCAAATCAGGAATTAAACCCAAGTCCCTGGTGCTGTGAGACAGCAATGCTAACTACTGTGTCAACATGCTGCCCCAAATTTCTGACACAAGACAAATTATAGATCAAAATTGCAGGATTTACTTTTTCCACTGTTCAAGTAATTATACTTTTCTAAAGTCCTTTTGAAAATACTCGCAAGCACAGAGACATGTTCTTTTTTCCCCTCACAGAGAGAGAGTATGAAGTTGTCTGCATGATGCATCAATATGCTGGGCTGAAGGAACAGATTTACATCTTTGATCTTCCTCGAAAGTGATTTCTGTTTGGGGCAGTTGGGGTGGAAGGAGGAGAGAGGCCAGGTGTGTGAACAGTGGAAGAATTTTTAAAAAATCAGAAATGCCACTCGGGCCAGTTTTGTGCTTCACACAATTGTTGGCCGACCAGGTTGAAGCTGCTGTTTGTACTGAGTTATAAAACAGTCTCCCACTGTGTTGGAACGATAAGAAAAGATGAGCAAAAAAAAGGGTGGAACAAAAATCCACTGAATTCATCAGCCTGATTCCAGGCATCAGCTTTCTAAATAATGGATGGAATTTGTTCAGAAAAGTTCTAAGTGTAACGGGAAGCTTCCTTGCCCTTTTTTCAGCAAGATAATTGGTGGTAATTTACGGCACTTTGTGCAATTCAGAGACCACACTGTAATTCTTGCCATGGGGGAAGAGGGCAGGGAAGGAGAAAGAGGGGTGGGGGGGGCTCCGCAGCAGGAGCTAGAGGCTCAGGTTGCCGGGAAGCCAGCTGCTGAGCACTCTCCCTACTGAGACATCTGTCACTCTCCCTCACAGACATCATCATTCCCCCCTCCCCATCCCCCGCATGAACAGTGTCCCTTCCCCAGTGCAGAGTTACCCAACCCCTCCCCTCCTACGTCAGGATCTGCTTCTGTCAGACCCCACCCCTTCCCCACCCTCTCTGGCCACACCTTCATCAGGCTGTGTCCCCTTGGCAATGGAATGGTGCCAGGTTGGCAATGCCCATAGGGCACTGTACAACCCTGTCCAGACCACCTGGGGAGGGCTTCAATGGCCTCTCGTTCCACTGGCAAGGCCATCAGATCTGGTCCCCATTGGTGGGGAATATCTATGAAAGATTGGAAAGGTAAGTGACGTTTCAGCATGTTCATTAATGACATGCAAATATTTAGCCTCGTGCCCTTCCCAAATGTGAAGGTGATTTTGCTGGCAGGACGGGGTCAGCAAGATTGGGAAAGGTGAGAAATTGGACATGAACCTGATTTTTCGCTCATATTTCCCACCCAGCTATGCTACTCGACCAGTGCAGCAGGGTGGAAAAGTCCTGCTCAACACATTTGGTAGTTTATTGAAAATAAGTGCCAATTGAAGTCTGGACACATGAAGGCCCTTGACCTTTCACTTCTGCAACTGGAGTTGTAATCCAGTTCTAAAGATCAATTTTCAAAATCTTGCTGATTTGTAGGATCAAAAGTCAATTGAATTATAAGAGTCCCTACTTAGGGGCAGGTGACTTCAGAACAGAAGAGTCTATTCATAACAAGACATTAAATTGGCAAACAGATAGGAAAAGATTATTAGAAATAGACACGCAAGAGCACATTTCAACTGAATATCAATTCACACTACTGCCCAAGCAGCAGCTGCACAGATACAAAACTGAGACTTGAAAAGCAACAAAAAGGGAAAGACGTGATGATAAAGATATGCTGAAAGACATAAACTGAGGATACTCTTCAACAGATTTGCTTTCCCATTGCTTTTTTAAATGACACACATTAAAATCTTATACACATAATAACGGACCAAATAAATATTATGTTGTGAATATCTAGTTAAGAACTAGTTGTTAAACACTTGTTCAAAAACAAAAGAGCAGATACTCCCGAAGGTGGTCAAAAGGATAGTGTAGAAGACAGGGATGAGTTGAAGAGACTGATATGTTCTCACCATCATAAAATCAGACATTTAAAGGCAAATTGTTGCCAATTAAAAGGTAAACCAGTAACAGTGGTAAAAGTGACTGGAGTTTATCCAGAGAAAGCCGCAAAGAGTAAAACTTGTGAGCAACTGTTGCTTCTAATGTTTTTATAATGGATGTGCAGAGACGTGGCAGATTATAAAGGATTTGTATTTGGGGAAGTCACACCATTTTTGTCCAAGGCAGCAGCTAGAAAGATTGTTACCTTGAGGGATATGGGATCAGTTTGTCAGCAGAAGATTGAGACCATCATTCAGAAAGTTTGCTGAAGAAGAACGTACTGGTAGAGGGTATTGATGGCAAGTGTGTAGAGTGTAAAGTGAATAAAAATTGTGTTTGGTAAAGAAATTTGTTATTTTTGGTACCGTTTCTCAAGTACCTATTAACCATGTGGGTTTTATATTGAAGAATGATAATCAGGCAGTGTTTTTTTCCCAGAATGTGGGATGATATGCCATAGTTCAGAAATGGTCACTGTGAGCAAGCAGTCTTCACCTATTTGTGAACTAGTTGAGCAAGAAACTGATTCAAGTAGAAGTACTGATGTATCCACAATAATGGGCAATAGAGTGGCTGCAAAAAATGCCTGCAGAGTTTCCAAATCAAAGTTCTTCACAGAAAGGACTGAGACCTTAAAGTGACCCTGAAAGGTAAACAACGCCCAAAATGCAGGAGCCATTGATATTGCTCAAAAATAATCAAATAATATTTGTCCGGAAAGGAATCAGAAAAAACTTGAAGAATTACAAATTATTTAAAGATCCAACCAAAAATGAATATCAAACTTTTCTTCTTGAACATAAAAAAGCAATGACTAAAATGTATAAAGAGGCTAAGGAGGGTTTTGAGTAATGTAGGAATGCGTTTTTGGCAGAAACAGAAGCCATTTCGAACTGGTCATTTCAAAAAGGAAAATCTACAATGTTTAAATTGAGAAATTGAACTTAAAAATGAAGATACGCCTACAGCTTGAGAAGGAGAAAATGATTTAACTATGGGGATTGATTGGGATCTTCTTTTTGGATTTAAATAATGAAGAAACTAGAAACATTGAGGGCAATGTTTGAAAAGCTGAAATCTGAATAGACTTAAAATACTGAGCCTGCAACTGCACGTGAACAGCAAAAAAATTCCTTTTGCAGACACAACTTTGAATTATAATTATCCTAAGAAGAAAACTTTTTGAAACACCACAAAAGTAACATTTCACATCATAAGCTGGACGTAGAATTCAACATGTTATTGAGATGGATTTTTGAATTTCCTTGGACAATGAGGGATGATTATTATGAATTGTATGTTGTAAGACAGTTGTAAGATAACAATGTAAGTTGCAATATGTTAAATGGTATAAAGGAAAATGCATCATGTTAAATGGTATAAAGGAAAATGCATCATGTTAAATGGTATAAAGGAAAATGCAATTTCATCAACTTTATAAAAGCTTTTAAATTGGAATAATGTACTCAGATTGAACCCATCCTTGCCATCCATCTTAATGTAAAAGGTCAAAATTTATACATTATCAGTTTACAGATGAACAGAAATCAAATATTTCAAACACAAACCTCGACCACAAATGTCACACAGATGAGGTTTCTGGCCTGTGTGAATAACAATATGGCGTTGTACATCACCAGAGGCAGCAAACCTGAAATGAAGGACAAACTTTAGACATAAGGAGCTCATTTTCTTTTTTGAAAAAAAGAACCATTACAACTTTGAAAATAATGCACACCCACCTATGCTAGAAACTCTCTTCCACCCACCAAAAAATCCCATGCATATAGCCAGCACCTGACTGTAAAATTACTAGACATTCATAGTAGCTGTGCATTCTTTTGAATGATAATCTGATGATCAAACTTCCACCCGTAGCACAGAAATAATACTTTTGGATCTCATATGAAGATTGAGAAATGTAATGGTTGGTTTTCCTTTCCACTGATATTCTGCGTGATGTGACAATCATGTTTCAAAATAATGTGGCATGCACCACATTACAATAAAACATGGTCCTATTACCTTTCAAACTTTGAAAAATACCCACCCATGTATTCCCACCTCTACCAAACTCAGGACGCTGCTTCTCCAGTCTTTGTCCACCAAACTTTTATCTCTAAACCGTCTTAAACTAACACAACCCTTCAGCTTTTTCTCAGGTTTTGGCAATCTGCTGATCTGCCAGAGTCTAGAGGCACAGTGAACTGAATGCACGGTAGAGGTGGGTAGCTAATTAAGGCACTTAAAAGGACAATTAGTCCCTAATTTTGGGCACACTTTAAATTTTGCAAGCAGCACATGGGCCTCCCTGACAGGTGAGGAGGAGGCAGCTCTGCAGTGAGAGGTGACAACCTCATTACTTTTGAGGCAGTTGAAGAGCTCGCCAGCATAAATGACAAGGCTGCTGAATGCCCATCTTGCAGCCTTGTCATTGCAGATTGAAACTGTGGAACTGGATGCCCCCAATAGCCATATTCTTTTCACTTGTTCTACTGACACTGATAGATCAACAGGGAGGAATTGCAGTCCCTATCAGTCCAGTTGTCAGCAGTGATCACACTAGCCTCAGAGCAGGAGTCTCTGAACTCCATTTTAGTGGGCTGCAATGTACTGCACTCCCGCTTGTGAAAACCACCTGTCATCACAAACCGAATGGCAAATGCCTTCCATAAAATGAGGGGCACACCCCTGACCCCAAGGGATTGGATCCCAGAAATGGTCCTGTCATAAATTCCCAACATCAGAGGAAAATCCAGACCAATGAGTCCATTAATATCACATGACCAGAGCAACTGATCATATCAGGTCTCACGTCATGTCTCATGCTGCCATTAGCAATTTACACAGCAGTAAATAACTACCACTGCTGCCTCATAGCAACAGGGATCCGGGTTTGATTCCCAGCTAGGGTCACTGTCTGCGTGGAGTCTGCACATTCTCTCTGTTTCTGTGTGGGTTTTCCCCGGCTGCTCCAGTTTCCTCCCACAGTCCGAAAGACGTGCTGTTTAGGTGAATTGGTCATGCTAAATTCTCCACAGTGTATCTGAACAGGCGCCAGAATGTGGTGACTGGGAGATTTTATGAGTAACTTCGTTGCAAAATGTAAGCCTGCTTGTGACAATAATAAATAAACTTTAAACTTAACTTAGATGTTAAAATAAAAATGTTGCTGCCATTACCTTTTGCCACAGATCTCACAGATGTACGGCTTCTCACCAGAGTGGCGCCGCAAATGAGTTTGCAGATTTCCCGCCTGGCAAAAATTAAAACTCAATACATTGAAAGCCACAACACAAAATGACAGACAATCATAAACAACCAATTCTCCCTCCTTACACAATCATCATTGCCAGAGATTACCCTCTCACACATCATTAGTGAAGCAATACTGCTTTTAAAACGTTTTTGATGTCTCTCACGCCAATTGAATGACTTGCTCTTCCCACACCTGATACCAAAGGTGACTTATTTCGGAATATTAGCTTCTCCTCCCAGTAACAACATTGATAACAGCATACAAGTTAACACAGCTCCACTGTAGAAGAGATATATCAGCTGTCTGTTCATACCAAACATGCTAACATATGCCCGTTTCATTATTTCATTTAGAATAAATGATCAGACAGACTGCAACTCCTGTTTGTTGTTTTGTTAGAATTTCCCAAATTGACTTCAATCTGGCAACACCACCTGACTATTCAAAATATCTCACTCTCCGCCTTGCTGGCCTCCCATTCTACTATCCCTTGATGAGCACAGCAGAGACACTCACATAGACCTGCTTTTCACGCGTGCTCCAAGGCTGCTGTCATCCAAGAGATAACTCCGTTAGCAGCAGTCTATGCTACAATAAGTGAACATAGAATAGAATCCTAGAGAGCAGAAAGGGGGTCATTTGGCCTGCACCGACAATTCCACCCAGACCCTATCCACATAGCCCCTGTTAATTTACCCTGACACTAAGGGGCAATTTATTTACCCTGTTAATTTACCCTGACACTATGGGGCAATTTATCATGGTCTCCTCCCATTGTCCAAAGATGTGCAATCAGGGTCCCCCAGGGGGCCGGCCAGTGGAGGGGGGGTGCGGTGACCCTGGGTCTGTGCTCCCAGGGACTGCCCAAAAGGGAAAAGTGCCCATGTCCAAGGCAGCACATTGGCATTGTCCACAGGGCATCAGGCAATGCCTATTGGGATGGGGCCTGATGGGAACACAGCTGCACATCTTTGGACGATGGGGGGAAACTGGAGCACCCAGAGGAAACTCATGTAGACACAGAGAGATTGTGCAGATTCCACACAGACAGTCACCCGAGGCTGGAATCGACATGGTCCCTGGTGCAGTGAGGCAGCAGTGCTAACCATTGTGTCACCCATATCAACATAGAACTTTAGCCACAAATCTCTGCATACCTGAGCTCTCTTAAGATGTATAGTACAAGGGTAATTGGCTAGGTGAATAGTTTCCGAATGATGGGGACAATTCTCCCAAAACAGTTTTAAGTGTCAAATTCATGGGAAAACTGGAGTAATTCATGCTGTGTTTTTCAGTGGAAGTTGAGACAAGAATCTCCCACACTCTGTGCAGAGGCCATCAGCGTGAATATCATTAAATTTCAGGGAGCGAGGTCTATTCCCACCTGACAGGCTGAAACCTATGGGCCTCTGTGCATGTGCAGTGGCACTGATCTGCTAGCCTCTGGTTTGCTGGATCCCTGCAGAGGGGCCCCCACAACAATTCAGAGGCCAGCCCTTACCTCCTCCGTCCTGTGCGCCCCTGTCTCCCCAGCAGTCCCCATCTCCGCCCATGTATGCAGACCCTCCCTTCCCCTGGGAGACTCCCACCCCCTAGCCTGACCCTAATGCTGGCCTCCCTCCAGATCCAATGGGATCCTGATGCAGAGTGACAGTGGGATCCCCCAGTTCTACCGATCACTCCTAGGCTCTGCTCCCACCAGGTTCCACCCCTATAGTCCCTGCCCCCGTGGCACTGCCTGATGCCCAGTGGGCAATGCCAATGTGGCCCCCCAGGCATGGGCACTTTTCCCTTTTCGGCAGTACCGGGGGCACAGATCCAGGGGGCATCACCCCCCCCCACCAACCGGCTTACCCACTGGGGGGCCCTGATTGCCCCCCACTTCAGTCCAGTGGGGTCAGGCAGCTAGTTCCCCAAAAGTGGAGAGCTAGTCTGAACCGGAGAATTCAATAATGGCATGGCCTCCCAGCCAATTTCTGGCATCGGGCAGACGCCAAATCCAGGCCTAGAAGATGCAAGCGCAGGATCCCGCAAATCATCCAATGTGCGATTCTACTGGCCCGCTGCACTAAAAAATGAGTGCAGCAGGGTGGGAGAATCGCCCCGATATCTCCAACCATCCACACAATTCTGACTTGTGGGACTGGATTTGAGAGGCAAGTCCGGGTCGGAATTGGAGTTGGACTGCACCATGATCCTGGTGTCATGATGTCAATCTGTACACATTTTTGGAAATGCCAGATCAGGATTGCATTGACTGCCTGTGGCAGTCTTGGAAAGAGAAATCAGCCCAGGCAACAAAAATGGCGGGCTCACATCCTAAAAGATTGATGAGGGGGTTATGGGGGTGTGATTAATCCTGCAGGGGCTCATTCCCATAACCGTAACAGTCACAGCTGGCACTCACTGTGTGGCCCTGGCCATGCTGTGGATGGATTATCTCCCAATGATCATGCTCAGGCAGCTGTGATCATTTTAAATTGAAAAAAAACTGACCTCTTTTTCAGAGGGCACCTTGAGGCACTCACATACTCTCTCTCTCTCTCCCCCACTCTGTCTGTCAGTAATCTGCTGCTCCCACTTTAACCAGTAGAGCTGCCAATGTATCAATGCTGGAGAGCACTCCAGCTCCAGGGACCTGACCGTATGCATAATTGGACAGCCAGCCTGTTCCTTGCCATAATACAAATTTGGAGCGGGAGTCATTCAATAAGATCATAGAAGGTCTGCAGTGCAGAAGAGGCCATCCAGCCCAACGTATCTGCACCAACTCTCCAACAGAGCATCCTACTCAGCCCTGCACCCTCACCCTATCCCCGTTACCCCAAGAATTTACCCCGCTAATTCCCCTAACTTACATATCTTTGGACACTAAGGAGCAATTTAGCATGGTCAATCCACTTAACCTGCACATCTTTGGACTGTGGAAGGAAACTGGTGCACCCGGAGGAAATCCACGCAGACACAGGGAGAACATGCAAACTCCACATTGTCACCTAAGGCTGGACTCAAATCTGGGTCCCTGGTGCTGTGAGACAACAGTGCTAACCACTGTCGAACACAAAAAAAAGCTTACTGCACCTGGTATTCCCAGGCAGTCTCCCATCCAAGTGCTAACCAAGCCTGAGACTGCTTGGCTGCCAAGATCAGACAAATTCGGGCGTTTTCAGACTAGCGTGGCTATAGTGATCACTGATCTGATTTTAACCTCAACTCTACATTCCTGTCTATCCTGATAACAGTTCACCCCCTTGACTATCAAAAGTCCATACCTCTGCCTTAAAAATATTCAAAGCCTCTTCTTCCACTATCTTTTGAGGAAGAGAGTTCCAAACATAGTCAAAATTCTGAGAGAAAATGTTTTTCCTTATTCCTATCTTATTGGGCAGCTGCTTACTTTTTAGTTCTAGATTCTCCCACAAGGGGAAACATGCTTTCCACATCCACCCTGTCAAGTACCCTTAGAACTCTTACTCTTCTGAACTGCAGTGGATACAAACCTGGCTTGTCCAACTTTTCCTCACAAGAGACATACCCATTCCAGGTGTTAGTCTAATAAACTTTCACTTCTAATGAATTTACATCCTTCTTTAAATAATGTACACAGTACTCCAGATATCGTGTCACTAATGTCCTATACAATTTAACCTTCCCTACTTCTGTATTCAATTTCCCTCCCAATAACCATTAACATTCTATGAACTTTGCTGGTTACTCGCTGCGCCTGCTTACTAACCTTTTGCAATTCATGCTTTAGAACACCCAGATCCCTCTGCATCTTAGATCTCTGCAATCTCTCATCGTTCAGGTTATTTTTTTTTATATTCTTGCTGCATAAATGGACAATTTCACATTTTCCAGGCCTTTAGTTGACTTGGCCTTTTAGATGTCCAGGTGGAAATGACTGGAGCATGCTGTGTAGTGGTAGAACCCTAGACCAGCTCAACTTCAGGTCCCCAACCCTGGAATGAAAACCCTGGCCATTTTTTTAATGGACTGATTGCATCTGGTTCCTTGTAAGATGTTGGAATTAATAGGTTTCTTTACCCCATGCAATGAAGACTATTTTCTATGCCAGAAATCACAGGAACTGAATAGTTCTAACAAGAATGTACATAAAGCTTCCAAATTTAGATCCAAAAAGGCTCCAGATGTTTGTATGTTGCAAAATTCTTTCAGGCTCCCTTTGAAATCAGGAGACAAAATTTTGTTGCCCCCAAAACAGTCCAGGTAATGGAGGAAGGGAAAATTGCAACAGCTGACATATGTTCACATTTGAAACTTTGAGCTGAGATATTCTTTGATTAGTGAGATCTCACCAGATATGGAACTGTGGCTCTAAACATGAGAACAGAATTCTTCTATCTTTTAGTGGCAGAAACCTCCTGGAAGACCCGTGAAGTCACCAGCATTGACAGTGGAAAACATTCTTATAAGAACATATTCTGGAGTTCTGTCTGTGAAAGGATGCAAATCTCTGCCTTTAACCTATCTATCATGACTCTGAGATCAAAAGTTGAAAATCTGAGTGATTTCCATGTTTTAGATACGTATATGAATAGGGAGGAAACAGAGGGATATGGATCGAATAAAGGCAGTTTTTTTTTTAGTTAGGACATCATGATCTGCACAGGCTTGGAGGGAAAAGGATCCTGTTCCTGTGCTCTACTTGTCTTTGTTCTTTGCTTTGCTTTTCCAGCAAATTTTCAGAATTATCGCATGTGAATCCATCCATTATTTCTGCAGAGCTTTATGGGTTGAGTAAATGAAGGAAAAATATATATTTCACCCAAAGAAATGATTAAACTGTCAAAATAGTTGTGTTTTCAGAGTCCTGCTTAATATTGCTGGTTATCTTACCCAGCTACACTACTTATCTGGGCATAGGGGGCACAGTTCAAAAAGGGGTCCGCTGTTCAAGACAGGGAGCAGGTGGAATTTCTTCTTTTAGACATCTTTGTGCTTCGAATTCTCTTCCACAGTGAGCTTAGAGATTGCATCATTGTATACATTCAAGGCTGACTTCCAGATTTTGATTAATAAGGAAATCAAGTGTCACAAGGTGGGGTGGGGAGTGGGGTGTGGGGGCGGAGTGGAGTGAAAGCCACAATCAGATCCATGATCTTATTGAATGAGACAGCAGGTTTGAGGTATTGTGTGACCGATTGCCACTCCTATTTCTTAACTTCTTATGTGTGGAACTGTGAAGTAAAACGTACTTGTGCACAAATACTGGACTGTGTGGTACAATGTCACAATGAAGATCTAATTCTACATTGTTACAACAACATTTATCATTAAAATAAGATCAATTTGAACAAGAAACATCTTCAAAAAAGAAAATATGATCTCTTGATGAGTACTTTATATAAATGTTCTAAGTAGCTGGTGACTGGCAGCCCTTGGCATTTAAATATTGCACCATGACACACAAGGTAGGTAATAAAAAGTAAAATTCAACCATGAGTTTTGGCATCAACCACAACGGAATTTGACAAAACATATCCTCCACTGAAAGTGACCCAGGCTCCTCAGATTGTTTGGTAGAATAAACCTCAGCACTAAATTGCCGAAGAATGAAGCATTGTTCTAGGGTGGGCCCTTTCCAATTCTGAAACTTGTGATGGCTTAGTACCAAATGGACTAATCAGCTTTTGGTGAGGATCTTCTCTGCCTGGTCAAAGACCTAGGCTAAACAATCAGTACCTGTACTGGACAATATGAAGCTTGTATTCAAATGTTATTTCATAACTTTGTGCAACTTCCAGGATGAAGTTTTATCAAAAGCTGCACTGATCTGAGTGATCTCCACCTTACTGCTGTGTAACTTAGCCTCAACTGTCAACAACAGCCATCTTTGTTATGAACGATATCAAGCAATTTAGTTCTGTAACTGCTGAGACCCGACTAGAGTCAAGTCCAGCAAACTGGTTTCAACAGAGTTGGAATGGTAACTTCTCCCTGCTGACAATATCCCCAATCATGCTTCAAAATGGGGTGTAGGTTCTTGTGGTAACCACGAAGAACATTTCTCTAGGGGCCCCACAAAGAATAGACTAAAGGGTGGTATTCACGCTGGAACTATCTTCCTGTTAGTCACATTGCAGGTGATGTTATAGAGGTCTATAAAATAATGAAGGGCACAGATTAGCTAGATAGCCAATATCTTTTCCCAAAGGCAGGGAAGTCTAAATCTAGAGGGCACGGGTTAAAGGTGAGAGGGGAGAGATACAAAAGTGTCCGGAGGAGCAATTTTTTCACACAGAGGGTAGTGAGTGTATGGAACAAGCTGCCAGAGGTAGTAGTAGAGGCGGGTACAATTTTGTCTTTTAAAAAGCATTTAGAGAGTTAAATGGATAAGATGGGTATAGAGGGATATGGGCCAAATGTGAGCAATTGGGACTAGTTTAGAGGTTTAAATAAAAGGGCAGCATGGATAAGTTGGGCCAAAGGACCTGTTTCCATGCTGTAAACCTCTATGACTCTATGAGCTATTGACAGTTGTCACATTGAGCAGTTACTCCCATATAAATGCAAATCCTTGTTACAGTTCAGGCTCTTTTCTATAGAAATTATTTGAAAGGAATAAAGATACTTTTTTTTGTGCTTTGAAGTGTAGTTTCTGTCTGCAAGTGGAGAAAAAGTTCTGAGACTGTAGGTACGAATGAGCTGTGATATATTTCCTGAGACTACAAATAGTAAGCAATTTAGTGGTTCATCCCCAATATAAACAAACACAGCATACCTATAGGCCAGGATTTTCTGTTCCCATTTTTGTCAGGTTGGTTCAGCGATGGAAATGGAAAACCTTATGAGAACTCCCAAACTATTTCACACTTGGTGAAAATGATTGACACAATTATCCCTCCACCCCTGTCAGTGACGGGGCAAGATTCTTGAAGTTCAATGTCGGGAACATCATTTGAATACAGTACCATCTATTTAACAGGCCTCTATACCTGAATCATCATCACCCCCGCCCAACCTAACACCCAGCAGAAAGTCCAGTCATGTCAGCATGCGGGCATAATGGTGTGAATCATGACTGATCCTCCAAGGTATGTACCTGGCAAGTAGACCTCCAAGAGGATCTCAGGTGAGTGCATCATCGGGGAAGAAGGGTGTGGAAGATCATGCTCATACATTTAACTCATTTGCATAAATCAAAACAGATGAAATGAATGATTGCTATCCTTGTTATGGTTCAGAGATAAACTGCATCTACTGAATTAGGTTCATTTAATCAAACTGTGGTTTTGTATATTTATCTTACTCTGTAACAAAATATTTTAACCATTTGGATCAAGGCTTTTCTTAACTAGCTCGACCTACAGGGATTGAAGGTCTAAATGTGTAAAAGACATGGACTGGATCACAAGAAGACACGATTTGTTAAGTCATTGGTTGTGCTATTGTGCAAATGGGTACAGGACAATATGATCATTGACACAAAAGTAAGAGGCACAGACTACTGAAGAGAATGGATGATATCATAGAATCCAAGAAAGTATCTATGGCAGAAGCAAATTTGTAACAGTCAAGCACCACACAGACAAGGTGCTAAAATTTTGATCCTTTAATTTTGCCTCAAGAAAGCAGAAAAAACTATTTGGAATGCTTTTGACAATACTTTTAAATAATAATCTTACCTGTGAAAAGTGCTTCCCACAGATGTTGCACTCAAATGGTTTCTCTCCTATTAAGCACAATGAAATACTTATATTAGGAAGTTAGATAACTTACAATAGGCGTCAGTTATCCTTCTTTCATACATGTGTCCTGATTACCTACATTTAGCAAAAGTAGAATTTATAAACACTCTCAAATCAGGAATCACTGATAAAAGTTTCATTAAGTACCAAATTGTGGATTGCTTATTTAACTTATTTAATCATCAGCAATGATAATTGCTGCCATCTGTCCTCCCTAGAAGCAAAAAGTGGCTTTAAATTCAATTCTTTTTACTTTTCTGTGCCCAGTGAAGAAACTGGGTGCATAACTAATGGGGATTGGGTTTCTAGTTTTATTATTAAGAGATAGGAATATAATTTAAGGTCATATGTTTTTAAATGTGAGCCAAAATGATTGCTCAAAGAATTTGTAAGCTAATTTCAGGAATGTAATCAGGCGCATTTTAATGAATGGAAATCATAACACTTGTGCCCTTCTTGTGATGTTGCTCAGAAAACATTTTATAATATTAAATGGATTTAAAATATTCTCTTTTCATTTTTATTTGCATTTATTATCTCTCCATATCAATCTGTCCATTCTAAATACACAGGCTTTAGTTGTGGTGAACTGACCTAACAGACATGAAAATTCCTCATGGAATCAAATTCTGAAAAATCAAATCTTATCTCACACTCAGAAACATTTATATTCTTGCCTCTTAATAACAAAACTTATGACTAATCCAAGGAGTTGATGAGCTTTTATTGGAAGGCAATGGCTACAAGTTAAATTAAGCTAAATTAGCACTGATGCAAGGACAACATGAAGTCCAGAGTTCAGGGTGGGCAATGCATTGCTGGAAAATTTGAATGGTGTTGAGATCAGGCCCATATCGGAGGTGATAGCAGCTTTGTCAGAACTTTAAATCCATTTCCTGACATGACAGGGGGCAGGGACTGGTGGGAAGGCAGCACATTACAGTGCAATGATAAGGGACAGCAGTCTGTAAGGGTTTAGCAAGCATGGTCCAAAAGCCATCTGATGCCTTGTGCGAGGTGCAGTTTGCTTCCCTCTTTACATTACATCTCTCTATTAACATAGTTGCACTTTTTGTGCATATCTTGTGATACTGACATAGAAGTACAGCTCAGAATATTGTGCTTCAGCTGAGCACTGAAGTATTAAAATGAGGGTGCACTCTGAGATCAGAAATAATAAGGAAGCTGAGCAGGTTGCATCCGCAGGATAGGGAGAACATTAGTCAAAGGTGAGAAAAAAAAATGTAATGAGCAAAATATTGGTTAAGATGGTACTGCATTAAAGTGGTGCTACGTAAATGACAGATTCCCTGGGACAGCCATGTGGGTTTCCCACTGATATCATTGCAGAAGGGTTATGTGGATAAGGCGGGAAAGTGGAGTTGAGGATCAGTCATGACCTTCCTGAATGGTGACAGAACAGGCTAGATGAGCCACTTCTGCTCCGACATCTTATGGTCTTAAACCCAGACAGTTAGTGGCCCCTGGTACTTTCTGCTGCTGAAGAAAATCAACACAGTTGACTTAGTTATGCAAGTTAATTTTTAGCCTAATGAGTACATTTTCTAGGTTGTTGTGTTTGTATTTAAACAGATTGTAAATGCAATCATTACATTTCAAAAATAATTTATGGTTGTGAAGAGCTTTTGGACAACTGAGCTTATGCAGGAAGGTGATCTTGTGGTGCAGTGGGTCATATCCATGCCTCTGAGAAGCTCTGGGGTTCAGGTTCCATGCCAGGTCTTGATGGCCAAGAAAGGTGGGTTCATAACGAGGTATCAGCTTGGGGTGTCAGGGAGGGGTAGTACCTTTGGTGGGGGGGAACATGTCGCGTCCTTTCAGGGCAGTTTGTTCACCCTTTGTCTCCACCTGGCACTCAGCTCTCACCTATGGCTCCCTGTAGCTGTTTGCATGCGACAGCGGCCACACCCTGGGCAACGACCTTGACAACCCGGCTAAACCGGGTGACGGTAGTCAACGGGTCTCAACCCTCAGTGAGATAGGGAGATGTCTATCCCAGCATGTGAAGATAGAGTCTGGCAGATTGAGCAGATGATACCAATGGAAGGTCAAACAGTCAAGAAGGTGGTCTCTGCAAGCATCATGGAATGCGAAGAGCAGGACGAAATACAGGAGACGTCCTAGTCATGGAAGGTCAAACAGTCAAGAAGGTGGTCTCTGCAAGCGCCGTGGAATGTGAAGAGCAGGACGAAACACAGGAGATGTCCTGGTCATACACAGCGCCTAGTCCCACCTCCAGCCATCTTGACTCGTCTTGCCCCTGGATCTAGATGGGAATTAGGAAGAAAGAGTGAGGCTGACGCTGCACAACGCTCCTTCACTTTAATCCAAATCAAGCGCTAGTTTCGACACCATCATCATCATCATGTGTCCTGTTCAACCCTTGAAGTCCTGTGGCGGTGGGCGAGCGACGAAGCAGCATGTGTTATGGACCTGCACGCAGGCGGCTCGGGTCTAATGGCCATTTTCTACTGACCGAAGCAGCAGTGGAACTAGGCGTCTACCTGGGCGACTGAGCAGTCCTCTTCACGAACGCCCTGCTCACTTCCGTAGAATGAGGAAGGGGCTAGAAAACGTGCCCTAAACACTGCCTGCTTCACTACACCCTGGCAAGTTTACTGCAGCTGGCGGGGATCCCATCTTGCGGTCGAACAAACAAAATAAAACACAAGGTGACATTGCTCACCATTGAGACTTGGAACGTGCGCATGCTTTTGGACAACCCTACAGCAGACAGACCAGAGAGAAGAACAGCCTTAGTTGCCAGAGAGCTTACAGGATACAACACTGACATTGCAGCCCTGAGCGAAACTCGTTTTGCCCACGTAGGTCAATTGACTGAAACTGGTGGTGGATACATTTTTTTCCTGGAGCGGTCGTGGTAGCGATGAGTGTCACGATGCTGGAGTTGGATTCGCCGTCAGGAGTCACCTTGTTCGGAAACTTGACAGTCTACCCAAGGGTGTGAACGACCGGCTTATGACATTACAGCTTCTGCTACAGAACAGAAGTCAAGCCACCCTGATCAGTGCTTATGCCCCCACAATGAACAACCTGGACAAGATGAAAGACAAGTTCTATGAAGAACGAGACGCCCTATCAGCAGTGAGCAATACCGACAAACTGATCTTGTTTGGCGATTTCAATGCAAGAGTCGGTTGTCCAAAAGCTCTTCACAACGATAAATTATTTTCGAAATGTAATGATTGCATTTACAATCTGATAAAATACAAACACAACAACCTAGAAAATGTAGTCATTAGGCTAAAAATTAACTTGCATAACTAAGTCAACTGTGTTGATTTTCCTCAGCAGCAGAAAGTACCAGGGGCAACTAATTGTCTGGGTTTAAGACCATGCAACTCTGCAATCTGGAAGGGAGTCATTGGGGGGCATGGAGTGGGCAAGTGTAATAGTAACGGCCTACTCTTAATGAAAACCTGTGCAGCACACAACCTCCTCATCACCAACACAACCTTCCATCTGCCTACCTGTAACAAGACCTCCTGGATGCACCCCTGCTCTAAGCATTGGCATCTTATCGACTATGTCATTGTCAGGGGAAAAGACAGGCAGGATGTCAGAGTAACCAAGGCCATGTGTGGTGCTGACTGCTGGACAGATCACAGGCTCACTGTCTCCAAAATGAGGCTCTGCATCAGACCCAAGAGGCGACCACAAGGAAGCAAGGTTATGAAAAGAATCAATGCGGCCAAGCTAAAGAACCCCAGCATAGCTTCAGCACTGGCTGTAGACTTAGAAATCAAGCTTGCTGACCTACACCTCGCAGGCAGCGCTGAGGACGACTGGGAACGCTTCAGGGATGCTATCCATACATCTCCGCTGAAGACACTTGTGCCCTCTACCCGCAAGCAGCATGATTGGTTTGATGAGAATGATGAGGAGATACAAGCTCTACTTGTTGAAAAGTACCATCTTCCTTGGGCCTGTCAGAACGACCCATCTACAGCTGCCAAGAAAATTGCTTTTACTAGTGATCACAAGACAGTCCAGAATAAACTGCGTAAAATGCAGGATGCCTGGCTGAGCACCAAGGCAGATGATATACAGGGGCACGCTGACAAAAACGACTTGAAACGTTCTAATGAAACCCTCAACACTCTCTACGGACCTCAATCTCTCAGGAGTTCCCCCTCCTGAGTACAAATGGTACAACTCTTATTACAGAGAAGGCTCAGATCCTGCAGAGATGGGCTGAATACTTTGAAGCCGTCCTCAACTGACCATCATCTATTAACGATGAGGCAATAGACAGGATTCCCCAAGTTGATATCAATAGCGCCATGGATGACCCACCAGTAGTAGCCGAAGTCACGAAAGCTGTCAGCCAGCTATCCAGTGGCAAAGCCCCAGGGGCACTTGTCATACCTGCAGAGATCTATAAAGCTGCTGGTCCTGCACTTATCGAGAAGCTCACCGAGTTGTTCCAGTCCTTTTGGAAGCCAGGATCCATTCCTCAGGAACTTAAAGATGCTTCCATCGTACACCTCTACAAGAGGAAGGGCAATCAGCAAGTATGTGACAACCACCAAGGAATCTCGCTGCTCTCCATCACAGGAAAAACCCTCGCAAGAGTCCTGCTAAATTGTCTGGTTACTCATCTGGAGCTGGGCCTGCTTCCAGAGTCACAGTGTAGCTTCTGCAAAGGTCATGGGACTACTGACATAATTTTTGCTGCATGCCAACTTCAGGAGAAGTGTCAGGAGCAGAATCATGAGCTCTACACAACCTTTGTTGACCTTGCGAAAGCCTTTGACACTATAAGCTGACAAGGCCTGTGGAGGACCATGTCAAATTCATTCAGATGGTATGCCAGTTCCATGATGGCCAGAGTACTGGATCGCGGAAAATCCTCTGAGGCATTCCCAGTCACCAATGGCGTCAAACAGGGCTGTGTGCTCTCACCCACACTGTTCAGCATGATGTTTACTGCCATGCTGAATGATGCCTTCCAGGACAGTGCTCCTGGAATCAGCCTCAAGTACAGAGGAGATGGGAAGCTCTTCAACCTAAAGAGACTTCAAGCTATCAGAAGTGAAGTATTGGAAGTGAGCCAAAGTGAAGGAGACCGTTCTGAGAGATTTCCGCTTTGCCGATGACTGCGCCCTGTATGCTGGCTCAAAGCCAGAGATGCAAGTCAGTATGGACAAATTTTCCACAGCTTGTGACAACTTTGGACTCACCATCAACGTTAAAAAGACCGAAGTCATGCACCAGCCTGCTCCTCATGCGCCGTACACAGAACCCATAATCATAATCAAAGGGCCGAAACTACAGGCAGTGGACCAGTTCACTTATCTTGGCAGCACCCTCTTCCACAAGCAGTGGCTATTGATACAGAAGTTAACTGCAGAACAGCAAAGGCAAGTTCTGCTTTCAGTAGTCTGCGCTCCACTGTATGGGAACGTCGAGGAATCAGCCCAGCAACAAAACTGAAAGTCTACAGCGCCGTGGTACTCACTACCCTCCTGTATGCCTGTGAAACATGGACTGTGTATCGAAGGCATGCAAGACAGCTCAATCATTTCCACATGACTTGTCTTCGCAGAATATTACGCATCCGATGGCAAGACAAAGTACCAGACGCTGAAGTTCTCTCTAGAGCAAGTCTACCATCAGTCCACACACTGCTGATGAGGTTACACTGAGGCTTCATTTGAAGCAATTTTTAAAAGCGGCATCTCGGCCTTTTGGCTAAGATGCAAATAAGATCAAGCCCTGGAGGAGGTGCAATGCCTGGTCCAATCAGCTTGGAGCATGTAGATCAATCCCAAGACAGGAAGTAAGAGGCCTGTTTTGTCAGCTTGGATTGGGAATGTCTCACTTGCTGAGATTCTGAATTGGACTTTGACTGGATTGAATTGGATCTATAAACGACAAAAAAAACAGCCTACACATTGGAGGTTCTGAATTGAAACTTCCCAATTCCTGTGGAATCTTTGCACTGGGATTTCCTGCATCTTCAAGGGTACATCTGGTTTCCGACAAACTGGGTCATTATATTTGTATAAACAAAACACCTGGCAGTAAATTTCAGGCAATAATCCCTAAGTTACAATTTAAACAGCAAGTTCTAAACACCTGAGTTTCTTTTGTAGTTTCAGACAGGCTTCTTTGATTAGATTATAGTCTGCTGGTGATTCCCGACACACACTCCTCTACGTGCAAACACTAGAACTAAATATTATCAGTTCTACTCTGGATTATTTCAAAACAATAACATACTTTCAAACAAAAATAAGCTGTTCTACTTTTGTGAGCAGCTCTGAGGGCCTATAAAACTTCAAAGAGAAGGGGAGAATATACTTCCGATACTTTACTAGAGATTTCTAATTTTAATGTTGAATTGCTGTAAATGTCAACCAGAAATACATTTCCAGAAGTAAATCTGTTCTTATTTAATCACAATTGTGCTTATGAAACATATGCCATTTGGTCTCACCCTTCCACAAATATCTCTCCTTTTGTCTTTATTTTTTAATGGCATATCTGACATAGCAGTATCCCCACAGCACTGACTAGCATCCTAGATTATGAACTCAAACCTGGTGTAGGTTTGAACCCGCTAATTGCTAATCCAGAGGTGAAAGTGATACCAAGTTGACATACAATGTGGTATTTGAATATGGGACTTTGCATGGCTTCTTCCTAAAGTGAGCACCATATCTCTGAAGCAAGGGGCTAGTTGTTCTACAGTGAGACAATTTAAATGTTCCCCACTTTCATATTTTTATTTGATTGTAAATCCTGAGATAATGTACGGAAGATAATGGCAGTGCATTGAAAGCTCTGATTTCTGTTTCTTGGCCTTTTAAGAACATAAGAAGTAGGAGCAGGAGTAGGCCATCTAGCCCTTCGAGCCTGCCCCGCCATTCAATAAGATCATGGCTGATCTGTCGTGGCTCAGTTCCACATTCCCGCCCTCTCCCCATAACCCTTAATCTCCTCGCTTATCAAAAACCCATCAACCCGCGTCTTAAAAATATTTAGCGAGGCAGCCTCCACCACTTCAACGGGCAAAGAATTCCAAAGATTCACCACCCTTTGAGTGAAGAAGTTCCTCCTCAACTCCGTTCTAAACTGCCCCCCCTTTATCTTGAGGCTGTGCCCCCTAGTCCTACTGTCCTTTCTGAGCAGGAAGAGTCTCTCCACCTCTATCCTATCCATCCCATTCATCATTTTATATGTCTCAATGAGATCTCCCCTCATTCTTCTAAACTCTAACGAGTACAAGCCTAGTTTATTCAGCCTCTCCTCATAGTTCAACCCGCTCAACTCCGGTATCAGCCTAGTAAACCTCCTCTGCACTCCCTCCAAGGCCAAAACATCCTTGCGTAAGTGCAGCGACCAAAACTGCACACAATACTCCAGCTGCGGCCTCACCAATGCCCTATACAGCTGCAGCAAGACCTCCCTACTTTTATATTCAATCCCCCTTGCTATGAAGGCCAGCATCCCATTAGCCTTCCTGACCACCTGCTGCACCTGCAGGCTGGGTTTTTGCGACTCATGCACAAGGACCCCGAGGTCCCTCTGCACCGTCGCCTGCTGCAGTTTTTCGTCACGTAAGTGATAGTCCTTCCTACCATTATTCCTACCAAAGTGTACCACCTCGCACTTGCCAACATTAAATTCCATTTGCCAGTTCCTGGCCCATTCGCCCAGCCTATCTGGATCCTTCTGCAGACTCTCCACACCCTCCGCGCAATTTGCCGTTCCACCAATCTTGGTGTCATCAGCAAATTTCGACACCATACACTCGGTTCCCTCCTCCAGATCATCTATATAAATGGTAAATAGCTGAGGCCCCAGCACCGACCCCTGGGGCACTCCACTAGTCACCAACCGCCAATCTGAATAGCACCCATTAACCCCCACTCTCTGCCTCCTATTTGACAACCAATCCTCTATCCACGCTAACACCCTACCCCCAACTCCATGCCCCCTTACCTTCTGCAATAACCTCTTGTGAGGTACCTTGTCAAATGCCTTCTGAAAATCAAGAAAGACCACATCCACCGGCTCTCCTCTATCCACCGCCCTAGGCACATCCTCATAGAACTCCAATAAATTTGTCAGACACGACTTCCCTTTAACGAAACCGTGCTGCGTCTGCTCTATCAAGCAATTAATTAACTTGATAAATTTTAAATATTCCATTGACTCACAGATCCCCATGTCAAAAACTTGATTTATTCCCTTAGGCTAACAAGAAATGAAGATTAGGCTGCTCACCATCATCCTGCCTGACAGGTATCCTACATTGACTTTCATAAAACACAACTCCTAGAGCAGGATCCTCTGGTCCTGCTGAAGTTGACACCCCACTGCCCGCCCCAAGCCAAAACCCATAAACTTTGCTGGGACCAGAAAATTCTGTTGCTGGCCAATGGCTTGTTCCATCAGCCACGGGAAACCCACCAAGGGAGGATGTTGAAAAATCCCTTTCCCCCAACCGTTGTCTGGTGATACAATACATCATTATAGAATCAGACAGAAACAGATTAATGTGGATTGGAAATTGTCAGAGTAAAACAATGCATGCAAAATTGTTCAGTATCTGATCCCTATGTTTACTGCAACCTGACACCATGTTCCTGACAAGATGTAGAGCATATATTCAACTGAAGGCATGTCATAAAGACTTGACTAGAGCTGGGGAACACTATATCCTTACAATTCTCTCCCCTCATCATTAAACACAATAAATATTAATGTAAGTTATCCAAGTTGTCCACAAGACTTACAAGACATGGGCCAAATCTTCCAGTCTCCAAATTTGTGACCGAAGATGTGCATTAGGACCCTGTGGAAGTCCTGACACGCAGACCTATGAAGCAATTGCCCAGGAAGTTTAAACCCTTGATGGCTTGTTCCTTTGGATCATCTGTGAATGTCTCCAACTCTGAGGTCACTCTCATCTACCTACTTGAATAGTTACTCAGGAAATATTAGACAGATTAAAACCTGGTCTAACACCCAAGTAAGTCCACAACTGACCCCCAAATCACCTACCCCCCCAACCCCACAACTCACTCCAGTGAACTCCACACCTAAATACTTCCCCCAAGCTACCCAACTACTCCTGACTCTCCCCACTCCATCCATTACCTAACCAGACCTGACTGGACTATTCTTCCCCATCTCTGAACACCCAACTACCCCCTTCCCACCTGACTACCCCACCAAACCTGTCTATCCTTAGCCACAGTATCCCTCCCAAACACCCCACTGCGTCCCCAAACTGAGCTAATCACCCCTGACCGGTTTACTATCTTACCCACCCACCACCACACTTATCGACCCAGCTGTCCACTGACTCACCCAGCCACCACTTTGCCCACCTAACTATTCACTCACTCACATCCATATGAGAGAAATGAACAGAGTGGATAGTCAGAAGCTTTTTCCCAGGGTGGGAGAGTTAATTACTAGGGGGCATAGGTTTAAGGTGCGAGGAGCAAGGTTTAAAAGAGATGTACGAGGCAGATTTTCACATAGAGAGTAGTGGGTGCCTGAACTCGTTGCCAGGGGAGGTACTGGAAGCGGATACGGTAATGACTTTTAAGGGGTGTCTTGACAAGTACATAAATAGGATGGGAAGAGAGGGATATGGTACCCGGAAGTGTAGGAGGTTTTAGTGAAGGTGGGCAGCAAGGTCAGTGCAGGCTTAGAGGGCCGAAGGGCCTGATCCTGTGCTGTAATTTTCTTTATTCTTTGTTCATTCACTAATATTCAAATTGGACATTTAAACTCATCATATGGCAGCTAGCACAGTAAAAAGGGGGCATATACTGTCTTCCCCAAACTTTACTCCACTCTGATGGAGATTTTCAGGATTCTAAGCTGTGTAATGTTCTGTCAGCTAGGTTTGGATGGTACCAGAATTACTGCACAGCAGAGTTCTGTCGGGGGAATTTCTAAATGCATCAGCTATCTGACTATCATTGCAATTGCTCAGAAGGTTCAGGCCTGTAGATCATCATGCAAAATGTACCACATATAAATAATGTATTCTTTGTCAGGAAGCATCTTTGGAGAGAGAAATTGAGTAGGATTTTATGGCCTCACTCAAGCAAGACCAGAAAATCCCACCAGAGATCAACAGACATTTCTGTTGTCCATCCCTCACCCGCTCTGATTCCATGGCGGCGGGACACTAGAATTCCAGTGATAGAGTTAAATTTCAGGGTGGCAATCTTTTATCAGAATAGGATATTTGACTTTAAACGATAACTCTGTCTCTGCATAGATGCTATCTGATCGACAAAATATTTTTTGCATTTTCTGTTTTTATTTCAGATTTCCAGAATGTACGATATTTCGCTTTTGTAACAATACCTTATAAATGGGTTGTCATCTTATAATTTATGAGTTTCATGTCCTCATAGCACAACCCCTTTCACCCTTATTCAAATTCACATTAGCGCAGAATTCCCCATTTCACTAGTGGAACCAGTCCAAGAGTTGGCTATCAATGTCTAATACTGATCAGGCAGTCACAGCCATTGCATGTGCAGAAGAGAACATGCACCGGTGGCCAAGTGAAAGGTGTGGCAGGGGTGGCACAGTCGTTAACACTGTTGCCTCACAGTGCCAGGGACCTGAGTTCAATTCCAGCCTCAGGTGACTCTGTGGCGTTTGCAAGTCCTCCCTGTGTCTGCGTGGATTTCCTCCGGGTGCTCCGGTTTCTTCCCACACTTCAAAGATGTGCACTGCACTGCAGGGATTCTAAGAGTCTAAACAGTGTACAGTGAGGAATAACGAACAGGGAACGGTTGGGTACATTATGAAGCACAGTCCAGTGGTAAATAAGCTGTTGAGTGAGACATAAAAAACAAAGACTAATTTTGTTGAATTGAGTTAAAGAGCAGAGCTGAACCTGGGGGAACATGGAAGGGGAAAACAGAAAAAATAATGTGAGTAAATGGCCCGGACCCTGGTTGTGCTACGCAGATATTTCCAATTAAAGCCTTTGATAGAAAATATCAGTTTTGCTACCAGCACAGGTCTCTCTTACAGCAGGATATTCTGATTATGTGAATCACGGGAATATCTTGGAGTGGCTCTATTGTACATAGCAGGGACAAGACTTCAATATGGCTCAAGGTCTCCTCTGGAGCTGCATGACTCAAAACAAAAATAGCTATGGGCTAGGATTATTATCCTGATTAGTGTGTTAACTTTGAATCATAGAATCCTACACTGCAGAAGGAAGCCATTCAGTCCATCAAGCCTGCACTTATATCAATCCCACCCAGGTCCTTTCCCTGTCATCCCACATATTTATCCCACTAATCCTCCAACACTAAGGGGCAATTTAGCATGGCCAATCCACATAACCCGCATATCTGTGGAATGTGGGAGGAAGCTGGAGCACCCGGAGGAACCCCACATATTCACAGGGAGAGCATGCAAACTCCACACAGTGACCTGAGGTCGGAATTGAACCCGGGTTCCTGGCGCTATGAAGCAGCAGAGCTAGCCAATGTGCTACCTAGCAGTTTTCACACAAATACAACTTGTGTCTATGCTCCCCAAAATTTGGGAAATGTAGAGAGCAGTGACTCTCTGTTAATTATAAATCTCCCCCCCCACTCCCACCGGTTCTTCAGCTTTGAAAGTGAACAACACAAAGCCTACCATGATGTGCTGTAATTCATTGTTTCAAATCTGAGATAAAATCTAAAACTGTGTGTTTCCAACCTACTGTACCTGTATGGGAACGTCTGTGTAGCTCTAGATTGCTCGGGTGCTTGAAGGTTTTCCCACATAGTTCACAACAATATTGCTTCTGTGACTGACAAAGTTGGGACTGAACATTTGTATTATTTAAAGACTGGTCAAGAATTTCCTCAGTGTCTCCAGCAGCCCCATGGTCAACCGGTACCAGATCACTGCCTCTCAAAGGTGAGTCAGTGAGTTTCATTTGTTCCGGATCTTTCTCCCCAGCACAATCGCCTTGTCTCACATTCTCTTTGGGCAGCTTGCTTGAACTGAGTTCGTTTATTTTCTCCGTTTCGGTTGTTTCATTCAGCTTCGGCAGCACAGAAGATGACTCGAGCAGTTTCTTTGGCCACAGGTAATCGTATTTCTTCAGAGGGATCTTCTTTTTCACATGAGGCAATGGTCTAATTGGTTGGGGTTCCACGTTCGCTGCATTCTGACCAAAGGACCACCTTTCTTCTGAATGCACAGGCATGCCTGATGAGGAGGGCTCCTGATTGGCATTGCTGCATTCAGAACGCTCAAGGGAAGATACATCCTTCACGGTTACTGCTGCACTTAAACCATCATCGAGTTCTGCTCTTCTTTGCTCCCCCTGATTATTGCTGAAAAACGGAGACAGATGTTGCTTGAATATGTCTTTACCATAACAGTTGTATAATTTAGAAGGCGGCTGAGTACCTTGTCTCATTGGATAATCTGAAGAATTTCTGTCTGGAAGTCCAGTTGTTTGGCTCTGCAAGGTGGCTGAGATTTCAGCTTGGGAAATATCTGGCAGTGGTCTAAATAACAAGCCCAGCTCCTGTGCTTTGTGAATATGACTCTGCATCCCAAACGAGCAGTCATGGTTTATCTCAGCACCATCGTTATTTTCTAGCATGTCCTCTGTGTCGGTTGTCAGGGCCCCATGCAGTGAAATGGCACTGGGAGCTGACAAGTTGTTGGTATCACTTATGACATTTGCTGAAGCCTTTAGAAAAGTATAACATAGACTGAGCACATTTGGTACTTGCAAACACTGAGCAATGTCCAACACAGCCTGGACATTTTCATGGCTAAGATCGAGGTGTGAAGTATACATAAAATCCAGAATCTGGCCAATGCCACCAACATTCTTGATATCCAAATGGAAGACATCACGGCTCTGACCTGAAGAATTCTGAAATAAGGTCCTAAAAGATTATAGATATAACACACAATTACTTCAAGCCGAAAAGACAAAGTGGCAGCACTTTACTACTTAAATGCTTTTATTAAAAAGAAGCTAAAGAATGAGATCCTAAGTTGCCATTAGGAGGAATGAGAAGGAAGTGGTATAGTGGTATTGTCACTGGACTAGTAATCCAGAGACTCAGAGCAAGATCTGTGAACTGGGTTCAACTCCCATCACAGCAGATGGTGAAATTTGAATTCAATAAAAAACATGGAATTAAAAGTCAAACAATGACCATGAAACCTGTTGTTGATTGTTGTAAAAATCCATCTGGTTCACTAATGTCCTTTAGGGAAACACATCTGTCATCCTTAGCCATTCTGGCCAACAAGTGGCTCCAGACCCACAGTAATGTGGTTGACTCTTAAATGCCCTCAGAGGGCAGTTAGGGATAGGCAATAATTGCTGACCCAGCCAGCGGCACTCACATTCCATAAATGAATATAGAAAAAGAATTGCTGCCAAAGCAAAAATGTGAAATTTGATGTTTTTGGTTCACTACTTAAACATTATTGCTGCAAAGCAACTTAAAGATGCCATAATGGCATAGCTTTCAGCAAAAAATGTTTCTGTCAACTATTAGTTCTACCTGGCTGATTAAACATATGGCTAACAATACTCTCTTCCCTAAATGTTTCTGGATATGATTTACCACAATTTTAAAACAGTACAATGTTCAGGGTAACAATCCATTCAATGACTTTGGCAGACCCAGTGTGAATAGCTCTGATGTCACCAGGAATGGATCTCTGAAGGTTGAAGTTCAATGTGTGGACAATGATCTGATCGGTGTTACTAACTGATGGATCACTGGCATCTAAGATCCATGTTGAATTTAAGGAAGCTCATGCAAAAGAAGGCAAACAATTTCTAGATTATTTAAACACGCACAATCTTGTCGAAAACTGGCAACGTGAGAAATGTATGGTATGCTAAACATAACTTGCAACAAACAAACATAGAAGGACTGCTATATGTCTAATTACTACAGAATGCTGTAAATCCAGACAAAGTTAGACAGATTCTGTCATATTGTAATGTGAATTATAATGAAAAAAGTAGGAAAACTTTGAACATGTCAGGCACATTAAAATTAAACAGATTTTTTCCACAATCTATTTATGTCTCATGGTCAGCTGGAACTTTGCAATTGGGAACTGTACAATGGGGAAGTTTTCATAGGGAGCCAGTGTGACACTTGGAGGAAGTGTTGCTGCATGTAAGACTTTGAATACATCATACACACAAGGCTACTTGATAATGGTGTACATGAAGCAAAGGCTGGTTGAAAACAGACTACTTTTAGGGCATGGTTTAAAATAAATATTACAAATAGCTCAAACCCACCTAAAATACTGGCTGAATGCAGCCAACACATTCTTATGGGCCTTAAAGCAGACACCCTTCACCACGAGCATGCAGTCACACAGGAAGCCTTGGATTCGTTGTTCATGGAGCTGCTGTAAAAGATGGCAGCTATGGTTTCCTAGCGTTTCAGTCGCCATTCTGTAGTTACCCTAGGACGATAAAACAAATCCCTACTTAATAAGGTATTTATTAGAAATGCGCAGGAGAGGATGTGGTTTTATTCATACGGCAGGATGAATCAAACATAGCTCACATAGAAAGCCACACAGCTTACAAATTGCACAAGAGATTTTGCAACTTTTTGACAAACTGAAAGCAAAAAGACTTGCTGATATTATTTACACAAATTGCATCCTCTATGTAAAATGCAATTCTGTGCATGGTTCAAAAGAAACCTTAAGTGATATGTTTGTTTGCAGCAGTTGTTTATGCTGTGCTTTCATCCTTGTGGTGGATGAGAAACAGTGGTTGGGTCATTCCAGTGCATTAAATGCACTTTGCAAATGTACATTGTTGTGCTAAGTTCAAAGACACAATTTCCTCCTTAATAACTGAATGATTTTATCTGTAAAAGTGACCATTGAGGCTGCCAGCATGCACTATTACTAAATGGGGCTGCAGATGATAAAAAGGCAAACTGGAAAAAGAACCTGCCACCTCCAATATTTCTAAATTAAAATCTAGCCCAGTCTGTGTCAATACAAATTGGTCATTTTCTTATAGAAAATTAATTATGTTTTCATGCAGAGAAACCTGGTAGATTCCAAGCTTTAAGACAACTGTTTTAATTTAGATTAATAAATGGCATCTTACTTCCATCTTAGCTTGGGTTTAAAGTCAACTAAATGCAGACCTATTTAAATAGGGAAATAAATCACTTTTGGTCAATGATTTGTTGCCTATTTTACTAAATGCATTTGTTCCAAGTTTTCAATTATCTCTTTGACAACAAACACTATACTCAATATCTCTTCAACTATTTAAAGATTCATCTATAACGTTTTTTTCAAAAAGCTTCCAGAACTGTACAATAAAACTGGCCATACATAATGGGCATGGATAAATATATTTTCCCTTTATTGCAGAGCATCCTTCACATTCCTGAACCAAATATATATTTGCATGTGATTTGAAGATTACCAGCTCAAGTTTTTTTGATCTTCCAAAGTTTATGCAGAGTAACTAATTTAATTGTATCTGCAGTTTGTATGCCAAATATACAACAGAATTAGCTGCAAGAGTACAAAACCATTCTGATAGCCAGGAAAGGAAAACCAAACTTACCTTTTTACTTCCCAACTGATGATCCTGAATTACTTGTTTTGCTCATTTTACATTTTCCCAATCAGCAATTCACAACTTCTGTAGTTCATTGCAGAGAACAATTGATTAGACATTAATGATAAAATCAGAGGCTGCTAGTCAGTCAACAGGAAAGCAGGCACCACACAAGCACAATGGGACTTGAAACTCCAAAGATGCTTTTCTATGTTCCTGCACAGATTTTTGGTCTCTCAAGGAGTCACAGACATTTGGGGAGCAGGTGGAAAAGTGGACTTGAGATTAAAGTTTAGCTATGATCAGACTGAATGGCGCAGGCTCAAGAGGTAGCATGATCCACTCTTCTCCTATTTCTTATGTTTTTAGGTTAAAGTCTGCAACTAGAAAATAACATACTGGTGCAATTTGGAAACTTTGTGACTAAACTTTGTGACCATATTCTTGAAAACTCCAAAATTAACATTTATAACGAAAGAAAAAAAACACAAATTATTTTCAAAATAACAAGTGTGTGGAGATCAGATCTTAAAATTCATCTTAGACAGGCAAGGTTATAGCTTTCTCCCTTCTGTTAAGGTACTAAGAGGAATTTCAGAAATCTCGCGAAGAGTTTACTAAGAAGTCTGGTGTGGGAAATGGAAGTGTCACACTGGTGGAAGTGGTTGGTTCTGGCAGCCTGCCCCTATCCCACAGCTTCGACCACATTGTGGCTCTGGAGAAAGAACATAGTGTCTGTCAGTTATGACAGACCTGTGATAGGCCATTCAGAACTCTAACCTTTACTTGTCTCAGTACTACTCCCTTCAGCCTCGCCGTATCACCTCGCTTGTCATTTAATCATTCCTGCCTTCCATGTTATTACGGACCTTCCTTTCTGTTCTTTTACCAACTCTTTCACTTTCTTAAAACTTCAAATATTTCTAACTTTTCTCAGTTCTAATGAAAGGGCATCAATGTGAAATGTTTACTCTGTCTGGCTCTATAGTTGCTGCCTGACCTGCTGAGTATTTCCAACATTTCTTTCTCTTCTAGGACACTTTTTACCTTGCTGAATAGCTAAAACTTCTGGTGAATGGTTAGAATAATCTGTAATCACATTTTATTACTGGTGTTGAAAGATTGAATAGATCCAGGCTTGTTAGAAAGGAATGGCATGTGAAGCAATGCGGTAGAAGGGACTGATGTAGATAGACATAAGGTGACAAAACCATGTCAGTCTCTTGTGTCGGGATAGGCAACCTGTTTAATAAATTCCAATTCTCAACGATAAAAAAAACCTTCAAGTCACAGTATTCTTATTTAACAGCAAAATGTACACATTCTGACCCAATATGTGAAACACTTGAAATTTAGGTTAGATACCATAAAGTGGATGATGATAGCTAAAATTGAAATATTAAACCAAGCAGGGTGATGCCATCACTGCGCCTTCAACGTTAAGTTTTCAATAAAACTGCATGCAATGTTGTCCACTTTCCTTCTGAATCAGTTTTCATTCTGCAACAGAAAGGAGTCTCACCCTCAATCATACTCCATCCTTTCTCCCTATCATCACTGCCAGAGCCCGAGGAGAGGTTTTCCCCCATTCAGTTTCCAGGACAACAGGAGCTGCTCGAAGGGACTCGGGGCCTAAGTGCGGCCGCGGGGCGGGGGGGGGAAGACGAGGCAAACCTGTGGGGTAGGAGACAAGACATGAAACTCAGGCGATGCTGCGGCGCCTCCGGGAGGGCTTTTTCCTGGTCGCTAGGTCACAGGCTGAAGGCGCTGCCTCCTCCTCGCTCCTTCCAAGAGGGACATCTTTGCGGTGCAGGAGCGGGCGCTAAACAGTCGGCAGCAAATCGTATCGGAACGCTCTCCGGACCGGGCCACGGTCCATTACCGAACTGTACCCCACCCCCGCTCTCTGATCTCCGGCTCTGCCTTGACAGGGAGCGACGGCAACAACAACAAAAAGGGCCGGGCAAACCCGGAACCTGAGTACCGAGAAGGAGGAGAACAGGGAAGAAACAGAAGGTTGCACCTTGTTCCGGTACTGCACGTGTGAGTTGGGGCCGAAGCGGCTGTGAGGAGATCACCCTGGATGCTGTAAGTGCTGCCTGTAACTCGCAGTTCATTTGCTTAGAGAATGCCGCCTAATTCTGTCATCTTCGTTAGAGGAGTCGTCTGCTTCCTGTTGCTCTGCTCTAAATTAAACGAGATTTTTTTGTTTAGGCCATTTACACACCCCACCCCACCCCACATGCTGGGTTCATGTATACAACTGACCTAAAATTGCTTTGGGACTTCCAGTCTCTCTAAATCGATCAATTTATTTATAATTTAATTTCTGAAGAAATCCGCAATTCTGCAGCAACCTTGGAACACTCGAGTGTTTTACAGCCGACGAAATACTCTTTGAAGCGTCGTCAGTGTTGTAATTGCAACAAATGGGGCAGCTGATAGGTGTAGAATATTACAAACAATTCCCAGTGATAACTCTCCTCTTCAAAATAGTACCTTAGGATCTTTGAGGCATGACTTTAGTTTAACATTTCGCCTGAAAAATGGCACTTCTGATGCCTCCCTCCTCATTGGAGTAAGTATCTACTGAATTGTGTGCTCGGCTCTCCGAGCAGGACCTTGCGCCTACAGCCTGATGTAGCATTATTTTAAATAACTTTATGTTCCTATTCCTGCATTTGATGCAGCTCCTCATTTCTTAACACTCCTAGATGCACTTCAAGTTAGTTTCTAACAGTTCTACTCTCATCCTCTGTCCCTCACATTCATTGTCACTAACCTTTTTTAACTTCCACACCTGCGTTGTCACTACCTGATATTATTCACTATTCTTAACAAATTGGAAAGACCAAGGCCATCACGTTTGGTTCTTGCCACAGACTCTGTTTCCTCTCCGTGGCCACTGTCTGAGCCTGAACTCCTGCACTTTGGCATGTTACTTGACCATGTTGAGCTGAGTTATGGACGTAATTCTCCCTGTTACTGATGCCACCTACTTTCACCTATGTAATGTTGCTCTTATCTGCTCTTGCCTTGGCTTCTACTTTGTGTGTGTGTGTAAGAAGGTGTCTAGAATAAGACAAAATAGTTGCCTTCGTCTAATGGATGTGGAATGTCTGTCAAGAAAGCTCAAGTGGAAAAACATTTAAACATCTATCGGAATTGTCTGTGTTTGTCGTGTATTGACTGTGGCAAGGAAACCATTTTCCATGCCTTTGTTACCTCTAGACTTGTCAATTCCAATGCACTCTTTGTTGGCCTCCATCTTCTTCTGTGTGGAACTCCTCCAAGACTCTGCTATCCAGATCTTAACTCATACCAAGTCCTGTTCACCCATCACTCCTGTGCTCTCTGATTTACATTGGCTCCTTTAGAGTTTAAAGTTTATTTATTAGTGTCACAAGCAGGCTTACATTAACACTGCAATGCAGGTTCTGTGAAAATCCCCTAGTCGCCACACTCCGGTGCCTGTACAGGTGTACTGAGGGAGAATCTAGCATGGCCAATGCGCTTAAATAGCATGTTTTTCAGACTATGGGAGGAAACCAGAGCACTCAGAGGAAACATGCACAAACATGGGGAGAACATGCAGACTCCGCACAGTCAGTGACTCAAGTTGGGAATTGAACCTGGGTCCTTGGTGCTGTGAGGCTGCAGTGCCAATCACTGTGCCACCATGCTTGCCTTGACAAATCATCATTCTCTTTGACCTTGAAATATTAACTTGTCTGTCTTTCAAACTTCCTTGCCTTCCAATATATCACAAGCCTTCCTTTATCTTTGTGCCACCCATCCCTTGCTCAAAATCTACTACTTTTCTAATTTTTTCCAGTTATAATGACAAGTCATGAACCTGAAAAGCTGTTTCTCTCCACAGATGCTGCCTGACTTGCTGAGCACTTACAAGATTTTTTGTTTTTTGTAATTACTTGACACTGACTCATAAGAACATAAGAAGTAGGAGCAGGAGTAGGCCATCTGGCCCTTCGAGCCTGCCCCGCCATTCAATAAGATCATGGCTGATCTGTCGTGGCTCAGTTCCACATTCCCGCCCTCTCCCCATAACCCTTAATCCCCTCTCATCAAAAACCCATCAACCCGCTTCTTAAAAATATTTAGCGAGGTAGCCTCCACCACTTCAACGGGCAGAGAATTCCAGAGATTCACCACCCTTTGAGTGAAGAAGTTCTTCCTCAACTCCGTTCTAAACCGCCCCCACTTTATCTTGAGGCTGTGCCCCCTAGTCCTCCTGTCCTTTCTGAGCGGGAAGAGTCTCTCCACCTCTATCCTATCCATCCCATTCATCATCTTATATGTCTCAATGAGATCTCCCCTCATTCTTCTAAACTCTAACGAGTACAAGCCTAGTTTATTCAGCCTCTCCTCATAGCTCAACCCCCTCAACTCCGGCATCAGCCTAGTAAACCTCCTCTGCACTCCCTCCAAGGCCAAAATATCCTTGCGTAAGTGCGGTGCCCAAAACTGCACACAGTACTCCAGCTGCAGCCTCACCAATGCCCTATATAGCCGCAGCAAGACCTCCCTACTTTTATATTCAATCCCCCTCGCTACGAAGGCCAGCATCCCATTCGCCTTCCTGACCACCTGCTGCACCTGCAAGCTGGATTTTTGCGACTCATGCACAAGGACCCCGTGGTCCCTTTGCACTGTCGCCTGCTGCAGTTTTTCTCCACGTAAGTAATAATCCTTCCTACCATTATTCCTACCAAAGTGTACCACCTCGCACTTGCCAACATTAAATTCCATTTGCCAGTTCCTGGCCCATTCGCCCAGCCTGTCTAGATCCTTCTGCAGACTCTCCACACCCTCCGCACAATTTGCCTTTCCACCAATCTTGGCGTCATCAGCAAATTTCGACACCATGTGCTCGGTTCCCTCCTCCAGATCATCAAGTACCAGCCTTGACGTCCTCGTTCTCAATTGTTAGTGTATCAGATAAGTTGGGGAATCAATTTAAAAATAATTGAATTGCTCCAAGCAGGATTTTAACGTAAGAAATTCAAAACTTAATGATTCTTATAACTGCCTAACATCAACTTTCTCCTCCACGTGGCTGTTGTTACATGTCAGTTAAAATCAGTTCTAATTGACAGCCTGAACTTCAGTTGACTCTAATGTTCATTTCTAGAATGCAGAGTTGTAAAACAACACCCCGTTGTTTTGTTCTGTGATATGATGCCCTTGTCCTTGGAGACCAATTGTCTCAGTACCAGGACATTGCTGCAAGAGTTCTTCAGCTAGTGTCCTAGGCCCCCACATTTTTAGCTGCTTCATCAATGACTTTGCCTCCTTCGTTAAAGTCAGAAAGAGAAATGTTTGTTGATTATATCATAAAGTCTACTGCAAGTCTGCACAAATAAAGCCTAAATTTGAACTGATTGTTTATATTTACTCCTGACGCAGGCTGCTTTTGTGGTGTGTATAAGAAGGTGCCGAGAATAAGACAAAATGGTTGTCTTCGTCTGTAGTGGATGTGGAGAGTCTGTCAAGAAATCTCATGTGGAAAAACATTTTAACATCTGTTGGAACTGTGCGTGTTTGTCGTGTATTGACTGTGGCAAGGACTTCAGGTGAGCATTTGGCAGAGGGATGTGCAAAGTTTTGGCTTCATCATAGAATCCGTACAGTGCAAAAGGAGGCCATTTGGCCCATTGAGTCTGCACCGCCCAGGATTTATCCCCATAACTCCAAGCATTTATCTAAGCTTGCCCTGCTGACAATAAGGGGCAATTTAACACAGCCAATCCACCTAATCCACACATCTTTGGAAACCAGAGGATTGTAAAGGCACTGTATCTGATTTTGTTTTTGTTGTATTTCTTTTGATTTACTACTTCTTTAGGTTTCTCTGCCCCATTATCAAACATCCAGTGCAGAGATTGGACAATCTGCTTCCAAGTTTCTGCCCAAGTTGTTGAACACTTTGGAAATATGAGGGTGCTGTAGTAAATGCTCTGTTTGCCCCACCTTCTCTGAGAAAAGATTTGGCTTCTTTTTAAAAAAAAATTCTGGCCTCCTTTTAATTGCAATCCCTCCATAACAGCACAATTGAGATAACGAACCCTTGTCATTGCAGTGGTTCAGTGGGTTCTCATTGAGCTTTTCACAAGCTTGTACTTTAAAATAGTTTTTTTTACCTGGCATTTTGGGATTGCTTAGGGACAAAATAGCTTTGAAAATTTAACAAAAATGAAACATGCAATACATTGGCCCCAAACATTTAAATGTACAAGATAAAAAGCTAAGGTGGAAAATTTTGCTTAATACTCACAGTTCATATGTAAAACGATTGAGTTTGTTTCACTTTCACCATCATCATTAGCTTTTTTTTTGTCGGACCTTTTTTTTTTTGACTCAACTTTAATTGCTTGCTTACACTGGTTCTCCTGATGTTTTATGAAATTTGTTCAATATTCAATCACAGCATGTAGAGATGAACTATTAAACCTTTTCAGCTACAGTTTAAAAGAACGCTTTTTAAGATTTGGCTGCTGGCTATTTGCTTCTCTCTGAAATGTCCAATAGAAATTCACTCCCTGCTCTAGTTTCCTTGCTAGATGAAGTTCTAGAATTTACATAGAGGTCTGCTATTATTCATAGGGGAGAGGATTACAAGACGCACGTTAAATGTATTAGTGAAGATGAAAAGTATGGTGGTAAAGGATTTGAAGCTAAGGTCAAAAAGAGCGGCGTGAAACAAGAAGAGTGGATACAGGTAAATAAATCTTCGTTTGTATGTTATTGTAAGTGTGCTTCTAGGGCCTCAATATTATCGTAGTTCTTTTCTGTTTAAGAAGCTTTTCTGTTGTAGTGGTCTGTTCGACTTTAAGATTCAAATCTTGCCCGTCTATTGTATTGTTAATGTGAGGAAGTTTCTACAAGAATTGTTGGATGCTTTTTTATGACATCAGTGAATAAGACTAAGTATGACCAAGCAAGTCCTAAGTGAGTTATTTTGGATTTTGTGAAAGGAATAAGCACTTGCATTCTGATCAAATGTGCATGTATAACTTCAGAAGTAAAAGCAGAATAGTTGACCTCTTTTTATATAGAAATAACTGATTATTATATTTTGAGTTTATACAATTTTTTGGTTTTGTTTAAATTTTACAGCAATTGGATTCTGGCATGCTAAAGTTTAAACTGAACCCTGTCAGGTTTTGGGGCTTAAAATACATTATTTGAAGTAGAGCAGTGGAGCTCTCCTAATTAACATTTTATATCTCAACCAACATCACTCTTAACAGGTTATTTAGTCATTTATTTCTCTGCTGACTTTGCTGTATGCAAACTATGTATGACTATTATGTTCCCTATTTTGTGTTAGTAACTGCATTTCAAAATTACTTCACTGACTATGAAATGCTTTGTGGCATTATGAGATTGGGAAAGGAGACAAAAAAACAAATGTTCCATCTTTATTGCTGTGTTGTCTCCTGATTTATATTTTATTTGCTATATTAGTTTCATAGAAACTAGAAGCAGGAGTAGGCCACTTGGCACCTTGAGCCTGCTCTGCCATTCATTTTGATCACAGCTGATCATATTCAATATCCTGATTTCCTCTTTCCGCAACCACCACCGCCCCCCGCCCCGAACATATCCGTTTAGCCCCAAGAGCTGTATCTAATTCCTTCTTGAAATCACACAATGTTTTGGCCTCAACTACTTTCTGTGCTAGTGAATTCCACACATTCACCACACTCTGAATGAAGACATTTCTCCTCAGTTCTAAAAGGTTTACCCCCTATCCTCAAACTATAACCCTAGTTCTAGACTCCTCCACCATTGGGAACATTCTTCTTGAATGTACCTTGTCTAACCTTGTTAGAATTTTATAAGTTTCTGTGAGCTTCAACGCCTGCCCTCCCCCACCCCTCCACTCTTCCAAAGTCCTAACCAAATTAGTCTGCCTTCATATGATAGGCCTGCCATTCCAGAAATCAGCCTGGTAAACTTTCACAATACTGCCTCTATAACAAGGACATCCTTCCTCAGATAAGGACTCCAAAACTGCGCACGCTATTCCAGATGTGGCCTCACCAATGCCCTATACAATTGGAGCAAAACGTCCCTATCCCTTTACTCAATTCCTCTCGCTTTGAAGGCTAACATGTCATTTGCCTTTACTGCCTTCTATACTTGCTCGCTTACTTTCAGCAACTGATACACAAGGACACCAAGATCCCACTGAGTGTCCACCTCTCTCAATTTACAACCATTTAAGTAATAATCTTCCTATTATTGCTATCAAAGTGGATTACCTCTCATTTACCCGCATCTTTTAGGTTATCATGTATGAAATAAAATTTCATATACATGATTTCTGAAATAACAGAAGTATGAGAAGAATTTGTAAGCGATGAGTCAGTGTTTGGAGTGAAAAGGCATAAGTTGTCTATGTACAACAGAAAAGAAGTGGGATAAAGATATTTAAATGAGTTGGAAGTAAATTGAAACAGAAAATGCAAGCAAAACACAATGGATCCATAAATTGCACATAGAGAGGGAAAAACAGGTGCAGGCATCCAGATTAGAAGCCTCTCTGTTTATGTCCACATCTCTGCCTATCTAACTCTAGTCTTTATGTCTATTGCTTTCTATTGATTGGTTTGTAGATCGTTTCACACATTAATGCCCACTCAGATGAAGAGCTGTGCCTGAAACATCAGCATTCTTCCTCTCTTTACAAGTGCTTGCTCAATGTGTCCAGCATTTTCCCTTTTGTTTCACTCCTAATCTGTGACAGGTATATACATCATTTTGTTCTTTTTTTTGTAGTTTTTCCAACTGTAGTTCTTTAATTCTCGACTTTCTGCCTGATGAAAGCTATATGAGTAAATCCTGTAGCCTTTCTTACATATTCGAACTGACATGCTGTGTCCTTTCTAGCTTTTTCTGCATGTATTTAATTTATAGTTTTTCCTCTTTTTTTTACTGCTACACTTTTCGTAGTTGCAACTGGTCTTCGTTATAGTCAATTTGTTTTCTTGCAACAAATCATTTCGTACTGACATCTATAATATGGTTGAACAATGCACTGATTGTGACATTGTGTTGCACTGACTGATATGAAAATAGGATTTGGTATCTACAGTTATCGGGCTATTCCCTTTATGCCGGTGGCTGTCCTCACCTTTACGCTCCAGGAGGGATTCCCACAAGAAGATCATTCCAGGGTGAATCTGTTGTAAACCATGCTGATGTGATTTGAAAATACAGTGGGCGTTGTCAATATCTGCGAGGGACAGTGTTAATATATTTAAATTAATGTAAATTGGATTTATGCCTTCATGGGCATGAACTTGATGATGTCGCCAATAGGGAAGATTGGAAATCGTGATCTTGCTGGCTAGATCTGCAGCTTTTGGATCTTGCACTGCCGCCAGTATTCTTGTGATGAGCAGGAATGGGCTCAAGATTGTTACCAGTATGTGTTACTGGATACTGCTGCAGATGTTAAATGAAGTCTTTTTCTTGTGTATAGAAAATTCATGAAGTTATGAATGAATCAAATGTTAGTCCCAAAGTGCGTGAAATTCTGAAGCAGATGGATTCTTATGACAACATACCACGAAAAAAAGCCAAGTTTCAGGTTTGTGTGTTTTTTAATGGTGTGTTTTTTCTGTTTACTGGTAACCTGATTTTAATATTGTTACAAATTGCCCAAGATGCATTTTTATCTGACTACAATTGTGTAGATTTTTATAGGTTATAAGCCAGAGAGAGCCTACTAGGGAATATTTCAGTGTTTAAAACACTAAGTGCTTTAACAGGAATAGTTAGAGTGGACTTGATCATATACACCATCACTTACCATACATTGATTGTGAATATAGAATAATACTTACTCACTGAACATGTATAACATTATGGACTCAGATTGCTTTAGATGACTGTCCTTCTTTGTGATAGCTGACTCGAAGTAATTGGAAGTTGTTAATACAAGTGTATGTGGGGAAATGAAAGTCACTTTCCTAATAAGTAAAATTGGAACTAGTTGTTTTAAGATGTACATAGAACATAGAACACTACAGCACAAACAGGCCCTTCGGCCCACAAGTTGCACTGATCATATCCGTACCTACCAGGCCTACCTGTAACCCTCAATCCCATTAAATCCCATGTACTCATCCAGAACTCTCTTAAAAGACCCCAACGAGATTGCCTCCACCACCACCGATGGCAGCCGATTCCACTCGCCCACCACCCTCTTGAGTGGAAAAACTTACCCCTGACATCTGTACCTACTCCCCAACACCTTAAACCTGTGTCCTCTCGCAGCAACCATTTCAGCCCTGGGAAATAGCCTCTAGAATCCACCTTATTTATACCTCTCAACGTCTTATAAACCTCTATCAAGTCACCTCTCATCCTTCGTCTCTCCAGGGAGAAAAGACCGAGCTCCCTCAACCTATCCTCATAAGGCATGCCACCCGATCCAGGCAAAATCCTTGTAAGTCTCCAGTGCACCCTCTCAGTAGCTTCCACATCCTTCTTGTAGTGAGGTGACCAGAACTGCGCACAGTACTCCAAGTGGGGTCTGACAAGAGTCTTATAAAGTTGCAGCATTATCTCCCGACTCCTAAACTCAATCCCTTGATTAATGAATGTCTGATAGTATTGCTCGTAATGTCAATAATATAGTTTTTTATTAAAGAACCCTTGCATTATTGCATTTCATTTGGTCAGGGAGCTTTGCAAATTGAATTGTGCTGGTCAGTTTCAGACCATAGCTCACAACTTCTCAGCATTTCTTCTGCATCTGCAGCAAAATGACATCTAGCTAAAGCAGATGTTCTAGTTTTAATACATACACCAGCGTGTCTCCATGTGTGTTTTTCAAATATAGATAATCTACAAATGTTTATGTGGTTGCCAAATTTTCAAAGTGTATATTTTTCAAAAAAAATTGACTTATTACACAGTTTTATAGACTTATTTTTTCAAAAACAAATGAATAAAATGAAGAAAAGAAAAACTTCAAATGCTGAAACTGAATTAATATAGAAAACACCAAATATATCCACCAAGTCAATCAGCATCCGTTAGGAGGTGAGATAGATATTAATGTTTCAAGCCTATAGCCTTTGAAATTCTAAAATGTACCTATCTGAAACATGATCAGGTTTCTCTTTATATGTGTTAATTGTGTGCATGTTGGCAGCATGTTTTGTTTTTATTTTGAACAGTTTAGCAACTTTAAATGTCCAAAGATGAATTCATCAAATTATTGATTTTTTTCAAGTTGTCCTTTGGAAGCTTATTTCTCATAGTCTTTAAAAAAAAAGCCTTTATTTAATAGGAATGATGTGTTTCAGAAATAACATTTTCATTCTGTATAAAATTTATTACCAGGAATTTAGATCATTTTCATTGTGTTGCAGAACTGGATGAAAAACAGTATGAGGATCTATAATGTGGCTCTACAGGGAGAAGTGTGGGAGGTCTTTGCTGCTATCAGAAATGTAAGTCACAAAACATACAGAACTGATTCAAACTAAAACAGATAACTGCAATTGAACATTAGTTAGAAGTAGAATGTCCTACGTCATTTGATTTTTCTTTTCCCCATCTGTTGGCAAACTCCAGGTTTGGCATTCATTGCCGTAAGTTGGTTAGAAGAGATGGAGTTGTAGTGACTCTATCATAGCTACTGACTCAAGACATCAATCTGAATAAAATACACATCTAGCAGTGGTTCTGTCACAGACCCTTGGAGCGCACCACATCGTGTTTCTAAAACCTTGCCCACGCTGATGTTAATCTGACTAGTTTGTAGTTTATGGGACTGTCCTCGCACCCTTCCTTGAATACATTTGAATTCGTCTGCCTCTGCCATCGTATCTAGGGATGATTAGAAGATTGGGGAAAGCGTCGTACTATTTTCACTCGCACTTTGTTTAGCAGGCTGCGTTTTTGGACTGTTAGTAATCTTTCAGATAATCATAGAATCCCTACGGTGCAGAAGGAATTCATAATTGATTAATGAAAAGGACAAAGTCACAGCTTTCTGGGATAGTCCTGAAGTTAATTTGAGAGAACAATGGGAGCGAAGACAGGGACAGTATGTCATAAATATCACCATTTTAAAAAGGCGAAGAGAGATGTGTCCATATATACACACATCCTTGAGGATGGCAAGACCGGTGGTTAAAAAAGTATATGATTTCATGCGTTTACAAATAAAGATATAAAAGCAAAGAGATCACTTCAGAACTTTACTTTTGGACAATTTGGACACCACTTTCTTGTAAGGGCGGCATGATAACACAGTGGTTAGCGCTGCTGCTTCACACCTCCAGGGTCCTGGGTTCAATTCCTGGCTCGGGTCACTGTCTGTGTGGAGTTTGCACATTCTCCTCGTGTCTGCGTGGGTTTCCTCTGGGTACTCTGGTTTTCCTCCCACAGTCCAAAGATGTGCGGGTTAAGTTGATTGGCCATCTAAGAAATTGTCCCTTTAGTGTCCAGGGATGCGTAGGTTAGAGGGATTAGTGGGTATAATATGTAGGGATATCAGGGTAGGGCCTGGGTGGGATTGTGTTTGGTGCAGACTCGATGGGCCGAAGGGCCTCTTTCTGCACTGTAGGATTCTATGATATGAAGGAGACCGAGGAGGCTTATCAGGATGTTACCAGGGACCGGTTAAAGAAGTTTGAGAAGTTAAGACTGTTGACCTTGATAAAGGTAAGGTTAAGAAGGGACCTAATCAAAGTTGATTAAGTTTTATTCACTTTCGCAAATGAGTCAACAGCCTGGAATTGTAGATTTAAAATTCTTGGCAGTGGCTCCTAAGAGGAGGAATTTTTTCATGGAGTTATCTGGATTTGGAATGCTTGAGCTGAAAAGGTTCAAAAAGCTAATTCAGTGGGATGGTTTTCAAAGGGAATTGAGGATGAGGTACTTGCATAGTTACAGATAAAAAAGGGAGCTGTGGGACTACCAATTTTTCAAAGAGCCACCAAGAGCATGGCAGGCCGGCTGAATGGCCTGCTTTCAGTGCTGTAAGTTTTTGTAATTCGATGACTGCAATTTAACGTTTTCTTAGAGTGGAAGCTGTAGATAGTATTAACTCGAGTGAACTGCAGAATGTAGATGCTGGATGTAGCAGGAATGATAATCAGTGTCTAAGATGACCAAAAGGTCAAATAACATTAGTTGGTGGATTGTGATCAAACGCAAGCAGGACATCTTTTGTGACCAATTCAGCCTATGTGGGGCAAAGCCAGGTTGGAAAGACTCTAAGCTGGAATAAAACTCTTCTGCATCTATATACATAACTTGGAAGTGAGTATATGAGCACAATGTCAAATATTGCAGAGGTCACAAAAATAAGGACCATGGCTAACTGTAAAGAGTTCTAAAAGAATCTACAGGAGAATGCAAATGGGTGGAAAGCTGCTAAAAGAAAAGAAAAATAAATCTTGGAGAAATAATTTGAGAACGTAATACAGTAGACTTTAAAAGTAGTTGAAGAGCTGAAGGACTCTCTGGATAAGCATGGAAAATAGAAAAAATCACTGAAAACAAATTTTAAGAAGTAGTTGGAATTCTGGGCATTATTGGGAATATGGTACAATAACATAATAATGCAAAACCTTTACAAAGTATTGGTAATAGTAAGAAAGGAAAATAAATCAGGTTTGAATAGCCATTGAAACATTACAATCATTAAATGGTACCAAAGATGAGAGGCATTACTTACGAGGAGAATCATTAGAAGCAGTTCAGAAAAGTTTCACTTGACTGTTTCTGGTGTTGTGATGGTTATTGTGTTGAGTGACTTATCCCATGAGGAAAGGCTGAACTGGAGTTTAGAAGAATGAGAGGTGATCTTAATGAAATATGCAAGATCCTGAGGGGACTTAACAGGGAGGATGCTGAAAAGATATTTCCCCTTGTGGGGGAGACCAGAACTGGAGGATACTATTTGAAACTAAAGGGTCTCCCTTTTAACATGGAAATGAGGAGAACTTTTTCTCCTTGAGGGTTATGAATTTATGAAACTCTTTTCCCTGAAGAGTGGTGGAGGCAAAGTCAGTTAATATTTTTAAAGCTAAATTGGGTAAGACTCTTGATAAGGGAGTCACTCTTGATTTGGTAAGATGGTCACAGGATATAGAGGGTAGGAAGGAAAGTGGAGTTGAGACTGCAGTCAGATCATCCATGATTCTATTGAATGGCAGAACAGGGCTGAGGGACAGAATGGCCTACTCCTGTTCCTGTATCATATGTTCTTTTGAGAGACTAAAGAAGTTGGAGCTCTAAACAAGGGGGAAATATTATAATGTTAGAGCTAGGCCATTTGAGTATGAAATCAGGAAACACTTGTTCACACAGGGTGATGGAAATTAGTACTTGTTCTTATGGTTGCTAGATTATTTGAAATTTTCTAGAGTATGATCAATAGTAAAATAGAACATAGAACATAACAGCATAGTACAGGCTCTTCGGCCCTCAATGTTGTGCCAACCTGTGAAAAACCAATCTAAAGCCCATCTAACCTACACGATTCCAATATCATCCATATGTTTATCCAATGACCATTTAAATGCCCTTAATGTTGACAAGTCCACTACTGTTGCAGGCAGGGCATCCACGCCCTTACTACTCAAAGAACCTACCTCTGACATCTGTCTTATATCTATAACCCCTCAATTTAAAGCTACATCCTCTCGTGCTAGCCATCACCATCCGAGGAAAAAGACTCTCACTGCCCAGGCTACCTAATCCTCTGACCATCTTGAATGCCTCTATTAAATCGCCTCTTAACCTTCTCCTCTAACGAAAACAGCCTCAAGTCCCTCAGCTTTTCCTCAAAGACCTTCCCACCATACCAGGCAACATCCTGGTAAATCTCTTCTGTACCCTTTCCAATGCTTCCACATCCTTCCTATAATGCGGCGACCAGAACTGTACGCAATACTCCAAGTGCGGCCACACCAGAGTTTTGTACAGTTCAACATGACCTCATGGCTCTGAAACTCAATCTTTCTATCAGTAAAAGCTAACACACCCATACCCTTAACAATCGTATCAACCTCGGTGCCAAATTTCAGGGATCTATGTACCTGGACACCGCGATCTCTCTGCTTATCCACACCACCGTGTATCTCACCATTAGCCCAGTACTCTGTATTCCTGTTACTCCTTCCAAAGTGAATCAGCTCACACTTTTCTGCATTAAACTCCATTTGCCACCTCTCAGCCCAGCTCTGCAGTTTATCTATGTCCCTCTGTAACCTGCAACATCCTTCCGCACTGTCCACAACTCTACCGACTTTAGTGTCATCCGTAAATTTACTAACCCATCCTTCTACGCCCTCATCCAGGTCACTTATAAAAATGACAAACAGCAGTGGCCCCAAAACAGATCCTTGCGGTATACCACTAGTAACTGAACTCCAGGATGAACATTTCCCACCAACCACCACCCTCTGTCTTCTTACAGCTAGCCAATTTCTGATTCAAACTGCTAAATCACCCTCAATCCCATGCCTCTATTTTCTGCAATAGCTTACCATGGGGAACCTTATCAGACGTTTTACTGAAATCCATATACACCACACCAACTGCTTGACCCTCATCCACCTCTTTAGTCATCTTCTCAAAGAACTCAAAAAGGTTTGAGAGGCATGACCTACCCTTCACAAAACCGTGTTGACTAACCCTAATCAAATTATTCCTTTCTAGATGATTATAAATCCTATTTCTTATAATCCTTTCCAAAACTTTGCCCACAACAGAAGTAAGACTTACTGGTCAATAATTACCAGGGTTGTCTCTACTCCTCTTCTTGAACAAGGGGCCAACATTTGCTAACCTCCAGTCTTCTGATACTATTCATGTAGACAATGATGACATAAAGATCAAAGCCAAAGGCTCTGCAATTTCCTCCCTAGCTTCCCATAGTCTTATGTTGTAGGGAAGATTAAGAGATCTACTTTGCAATGTGGTAGGAATATGTGTGAGGCACAGAAAATGTAAAACCTTTGTTTAACTGTATAATTGGGATAATTCTAATGTAAAATAATCTTGCTGTTTAATATAAATATATTAAATTTGTTTTGCTAAGGATAAAAATGACCAGCAACCAAAGCAGAACCACACTGAGAATGATGTAGAGGCACCAGAGTCAGTAGAAGCAAACCAGACTCAGGAACCCATAGTAGAAAATGAAGAAAAGGAGGGAAAAAAATCCAAAAATGAAAAGAAACACTCGAACTTAAAGGAAGGTGAAAATTCTTTAAAACATGAACCAGGTTCCAAAACAAGACAACTGCAAGGGAAAAAGAAGAAAAAAGATAAAAATCAGCAGAAGAAAGGTGAAGCCCATGCAGTCGGGGGAAATAACAATCAAACAAAGGATTGTGAGCAACAAGACAATAAAAATTCACATGGCAGCAAAAAGCGTAAACACAAACAATCCAGTGAAGGTAGGTAATTAGTGTTATTGTTCTTTCTGTGGAATAGCCAACGATCTGCTTTTATCAATGTTACCTGTGTGGTGGAAATCTTTTAAATTTTAATTTAAATCGGCAGTCAGTGTCATTTAACATTTAGAAAAGTCAGCCGAATTTCTGCAGAGGCTTTAGGTAAAATCTTTTGCCTCACCAAATGCTGCATCAAGGCTGGGGCAGGATGATGGGGAAAAGCCTACAAAAATTCAGGGCCAGTTTTTCCAGTGCTTTGGAGGCAGAGGTAGCATTGAAATTTAGGAAGCAGATGTTGGGATTAGTTTGCCGATGTGTTCCTGTTTTTCCCAGCGGTGGTGGGTAGCCAGTTAAGTTATTTTATACTCGTGAGCTTCTAAAATGGCACGTGGAGCTTATGCTGTGTCAGCAACTTGGCTGAGATGGCTGCACAATGTTCTGTTTGTTGAAGCTGACCTTCAGTCTGGTCAGGAGTATAAAGGAAGAGGAGGTGGGGTGCCTCCAGAATGCTTTAAGAATGCTCCCTCCTTACTAGTAGGCCTGCATTTAGCCTTTCAGAGGTCACCTGCACCAGTCCATAACCATGAGTGAAAGAGCACCTGGCTGCACACCTGTACAATTCTGTGCCATCGCTACAATGTAATAAACAATGCTGCTGAACATTGCAGCCATGCTGTGTATGCCACTGTGATGTTCCCGAATCTGCTCATTGAGTAGATGTATATGAGTCTCAATAAGGTTGGCCACTCTTTCAATGGAGGTACACAAGCGCTCATTCAACTGAAGATGACGATAGTCATGACATGTATCAACAACTCCATTTTCTGCCCAAGGACATGTACACAGCCTCAGGGTCTGCATATCTCCCAAGCACCTGGTTTGTGCCTGATCCCCAAGGCTCAATGTCTCTGGCTAGCATGGCTGCTGTGCTTCTTTGCCCTTTTAGGGACTGCTTGCAATTTTCACTATGGCTGCAGCTCACGTGTGACATAGTCCTTACTTTCTGCCAACTGTTTGACATGTGACTGCATGGGTGGAAAGTATACTTGATGAGGAGATGATGGTGCATTCCCTCAAAGTGCTACTCGCCCTCTGCAACCAGCACTGTCTCAAGTATTGTCTCTTGCTCTTTTTCTGCCATTGGCCTTGTGGTTTAGGGAAGATGTCAGTTAGTGAAGCTTACATCTGTCAATGGCTATTTCAGCACAATTCTTGTTACTTCGCAAATGAGAGAATATGGATATAAAAATTAACTAGCTGCTCCAGACCTGTGGCATAATTTCAAACATCAAGCTCTCACCCCTCTCTGATTTACCCCATGCCCTGTTGAGAATTAACAGTCTCCAGGGCTGCCTCTTCCATCTGCATTGGGACTGAGTAGGGAAACCTCACCCTTGACGTGGCTTGTCTCCCAAGTATCATGAACGATAGGGCTCCCAACTACACCTGAGGAGGCAATGCACCATGTAAAATTTCTCAAAGCATATATGTTCTATTGCCATCCTTGCATCTTCCATGAATAGCCATGGTAGAGATGCTTCTCTTGGCCATGGAGAGGACACGCGTGCACAAGTCTCAGTGTAGGATCTATATCCTCCTGTGCTATCACCAGCCATGCTTGATTTGTTATGCTGGCTGGCTTCCTTCTCCCTGTCTCCGGAAGCAAGATATTTCCATCGATATCTCCGGGGCAGAGTTATTAAACTTGGAACTACCTGATGTATATTGGACATGTGATACTTCATTAGTACAGACTATATAGGACAGACTTTGGTTAAAAATGTGCAGCGTTTTATTAATAATGTGTGATCTCTTTATGGCTGCTGCTTCTGCCCATTTCCCGCACTGGGTCTATTATATCATTTCCGGTGCATACATTTAATACAGCAGAGCTCTGCATGAGGCAATTGAGATAAGTATAGGTACATAATAATACCCTTGTATATTAGTTCTGTTTCTTTCCCTTACTGCCCACAGCAACAGGGGCCCTCTTGTTTACAGCCACACTCCAGGCTGCTGGGCACCATTAAAATGACCCACTGGAACCCTCCCGCTGTCCTTCTATATGCTGAACAAAACGCAGAGGCATCCTGTTAATTGTCTATGTCCCATAGGATTGTACCCAGATTGCAGAGTCAGGATCCAGAAATGGTCTAAAACCTGCAGTCTTTGTAAGCCTGGAAGATTCTAGTCAAACGTGTCTATTTTAGATACCTCCAATCTAAAAGTGTATTGATGCTCATAAGAGAGTACCTGTCCTTTTGTTGTATAGTTCTTTGCTAGAGAGACCTTACAGGCAAACAGACTGTTCCTGATCATTTATCACTGCTGCATAGGAACTAGGGCTCAGTTGCAGAGAAAGATGTAGGTAGGATTGATATATTCTTGTGTTTTTAGCAATCTATCTGCAATACTTCGGGTTTTCTTAATGACAAATTAGACCATTCAGTAATTTTTGTTTCTTTTAGGAAAGTAGAAATAACATTTTTAATTTGAATTAGGAACAAGTAAAGCCTTCGGCCTTTTCCTTCCCCATTTTACTAACTTTCAACCATTGATCTGTCGTTTCAAGGGTACAAGTGCTTCCTAATCCTAGCCAACTACTGATTTTTTTTTTTAAATCCAAATTAGAAACTTAGGCTCACATGGTGGCACAGTGGTTAGCACAGCTCCAGGACTCCAGGTTGAATTCCAGCCCTCCATGCTAAATTGCCCCTTAGTGTCCCAAAATATCTAGTTTAAATGGAGTAGCCATGGGAAGGCTTACGGGGATAGAGCAGGAGAGAGGGCCTGGGTAAGATGCTCTGTCAGAGAGTTGGTGCAGACTTGATGGGCTGAATGACCTCTTCCGTGCTGCAGGAATTCTGTGATGATTGACTTAACACTCTTCTTGCACATCAAACAGATGGACCCATTTCTAAACAGAACAAAGTTGAAATGCCAGAGACTGAGGAAGTGGAAGAAAATAATGAGGCAACACAAGGTAGTTACGTGTCTGTAATGCATTAAAAATTTTTTCGTTCACTGGATTGTCTTATGCATTCATGGGACATGGGCATCGCTGGCTGGCCAGCATTTATTGCCCATTTCTAGTTGCCCAAAGATGGTTGAGAGTCAACCACATTACTATGGTTCTGGAGTTACGTGTAGACCAGACCAGGTAAGGAGGCAGATTTTCTTCCCTAAAGGGCATTAGGGAACCAGGTGAGTTTTTCCTACAATCAACAATGATTTTGTGGTCATCAGTAGTGTTTTAATTCCAGATATTTTTCATTGAATTCAAATTTCACCAGCTACCTTGATAGTATTCGAACCCGGGTCCCCAGAACATTAGCTGAGGATTAATAGTGTAGTGATAATATCACTAGACCATTGCCTCCCCCATGTCTACACTACACAGTTTAGGCTTCCTAGCCCATAACAACTTACTTTCCTTTGTTTCTGATATCAACATTTAGAAATATCCTGTGGCAAATTCGAGTGTGCTCTGGGGCAAACTATCAGAAAAGATTATAACCCTGTACTCACGTATCTGTTTAACCTGCACTTTGGTTTTGTTTTATTGTCCTAGGTTGATTCTTACTCGTTTTATTTTAAATTTGTTAATTTTTTGGGGGGGATGTGAATTTAAAGCCTTCAGCCTGCTGCATTACTAAGTTAAATTATTGACCTTTGTACCCTCTACACCAACCTCCATCGTTGGCACTGGAGTGTTCCTTCTGATCTACTGAGCACTTAGTTGCCCACTCAGAATTTACTCTGTGAAGCAGTCATCAGAATATGTGCTAAGCCCCACCCCATGGTGCTGCCTAATGCCTGGTGGGCAGTGCCAACATACCCCTTGAGCAGTGCCAGGGGCCTAGGCTGGCAGTGCCCAGGGGCAGCCCCCTGACTTCCTGGGGGCCTTCCATGGCTTCCCTTCACTCTAGCGGAATCGGGCTGTCTGCTCCCCACTAGTGGGGAGTTGTTGTAAATGCCGCTGGACTGAAGCACTCCTGGTGGGAGAAAGTGCATTCACCAGAGTGGGACATGGGGCATTGATTTACTGTGTGATTCTAAAGGTAACACCTCTGACTGCAGTACTCCAGAACTCCTTGAAATTTGGATTATATAATCAAATCTTTGGGTTGGAACTTAAACCCACAACCTGCTGATTTACTCAAGTGCTACCACTGAGACTAGACATTATGCGTTAAACACAGTTCAAATATATGCTTCATTTTTATAAAAACAGTACTTGAAGTGTTGTTTCACATTAGCAACAATGTGGTACATTTGTATTTGTGTGTGTTTATAGAAAGTGTGAATTTTTTTTGGATGTTTAAAAATTATGGGGTGCATATCTAAATAACTCTGAGATCTGTTGTATATTTGAAACCAAATAAGGTCCAATCAACTGGAAGATTGTGAGTTCCGTTTCATACATTTGCCTTTTATTTTCCAATTCTGAAGTTTGTATCTTATGTCATAAACTATTTATTTAAGGAAAATTCAACTGGAAAAAAACGATTAAGATGGTTCTACAGCAATCTCCAGAAAAGGAAATTTCCATTAAAAAATTAAAGAAAAAGGTAAGGTTTATTGTGACTTTAAAAATTTGCATACAATAGGTGTAACATTAAGATATGGATATAATATTGTCAAAACAGAATGAAACCTTTATCAATGATATAAATAATTCCTGCATTTGGTTTATTTATTGTTCCCTTGTTGAATATTGAAACAAATTATTTGATTTAGAAAGCTCTTTTATCAATGATGTAACACAACTATACTAATCACTCTTTGTAACAGTTTGACTTGATGTTTATTCAACTTCTTGCAGGTTCTATCCCAGTACTATGCTGAGATTGGTGAAAGTAACTACAGATCTGAAGTGGAACTCCTGGCAATTTTTTACAAGAAGATAAGCTCTAACCCCAAATTTAAAGTACTGAAAGATAAAGTGAAACTTGTAAAATAACAGTAACTGGACTGGTGAATTTTAGGTACCAAAAAAAAACGGACCATATGGGGAGTATAATGCATTTATTCGGTGTCTTTTTCTGTAATTGGCTTTCAGAATGTGCTTTTATATCCAATGCTGAAATTTCAGCATTTGAGCTGGGTAACAGTTAGTGCTTCACCCTACTATTTAATACAATTAACTATTTTACATGTGTTGGAAGAATTTGATTTTCACAATCTTGAATTTAAAATGAAGTGACCAACATTTAAATGCAGTGGTTAGAAACTGGTGCGATCACAGGATAAATACAAATCAAGAAAGCCATGGATCCCACTCTAAGCTCAGTTTTACAGAGCATTGCTACAATCTACCTGTTTATCCCATCATAGAATCCAAATGTTTCCTTAGCTGTTTTGTCTGAATTGATCTATCTAAAAATCAATCCTGGTTTCTCTGTTCAGAGAACATTGACATTAACCTATTAAGGAAAAGGGTAGGGGATCTTTGGCTTTTAAAATGTGTAAATGATAGCTGTCGCTTTAAGATGTGGATATAGTAATGTTGTCTAAACAGAATGTGAAATTGTTATCAATGATAGAAATACTTCCTGCATTCAGAGTTTATTTTGTTTTCCCTTTTTGAATATTGAAAAAGATTATTTTGTTTAGATAGTTATTTTGCCTATGATGTAATAAAATAGTCAGAGGCACTGACTCTCTTCTGGCCTCTAGTCCATTTTAATGTCAGGCCTTGCAATATGTTGAAATAATTTAACTTTGGATTCAATACCACTTGGACCTAAGTAATGTTATTATCATGAAGTGCCTAATCAAATGAAGGAAAGTAGTGACATCCAAAGATCTGTGGGTTAGGTGGATTGGCCATGCTGAATTACCCCTTAGTGTTTGGGTAAATGCATGAGGTTATAGGGAAAGGGCTTGAGTGGGATTGTGGTCAGTGCAGGCTCGCTGGGCCAAATGGCCTCCTTTTGTATTGTAGGGTTCTATGATTCTATCTCCAGTGCCATAGTCATTATGTTGCCAGTCACTTACCGCGGTGCAAAGTCATTAACTGTAACTTCTGACAAAAATATATTCCAGAAATGGAGCAATCATGTAGCCAAAGTTAGTTCAGAACAGTTTTTTTTATAATGTCTCCTCATTTCACAGCATGCAGCACTGGAACGGAATATTGGAATAGGCCTTTTCCCAATTGTAATCTACCTTCAGTCAGATTGTCACCATTGTCAGGCTGAGAATGCAAGCTAAACATCTTGCCATCACTCTGCCCCTTGTTTTCCCATTGTCATATTTTTGTTTTAGGTCTTCTATGTAAAGCTCCACCATTGCAGCTTTGCCCTTCCAAAAATGTATTTCCAACTAACCTTTTAAGTTTGTGAGAAAAATGGTGGACAAAAAATTGGTGTTGTTCAGTTTTGACTTTTTGGTGCAACTGCTAGGTTTCTCAGTGCATGGATTCTGATGTGTTGCAACCGCAAAAGACTTTGAAAACATTCTTGAGTAGCCTAGTTGTTTCATTTTTTTTTGTTTCATGAATGTAGAAGTATATAACACAGAAGGAGGCCCTTCAGCCCATGTCTGCACCAATCAAAGGCAGACCATCTAACTATTCTAATCCCATTTTGCAGCACATAGCCCATACCCTTTGTATACCTTGGCATCGCAAGTCCACATCTAAATACTTTGTAAATGTTATGAAGACCTCTGCCTCCACCACCCTTTCACGCAGTGAGTTCCAGGCTCCTTCCAACCTTTGGAAAGAATTTTCCCCCTCATTCCCTCTAAAAACCTGTTCTTTACCTTAAATCTGTGTCCTCTAGTCATTGATCCCTTCACCAGGGGAAAAGTTTCTGTCTCCTCTATCTATGCCCTTCGATGATATATGTCAATCGTGTCCACCCTGCTCCAAAGAAATCTCTCTCCATAACTAAAATGCTACGGCCCAGGCAACATCCTAGTAAATCTCTGCACCCTTTCCAGTGCTATCATTTCCCTTCTATAATCTGGATTCCAGAACTGCACACAGTACTGTAGCTGTGGCATAACCAATGTTTTATATAGTGCAGTATAACCTCCCTGCTCTTAAACTCTATGCCTCAGCTAATAAAGGCAAATAAACCATACGCTTTAACCACTTTATCCACCTGTTCTGCTGAAAATAGTATCAAAATGGTGGTGCACATTTCAAATTTTTAATCGTGGCATGCCTAAGTAAAATGTCAAACTACCTAACGAATTAAGGTAGTAGATAAAAGAGGACTAAAAAGATAAAATTGAAATTATTAAGTTAGTATCATTGCTGCAGAATAAAACCAAATGGGCTAAGGCAGAGCTAATGAGATATGTCTCATGGCAAAGGTGTAAATCCTTCTTCATTTGATAGTGTTTTGTTGTTGCATATAATATAAAATTTCAAGTGAGCTTTATTAAATAAAATAATATGAATTAAAATAATGAGAACCAGACCAGAATATAAAAAAGAGCATATAAAATGCAAAAACATGCCAGAAAAATTAAAATTGGTCAACAGTGAGGCAACATTAGTTGTCCATTTAAAAAATTGTAAGATCTACCAATTGTGATGGGCCTCCAGATATCAATATTCATTTTGCATTTCTGCCTCATTCGATTTTGGAATTAATATCGTTCTTGCCAATTTGATTTTATTAGGAATAATGCTGGAGGTTAATCAGGCATTGAAAATTTTGACGAAAGCCCCAATCTTTTACTTGTACTTTTGATTACAATTGTATCCCTTTTAAATTGTTTTGACAATAACAAAATTTGTCTTCCATAATACAATCTAATAGATTCCTAAAGTCCATTTTTATTTTAGATTTCTCAAATTTACTAATATCAACCCTCGTATTGTTTTTGTCCAATTTTTCAGAAAAATAATTCCCCAGATCTTTGATTTCTATGGAGCAAACATTACTTTGAGGTCCACCCATTAATTGTCTGGCTAATTGCTTTCTTTTAAATTTGAACATTAGTTGATTTTTTTTTTAATAATGGCTGTTGAACTTTGTGCTGAATTGTAGCTTTATTTTTCCTAAATTTATTACTCATCCTGTTTACTCCCTTCCGATTTGATTCTTGATTTCTGTTTAACTTTATCCTTAAATTCCTGTTGTATCAACCTTTCTACCAGTTGACTACTCATCTTTTCAATCTCTAATTTTTTTTAATCCTCTTTTATCATTTTTAATTATTTCTAAAATCCTTTCTGCAAAGCATTTAGGCTAACTAAATCATTAATTACTTTATCACTCCCACTATCAAAATTCCTAGAAAGATGCACTGCATTTTCTATAAGCTCTCCATCATCATCTTGAGTAATTGTTGAGTCTAAATTGACTATTTTCACTGGCGTCTATATCTTCAACGTTTCCTTGTGTACACTACATTTATCTTTTTCCTTTTCTTCCTTCCATTTAAGATAAACAATACACTGTAGGCTATCAGAAATCTGTTTATTAGTTTTAGTATTTCTCCTGCAATTTTGTTAATATTTCAACAATCTTTATAGTTTATTTCTAAGAAATATAGTACCCTCCATAGTCCAAATCAAATTAATTTTGCTAACAATTTCTTTTCTAACCTTCTCACTTTTAGCAATCCTGTGCTTGTTCCTCACCACTGTATGGATTTTAGAATTGTGTTGACATAGCCCTTTAGATGTTCTAAAGATTCATCACATTTGAACATTTGAAATTGACTCTTCTATATTTAATACCTCTCTTTTCCCACCACCACTCTTGGGGCGGTGGCCAAAGAGTGAAACTCACCTTCTTTGTTAAGACCGTAAGACAAAGGAGCAGAATTAGGCCACTCAGCCCATCGACTCTGCTCCGCCATTCAATCATGGCTGATATATGGTTGTTATATTTAGAATAGATAACTACTAGCCTATATTGTTTGTGGGGTAATCTGTTGTGTTTCCTAGCTGCGTAACTAAATTATAGACTGATTCACATAGAGAGCAGTTATATAAATTGCTTATATAGACAACTTCCCCTGAGGTTGTTTCCCTTATTATTACCCTCATTATTTAAACTACTAAAATCTTCAATATTCAATGGTTTGAACATCACTCCAATTGCTGTACTACCCTCTCTTTCTTAAAAAAAACCATTAAAAGGGGCCAAATCAAAACAATGCTACAATTAAAAATGGTTAATTGTGTAAGATTATTATTAAAATAGCTAACATCATAGAAAAACCCGTGTTATCTCTCTTAGTTCCATTTACAGCTGAAGAAAAGATAGATATTGGTTTCAGGTTAATTTTAGATCTATCTCCACACTCAAAACATGTACTTACGGCTCCATTTAAGATAGCCTACAGTGTATCTTTTATCAGAAATCTGTTTATTATTTTTAGTATTTCTCCTGCAATTTTGTTAATATTTCAACAATCTTTATAGTTTATTTCTAAGAAATATAGTACCCTCCATAGTCCAAATCAAATTAATTTTGCTAATAATTTCTTTTCTAACCTTCTCACTTTTAGCCATCCTATGCTTGTTCCTTGCCATTGTCTAAATTTAGATTAAACCGGGACAAATAGCGAGGGGGATTGAATATAAAAGTAGGGAGGTCTTGCTGCGGCTGTATAGGGCATTGGTGAGGCCGCAGCTGGAGTACTGTGTGCAGTTTTGGGCGCCGTACTTACGCAAGGATATTTTGGCCTTGGAGGGAGTGCAGAGGAGGTTTACTAGGCTGATGCCGGAGTTGAGAGGGTTGAGCTATGAGGAGAGGCTGAATAAACTAGGCTTGTACTCGTTAGAGTTTAGAAGAATGAGGGGAGATCTCGTTGAAACGTATAAGATGTTGAATGGGATGGATAGGATAGAGGTGGAGAGACTCTTCCCGCTCAGAAAGGACAGTAGGACTAGGGGGCACAGCCTCAAGATAAAGGGGGGACGGTTTGGAACGGAGTTGAGGAGGAACTTCTTCACTCAAAGGGTGGTGAATCTCTGGAATTCTTTGCCCGCTGAAGTGGTGGAGGCTACCTCGCTAAATATTTTTAAGACGCGGGTTGATGGGTTTTTGATAAGAGAGGGGATTAAGGATTATGGGGAGAGGGCGGGAATGTGGAACTGAGCCATGACAGATCAGCCATGATCTTATTGAATGGCGGGGCAGGCTCGAAGGGCCAGATGGCCTACTCCTGCTCCTATTTCTTATGTTCTTAAATCCAATCTCCTATCAACCACTCTTACTTTCTTCAATGGACTAATGGTATCTCGCTCCAAGGTCTAAATAGAGGCTGTTTGAAATGTCTGAGGGTCTTCAGGTTTTACCGTGCAATCCTTGTCCTTACAATCGTGGCACGTACCACTGCATTTTTCATTATTAGTCAGCACAGACCAATTGACTAAAATGGGGGGTGTTTGACTGGTTTCCATTCCAACCCGAACTCTTCAAAGATACATCTCAGACAGTTATCTTTAACACTCAATCAGCAAACTCCACCTGAGGAGAAAAATTGATTTCTGTAAATTGCCCATGAGGTAATGATTTTGCCACAGTCAGATTTTACTGTACTACAGATCTCCGGGAAACTACACCACCCCAATAAATCGAGATGGCACTGACCTCCGGAGACCTATAGTATGTTTCCAGGAGCACCAACGAGGAGGTACTGACTCAACTTCAATTAAAAACCACTAAAAACCAAAGTCCTAACTGACCAATGTACAGACATCAAGGTCTGTCTAATCCTTGGTGCTTCCCAGGGACATGCCATTCATCGTGATTCCCTTGTCTTGTTTGTCCTGTCCAAGTGCGTCACTTCACACTTTTCCGGATTGAATTCCATTTGCCATTGATCAGCCCATCTATTATCTTCCTGTAATCTAATGCTATCCTCACCCCACCAGTTTTCATATCCTTACTGATGAACTCTCCTACATTCAAGTCTAAGTCATTTATGTAAACCACAAACAGCAAGGGCCGCAACACTGATCCGTGTGGGACCACAATGGACAGAGTCTTCCAGTGAGCAGAACAGCCCTCAAGCATATTTTGAGTGTTTGCCAAGTTCTGGTTTGCTGCAGGTTTAGAAATATTAAATCTGACTAATATTGAGAATTGTTCTTGTTATAGTGTATGATGTAGTAGTGTTACACACAGCCATCTTACCTTTAGTAAGATGCTGGCTTGGAGCCTGTATCTAGTGCTATATTTAAATGAATCATAATTGTCAGAAAGATCCTGCCAGTTGCTCAATCTTTCAACAACATGGGACTGTTGACCATGGCAGTAGATCTGCTTATGTTGGAAAGTCCCAATGTAGAATAGAGGTGGGATTTGGATGTGTCCAAAATGAACACAAGGTCAGCAGTGTCTAAGCGATCTAGTAGAAGTTGCAAATCATTTTCAGGTTGCATGCTATTTAAAAATAGTGATCTGCCCAGCACTCAGAGTGCTTTCAGATAGTTCACCAAATCCAAAGGGCAGTGATATGGGTGGGGGGGGGGAGGCAGCGGGAGAAGAGAGAAAGAGAGAATCTGGTTGTTCTGTTGACTGGACACTATGGGACTCTATAACATTTCCCCCAAAAAATGTTCTGGGTTGCTCTCCCAATGACACAACTTTAAGAACCATTGGTTAGAATACTTGCTGTCTTTTTACTAACAGGAGAATGCATGGTAAGCATTCCTTTTTTTAATCTGAGCAAGCAACCTCCTCACTGTTTCAGGGAAGGATTGCTGTGCACTCATTTACAAGCATCAAATGGGCTTGGGACATTCAACAAGCCTTGTTCCCCTGGAATTTTCAGCTTTGAGACAATCAGCAGTTGAAAATCATCTCCTGAATATTTGTAATCTTTGAATATTGGCATTGTACCATCATATTTGGAGGTAGAGTAGTATATCAATTCTATCTGAGTGATGACCTTGGAAAGGTTTTTAAATTAAAATACAGCCAGTGATCATTCATTTCACTGTTTCCCTTTTCACCAATGAGAATGGATATTCATCATTAGTATTCTGGATAGAAATAATATGATTATGAATTTTCTTGGAACTTTGCTCCCATTCCATCGCTGTAACTTTGACAAAGATGTTTATCCACATAAATGTTTGTACCGCTTATCCAATGAAATTCTGACATTGCAGGGGGAGCTGCACTGCAGAAATTCCTGACCAATCTGAATGGAAGGAGTCTGTACTTTGTCCTTCGTTACAAATGAACAAATCTCTAAATTGAATAATTTTGTCTTTTGTCTTTCATCTCCATAATGCTATCATGAGTAAAATACTCCCTTGTTATTTTTGATTTTGCACTGACTTATTTGATTTGGAGAGATTAAGGGAAACTGAGATCAAAACTTAATTTTATCTCTCAGAACATTTTTATTTGTTGCTTTTAATTGGAAATGTATTCGCCTGGATGTTGCAAGGAATGACATCCACTGTTCATCAGGCTGCAATCTGTGGTATCATGAGAATTTCCAGCAGGGCATTCTTTAGAGGGAATATGTGGCGTGAAACAACAGGGCAAGCAAAAATCAGATTGAAGAATCTTTACTAAGACAGAGTTACATCTTCATAGAATCCCAATAGGGTAGAAGGAGGCCATTCAGCCCATCAAGTCTGCACCAACGACAATCCCACCCAGGCCTTATCCCCTGCTAATCTCCCTGACATCAAGGGGCAATTTAGCATGGCCAATCAACCCAATCCGCACACCTTAGGAGGAAACCGGAGCACCCGAAGGAAACTCATGCAGACATGGGGAGAATGTGCAGATTTTGCACAGACAGTGACCCAAGCTGGAAATCGAACCTGGGTCCCTGGTGCTATGAGGCTGCAGTGAACAAAGAACAACACAGCACGGGAAACAGGCCCTTCGGCCCAACGAGCCCGCGCCACCATTTCAACAATGTGCTTTTACTCCTCCATCCTTGACTCATGTCTACGCTTATGGCACTTGTGAGTTTACTATCAAATAAATAAGTTGGACTTAAACCTGGTGTTGTCAGACTTCTTACTATATTGAACTGCTGCAGCACATGTGCTGTAGGTACTTCCATAATGCTGTTCAGTGGTAACTCCCAGTGTTTTAATAGTGAAGGATTCAGTGATGGTAATGTTTTGAATGTCAAATTGAGGAAATGTCTTTTTTTTTAAAAAGACTTTACACGACAGAAATGGGACATTTAACTCAGTAAGTATATATGCCAATCTTTCTGCTTCTCACAAAGCTTCTTCCACTTTATCTCATTATATCCTATTCCTTTCTCTCTTTCATGTACTTACCTAGATTCCCATTAATTGATCAATGTTGTTTGTCTCAAGGCAGTTCCATATTCCTACCATTGTCTGAGCAAAGAGGATTCTCATGAACTCCTAATGGATTCCCTACTATCTGATATTTAACACCCTTGGTTTAACTCCCATAATTAGAAACATTCTCTACATGACCATCTTCTGGGATCCTTCCAAAATTGTAAAGCTTAATTGAGTCATTGCAGTCTTTTTAAATCCCCAGCCTGTTCAAGCACTCCTGATGGTTGTACCCTCTCAGTTCTGATATTTTCCTTGTAAGTCCTTGTTGCAGTTTCTCCATTTATTCTAAGCTGTTCATTTGACATTTTAGCTAGGGATTATTCAAATGGCGAGTCTCAAAGCAGAAAAGCTGTCATTGCCCTTTTGAAAACCAGATGGCAGAAGAGAAATAAGCTCTTTACAAAACAGCGCCACATCTGTCGTCATTGGAAAAATAAATGAGATTAATATTTTGGGTTTGGAGTCTGCATTGTTACATGAACTTTTCTGTTATCTAATTCATTAGGCAGCTGTTGGATAGAACTGAAGTGGCTAGCGTACTTTCGAGAGAGTATAAGCCCCAGTTTCCAATGTCACTAAACAGGGAATATAAGAAAACAGTATGGTGATCTCTGTGCAGTTTCTCCAGAAGACTGGAGAATTAATTAATTATTTTGATGCTGAATTTTGATCCAGCTGAACAACCAGACATTGGTGTACTAAAAAAAAGGAAAGCAAACTTTTATCTGCATAGTTTTTCTTGCCCTATAAGAATTTGGAGTAGGGTAAATTTGAGGTAAGATACATCTCCACCATGATTTTAATTCTGGGACTGAATCATCTACTACTGCCTTCACGTTCATTTTCTTCTCTCTGCTTCGGCGTTTGACAAGGTACCTCACAAGAGGTTATTGCAGAAGGTAAGGGGGCATGGAGTTGGGGGTAGGGTGTTAGCGTGGATAGAGGATTGGCTGTCAAATAGGAGGCAGAGAGTGGGGGTTAATGGGTGCTATTCGGATTGGCGGTTGGTGACTAGTGGAGTGCCCCAGGGGTCGGTGCTGGGGCCTCAGCTATTTACCATTTATATAGATGATCTGGAGGAGGGAACCGAGTGTATGGTGTCGAAATTTGCTGATGACACCAAGATTGGTGGAACGGCAAATGCGCGGAGGGTGTGGAGAGTCTAGAAGGATCTAGATAGGCTGGGCGAATGGGCCAGGAAATGGCAAATGGAATTTAATGTTGGTAAGTGCGAGTTGGCCACTTTGGTAGGAATAATGGTAGGAAGGACTATTACTTACGTGGCGAAAAACTGCAGCAGGCGACGGTGCAGAGGGACCTCGGGGTCCTTGTGCATGAGTCACAAAAACCCAGCCTGCAGGTGCAGCAGGTGGTCAGGAACGCGAATGGGATGCTGGCCTTCATAGTGAGGGGGATTGAATATAAAAGTAGGGAGGTCTTGCTGCGGCTATGTAGGGCACTGGTGAGGCCGCAGCTGGAGTAGTGTGTGCAGTTTTGGTCGCGGTACTTACGCAAGGATATTTTGGCCTTGGAGGGACTGCAGAGCAGATTTACTAGGCTGATACCGGAGTTGAGGGGGCTGAGCTATGAGGAGAGGCTGAATAAACTAGGCTTGTACTCGTTAGAGTTTAGAAGAATGAGGGGAGATCTCACTGAGACGTATAAGATGATGAATGGGATGGATAGGATAGAGGTGGAGAGACTCTTCCCGCTCAGAAAGGACAGTAGGACTAGGGGGCACAGCCTCAAGATAAAGGGGTGGCGGTTTAGAACGGAGTTGAGGAGGAACTTCTTCACTCAAAGGGTGGTGAATCTCTGGAATTCTCTGCCTGTTGAGTTGGTGGAGGCTGCCTCGCTAAATATTTTTAAGACGCGGGTTGATGGATTTTTGATAAGCGAGGGGATTAAGGGTTATGGGGAGAGGGCGGGAATGTGGAACTGAGCCACGACAGATCAGCCATGATCTTATTGAATGGTGGGGCAGGCTCGAAGGGCTAGATGGCCTACTCCTGCTCCTATTTCTTGTGTTCTTATGTTCCTCTTTTCTCTTGTTTATCTTCACCACCTTGCCCTCTGAATTTCTATTTTTCTGCCTTTCCAAACTGAATATGACGTTTTATTCATTCATGGGGATGTGGGTGTCGCTGGCTGGGCCAGCATTTATTACCCATCCCTGAGGAGAGAGACATCAATCACATTGCTATGTGTCTTGAGTCACAGGCCAGATTAGGTAAGGATGGCAGATTTCCTTCCCTAAACTGCAGAAGGAAAGTATTCAGCCATTTGAGCCTGCACTGACAACAACCTCACCCGGGCCCCATCTCTGTAACCTCATGTATTTACTCTGCTAATTCCCCTGACACTAAGGGGCAATTAAGCTTTGTCAATCAACCTAACCTGCACATTTTTGAACTGAGAGGAAACCGGTGCACCCAGAGGAAACCCACTTGGACATAGGGAGAATATGCAAACTCCACTCAAAGGGCCCGATTTTATCAAGTTTTTGTGTGAAAACTTGGTTAAGTTGGGCATGAGGCAAATAGCGTGATCTGTGTCTACCTTCCACGCCAGTTCTCTTTACCAAGGCCTAAAAATGGCAGCAATTGGAAATGGGCACGACGGCCACTTAAATTAATTTGCATGCTGCTAAATTGACTTAATGGGCCGCACACCCAACTTTACCGGCACTTTCCCCTTTACTGCTGCATTCACCCATCCAAAATCTGTGTGAAAGAGACATGCTCCATAAAAGTTCGATTCAATTAGTGAGGAGGTAAGTGCCTAGCGTCCGACAGCTCCCCGCTTCAGATCGGTGAGGCGGGGGAGGGAAGGTGGATCCGTTACCATGCTACCTGTGATCAGTGGGGGAAAAGGGGATCTACTGCCACTCTGACAGATTGGTGGGGGAGAAGGGGGTCTGCTGCCACTCTGCCTGAGATCAGTGGAGGGGAAGGGGGAGTTCCCTGCCACTCTGCCTGAGATTGGTGTGGGGAAGGGGAGAAGGGACCTGCAATTGGCCTGGGGGGTAGGAGGATAAAGGGGTCAGTGATGTTGCGGGGCTGGGGCAATGTCTGTGGTGGCTGGGGGAGGCATTATCCAGCCTGGGAGGGATGTGGCAGGGGAGCAACATTCTATCACTTTTTTTCTACGCATGCGCAGTTGGAGGCGCCGATCAGATCTGCAGACTCACAGGCACAGACGTGTGCAGTGTAATTCAGAATCGCTGATATTTTTGAAGGCAGAGTGTAAATGGGTCTAACAGTTGGATCTCAAACACTCCCATATTCAAGTCCACCCAGCACTTAGAATCAATATGGCAAAATAGGGCCCAGATAGTTACCCAAAGCCAGAACTGAACCCAGGTCCTTGGCATGGTAAGGCAGCAGTGCTAACAACTGTGCTGCCCCCAACGGCATTCGTGATGAAGATGGGCATTTTACAACACATGACAATGGTTTCATAGACATCATTTAATTCTTGAAAACAGTTGTATTCCTTGCAGCACTGAAGTTGTAGACTTCAAATTTGACGTTTTTTCAATGAATCAAAAGTAACATCTTTTCCATAAACTGAGGCACACATGCCAAGTTATGACCTTGTTTTGTAATTATTGAAATTTAATTCTATATAATTCCCATAAATTTTAGCTATGTTATGCTTTCCATGTTATTTCCAATCTCTCAGAAAATGCTAGCACTTATACATCAATTACCATGGTGTTACACAGAGCCAAGTGTGGTCTTTAAGAGTGGCAGTGTTCAGAAGTTGGGAATAATTGTAATTACGTTCTTCTGCTACTGATAAGTTGATGAGGCACTAGGAGCAAATGAGATGCATCCAAGGATATTGAAGGAAGTGAGTGTAGAAATAGCAGCGGCACTGGCTTTATTTTCCAATCTTCCTAGGCTTGGCGTGTCGCTGGATGACTGGAGAATTGCAAAATTAATGCCGTTGTTCTAAAATAGCTGTAAAGATAAACCCAGTGACTGCAGGGCAGCCAGTTTAAGCTCAATGGTGGGAAGCTTTTCGAAACAATAATTAACTTGAGTGTTTGATGAGGGCAATGTCATTAGTGTGGTGAACATGGACTTCCCAAAGATATTTGATAGAATACATCCAATTTATCAGCAAAGTTGGAGCACATGGAGTAAAATGGACAGTCGTGACATGGATATAGAATTGAATGAGCCACATGAAACAAAATGGTGAATGGTGGTTTTTTGCACTGGTGGAAGGTTTATAGTGGAGTTCCCAAGCCTGGCTGTTTGGACCCCTGTTCTTTCTGATGTACACTCGTGACCTAGATCTTGTACTGGACACAATTTCAAAATTTGCAACTAATGCAAAAATAGTATTATTAAGCATGAGGAGGATATTGTTAAACTTTGAGAATACTTGCTGGGTAACAGTTGGCCTTTGGGACTGATGGTTGCTAAATTCCTTGCTTAGTTGGTAAAATCACATTTTCCTCATCTGCTATCTAAAAGTGTAGCTTCTCTGGTTTGTGGCCAAACAAGCTATCTAAAATGGTGATTTATAAAGCACCCTGGGATAATTGGGCAAGAACTAAAACGACAGGCTGCAGCCTTAAAGACAGAGATAAACAGGCTGCAACTCAGATGAATGAATACACAGGATATGGGTCATCTCCAGGACAAAAGAGACTTTCTGGTCAAACTGAGTTGTTTACCAGACAAAAGGACGCCATAACCCCTTATTTGGGAGGGAGGTGTGAACTTTACGTGTCCCTAGCACCTCTGGACATGGCCACTGGGGACACACCCAGAGATTGGTGCAGCAGCACCCGATTGGACTTTATTGATCAGGGTGATCAAGTCCTGATGGATTGATTGCCAATGGCCAAAAGGAGTGTGAAACCCAACAGGGTATAAAGGGTGTGCTGCACAACCAAGAATTGCTCTCTGTCTCTGATCCCACGAATGAACTACAACACCAGTGACCATTGCCAGTGACAACCAGCATGAGGACAACTACCACACCCAAGAAGGAAGGAAGACCAGAGTTAGTGTACCAGTCCAGACTACGCAGAGGATGACCAAGACCAGCACACAGATATAGGCCAATATCGGCTTGGGTACTTGCCAGTTACACAAAGTTAAGGTCTTGTATTGGACTTGAACTCTAATATTTTCTGTGAGTTAACTTATTGTTGGTCGGGTGGGTGATTATTGATTGTGTGTCTTAAATAAATATTGTTTGTACTAACAAGATAACTACTTGCCGTTATTTGTCCACCGTATAAGGATTAAAACAGACTGCGGCAGGCACAACAAGTTCCATATATATGTCGACAGCTACAATGAGAAATATGGTCATTCATTCTCCCCACGTATAATCAAATTGACAACTTCTCAGCACAGATCTCAAGTTGCCAAGTGGGCTGACTTTTGTTGAGGATGTTGAACATCTGTACTCTGGCTCTCCACTTCTCAGTTCTGGCAATGATATGGCAACTTTATCAAAATGCAATCTGGCATTCTGCTATTTTACTTTGATTTTGTCAGTTACTGTTTCATTTGTGTTTTAGGATTGGAAGAGTTATTTGGGTTTGGCATGACCTTAGTTGCTGAACTGGACTACTCGCCATGCCTTCAGTAGGTGTGTTTCTTCTCTCTAAGATTGGCCTGTATACATTTGCACTGGATGTACTCAGTTTTTGATGATCCCTTTGGCAATCTTCACAGCTGTTTCTGCCTTACTCATTGACTTGCAATAGTGTGGAGATGATGTGCAGTGCTGAATCTCCTATTCATTTTTGAAGTGCCTGAATTCTTCACTCATAAACTGAGGACAATTTTCACTCATCACAACGTCAAGAATGCCATAATGGCTGAAGAGTGCTTTCAGACATCCTATAATCCCTAAGCTTGCCTAACTCATGGTAGTCAATTGTGACAAGACAATCAGTTTCAAAGAGAGTGAAGAGGTCTACTCCAAGCTTCAGCCATGGTCTGGGATGTCATTGGCGCATCTTTCTATCTTGCTTAGCTTGACATTGAAAACACAGATGACTGGATGTTTTGATTGGGTCAGGAGGTATGGTCATTCATATTTATTTAATGTGATTGTCTTTAATGGGTTTTCCCGGACAACCTGACTTTCTTTTCAATGCTAATTGGAGAGGCATCAAGAGGAAATTCCAGAACTTAGGGTCCAGGTGTGGCCACCAGTAGTAGAGAAATTAAAATCAAGGATGCTCAAAAGTCCAGAATTAGATGAGCGCACATGGGCTGGGAGAGATTACAAAGATGGAGAGGGGTGAAGCCATGGATGAATTGGAAAATGTTACTTTACCTGGAGCCAATGTAAATCAGTGAGTACAGAGATGGGAGAACAACACCTTGGTGCAAGTTAAGAGATAGACATGCTTTAGATGACAAATTTAAGGAGGGTAGAATGTGAGATTCTCAGCGGGATTGCATTGGAAGAGTCAAGTCGAGTGGTAACAAGGCATGAATGAGGACTTCATCAGTAAACGAGCTGAAGCAGGACTGAAGTATGCAGATATTACAGAGGTATACATCTTATCGATGGTGCAAATATGTGGTCAGAAGCTCATTTTGGCAAATGTTAACCATCTGGCTCAACCTCCAATAATTGTCAGGGAGTGCGAGGAATTGGTAGTTAGGGAATGAAGTTTGGAGTGGGCACTGAAGCCCAATGTTTTAGTCTTCCCAATATTTAACTGGGGCAGCACAGTGGTTAGCACTGCTGCTTCACAGTGCCAAGGACCTGAGTTTGATTCCCAGGTTACTGTCTCTGTAGAATTTGCACATTCTTCCTGTGTCTGTGTGGGTTTCCTCCTACAGTCCAAAGATATTCAGGTTAGATGGATTGGCCATGCTAAATTGCCCCTTAGTGTCAGGGGGACTAACTAGGGTAAATGCATGGGTTATGGGGATAGGGCCTGGGTGGCATTGTGGTCAGTGCGAAATGGCCTCCTTCTGCACTGTAGGATTCTATGATTCTATGAAATTCTGCTTATCCAGTACTTGGTGTCAGATCAGCAGTTTAACCATTTTGAGATAGTGAAGAAGTTAAGAGACGTGATGGTAATAGAGCTGGTGGGGATGAGGATGATGCTGAGCAAATAAGTTGCAGCAGAAATGTGACACCTGCCAAGCAAAAGACTCATTGGGATTTTTGAAAATGCAATTGCAAGTGAATTGGAGAACAGCTTTCTGCATGGTCAAATACCAAAGGAGGTCAGGTCGTAGAATGAAAGAGGAGTGTGAATGATGTAAGAAAGTGATGAGAGCTGGCAAGGTCAAATGAATGGCTGTGTATATGGATGAGAAGTTTATATGGAGGAAGGGATTATAGACCAGTGAACCCAGAGGAGAGAAAACACAATAATTGAAATGGAAGTTGAAATCACTGAGATTGAGTCATTCAGCACAGAGGCTAAAGGAGGAAAGCAGTAAAGATGTCTTTTCAGAAAAATGTTATCATCATTACGTGGGTGTTAGAGAATGAAGATTTTGAATGAGAAGTGAGAACAGTAGAACAAGATGATCTGCTTAAAGGAGGAGAAAGTGCCATTGAAATAGGAGACAAGTCACGGCGCAATTTAGTGATAAGTACCACACCACCACTCTGAAGATCACAGTAGGGTTATTGGTGGAAGATACAGCCAAGCGGAGAGGCTTCATGTAGGGTAGGCTTGTCAACCAGCATTCTGTGGGCTGGATTCTGGTCCTGAAGCCATTCTATGAGGCCCCAAGAGCTAGTTTTCAAAATGTTGATCAGACAGGTAAGTTGAGGGAAGATTTTGCAAGGAGCAGCTCCTCCAATCACAGGCTGTTACTCTCATGTGTTTACTGTTGATAAGTTTGAAGCTGAGTGGGGCGTGGTTGGGGGAGTGAGTGAGTGAGCGAGCGAGCGAGCATGGGTGCGAAGGAGGGAGGTTGCGTGGCAGTGTGTCTACCTTACACCCAGAATCAAGTTCACACTCACCACCACACACCAATACTTCTTTTTGTAAAAATATACTTTATTCATAAAATATCTAAAAGAACATTGCAAACATTTCAAAATGGCCATAGAATCATACAGTGCAGCAGAAATCCTTTGAGTCTGCACCAACATGCAAGAAACACCTGACCCACATAATCCCATCTGCCAGTACTTGACCCATAGCCTTGAATGTTATGATGTGTCAATTGCTTATCCAGGTACTTCTAAAGGATGTAAGGCAACCCCCCTCTACTACCCACCCAGGGAGTGCACTCCAAATCGTCACTAGCCTCTGCGTTAAAAAGATTTTTCCTCACATACCCCCGAACCTCCTGCCCCTCACCTTGAACCTATGTCCCCTCATGACTGACCCTTCAATTAAGGGAATCAGCTGCTCTTTATCTACTCTGTCTGTGCTCCTTATTAATTTGTACAGTTCAATCAGGTCACTCCTGAGACTATTCTGCTCCAATGAAAACAACCCAAGCCTATCCAATCTCTCTTCCTAACTTAAACGTTCCATCCTAGGCAGCATCCTGTTAAATTTCCTCTGTACCCACTTCGATGTGATCACAAGCTTCTGATAATGCAGTGACTAGAACTGCACAGAGGACTCTAATTGTGGCCTCACCAAAGTTCTATACAACTCCAACATGACCTCCCTGCTTTTGTAATCTATGCTTCAGTTGATAAAGGCAAGTGTCCCATGTGCCTTTTCACCATCCCACTAACATGCCTTTCTGCCTTCAGAGATCTATGGGCAAACACGCCAATGTCCCTTTGTTCCACAGTACTTCTAAGTGTCATGCTGTTCATTGAATATTTCCTTGTCATCAATATTACAGTACTTCCTTGCCATCACAATGCAATGATATTCAAATTTTCTACATCAATCATGTTGAACTCTGAGGTGCTTCAGTACAATTGGTGCATATAATTACTGTATACATTCAGTGTGAGTCATACAGCTTGGGTGCACTATGCTCAAAGGACTTAGATAGTGACCTTTCCCATTGGACCTCTGTGGCAGTTGCCTCAAGCTTTAGGGCATCCCTCAACACGTAATCCTGAAACTTATGATGTGCCAGCCTGCAACAGTTGGTGAAGACAACCTTTTACACTGGATGAATAGCACATTCCAGGTAGACCGAAGAGCACATTTCATCGAGTTGATGGTCTTCCAGTAGCAGTCGATGTTTGTCTAGATGTGTGTCCCTGTAGAGCAGAGTCCTGCGTCACAGATCTGCTTGGGGAATTAACATCAACAAAAACTACTGCATCTCTCTCCATACCATTTTTTTGCAAAGGCACATTCCAGAAAGAGGTGGGAAACAATCTCTTCACCACCACAGCCAACATGCAGAGGGCATGAAATCCCCTCTCTGACCATGTTGGAAGGATCTGACAAAAGATTCCTCATCATCAGCCAAGCTACCTCTTGGCATTTGTTTGAAAGTTGTGGTGATAAAGCAATCTGCCAAAAGCCTCAACAGTTTGCACAGGGTGTCAACTGACAGGTTCCATCATCCCTTTTTCCAGCAGAACCTCTAGGATGTTATGTCTAGATCATTTCCTGATGGACTTGTGGTCAAAGGTGTTTTTCTGTAAAAGATTTTCCGTGAAAGATAAATGGTATGGCACATTTCAACTACTTGGAGCAATCCATCCTTCTCAACACCGGGGGTAGGGCGAACCTCACTACGTATGCAAGGGTCCACACACAGCTTGATGCAACCACGCCCAAGAGGTGGCCATCAAGATGTGGGTGATGTCGGGCACATTTCTTTTTCCTGCATTATCTAGAGTTTGTTTTCCGTATCCCTGCAAACAAGTTCCATTTTGACCTCCAGATAAAGTGGAAGATGTCTTGGGTGAGAAATGTGGAATGCTGTATGTGGTGTACAGCAACACCGAGAATACCTCACAGCTGTTGGTCAGTAATCACCTACAATCAAGGGAGTGTCACTCCCACTTGCTTTTGATGACCATAGCTGCTCACTCCTTCCAGTTTCTGACTGCCCTGGTCCCTCCAAACGTAGCCCTAGCACCTTCAGGCACTCTGATTTGATGGTGAAGGGGACAAAGGATCAGTCCCCAAAGAACATGGCCTCACTTTGCCATGATTTACCTTGACTCCCAAGGCCAGATTGAATTGGTTGCAAATGTTCATCAATCCCAACACCAACAGTGGATCCAAGGAGAAGACAATGGCATCGTCATGTAGAGGGAGGCTTTGACCTGAGTGCCTCCACTGCCTGGAATCATCACTCCTCTTATTCGTGAATCCTTCCTGATGGACATAACAAAGAGTTTTATGCAGCAAACGAACAGGATGGTCAGAGGCAGCAGCCCTGGATGACTCCACATTCAATTGGAAAGCTTTCTGATTCCTACCCATTGATTGAAACTGCACTATTGATGTTTGTGCAGAGCATTTGAATCCAATTGCGGATTCCCTCCCCAACTCCATTTTGATGGGTACATCCATCATATAGGTTTGTGATACTCTGTCAAAGGCCTTTTCCTGGTCCAGGCTGATGAGGCAGATGTCCCATACAATGGCAATCATGTCCCTGTGTAGCACAAGGCTATTAGAAATAGACCATTCACTTACAGTTTTCACTGAATAACAGACACAGCCTTCAATGCATCAATAATAACCATAGAATGCTGTTTAACAATAATTGACTTTGACTTTATTTCAGTCATTGTAAATCATTGGTCTTACTATAACCCTTACAAATCATAAACGGGTCTATCATTATATGACAATGAATCTTTTGACTAACTCTGAGCAATACCAAGAGATCTGATAATAGTTATTAAAAGCAACACTGAAGATAAATTACAGTTTTGAAATGGCAGGTGAAAATTTACTAGTTATAATCCTGCTTTTTATCTAATAATCTTAGTTGGCAATACTTTTAAATATGTGAGGACAGGATCAGCCTTGCGTATGTTGCTCTGTATTTTGAATAGCCTGTATTTGTTGTTTAGGCTTACACATGAATGAACAGGTGAATGTGGATTACTTGAGTACCCGGCATGACTAAGCACTTTGAGAGGGGAAGGGGAAGAAAATTGAAGGGGAGAGGTTATTTCTCCAATCTGCCAATATGACATGCTTGTCTTACAGAGGAATCCATTGTATTGTGTCCAATCTATGAGCTATGTTTACGCAATTGAAATGAAAGAGAGAGGCAAGTGCGGGAGTGGTGTCTCAGAAATACCACACAACATATGGGCATGGTAAGCAGAGGCATCTAAGTGCTTATGTCACTCTTTAATTTTGGAATCTTAACTGTGCTTGGACTCCATGAATCCAAGATTCAGCAACAGGCAGAAATGTTTTAATGTTGCATGAGCCTAAAGCATTTAGATAGCAGGATTATTCTTGTCAACTTGCCTCCTTTTTTAAAAGAATGAGTTTGGCCCCAAAATTGAAAGTATGTAATGCTATATTATTGCCCTTTCATTTATAACCAGTTTACAAGCACTGCTTGGATTTACAATTGATTCGTAAGTCAAAATATCTTAACTTGGAATCGATTTTCCCTTTGGAACAATGTTATAAATGAAGGGGGTTAAATGCCATTATTACTCAATCACCCTTATTTGATGTTCCATAGTTTGGAAAAAAGTTGTAAAAAGGCATTGTCAGACCAGTTTCTGCAGTCAGTTTTCAACTGGGGTCTTTATCACGTTAAAGTTTGTGAGATCTTCCATATTTGAGAATCAGTTTGCCCTTCTGGAGGTTGGCAAGATGGCACAGTGGAGTAGCACAGTGGCACAATGGTTAGCACTGCTGTCTCACCATGCCAAGGACGTGGGTTCAATTCTGGGTGACTGTCTGTCTGCGTGGAGTTTACATGTTCTCCCTGTATCTGCATGGGTTTCCTCCCACAATCCAAAGATGTGTGGGTTAGGTGGATTGGCTATGCTAAATTGCCCATTAGTGTTAGGGGGGGATTAGTAGGGTAAATACGTGTGGTTATGGGGATAGGTTCTGGGTGGGATTGTTGTCAGTGCAGTCTCGATGGGTCAAATGGCCTCCTGTTCTGTATGGATTTCATGATTCTGTGAAAGGTGGAATATTACGCTTGGTAACTTTTCGCTGGCTTGGCATTGTCAAGCTGAAATAGTGGTATTGTTCATCATAACTCTAGCATTGTAAAGTTGAGGGCTGCCTGTATAAGAAAGATACTTTGATGTAGTTAATTAATTGAATCCTAGAGACTTGCACCATTGGTATGATACATACACAGATAAGACTGCAAAGATTTTGGCATGAGTACACTATTATTTGCAATGTGCCATAATTTGTTTGAACTTCAATGTTGTTCCAACACCCTCACTGAAACCATCTAGCATTTGTATCGCATCTCCACCCACATGTATCCATGAATTCAAAATAATTGATAAAGCTAAAAGAAAATCCATGCCTTTTCTTGATGTTTTTGATTCTTAGCAAAAACACATTAGAACGCTTTTTTGTCAGTGTGTAGGGTTTCTTGAATATTATGTGCATGGTATGGGGCATTGAAGTCCCTCTCCCATGAAGAAAGTGAGATTAGGGGAGAAATTTGTTTTGGTTAATTTTTGGGCCAGAAATTGTTGACAATCTGAGAGTACCAAAGTGTGATCACTGAAATTTGTTTGAAATGGAGTCTCGGGCTGCAGGTGAATAATTTTGGCAAGCTGCAAGTGCTTGTCTGGTTTTCTGAGACAGCTCACTGAGTTCCTCTGGACCACAGAAGCTTGGCTAACTTGTGGACAGACAAAAATGAGATTGGAAGGGAAGCTGGAGGATGTGAGCAAGGGATATGAGGAAAGGATCTTGACGTTGACTTTGACAGAGACCTTGGAAATAGAAAAACCACAAGTGAGCATAAGCTTGAAAGTATTGCAATGAATGTGAGCAGGAGAGATTGGGGAGAACTGCTCAGCAACTGAGCAGTGAGATTAGGAGAAGGAGAGGGCAAGTTGAATTGAGGTGGAGATTGAAATCATTAGTGGTGGAGGCTGTTCAGTGCAGAAGCTGAGCTAGGATTAGATGTTCTAAATAAACGATGTAAGAAGTTGGACAACACCAGGTTTAAGTCCAACCGATTTATTTGATAGTAAACTCACAAGCTTGCGAGGTGACGAAGAGTTTAACCTCGAAAGCTTGTGAGTTTGCTATCAAATAAATCGGTTGGACTTAAACCTGGTGTTGTCAGACTTCTTACAGTGTTTACCCCAGTCCAATGCCAGCATCTCCACATCATGACTCAATAAATGATATCAGAGAAGAGAAAAGATGGTGCAGGAGGTGGAAATTATACCAGAAGGCTTCAATAGTCATAGAAGTTTACAGCATAGAAACAGGCCCTTCAGCCCAACTTGTCCATGCCGCCCCTTTTAACCACTAAGCTAGTCCCAATTGCCTATATTTGGCCCATGTCCATCTACAACCATCTTACCATGTAACTGTTTAAACACTTTTTAAAAGACAAAATTGTATCACTCTTCTTCTACTTTTGGCATCTTGTTCCTGACACTCACCACCCTCTGCGTAAAAAAAATGCCCCTCTGGATCCTTTTGTATCTCTCTCCTCTTACTTTAAACCTATGCCCTCTAGTTTAAGACTCCCAATGCCCTACCATTAACGAATAAGTCCTGCCCTGGTTTGATGTACCAAAATGCATCACCTCACATTTATCTAAATTAATCTCCATCTGCCATTTGTCAGCCCATTGGCCCAATTGATCAAGATCGCATTGAAATCCTAGATAACCTTCTTCGCTGTCCACTATGCCATCAATAAGAACATAAGAAATAGGAGCAGGAGTAGGCCATCTAGCCCTTCGAGCCTGCCCCGCCATTCAACAAGATCATGGCTGATCTGAAGTGGATCAGTTCCACTTTCCCGCTTTCTCCCCATAACCCTTAATTCCCTTGTCTATCAGAAACCTATCTACCTGTGAATTAAATATATTCAGCGAGGTAGCCTCCACCACTTCAATGGGCAGAGAATTCCAGAGACTCACCACCCTTTGAGTGAAGAAGTTTCTCCTCAACTCCGATCTAAACTGCCCCCCCCCCGCCCTTATTTTGAGGCTGTGCCCTCTAGTTCCGCTATCCTTTCTAAGCATGAAGAATCTCTCTACCTCTACCCTATCTATCCCCTTCATTACCTTATACGTCCCTATAAGATCCCCCCTCAGCCTTCTAAACTCCAACGAGTACAGACCCAGTCTACTCAATCTCTCCTCATAGGCTAACCCCCTTCTCTCCGGTATCAGCCTAGTGAACCTCCTCTGCTCTCCCTCCAAGGCCAATATATCCTTCTGCAAACGTGGCGACCAAAACTGCACACAGTACTCCAGTTGCGGCCTCACCAGTACACTGTACAGTTGCAGCAAAACCTCCCTGCTTTTATTTTCTATCCCCCTGCTACAAAGGCCAACATTCCATTCGCCTTCTTGATCACCTGCTGCACCTGCAGACTGGGTTTTTGCGATACATGCATAAGAACCCCTAGGTCCCTCTGCACCGTAGCATGCTGCAGCTTTTCGCCTTTTAAATAATAATCCCTCCTATTATTATTTCTACCAAAGTGGATAACCTCACATTTGTTAACATTATACTCCATCTGCCAAGTCCTCACCCACTCACTCAGCCTATCCAGATCTCTCTGCATACTTTCTGCACCTTCCACGCAATTTGCTTTTCCACTCATCTTCGTGTCAATCTTGCGACAGTGTTGACATCCATAACGCAAATTTCAGTCAAAAGTCATGATGTCAATTAAATTATCCACCACTTGGTTATGGATGGCAAGGGGCATTGATTACTGTCCATCTGCTTTACTGAGTTTCCCAGATGGTCATGTGTGAAATTAACATGCTTTTCTTTAAAAATTGACATGCAATGAATGCTGAGCAGGATATAATGTTCTTAAATGCACTACTCAAATCCACGATGGCTCATAACTAACCAAATAAATGCCACAAATTTAACTGGAGTTATGTATGTTGATTATTTTTGGAGCGGTGTCATGTAAAATTGTGCAAAGGATTGATATTGAGATTTGTTGGGGAAAATACCCTGTGAACTATCTGAAGGTATCCACATAATATGGAGTTAATCTGTTTAGTCTAGTGCTGGGAAGGGGTCATCGCTACAAGCTTTGGCACAATTAAGTCATTGGCTGGAATCTTCCCAACTTTTAGTTTTGATTTTGAGGATACATTTGTTTAAAATCTGAACATTGTTGGTGACACATGTAGATTTCAGCTATTTGAAAAAAAACTGGCTATTGAAAGCAGTTAATTTGTCAGATGGATAAGGAATTACTCTTAAAAGAATCACACTTTTTCCTAAACACAGACTTTAGCCATTGTTTTAATTATTAATGCCCCTTAGCATGGGATTGTAAAGATGCACTCAATTACTTGTACAGCATTTGTTGCTCATTTTCATAAGTATCTATTCTATTAAGTTTGTATTAATGATTTTCTATCCATTAGTTATAGATAACTCTGATTAAATTTATGCATGTTTGTTAAAAGTCAGTGATTTTAAGAAAGGGAGGACAATTAAGAGGAATATCTTTAAAGTTAAACCTATATCTCAGTTTCTGGAATACCATATAATATGGAGTAAACTGAAAGATTACAGCGTCTATTTTACCACTCATTAAAATTGCACTCATCAATCAAGACATAAGACTATTATGAAAGAATGGTTTGATATTATTAAAAAAAATTTCTTGTGCAAAACATTGACTAGTGAAAGTAATTTAAAAGTACTTATAACAGTAAATAAATATTTTGATGATTGATTAAAATCCTCACCCAAAACAGAAAGTCATTTTGAAGGAGTGAATGTTGTTAGTGTTGATGGAAGTAACTTGGAAATTTATCTAAGACTGCATTTATCTTGCCAGTTCAAAGTAACTGGTAAAATAAACCTGCCAGAAGAATATCTGATGACTTCAGCTATGATCAGGAATGAAGATTATGGTCTGGATTTTACAGCGAGGTGGACAGTCATGTAATTATGTAGCATGACTAGTCCAGTACCTTACGACCCACCCATGATCCGATCCCCATCATACGGTGCCTGGGTGGATAAGGTGCACATCAGCCCACCCTCCTTTGGGTGTACTGAGGCTCTTTAAGTAGCCAATTACTGTCAGTCTGCCTCCACTACCACAATATACCAGGCAGCGGAAGATAAGCGAGAGTGGGAAGGCCATTTTTTTTCAATCAAGTTGAAGAAAAAATGGGAAGGAAAGGGATACAAATTTTAGGAGGTGCCCTGTGGTCAACAGGGGCAACCCAGCTCCCCCAAGATTATTACCCCCCCTCCCTTTGTGCCCCCGAACTGTAAAATCCATTCCTATAAACTGCAATATGGTCAATGTTAAAAAACATTCTTCCATATTTGGCAACCATTCCTGCCTGAAGGCTCTTCAACAGTTGCCCTCTTCCTCAGTCTGAAATAAGTGTCATACGATGTGCAGCTTAAGTGAACTGACATCATACCATTTTCCCCCATCCACAAATAAGTTAGGGGCACACTTGAAAAGCAATAATACTGATACTAAAAATTTATAGATTTGCTAAACTCAAGCAATGTCTTAAGAACGAAATGTTTCACTCTCCATTATTATCCTCTGCCTACCCCAAGTGAAATTGCTAATTTAGTTTTACTTTATGTAAAGAAATTGCTAGTTTTGCAGCATCAATTTTCAACCATTAGGAAGTACATTCAGATTATCCAGATGTTGTATTTCATGTAACGCTAGTTGACAATGATGAGATTTTCTTAACAAGTATAAACTGGGTTTGATCCAGGTGCCACAGAGAAGGCAGTCAGGATGATAAGATTGCCCCCCACCCCACCTCCAGCAGGCTCAGTAGAAGCGAAACATTCCTGGCGGTGCGGAAATGCTAACGGGCCCAGAGATTTCAGTCCCAGACGTGCTAATGGTATTTAAATAAAATGCAAATTAGGCACTGCATCAATTGTGCAGCTCCATGCTGACTTCTGGTGCAGAGCCAATGGGGTTGGAAATCCGCCAGAGATCTAACTCCCGCTCGAGTCTCCCAACCAGCTGCACTAAAAAAGCAGCGCAGAGGGACAGGAGAATCACCCCCCACCACGTCCAGGGTACTTTCAGAGAGCTAGCTTCACATTAGTGGTTGGAAAAATAATGAAATCACTACTAAAAGGCAAATAGAAAATGCATCTAGAACTCTAAATTATAATAATGAATAGTCAACACAGATTTAAAACAGGCGGGGATCTGTAGAAACTCGCTTCTTGGCCTTTTGGCTAAGATCAAGTGTAGTATCGACATGCTGCACTTGGTGGAAGTCATTAGGTTACATTTCAGCTTCATTTGAAGCAATTTTTTAAAGCGGCATCTCGGCCTTTTGGCTAAGATGCAAACGAGATCAAGCTTTGGAGGAGGAGCTACACCTACTCCAAACAGCTTGGATCATGTAGATCAAGCCCAAGACAGGAGGTGAGAGCCCTGTCTTGTCAGCTTGGATCGGGAATGTCTCAACTTGTTGGGACTCTGAATTGGCTTTAATTTGACTTGATTGGATTGGAATAAAGTAAACAAAAAAAAATTTCAAAAGTCTTGCTTAACTAACCTCACTAGAATCTTTGAGAGTTAACAGAGAGTATACAAGAGTAATTTAATAGATGTAATTTTTTTTGGACTTTCAATAGGCCTTCAGGAAAATAGCCCATAATAGATTAATGAATAACATTATGTGTGCAGAAGCAAGATAGCAGTGCGTAAGGTAAAATGTAGCCAATCTTAGTAACAGAAGGTGTAAAAATGTGCTACCACAAAGACCAATGTTGAGACCATTGTTGGTCACAACTTATATTAACGATTTGGGCTTTGGAATCAAAAATAACATTTGTAAATTTGCAGATGACACCCAATTAGGGATTGAGGATTGTCAATGTTGAGGATAATTACAATAAATTGCATGAAGACGCTCATTAACTTGCCAAATAGGCATTTAATTGACAAATGAATTTCAATATCAAAAGATGTGAGGTATTTCATTCTGTTAAGAAAAGGCAGTTGGAAATAAAATAATGGAATAGAACAGTACAAATGCACAGTTCATTAACAGTGCTGCAGGTTAATAAGGCCTTAAAAAGAAAAGCAAATCAACCCTATAGTTTGGTTCTACAGAGATGGCATTAAAAAGTAGAGAAGTTAACCTAAACTAGTATCAAACCTTGGTTGAACCCTATTTGAAATACTGTGCACAGTTTTGTTTGTCATATTATAAAAAGAACTGAAAGATCTTACAAAAGCAATTTACAAGGCTAATGTAAAAATGTGAAGTTATATCTATCAAGAAAGGGTGAACAAGCTGGGTCTCATTTCACTTGAAAAGAGAAGGCTGAGTCTTGACTAGTTATGATGGTGATCACTCATCTCAGTTCCCCATTTGTCCCTCATCAGATGTCTTAAAGAAACAGATACCATGTACACAACATTCCTCTCCCTTATACAATCTGCAAAATCGATTTAATCACTTTCTAAATAAACATTATACATACAAGTTAAACATTAATAAATCATTGCAGCAACTGTTCAGTGGAAGGATCTTGAGCCTTGCATTTAATACTTCTAGAAAGCTTCCACTACTCGCAGTTCCAAATATAGTCATGCATGGGATTCTTCTATACAGACTTGATGCTTTGAGTCCTGTCCTAGACTGTGCATTGACCATAGACTACATACTGTACTCAGCGGACTGTGTCATTCTCCAATCCTCTGTTAACCTTTTCTGTCAAACGCTTTACAATGCATGTAGGTACTATCATTACAGTACAACACACCATCAGGTGGAGTCACCTCTCAGGCAGAATCATCCAGAAGCCATGTTGTAAGCATGTCAGGATTGGGGCTCTGCTCCAGGTCAGCCTAAAGCTGCAAACCTCCAGTACCAAGTCTCTTATTCAGCAAATACCTTTTGTTCCTAACAAAGCCTCAAATCTCTTGACAATGCTAGAATGCCACAACATAACTAGTCAACACTCAGCCTTCTCTTTTCAAGTGAAATGAGACCCAGCAATACGACACATTTTGACAGTTCTTGCACAAACTCGTCACTTGTGTAGGAAATGGTTGGGGTACTAAATTTCTGGCTTGGGTCGTGTGATAAAGTTTCTTTTGCTAGCATTTCTATTTGGCATGTTTTCTATCAACCATGTCTTCATATTAGTTTTTGTGCATTAATTTGAGTATTTCAGCAATCTTGTTCTGGTGTGTAGTCTCAGCTTCCTTCTCTGACTGAATTGTTGCTTTGTCTGGTTCTCTCCAGCATAACTTCAACTAAGTGGTTTCCTCTTTCTTTTATCTGCTGCCTCAACCAATGTTCTGCTTGGACATGAGCGGTTCTTTATTCCAAACTTTTGCCATCCATTCAATTTATCCTTTTCTGAGTTTCTTCCAAGATGAATCCATCATTCCCGTCTCACAACATTTGGTAATAAGCTCTTCCTACTTATGCTTTGCATATTTTCAGACAACTGCCACATTCCTTGTGTTGCATCAAACTCTACTTCTATGTTCAACATTCTTTCCTCCTCCTTGTTATATTTATTGGACAATTCTCCTGAATTGCTAACTCATTCCAAGTGTTGTGCTGTCTCTTTGGGTTTGTCCATTGCTAAGTCCTCCTCAGCACCTTCAAACACTGGACAGTTTCTGCTTCCCTGCAGAATGCCAATTTCTCCAATTCATTATTCATGTGATTGGTAGTTCAATCATTCAATTGGATCTCTAAAGAATTCCCAATAATGGCTTTGGTAAATGATAGCTCTGTCCTAATTTCAGCTTCAGTACTATGGTGATTCTTCCAGCAGATGATATAGAATGTAATATGAGTGCCATGGGTCAAATCCTTGAGATGTTTCACTCTGAGACTAGCAGTTTCTCACTGATCACAAAACTGATAGCATTCATTACGTGGGATTTCCTTAGCTCTTCTCGAGTTCCATGCTCTGACCTCTGTTACTGAGTTCTGCTTGTGCTTTTTCTCTCAACCATTTTTAGCTTTTATTCACATCTTCATGCTCTAATTCCAATTCTTTAATTGTTTATTGGTAAATGATGTGTCTTTGCCTATATATATATATGCTGTGTTTGTAAAACCTACCTCTCCACTCACCTGATGTAGGTGCAGTGCTCCGAAAGCTTGTGATTCCAAATAAGCCTGTTGGATTTCTTACTTTATAATGAAATAATGGTATGTATACAATGAAAATGTTTAGTATCAATCCACATATCTTATATTCAGGACTGTGGGAAAATTACTGCCTTCAGCAACTTTGTTTCCAATCTATTCTCCATTTATTTGTTTCTCTCCCACCTTGCCTTCAATCCTGACTCTTACATATCCACCTTTCTATTATCTGTACCCTTTCCTACCACACTCTCCCTACTACTTCTCCTTTGAACACCTCTCATGCTTATTACCTTCACCTCCTTTGTGCACCAATGGCACTTACTGAATTACCTCCCTTCCTATCCTATAATTCTGCTTTCCTCAGATTTTCTTTGCCTCAAAGTTCAACTTTTTATATAAAAAAAACAAATTGGAATGAGGAAAGAAGGTGTATCCCCTCTGCCTTGTAAATGTCAGAATTGCAATCTCTTTCTCCTGGTGCAATGTATTAATATTGATCTTTTGTAACTGTCAATAAATCACAGAAGAAATAATTAGTTGTGTTATAATACAACTGGTGTTTTTTGAAAATGGAAGTAATGTTTCACGAGGAAAGTTATTTACATATTTCTCCATTTCAGTTTCTTTTACTCATTCACCTCCCTCCCCCTAACCTTGAACCCTCTCTCTTTCAGCTTTCTAAATTTTGTGGAATAAAAAACAGGAATTTATAATCATAAAATGGCATTTCCCTCTCTTTGCCTTAGCAAAGGCTATCAGAAAGTAAACAAAATATCCCATTTCGTACAATTGATAGAACAGTGATTATACATTTTGGAAAATTGCAGACATTACGTATGGTCAAACTCCACAGAGCATCACAGATTTGGGGAAAATATGTAAGTTGTAGAAAGCTGCATTCCACGTGAGAATGAGGTTCCTCCCTGACATAGACAGGCCCTCAGGAAAACGGTAATAGTATGTGCATCTCAATCTTCAGATAGCTATTGCATCATTCCCATTGGATAGCTAGAGTTAAACTGATCTCTGTCTCTTATGAAAGAAGGGCTCTGTGAACTTTTGAAAATATGTTTTCACCATAAACTGCTAGAAATTGAACAATGATTAAACAATACTGATACACTCCATACCAAATTAAAAACATTGCCCATAAGGCTGCACATTCAGTTCAGTATCATTGATTTCAGCAAGACTTAAGGCAATAATTCTTGAATAAGTCATTATTCTTGAATAAGTCATTATTCTTGAATAAGTCATTATTCTTGAATAAGTCAATTCAATGAATAAATGTAATCATGTTATTGGGAAACATGTTTTTAATTTCACTAAACCATCATTTGGGCACTAAGTTTCAGTTCTTGTGAACAAAAGGGTTGATTGAAGCCGGTTACATTATGTATAGTAAGAAGTCTCACAACACCAGGTTAAAATCCAACAGGTTTATTTGGTAGCACGAGCTTTTGGAGTGCTGCTCCTTCCTCAGGTTCACTCACCTGAAGGAGCAGTTCTCCTAAAGTTCGGGCTACCAAGTAATTTGTTGGACTTCAACCTAGTGTTCTGAGACTTCTTACTGTGCCTACCCCAGTCCAATGCCAACGTCTCCACATCATATATTATGTATGTGAACACTGGAATTTATAATGGGGTGGCATGATGGTGGAGTGTTAGCACTGCTGCCTCACAGAGCCAGGGACCCGGGCTCAATTCTTACCTCAGGTCACTGTCTGGTGTCTGCACGTTCTCCCTGTGTCTGTGTGGGTTTCCTCCTGGTGCTCTGGTTTTCTCCCACAGTCCAAAGATTTGCAGGTTGGGTGGATTAGTCATGCTGTATTGCCCATTAGTGTCAGGGAGACAAGTGGGCTAAATATGTGGGGTAGGTTTGTTTTTGGTGCAGACTCGATGAGCCAAATGGCCTCCTTCTGCACAGCACTCTTTGAGAAAGGATATTCTGGCACTGGAGGGGGGGCAGAGGAGATTCACCAGGTTGATTCTGGAGTTGAGAGGGTTGGCTTATGAGGAGAGACCGAATAGGCTGGGGCTATACGCATTGAAATTCAGAAGAATGAGGGGAGAGCTTATAGAAACATATAAGATTATGAGAGGAATAGATAAGATAGAAACAGGGAAGTTGTTTCCACTGGCGGATGAAATTAGAACTAGGGGACATAGCCTCAAATAAGGGGAAACAGATTGAGGACTGAGTTGAGGAGGAACTTCTTCACACAGAGGGTTGTGAATCTGTGGAATTCCCTGCCCAGTGAAGCAGTAGAGGCTACCTCATTGAGTGTTTTTAAGGCAAGGATAGATAAATTTTTGAACAGTAAAGGAATTAGGGGTTATGGTAAGCAGGCGGATAAGTGGAGCTGAGTCCACAAAAACATCAGCCATGATCTTATTGAATGGCAGAGCAAGCTCGAGGGGCCAGATGGCCTACTCCTGCTTCTAGTTCTTATGTATGGATTCTACTCCATGGTTTCATGAAAATACTGACACAAAGTGTGACAAAAACTTAAGAAGTAAATGGACAAGAAGTGCAGACAAACATTAATAACCCATTTAAAAATCAGATTGCTGGATATAACTGAATAATTTAAGTGATCATTTGTGTTTGCTATTTATTTTTTGTTTAACAGTGATAACATTACCAGTAGGTCTGGCTTGGAAAGGTTACTGAACCAAAAGCACTGCACTATTGATTTGACTCCCACATAGATATCATTAACCTATGGTGCTTTGGTCATTTTTAACTTCAAAATTGCAAATGAATTGAACTCTCTGAAATTCCTGAGCTTAATGAATTCAACAAAGATGTATTTAGCATTTATTACTGAGGCAAGAATATTCTAAAGAGAGCTGCTTGCATACGGCGCATTGATGCATAGCATTATCTCTCAAAGCAGTTTATAGGGAAGTGGGAAACAATGGATATCGAACAGGAGTGAAAATGTAAAGAAAGTAAAAAAAATTAGGTTGGGCAACCAAAACCTGAATGAAGGGATTGAAATAAAAAGAAAATTAATAAAATATTGTGGGAGTCAATTAAAGATCATTGTAACTGACTTGAAGTGGGAAATCCTAATGCTTACTTGTTATTATGTTTTCTTTTGTAATTTTCAGACCTCTATCACCTTTGTTTTGTTGAAAACACTAATGTAAAGTTAGTTTGCACATTACATCTCCAGTTCAGTTTCACGTTTCTCGTAAACACATATCTCAAACACTCGAACATAATTAACATTTTCATTTGGGCTTTATATTAGTCATGGTTAATGGCTTGCCACAAAGGATTGATGTGAGCTGACCATATCAAGTGTGGGGCTTTATAAATTAGCCAGGACAATAATCCAGGTGCATGTTCCAGCGATTCCAATTTTGGTATCGATTTTCCATCTCACGTTTCACTTAAACTGGGTCTCTTTTTCGGCTGAGATAACGAACCTAGGCACATGACTGTAACGAATGACATACACTGTTGAGTTTATTGCATGGGCAGGAAGTGGAGGAGTGGGGTTATTTACCAACAGTGGCCCTTTGTGGCTCAGATTGCTTGATGTTCCCAACAGACAACAATTGAGCCCATGATGAAGGATTGCTGAACAAAATAAATAAAGATCACAGTCATTTGTAAAACAGAAAAGTGAGATGATGAAAACATGTTGATGGAACAATTTGAGAACTCAAAAGGGAAATGATGCTAAAGAATAGCCAAGGTATGCATTTGTATTAGCCTTTTATGTGTGGTAGCTTTATTTCACTAATTTTATCTCAGAGATTATTAAAAATCTTGCTGATCCCTACATGTTGGCTATGCACTGTCCCAAGTCTGAAATGAAGTTATGAAGAGTCTTAGAGAGCATGTTGGGCAAAGAGATCAAGTGAAACGGTGGGCGTGGCACGTCCATTGCCTATCCACCAATCTTTGTAATGGTGAAGATGGAGAATAGCCGATCTGCCCAAGGCTAACTGAGACTCCTTAAGTAGCCAACTGTGTGCGTCTTCCCACCGCTGCTGGCATTTTAGCAGTGGCAGTTGAGCACTTTGCCACATGGGGAGCCTGCAAGGTAAACTGGTGGACTATCTGTGGGCTTGAGGATTACCGTCTTGATTGGACATCCTGTGGCCCACAAATGAATCCCCAGTAGCAAGGGTCACTCTCATTGAAAGACCCGCCTTAACCTTTATCTGAGCATAAAGGCAAAATTCTGTGGCTGCTGGAATCTGAAACAAAAAACAGGAAAATGCAAGAAAATTTCAGCTGGTCTGACAGCATCGGAGCATATCTGATTAATGACAGCAAGCCTCTTACCTTCATTCTGGGGTCTCTTCTATGGGCCTGGCCCTGGCCAGCTGCAGTAACAGCAGTTACAGGAGGTTATAAATGCCTTGGGAGCAATTCAAAGGCAGCTTACTGGACTAATACTTGGATTGTGTGGATTATCAATATTAGTGAAGAAGGGACAGTCTAGATTTGCATCTACTGAAATTTAGAGGATCAAGAGGCAAATTAATAGAAATATACAAGATCCTGAGGTGTCTTCATGGGATGAATTTGGAACGAAACATTTTCTCTTGTGGAAGAATCTAGAATCAATTCTCCTTCTGAAGCTTGCTTCTTGCCTGATTAGTTAAATAATGTCGGTCACCCTATTTCTGCTTCACTTCACACTCTCACCCTTTTGTCATTCAGGGAGTTCAACCAGTTCTCCTGTTCTTCCTTCCTACGTGAATGAACACTGACGCTCCTCAAAATAATCTTGAAAGGGGATTCACTATTCTGTTACAGTTTTGCCACCAATCCTTGGTTTCAATTAATCCACGGTGAATTTTGAATCAAATACCTTGAAATTGACCCTGCTCCCATTAAGTGTTTTTATTCTGGGTTGTTTCTTATTCTTTTCCAGTGTTTATCTAACTCTTATGTGTTCTTATTTTTATTGTTCCCTAAATGTTATCGAGACCAGTAGGAAGGATAAAAGAACAGTGACGGCAGTGACTGTGAGATCAGCAGTGAGGATGAAGGAGCAGTGAGAGCAGCAGTGAGGACAAATGGGTGGTGACAGCAGCGAGATGGAGAAGAAGGTCGTCAGGGAGCTGGTGCAGTGTTTCAGAGCCCACCAACCACAACGAGAAAAACAAATCCTGATGTCGCCTCGGGCTTCACAATAAACAACCAGTAAAGACAGTCAGTTGAGCTGCCCAGTAACAGCTTCAGAGTTCCTCATCTCCCAGTGTGAATCATCACATGGAAGAGCAGCCGGCATCATTTGCTGCGAGTAGCAAACCAGAGAATGCAGCTTCACCTGTGGAGGAAGCTAAACATTAAAACCAATTTTTCTATCAAGTCAAAGATACACTTGGACTAATCGGAATGTTTTACTGATATAATATTTACACTGTGTAAAATAGGAAATGTGAAGGTTATGTTGTTGTTTCAGAGCGAAATCTTATCGGTAATCAGGCTTTGCGCCCATTTCCACCCTGCATGCTGAGTTATCGGCACTATTTTACTGGTGGGTTTGCGCATTCTCCTCATGTCTGCGTGGGTATCCTCCGGGTGCTTTGGTTTCTTCCCTCAGTTTGAAAGACGTGCTGGTTGGGAGCATTGACCTGAACAGGCACCAGAGTGTGGCGACTGGGGGAATTTCACAGAAACTTCACTGCAATGTTAACGTAAGCCTTGCTTGTAACTAATCAATAAATTATACTTTACAATGGCACTCCAAGCAGTCTGCAGCTGGCTTGGGGCTCTGCCTCCCACCAAACTGGTGAGAATCGCACTTCTGCCCAAAAGAGTGACAGAATATCTAAAGATTGCATTTTCAAACTCACCCGAAAAACTCACCAGTTTTCTCATTCATTTGACACTTACATTTTTTTTTAAATAAAATTGTGCCCAATCAGAATACTTTTTAGTTTTCAATGAGTGAATGGGGCAGCACAGTGGCAAGCACTGCTGCCTCACAGTGCCAGGGAGTCAGATGCGATGTCTGGCTAGGGTTACTTCTGTGCAGAGTTTTTGCATATTCCCCCTGTGTTTGCGTGGAATTCCTCTGGGTGCTCCGGTTTCTCCCACAGTCCAAAAGATGTGCTGCTGCCTAGATGGATTGGCCATGCTAAATTCTCCCACAGTGTACCCAAATAAGCGCCAGAGTGTAGCGACTAGGGGATTTTCACAGTAACTTCATTGCAGAGTTAATGTAAGCCTACTTGTGACTCTAATAAATTAACTTTAAACTTGAATTAATTGATCTAGCTTATGTTAGGAGTGTATATATTAGATGTTTATCTGATTAAACCGACACAGCTCTTTGTATTGTCATGATTGTATGTGAAGTTTCACACCAGCTCCAGTCACAGACTTGGAGAGAGAAATAAGAGAGCATGAGAGACAGTGTGCGCAAAACAGACAGCACAAAAGAGTGAGAATGAAATAGAGTGGGAAGAAAAGATGGAAAGAGAGAGGGAGCAGAGCAAGACTGAAGGCCTCAGTCTCTGAAGAGAACACTCTGCTCACAGCCTGACCCTTCCTCATGGATTCTGGCTCAGTGCCCATTCCGCTCATAATCTCACCTCCTCTGAGACCATGTGGGTTGAGGAGAGGAAGAGGAAAGGATGTGTGAAAGATCTCAGGTGGATCAGACAATTGAGAATCGGCTTGAATATAGGAGAATTGGAGCGGAAGTGAGAAAACACATAACAGAAGGAAAAAGAGACTGTGGGTGAGATTGCCAACTAACATGTAAAGGAATACAACAGTCTGCAATAGCCGTATAAACAAAGTGAAAGGGTGGTAAAAGGAGGAGTGGGCAGATTATGGAGCTGGAAGAGGATTTTGACATTTGTGGAGGGGGAACAGCTGAGGTACTGAATGAATACAAGGCACCTGTCTTTATCACAGAATCTGATATCCAAATCACAGTGGAAAAGGATGTAGTCAAAGCACTGATAGGTTAAACATTGACAGTGAGATATTAGATAGGCTAGCTGTACTTAAAGCTGGTAAGTTACCGGGACCAGCTGAGACACATTTAAGGATATTGAGTTTACATTAAATACAGAGGAAGAGCAGAACACAGCAGAAAAACAGCAGAGGTTAGAGAGATAGGGATGTTTATTGGGCCTGCAGGTTTATAGTATCTGAAGGAGATTGCTGAGATAGGACGTGCTACTTCAGAGGAGATACACAAGAGGATATTCATAGAAGGTCAGAGGAGTTAAAAAAGTCTGAGAGTATTCTGATGGGAGTTACTGAGGTTGGGAGGGTTGTAGGGGTTGAAGGAGCTGTCGAATATTACAAAGGTAGAGAGTGTTGTGGGCTCTGAATGTGATTACAGAAATAGGGACGTTTGTGCCAATTGGAGGATGTTACAGAGATAGGAAGGGCTGTAGGATCTGGAGGATATGAGTTGTAGCCTCTGGATGCTGATTGGAAGGGCTGTAGATTTAGTGGATCTTAAAGAAAAATGGAAGGTTCTCATGGTTGGAAAATGTTAGATTGATTGGGAGGGTTGCAGTGGTTGGAGGATGTTAGACACACTTGGTCATTGTGGCAGGAAGCAGCTTGTACAGGTTTGACAGAGGGAGGGGAACAAGGGGTCATAAGGAGGAACACCTTCAGAAGATCCACACTGCCATGTGCCTTTTCTCCATTTCCCATCAGAGCACCCAGCTGCCCTTCTTTGCTAGTCTTGAGTGGGAAAGTCATTGGATGTATTTCAGCATGGTGTTTACCTAACAAGCTGAGGCTTTGCTGAATGCACTGTAAAGTACCAATCTGATTGTAAAGATCAGTGGCCTCAATACATTCTGACCTGCTCTCTACACAAATAGCTACACTTTCCAAGGAAGCAGACATCATGGCAAATGTTTGCGACATTTTGCCACTTATGTCTTACATAGGCTCCTTCATTCTTTCCCCAAGGTCTGCACCTTCACTCAAAATGCTGACAGCAAGCAGCACACACATTTCTCATTGCTGCTGTGCAAGACATTTCCTCGCTGTCAATAAACGAAGCTCTGGATCCAGTTGAGCTTGGATGTTCTGGATGCTCTGGTGGGAGTTCTTCTTCCTGTCCTTGTCTCAATCACAGTAAGAAGTCTGACAACACCAGGTTTAAGTCCAACTAATTTATTTGATAGTAAACTCACAAGCTTTCGGGGTTTGCCCCTTTGTCAGGTGAAAGGAGAGTTCTGACCTCAGACAGAGCATATAACAGCACACAGTTTACAGATTACTGATTAGAACGCAAGTCTTTACAATTAACTGGTTAGGTTAGTTGTAAAGACTCGCATTCAAATCAGTAACCTGTAAACTGTTATATGCTCTGTCTGAGGCCAGAACTCTCCATTCACCTGAAGGGGCAAACCCCGAAAGCTTGTGAGTTTACTATCAAATAACATCAGTTGGACTTAAACCTGGTTTTGTCAGACTTCTTACTGTGTTTACCCCAGTCCAACGCCGGCATCTCCACATCTTGTCTCAATCACCAGTCCCTGTTTACATGATGTGTTTCTCACCAGATGGCAGCCTCACTATTTCTAATGAAAAATGCACTGAGCTGTGTGCATCTTCACTGCTGGAGAGTAGGATTCACGTGATGGCGCATCCTTAGAATGCTCGCTCTCCTCCGCGAACACCTCAGGCTTTTCCCTTGTCAGTCTCTGTGGGGACTTGTTCCGGGTCTGTCGGAGATTAAGTATCCCTCTACCAAGCTGGGATCTGGAGAACTGGGCAACACTCTCACTCACTGAGCATTCTGGTTTAGATCATTGTCGTGTCAGAGTCCAGGCTGTGGAAGAGTTAATGTCAGGAATGTGGGATCATGAATTTTTGGTCTGAGCTTCATTATTTCCCAATTACATTAATTTTGGATCAATAATGAGAGAATCTCTTTAACTTCAGTTCTGTGTCTCATTTCTTGTCATAATCTGAGTCTGCGGTGTTTTGCTGCAAGTCAGACTTTTTTTCATTATTTACAACACACATTTAGATAGCATTTGTGATATAGTAACACACACAAATGCAGTTCAAAGCAGTGTTATCAAACACAATCTAACACTGAGTCACATCAGTAGATATTAGGGACAGTGGCCAAAAGCTTGGCCATTGTGGAAGCTTTAAGTCGAATTGTAAAGGTGGGGAGAAAGATGGAGATATTTACGGAATGAATGCCAAAGCTCAGGAATTTGTAGTTAAATGTGAAACAATTGAAATCAGATATGGGAAAGAGGCTGGAATTAGAGGAACACATATCTCCAAGAGCTGCAGAAGTGGAAGAAATGTTAGGGAAGGATGTGATCATTTCCCAGGGAATCCCAAAACCCTTATTGAATCCCAAGTCAAATTCACTGAGATAGCATAGGGCTCACGGGTTTACAACCCTACATGTGGCCATTCGGCACACCCTGTCTGTGCCAGCTGTAATAAATCTGAAGGCGATTCGTTATACCTTCAAGCAACCATTGGTTTATTAACAAGAATATTTATATATCTCCAATCAAAGGTCTGACAGAACTTCAATACACATCCAATCTCTTCTCCTCACTGACTCCACTGAGGATCCTCCCCATCCCAAAATGCATGTCCTTGCTCCTAATTTGCTTAGTCCCGTATGGACTCTCCATAGGGTCAAACCTGATCACATGGCACTCAGGAATCGTCTCCTTAAAAGGAGCCATGCAACTTACACCAGCTCTTTGAAATGAGCTGACCGATTATTCCCAATCCCCTCCAAGGTTATGCTCTATGTCCTTCAGTTTCCTCCAGATTCTCCAACAAGGCGAAAGATTTGGGAAAGGAAGAGTAACTGTTGAACAGATACTTTGTGAGATGGTGGTACCATTTGATTTTTCATTCAGAACCAGAGATTCTTTTCGCGAAGTAACAATTTGAGGGACATATTCTCTATGGCCTGGTGTGAGGTCTAGTGTGATTGGAGGGATCAGCTAACAGGGAACTTTAGACCTATGGTTTCGAACCCTCTCCACCACTGGGGATTTTCCTCAACTATTCTTTGGGTTTGCTGTTATTTTTACGATTCATTCTCAGGATGATATGTTGCTGACTAGCCAGCATTTAGTTGCTGTTTGATAGAAGAGAGTGCTTTGTCAGGAAAGATGGCCACTTATCAAAAGGCCACTGAGGCTGAGTCTCAGAGGGAGGTGGGTCTGGGAGCACAGTATGTGTGCAATGCTGGGAAGGGCAGCATGAGAAAATCTGGAGGACAGGAAGGAACAAAACACCCACCACTTGAGCGAGACCATGTTAGTAGAGATAAATAATCTATATGTACCAATGAGGTTTTATGTATGCAAAGACAATGAGGGTACAATAATAGGAAATGATTTGAAGAAAGAATATGAGATTCTGATAGACTGTGGAAAGGGAGAATTAATCTGGCCAAGGCAAGACAGTCGGAAAACTAGAATAGGGAAACTCACAAGTCACCGCGAAACCATTAAGGTGGCCACAGTCACCACCAGAAATTGGGAATTAGAGACAGGAGGTTTGGAACCATCTGTGTTTCCATCCCCAGGGTATAGGCTAAAATAAAGTTAGATACTGGTTTGATTAAAATGGACCCAATAAGGGTACCGGGACCGGAGTATAAGCCACACCAACAATACCCAGTAAAACCAGAGGCAGAGAAAGCTGTAGTGGAGGTAGTTAAAGGGTTAGTGGAAAGGGGGATTCTGAGAAAAAACACAAGCACCATTAACTCCCCAACATGGCCAGTGAGCAAGCTATGGGCTCACGATAGATTATACCGGACTTAATAAAGTAAGGTCTAAGTTGCACCCCATTGTAGCAAGCCTCCCGACAATCCTGAATGGACTGTCACAGGAGCACAAAATATTCACAATATTGGACACAGCCAATGGATTCTGGTCCTTTCCGTTGAATCCCAAATCCCAAGACAAATTTACCTTTACAGTGGGAGACAAACAGTACACTTGGACTTGTTTACCACAGGGATTCCACAACAGCCCCACTATATTCCATCATGTAATGAGTGACATCCTGAACGGGGTAGGACTGCCAGAGAGTAGTACAGTCCTACAATATACAGACAATATCCTGATAGCTTTGGAGTCCAAGTCAGGACATCAAGAATCCTTATATTTAGTACTGAATGAATTAAAAGCCGCAGGGTTAAAAGTGAGCCCCAAAAAGGCACAAATTGGGAAAACACAGGTCCTATACCTAGGACACCTTGTATCCCAACGACTTAAAGAAATGCCTACGGACTGAAAGAAGGCAATACAACAAATGCTGCGACCCTTCACTGTAAGAGGGGTCAGAAAGCTGCTAGGATTATTCAACTATAGCCAGAGTTTCATCCCAGGGCGCGCAAAATTAGTGAAATCCATACAAGGACTAGTCAAAGGGGGAAAACCAGCTTTAGATCCCATAGAATGGGGACCCGAGCAGGAACAGGCTTACAACAAACTAAAAACAGAACTGATATCAGTCCCTGGACTAGGATTACCAGATTCTAATAAGGCCTTCCATATCCATTGTAGCAATGAGGGAGGGTTCTATTCTGCAGTGGTAACACAGGACCATGGCGACAGAAGGAGACACATAGGGTATTATTCCACCGCAGAAGGGCTGATAGTCACCGGACTGCCAAAGTGCATAGCCGTCTTGGATTGCAACACCTGGGCCATAAAGGTTAGCAAGCCAGTAATCATGACAGGGAATATAATCCTTCACATCAAACACACCCTTGTAGGAAATGTTGAACACAGGAAAACTAAGGTCAGTCTCAAACATGGGAAGGGCCAAGTGGGAAGCTGTCCTCCTACCTCCAAGCAAGTCCGTGATAATAATAAGGGATACAAGGAATAACCCAGCATAAGGGATTTTAGATGTAGGAGAGCCACACAATTGCAAGAATATAGATATGGACAAAGGAGAGGGTAGGATAAAGGATGTACCCTTAATAACAGCTGAGGAGACCCTTTTTGTAGATAGGTCACGCAAATACGTGGAAGGATCATCCCGGACAGGGTGGGCAGTTGTGAATGACAAATTAGAGACAGTAAGGTCAGGAAGGATTGACAGAGGTCTATCTGCACAAGTGGCAGAACTAGTGGCACTCAGGCACAAGAGTTGTCTGAAGGTAAAACGGTAAACATATATACAGATAGTCACTATGCATTCGGAGTCATACATGACATGACAGCATGGGGAAGAAGAGGGTTCATTACCACGGAAGGAACCCCTATTAAGCACCAGCAAAGAATTGAGGCATTGTTGAGAGCTGGCGAGAAACCTAGAAAAGACGCAGTAATCAAAATTAAAGCACACCAGAAAGAACTAGAAAGAGATAACCTGGACTGGTTAAATTTCAAAGGGAACCAAGCTGCAGATAGGGCAGTACAGTTAGCCTTAGGACAGGAGACAATTGGCAAGCTGCCAATAGCAGCGATTGAACTGACAGGAGGCAAAATAGATATTCGGGACTTACATGAGGACATCTCAAAAGAGGAAAAGGAGAGATGGGAAGAACAGGGAGCGGTCAAAGGGACTGATAACATTTGGAGACAGGAAGATAAGGTAATAGCACCAGAGTAAACAAAACACTCTATTGGACCTACACCATGGACTCTCACATGTGGGTAGAGGGGCCATGATAACTAGTATAGGAAAGGAATGGTGGTGGAAAAGAACAGGAAGAGATATAGCCCGACACTGTCACTGATGCGTGACGTGCGCGCAACACAACCCTGGTAGACCCATAAAAATTAAAATGGGACACCAGCCGAGGTCAAAGGGACCCTGGGAACACCTGCAAATAAACTTCACAGGGCCACTACCACAATCCCAAGGCAAAACTTATTGTCTGGTTATTATAGACAAGTTCACCAGGTGGGTAGAACATAAGAAATAGGAGCAGGAGTAGGCCAACTAGCCCTTCGAGCCTGCCCCGCCATTCAGTAAGATCATGGCTGATCTGTTGTGGCTCAGTTCCACATTCCCGCCCTCTCCCCATAACCCTTAATCCCCTCTCTTATCAAAAACCCATCAACCCGCGTCTTAAAAATATTTAGCGAGGTAGCCTCCATCACTTCAACGGGAGCGTTCCCTACTACAAATTGTACTGCTACCACCATGGCTAGGATATTGGCAGAGGAGGTAATCCCTAGATGGGGAGTATCGCTACAAATCAATTCGGACCAAGGGACGCACTTCACTGGAAAGGTGGTAAAAACAGCATGCCAATTAATGGGGATAAAACAATTTCACATCCCTTACCACCCAGAGTTCTGGAATGGTTGAACATATGAATAGAACGCTTAAGAATGCACTAGCTAAAGCCATACAAACATCAGGAAAAATGTGGACAGAGGTACTGCCCACTATACTAATGAGATTAAGAGCTACCATAAACCGGACAACCGGATTAACCCCTTATGAACTGATGACAGGACAGGTGATGCAATTACCAGAAAGCATCATAACAGGTGGGATCGATGTAAGTCCACTACAAGATAAAATCAGGAGACGTGTTTTGGAACTAAGCACCCAATTCAAGAGGATGCGCAAATCGGTAAAAGACAATCAGGAACAAAGAGACGTGGAGAGAGAGCTTGAAATGCTCCCTAACATCCCAGTGGGATGTCGCATCCTAGTACAAACATTACCTGACAAACCAGGGTTTGCACCAAAATGGAAAGGGCCAGATGAAATTATAATTAGTGGAGACAGCTGTGCCTGTATATACATAAGAGGGAAAGGTGTATGGAAACATTGAACACAACTGAAACTAGACAATGAAATGCATGAATGAATGAATGAGTGAACGAGTGAACTAACAGAACTGCTTTCCTCAACACAGGCAAAGACTGCAAGCAAGAACAACTGGCGCGTGCGGGTCAATAGATAATATAATTTTTGGAGATATCAATTATAGTGTTAGGTTTGATATTTGATCATTGCAAATATGTATATATTCACGTATGTAACTGTACTACTTTGTGTTGTTGCGACTGTAAATTTGACTGGATTGTAGAATAATCTATTTACAAAACTCACGTACATTTACACAGGAATTGAACTAAATGTTATCCATTAGCACAATCGGTAGAAGCCCTATTTGTAGCTACCCCTGAGTGGAGCCCTCATGACTTATATACTGTAGATACATCAGATGCACCCTGTAAGGGACAAATTGGCAAATATAAAAGATTTATGCAAGGGAGATGTGTGAAATTTGCAAATCCCACAGACCCTGTGTGCAGGGGGTTCCAACAGGTGGGAGGGAAAGCTTGTTCAGATACTGCAAGCTATCCGCTTTGTTTTAGAGGGCAGGGATGGGGATGTGCCTGTGTTTTGGTCCCCAAGAATGACTCCTGCATGCAGATGCAGTGCGTCCATCAACATTGTCAGGTTAATGCGTGTGATGAACAGAAATGTCTGAATATAACCGCGGGATCAGCTCATTTGTGGACAGTGCAATGGAACTCACATAAGCTCAGCCAACTTATGTGGTGGTGGTGGGAACAAATGGGGAGTCAAGTAAACGAAACGATCGGCAATATGAACAAACTCAATCAAGACAAGGCACTAAATGTTACCGGGCTAAGAAGGGATATGTATTACTCTTCAATGGTACTTACACAACAGAAACACCAAACCTCCCAAACTGTTTTGCAGTAGGAACAATAGGATCACTGACAGTTCCAGGCCCTCAGAAGGGGCATATACAGAGGAGACTGGTAATTCGGGCTATCAGCAAGGAATTCTGCACTGATTGAGAAGCCCCGAGCACAATGGGATCTTCACTGGGATAGGGGTTCCTTGGAGCTTTATCTCTGGGAGAGGCAGCAAGAGTGATTAGTGCAAAGAATAGGAATCATATTGTTTGTGGACTAACAGTCTTGGGAAACAGCAATTCAAAAGCACTAGAGGCTGTAAACCAAGAAATGGCTGAACTGAGATTATATTGCAACAGACACCATATGCAGTGGACTACCAGTTAGCACAAGGGGAAGTGTGTACAATTATACGTAATAAATGCATAACCCGTGGCACAGATAAATCTTATAACATTACACAAGTCATCAGTAACATCAGAGAACAACGTGATAATTTCAGACAGGGACCCAAGAAAAGAAGTAACTGGCTGGAATGGCTGGTGGGTGGGTCCTGGGAATCTTATTTATTTCATGAATTGGTCATACTCATTTCAAGTGTAATTGTCTGTTGTCTAATTGTTGGCTGCCTAAAAGTCCACTGCAAGGTTATGGTAATGGGAATTGTGCCAGGAGCCAGTGTATCCATTGAGGAAAAACCCATGATGAAGATCCCCAAACTCATCAGAAGAAACGAAGAAGGAAAGAAGAAAATTGACCTCTACATGTGAAGATGCTGCTGTTGGGTTAGGGATTATTAAAAATAATAATAATCCGGAACAAAAGAGGGGACTGTAGTGGAAAAAAATCATGAAGATGGCTACCTGGCACATAAAAAAGTTACTTGGGAGAGAGACATTAAGCAGGCACTGACATTTAGTGTAGACAACTACTTGAAACTAAAAACATACAGGACAGACAGTTATTTAAAGTTAAACATGCAGGAATCAGATACTATAGGAAGCCAATAGAGAGCTTGAGGCACTTTTAAGATAAGGACAGACCTAGGACAATAAGGAGATTAGCCATAAATGGAAACAGGAATACATAAACGCAGAAAAACCAATTACTGTATGTATAGACTGAAACTAAGTCATTGGTAGAGAAAATGTATCAATTCTATGAAACAATGCAATGTTAAATGCCAATGTCTGTATATATCTGGCTGTAACGATGTTACACTATCAGTCCTACTCAACTATAACGATATGTTAAATGGTTAATGTCCATATTATGCACTGTCTGAAAGGTATAAAAATAAACCACTCCTATTATATTGTTGAGAGAAGGTAGCTGCCCAGTACTGCAGATTGCCAGTACCTTTTCTCCATGAAGCTTTGTTAAATAAAACTGTATTGTTGCACCCCGAGTCTGACTCTGAAGTGGTAATTTCCCACAACAATATTCATGTGACTCAGCCAACATTGTGTGCCTGATATGCTGCAGGAAGGGATGTCCTGAGGCAAGATACATTGGTAAGACCATGCAGACATTATGACAACGAACACCGCTTGACAGTCACCAGGTAGGAGTATTCCCTTCCTGTTGGGGATCACCTCACCAGTCAAGGGCATTTAGCCTCCAATCTTCGGGTAAGCCTTCTCCAAGGCGATCTTCAAGACACAAGACAACGCAGAATCGTCAAGCAGAAACTGATAGCCAAATTCCATACACATGAGAACGGCCTCAACTGGGATCTTGGGTTCATGTCACACTCTGTGTAATCCCCACCATTTGGCCTGGGCTTGCAAAATACTACTAACTATCCTGACTTGAGACAATTCACAGCTCTTTAATCTGTCATTATCCTACTCTCCACTCGCATTGTCTGCACCTGTAAAGACTTGATTACCTGCTAAGACTCACATTCCAACCATAATATTGCAATTGAGTCTGTGTCTATATATGTCCTGTTTGTGAACCCAACTCCCACTCACCTGATAAAGGAGCAGCCCTCTGAAAGTTCATGATACCAAATAAACCTTTTGAACTTTAACCTGGTGTTGTGAGATTTCTTACTGTGCCCACACCACTCCAACGCTGGCATTTCCACATCATAGTTATAGACATAGGGGGGCTGGAAGAGGCTGCAGAGATGGGGGAGCTGTAGGGGCTGGAAATAGGCTGCAGAGGGAGGAAGGATTGCAGGGATTGGAGGCGGCTGCAAAGAGAGGGAGGATTGCAGGGCTAGAGGGAGCTGCAGAGATAGGGAGTGGTTGCAGGGCTGATTGACGATCCACAGTTACGCTGTTAGACACCTGCGCAGCAGCAACCGGTTCCCGGAGGGCGGGGCGGAGCGGAGTAACGCTGCCGTTGGCTCCGCCTCCCGTGATGTCAGCGCGTGTTTGCGTGATGACGGCTCTGTCCCTGCAGCAAGATGGCGGCGGACCCGGAGTCGCTGCTTCGCTTCCGGAATCAGTTCCGAGCGGAGCCCCCGGCCCGGGGAAGCGGGCATTTAGTGCCGCCTGGCCCGGGAGAAGGTGACAGCAAATAGAGCGGCGGGATACGGGTGGAGCTCACTCTCCATCAGCGCCCCCTCCTCACCATCCATCAGCGCCCCCCCCACCCTCCATCAGTGCCCCCCCCACCCTCCATCAGCGCCCTCCTCACCCTCCATCAGCGCCCCCCCCACCCTCCATCAGTGCCCCCCCCACCCTCCATCAGTGCCCTCCTCACCCTCCATCAGCTCCCCCCCACCCTCCATCAGCGCCCCCCCCCACCCTCCATCAGTGCCCCCCCCACCCTCCATCAGTGCCCTCCTCACCCTCCATCAGCTCCCCCCCACCCTCCATCAGTGCCCCCCCCACCCTCCATCAGCGCCCCCCTCACCCTCCATCAGCGCCCCCCCCACCCTCCATCAGTGCCCCCCCCCCACCCTCCATCAGTGCCCCCCCCCACCCTCCATCAGTGCCCTCCTCACCCTCCATCCCCATGTTTCGAGTACGTTGGCTCTATTCTCTCTTTACAGATGTTGTCAGACCTGCTAAGATTTTCCAGCATTTCCTGTTTGTTTTAGATTCCAGCACCCGCAGTATTTTGCTTTTATTTTTGGATACTGGGTCATCTTGCTTTCCAATTGTCATTGGAAGGCAGTGCATCACACAGATAGATGTCTTGGTTAACTAATGACTGGGACATGGTGCAAGTCGTAGGATGAAACCTCCAGGAATACATTTACTCACAGTTGGCAACCCTAGTTGGAATGAATGGCAAAGCTGAAGCGGTAGTTGTGAGTATCATCAGCATACATCTGGAATCTGCTCCTGTGTTTCTGGATGACATGATCTAGCAGCCATGTGTGGGTATGGAAGGATTGTAAATCAAAGAAAGATCCTTGAAAGATTCCAAAAGTATCAGATTGAGAGTTAGAGGAGAAAATATTTCTGGCAATGATCTGGATGGTTAAGAACCAAACCAAATGACGTAAATTCCATTGAGATAGTAGAGAAACTAGAGAAGACACAGGTTCTGGACTAAAGCAGGGAAGAGCTTGAGAGAGTTTGTGACTGGATGGAAAGGGAAAGAACCAGCTGGAAGGACAGCCTGCAGCTTAGTGACCACAAGTTCTTTACAAATTTTTAAGGTGTGGTTAGAGAAATCAGGGAAAAGGAGTATTGGTGGTGGAGTGAAATTAACCAGGGGTTGCATTTGCTTTCCAGGATGTTCCTAGAGTAGTGGCTGGATTTGGTGGGGGTGAAGTTTTTATTTCCTCGATTGTAGAGTAAGCATGTTTGATTGATTCACTCAACTAACAAATGGGTAGATCTCATGAGGTAGGGTTTGTGTCATTGAGTGACTGCAGTGATTGTGGTAAAATTTTTGTACCATGTGAAGGAAAGATTGGTATTTACATTTTATATCACGTAACAGTTTTTGAATGTGGGTATGTTTGTATTTCATGATTTCATTTCTTATACAATTTGTACTCGTTCTATTAGGTAGTCAAAAGGACTATTTCCAGGCACATGGAAACTGTTAAACAGGGCCATTGTTTAAAAATGAGTTGCTCATGTGAAACAGAGATTAAGTAAAAAAAAAATTTTGAGGGTCTTGAGTCTTTAGTACTCTCTTCCTGAATAGGTCTTCAAATATTTTTAACGCAGAGATGGATAGATTTTTGGTGAGCAAGGGATGATACGTTATTTGGACTAGGAAGGATGCAAATTTGAGGTAGCTAACAAATTAACCGTAATTTTATTAAATGGTGGAACAGCCTTGAGGGGCCACTCCTGATCCTCGTTGCATGCTTATTTTGTCGGGCTCTGCTGTCCTAAGGCGCTCGTGTATCTTCTGTACAATATGAAAATACTTCCTAATCTATCCATATTGGACAGTTTTAACAATATCCTTTGTTTATAAGCAGATTTGGAAGATGAGGAGAAGAAGAAGGAAAAACCACTTCCTCGATTTAATATGCACTCTGTATTCTGGATTTTATCTTCAATCGCAGTGACATATTATGTTGAATTTTTTTCCACAATTAAAACAGATTACCGAATAGAAGGGTAAATAATCTGTTTTTTTTACTTTTTGTATCTCTTATTGGTGCATTTTGAAGTTTCAAAATGTAGGATATTGGAATAGTTTTGATTTCTGCTCACCAGCAATATGGAGTGTGTTTTTTGAAATCTAATGCTGGAGGCAGTGTGAAAGGCATTAAGTGTTTCCAAAATCTGCTCATACCCAGTTGAGTAAGCTCTTATTCGTATGTAAAAATGAAGACCAGGACTGTTGTGGGCTCTTCCAAACCATCAGGCCTCCACCACTGATGCATTGTGCTTCAATGCAATGCCTTTATATAAGTTTATCACTTATGAAATAAAAATTCTAATAGTTTAGAAATTCTTTTTGAAAAGTCTAAGCTCTCAATTCAACTCAATGTGGAAAATGTAATTGTTACTGTGCAATGTAATTTCTTTTGGTTTAAATTTTGGGCATTTCAGTTATTGAGAAAAGGCAGCTAAGTTAATCTTTAGTGAAAGCATTTCTGACTGTTTTGCACCATTGTTAATATTTTAGCTATTAAATAGTACCAGTGGAATGACATTTCAAAGATGAAAATATCAGCACCTTACGGGAATGACATGTAATGCAGATGCTTAAGAATTTTTATAATGGGTATTAGACATTCCTCCTACGTGCTGAAAAAACTAAACATATCTTTTACACTCCCAGCTGGCAGTAATTTTTGGAAAACTAGTTCTGGTCATGAGGAAACTGGGAGGTTTCTTTTGTTTAGAAATTCTAAATTTTATGTCCCACTTGTGATGCAAATATTTATCATTTGATCTTACTAGCCATACGTTGCTCTGTCTCATCCTGAATATGTTTTCAACAATACTGAAACTACTTTTATTCTACCCGTGTCTGTTTCTTGTCAATAATTCTTTTTCTCTCTCTAAATCAGTCGATGGTTCCTTTTAGGCACCTCTCTGCTGATAATTAGTCTGCTGATTGCCTTCTACTGCATCTTCTACCTGGAATGGTACAGAGGAATTGGAGAATATGAGCAATATAATCCTACCCTTGTTCCTTCAGCTACAGCTTCTTTCATTGCTGCAGCAGTGTGGTAGGTTTTTAATTTGTGGGATAATTGGATGAATTACTGCTGTTTAAAGGCCAAATATGATAGCCTAATCCAAGGGTCTCCAAACTATGGCCCACGGGCCACATTTGGTCTGCAGCGTGCTGCATCCAGATCGGAGTTTGGCGACCGCTGGCCTAATCTATACTGTTTGTTTAATATTCTTTACCTTAAGAGTGTCAGCTCAAAGAGGTCATTGCCCCACAAACTAGCATGTGATCTAGATGAAAACTTCACTGCATCACTGAGGGAGGGCTGCATTGTTGATGTCATTCAGATGCAATATTTTAAACTAAGGCTTTTACAAATAGAAGTAAACAACTGTATGCCAGTGTTTGATGAAGAATAAGTTATACTATTTCCTGCTGAATATTCCCCACCCCGTCATGTTTCTGTAAAGGTATAAAAGCACCAATCATTTTTTAAGGGATTGGGTAAACATATTCTGGTTTTATTTAGTTCAGCAAGGCACACAAAAGTGTATATTCATGACAGAAAGCTTGAATACAGCTGAGAAAGTCCAGTGAAACTGATGCTAGGTCGCATGACAACACTTTCCTTCTCATGATGGTGTGCTGCTGTCCCATATAGTACAACTCCCACACCAACAGTGACACTAAAAAAAATAATTGACTATCTGCCGTTTGTAAGATGGGATCTTGCTGTGCACCTGTGCCTGGCTACACAAACATGAATGTGCTTGGATACAAATTTATTGGTTATGGAATGTCTGGTGCAACATAATTGCTTGTTCATTTTTTTGAGAACTTCCCTCCCAGTGCTTAAAAGGACGCTAGTGCAGTAATACAGTAATCTTGTTAATTCATTTGTTTGTGCAAAAAATTTGAATCTTATTCAAATTATGCAATTTAAATAAGACAAACCAATATTTTTCTGCTGTTTTTAATTTGTTGATTTATTAACTAGCAACGGTCAAAAGGCTTGCCACTTGGGGCTCAAGAATATGATTCCTTAAAACCATACTTTGTTGCAGGTTTCAATCATTGACCATAGTCAAGTATAAAGTGAAAGCAGTTTAAGCATTTATATCATTATAATTTTTCAGTTTATTCAATAAATGTAGTTGGTGATGAGCCTTAGGATAAATCACAATTGGTAATTCCGTTCATGTACTTGAGATGCATGGAGTACTCTCAAAAGCAGTTAGGGATGGGCAATAAATGCTAGCCTAGCCAGCGACATCTGCACCCATGAATGAAAAAAAAAATTTGCTGCACTGCTTTTCCATCATGTTATTTGAACCTAAATGGGAAGAGTTAAATGGCATTGTCACTCAATTATAATTCCAATCTGTTTTCTGTTCATGTACGTAGAGTAATTACATAAATCAACTATTGAGCTATATTGGTAACAGAAAATTCTAAAATATCACTAGGTGATCAGACACCAATTGAGCAGGTTCTGTAGTTCACTCTTCGCGAGTTTCAGTGATGACTGATTTAGTTTTTACACATATATGGAGGTTATCCTCAGTCCAGAAGTACATGGATAATATCGATATACACATATCTTTGAACTTGACTACATTCTTTTTTGCAACATTGCAAATAGTGCTTCCAGTCAATGTGCACCAACTGTACATATACTGCCCAGATATTTCAAGGACTGAAACTAGACTGATGTTATCACATTTGAAATGCCAGTGTACTCTGAACAATTTATTGATTTGAAACTTTCTTTTTACAGCTTTAACATTGCACTATGGCCGGTGTGGTCTTTCTTTACTCCTTTTATCCTTTTCACTCAATTTATGGGTGTCGTAATGTTTGTATCATTACTGGGATGATGTTCTGCAGGTATGTTTCTAATTATAGTTCCAACCGTTTTAACTAAATATCTTTTTTCTCTCGTGTTCTGGGAAGTGGCACAGTGGTTAGCATTGTCACTTCACAGTGCCAGGGACCTGGGTTCGATTCCTGGCTTGGGTTCTCTCCATGTCTGCGTGGGTTTCCTCCGGGTGCTCTGGTTTTCTCCCACAGCCCAAAAGGTGTGCTGGTTCGGTGCATCGGCCATGCTAAATTCTCCTTCAGTGTACGTGAACAGAGTGTGACGACTAGAGGATTTTCGCAGTAACTCATTGCAGTGTTAATGGAAGCCCACTTGTGACACTAATGAATAAACTTTAAAACTTCAAACACTGCAATTGGTGGTGATAAACAATATCAATAAGTAGTTGTTAATTGAACTTAGTTGGGGTGCTACAGTTCTCCGTACTAGTCTAGCTTGTGGGAGTGGAGTGAATTCATCCAGGCTCATTTATCCCAATTGCTTTCCAGTAATCACTGCGGAAAGTGAGTATGTGGATATTGGGTGAAGGAAAGATTGGATTCAGTTGTGCCATCCACCAAAATTTGATAGCTTGAATTATGCTTATATACCAGAGCCACAAGATGAATGGCTATTTCAGAGCACCTATAGAGGGTGAATGCCAAGACAGGAGAGGAGCAGAAAACAAATGAATTTAAAAAGAAAATGGATTTTGCAATTCAAAAGAAAATTGCCAATTAACACCAGTGGCAAATTAAGTTTTCTTAGTAACTGTTCCATTGATTTTTTTTTCGAGTATTTTGCTTAAATGTTTGTCAAATTTCTGATCCTGATCAAAAGTAAATTGCGCATCCATATGTTGTTCCACCTTTGGTGACTTCAACGCTCTTTGAGTTTTAGAAGTTTGTTCATGTGAAGGAATGCAAGTATTTAACTTGTGTCAGAAAACCTGGGACTAAACCTTTTTGGTTTCATGAAATGAGCAGAGCAAAAGTACATTGCTGCTGCCATTGACTTACAGTCAAACAAAATACACAGGTTAAATACACATTTCATAATCATATGTGTGTTTTCAGCTTATTTTTCAATTAATTGAGGTGAAAAGGTGTATTTGCCTCAGTTCTCCTCTTCATCTTTCCACTAGTTATGTCACGCTTCTCAGTCAGCTATTGCAACCTAGTGTGAAGAGCAGGTGGGCAGACCAGCTTCTCTCGTTGGTTTTACATGATCCGTTGCTGAGAGATGCACACAAATAGGCCACATGTCTCTTTCTCTGTACATTTCAGGATTTCTTCTGTCTTTCACTACTTTTTCATCGAGCATTGCAGCTGGATGTGTGAAGAATTGATTGTGAAAATCAGATATTTGGCAGTCCATAACACAGCTCTTAAGGATCCATTAGCTGTGATTCTGATTAGAGTTCATTAAAAGCAGCTTTTTCCACAATTAGTCTGCAGGGTAATCATTTAATCAACTCTTTAATACTGCCTCACTTTAGAAAGAAATTGACAATCAACTTAATTGTAATATTGCTAGTACTGTCTAGTTGTATCACAGAACTTGTAAGTCAGTATTTTAAATATATAGAGGTGCATTGTGTAAGTCATAATTATTTTCTTAAGGAATTACATTTAATTTTTCTCATTGCAGAGCTCAGCTTGATGCTTCCTGTAAATATAGAACTTCTCTTTCAACAGCCTGCAATTGTCACAAATAACTCAAATGGAAAGCTTTAGTTCAATGAATTTCACTGTTTTTTTTTAAATAAGCTCTTGAATGTTATTTATCCATGATCTGTAATGCAGATTGAAAAGAAAGAATGCTTTTGTACAAGATAATGAAAATTACAATTGTGATATCCTGTGAATAAGTCAATGTAATTAAAGAATTCAGTAAATTCTATTTGAAATATCATGAACAAATATAAAAATGACCTTCAAAGACAAGTTTAGAATTGCCTGAAATTAGAATGAATGTAAATTGTTTTAGGTGACTTGTTGCCAGTGAATGATATATGACCAAAGAAAATTGCCCCCTCCCTCGACTGATATAAAACAGATTCCAAATAAGCATGTACCGTCTCATTTGTTCTCCAATTTCCTCCTGTGACATCAGTCGAAAACCTGCAGAAAGATAACCTGATTCCAGTACTTTACAGGTATCCTTCTGAGCCAGTGGCTGTACTATTTTGCCCCTCCTTTCCTGGAGCAACATCTGATCAGCACTTTGTTTCAATGAGTTAGATGCTCCCAAGACTGCTCCCTTTATATTGATTTTAAATTAAGAAGTAGATTAAAAAAATTGTCCTTTTAGAAGTGCATCACCAACTTGGAAGGTGATAGCTCTTGCACATCATCCATCGACTGTTAAAGAATGGCAGTAACTTGCAAGAAAGTAATTTGCTTGTTTTTTCTGCCAGAAGTCATGCAGAAAGATATACAAAACAAAATATTTGAGCTAAGAGATGTTTGCATGTTACTATATGTGTGCGTATGTGTGGGGAGTAATGGTATCTAACTGGAAAAAAACAGAATATGCTAAGAATTTGAATGTGCTTTACTGGTTAAATAAATTGCTATTTCTTCTAGCCTAACTCCATGAAATAGCATGCAGATTCTTAAACGTACAACATGCACAAGTTTGATAAATACTTTTGCTATCGAGTTTTAATATGCCATTAAATTTGTATAAAGTTTCTATAATGTATTAAAACCACTAGGCCATTTGTGTACAAACTAAATGAATTACATGCTTTGGCTTTTGTTTAAAATGTATATTGTTGTCAGTTTATTCCTCATTTGAATAAAAAAATACCCGAAAACCACAATGCTTGCTATCTACAATAATATAATGTGCATCAGATTGTTTTTGTATGGTTGTTTCACAAAATATGAACAATTAAATCGCCTGATGAATCAAATTTTTGTATGTGTACTTTGTTAAATCATGAATCCACAAGAGTAGATGGGGCCCATTTATCCATAGATATTCTTGGTACAATATCAATTTGGATACTGTGGAAGGGCCGACCCTCCAGAGGTAAGCCACTGTGACCGTATCGCTGGCATGGAGTCAGGCTCTGTGGCCCGGAAAGGAAAGAGGGGGATTAGGAGAGCAATAGTAGTGGGTGACGTGATGGTTAGAGGCACGGACAGGCGGTTCTGTGGGCGCGAACGAGACTCCAGGATGGTAGTCTGCCTCCCTGGTGCCGGGGTACTGGATGTCTCTGAGCGGATAGGAAGCATATTAAAAGGGGAAGGTGATCAAACAGCTGTCATTGTACACATTGGTGAAAATGACATAGGTAGAAAGAGCCAGGGGATCCTATGAGAGTGATTCAGAGTTGGGTGCTAGGCTAAAAAAGTAGGGCCTCTAGGGTAGCAATCTCTGGACTGCTCCCAGTGCCAAGTGCTAGTGAGGCTAGGATCAGGGAGATTGTATAATTGAACGCATGGCTAAAGAACTAGTGCAGGAGGGAGGGTTTCAAATTTGTGGATCACTGGGAATTCTTCAAGAGACGATGGCACCTGTACAAGAAGGATAGGTTACACGTAAACTGAAAGGGCATGAATATCCTGGCCGGGTGTTTTGCTAGTGTGTTTCAGAAGGGTTTAAACTAATGTGGCGGGGGGGTGGGAATCAAAACAATAGGTCAGTAAGCACAGAGGCTGCAGATGAGCTTGGGACCAGGACAAGGCTAGCTAAGAAGGAGAGTATTCTGGAGGAGGATGACCTGAGTGGGCCTGGAGGTCTGGAGTGCATCTGCTTCAATGCAAGGAGCGTAACGGGTAAGACAGATGATCTTAGAGCCTTAATGCTTCTGCAGAATTTGGATGTGGTTGTGGTGACGGAGACTTGGTTAAAAGAAGCAGCAGCTGAATATTCCGGGGTATAAGTGTTTTAGACGAGACAGAGGAGGGGCTAGAAGAGGTGGGAGAGTAGTAATATTAGTTAGGGAGAACATTACAGCAGTGCAGAGGGTGGACAATTTAGAGGGGTCATGTAATAAGTCACTGTGGGTGGAGCTCAGAAACAGGAAGGGCGCAGTCACTATACTGGGGGTACACTACAGGCCTCCCAACAGCCCACAGGATGTGGAGGAATGGATATGTAAGGAGATGCTGGATAGGTGCAGAAAAAAATAGGGTTGTTGTAGTGGGAGACTTTAGTTTCCCTTGTATAGACTGGAAAGTGCTTAGGGCTGGGGGCCTGGACGGGGAGGAATTTGTAAAATGCATACAGGAAGGTTATTTGGAACAATATGTAGATAGCCCAACTAGAGAGAGGGCTATACTGGACCTAGTACTGGGGAATGAGCCTGGTCAGGTTGTCAAAGTTTCAGTAGGGGAACATGTGGCAAATAGTGACCACAATTCTGTAAACTTTAAGATAGTATTGGAAAAGGATGAGTGTTGTCCTACAGGTAGGGTGCTGAATTAGGGGAAGGCTAACTGTAGCCAGATTAGGCAGGAATTGGTGGCCATTGATTGGAAGAGGCTGTTCGAGGGTAAATCCACACCTGGCATGTGGGAGTTTTTTAAGGAGCAGTTGATGGGACTGCAGGACAGGCCTGTGCCTGTAAAAAGGAAGGATAGGAAAGGTAGGATTCAAGAGCTGTGCATAACCAGGGAAATTGAGGGTCTGATCAAAAAGAAAAGAGAGGCATATGTTAGGTCCAAGCAGCTAAAAACAGATGGAGCACTGGAGGAATACAGAGAAAGTAGGAAAAAACTCAAACGGGGAGTTAGAATGGCAAAAAGGGGTCATGAAATGTCCTTAGCAGACAGGATTAAAGAGAATCCTAAGGCATTTTATTCATACATTAGGAACAAAAGAGTTGTCAGGGAAAAAATCGGACCTCTCAGGGAAAAAGGAGGGGAATTATGCTTAGAGCCCAAGGAAGCAGGGGAGATCCTAAATGAATACTTTGCTTCAGTATTCACAAGGAAGAGGGATATGTTGATGAAGTGTCTCGGGGAAGTGTTGACCTGTTAGAGAAAATCTCCATTACAAGGGAGGAAGTGTTAGATTTTTTAGGGAACATTAAGACTGATAAATCCCCAGGGCCTGATGGCATCTATCCTAGGCTGCTCAGGGAGACAAAAGATGAAATTGCTGGGCCTCTGACAGAAATCTTTGTCTCTTCATTGGACACAGGTGAGGTCCCAGAGGATTGGAGAATAGTGAATGTGGTACCATAATTTAAGAAGGGTAGCAAGGATAACCTGGGTAATTATAGGCCAATGAGCTTGAATTCCGTGGTCGGGAAATAGTTGGAGAGGATTCTTAGAGATAGGATATATGACATTTAGAATGGAATAATCTCATTAGTGATAGACAGCATGGTTTTGTAAGAGGGAAGTCATACCTCACAAATTTGGTGGAGTTTTTTGAGGAGGTGACAAAAACGGTTGACGAGGGAAAAGCCGTGGATATTGTCTATATGGATTTTAGTAAAGCATTTGACAAAGTCCCTCATGGCAGGTTGGTGCATAAGATTAAATCTCATGGGATAAAAGGTGAGGTGGCTAGACGGGTGGAGAACTGGCTTGGCCACAGAAGACAGAGGGTAGCAGTGGAAGGGTCTTTTTCCGGCTGGAGGTCTGTGACTAGTGGTGTTCTGCAGGGCTCTGCACTGGAACCTCTGCTGTTTGTGATAATAAATATATATATAAGAGGGTGTAACTGGTGTGATCAGTAAGTTTGCGGACGACACAAAGATGGCTGGACTTGCAGATAGCAATGAACATTGTCAGAGAATACAGCAGGATATAGATAGGCTGGAAAATTGGGCAGAGAAATGGCAGATGGAATTTAATCCAGATAAATGCGAAGTGATGCATTTTGGTAGAACTAATGTAGGGGGGTGCTATACACTAAATGGCAGAACCATCAAGAGTATAGACACACAGAGGGACCTGGGTGTGCAAGTCACAGATCCTTCATCACGAATGGAAAAGGTGGTGAAGAAGGCATATGGCAAGCTTGCCTTTATAGGGCGGGGCATAGAATATAAAAATTGGTGTCTGATGTTACAGCAGTATAGAACGTTGGTTAGACCACATTTGGAGTACTGCGTCCAGTTCTGGTTGCCACACTACCAGAAGGACATGGAAGCTTTGGAGAGAGTACAGAAAAGGTTTACCAGGATGTTGCCTGGCATGGAGGGGCTGGGTTACGAGGAAAGGTTGGAGAAACTGGGACTATTCTCCTTGGAAAGATGGAGACTGAGGGGGGACATGATAGAGGTATATAAGATACTGAAGGGAATAGATAGAGTTAATAGTGAGAGACTGCTCCCTAGACTGGGTACAAACATGTGAGGTCATGATTTAAGGGTGAGGGGGGAGAGGTATAATTTGGAAGTGAGAGGAAGGTTCTTTACGCAGAGTTGTGGGGGTATGGAACGCGTTACCGAGTAGGGTGGTGGAGGCAGGAACGTTGGACTCGTTTAAGGTTCAGTTAGATAGACACATGAGTGAAACGAGGATGGAGGGTTATGGTAGGGGCTATTAAATAAGGTTAGAACCTCGGGAGACACCGGAAAAGCAGGCTTGTAAGATTAACGTTTTTGTCTTTTTATTCCGCAGGAGGAGGTCCACCTCGTGTCAAATGAGGGGCATGCACACAGTGGGTCGTGCGTGGGCTGCTCTTGGAAGTTCCGGGAGTGGCCTAGTACTTCGTGTCGGTGTGTGTGCTTGATCCTGGACCGGTAGACGGGCGCCGCAACAGCTCGGTGACTAGCACTGCTAGCTGTGCAGATACATGGATTTGGGCCTGTGTCTGTGGGAGTTTGCGCATTCTCCCTGTGGTTGCGTGGGTTTCCTCCGGGCGCTCCGGTTTCCTCCCACACCCCAAAGATGTGCTCTTAGGCTGATTGGTTTTACCAAATTGACACTATTCTCCCCTGAATCTGGCTAAGTTAGGGGTTCCAGTCGTAGACACGCAGGGTAGAATAGGTGTAGGGTGATGCGGCGGCGTGGGCTCGTTGGGCCGAAGGGCCTGTTTCCCGTGCTGGGTTGTTCCTTGTTCTTTGTTCTTTGTTCTTTGTCTAGTTGGACCAATGAGTGGCACAGGCTTGGAGGGCCAAAGGGCCTGTTTCCTGTGCTGTATTGTTCTTTGTTCTTTGTTCAGTGCTTATCCAGTGCAGTATCCAGATCTTTTGTGCTTGTAATATTCTTTGTATAAGCAACTTTATGTTACAAATCCTGATTATGAAATCAATGCTACTTATCCGGCAACTTATGTTGCAACATAGACTTCTTGTGCTGGCAGTAGCTTACTGCCAAGATATTCAGTAATATAGAGTGTACAGTGGGCAGTTTGTTAATATGTATGCAAGATTATTTAATTTCCAAGCTAGGAATGTATATTCCGACATTTTGGGTGGCTGATCACATCGAAGCCCCAGAAATAATAAGCTATTACTGCTTGGACAACAGTGTACCATAATTTATTTTTAAATTGTCGAATGAAGTCATACATGGTGTTCAGGTTATCAAGTTCTAAAATGCTTCCAGAAGAATGATTGCAGTGTTATTTTATGTTACTCATGTACTTCAGTTTCCAGGTTAACTCTGATCTTCCTGGGCATGAGATTAACCTTTTCATGATTTACTAATTTTACTCAAACAACCCATCCGTAAGAAGGACAAATCTGAGGGCTTTCATGTATTTATGGCAGGGAAAACCTTCTGAAAAAGCAATGGTAGGGAAATTGAAGAAAATAATTTAAATTGTTAAAATGTATACATTATTTTAAATATTGCATAAACATCCAAGAATTTAGTATATGCTTAAGCATTTAGTATACTCTGGGTGAAATTTTCCTTTTTTTTGTCAGGTGTTGTCTCTGGCAGGAAAAGCTACCTGGCCAGGTTTTTGCATCATGTTTTAAAACATAGAATGGTAGAATCCCTACTGTGCAATAGAGGCCATTTGGCCCATTGAATCTGCACTGACTCAGAATCTCACCCAGGCCCACAGTCCTGCCTGAACCCTGCAACCACTAGTCTACCTTATCTACACATCTGGGGACACCCAAGGGCAATTTAGCATAGCTAATCCATCTACCCTGCATATCTATGGACCGTGGGAGGAAATCAGAGCAGCTGGAGGAAACCCATGCAGACACAGGGAGAATGGTGGCACAATGGTTAGCACTGCTGCTTCACAGCACCACGGGACCCTGGTTCGATTCCCAGCTTGGATCACTGTCTGTGTGGGTTTCCTCCAGGTGCTCTGGTTTCCTCCCACAGTCTGAAAGTTGTGCAGGTTAGGTGTATTGGCAATGCTAAATTCTCCCTCGGTGTACCTGAACAGGTGCTGGAGTGTGGCACCTAAGGGATTTTCACAGTAACTTCATCGCAGTGTTAATGTAAGCCTAATTGTGACATAAATAAATAAACTTTAAAAAGTGCAAACTCTGAGGTGTCTGGTACTATGAGGTAGCAGTGTTAACCACTGCACCACCAGGCTACACTTTACACTTCAGGAAAAAAAAATGAAGAGGTCGGTCGACAAAGCCTGTCCTGCCCAGCAAACTTGGTTCCTGACAGATCAATGTGGCATTGTTAAGGGGTGTCCCAATCTAATAAATTAATAAAGAGGATTCCCCACCCCTACCCCATGCACACTGCATCGTTGCAGTTCTCCATGGCAGAATACTAGGCATAATCCTCAGAGGGCAGGGGGGCTGCACTTAATCTACATGTCTCCAGTGGGTTCTGTTCACAAACCCTCCATTTTTGAAAAGCTGTGTTCCCTGTGTGTGGCATGATGCAGCAGCAAAGCCTGAGAAGTGTACATTAATAGAACTTCCATCATTATAATACATTAGGTCCTGGTGGGGACAATCGAGCTGGCTCTGCAGTAACTGCAGCACTTTTTAGAAGTTTTATGAAGTTTGCATTAACACTGCAATGATGTTACCATGAAAATGTCCTAGTCGCCACACTTTGGGTAGACTGAGGGAGAATTTAGCATGGCCAATGCACCTAACCAGCACATCTTTCAGATTATGGGAGGAAACCAGAGCACCCAGAGAGAACCCACACAGACACGGAGAGAACATGCAAACTCCACGCAGACAGTGACCCAAGCCAAGAATTGAACCCAGGCCCCTGGCACTGTAAGGCAGCAGTGCTAACCATTGTGCCACGGTGCTGCTCATGGAACTGCAGCTTCAAGTTGATAAGCTGGAATCCAAACTTTGGACATCATGATTCATTAGGGAGGAAGAAAATTACCTGGACATTTTGCTCCAGGAGGCAGTCACAGCCCTGGGGCGAGGTACTTCACACAGAGAGGAGAGTGTGACTGCAAGTGATTGAGGCAGGTAGGGGGATGTAGAAGGTAGCACGGAAGATCAGAATTTAAAGAAATAACAGAAAGTAGCAACAGAATAGAGAGAATTAAAGAGATTAAAAGATACTGGGGATCATAAACAGAAAATGCCAGAACAAAGGAAAACAATGCACCAGGAGAGTGAAAAGCAACAGGCTTGAATTTCTTGCAAATTGTGTGGTGAGGAGCAGGGTTTTACAGGGAGAATGAGCAAACTGACCACAGCACCATGGTTCAGGAGGCTCCATCTAAGTGGGGAGTGCAAAACGAAATGTGGTAGAGGACTGTATAGGTAGGGGCATAAACATGGTTCTGTGCAGTAGAGAATTTATGTCCCAAAGGCTGTGTTGCCTACCTGGTGCAAAGGTTCAGGACTGTAGAGGAATTTGAAGTGGGGCAAGGGATCTGTTCATGGTTGCTGTGGATGGTATTAATGTCAAAGGATGAAGAAAGAGGTTTTGCTGAGGAAGAATGAGCAGTTTGGGACTAAAAAGCAGAACTACAAAGGGATTATTGCTTCAGACATGAACAAATTGGCATTGGATAAATAAGATCAGAGAGTTCAATGTGTGGCTCAAAGTTTGGCCTGGGAGAAATAGGTTTTGATTCATACACTTGTACTAGGGAAAGAGGGAGTTGTACCTTTGGGCCGATCTTCACCTGAACCACACTGGGATCTGTGTACTGGTGAAGTGTATAATTAGCGTTGTGGACAAGGCTTTGAGCTAAAAGGTCACTCAAGCATCTTGCAGAAATCCTATCTCTGATGAAAAGATCATACTTCCTGTGTCACTGTTGGTCTTTCTGTTCTTCCCTGGGAACTGATCATATTTCTTAAGCTGTAAGCAAAAGAAGACATAGATATAAAAAAAGGTAGGAGACTGAACATATTGTTCAGTAACCCTTGCCTCTGTTCCTTGTGCTTTTCACTTGCCTTGTGCATTGCTTTCCTTTATTCTGGTGTTTTACCTTAATTAGCCCACCTCGACCCCCACCCCTAGCATCTTTTAATCTCTTTAATTCTTCTCTCTGTTGCTACTTTCTGTTATTTCTTCAAATTCTAATCTTCAGTCTTTCTCCCCATGCATCTCACTGCTACTGTTCTCTCTGGCAATCTCCTACCCAGACAACAATCTTCCAGCTATTGATCCCATGAATAACCTTTCTATCTGAGGCATTCATTTCCTGAGCCCTCAGCACAGCTACAGAACTGCCCTATCTACACCTTTATCTTAAAGACCAAGGGGAAAGGATTCAATTTTATCCAGAGTTTGATGTTTGTCCATTTTTCCAGTCACCGCCTCCTGGAATTTATTCCTATTCTCTTCAGTGTAAATACTACATTTCTGAGTTTTGTGCCACAGTCCTCTGCTGCTCTCAGTTCCCGGAGGACTGATCGAAGGGCAAACAACAGTGACTAGATGGAAAAAGTGTTACCTCAGGCATCTTGTCTTTCAGCATTACAGAACAAACAAAACCCACCGCCTTCTGGTCATTTTAGATCATTTAGATAGTTAATTTCATCCACAAAGGACCATAAACATCTTTCTCCATTAAAGTTTATAAGTTTATTTATTAGTGCTACAAGTAAGCAATTAAGTTACTGTGAAAATCCCCTAATCACCACATTCCAGCACCTGTTTGGGTACACTGAGGGAGAATTTACCATGGCCAATGCACCTAACCAGCACATCTTTTAGACCGTGTGAGGAGGAAACTGGAGCACCTGGAGGAAACCCATGCAGACATGGGGAGGATGTGCAGACTCCACACAGTGACCCAAGCTGGGAACCAAACTTGAGTCCCTGGCGCTGTGAGGCAACAATGCTAACCACTATGTCACTCTTCCACCCATGGAGGGGCACAACTCCACCAGAGTGGGCTAAGACCCCTATGAACTAGCACCTTCTGATACCCTGTATAAAAAGCAAGGCAGAGAGGCTGGTTTGCTCCGGGCTTTGATTTATCACAAAGTGAATGTGAAAATTCTGTGAAAACATTACAATCACATTAAAATGAATTTATCATTGTAGTAAATACCAGGGGCATAACACACTGATTAAAATTTAAGTAATGCAGATAAACCAACGCAACTTTTTGAATGGTTACCAACTTAAAAAGAAACAAAACAAAATGGGAAGATGGGTTGGGTTAAGTGGGTCAGTTTTCACCGAGCGGGACCTGAGATGTGAAAGAGAAAGGATTAGATGTTAGTCCGACCCCTGCACATTTTGCAGACTCATAATGACGCTTTCATCTTTGTATAAAAAGGCACGGGAGAGATCAATACATCACACGCAGACAGAAAATAGTGGGACTTCGCTCCTTGAAACCTTTCGGATTCTATGAGGAGTGAGTTTTTAGGTAAAAGTTTCTGGTTGGGTGTGACAACGTGTTGGCAACATAACTGCAACTTGTGACAATTGCCTGAAGTTTCATTCATGAATATCCGCTGGAAGTTGAATCCAGCAGCCGGAGGGCAGCGTGCAATATTTAAGTATTAAATAGAATCAGGTACAGAAGTTTTTTAACCTGAAGAATTTTCGATATCAAAATAAGCTCACCCATGTGTATCCACCGATCTCTGTCTTATCCGTGTGAGTCGACGCTGTCTATCTGAACCTTATGTTAACCGGATGCCATTAATTGTGAAAATAGATTTTTTAAAAAGTCTGTACAACTTGGCGGGGGTGGGGGGGGGGGGGGGGCGGAAGGGGAGTGGGTTACAACTCAGAGTGTTTTTGAAATGTTGTTTTCTTTGCAGGTCAGGCTGTGTCCACATATCCAATCGCTAGCTGGTGATGGGTGAGAGATACAGACTGGAAGTTCTGTGTCACAGAAAGAGGCGCAGCAGCCAGTGTTTATCAGGGAAGGATCAAAGCTTGGGAAGTTTCCCTGGGCCCTCAGCAGAGAGGCAGCCCCTGAAATACACCGTCACCTTGAGTGCTCAGTACGGCATCAATGTGTTTGTGCTTGGCTTGGTGCTGACAGTGGCGGGGACATTTCAGAAAGCCGGAGTGGCACAGGAACACATCTTAGCTTATCTCAGCACCCTCATGGTCATGCAACTGGCATGGATGCTCTGGTACTTCCTAAGAATGCACGGGAAGAGAGGGCTGCTCACAGATAAAGATGACCATGCCGGACCCAGGTGGCTGAGAGGTACAGTGTGCTTTCTGGTCTGTGAAAATGTTTAGACATTAGGGTTTATGATTCTCATGCACAATTGCTACCTTGGTAATTAATGGCAATGCAGTTGAGGGTGCGGGTGTATTTTAATATGCTGCATTTGGAATCAATTCGATTATCTCGAACAGTGTGCAGTAGGTGAGAAATCCGACTCTGGTGCATGAGGTTTTTCATGTCACCACTGAAGTGTTTAGACGAACAAGAATTTAGGTTAATGCGCGTTTAGTTTAGCGCATTAACCCCATCGTGAGTGGGTCAAGGATGGGGGGCTGGAGCCGAATGTGGGGACACAATTGGAAAAACTCCAGTTCCAAAAGTTCAAACCCCAGCAGAGAATCAGAAATACAGGCGTTCCAGTTTAGGGTATAAAAGACCAGTTCGGACAAGTTTTACTGGCACCCTCCATTTCCAACTTTCACTGTTTTTAGGAAAGTGATGACCAATAAATAATTTGCAAAGTGTCAGCTATGAACTTAAACAACGGGGAACAAATGGTGTAAAGATAAAGGCCAAAATCTCAGCAGGTGTGGCAGCATCTGTAAGGAGAGAAAAGAGCTGACGTTTCGAGTCCAGATGACCCCTTGTCAAAGCTAAAAGGCATAGAAAGTGGGAGATATTTATACTGCAGGGTGAGGGAATGAAAGATCAGTGATAGCCTCAGAAACCAGGGGAAAAGACTGCTAATGGCAGTCCACAGAGAGAAGAAAGGGTGTGATGGCCAAAGGGCAAAAAGCTGAAATGAAGATTTGAGGGTTGGGGGGGTGGGCGGAAGAGGGTGGTGGGAATGGATGGTGTGGAGATGCCGGCGTTGGACTGGGGTAAACACAGTAAGAAGTCTCACAACACCAGGTTAAAATCCAACAGGTTTATTTAGTAGCAAATGCCACTAGCTTTCGGGGCTTTTCCCCTTCATCAGATAAGTGGGGAGTTCTGATCACAAACAGGGCATATAAAGGCACACACAGTTTACAGAATACTGATTAGAATACGAGTCTTTACAGCTATTCAAGTCTTAAAGGTGCAGACAATGAGAGTGCAGATAGCATTAAGCATAAATTAAAGAGATGTGTATTGTCTCCAGACAGGATAATAAGTGAGATTTTGTAAGCCCAGGCAAGTCATGGGGGTTACAAATAGTGTGGTATGAACCCAACATCCTGGTTGAGGCCATCCTCATGTGTGCGGATCTTGGTTATCAGTTTCTGCTCAACGACTCTGCGCTGTCATATGTCATGAAGGCCGCCTAGGAGGACGTTTACCTGAAGATCAGAGGCCGAATGCCCATGACCGCTGAAGTGTTTGCCAACAGGAAGGGAACACTCTTGTCTGGCGATTGTCAAGCGGTGTTCATTCATCCATTGTTGTAGAGTTTGCATGGTCTCCCCAATGTACCATGGCTCAGGACATCCTTTCCTGCAGCGTATCAGGTAGACAATGTTGGCTGAGTTGCAAGAGTATGCACCTTGTACCGGGATCTTGGGTTCATGCCACACTATCTATAACCCCCATGACTTGCCTGGGCTTGCAATATCTCAATTACTGTCCTGTCTGGAGACAATACACATCTCTTTAACCTACGCTTAATTCTATCTGCACTCACATTATTTGCACCTTTAAGACTTGAATAGCTTTATTGTAAACTGAGTGTGTGCCTTGATATGCCCTGTTTGTGATCAGAACACCCACTCACCTGACGAAGGGGAAGAGCCCCGAAAGCTAGTGGCATTCGCTACCAAATAAACCTGTTGGATTTTAATCTGGTGTTGTAAGACTTCTTACTGGAAATGGATGGGACAGAAGTAAAATTTATAAAAGGAGAAGCAAAGGGAGAGAAAAGGTAAAAAAAAGGTATGTTCTATGTTCTAAAATCGGAGGAAAGAGTGGGGGGGGGAAGTAAAATTAAGAAAGACAATAAAGAAATAAAAGAGAACAGTAAAAGATTAAGTAAAATAGAATGAAAACAAAGGGGTTCAGGTGGGGTAGAGCAAATCATCTGAAGTTGTTGAATTCTATGTTGAGACCAGAAGGCTGTAAAGCACCTAGCCGGAAGATGAGATGCTGTTCCTCCAGTTTGCTAGAACATTGCAGCAAGCCAAGGATAGACATGTGGGCATGGGAGCAGGATTATGTGTTAAAATGGCAAGCAACAGGAAGGTCAGGGTCCTAATTGCACACAGACCGAAGGTGCTCAGCAAAGTGATCACCCAGTCTACATTTGATCTCTCTGATATAGAGAAGATCACATTGGGAGCAGTAAATGCAATTCACCAAATTAAAGGAGGTGCAAGTGAAACGCTGCTTAACCTGGACGGTCATTTTTGATTTCAGGTTCTAGCATCCACAGTAATTTGCTTTTATTATTTGTAAAGATAAAGACACCCTTCAAAAAATGCATATTAAAGTCAAATGGGAAGAAAGTGGTTCCTACTTTGGGCCAATATGTGTTTCGTTGAGCCTGGTATATTTCCTCTCTAGGTGGGCTAACCTTGTTTGCCATCTTGAGCTTAGTTCTGGATATGTTTAAAATTGGATACTACATCGGATATTCACGCTGCCTCACAGCTGCCAAAGGTGTCTTTCCTGCTGTCCACGCAGTGCACACACTCTCCCAGGCATGTATACTCACCTGATTTATTGAGTGTTGTTTTTTGTTGAGTGGTACATTGTGTGTCATTTTATAAAACAATATGATTTATTTTCAGGTGTATTTCCTTTGGTTTCATGCAAAGGATGTCATTCGAACTTTTCAAATCATAGAAAGGTAAAACCTGTGCAAAATCTGAATTTGTTTTATAAATCTTCAGTTATGCTACATATTCAATTATCGGCCATGATGCAGTTTCCTCCTACGGTCCAAAGACGTGCAGGTTAGGTGGATTGGCTGTACTAAATTGCCCCTTAGTGTTCCAAGATGTGCAGGGGATTAGTGGGGTAAATGCCACTGAAGATGCTATTATTTGTGAAAATATATATTATTTTTAAAAATTCTATTGGGAATGTCTTTACAACTGGGGGGGATCGGGGGGGGGGGGGGAGGTTACAATTGAGACTCTTCTTGAAATGTTGTTTGAACTGGAGACACTGAGATATTCTCCTTAGAACAGAGAAGGTTCAGAGGAGTTTTGATAGGGAGTTTCAATTGAATATTTTTTAAAGAATCATTCAACACAGAAAGAGGCTATTGTTCTTTGTGTTGGCTCTATGGCAGGGCTATCCAATTAATCACACACTCTTGCTCTTTCCTTTCAATTATGTACTTTTTTTCCCTTTTACCTTTTGAACGTAGCTATTCAGCCAGGCAGTGCATTCTAGATCACAACAATGTGCTGTGTAAACTAACGTGCTCATGTCACCTCTTTTTTTTTGCCAATCGCCCGTTTTTATTTATCAGGGGAGATAGACATCACTGGAAATGCCAGCATTTAATGCCCACCCGCAATTGCCTTTGAGAAGTTGGTTGTGAGCCACTCAAATCACTGATTTCTTATGACAGAGTGCCTTGTTAGGCCATGTCATATAGCAGTTAGCCACATTGCTGTGGATCTGGATTCAAGTGAGGGCTGGATGAGATAAGGATAGCAGATTTCCTTCCCCAAAAGGCATACATAAGTGAATCAGATTGGCTTTTTACAACTATCCAATAGTGTCAGGGTCATCATTACTAATAGTAACTTTTTATTCCAGATTTATTGAATCAAATTAATTTGTGTGCACCAATGGGATTTAAATTCATGTCTCAAACCATTAATCCGGGTCTGCTCTCAACCAACAACACAAACACTAATCTATCGCACTCATAAAAACAAACCTAATTAGCCTGAAATTAATGTCCTTTTGCCACTGGAAACAGTTTCTCCTTATATACACTATTAAACTATCATTTTGAAAATCTCTATAAAATCTCTAAATCTTCTCTGTTCTAAGGAGAACAATCTCAGCATGTCCATTCTTGTCACATAACTGAAGTCCCTCATCCTTTACTGGAGTAAAAACTCTTTCCAGTAAAACTCTTCTGCACTGTCTCTAAGACCATGACATCTTGAAGTCTGGTGCTAAGCCATAATTCTAGCTGAGGCCTAACAAGTGTTTTGTTGAAAGCTTAGCATAAATTCCTTGGTCTTTGTGTTTATTCCTCTATTTATAAAACTAAAGACACCATATGTGTTTTTGTAACACACTTCTCAACTTGTCTCATACCTTCATTCATTTGTGTACAAATACCACCAGGTCTCTGTTGTTAAAGCATTTCCTTTAAAATTATAACATTTAAATCATATTACTCTTATTCCTCTTAAACTGTATCAGTTTGCACTTCTTTGTATTAAATCTCATCACCATTTGTCTGTCACTTTTGCCAGTTTATCTTCTCCTGAAGTCTGTTATTATTCTGTTCTATGCATATATGATATTTCTGAGGTTTATGTCAACTGAAAAATTTGAAATTATGCCTATGTACCCAAGTCCAGGTTATTAATAGGAATAAAATTAACTGTGATTCCAATACTGACCTCTGGGGAACATCAATGTATAATTCTGTCTAATCCGAAAAACAACTATTCACCAATACTCCCTGCTTTCTGACTTCTTGAAAATTTTCTATCCATGCTGCTACTATCCCTTTCTGACTTCTTGAAAATTTTCTATCCATGCTGCTACTATCCCTTGAGTCCTATGGACAAGATTCTTACTTGGTATTTTGTCAGCAATTTCTGAAAGTTCATATACACAGCATCAACCACACTATCATTATCAATGCTCTCTGTTACTTCATGAAAGAACTCAATCAAGTTAGTCAAGTATGATTTTGTCTTTAACGAATCTGTGTTCATTTTCATTTATTAGTCTTTCCAAATGCCAATTAATTTTGTACTGTATTATTATCTCTGAAAGTCACTTAACCACTAAGGTTGAACTGACTGGCTTATAGGTTTATCCGTCCTCTCTTTCTAAACAGAGGTGTTATATTTACAATCGATTGGTCCTCTGGAAGCATCTCAATATCCAAGGAGGACTGGAGGATTGGACAAAGCAACAGAAAATTCCATTTTTACTTCCCTCAGATACCTAAGATGCATCCCATCCAGACTGGGTGACATCTACACTTTGAGGATCATCAACATTTCATGCATATTCTATTTATTTTCATTGTGTCTAATATCATTCCTCTCCTTCTTCATTATTACAATGGCACCATCCTCTTCTCTCGTGAAGACCAATATTAGAGTATTCATTTAGTACTTTAGAATGCCCTCTGCCCCCGCATGGGCACTTCTTGGCTCCCTAATCAGCTCCACCCATTACTTGACCACCCTTTATTATTATGTTCATGTTTGCCACTCACCTATTCTCATACGCTCTCTTTGCCATCCATTTCAGCCTTATAGAAGTCCTCTGTACTTACTTTCCATATTCAACTTGATTCTATTGTACAGTGAGGAGTTGCTCTAAGTCTTTTCTGTTCCCCTTTACTTCTGTATCTTTAGTCATCCTTGGAGTTCTAGCTATGTATACCCCTCATTATCGTCCTCATGGAAATGTGTCTATGTTGTACCCAAAACTTCTTTAACAGTCTCCCATTCTTCAGTCACTCTTTTGTCTATCAATTTTAGATTGAAAGTGCATTTGGATCAGATATATTTTCAGCTCACTGAAGTTTCTCCTTCATCAGTTATTCATTTTTTATGCTTGAATAGAGTTAAAGAATCAACACCGAAGGAGGCCATTCAGCCCATTGTGTCTGCACTGACTCTGGCAGAGTAACTTACCCTGGCTCATACCCTGCTCTGTCCCCGTAGCCCTACGCATTTATCCCACTAATCCCCTGCACATCTTGCAATGCTAAGGAGCAATTTAGTATGGCCTAACCTGCACATTTTTGGACTGTGGGAGGAAACCGGAGCTCCCAGAAGAAACCCATACAGATATGGAAAGAGTGTGCAAACCCTACACAGACAGTCACCTGCGGCTGGAATCGAACCCGGGTCCCTAGCACTGTGAGGCAGCAGTGCTAACCACTGTGCCACTGTGCTGCTCCGCTGTACTTTTTCCTTTTCCAGAATTATTGTAATCCTGATGATATATTCAGTGTTCCCCAAATGGTTTCCCACTGGCACAAGCCTCTACTTACCCTATTTCATTCCATAGAACCAGACACAGCACTGATTATTTCCTCATTGGGCTGATCAATAACGTTCTCTTACACACATTTCAGAAATTGCTTCCCATCTTTCATCTTTAGGCTACTTTCCTAGTCTCTTTAAGCTTAGTGACGTTCCATTGCCACTGCTCTGTAATAAAAGCAAAATACTGTGGATGTTGGAAAGCTCAAATAAAAACAGAAAATGGTGGGAAAACTTAGCAGGTCTGACAACGTCTGTGGAGAGGGAGAAAGAGTTAACGTTTGAAGTCCAATGTTATTCTTCTGTGGAACAGGAGAGAGGTAGAAATGTGTGGGTTTTATGCAGATGAGGAAGGGGAGAAATGCAGGTGGAGCAAAATATATCAGGCATAGGGATTAGATGACAAGGACGCCATGGAACACAAGACAAAGGGAGTGGGAACGATAGTATAAAGCTTTGCTCCAGAGTGGGTGTTCATAGCAGAATAAAGGTCAGAACTGACTGAAAGCAAAACAGCAGAACATATAGCAGAAAAAAGGACTCAGCTTTGTCTGAAAGCAAAATCGTGAGAACAGGATACCGACTGGCACTTGGAGGAGAAAACACAATCAAAATGGAGGACAAAATTCATGGTCTAAAGTTGAACTCAATGTTGAGTCCAGAAGGCTGTACAGTGGTTAATCAGAAGATGAGGTGCTGTTCTTCCAGCTTGTGTTGAGCTTCACTGGATCATTGCCCCAGACCGAGGCACAAACATGAGCACGAGGACAGGATGGTGAATTGAAATGGCAAGTGGCAGGAAGGTCAGAATCATACTTGTGGACTGGTTGGAGGTGTTCTCCAAAGCGGTCGCCTAGTCACCCAACCATTACATAATAGTCCTTGCACCTTTCTGTAGTTTTCCTCATATTTGCTCTTTTGTTTCCTTCCCACTATTTGTTTACCGAGACAGTACATGCAGTAAATAATCTCTGGGCAGAATTTTCCATTCTGGAGACAGTCTGCTGGTGGGTGGTAGGATGGGAATCCCACTGGGTGGCAGGATGGCTGATCAGACACAATCTTCCACTGGTCAGCTCATTATACATTAATATATAATGCATGTATTAACATACATTATATGTGTGTATATTTATATCTCAGCAAATCTTATTGTGGGGTGGGCAGGAAGTTGCCCATAATGCCCATAACCTCCTGGGGTCAAAGGTCCCAGAGCCATACTTAAAGATCACCCAGACAGATATTCACGCAACACTATTCCTCTAGAGACTTTGCGGCTGAAACTCTTACAGGAAAAGCTGACAGATGTGAGGAATCACATCTGGGAACAAATGAGGGAGTCTTTGGCATTGTCATTTGCTTGGTGGCACGCTGGCCCAGTGGTTAGCACTGCTGCCTCACAACACCAGGAATCTGGGTTCAATTCCAGCTTGGGTCACTATCTGTGCAGAGTCTGCATATTCTCTCCATGTCAGTGTGGGTTTCTTCCGGGTGCTCTGATTTCCTCCCATAGTGCAAAAGACATGTTGGTTAGGTGCATTAACCATGCTAAATTTTCTCTCAGTGTACCCGAACAGGTGCCAAAGTGTGGCAACTAGAGGATTTTCACAGTAGCTTCATTGCAGTGTTAATATAAGCCTACTTGTGAAATTAATAAATAGACATAAGAGCACTGCTGGCAATACATAGCACCTCACTGTTGATAATATCAACCTCAACCCTAACCCCACCCTCCTTTCCTCAGAAACTCCCCCCTTCCCTAATCAGCCTGCCTTCCCTGTCCAACATTCACTTCACCCTTCCACTCTACACCAGAGCCCCTACACCCAAGCCTCCCCCCTCCCCCCACACTCAAGCCCCCACCCCACCTTCCTCCTACACCCAAGCCCTCATCTCCATCTTCCCCCTACTCCTGAGCCCTCCATGTCCACCTTCCTCCCTACACCCACCTCCCCCCAGACCCGAGCCTGCCGTCCCCACCTTCCCTCCTACACCTGACCCGCTCATCCCCATCTTCTCCCGCATACCCGACCCATCCATCCCCACCTTCCCCCCTACATCCGAGCCAACTATCCTCACTTTCCAGTCTTTTCTGCCTTCTGTTTCCAGCCTTGTTCAAGTATCGGCATTTGAGTGAAGTTATATGAGGTCCCCAAGAAGGTAAAGCAACATCCACTGACCCCAAAGTCATGGAAGAGGTGAAGCTCACAAGATCAATGCTACTTATGTGCAGTTGTGCAACTGAACTTTCTAAATTCTCACTGGCAGGAAACTTAATTAGGAGGACAAAAATTAATTCTGGCGAGGTGGCCTTTTACTTAGAGTGCATGAGATGCTAATGAACGCAGAAGGGGTTCCTCACATTGTTTATCGGGACACAAAAGCCTGGACAACAGAATCCCAAACTAATTTTCTAAATCTTCCAATCACACCTACCTGCCACGATCCCACCACTGGCAGGAGCAGAAAATTCCACCCTGCCTTTAGCCTCTCATGTACATCAACTTCTTCCAGAGTTACAATAGTTTATTTCATTAATAATGCCACCACACTCATTCTTCTGGCTTTCCTATCTTTCCTGAATATCTTGTCATCAGGACTATGAAGTTCCCTTCCCTCTACTGCTCTGAGTTAGGTCTCTGTTATTGCCACTATATCATAGTCCCATTAGAAAGAAGTCCAAAGAAAATTCTGAATGTAAAGAGGAACCATAAATAGCAAAGAGCAAAGAACAGTACTGCACAGGAACAGACCTTTCAGCCCACCAAGCTTGCACCGATCATGGTATCCTATCTAGACCATATTTCCTTCTATTCCCCACTTGTTCATGTGTCTATCCAGATAAGTCTTAAATGTTGCTAATGTGTCTGCCTCAACCACCTCACTTGGAAGTGCATTCCAGGTCCCCACAACTCTCTGTGTAAAAAAAGCTTCCCCCGCACATCTCTTCTGAACCTTTCCCCACTTACCTTGAATCTGTGCCCCCTTATATTTGTCATTTCTGCCCACGGAAGAAGCTTCCAACTGTTCGTCTTATCTATGCCCCTCATAATTTTATAAACTTCTATCAGGTCTCCCCTCAGCCTCCGTCTTTCCAGGGCGAACAATCCCAATTTATTCAATTTCTCCTCATAGCTAATACCAGGCAACATCCTGGTAAATCTTGTCTGTACGCCCTCCAAAGCCTCTATATCTTTCTGGTGGTGTGGCGACCAAAATTGAACACTATTCCGAATGTGGCCTAACTAATGTTTTACATAACTAATATAGTTTGCCAACTTTTATACTCAATGACCCTTTTTCACCACCTTTTCCAACTGTGTTTTCCACTTTTCAGGATTTCTGGACCTGTACTCCCAGATCTCTCGGTGTGTCTATGCTCCTGATAGTTCTGTCATTTAGTTTATAGCTCCTACCTGAATTGGATCTACCAAAATGCATTACCGCGCATTTGTCCGGATTCAAACCCATCTGCCATTTCTCCGCTCAATTTTCCAGCTTACCTTAATTAGCAAGGAACATAGTCAAAATAATAAAATATTTTACAGATGCATCAACAATAAAAGAAAGGCAGTGATGGGAATAGAACCATGGAGGGATATGCAGGATAATACCTCAGGTATTAATAGAGAGATGGTAGAAATAATGTTTTGGTATTTTCCAGGGAGATAGAACAATTAGACATGACATTGAATTTGGGTGACATGATGGCACAGTGGTTAATACTGCTGTCTTATAGTGCCAGGGACCCAAGTTCGATTCTGGCCTTGGGTTGGAATGTTCCGGCATATTTTCCCATGTCTGGATGGGTTTCCTCTGGTTTACTCTCACGCTCCAAAAATGTGGTATGTTAGGGGGATTAGCCATGGTAAATGTGTGTGGGGTTCGAGGATAGGGCTTGAATAAGATACTCTGTCAGAGAGATACCGCAAACTTGATGGGCCAAATGGCTTCCTTCGGCACTATAGGGATTCTATGATTCTAAGAATTATGAGATGAGCAATGAGATTAAAAAAAAAGATGTATATGAATAAACTAAACAAACTCAAAGAGGATCAAACTGCTTGCCAGATTAATCCATGTATTTTAAAATAACTTAGGGAAAAGGTAGCAGAGGCATTACTGCACATATATAGCAATTCACTGGAGAAAAGTGTAGTGCCTGAGAACTGGCTGATAGCTAATGTAATTCATGTATTTAAAAAGGAGGAGAGAACATGTCCTGGGAATTATAAACCAGTTGTTTTAACATTGATGGAAGGAAAAGCAATGGAATCCTTACTAAAGAAGAGGAGGGTGAACATCTAGAAATGGGAAAATAGTTAGCTTGGATTTTAAGAGGAAGAAGTTCTGCTTGACTAACCTTATTGTAATTCTAGAGGAGAAAAGATAGAGAGTAAAAAATGGTAATCCCATTATTGTAATATACCTGGATGTTCAAAAGGTCTTCAATGAAGTGCCCTATAAAAAAGTAAAATCAGAGCATATTGAAGCAGGGGAGAATAGCAGAATGACCCTGTCTACACTTCCAGCTACCTTGGCAAAGCAGCCAGCATAATTAAGGACTCCATGCATCTAGACATTCTCTCTTCCACCTTCTTTGGGAAAAAGGTACGGAAGTCTGAGGTCACGTACCAACCGATTCAAGAACAGCTTCTTTCCTGCTGCTGTCAACTTCTGAATGGGCTTACCTTGCATTAAGTTGATCTTGCTCTACACCCTAGCTATGACTGTAACGCTACATTCTGCACTCTCTTGTTTCCTTCTCTATAAACGGTATGTTTTGTCTGTATAGTACGCGAAATAATACTTTTCACTGTATATTAGTACATGTGACAATAATAAATTAAATTAAATCAAATAGCTGGTTTTGGACAGGAAGGAGTGAGAGGGAATGAAATTATTTGGAGTGGCAGATGGTGGGAAGGATCAGCCCTGCAACCACTGCTGTTCACAATTTTAGAATCATAGAATCATAAAATCCCTACAGTGCAGAAGGAAGCCATTCGGCCCATTGTGTCTGCAACGACCACAATCCCACCCAGATCCTATTCCCATAAACCCACATATATTTACCCTGCTAATTCCTCTGACACTCGGGTCAATTTAGCACAGCCGGTCAACCTAACCCACAAATTTTTGGAATGTGGGTGGAAACTGGAGCACCTGGAGGAAACTCATGTAGACACGGGGAGAATGGGCAAACTCCACAGACAGTGGCCCGAGGCCAGAATTGAACCTAGGTCCCTGGCGCTGTAAGGTAGCTGTACTAACCACTGTGCCACCATGTCACCCCAACATAGGCACTTATTTTCATGAACAATTTGGACTTTTGAGTCAAAAAGCACCATTTCTAAATTCGCTGATCACACTAAATTGTGGAGGTTTGTCATTAATGAGAAGGACTGAACAAATTACAGGAGACATTAATACATTTGCAAAATGGGAAAATATTTGGCAAAGGAGATACAACAGTCAAATGTGAGGTGGCCGATTTTGGTAGGCAGAATGAGGACATCACATTACTTGGAAGGTGCAACTCCAGGTGGGGTTGAGGAACAAAGGGATTAAAAATGTATCAATGAGGAGAAGTTACACCATGGGTATGGAGGCCATAAAAAAATCAAACCATACACTCAAATTTAACAGTAAGGAAATTATGTTAAACATGAATGGAATCTTGAGTATTCTACAGTATTGAGCGTAGTTCTGTTCATAATATTATAAAACAGGCTATGGAGGCACTGGAGTGGGTGCAAAGAAATTTAAGTTTATTTATTAGAGTCACAAGTCAGCTTACATTAACACTGAAATGAAGATGTGAAAATCCCATTATTGCCACACTCTGGCATCTGTTCAGGTACATTGAGGAAGAATTTAACATGGCCAATGTACCTAATCCCACACATCTTTGCACTGTGGAAAAAAACTGGAGCACCCGAAGGAAACCCATGCAGACATGCGGAGAACATGCAAACTCCACACATACAGTGACCCAAGCCGGGAATCAGATCTGGGTCCCTGGAGCTAACCAATGTGTCACTGTGCCATACTTTGCTTTATTTTAACAGTGTTTCTACTTTTGAATGATAAACCACATTAGGGGCATTTTAAAAATAAAGGGCCATATTTTCTGACCTCGCCTGTGGCTGGGATTTTCCAGTCGTGCTGCAGTGAATGTAGTTTTGGCTGAGCGCCAAATTCTCCATTCTTGCTGGCAGCGGTGGTGGGGCATGAATAGCTGGAGAATTCTGACCAAAGATTGTCATAAAAATAAATCTATCTTTGAAAAATTAGACGATTGTCTCCTGAAACTAATTTGAAGATCTTATTTTTCTTTAACATATAGGTAAATTTGTTTATTTTAATTCTGATCTTTTTAACCATTGTGGTCTCTAGAGAATGATTGTCTATGTTAAAGTTCATAATGTGTTTTCATGTCTGAATATATTAAATCCACTTTTTGTGCATTACAAGATTACTTTCTTTTTAGATTTGGAATGATTCATTCTGTCTTTACAAACCTGTTGTTATGGGTGAATGGTGTAATTGCAGAGTCAAAACATCAGCTAAGTGACCACCAAAAGCGACTGGCAGCCCTGGGCTTTACCAACTTAACCGTGGGTAAGATATTTTACTGAGTGTAAAATCATGAACAGGTCAAACTCTAAATAAGAAGATATTAAACAATTGAAGAGAATTTTTCAAACAAATGAGCACATTAACCTGGAATGAAGTACATGATCTAAACTGATTAGTTTCAATTTAGATGCACTAAAGGTCTCTTTAAAAATCTGATAATGAACAATTTTCGTAGATACCAAAATTCTACATGATCTAAACTATTGATGGCATTATCTTCATTCTACGTCCAGCAAGACATCTTGTAACCTTTTAAATTAATGGCAGATTACATCAATTAGGCCTGTACGTAAAATCAGTGAGTAATCCATACAGCCAGCTTAACACCCAGATAATGGAATTCTAACCTTATGTTTACAACTGTCAGATTATGGAATCCAGAATTTTAAAATGTTAGTAATAAAGAAACCAACCCTGTTAACTAGATAATTAAATTGTTCATTCATTGTTTGAAGCAAAAGTCAGATTGTGAGAGTGAAAGGATAAATAACAGATTGTGGCAGTGTGCTCACAAACTGTATATTCTTGAGAGAAATCAACAAAAGACATAATGTACTTACTAGAATCCCTACTGTGCAGAAGGAGGCCATTCAGCGCAACAAGTCTGCACCAACTCATCAAAGAGTATCTTACCAAGGCTCTCCCCTTCTCCACCCTATCCCCAAAGCACACATATTTACCATGGTTAATCCACCTAACCTACACATCACTGGTCAATAAGGGGCAATATATCATGGCCAATCCACCTAACCTGCGCATCTTTGAACTGTGATTGGAACCCAGAGTGCCTGGAGGAAACTCACACAGACATGGGGAGAACATGCAAACTCCATACCGACAGTCACTCAAGGCTGGAATTGAACCCAGGTCCCTGGCATTGTGAGACAGCAGTACTAACCACTGTGCCAATATGCCATCCAATAAGCTAAAGAATAGTAAACCAATCAAAGCACTGATAGAGTTTAAAGTTTGAAAATATCCTGGGCTAGATATTCAATATAATCAACTTCAGATGGATTGTCTAATAGATGAGTGATCCAATTTGTCAGATTACCACTCAAATGTGAAGGCAAAAAGCTAATCCAGAGATTACACAGTGAACACCTGAAGTAGCACTTTACACTATAAAATGAAATTCACCTTACCAGTTGTTTCAACAGGTTAAACAGTAACTCTAGACTGCTTTATCAAAGATGTCCCATATTTCTGGATTGTAGTTTGATTTCTCTGTTCTGACATAATGATAGTCAACATGCTGTGAAAACAAATTTTGGTAATTATATAGTGTTTAACATATGCTAAGTAATGCCCTGAAGCTTTCACTGCCAATGAGTTAATTCTTTTTAAGTAAAGTCAAATATAGCAGCCACTTGGTGCACAAATTCCTATAAGTAACAATGGAATAAGTGAGCACTTAATCCGTTTTTGATGCAATCTGACCATATATTCCCTCCGTGTCAAAGACCACCTAGTTTTACTTCTGTAACATTGCCCAACCATCTCACCATCTGACACTGAAACCTACATTCATTCTTTTGCCACTTTGAGATCTGGCTAGCCTCTCATCTTCCACACTCCAGAAACTGGAACTCATCCAAGACAGCTGCCTTATCCTATCCCAAACCAAGTTCCACTCACCCATCAGCCCTTCCCCTAAAAATCTATATTGGCTTCTGCTCCTCCACAGCTCAAACTTAAAATTCTCATTGTGTTCTGATGGCTGCATGTTTTTGCCCCCTTCTTATCCATGTAACTTCTTCTATCGCTATAGCTCTGCTAACTCTCCATTCCTCTTAACCAGCCTCTTCTGCATTCTTGCTCTTGTTGTTCAGCACTGAGTGCACCCTCTTCAGATGCCTTGTTTCCAAACAGGAGGATTGCCTTCTTAAATTGTTTTACTTTTCTGTCCTCCACTACTTTGAGATACCATTAAAACTCTCCATTTTCAAAAAAAAAATCAAACACCTCTTCTAACATCAGCTTCTTTGGCTTAACATTGATTTTTAAACTTGTTTCTGTATGAAAGGACTTTAAAAAGGGCATGGCTTAAAGTTTCAGTTCAGTGATGGCACCTTTAACAACACAACAGTCCCTCAACTTTATATTGAAACATCAGCCTGGATTAAACCTACAATCTTCTGATTCCAAATCATTAAATTTAACTGCAAGTTCCTAGACATTTAAAAAAAATATTGTTATCAAAAGTGCTCCAAATGATACATGAAAAAAAAATGGAGTGAGTGACAGACATTTTTTGTTGTAAATAAAACAGTCTGAGATTATGACCCAGATGTTAGTGCAATGGTCAATCATAGCGCTCACATTTTACGGTAGATCATTAAGAACTGTAAAATGAAGGGATTATCTAGACCAGTAGAAAGCTGTAGAAAGAAAGTAGAATAGACTTATTCTACAGGAATCTAATTCAGTGGTTAGTACTGCTGCCTCACAGCATCTGAGTTCAATTGTGGCCTTGGGTGACAGTATGTGTGGCATTTGCACATTCTCTCTGTGTCTACATGGGTTTCTCAAGATGCTCCAGTTTCCTTCCACAATCCAAAGATGTACAAGTTAGATGGATTGCCCATGCTAAATTGCCCCATAGTGTCCAAAGATGTGTAGGTTAGGTGGAATAGCCATGGTAAATGTGCAGATTAAAGGGATAAAGGGGAGGGTCTGGGTGGGATGCTATTTTGGAAAGTCAGTGCCGACTCAATGGGCCAAATTACCTCTTTCTGCACAGTGGGGACTCTATGATTTCTATGGTTCTTTATCTGCAATTATAAGGATTCCAATGTAATAAATATTGTGCAGCCCACTCCAACCTTCCAGTAATTGAAAGCCGAGAAGATAAACTGTGCACAAATTGGCAATGAATACAGAACCAGCAATGGCTGGGAAAAGAATGGCACAAGAATGGCACAGCATTCACTGTTACTAATTCAGAAACAATTCAGCTTTTTGCACTTATAACAGGTGTACCAAAAGCTCTGATCCTCCACAACCAAAACCTAAAACTTCCAACCATGAACCTCCCCAGTAAAGTGCATTTCATGCCATGAAATTGGTGGATTTAATTCATGCAAATTAATTTATCTTGCTACTGCTATTTAAGGCTTATAATGTCGTTGGTGTGGATACTGTCAATAATGTGACTAATGGTCTGACATAACAACCAACTTGGAAGCCAAGAAGGTGAATAATGAAGTTGCAGTCTCACTCTGGAGGGTGGTGATTGGTGGTTGGAGTTTTCAAAAAAATCTTTTTATTGCCTTAGCAGCACTTTTATGCCAGTCTTCCCATCCTCACTGTTATTAGTATCAGCATTTTCAGAATGCAAAACTGTTTGAGAACAATTTGATAGATTTAATTCAGAAAATAACATTTTGGGATACAATCTGTGATTCATGCAGCATATCTGGATGGAAAAGGTTTTTCACTTAATTTTTGTTGTGAACTAATTTGATTGAGCATAATTGTTATTAGCCAATAACTCTATTATCTTATATCAAACAGTTCCCAGGATATTAGAAGGCCAAGTGGATGGACCCTGTTTTATTTTGTCTCAACATTCCTATATTCCTATTGCATATTGCAATGACTGCGATTGGGTGGCTCAATGTTCTGATCATGAGGCCATTCATTCTATACTTACTGGATCAAGTCGATTGTGCATACTGTCACTCGTTCATTAACAATTCCCAATCTCAATTAGATCATACAGTCCTCTATTTTTTGCTTGTTTTTAATGTGATGTTCCCCCATTTATTTTGTCTGTTCCCCCCATTTATTTTGTTTTTTTTTACTTTTTCTCAATCCACTGTCTTTCTTCTCTTCCCGCCGTTTATTTCTTTTGAGGCATCTAATGTGTGGTTAAGATTCTCGAGTCCCCGTTGTTTGCTTTGTTTCCTCGTGTATCCTTTCCGTTCATAGCTGAGGACATAGACCATTGTGAAGCAATCTCCAGGTTCCACAGCGACTATTTTTTCAGCGCCGAGACGTCCCTGTTTGGACATTCCAGGGATTTGCATCGCAAATTTAGTCTGATGTGGGTGGTGGGGCGGCAAATCCGATAAACATCGTCCATATGCATGGTGTGTCATTGCAGCAACTAATATCCAAATAGATCACTCGAAAAGGGAACCAAAGTGATCGCAGTGAGATGTTAAGACTACTGTAATGAGAAGTGTTTTCCAGTTTCCCCCGATACAATGGGTGGTGTTACCTGTTGAATGCGATGTAGTGTACCAAAATTGACGAACTTTCCTGTGCTTTACGTTTTTTTTTGGAGGAGGCTCAGACTTGACAATCTTTAAAGATAATCTGTGCAATGCTTTATTCCATTCCAGAAAAGACTGGACCAAACTGCAGTTGCACTATAAATGCATGTGCTGCTTTCTATAAAGGCTCCTATTACATGTACCCTTTCAACATTGAGTACCACGTTTTTGCATCTGCCATGCTCTACATCATGTGGAAGAACATCGGACGCAAACTGGAACAGCACACGCCTCCAAAACTCATGTTCAAAAGACGCTACAACATATTGCCAGGACCGGTTCTGGGAGCAGCTGTATTCGCGACCACAATAGGAATTCTTGTTGTGTACAGCATACAGGTGGGGTATTCAAAAGACCGCCGGCAGTCTGCTGTGACTATGTTTTACCTATACAGTATTACAGTACTCTGCTTAATGTCTGCAGCATCGACAACCGGCCTGGCCATTCACAGACTGGGCAAAGGTTCCATGGATGATTCCAAAAATCCGTCCCGAAAATTGGATGGCTCCCTATTGGTGGGCACGGCGTGCGCCTCCTGGCTGCTGTCCTGGTGCTCGGTGCTGGCGGCGATTTCTGCACAGCCTCCCCGCAACTACACCTGGCTGAGCTTGTCGCTTGCCGCCCTGCTCATCATCGAGAAATCCGTGCAGAACGTCTTCATCATCCAGTCCCTGCACCGCAAGTGGGATAGCGGCGAAGAGGGAGTGGGGAGGACCTTTGCTGTTGCCGGTCCCGGTGGCCTGCCCGCGGCAGCCCCATACTGTGGCATTGTCAACAAAGCCCTGGAGAGTGTGGAGCAGGAGGTGAGCTGCCCAGCTACCCGGCACATCCCCCCGTCCCCAGGCAGCAGCAGCAGTGAGTGCAGTGAGCAGATAACTGTACCCCAAACCTCCCTCCCGCAGCCCAACCGCAGACTCAAGAACAAACTGGACACAAAGAACATCATCCTGAAAAACATCACGGCCTTTCTGTTCCTGTGCAATATTTCGGTAAGACAGATTCAGAATCCGTTTTTTTAAAATCAGTTTTCGTTCATAAAATGATGGGATTTTTTAAAAAAATAAAGCAACACTCATTGGAGAATATCATCAAAATTTTTTAAAAATCAGCTTTCATTCACAAAATGATTTTTTTTTTAAATAAAGCAATACGCACTTGGGAATATAATCAAAAACTGTCAGTTGAATGACAGACTTATGAAAGAAATCGGATATAAGATTTAGTGGAAGGTAATCATCTCGATGAGATCAAATGTGACACTTTCTACATACGCGGGGTAAGGAACCAAGTCGGAAAGTATCAAATGGGCGCAGGGCAAAAGGGTCATTGGAGATGAATGCGGCTAAAGAGGCTCAGGGTAATATTAGAAAGTTATTCCAGAGTCGCAGTAGGAGAGGAAATTAGAACAGCTGTCAAAGTTAAGAGTTAAGAAGTTAAGAAATGCAGTAGGTAATATATTAAATCGGTAGTACAGTGGTTGGCGCTGCTGCATTACAGCGCCAGGGACCTGGTTCGATTCCCAGCTTGGGTCACTGCCTGTGTGGAGTTTGCGCATTCTCCTCGTGTCTGCGTGGGTTTCCTCCGGGTCCTCTGGTTTCTTCTGAAAGACTTGCTGTTTAGGTGCATTGACTCGAACAGGCACTGGACTGTGGCAGCTAGGGGCATTTCACAGTAACTTCATTGCAGTATTAATGTAAGCCTTAATTGTGACTAATAACTTTAAATTCTCCCTCAGTGTACCCAAAACAGGCGCTGGAGTGTGGCGACCAGGGCGATTTTCACAATAACCTTATTGTAATGTTAATGTAAGCTTACTGATGATTAACAAATAAATTAATTTTAAATAATGAATGGGCTATGGCATTCAGTTGCAAAAGGAGTTGAAAACTTTAATCCTTCTTGATAATTCCAAACTAAAAGAACCGGCCCTGATCCATTATGCCAATAGGTGGCACCACAGACTTCAATATAAAGCTTTGATAACTTTTAATCCGTTTAACAGACAAACCAGGGGAAATCCGTGCTTGTTCAGAAAGATTCTTACTAATAATACAGATGGGTATCCCTGTTCAGAAAAACTGGAGCCTTTTCAAACTTAGTTTTTGTAACTTCTGCACCGTTGCAAAAACTGTGCCTGTTTTAAAATTGTTTAATCAATAAATCCTGGTCATATGTAGGCTTCTTTCATGTAATAATAATCGGGGCTTCTTCATTCATTAAAAATTGATGACATCTTACTCTGTGCTTTTTCAATCTTCCCTGAGATAGATTTCCTCCACCGGATGAAATACAGTTCACAATACATTTTTTAAATCAGTAAATGCTGCACTCAGCTGGTCTGGCAGCTTCTATGGAGAGAGAAGCAAAGTTAACATTCCAGGTATGATGAGCATTCACGGATTTGCAATTATGGGGATTTTCACAGCAATTTCATTGCAGTGTTAGAATCATAGAATCCCTTACAGTGCAGAAGGACATTCAGCCTAATGAGTCAACAGTCCCACCCAGGCCCTATCCCCATAATCTCACATGTTTACCCTGCTAATCCCTCTGACAATAATGAACAATTTAGGATGGCCAATCAACCTAACCCGCACATTTTTGGAGTGTGGGAGGAAACCAGAGCACACCCATGCAGACATGGGGAGAATGTGCAAACTCCCCACAAACAGTGACCTGAGGCTGGAATTGAACCCAGGTCTCTGGTGCTGTGCCACTGTGCTGCCCTGCACCATATCGTGTTAATGTAAGCCCACTCGTGACATTAAATAAACTTAAAAATATACTTAAACTTAAAACTTATGTGGAAACTTCTCATAACACCAGCTAAACCACATTTAGAAATTTGTTCCAGTTTTCTCCGCTTGATCATCGTAATTTACATTCTTACATTAGAACAAAGAGAGAAGATCAATAAAACTGATGTCGTCTGTAAACTGAACTACAAGGAAGAATAAGGGAAACATAGAGAAGGGAAGTTGAGAGGAACCTCACTGAAGTAGATACAAATGACAATGTACAAGTTAACCAAGAAATATGGGCTAAAGTATAATTAGAAGTTTGTGATCACAGATTTGAAACATTTTTCATCCGAGTAGTAAACACCTTGATAAATCTAGCAATTAAGCAAAGGAATATAGACAAAATATTGGAGTGTTTTAGCACAATTAGATGCCATTATGGAAAAGTTAAAGTATAAACAGGACAAACATTGATGGATTAAATGGTTATTTTCTATCCCTGGTTGTTCCTTGCACTAAGTTTTTTAGTGTTTTTAACTTTTGAATATTACAAATGTCTATAATATGTCATAAACCAGCTAGAAATTTTAAAAAGCAACTAGACTCAAGATTCATGAAAATGTAATTCTGAAGCTGTATACATTTATATATTATTACCAGGCAAGCACTTCTTTCTCACAAACCTATCTTCCTGATGCCGTGAGTTTTGATCAGGCTTTTGTATCAATATTTACCCAATTATTATGTCAACAAGCCTCGTCTAACATTAGTGACAGGCTCTAACCCCCAAGTGTCTTTGTGACATGTGGGGTACCTTGCATATTAAAAAAAGTTCATCAACTGACTATTGACAATATCAGAGTGTTTTAATGTTTTCTTATCAATAAATCATTTTGAGTTGCAAAGTAATAATGACGAATGGCAAGTTAAAATATGAACTAAGAGCTGTTGAAACTTTTGAAAAGTCATAATAATTTGGAAATAAATCATTTGTAAATAACAAAGCATTTATACATTTTTCAGTTGTATTGGTAAAGAATAGGTTTTACTGCACCTCCATCTTCTCTTTACTGTTGGGACTCTGTTCACCTGGTCCCATTCTTACCTATTTCATCATAAGCAAAGCCTGCATGGTTAACTCTGGTGTCTCATATGGATCAATCCTTGCCTACCACACATGTTCCATCTCCATGCTTCTCCTTGCTTACATCATCAAAAAACACAAGGTATGTTGACAACACCCACCTCTACCTCACCACCACCCTTCTCAACCCCACCACTTTCGCTAAATTGTAAGACTGCTTGTCTGACATTTGGTACTGGATGAGCAGAAGTTTCTGCCAGTAAAATATTAGGAAAACTGAAGCGACTGTCTTTGGTTTTTACCTCAAATCCTGCTCCCTAACTAGTAACTCCATCCTTCTCCCTGGCAATTGTCTAAGACTGAAGTTTGAACCAGACTGTTCGCAATCTTGATGCCATCACTAAGACCATTTATTTTTATTTCCATAGAAATGTGCACCCAGCTCCACCCCTGCTTCAGTTTGTCAGCTACTGAAATTCATTCATTCCTTTGTTACCCTCTAGATTTGATTACTCTCTCAAGGCCAGCCTCTCACATCCACCATCCCGAAACCTGAACTTATCCAAAATTCTCCTATCTGTGTTATAATTCACGTCAAATCCCATTCATGAATTGCCACTCCTTGCTTGCTGATCTACATTGGTTCTCAGATAAACAAAGCTTTGACTTTAGAATCCTGATTCTTGTTTTCAAATTGGTCAAGGTCTCACCCTTCCCTATCTCTGTAATCTCCTTCAGTCTCACAGTTGTATGAGATATCCATGTTTCCCTAATTCTGGTCTTGTTAGTCTTGATTTGAATTGTTCCAACATTATTACTGAGTATTTAGCCCTCTGGGCCCTAAGATCTGGCATTCACTATCTAAACCATTTTGCCTCTCTATCATGCTTTTGTCCTTTAAGGCAATCTTTAAAACTTAACTCTTTATCCAGGCTTTTGGTCCCTTCCCTAATATCTAATTATGTGGATCAGTATCATTATGTTTTGTTTTATAATGCCTCTGCAAGCAACCTTGGGAGGATTTGTTATTGTAAAGTTGCTATATAAATGCAACTTGTTGTTGTTGAAGTATGTTCAAGCCATGCACCCTTTTTAAATTGTCTAGAGAATCTACAGCTACCCATTACTTTCTCTGTAGCAAGACTTCTGCCAATCCAAGTTGGCTTTCCAACCAATCAACACTCTTTTCTCCTGTAGTATAAATTGTTATGATAGTTTGAAATGTGAAATTCTTGCAATGTCCTGATGAGTTTAAGGCTAAAAGCTTTGACAACATCTCTGTTTTCAGCAAGATTGAAGTGTGCTATTAATGAAAATCATTGCTAATATTTACCGATGTTTTGGCCAGTAGTTCTTGAAGTGGAGATTATCAATTACACTTGAGTCAAACCCATAAAGTTGGTAGATGCAAACCAGCAATTCACCTATAAAATATGGATACAAAATATTGCATTCCCAAAATGAAGCCTAATGGAGACAAAAAAAAAGATTTGTAGTAATAACAAATTTAATAATTTGGGTGTGTTGCATGTTGGAATTACTCTGAAGATTCGACTTGCTAGTAAGTAAGTAGTTTTCAATGACAATTAGTATTTGACTTGACTCTAAATTCTTCTTTTTCTTTTTAGTTTTGGATACTTCCAGCTTTTGGAGCTTGGCCCCAGTTTGCCAACGGTTTGGAAGAAAACATTTATGGCTTTGAAACATGGATTCTAATTGTAAATCTTGCAATGCCCTTTGCTATTTTCTACCGTATGCATGCATCTGCATCACTTTTTGAGGTCTTTTGTGCAACTTAGCTAATGCTTTAACTAGTTCTGATAAAATGCACATCCTTATAAGAGAAACCACATTATTGGATTTGATTTTCTTGTACCTGTCAAGGATTTTATTTTCCTACTGATATGTATTGAAAGGGATGTGTTGGTATTTGTAACAATCTGTATTAATTTGTGGTTATATAAGTCATTTTTTTCAATATTACATAGATACTCTATGTTGCATTTGAACACAAGGGTTGTGATGCTGTTCTGTATTAGAAATAAGATTATTGCACGCTTTCAAAATTTGTATAGTGCTCTGTACTGTGGTAATTCAATGATGCTTTGCTTTAGTTAAATGACACCTGCACACAATATAGGTAATACATGCACAATTTGATTTGTGAGTGAGCTTTGACCACAGTTCATATCAGCATTGTGTATCTAGGCCTTTATAATGTTCATAGGAATCTCAATTTCATATTTGAAATAAAAACTGACACACATAGCATGTTATAAATTGATAAATCCAGTGACATACATGACCAACAGTTGGTCTCTTAAACGATAGCTTGGTTATGTTTAGTGTTTACAGTTTTGGAAAGTGTTGCTCATTGCACCAAAACATTTTATATCTTTGAGATGTATAATATGCTTTCAATAAATAAAAAGTTGTGTCCATTGATAATGAAACAGCAGGTTTGAATTTATTGCTGATATGCAGTTCTGGTTATTTTTCCGTGCTGTCATTTCCAATGATCACACCTCTATAGCTGATTCCATACCATCCATGCATCCTGCAGAAAAGATAGCGGTGGTTTTTCTGGAAACATTAACAGCCAAAAGCAGAGCAAAGCCTGTTATGATCTCATATTTTGTGGTGTTTGTTTTTAATACATGATGGATGTTAGAGTTGTTAACAATTGCTTTTGTTTTGAGAGTTTTTTTTAACTTTATGGATCATAGTAGAAGTGGCTTTCCACTGACACTGCTTGTCTTTGCTGCTCGTACCTTTTGTTTTAGCTTAGGTTTCTAAAGTCACAGGGAAAAAAGTGATTTCAACTCAATGGAGGTACTTCATAATCCAAGCCTGATGTTCTGGGTGGTTAAAGACCAGGAGAAAGCTTTTGTGATAAAAATGGAGCATTTGCTGTATGCCTATGATTTCATCTTCCTCCATTCTGAAGGCACAAAGAGCCAATGTTTAGTCAATGCTACTTAATTCCACATATCACAGAGAATACACACAGCAGACTTGTTGATGTCTACAGATGATTTGTAGCCATTTCCATTGGATAAGAACCTAGGCTGGTGACTGGGCCACAGCTCGTCTCAGTGATTAAAGATTACAAGATTAAAATCACATTTGTTCAATAACCATGACACTATAAGAAAAAAATAGTTTAATACATGCTGAATATTTCAGAACAAGTTATAGAAAATGCTATGTGCAGACAGAACACACCTCATTTTATGTGCCTTTGCTTTATGTGCATATCACTTCAGTCATACCAGGAAGATGGAAACCAGTGGAATGTAGCAACCGTGTGCATGGGTAATAGTCCACAAACTGTCTCTTGGGTCACACTCAGGACAATCCTGCTAGGGGCTGGGTCATTGTGTAATCTCTCGCACCTCTGGAGGCCAGCGTTGCTTTTGACAATCTGGATTCAAAACGAACACCCATTCCAGAGTGGCAAAAGACAGAGACGGCATTTAGCACAATGTCGGACAGACTGGCTGCACTCACACTCAGTCGGTCAGTGTGGGCATGTGACTACTTGTCTTCCATTCTCTGTAATCAACCATCTGCACCCATCCAACCTCAGGTATCACCAGAAAGGTAGGCATGTCACGGAAACAGTGACCCACATCACCCTTTCCTCCTCCCACTTCGCCTCCTCCTCAGTGGCCTGAGTCAGGCTGCCTCTGCTTGGTGCAGGAATCTTCATCACAACCTGTCATTCACTGTGCTTCAGTCTCGCAAATCTTCCAGTGCTGACATTCCACTAATTCTGATCTCATTCCCATCACTCTGCTGCACATGCCCTTGGAATGATTACATGCAGTGCAGGAAAAACCTTATTCTGTATATAACAAGTGCTGCACCTGTGCTGGGAATGTTTGGTGGAACAGTGGAGACGGAGCCTTATTCTGTCCCTAACCTGTATGCACCTACTGAGCATGTTTTACGATACAGAGAGGGAGACTTACGCTATATCTAACCTGTACTATCCCTTGGGAGTGTTTAAGGAGACAGGTTGCAGGCAGCATAATAGATAAAGAATAAAGCTCACCATACACTGTTCCATCAAACACTCCGAATGCGGTTCCACAAAGGTTAGGTACGATGTAAATCTCCATCTGAAATCTTCCATTAAGTCTCCTGGGCTAGGTGCTGGAGTGGAGCATCCTGGCGAGAGGGTGAGGTCTGGTTCTGGAGCACAAGTCTGATGCTCCAAACCAACAGATGAAGTAGTTCATCCCATGGGCTAGTCACCTTTCCAATCCAAGTCAAACAGTTTTCACTTCACTGCAGCTCAGCACCATTACATATGAACATTTAAGTCAGGAGCAGGCCATTCAGCCATTTGACCCTGCTATACCATACAATAAATCTGACTGTGGCCTCAACTCTACATTCCTGCCTATCCCCAATGACATTAGACTTTCTTATTCAAGAATCTATCTACCTCTACTTTAAAAATATTCACTGATCTTGCCTCCACCGTGCTCTGGGGAAGAGACTTCCAAAGACTCAGCACCCCATGACGGGTTGATGTATGAGTCTTAGTTCAAAGGCACATCAGTTTACAGATTGAAAGGCACTGTGTCAATCTCAAAAATGTTGCCGCTTTTGCTACACATTGACTACAGGGATTGAACTGACCCAAGGTACAGAAACTTCTATGAGCTGCACCTCTCTGCTATTGCCCTCTTTCTAATGGAGTTATAAGCCTGTTTGCAGCAGCGAGCAAATCATCAACCAGAAACTGCTGATGACCTTACGGCAGAAAGAAAGCTATTGAGGGAACTGCTGAAGGTAGTTGGGCTGAGGGATGATGATTGGTGAAATGCCTGCAGTGATGTCCTTTTGGTTTGATTTGATTTATTATTGTCACATGTATTAGTATACAGTGAAAAGTATTGTTACAAAGAACAAAGAACAAAAACAGCCCGGGAAACAGGCCCGTCGGCCCAACAAGCCCGCGCCACTATCTCAACACCACCAGTCCCCCTCTCCACCCACAACCCTTGTCTTGAGCGCTATACAGACACAGCATACCGTTCATAGAGAAGGCAACGATAGAGTGCGGAATGTAGTGTTACAGTCATAGCTAGGGTGTAGAGAAAGATAAACTTAATGCGAGGTAAGTCCATTCAAAAGTCTGACATCAGCAGGGAAGAAGCTGTTCTTGAGTCGGTTGGTACGTGACCTCAGACTTTTGTATCCTTATCCCAATGGAAGAAGTGCAATAGAGAATGTCCTGTGGCTGAGAGGATTGCATCTGACAATTACAGTCATTGTGCTTTGTGCCAAAGGCTGGAGAATGTCCCCTGATTACCACTGACTGAGTTCTTAGAGCTGTGCTTGTCAAATGTTTTCCTGATAACAGGGGGTAGACACTTTCAGCTGAGTTGTGGAAATTACCCCATGTTCATGACTGGAAAAGGGCTGCTGTGAGGCTTGGAGTCCAGTGGTGCTGGAATAAATCAAATAAAACGTCAGAGAGTTTTCAGTAGTGCATTCTAACTCTCCTCCCCACAGAGTAGTGGAGGTAGGGGCATTGCATATTTATAAGGCAGAGGTAGATAGATTCTTGACTAACAAGGGAGTCAAAGGTCATCAGGGATAGGTGGGAGTGTGGAGTTGAGGCCACAATCAGATCAGTCATGATCTTATTGAATGGTATAGCAGGGTCAAGGGGCTAAATGGTCTCCTCCTGCTCCTAGTTATAATGTGCATAGTTTTATTCAAGACCGTTCTGAAAATGTGACAAATAGGAGCTAGAGTAGATTGTTTAATACCTCAACCCAGCTCTTCATTTCAATAAGGTCATGGCTGATCTGATTGTGGTCTTACCTTCATTTTCCTGCTTTCCCACACCTCCCCCCACAACCCCCTTCCACCCCCAACTCCTCAGCCCACTTCCCCCACCCCGTACAACTCCCCCATTTCCCCATCACAGCCCTACACCACCCACAAACCCCACATCTCTCCACAACATCCCCCATGCCTCCACAAATCCCCCTGCCATCTTCCCACCAAACCAACCCCCCCTCCCCAATCTTTGACTCTGCTGTAGATCAAAAATCTATCTAACTAGATGATGGCCAAATCTGCTGTTTATTTTTGTAAACATCACTTTGTTCTGCAAATTGTTTCTGGTTCATTGACGGGTTACTCTGAAAATAAAATATATTTGCATTAGCATTCCTTGTTGAGTATGGACACCAGATTAAATATTCCAATGCATGATATTGCCAACAGCACGATGATTGACCTTAACGGAAAAAATAGTGAGCTGTCCAACACTCACTGCTAATGTGACATGACCAATTGACTGTCCATGTACTACGTGCAAGAGTTTGCCGGGTAGAATCTCAGATTCGTGCATGTGAATAGTAAACCTTTTGTGCGCCTATCATTCTTTTAAACTATGTCTTCCCATTTGTGTACATCACAACTAATTTCAGATGTTTTGAAAGATTGGTTCACAATCTTTTCCCCTTCAAAGATCTAATACAATTTGCTTGGGGGTCCTGTGAAAATATTGTATTTAGATTTGAGTCTGGCAACATTAAACACTCTAAATTTTCATTGAGTATCATGATGTTAAGCTCTGTATTTATGGGGAGGGTGCATGGTGGGTGTCAAAGGGAGGAGAGTTCAGACGAAACGTTCAGAGACAACATAATATTTTTGTTTATTTTTTTAAATAAACCAACCCCATAACCAGTAAACTCTCATAAAGAATATTAAAATATTTGATAAAATAAATAAATGCTCAAGTATGCTATATTCAGGTTTAAAATAATTTACATCTACAATCCCAGGTTGAAGGTATTTTCTCTTTTTGTTTCTGATGGGAACTTCATATCCTCAATCCAAAACTGGGTAGATGCCGAGGCATATAACAGCAAGACAGAATAAGTTCTACAGCCTCTGCAATGCAGTATTTTCTTCAGGGATACTGCTGTGCTACTTAAACCGCTAATAATGTAATTTTATATACTTTTTTCAAAAAACGTATTTCATTCACGTAATTCATAAAAGCGCACTACACAACAGTTCTAAATTGAGATTACATAAAGAGTAATTTATTTACTAGGGTCACAAATAGACTTACATTAACACTGCAATGAAGTTACTGTGAAAATCCCCTAATTGCCGTAGTCCAGCGCCTGTTTGGGTACACGGAGGGAGAATTTAGCATGGCCAATCCACCTAACCATCTTTCTGACTGTGGGATGAAACCAGAGCACCTGGAAAAAACCCATGCAAACACGGGGAGAATGTGCAGACTCCGCACAGACAGTGACCCAAGCCAGGAATCGAACCTGGGTCCCAGTAAAGATCAGTTCATTTCAATACAGTTCATGAGGTGCCTCATACAGACATTATAGTTCATAATTACAATGTACATTTACATTTCATATCAAATATTAATTGGTGTATAACAGCTCCCAGTATTTTACATGGATTATAATCCCTTGGCATATATAGCTGGAGGGCCTTAGTCTGTGGCATTTCCTCATTGAGCTTTGCAGCAGCTGCCCCAAGTTTTACTATATTCATCAGCATGTAAGACCTTGAAATGTGCCAGTCTGCAACACTCGCTTGTGGATGACTCTTTGGAACTCACACTGGAAGACCAACAAACTCTGGGCAGGTCAATGTGCATCTTCTACTGAGTTGATGGTCCTCCAGCTGTTGCTGAGGGATGGGTTTCCTTGGGAACAGCCTGTAGAGTTCTGAGTCCTGTGTTAGTATGCTGCTCAGGATTAACTATAACAGAAACCATTCCATCTCTTTCTAGACCTGCTTTGCAAAGTGTTACAACCACGTGAAGAGGGATAAAATGACTATCTGAATCTCCCGCTCCAGATCTGAGCACGGCAGGGTTTATTTTCTGAATTTAGTGGGGGTGTGCTTTGCCAATACTGCAGGAGTCCCACAGTTTTCACTTTCAGAGTGTAATGAATTATCCAGAGAGGTTTTTTTTGGTTCAAAGAACAAGATAAGTTTATTGAAACAATTTCCCAAATTAAATAACTAGGTAAATCATAACCACATTTCACTTGTCACACTCATCAGCCTGGGTCCACACATGCGCTAGTACTGATGGCAGAATAAGAGGATAAATAAAGGTGATTTTACAGTTTGTAAAGAAGGCTAAAGAAAGGACTTGTCGCGGTTGAGTTTGTCCTGCAACGGCATAGATAGGGAGAATGTAAACAGCAGTGTTGACATTTAAGATGGTGATGAGGTGTGGCAGGCATGGATCTTAAGTGGGAGCTGGAGTATGAGGAACATGGCAGCCAGTAGGATGGGGGGATCATGGTGATTGGGGGAGAGGAAGGAGGACCTCCTTACAGGCATTGGCAAAACATGAAGTGTCTGGGTGAGAAATGAAGGTGGAGGTGGGAGAGATGTGAGAGGGGGTCCCAAAAAAGACTGCATGAGGCTCACTTACCCTGGCTGAGTGTAAAAGATCATTCATCTTTTTGCAGTGCTACTGCCCTGTCCTCTTCTGCAGTGAACTTACACTCACCAGAGCTGCTACTACATTCCAGGTGGGCCTGGTGACCTTGGTGGGAGGCCTTCTCCTGGAACCAGGGTAGAGTGCATCCCACTTCTGCTCCACTTCATCCAGAAGTCTGGTCACAGCTCCCTCTGAGAAATGTGGTGTGGGCTTCCTGGCTGCCCTTCCCTGCAGTCACTGTGGAAAAAGTCCAGGGGAACCATTTATATGGAGCTCTCTGGTGATTGATACGATGAAGTGGAGCTGTGGTGGGTAAATCAGAGGGAAGCCGCCGCATGTGCCATATTATTCTCACCCATTGTCACTGAGGTTCAAGGTCTGGTCAGAAATTACATCGGAGTCATTGGCGGGATTCACTCCATTTTTTTTACCAGAACGGACACTGCGAAGTTCTGTAAAAATCATCTCCATATTGATTTGATTTATTATTGTCACATGTATTGGGATACAGTGAGACACATAGTGTTCATAGCGTACAGAGGGGAAAAGTAAAGGAGAGAGTGCAGAATGTAGTAAATAGAATATTATTAGAGTTCAATAGCATGTGAATGCAGTTTTGAAAGCATTCACCGAGATTAAAAGATAGAATTAGAGGGCATGCTGGAGACAGTTTGCAAGAAGTCGCCTCGCTCTCACGTCATCTTAGATCTTAAGAAAGCATATTTTTGAGACAAAGAGTTTCAATGCTATGATATGAGGTGGGCAATGGTGTCTTCCCCACTGCAGTCACCTCAATGACAGCGTACGGTAACACTGAACGTTCGCATGTCCATGGAGGATCTGAGTGAGAATGTTCTCACCACCAGCCTTGATGCTTGGTGATGAGGTGCTGTGTCAGATGGCCTTGACTATCTGCTTCAGGAACTATTTTCTACTCTGTTACTTCTATTATTCATCCAGTTAGTGGCTTTACTTTAGCTTAGATTTGTGATAGAAATTAAGAGAAATTGAGTAAAACTACTGGCCACATCAAGGCCCACCTAACATCAAGTGTGGTGACATGGAATCCAGGTAGCTGGACAACTTTTTGAAATAATAATTCAATTTCATTTTTTAGTAATGGCTTTACTCAGTTTAAGGCTGTGACTAATCCACCATCTGCCACGAAATGTTTTGATCCACGTCATCGGTTTTTTCATTAGTTGTCAGCTTGTGATGGGAAATGATGTTCAAGGTCTTTAATCACATATCATTCTCTGTAGTTTTATCACACTGAAACCATTATTCTTTTGCTCAAGAACAGGTTATTCTCAATTTGTGCCCTTTAGTTATACATTGGAAACAATCGGATCACCTTCTCAGAACTATTTCAGCATTTTGAAAATCTCCAGTCGGTTCTACCTTCACCTCACCTGAATCAGTTTTTCTTCATAACAATCATTGTTCCTTTCTGCAGCATTCCTGTCAGTTTCTGCTGTACGCTTTCCACCTCTTCATCATTCTTTCAATGATGCAGCATTTGGTTGGTGAGCGTGTGGGTGGTACAGTGGCACTATGGTTAGCATTGCTGCCTCACAGCACCAGGGAACTGGATTCGATTCCCGGCCTGGGTCATGGCCTGTGCAGAGTCTGCATATTCTCCCCATGTCTATGTGGGTTTCCTTCGGTTGCTCCAGTTTCCTCTCACAGTCTGGAAGACATGCTGGTCAGGTGCATTGGCCATGCTAAGTTCTCCTTCAGTGTACCCGAACAGGCACCAGAATGTGGCAACTAGGGGAGTTTCACAGTAACTTCATTTTAGTGTTAATGTCAGCCTACTTGTGATACTAATGAACAAACACTAAAACCGAATTGAGTCTTACTATTGTGGTCAGGTGACCTATGACCTCCAGGATGGTTACAGAAATATTAATATTTTTCATGGGCATGAATAAAAACCTGAAATGTGGAATCCAAGTTTAAACTGAGCCAGACTTTTCAATTTGCAAATTGCAGATCTGGGACAGTTTTCATGCAGCCAGGCTTTGGACAATCAACTTCTTGTTGAAACCAGACAGGCTTGGCACTGATGGCCAGGTACCAACAGCCGCATTGCTTCGGAATGAACCATTGTTTACACCTCCAACCTGCTTTCTTAGAAGAATGCTACATAGACCTGGTAGCACCCAGCTCAGTGGGAGACCAGAGGTATAGCATGACAAGGACAGCACTTGACAACTGAAGTTTCAAGACCAAGTTCCGTGACCTTCAAATATGGAAAGTAGTCATCTCATTGGATCTTCCTGTCCCTGCCCAATGCTAGGATTAGGTGCAGGCCACAGAATGTTTGAGAAGGTTGAAAAGAGGGGGATTAAAAGGGCAATCTGGAGCGCCAGCTCTTTGCTTTTGCACCTTCTTCAATGGTGTCTCCAGAGATCACCTTCAACTGGCAGCTGAGCTGCACAGCATCTCCAGCTCCTTGCATCTCATTGCAAGCATCACTAGACTGACCAGACCCAGAAGGCCACCCCAGTCAGACAAACCCAAGACTAGAATTAGCTCTAGGTGAGAAGGGAAGCCCAAATCAATGACTGTGGACTGTGAAACATCAGCCAAAGCTCAAAGACTGAGTAACAGCTTTGTCAAATGGATATTATCAGTCTCTTTAGACAAATAGTTCAAATATAGTGATAGTGTGTGGATAGAGTGTAGTGAATCCTCAGAAGCACGTGTCAGAAATAGATAGTACAAATTGGAGACCGTTTTAGAGATTAAGACTATCTAAGAGTCCTGTGGAGGGATTGATAGAGTTTATAGCGTTTAATTAAAGTACAACAGCAGAGTCTGATAAATATTGTTTTTCCTTGATAAAGTGTTCAATAAAGTTTTGTTGGATCTTCACCTGACTTTTGTCTCCTTGTCTATCTCACCACATAACTCTCCTGAGTAAAAAAGAATTACTGCAAACGGGTCAGGGTTAATTAGGGTACATTTACCCACCTGTCTCTTTACTATAAATTCAATATCATTCGAATGTGAAATGATCATTGTTCCCATACATTAAACCCTCCATTTATTTTTCCAAATGGCCTTTTCAACCTGAACTGGCACCTTAACGTATAATATCGGCATCCCTGGGTCGGTCTAAATCTAAAACTTCTTCAGCTTTCTCAGCAGATCCCAACTATTTCATCTCAGCCAGCTTCCCAGTACTTCATGAGATGACATTACAGATGTCTTTCACTAAGTAAATGCATTCACCTTTCATACGGTTGCCTTGCCAACTTAACAATCTTTATTCTTGGCTTGGTTGCAACTGCCCCTTCTCGAACACATTTAGGAAATATTGGTCAACACTGAAGGCGGTTCTTCCACCTGAATCCAGAAAAAAAGGCAACCCTACTTTCCGAACCTAAATATAAGAATATGCATTAGGCACAAATGATTTAACTAAAGCAAACGACCTTGAAATAGTTTGAATTTCCCCTTTCCCTGATTAAGACTGTACATGTATCTTATTCCCGAGTGTGCCCCAGTTATGGCTGAAGTAGAAAAGGAGTGTTCTCCCAGTCAGGATGCACTAGGTGGCGATCGCTTGCTTCCACTTTCTTGACATGTAGTCGGTAAGAGTGTGGGAGAAAACACAGCTCTGCTTGAATGAATATTCTTTTCTGCCTCGTCGCTTCAGTATTATGGAGTGGGACGCTTAAAAAATCTTCAACATCTATTTCAATCACACTCATCAAGTGAACGACATTGGCTCGACACCAGCATCCTGCTGTCTACCTGAGTTGTAAGGTTCGAAAGAATGGATTAATACAACTTTTTTTTGATGAACATGCCTGGTTTAAAGAAACCTAGAATGCTACAGTGCAGACAGTTCAGGCTGTGAGTTAATTATCACTTCAGAGTCTCCATGATAGGATCAAATTAACAATATGATGTGTAAAGTTAATAGGATGGGCTGCATTACATTTCCCCAAACCATGTTTCCATATGTTCCTCCGTGCACTTGACATAACAATGTTGACAGGTCCTGACAACTCCTGACTGTATTGTAAACTTGCACAGCAAACCAATTGCACCATGCCAAGCTGTTATGGTATAACTGATATGTTACATATACCTGTATGTCCTATCCACAAAAGCTGGGCAAATTTAATCAGACCAATTGTAGCCATGAAAGCATCCTTCCAATAATGACCAGAATAATGGTGTCTCTTCACCAATGGCCTGTTTGTTAGGAAGGATCATTCGGACTCCAAACGTTAACTTTCTTCTCTTCCTGCAGATGCTGTCAGATCTCCTGAGAATTTCCAGCATTTTCTGTTTTTGTTTCAGCTTCCAACATCTGCAATATTTTGCCTTTAGCCTGTTTGTTGATGTTCAGTTTAGGTTCCACCAGAAGCACTTACCTCCATGTAGAGTCGTAGAGGTGCACAGCATAGAAAAAGGCCCTTCAGCCCATTGCACCTACGCTAGTCAAAGATAAGCCACCTAACTATTCTAATCCCATTTCCAGGCACTTGGCCCCTAGCCTTGTAATCCTTGGCATCATAAGTGCACATCTAAATACTGCTGAAATATTATAGGTGTCACTGCCTCCACCACTCTTTGGGTGAAAATGTTTTTCCTCATACCTTCTAGAAATGAACTATCCCTTACCTTAAATTAATGCCCCCTACTCATTGATTCTTCCACCATGGGGAGAAGTTTTTTTCCTGCTATTCTATCTATGCCCCACATAATTTTATACATCTCAATTGTATCCCCCATCACTCGCCTCTGCTTCAAGGAAAACAACCCCAGTCTATCTTAAGCTCTGTTCTTAGGTAGCACCATGGCATAGTGGTCAGCACTGCTGCCTCACATTCCACGGGCCTATGTTCAGTTCTAGCCTTGGGGATCTCCCCACGTCTGTATGGGTTTCCTCCGGGCGCTCCGGTTTCCTTCCTTAGTCCTAAGATGAACAGGTTAGGGGGATTTGCCACTCTAAGTTGCCGCTTAGTGTCCAAAGAATGTGCAGGTTAGATGGATTGGCCATGGCAAATATGTGAGATTAGGAGCTAGGATGGGAAAATGGATCTGGGTGGGATTGGAAAGTTAGTGCAAACTTGATGAATCAAATGGCCTCCTTTTGCACTGTAGGGTTTCTGTGGTTCTATAATTAAAACTCTCCAGTCTAGGCAACATCCTGGTAAATTTCTCTTGCACCCATTCCAAGAGCTATCATATCCATCCCTTCTATAATGTCGGTGCCAAAATTGCACACAATCCTCTAGCTGTGACCTAACCAATGTTTTATATAGTTCCAGCATAACTTCCCTGCTTTTAAACTCTATGCCTCAGCTAATAAAGGCAAGCATACCACATGCCTTCTTAACCACTTTATCCACTTGTCCCGCTAGCTTAAGGGATCGGTGTACATACACATCAAGATCCTGATGTTTATCATGTATTCCCTTGCCTTGTTTGTCCAGTCAGAAAAACATTCCTTGACCATCACCCTTTGCTTTCTGCCACTCAATTTTGGTTCCAATTTGCCACATTTCCTTGGATCCCACAGGCTCTTACCTTCGCTTTCAGTCTGCCAAATGGGACCTTACCAAAAGCCTTGCTGAAGTCCAAGAAGACTACGTCAAACGCATTGCCCTCATCTACACATCTAATCACCTCTTCAAAAAATTCAATTAAGTTGGTCAGACATGACTACACCTTCCCCTCCCCGCTTTGCCATGTTGACTGTTCTTGATTAATCTTTGCATCTTCAAATGCAGATTCATTCTGTTCCTCAGAATTGCTTCCAATTGTTTTCCCACCACTGAGGTTAGACTGGCTGGCCTGTAGCTTCTTGGTTTATCCCTACCTTCCTTCTTGAATAATGGTACCGTATTGACTTCCTCACCTCTCCTGTGGTCAGAGAGGAATTGAAAATTATTGCCAGCACTACTGCTATTTCCTTCCTTGCCTCACTCAACAGACTGGGATACATTTCATCCGACCTTGGAGATTTATCTACTTTTAAACCTGCCAGACCACTCAGAACTTCCTCTCTGTCTATGTTAGTTTATTTAATTGTCTCACAGTCCTTTTCCCTGATTTCTATACCACATTGTCTCTCTGACTAATGAACACTGACACAAAGCATTTGTTTAGAACCCTACTTACATCCTCTGGCTCCACACACAAATTACCACTGTGGTCTTTAATGAGCCCTCCTCTTTCCCTAGTTATCCATTTACCTTTAAATTATTTGTAAAACAACTTAGGATTTTCCTTTATTCTACTTGTCATATCCTTTCATGTCCCCTTTTTGCTCTTGTAATTTTTATTTTAAGTTCCCTCTTGCACATTCAATACGTTTCTGAGGCTTCTACTGTTTTGAAACCTTGATGCCTGTCATAGGTCTCTCTTTTTCTCTTTACCCAATGCAGTAAATCCCTCCATATCCAAGGTTCAGTGAAATTGTTAGCTCCACCCCTTTTTCTTTGTTGGAGCCTGTTGGCCCTGTACTCTACCTGTTTCCTTCTTAAATATGTCCCACTGTTCTGTCACATATTTTCCTAAAACACATCTACCTCCAGCCCACACTGGTGCAATCATATCCAATCTTATTAAAATCAGCCTTCCCCAAGTTTAGAATGTTGATTTCAAACCCATCCCTGTCCTTTTCCACAGCAATCTTGAATCTAAAGGACTTATGATCATTGTGTCTACAAAATGCTCACTCACTGATACTTCAATCACTTGCCTGGCTTTGTTATCTAAAATTAACTCCAGGGTTGCCACTGCTCCCCCCTCCTCTCTTTTACCCCTGCAGGAATACCTGTCTGTTCCCCTTACAGTTGAATCCTCTGCCTTGATAGCCCTGCCATTCTTCCTCCTCCCCTCTTGCACAGCAGACCCACCATGGTGCCATGAAGTTGGCTGCCTCCCCCAACAGTGTCCAAAAAGGTATTTCTGTTAAAAAAGGGAATGGCCAGAGGAGATTCCTGCAGTACCTGCCTTCCTCTACTCTGTGGTGGTCACCCAAGCTGAGTATCTCATAACCAATTTCCTTACAGTCAACATTTACTGGATTTTAACTAGATCAGTCATATCATCGGGTACTCTGCAATGAGTGGCTAATTTGCCAACCCCATCAATGCTTTTTCACTATATACAAGGTTCAGGTAAGAATGTTTTGAAATGTTCCCCACTTGCTGGGATGTTGCAGCCACAATAATCCTCAAGAAACCCAATACCATTCCATTTGATGAAATAGAATTCCCGAGGTTTGTAGCCCTTTGAAGGAAGATATTTTTGCTAATTTCAGTCCTAAATGACGGACTACTTACTCTGAAATCCTATAGTTCCTGATTTTTTCTCATTCTTTCTTGAATAGTGAAATTATATTTGCCACCTTCCAACCTGTAGGGATTATTGTGCTATCTGACGAATCCTGAAAGTTATACCTTGAGCATGTGTTTATCTTCCACTGGCCACGTCAGAGTGACTCAGGCAAAATCCTGCAGACAGCATTTCATGAAAAGCACCTCACCATCCATTATCACCTTCATAGGGATTTTAATAACTGCCAATAACTGCCTGGTAACTCTGCATTTGCTGATAGGCTCATTTGTATTTGTCAAGCCTATCAGGTGACAGCACAGAGCAATATCAGGCTCTGATTGGTTGAGCCCCCTTAGCGTGGGAAAGAGGGCGAACACAACGGAGAATTCCGTTCTGCGAGCCTCGCCCGCCCCAAATCCGGGGTGATCGTGGCAGTGAAGTTTGTTTTGTTTTGTGAAAAAAGATGCAGCCAGCAGGTTTCTCAGCCTCGACGTGAGGGCAGGTCAGCCCCCTCCAGCGGGGTAACAGCCACGAGGCAACGTGAAGCAGCTGGTCAGCAGATTGACAGCGCGTGCAGCAGGAGAAGGGCGACTCGACACTGCCAGGGCTGAGGGCAAGGCCAGCCTGCAACAGTGAGGGGCCTTAGCAACACGAGAAGATGACGGGTGAAGCAGCAGGTTAGCTTGAAAACCCCAGTGAGTGAGATTAGTGAGATTTTGTGAAAATGGGAAAGGTGGGGTGAGTCGGTGAGAGATGGGGGGGACTGGAGGAGGAGAGTTTCTGAAGCGGGGTTCGCCAGGGTTGCAGACTGGCAGGTAGGGAGACTTTCTGAGGGCCAGGTTGTTTTTGCATAGAATCATGGAATCCTACAGTGCAGAAGGGGGCCATTCGGCCCATCGAGTTTGCACCCACCACAGTCCCACTCAAGCCCTATCTCCATAACCACATACATTTACGCCAACTGTTCCACCTGACACTAAGGGGCAACTTGGCATTGCCAATCCACTTGATCCGCACATTTTTGGACTATGGGAGGAAACCGGAGAACTCAGAGGAAACTCACGCAGACACGGGGAGAACGTACAAACATTGCATAAAGTGACCGAAGCTGGGAATCGAACTCAGGTCCTTGGTGCTATGAGGCAACAGTGCTAATCACTGTGCTGCTTATGCTGCCCTTTGGATGGTGGTGGGGGGGAGGGGTGGAGTTTGTGAGATTTTGAGGAGGGAATGGGCAGGAGAGTACAGTGAGTGTAGTTTGAAATCCAGAATCACAGCTGCATTGTTAAGCTACACATCATAATATCAACCATCTTGACCATTGTTCTGGTAAACTTGGATTTCAATTCAGCAATTATTTATATGGACGTGTTTTACAAGTTAAAAAGCAGTAAATGATGACACCAAAATTGCTGATGACACCAAAATTGGTGGAAAGGCAAATTGTGCGGAGGGTGGTGAGAGTCTACAGAAGGATCTAGATAGGCTGGGCGAATGGGCCAGGAAATGGCAAATGGAATTTAATGTTGGCAAGTGCGAGGTGGTCCACTTTGGTAGGAATAATGGTAGGAAGGATTATTACTTACATGGAGAAAAACTGCAGCAGGCGACGGTGCAGAGGGACCTCGGGGTCCTTGTGCATGAGTCGCAAAAACCCAGCTTGCAGGTGCAGCAGGTGGTCAGGAAGGCGAATGGGATGCTGGCTTTCATCGCGAGGGGGATTGAATATAAAAGTAGGGAGGTCTTGCTGCGGCTGTATAGGGCATTGGTGAGGCCGCAGCTGGAGTACTGTGTGCAGTTTTGGGTGCCGTACTTGCGCAAGGATATTTTGGCCTTGGAGGGAGTGCAGAGGAGGTTTACTAGGCTGATGCCGGAGTTGAGGGGGTTGAGCTATGAGGAGAGGCTGAATAAATTAGGCTTGTACTCGTTAGAGTTTAGAAGAATGAGGGGAGATCTCATTGAGACGTATAGGATGATGAATGGGATGGATAGGGTAGAGGTGGAGAGACTCTTCCCGCTCAGAAAGGATAGTAGGACTAGGGGGCACAGCCTCAAGATAAAGGGGTGGCGGTTTAGAACGGAGTTGAGGAGGAACTTCTTCACTCAAAGGGTTGTGAATCTCTGGAATTCTCTGCCCGTTGAAGTGGTGGAGGCTACCTTGCTAAATATTTTTAAGACGCGGGTTGATGGGTTTTTGATAACAGAGGGGATTAAGGGTTATGGGGAGAGGGCGGGAATGTGGAACTGAGCCACGACAGATCAGCCATGATCTTATTGAATGGCGGGGCAGGCTGGAAGGGCTAGATGGCCTACTCCTGCTCCTATTTCTTATGTTCTTATGTTCTAAAGCAGCGAGCAATTGGTGTATTTTTGTAGCTTATGCCTTTGTATTCTGTGGGTTGAGGGTGGCTGGGGTCTGGCAGGGTGTGACATCATGGCAGGGGGAGAGGTCAGAAATGTGGCCTCAGAAAGTGTAAATCTGTCCCTGGTTTTAGTGCAGCAAATACCATGCCATCATACATATATATATATATATATATACATACATCCCATGTAATAAGGTAAATTTTCATTATAGCTTTGACAGAAGGCCACCAGACTCAGAATGTTGGCCCTGTTGTTCTCTCCCTACAGATGCTATCAGACATGTTGAGAGTTTCCAGCATTTTCTGTTTTGGTTATTATATATTATATATGATGGGGGTGATCCTCCCAGCCCCTTTAGCAGGCTTCCCACAGAGTGCCACAGATTCTGCATATCTTCCCACCCAGTCAGGTTTACTTCAGTGGGGTTTACAATAGCTTCCCACTAATGGGGAGCTGGCGGCCTGACTCTGCTGGAATGGAGGCAATGGAGGGCCCCCAGGAGGCCGGGGATAAGGGGTCCCTTCGAACTGCCCACTGAGCAGCAGTCAGTGTCAAGGGTGCAGGGCCAGAGGGTGCAGGGCCTATTGGGGCGGAGCCTGTGGGGAAGATTGGTGGGGGTGGGGGTGGGGGTCCCGCTGCCACTCTACATTGGGATCAGTGACAGAAGGAGGGACAACAGTGATCAGGGCTGGCCAAATGGGATTGGGGGGTGCAGGGAGCGGTGCTGGCCTACTGCGAGGATTGAGGTGCAGGATTCGGAGGTTGGAACTACGGAGGGGGTGGGTGAAGAAGAGTTCGATGCAGGCCGGACGTGGAGAGTTGGGGCTGACCCCGAGACAACCTGGAAGCCAGCAATCAGGAGATGGTGGGGTTGGAGGGGCAGTGTTGTGGGGTCGTGGGGCTGGCCAGCTATTGCACTGGCCAGCGATCAGGAGACTGGCAGTGCAGAGCTACTGCACATGCGCCAATCTCTTCTATGACAGATCACTGCATGCACAGTGGCCTGCTCAGGATTATACTGCCAGCCTCCCCAGTGGGAACAGGCCCTGCCCACTGATTTTTATAGCGATTCATGCTGGTGCACTCTGCAGTGCACAGAGTGTGGGAGATTCATTTTGGAAATCCTGCAGATGTTACTTCTGTTTTTATGGAAATTCGGCACTTTGAATGTTTTTGGGAGAATCCCGGCCAGTAACACATTAAAGAGAAATCTGTACTTTGGTGATGACCAAATGATTGTGTTGAGAGCTCCACAGTTCATGAAGGAGTGTGCTGAAAAACAATGACTGACAGAGAATAAACAAAAACATTCTGGATATTCCACACAGCATCATGATCTCTCCATTTCTTTCCATTTATTTATATACACTTTTCAATGTATTTGGATGTTTAATTATCATGTGCATTTGCTTTTTCAGCTTTCGGAAATGGGAAATATCTAAATCCCCACAAACTGGCAGGAGAAGCCATTCCATACAACGTCTTAATGTCAGTGCTTATTACGCAGAAGGTTAGCTAGACAGATTCTCTTTGGAACAAACAGCTAGAGTGACATGCCATTAGCCCTTGGCTCATTGTCTGCTGGTGTTTCATCCGGAGCTTTGGCAGCTTTAGTCAGCATTGGTTTGCCATTACCTTCCACCCTCAGTGCTAGGGTGGGGAGGCAGCTAGTGCCAAGCCTATCATATCTGGGACAGGAATCAAACCCACGCTTTGGCATTATTCTGAATGCCAAGTTCGCCTTCTGAGTGAACTGACCCCCTTCCAGAGTAAAGTCCTGTTTTCATTCCATCATTCAAATCAAACACTGACAGTTTACAAATGACAATAAATAGAGTTCATTGTGTCAACAAAACCAGAGACTTGGTGTGGCGCAGTGGCTTGGGTGACTCAGTGGCAGAGTGGTTAGCTCTGCTGCCTCACAGAGCCAGGGACCTGGGTTCGATTCATGGCTTGGGTCCCTGTGTGAAGTCTGCACATTCTCCCCATGTCTGCTTGGATTTCCTTTGGGTGCTCTGGTTTCCTCCCACAGTCTGAAAGACGTGCAGGTTAGGTTGATTGGCCATGCTAAATTGCCCCTTAGTGTCAGGGGAGATTAGCAGAGAAAGTGTGTGAGGTTACAGGATAGGATGTTGTTGGTGCAGGCTTGATGGACCAAATGGTCTCCTTCTAAACTAGGGATTCTATGAATAAAAAGAGAAAATGGTAGAGATGTTCATTGGGTTCAACAGCATTTGTAGAGAGATAAACAAATGAACATTTCAGGTAAATGGCCATTTGTCACAACTGGAAAAGCTTTGCCATATGACAAGTTTTTTATAAATGTAAGGGGCATAGAAAAGTGGCAAGAGTGGAAAGAACAAAAGACAAGATCTGTGAGCAGATGAAAGACAGAAGATAATGAATAATGTAAGGCAAAGGGCATGGCAAAAACATAAGACATTTACTGCACAGTAAGAAGCCATTTGACCAATCTTGTTTATGCTGGCCAAAAAAATATTTGGCCTAATCCCACTTTTCAGTGTTAGGTAAAATAGCCTTGTAAATTGCTGCATTTCAAATGCATTTCCAAATCTTTAAAAAAAATACACCCAGGCTGTCTGTCTCTATCCTGCTTTCAGACATTGAGTTCCAAAAAACTATCATCCTCTGAGGGGTGGGTGGCACGGTGGCCACAAGGCAACAGACTCAAGTTTGATTCCAGGCTCGGGTCCCTATCAGTGTGGAGTCTGCATGTTTTCCCCATGTCTGTGTGGGTTTCCTCTGGGTGCTCCGGTTCCCTCCCACAGTCGGAAAGGCGAGCTGGTTAGGTGCATTGGCCATGCTAAAATTCTGCCTCAGTGTACCCAAACAGACACTGCTGTGTGGCAACTAGGGGATTTTCACAGTAACTTCATTGCAGTGTTAATATAAGCCTACTAGGGAAACTAATTAAAAAAAATCTTATGCCCTTCAGCCCCCCCTCCATCCTTCTACCAGTGACTTTAAATCGCCTTTGGCTAGAGATCTGTCTGCTGAGTGGGGGAATAAATTTCCCCTATCTAGTCTGCGTAGGGCGCACTTTATAACTTTATACCGCTCCCTTCAATCTCGCATCAATCCCACGGTGCTTCAAAAACAAAACGGATCCTAATAGAGGTAGATAGTTAAACAAAAGATGGTTGAAGAGGAATTGTAAGTGGCACTAGCATGTCACCCAGTTTGAGCGCCTGTGGTGGGGAGAGGGAGGGGGCACACAAGCAGGAGGTAAACGTGAACATCAATACACAATCCTCAGGCTGCGCTCTCTGTATTGAGGGGACTATGATGGGTATATGCCAGACCCTGGCACTGCTTTACCAGGCTGCAAAAAGAATCGCAACTTCAAGGGCGATTTTACGCCTTTTGTCGGTACAATGCAGCCAGCACTGCCCGGGACAGATGGGGCCATTTGAGAGCGGGGATAGATTAATGCTTCAGCTCTTATTAAACTGTACAATAATCTCCATCCCCAGGCAGAAGCTAAGAGCGTTTTCCCAGATTGGCACTAGCCAACTCGATGCGCGAGGCTGTGGGCACTCACTGACTCCCACTCAGGTTACTTTTCCCCTCTCCTTCCCTACGGGAATCCCAAAAACAACATGTAGGAATGGAAGTGGAGGGAGATTATACTCGGCACCGTAAATACACACACACAGTAACATTCAGGGCGTGCGGAGCGCACATTTCTCTGTGTGCAGACCAGCAGAGATTCCCTGTGACACTGTGATGAAGAGCTCCGCACGCAACCTGGATAATAATAGTGTCCCTGTGCTATATACCGCATCTCGCAGGGGATGAATGACACGGCCACTAGATGTGGCTTCTTTGACTCTTCCAGATCTGACTGGACCCTGCTGTGTCCTCTGACCCTGCACCGTCTGAGAGCGTCTAGAAATCACTGCTAAAGAATTGGATGCACACATACACACACACAGGGAAATGCGAACAGCTCTTTTCCGTGGGAAGATACATTTCCACTTCTCCGGTGAAGGGAGGGAGGAGGACAATGTAGTTTTCCTCCCAGGGATTTGGATGATTTGAGTGTGTTTGTGGATTGAACTCTGTGAGTGTTCTCACTGTTGGTAAACACATCAGCAGAGATACTACGATCAAGTTGGAGTTTTCCCTCCTCCCTCCTGTCAATGAAGAGACGGCTGAGGGGGTCTGGAAAATGAGTGATTTGTCTTTCCGAGGATGTGTCCTCTCCCGGCGGTGAGCTGTGCCCTTAGCCGCCGGGCCAGCGGTGGGCTGCTGCTGCTCTCTCCCCGGGGAACCGGCTCTCAGGGCAGCCCGCTCTGGACACGACATGGTCCGGGCAGCCCCAGCCCTTCCGGAGTGGAAGAAGCAAGGTGGGTTTGAGGCGGGGGCAGGCTGAGGAGAGGCGGCTGCAGGCGGTGAGATGCTGGCAGCAGCAGCAGCCAGAGGAGGAGGAGGTGGGCAGCGGACTGGCACACACTCCGGCGTTGTAGACTGCTTCCCTCCAGCCCCGGATTGCACAGTGAGTCAGGGCATGGACATCTAACACCGGTGTGTGTGTATGTGTGTGTGGGGCAGGAAGGATGCCGAACAGCAGCACCCTGTCTCAGGATGCAGCAAGTGACAAGAAGGAGTTGCTGAGCCGGGTCTTCACTGGCTCCATCCTCTCCCTCCTCATCCTCTTCACCTTGCTGGGCAATGCCCTGGTCTGCGCCGCCGTTTTCCGGTTCCGCCACCTCCGCGGGAAAGTTACCAACATTTTCATTGTGTCCCTGGCTCTGTCCGACCTGCTGGTGGCCGTCCTGGTCATGCCCTGGAAGGCAGTGGCCGAGGTGGCCGCCTACTGGCCCTTCGGCCCCTTCTGCAAAGTCTGGGTGGCTTTCGATATCATGTGCTCCACCGCCTCCATCCTGAACCTGTGTGTGATCAGCCTCGACCGCTACTGGGCCATCTCCAGCCCCTTCCGCTACGAGCGCAAGATGAGCCGGCGCCTGGCACTGCTGATGATCGCCTTGACCTGGGCACTCTCCATCCTCATCTCCTTCATCCCAGTGCAACTCAACTGGCACAGCAGCTACCCCCAAGCCGGGGCAGCCGGCAACAGCAGCGGGCAGGCTGCAGACAACTGCGACTCCAGCCTCAACAGGACATATGCCATCTCCTCCTCCCTGGTCAGCTTCTACATCCCGGTGGCCATCATGCTGGTCACCTACACCAGGATCTACCGGATCGCCCAGATCCAGATCCGCAGGATCGCCTCTCTGGAGAGAGCAGCCGAGCACGCCCAGAGCTGCCACCGCACCAAGCTGGATTCTCAGCAGCACCCCAGCGCCCTCAAGTCCTCCTTCAAGAAGGAGACCAAAGTGCTGAAGACTCTGTCCATCATCATGGGGGTTTTTGTCTGCTGCTGGCTGCCCTTCTTCATCCTCAACTGCATGGTCCCCTTCTGCGACCGCAGCTCTCCCTCCAGCGCCTCCAAGCTGCCCTGTGTCAGCGAGACCACCTTCGACATCTTCGTTTGGTTCGGCTGGGCCAACTCCACCCTCAACCCGGTGGTGTACGCTTTCAACGCCGAGTTCCGCAAGGCTTTCTCCAGCCTGCTGGGCTGCCACCGCCTGTGCCCCAGCAACCAGGTGGAGACGGTCAACATCAGCAATGAGCTGGTCTCCTACAATCAGGACACCGTCTTTCACAAGGAGATTGTCACTGCCTATGTCAACATGATCCCCAACGTGGTGGACTGCCTGGACAGTAACCAGATCTTCGACAGGATGTCTCAGATCTCCGCCAGCCACGACCTGGCCACCGACTCCGTCTATGAAATGGACGGAGACGCGGATCTGTCTCTGGATAAAATCACCCCCTTTACCCCCAATGGGTTGCATTGATGACAAGAGCAAACGGGATCTAGTGTAGGAGACTCTGTACCCAGCCAGCCCTGGACAAATCTAATGGGATCTACTCATTGGATTGGGGCAGAATGAATGACCCAATTGTGGACTTCTTAATGGACAAAGTTCGGCGGTTCAAGAGACCAGGAAGACTTGTGATTTGCAGGGAATTATTCAAACCAACTTCAACACCAAACAAGCCAGGAGTTCTTCCATATCGGCGGGGAGAAGTGGGAGGGTGTAACTTGCTTTTCAATCAATTGACACCAATTTATGTTTGCAAATACAGGTATTTTGGCTTCGCTGCCACTTTGCGAATTGAAGCTGGGTTGTTACTGTTTGTTGTGCTCGGCATTTCACTCAATGATTGTTTCTTTGCGCAGAGGCTGGCGGATGGGAAATCTTTCCAAAGTACAGAACGTCCTGTCCTGTGCGTGGGCACTGTGTCTCTCCCAAACCATCCGAGCCACTTTCCGTTCTCAATCTCACTGCATAAGATTCGGGGCAAAACTTAGACGAGACTTGTTCCACTCGGGAAGTAAACATTCAAGTCATTTACAGGTCGGAATGGTGTCCTGTTGGTTTCATATTTTTCTATTTCAGTGATTGCAGGTGTCTTTGGACATTGTCAAGGTGGCAATCTGGTTTGTAAACAGAATATTTTTAATGACTCAACATCAGTCAACAAATTTATTCCAATAAAGCATTCATTATTCCAGTTTGGATGTAATTTGGTTGATGATAATACACACACACACACACACACACAGACACACACAAAACTCTCTTTGTTTGTTCCTTAAAGCCCTTAGGGTCCATATAGGTTTACAGTAACTAGTAGCCCTCCATTACCTTGTCCAAGTGACAATTCCTCATGAGGGAGCCTGTGCAGTGGCTATCCACAGTGGCTAGGAAGTCTGAACCTAATACTAATCTCACTCATCCTGCAGGAGTCACAGAATCACAAATGGGAGAGAAAGCAGAAGGTGCTGACTCTAATTGTATCATCTCATTTACCACTCTCACTCAGTGCAGTTTAGAAATTGAATTGAATACCCAATCTTCCATTCTGTATAGCAAATGCTGCCTAAGATCTGTGAGGCACAGCTCTATGCTGCCTGTATGAATTGGTCCATCCAGAGAGCCAACACTCTTGGGGATACCTAATATTTGATAACTGTAATCCTGATATGCACTGTGTCATTCCAGGTGCAATGCAAGAGTGAACAGTAGTTGCACACTCCTAGCTCATCATCTTACACCTATTAAAATTAATGGGCAAATCTTTGTGAGTCGCATATGGCCTAGACTACAACATACTTTACTTGAGTGTGTGCAGTACAATTCTTACTCCTTGTTTTTAAAGGTTCTGAGGCTGTTTTACAAACATGCTGGGAATAATATTGATTAATATCCCCTTCATCCTTAAAGCAAGAGTTCAATACGATTAACAATAGCATCATATTTCTTCTGATCTGCCATTATGTACTATTTCAATAAAGGCTTGGTGTTCATCGAATCATAGGGCGCATAGAGCCATTCAGCCCATTATGTTTATGCTGGATCTTTGGTGGAGCTATTCAGTCAATACCATTCTTTTGCCCTTAATAGCAAAATTTCCTCATGTTAGTACAATTGCCACACAGGGCTAGATACCTCATTCTCTATGCAAAAATATCCTCTAAACGATAGGTAGTCTACTCGCTTCTCATTCAAGAGAAGAAAATGAGATCACACTTTTTAATAGTAACATTAAGAAAAATCTTGGTTAGCAATTCAGAGACTTCTTCAAATAGATGTCTGTACACTTTTGTTTCAGGAAGTACAAAGTTCCCTTTTAAATCTTCTCCAAACAGGGAGGAAGGAAAAGTCAAGGTTTTGTCCCGAATGACCAAAGCATTACAAGGCACCCTACTGTATTTTAAATTATATTCTTCTGAAATAGAAGTCAGCCAGTGTGTTAATTTCTCAGCTTGTAGAGTAAAATGACAGCAAATCTTTCCAAAATAATATGCTTAAAATAGCATTTGAAGTGCGCATAAGACAGAAATTCTATTTTTCTTTAAGATATTATTTTGACATTCTGAAAATTTACATAACATTGGATTCCTTCACAAATGTCTTATCTTATTATCATTTTTTTTTCTCAGGAACAGCTATTTATAGTGCCAAACATTCTCTTTTTCAATAATCCTTAACTCTTTAATATACCCAATCCATCACCAGCATGAAAGCTGTTTCTTCACTGGGTGGGAAGTGAAGGTTCTTCTATCATCTCTCACCTTTTGACCATTGTCTTACTCAGAGCCTCCAGGGTCTCTCTGTTCATTTCCATCATTTTTGCTTCTTTTATGTTATTGATCCTTCTGTCAGTGCTTTTCTGAACATTCCTCTCTCGTTCATTTCCATTATTATTTGGAGTGGTACACTGGCACAATGGCTAGCATGGCTGCCTCAGCGCCCCAGGGTCCTGGGTTCAATTCTAGCCTTGGGTCACTACCTGTGTGGAGTTTGCACATTCTCCCTGTGTCTGCATGGGTTTCCTCTGGGTGCTCTGGTTTCCTCCCACAGGCTAAAGATGTTCTGGTCAGGATGATTGGTATGATAAATTGCTCCTTAGTGTCAGGGGGTTAGAGGAGTAAGTACTGGAATAGGTCCTGGATGGAATTGTTGTTAGTGATGGGCTGAATGGCCTCATTTTGCACTGTAGGGATTCTCATTCTATGATTCTACATATCTTTTCTGCTTCCAATGTCTTCAATATATTGAACCCAAAACTCATTGCAGTTCCCTACTCCACCTGTTTCTTTCCCTTAGGACTTCAACATTTTGGAACTTGTTTCTTTCTTCAGTCTTCCTTTGAGTGTATATATCTTGAAATGCAAACTTGGGTTTGCCTGATTGCTTGTCTCCAACTTCTCTTTTCACCTGTCACACTTGATGCTGTCTGATTTTGTGGCCCATATGCCTTCCCTTTGAGATTCAAATAAAATCATTCTTTCTTGCGTGATTTATTCAAATTTGCTAAACACAGAGGAGGTCAGTTTCTGTTTCAGATGTATGTTTCATGCTTCAAACAACCCAACCAAACAGCTAAAGTGTCCTCCACATCAGTGATAAATGGACAGGTAACAACAGTGTCAAAACGCCACAATGCAGGGCGGTGCATTTCAGAAGTAATAGTATTTCATAGAAACATAGAAAATCGGAGCAGGTTTGGGCCATTCAGCCCTTTGAACCTGTTCTACCATTCATTTTGATCATGGCTGATCATCAAAATCAGTATCTTATATGGTCTCATATGGAACTTTTTCCAAAACAAGAGTTCACCATATTAATATGCTGCAAATTCAATTAACATTTAGCAGCACTTAGTTTATAAATCCTGACATTACCAGTTTGTGAATTCTCCATTGACCTTTCTCTAATTGGGAAATATAGCTGTTAAAGCTTGAAATTACATTAGTATAAAAATACTTAATTAATTTCTATAAAATGAATTTGCCATTTTAATGGAGACATTGATCCATTCTTCTTAAACAGAGTTACTTCCCACAAAGCAACTTCATGCAAACGTGCCAGGTGTCCTCTACTAATATCATTCAACATAATTTATGGGCATCAATGTGTAATGGTCTATGCATCATGTTGAACAAGATATGATGAAAATTGTTGTTGAAAGCAGTGGTGTAACTGATATTATCACTTAACAGTATTGTGTGTGTGTATTGACATACAACAACTATATTTTCTTGGTGCAAAAGAAATAATAAAAGATCAATGACACTGTGGATTTTGAACACCATTATTTCCCTGCTTGGACATGCTTCTGAATCCAGTCCAATTCATATATATCTAAAACATTTAAGAGAAAACTTTTGAAATAATGTCAAAACCATTTTAATCAATGCAAAACAGCAGTGTACAAAAGATCATAATACAACAAAATAACTGTGAAGATGCCGGCGTTGGACCAGGGTGGGCTCAGTAAGAAGTCTCAAAACACCAGATTTAAATCCAGGTTAAAGAGTGAGTCACCTCACTCACCTGATGAAGTAGCAGTGCTCTGAAATCTTGTGATTCCAAATAAACCTGCTGGACTTTAACCTGGTGTTTTGAGACTTCTTTTAATGTGAACAAAATAATTGACATTAGTCACTTTCTAGTTCATAATCATAGGAATTTGGTCTATGTTAATGTTAATTACTCTACCATTAGCAGTCATGACTACAGTTATCAAGGCCCTAAGCTTTGGAATTCCCTTAGTAACTTTCTGCCTTCCTTTCCTTCATTAAGATATTTCTTAAAACTTAGTTCTTTGAATAAACAGTCACTCAACTAACTTAGTATTTATATGTGTCTCTTGGTGCCAGATTTATTTTCAGTAATGCCCTTGTAAAATGTCTTGGGGCGTTCTATCATGTTAGAAGTGCAACATAAATATATTTCTTGTTTTCAAGCATTAAAAAAAAGGATATGGAAACATTCAGCTTATTGAGAAAATGTCTGACCTCCACCTAAACTTCATTTGCTCACCTTTGTTCCCACAGTGGCACAGTGGTTAGCATAGCTACCTGACAGTGCCAGGGACTGGGTTTGATTCCTGGCTTGGGTCATTTTGCATTGACTTTATCAAATGTTTTATCATTTCATCCACTTCAATTGGATGGTTACTCAACCCTCTAAACTCAAGGAAATATGAAAGATTAGTTTATACAATCTTCTTCGTAAGTTTTATCATTAAATCCTGGTACAATTTTATTGAATCTGCATTGCAGTCCCTTCTGATGCTAATATTAACTTACTTGGAAGAAGTATGTGGTGTCCTTATTCCTCCCACCAACATGTGCCAGCTCATCTGTACATTTATTGATACAGAAAGCCATTTACCAATTACATGCCCATTCTGCAAGGTTATTCATGTCTTTCTGTATCTTGGTGCAGTTCTCCTCTGTACTGACTATGCCTCTCAGTTTAGTATGGCTGAAAAGTTAGTTGTGCCTTTTTTCCAATGCTATTGTGCTATCCCTAATTTGCACAGTGACTCCATCTCTCATTCATCCTTCCCTATCACAGAATATACAGCACAGAAGGAAATCATTTAGCTAATCATGTCAATGCTGGAAGAACCATCCAATTTATCCCAATCCCCTGCTCTTGCTTCACAGTCCTGTAAACTTATTTCCTTGAAGGATTTCTCCATTCTCTTTTAAATGTCACTACTGAACATTGTCCTTTTAGATAGTGCATTCCAGATTGCAATGACTCGCCGTGTAAAACATAAGAACACAAGAAATAGGAGCAGGAGTAGGCCATCTAGCCCTTCGAGCCTGCCCCGCCATTCAATAAGATCATGGCTGATCTGAAGTGGCTCAGTTCCACTTTCCCGCTTTCTCCCCATAACCCTTAATTCCCTTGTCTGTCAAAAACCTATCTACCCGTGACTTAAATATATTTAGTGAGGTAGCCTCCACCACTTCAATTGGCAGAGAATTCCAGAGATTCACCACCCTTTGAGTGAAGAAGTTCCTCCTCAACTCTGTTCTAAACTGCCCCCCACCCCCTTATCTTGAGACTGTGCCCTCTAGTCCTGCTGTCCTTCCTGAGTGGGAAGAATCTCTCTACCTCTACCCTATCCATCCCTTTCATTATCTTATACGTCTCTATAAGATCCCCCCTCCAACGAGTACAGACCCAGTCTATTTAGCCTCTCTTCATAGTCTAACCCCCTCATCTCCGGTATCAGCCTAGTGAACCTCCTCTGCACTCCCTCCAAGGCTAAAATATCCTTGCGCAAGTGCTGCGACCAAAACTGCACACAGTACTCCAGCTGCGGCTTCACCAGTGCCCTGTACAGTTGCAGCAAGACTTCCCTGCTTTTATATTCTATCCCCCTCGCTATAAAGGCCAGCATCCCATTCGCCTTCTTGATCACATGCTGCACCTGCAGACTGGGTTTTTGTGACTCATGCACAAGGACCCCCAGGTCCCTCTGCACCGTAGCATGCTGCAGCCTTTAAATAGTAATCCCTCCCACTATTATTTCTGCCAAAGTGGATAACCTCACACTTGCTAACATTGTACTCCATCTGCCAGGTCCTCACCCACTCGCTCAGCCTATCCAGATCCCTCCGCAGACTTTCCACACCCTCCGCACAATTTGCTTTTCCACTCATCTTTGTGTCATCAGCAAATTTTGACACCCTACACTCAGCCCCCTCCTCCAGATCATCTATATAAATGGTAAATAGCTGAGGGCCCAGCACCGACCCCTGCGGCACTCCACTTGTCACCAACCGCCAATCAGAATAGCACCCATTGATACCAACTCTCTGCCTCCTATTAGACAACCAATCCACTATCCATGCCAACACCTTACCCCCAACTCCATGCCCCCTAACCTTCTGAAGCAACCTTTTGTGCGGCACCTTTTGAAAATCGAGAAACACCACATTCACCGGTTCCCCTCTGTCTACCGCACTAGTCACATCCTCATAGAAATCCAATAAATTCGTCAAACACGACTTCCCCTTAACGAATCCGTGCTTTGTCTGCTCTATCAAACCATTCTTTTCTAGGTGCCTCGCTATTTCTTCTTTGATGACAGATTCAAGCATTTTTCCAACTACAGACGTTAAACTAACCGGCCTATAATTCCCTGCCTTTTGCCTGCTACCTTTTTTAAACAGCGGCGTAACATTAGCCGTTTTCCAATCTTCCGGCACTTCCCCGGAATCCGGCGAAGTTTGGTAAATAATCACGAAGGCATCTACTATCACTTCTGCCATTTCCTTCAGAACCCTGGGATGCATTCCATCCGGTCCTGGGGACTTGTCCACCATCAGTCCTGCTAGTCTATCAAGCACTACCTCTCTAGTGACAGTAATCACATTCAGGCCGTCAACTCCTACCATCCTTCTATCTTTAATATCCGATAGATAATAATGGTAGATAAAGATAATATTAATATCTTTAACGTGTATCCTCACCACCTCTGGATGTTCTGACAATCGTCTTAAATCTGTGTCTTCTAGTTATTGACTCTAGTGCCAATGCAACATGCCAGTAAGTCAACAAATATAGAAAAAATGAGACATTTATTGATGTCTGGGACCCATCAAAATCATCTTGTGGGTTCCTTAATGTTCGGGAATCCTAGTTAATCCCAGTTTGAAAATCTATGAGCTTTCTCATTTCAGCTGGTTATACCTGTTGGCTGCACAATGTTCCCAGTGGGTGATTCAGAATATGTGTGTGTGTGTGTGTGTGTGTGTGTGTGTGTGTGTGATTCAGGATAGTGACTCTTTTCTAAATACACTATATCCCGCAACATATAATGCCAGTCCTATTCCTTATGCAGCCATGTTTCACTTATCTTGAGTGCATCTGGTTCCTGTAGAGATTTATTCCCTCTACTTCCCTCATTTTGTTTCAAATGCCATGTGCATTGTTGCATAGACAAGTAAATCTTTATTTTTAATCCTTCCCTTGCTTCATGTTTAACTGTGCACCAATTTTATACAACTGAAACATTACTTCCTCACTTTTCAATTCCAAAGCCCTTTAGATAAAAGCAACATTCCTTTAGCCATTTGGATTAATTTTGTTTTATCTCTTAGTGATTTGTGTACACTTATATCTAAATTCCTTTGCAGCTACATAGCTTGCAGTCTGTTTCCAATATATTTCCAATTTGCCATTTTCAGTTCCAAGGTGGATGATGCAAGATTTCCCAGATTGAATTCAAGTTGTCCTTATTTGGGGTAAGCTAAAACAAACTGATAGGTTTGGTTTGGACAGGGGTTAAAATCTTAACAAGTAGGTTTCCAATCCAAACCTTCTCCAACCCTTTATTTCCAGGCTTAATTGAGGCAGCTGGATGTGAGCTTCATTGTCATTAACCCGTCCAATTTTAGCTCTTGTTCTTAGGTGACAGCATGGTAGATCCAGGAATAGTGTGTATTTATACCTACCTCCTGAGTTCAGCATATCTACTTGAGCAAACCCCACCCAACCTTCCCAACCAGGGTTCCATCCTAGTAACCCCTCAATCATCCAGGGCTCCCATGCTTTTTCCCAGGTCTCTGACCTCTTCCCCAGGGCTCAATTCTCTTTGAGGCCTCTAAAACCCCCACAAGACTCAAGACCTCCAAAACCCCCTTGGCAAGGCTTTCAAACTCCTTATCAATCCTTACCCTCCAGACTGTTGATCTATTTCCCAGGCCTCTGAATACTCCCAAGATCTGTGACAGCCCACAAACCTCCTAACTATTTCCCAGAGCACCAGTGTTGCCCTTCTCTGGGTACCTGATCTATTTTCCAGCCCCCCAACCTCCCTCATCACTCTTCATGCAGTCTGGCCCTTCCTAAGCTCCCCACTTCCCCTTCCAGGTCTCCAATTCCCTTTCCAAGCCCCAAGCTCCAAAAACATCTTCTGACTTGAGGTTTCCATTCCCCTGCCCCACCAATGAAGGCACAAACTTACCATTCCATATGTCCCTGAACTTCTCTGAACTTCTCCCAAATCCCTGATCTTCTCCTCCTAAGCCTAGAGTTCTCATCCCTAAATTCCCCAACTGAGACCTCCAGTTTTCCCCATTGAGAACTCTGGGATCCACAGCTCCCATGATAGCACGCCCCTTTCCTCCTCCAAATAACCCCTAGTTCTAAGGCCTTACCACAATATTGTTTTTCTTTATTCATGTATTGTGGGTGTTGCTGGTGTGGCCAACATTTATTGCCCTTTCCTAATTGTTCTTAAGAAGGTGATGGTGTATAACCTTCTTGAGCTGCTTCAGCCCATATGGTGCAAGTCCAGGATTTTGATCCAGCAATGTTAGAGAAACAGATATTTCCAAGTCAGCATGGTGTGTGACTTGGAGGGAACTTGCAGGTGATGCTGTCCTTCTAAGTAGTGAAGGTCATGGGTTTGGAAAGTACTGTTGGTGATGGACAGGCTTTGGTGAGTCAGGAGTGGAGTTAATCTTTGCAGAATTCCCAGTCTCTGACCTGCTCTTGTAGCCACGGTATTTATGCGGCTGTTCCAGCTGGGCTTCTGGTCAATGGTAACCTCCAAGATGTTGATAGTGGATGATTCAGGGATGATAATGATGTTGATTGTCAATGGGAGATAGTTAGGTTTTTTCTTGGTGGAGATGATCATTGTTTGACACTTGTGCAGTGTAAATGTTGCTTTTCAGTCCAATCCTGAATGCTTTCAGTATGCGTGCATAGATGATCAGTATCTGGGGATTCTGACTGGTACTGAATTGCACATTGCACAGTCATCAGTGAATAGCCCCACTTCTGGCATTAGGATGAAGAAAGGTCAATGAAGTTGATTGGCCTTTGAACCCTACCCTTTGGGGCTTCTACAGTGATGTCCTGCGGCTGAGATGACTGGTCTCCAACAACCATCTTCTCTTTTGCTTGATACGTTTCTAGCTAGTGGACAGTTTTCACCTAATTCACCTGACTTCAACTTTACCAGCTCTCCTTCATGCCGTTGTTATGGCTTTCGACCCAGAAAAAGTAACTTACAATAGCCTTTCATCCAGAAGCAGTAACAATTTTTATAGAAAATTGGTAATTAGTTAATAATGTTTGGTGAATCTGCAATTTTTAAAAAAAGATTTGAAAAGTACCTTTAAGAATTTTTTTTTAATAGCAAGCAGATCAGAAATCACTTATAGATCACAGGAAATACTTGTCTGTGTGATGTGGTAAGCCTTGATCTAGAAGCAGTACGAAAGGGATGCAAGTTAAAATATAGCAACAATGTGGTACTCAGGCAGAAAGAGAGGCAGAAAGGAGAAAAGCTGGAGAGAAGAGCTGAGAACAACTTGGGAAGAAGTCTTTCCTGAAAGGAAAATTGCAGATGGAAACTGCAATTTGCATGGAAACTGCTATCTGCAGAAATGCAGCTCAGCCCTTGAAGAAAAGGGACTGGAATTCTTCTTGGAAGAACTGTGGGTCCTCCAGGTGAAGCAGACTGCTTAATAAATCAGTGAGACAGTCTCTGTTTTATCAGCTATTCCCTGTGCAATTTATAGTTTGTCCTGACTGTGATTTATTCGTTTATATTTATGTTGTTTCTAATTCATGTTGAAGTAAAAGTTACAAAAAGTGAAATCTTATTGGTACTTCTTCATTTGGGAGTTGTTTCAGTGAATTTGGTTATTTTAATTTAGGGATCCTGATGGGATCATAACAGCACATTTGGTGAAATGCTGCCTTGGTATCGAAGGCAGTCACTCTCTCCTCACCTCTGGAATTCTGCTCTTCTGCCCATGTTTGAACCAAAGCTGCAATGAATCTGAGTAATCCTGGCAAAACCTAATCTCATTGCTGAGCAGATTTTTTATTTTAGTGATCAGAATAATTAATAAATGTAATAAAAAACACATTGACATGTAACAGATGTTTATTAATGCAATAATAAAACATGTGACACAACATTTGGATTTTGGTTTAAATCCATAACTGATAGGTTGTAAAAAGAAGTAAAGAAAATAAAAAGAAGTAAAAAATAACGTCAGTGGATAGTAAACGTTGAGACTGTATATTCCCTTTGGAAATAAACCATCAACTAAAAGCTTCATACCTATTTCAGTCAGAATCTGGTATAACATTCATCTTCAGGGAGCTTCAGTAAATTTGAATTCTCTACTATGTTGGGATTTGAGCACATAGTTTCAGAGCACAATCCCAGGAAGATTACCATTATGTGACCTCTGCTAAGTAAATTGTTGCTGAGCAAGTGTCCCTTGATAGCAGTAAGAATTGTCAATAATAAGCCTTTGATGAATTTGCTGATGATTAAGAGTTGATTGATGAAGTGATAATTGGTTAGACTTTATTTGTCCTGTTTTTATGGAAAGCATATACCTGGGCAATTTTCCACATTGTTGGGTAGATGACAATGTCTAGTAGAACAGCTTGTCTGGGTTGCAGCTAGGTCTGGAGCGCGATTCTTCAGCATTTCAGCTGGGATGCTGTTTGTGTCCTGTGTGCTCAGCTGCACCTTGACATCGCATGAAGTGCATCAAATTGGCTTAAATCTGGCATCTGTGATCTTGGAGACCTGAGGAAGGGGGCAGCATGGTGGCACAGTGGTTAGCACTGCTGTCTCACAATGCCAGGGACCCAGGTTCAATTCCAACCTTGGGCGACTGTATGGAGTTTGCACATTCTCCCTTTGTCTGCGTGGGTTTTCTCTGGGTGCTCCAGTTTCCTCCCACAGTTCAAAGGTGTGCAGGTTGCCATGTTAAATTGCTCTTTAGTGTCCCCAGTGTTAGGGGGAGGATTGGGGTAAATGCAACAGGTTGCGGGGATAGAGTGGGGAGTGTGGGCCTGGGTAAGATACTCTGTTGGAGAGTTGGTGCAGACTCAATAGGCTGAATGGCCTTCTTCTGCACTGTAGGGATTTATCAGGCCACTAGGCTGAAGATGGTTGCAAATGCTTCATCCTTGTTTGACACACTAATGGCCTCCGCCTCTAACATCATTTAGGATGAGGATGTTCATGAGCCGTGTTGTAAAGCTACCGGAGCGCATCAGTGAACCACTCTAACAGCTCTGACCAGGGCCTTGAAGAGGGGGGGTGCAGGCAGTTCCAAGCACAGGGACTGGACGACTCAATATTCTAAGTGGAGTTCTTGTCATATGCGCTGAATAACCAAATGTTAGGACCTGACAGACCTGCTTTAAAAAAAAATCAGAGCCTAATCATTCTGCTATTTTGAAGCTACTTTGTTAAGTTAATTTCATTTGTTGCAGTGCTGCAGTTCAGGAGGTTGGGAGAGGTGGGTGGCTGGGAAGTGGAAAGGAGGTTGGAGGGGTTTGGGGACAATTGTATATTTGCTGCAATATCTGTTAAAACAGGGGTTTTCCAAATTTTTCCAGCCATGCACCCCTCTCGACCTTCCAGGAATACTGAAGGAGCCACTGAGAAACTTCCTCATTGTATTGAAGAGCCAAACCACTCAAAAAAAGTTGTTTTTGTGCAATAGGCATAAACATAAAAAAAACTAGTTTACAGAAGTCTTTTCTATTTCTTCTATGTCTAACTTTACTCTCACTAAAATATTGTCACTAAAAGAAAATGCACTCAGATCTTACCTTTTTGTCATTTTATTAGGGGCAGTATTCCTGCTCCATCGGCTCTAATGGGAAGAGGGCTGCTGGAATGCTGGGGTCTCAGATTACACGCATACACACACATACACAGACACACACACACACACACACACATGCACATACACAGACACACACACACGCACATACACAGACACACACATACACAGACACACAGACACACACACACATGCACATACACAGACACACACATGCACATACACAGACACACACTCACACATACAGTCACACACAGATACACACATACACACGCACACACACTTACCCCTCTCACACACACATCCCTCTCTCACACACACATCCCTCTCTTGCACACACATCCCTCTCACACAAACTTAGCCCTCTCACACACAGACATCCTTCTTTCACACACACTCATCCCCTTTCTCACACACATTCATCCCTCTCTCACATACAAACATCCCTGCCTCTCACACACAAACATTCCTCTTTCACACACACATCCCTCTCTCACAGTCATCCCTTTCTCTCACACAAACATCTCTCTCTCTCATACACAAACATCTCTCTCACACACACATCCATCTCTCACACACACATCCTTCTCTCACACATGCATTCCTCTCTCACACACGCATTCCTGTCTCACACACGTACTCATCTCCGTCAGACACACTCATCCCTCTCTCACATATACATCCCTCTCTCACACAAACATTCATCCCTCTCACACAAACAAACTCATCCCTGTGTCACACACTCACCCTCTCCCATGCACACTCATCCCTCTCTCACACATGCTGTTATCCCTGCACCCTCTTGTAAACAACATCCTGACTTGCTCCTTCTCACAGGCCACTTTCTCATCACTGCTCTGCTATCCATGTTCATCCTGATCATTACAATTTAAATTTTGTGCTGTTTTAGCTTGTCCAATCAGAGGCTAGCTTCTCCAGAATCTCCAAAAATATGGAATAATTTTGGAAAACAGAAATTGCAGGTTGTTTTGGTGTTGGCTGTGGTGTTATTAAGGGGAGCAATACTTTGCTGATATATGTACCCATACAATTCTGGTGTCATCCTTGTAAATCTCTGCCTCCTTTCCAGTGCCCCGATATCCTTTCTAAAATATAATGATCACATCTGTGGGCAGTACACTGACATGTGTTGATGCAGGTTTAGGAAAGCTTCCCAGCTTTTCAATTCGATTCCTTTAGAAATTCCTTCAGGACTTGGTTAGCTCAGTCAACATTGGCGCTGCCATGTCACTCTTTCTTGAAGATGGACATTGAAATCCCCCACCCAGACTATATTCTGTGCCCCTACTTCCATCAGTGCTTCTTCATGTGGTGTTCAACATGGTGAAGCAAGGATTCATCAGCTGAGAGAAGGCAGCATGTGGCAATCAACAGAGATTTCCTTGGCCTGTGCTTGACCTGATGTCATGAGACTTCATGGGACCTAGTGAAAATATTAAGGACTCTCAGGGCCACTCCCTCCCAACTGTATGCCACAATGCCACCATATTTGCTTGGGTCTTCCAGCCAGTGGGTCGGGATAAAGAACAAAGAACAACACAGCACGGGAAACAGGCCCTTCGGCCCAACAAGCCCGCGCCGCCGTCCCACTGTCTCAGTGACCTATTCATGATTTTAGTCTACGCCTAATGTGCGAGGATCAGGGAGGTCCAATTTAGGGACAATTTAGTACCCAATCAGCCTAAAAGCACATCTTTGGGGATGTGGGAGGAAACCGGAGCACCCGGAGGAAACCCACGCAACCACAGGGAGAACGTGCAAACTCCCACAGACACAGGCCCAAATCCATGTGTCCGCACAGTAACAGAGATAGTCTCTGAGCTGTCATGTTGCCCTTGAGATGGTCCAGTTTAAGCACACTAACGACATGAAGCAATAGGCAACTCCCGAAGCAACGTCCAAGAGCAGCCCACTACAACCTGCCGCATGCATGCCCCTTGCTGGACTTAAATGCCTGTGGAGACAAAAAAATTCATTATTAAACAGGCAAAGACTAACATCCCTGAGGCAAAACGTATTCCCAAGCCTACAATGTTTAGTAAGGCCTACTATATCCCCCTATATGTAGCCCGCTCATGTGGCTGTCTAAGTGACTCTTAAACAACCCTAGCGTGCCTGCTTCCACCACCTTACTCAGCAGTGCATTCCACACCCCCACTATCCTTTGCGTGAAAAACTGCCCTCTAATATTTGTCTTATACCTAGCCCCCCTCACCCTAAGCCCGTGACCCCTCGTTCTATCCATTTCTAATAGTGGAAAAAGCTTACCACCATTTACTCTATCTATCTCCTTCATAATCTTATAAACCTCTATTAGATCCCCCCTTAGCCGACGTCTCTCAAGGGAAAACAGCCCAAGTTCATTCAATCTTTCCTCGTAAGACAGCCCTTCCATACCAGGCAACATCCTGGTAAATCTCCTCTGCACTCTCTCCAGGATCTCTACATCCTTCCGGTAGTACGGCGACCAGAACTGGACGCAGTACTCCAAGTGAGGCCTAACCAACGTTCTATACAACTGCAACATCAGACTCCTACTCTTATATTCTATACCTCTTCCTATGAAGGCTAACATACCATACGCTTTCCTCATCACATTCTGCACCTGCTCCGACACCTTCAGGGACTTGTGCACTTGCACCCCCAGATGTGCCTAGCGATGTTGGTGGAGGAGTCTGGGACATTGGCAGTGAGGTATGATCCTATGAGCATGACTATGTCAGGCTGTTGCTTAACTTGTGTGAGGGACTGTGCTCCTAGTTTTACTCTAGATGTTAGTGAAGGGACCTTTCAAGGTCTGGTTTTATTCCTATTAGATTTTTTCAGAGTAGTTTGATACAACTTGCGTGCCTTGCTAGGCCATTTGACAGGACAGATACAAGTCAACTACATCGCTCCAAGTCTAGATTCACATATAGATCAGGCTGGGTGAGGATGCCAGATTTCCTTCATTATAGGACAATCAGTGAATCAAATAGGTTTTTATGACAATCTGGTAGTTCTGTGATTACTGATATCAACTTTTTATTCCGGATTTATTGAATTTAAATTCTCCCTCTGCTGTTATGGGACACATGCCTTTGAATCATTTGTCCAGGCATCTGAATTATTTAGTGCAGTAATAAAACTGCCATATATAAGCATTGGAAAATTATTGCTGACATATCTGCAACTTCCTCATATTTGTTATTTAGTACTCTGGGGAAGATTTCTCCTTGAACATGTTTTTTTGAACTTGGATTCAATCTAAGTTTCTCCCCTTGCCATTTTTAGGCTGAATCTCTCAAGCCCTCTTCACAATCTATTTCTGACAGATAACCTGTATCTTCATTGTCACTGGTCCAGGGCCTAAACGTATACAAGGCCTTGAGCTGACAACTTTGATCTTGGCAGACTCCTGAAGATTTAATCAAGTGATATTTGATCACCCAGCAATGCACGTTATGCATAATCGCGTGACATCCAATCTCATGATACTGCATTTGCCTACTACTTGCAAATGCACTGCCATTTAACTTAGTTGAGTTTCTCAGGAGCACCAAGCCCTGAATAAAACTGATAGATATAAATTATAAATCAAAGAAACAACATATAAAAATTTAATGGTAAAAAAAATTAAAACAAAATCCATAAAAAATTAAAGTAAAATCCATACATAAAATCTATTTCTGTGACAATTGTACTGTAAAGACCAATAGGAAATACTGGGTAGATTCCATTGGATGACTTTATTGAAAGCTGATTGCAGCACCCAAATCTATCTTGAAAGTAGCTAATTTTGGTCTTTTTAATTAATTTCAGTCATATTAACTGGGGTTAATCACACATTGTGACTTAACACTGCAATCAAAATGTTTGCTTTTTGGCAATGAACTCATTTTCTGCAGTATTAATCAGACTTTATAGAGTTAATAGAGTCCTCTTAAATATATCAAGATTTACTGTTAAAAAAACTAAAAATGTATTTTGTAATATAGATTATAGCACCAAAATATTTTGTGCAACTGCTGTTGTTACTAGCTCATCTGAAATTTTGTTACAAAAAATTTTGCTTATGAAAAACACAGAATTAAACTAAATCACCCATTTTGCCTCATCCCATTCCTCTATTAGTTGATATTTTTGTTCTGATCGGAAGGGGGAATAAAACAGCTTGTGCGATGTCTTATATGACCTCTGGAAGTGCCAAGGTGCTTCATGGTCAATGAAGTCTCATCACTATTGTACTGTAGATTACAATAGTTGGCATTGCTGGAGACATTCTATATCAGCTGAAACTTTCACCAGTGTTGTAATTAGATTCACAGCAAAGGAGGAATAAACATCACAATGTATTAATAAAGCAATGTGAATTAATTACATTGCAAAATTATTTTATCAGCAAAGTATTTGATTTTTTTATCAATTTCCTGTATTAATAATGATAGTGAGAGGCTGGTTTCACCCTGGTTGTCCTAATTATGAAGCAAATGACATCATTACAGTGTACCACTTATCAGCTAGTAAGGCATCTTTCATAGCCAGCAGCAACCTTGCAGGGAGTCAGGTGTTGCTGAAGCAGCAGAGCCTGAGAGATCAAAAGGCAGGTTACATAAAGGGGTAAGATATAGAATCCTGTCAGTGCAGAAGGAGGCCGTTTTGAGGGTGAGGGCAGAAGTATGAAAAATGAGATAGACACAAATGGAGGTCTTGGTCTACTACAGCTTAGCACAAGACACCATTTTGGTAAAGGAGTTGAAGCCAACACTAAGACTCAGATGAGGATCTTGATGGGGTGGCATGCAGGAGAATGCTGATAGGTGTGCTCATGGAAGTGCTGGTCTACCAGGACAGCCTCCTGTAATGCCATGAAGCAATCTGGCTTCACGTTGCTTGCAGGCACTGCATGAGAGATTAACTTCTCTGCAATCTCTGCTCCAACCCCCTATCATCCTGCAGATCCAGAGGGACAGCCGCTTCCATACCCGTTGTAGTCTTAATACAGACTGGTCACCTACTTCTCTGCCTCCCTCTGAAGATGTAACAGCCTCTGCCAGTTCCAGGAACCGATCACACTTCTAAAAACACTCCAGAATATTTTCAGACACTTTGTGGAGCCAGAGTCCTTAAAACTGACCTTCCCTGCAAGTTGGGTGCTGCTAGTGCTTCTTGTTGGAGAGTGACAAGTAGATTTGCTGCCTAGACTTGAATGGTGCCGGTTTTGTTACCTGACAAGTAACAAAACTTGGGTTGTCAAGTTGGTTTTCCCTCATGGACTTTTTGCGCTTGCTGGGGATCCTTGTGCCAAGCAAGAAGTGACTGATGGCACAGTGCTCTCCCCAGCCAAACTGAACTTGACCTGACATGCAGTTTGTTCCCTTGGTGTTTGTATTAGACAAATAATTTTCTTCGGAGTTCCCTGTGTCTTACTAAGATGAATAATTGATAATACACCGTTAATATAATGCAGATTGTTTTCTGAAACAGCAAGCTCCTGCAGACTGGAGCAATTTGCATTTTGCACCAACCCGAGGTATAGTTTATGATTCATTTTACCTGCAAGAGAAAGTTTGCTCAATTGTTGCTGACTGTTCTCAAAGGGGAAAGGTTACAACTTTCTAATTTTTTAATTTAAAATGCAAATTATCTCTCATGCAAGAAGATAATTTCTGTTAATTTTTGTAGAAATAGTTTGATAACTGATTTATTGCTCTTCTAATTGTGCTTCCATTTATGTATACTATTACCAATAAAGGGTACTAAACCACTGACCCATATTATGGACTATTGGGTAATATCAGCACTAAAAAAATCTGAAATGATATGCAACACAGTGAAACTGTATGCAATATGCAGTATGGTGTAACCTTATTAAACCTGTGATTCACTTATGGAAGTAAATATCATTTTTGAAGGTTATCTTAATCCATTAGCTTTCTGCTTTGTTGAATAACAGATTTTTAAATTCCCAGTCAAAATCCCATGTAATTAATGTATGTAATTAGAAACTTTATTTTCTAGTTAGGTTATTGATTTATATACTTATTATGTTAGAACATGCTCATCTATATAATAGTGAATTAACCTTTCCCTTAAACTGCCTTTACTATGTTCTTTTTTTGCTTTGTGGTAAAAGTTAACAGAAATACGGAGTATTTCTTAAATGGGGTGTGAGGCTGGGATGTATTGAATTTCAAAGTGATTTGATGTCCTTGTCCAAGAACCACTGAAAGCTAACATGTAGGCACAGCAAATAATTAAGACAAACATTTTGTTTGCCTTTATTGCAAGAGGATTTGAGCATAGGAGTAAAGCCCCCGCATTGCAACTATATGGAGTCTTGGTGAGACCACACATGAAGTTTTGTGTGCAGTTTTAGTCTCTTTACCTCAGAAAAGATATATTTGATATCAAGGGAATATGTAAAGGGAATGGAGGGGTTGCCCTATTAAGAATGATTAAATAAACTTTATTCTCTGGAGTTTAGAAGAATGAGAGGTGAACTTATTCAAACATTGAATATTCTTTTTGGGCTGGATGGAGTGGGTGCAGGTGGAAAAAGTAGAGGATTTCTCCAATGGCTGGAAGGTCTAGAGCCGAGGAACAGAGTAGGGGGTAGATTATTTACAACTGAGATAGGAGGAATTTCTTCAGAGGTTGGTGAATCTTTGTGAAGTTCAAAGATTCAAAGGGCTGTGGAAGCTCAGTTGTTGAGCTTGTTCAAGACTCAGATCGATAGATTTCTGTATGTTGAAACTTTCAAGGGATATTTTTAAGTTTATTTATTAGTGTCACAAGTAGGCTTACATTAACGCTGCAATGAAGTTGCTGTGAAAATCCCACACTCCGGGGCGTGTTCAGGTACACCAAAGGAGAATTTAGCATGGCCAATGCACCTAACCAGTACATCTTTCAGACTGGGGGATGAAACCGGAGCTCCCAGATAAAACCCACACAGACATGGGGTGAATGTACAAATTCCGTACTGACAGTGATCCAAACAGGGAATCAAACCCGGGTCCCCGGCAAAGTGAAGCAGCAGCGCTAACCACAGTGCCACAATATGGGAATAGTGCAGAAAAATGGTGTTGAATTAGAAGATAAGCCATGGTCTCAGTGAATGGCAGAGTGGGTTTGAAAGGCTGAATGGCCTACGTTTGAATCTATTTCTTACATTCGGGGGGGTGGGGTGGGGTGGGGTGGGGGGGTGGCGGCACAGTAACACAGTAGTTAGCACTGCTGCCTCGGAGATAGAGGGACCTGGGTTCGATTCGCGGTTTGGGTCACTTTTTGTGTGGAGTTTATACATTCTCCCCATGTCTGCATGGGTTTCCTCCAGTTGCTCTGGTTTCCACTCACAGTCCAAAGATGTGTGGGTTGATTGGCCATACTAAATTACCCATAGTGTCTTGAGATGTGTAGGTTAGAGGGACTATCAGTGTAAATCTGTGGAGTTGTGTGGCTAGGGCCTGGGTGGGATTATTGTCGGTGCAGATTCAATGGGCCAAATGGCCTCCTTGTGCACAATAGGATTCTATGATTCTATATATTCTATCTATATATGATAATGGCTGAAATTTTCCAACTGATCCTGCCGACGGAACCTTCTGGTTTGGCTAATGGCGCACTCCTGCCGCGGGTTTCCTGACAAAGTGGGGGTTCAGTCAATAGGAACTCTCATTAACAGCAGTGGGACCAGAAGATCCCACTGCCCGTGAACAGCATGCCACCTCCCACCATGAGAAACACCTTGTAGGGAGGTCAGAAAATACCACCCAAGGTGTTTAATTACTGTGCGGTGACAATTTCTTACATTTTAAATAAATGTTCCAAGTGCTTGATTTTCAACAGAACATTTAGCCAGCTCTTAAAATACATGAAAAATAATTTTAAAAATTATGAAACTATTGGTGAATGAAATTATTTTCTGTAGTATGTCTATCTTGTGCATTATTGCCTTTATCTGGAATTCCAGTGTTGTGTTCTAATATATCTGTTAACATTTTTGCTTTAAATCAGTTAAAGAAAATGTTAAATTAGTACACAGAAGAATTCAATTTGAATGTTTTAGTACAGCTTATTAATATCATGCAGGGCAATTTTAATTGAATGCTTAATACAAAATCAATGAAGGCTTTGTGGCCATGACTCATCTTTCATTCCCTCACTCTGCAGTATAAATATCTCCCAATTTCTATGCCTTTTAGCTTTGACAAAGGGTCATTTGGACTCAAAACGGTAGCTCTTTACTCTCCTTATAGATGCTGCCAGATCTGCTGAGATTTTCCAGCGTTTTCTCTTTTAGCTTCAGATTCCAACATTCGCAATAATTTGCTTTTATTAGCTTAATACAAAGGGCCCTATTGTACCATTTTGATTCTAAGTGCTGGGCAGACTTGAAACTGGGAGTGTTTCTGATCCAACTTTTAGGCCGTTCTGAGGCGCCCCCATACGTACTCTGCTTGCAAAAATATCAGCAAGTCCAAATCATACTGCATAAGCCTGTGGGTGGAGCTTAACGTGACCGAAACCCTGCAACTCCAGTCAGAGCCTCCAACTCCGCGTTCGCAAAAAATAAATAATGATAGAATGCTACATCCTGTTACATCCCTGCTGAGCTGGATAATGCCTCCCCCTGGCTTCCATGGACATTGCCCCACCCGCCCAACATTACTGACATCCTGATCCTCCCTGACCCCACTGCCACCCAGACCGATCGCGATCCCCTCCCCACCTTCCCCCGACTGATCTCAGGCAGAATGGTAGCAGACTCCTATTCCCCCCACTGACCCCAGACAGAGTGGCAGCGGACTCCCACCCCCTCCCCCCACCACTGATCTCAAGCAGAATGCAGCAGACCCTCCTTCCCCCCACTGATCTCAGGCAGTGTGGCAGCAGACCCCTCCTCTCCCCAGTGATATCTGGCAGAGTGATTCCCTCACCCCACCCTGGACCCTCCTGCACAAGAGGAACTTGCTGCGGCCATTGACAAGTGGCCTCTGACTCAGGTGGCCATCGCTGAGGTCTCAGCCACCATGCGTAGGATGCAGATGATCCTCCACAAATGGAAGGGCCAGATGATGCTGGAGCTTCTGTAGCTCACTGCAGAAGAACTGCCGTCCCATAGAGTGACCCAGGGGCCCACAGGAACTCCAAGGGAGGAGGAAGGGCTTGAGGCTGTGCCGGAGCCTTCCAGCCAGGAGACTGTGGCTGTGGCTACACCTTCTGTGGCAGCATGGTGACACAGTGGTTAGCACTAGTTCAATTCCTGGCTTGTGTCACTGTCAGTATGGAGTCTGCACGTTCTCCCTGCATCTGAGTGGGTTTCCTCCGGGTGCTCCAGTTTTCTTCCACAATCTGAAAGACGTGCAGGTTAGGTGCATTGACTCAAACAGGTGCTGAAGTGTGGCAACCAGGGAAGCTTTGCAGTAACTTCATTGCAGTGTTAATGTAAGCCTTACTTTTGACTAATAAATAAATAGGTGGTACAGGCGTTGCACTATCTCCTTTCGGAGCAGAGCCATCAGTACAACACACAATGCCGTTCAAATGACACATGCGCACACAAGTGCTGGGGTCTCCGCTTCTTCCTTCTCCTGCCCACCCCCACACCCCCCCCGCCCTGGGCAAATGGTGGCCACCTCCTGCCCTTGGTAGTCCCTCTGCAAGTGGTAAGGCCTAGGCATCCTGTGCCCGCAATTCTTCCTCCAGCTCCTCCTCCTCAGCTCCAGCAGCAACGAAAAGAATAGCAAGATCAATTGGTTGCATCACAAGAGATATCTCGTCATTCTGAAGTGGTGGGGTTGGAGATGGAGAGGAACATGTAGAGTTTAAGGAACGCTGCTTGCCCCTAGCCCAGCAACAGTCACTGTCCACACTGCTCATTCCCCCACCCACATGCTCCACAGAATCACAGGCACCCATTCCCCCACCCACATTCTCTCCTGAATCACAGACACCCATTCCCCCCGACATGCTCCACAGAATCACAGGCACCCATTCCCCCACCCACATTCTCTCCTGAATCACAGACACCCATTCCCCCCGACATGCTCCACAGAATCACAGACACCCATTCCCCCACCCACATGCTCCACAGAATCACAGACATCCATTCCCCAACCACATGCTCCACAGAATCACAGACCCCCGTTCCCCCACCCACATGCTCCACAGAATCACCGATCCCCATTCCCCCACCCACATTCGCTCCAGAATCACAGACACCCATTCCCCCACCCACATTCTCTCCAGAATCACAGACACCCATTCCCCCATCCACATTCGCTCCAGAATCGCAGACCCCCATTCGCCCACCCTCATTCTCTCCAGAATCACAGACCCCCATTCTCCTGCCCACATTTTCTCCAGAATCACAGACCCCCATTCCCCCACCCACATGCTCCACAAACCACAGACCCCCATTCCACCACCCACATGTTCCCCAGAATCACAGCTCCTTGAAAAGTTCAGAGGCTGCAGCAGTGCAATTTGCAAGGGCTTTGTGCACATCCTTCAGCTGGAAGAGTGCTCAGTGCACTAGGACCCAGCAGCATCCACAAGACTCAAGGTCAGTGCTGAGACCCGGGTCCATGCTGCAAATTGGACAAATGACACCTTGCTGAGCAACAGCCCCCCTACTTGCCCCCCCTCCACATACTCGCAGAGGACCAACCCCCCAACCTGAGAAATAAAGTGGCCGCAACAGAAGGACCCATGTAAGCAGCAGAGAGTTGTCCTGCACTTACCTCTTCACTAACCCTGACTGAGGGAGCGCCTGAATTGGACTTTTATAGAGCAGGTCTGTTTTGTGCCAATTCTGGATTGGCAAACGTGGTGGTAAAAGGCGAAGTGCCAGTAAAGTTGGGCTTGCAGCCCATTAAGTCTATTGAAATGCATGCAAATGCATTTAAATGGCCATCACAAATGTTTCAGGTGCGTTTGGATCACGGCCATTTTCAGCCCTTGGTAAAGGTAGAACTGGTACGAAGACGGATGCAGATCATGCTACTTGCCTCATGCCTGACTTTACCAAGTTTTCGTGCCCGAAAATGGGTGCAATGCAGTGGTAAAATCGGGCCCAAAATGTTTGTTATCTATTCTTTCAGTTCTTTTGGGCTCTCTGTCACTGGCTTTTAACACTATGAAGGCAATAAGCCTTGATGTCAATAATTTTCATGGAGCGTTTGTTTAGTGAATATAAAATTGTAAATTAAAATAGTGCGTATTGAAAGCTGGAATTTCAATTTATTATTGATTTGACTAACAAAATTAGTGTTGGATTGTTATACATCGCATTTATGAACTGTCAGCTTGGCACAGTTAGTACCAATCTCTGATTCAGAGGATTGTAGATTCAACTCCACTGTAGTGCAGTGCTTGTCTGTTCTTGTAGATCAGGTGAATGTTAAAGATCAATTTGACTACTTGGTCAATACCACCAAAAATACATTGACTGATCTAATTTTTTAAGTATCAGCAGGTTGAATGCAAAACTGGCAAAGCAATATTTATTTTCCATCCCCAAAGACTTAGATGGATTACACAGAGGACTGGAGTCAAGTGTAGGCTGATTAGGGGAAAAGGTTTAATCCCTGAAGCAATTGCGTTTTTACAGTAATGCAGCAGCTTCCATGGCAATTGTTGTATGTTAGCCTATGAATTACCAGGTTTATTGAATTCAATGTCATAGTTCACTACAGTTGGATTTAAACATATGATTAGGTTTTAGTTAGAGAGATGTAATAATATTCCATATCATATGAGGCATTACATATAAACTCAAGTAAGTAAATTACTACTTACAAAGGAAACGTTCATGAACAGTGATTTCATAGCACAAAAGGTTACTCTAAATATTAAGAGTAATAAATATTAAGAGTAACAAATTCCAGACACTACTCCTACTCAGTAGTTACAGAACAATCCATAAAGAAAATACAACATTTTTAATTTCAACTATGAAATCTGAATTTTCCAGGACCCATACTTCTACTTTCTCACAGCTCTGATGGGCCGAAGGGCCTGTTCCTGTGCTGTACTGTTCTTTGTCCTTCTTTGTTCTAAAGATAAAAGAAGGCAGCATTCCATCATTCTCTATTTCAATTTTCTGCTTCAGTTTGTTGCATTTATTGACTGTGTGGAGTTTGCATATTCTCCTTGTGTCTTCATGGGCTTCCTCCGGGTGCTCCGGTTTCCTCCCACATCCCAAAGATGGTTAGGTGGATTGGCCATACTAAGTTGTCCCTTAGTGTCCCAAGATGTGTAAGTTAGATGGATTAGTCGTGGTGAATGTGCAGAGTTACGGGGATAGAGCCTTGGAGAGGGCCTGAGAATCGGTGTGTACTCAGTGGGCCAAATGGCTTCCTTCTGCACCATAGAGATTCAATAATTCCATTGTTACCCCTATCATCCACCCCTCCACCAACCTCCCCCACCACCCCCCCCACCCCACGCGCGCGCCCCCCCACCCTACTAAAACCTAAACAAATGTTGCTACTCAATGGCTGGAATATTATGGCCGTTCATGCCAGCAGAATTTTCCCATCCCGCTGCAGTGAATGGAGATTTGGTGTGAACAGCAGGTAACATTGTGCCCAATATCTTTGAGTCGTACTAATGGTCAGTATTTCCTCTAAGCTGGGTGGGTGCACAGCCATGCAACTTCGGGAATATATAACACAGGGAATAAAATGTTGTAGCCATGTGTGAAACTTAAAGGGTCTGCGTGGGGCACCAAGCTGGCTATGCACAGCAAATGGACATAGAGGGAACATTGCTCGTGGCTATTTTCCTGAGACCATTCATTTTAGGCCTCTTACTACTTTTCATGGAAGCCTTCTCTGATTACTATTTGATAGAAGCAATTGATTTCTAGCAAAAGAACTTTCCCAGTTCTGCTAACATTAATTCCATTAATATTGGCTTGATCCTAAACATCAAAATTCAACCTAAAAGCAAACATAGAGAATAATAATTTATAAGCAAAGGCATGAATAATCTGCCCACAATATTCACTTTCAAATAGACTAGGCCAGAATGGTGGTGATGACAAGGAGTAGGACAACAACAAAAGCAGCAAATCACGTCAATGTAATCAAATATAATGAAGAACGTATCAGGACCCTGAATGGGCAAAATCTGACACTTTGTCAAAAAAGGAAGCTATAGGACAGATGACCGAGAACTTGACCAAAGAGGTCAATGAGGTGGCACAATGGTTAGCACTGCCGACTCATAGCACCAGGGACCTGGGTTCAATTCCGGCCTCGAGTCATTGTCTGTGTGGAGGTTGCACATTCTCCCCATGTTTGTGTGGGTTTCCTCCAGGAACTCCGGTTTCCTCCCACAGTCCAAAGATATGCGAGTTAGGTTGATTGGCCATGCTAAATTGACCCTAATGTCAGGGGCATTAGCAGTGTGGGGTTATGGGGATAGAGTCTGGGTGGGATTGCAGTTGGTGCAGACTCAGTGGGCCGAATGGCCTCCTTCTGCACTGTAGGGATTCAATGGATATATTTTAAGGAGAGTGTCCAAGAAAGAGGAAGAGATGAAGAGGGAGTGTGGTTTAGGAAGGCAATTCATAAACTTAGCACTTGGTTGCTAATTTCTCGTGGTAATCTACAAAAATTTGCTGGACTCTGGGGTGGTTCCCACAGATTGCAAAACAGCAAATGTGACACCATTTCTTAAAAAAGGAGGTAAACAAAAGGCAGGTAACTATAGGCCGGTTAGCTTAACTTCTGTAGTGGGAAAAATGCTTAAATCTATCACCAAGGAAGAAATAGCGAGACATCTGGATATAAATTGTCCCATTGGGAAAACACAGCATGGGTTAATGAAAGGCAGGTCATGTTTAACTAATTTAGTGGAATTCTTTGAGAACATTATGAGCATGGTGGACAACGGGGAACCAATGGATGTGGTATATCTGGATTTCCAGAAAGCATTCGACAAAGTGCCGCACAAAAACTGCTCCATAAGATAAAGGTGCATAGTGTTATGGGTAATGCATTGGCATGGATAGAGGATTGGTTAACCAATAGAAAGCAAAGAGTGGGGATAAATGGTTGGTGATCAGAGACTAGTGGTGTGCTTCAGGGATCAGTGTTGGAACCGCAATTGTTTACGATTTCCATTGACGATTTGGAATTGGGGGTCAAGTGTAATGTGTCAAAATTCGCAAATGACACAAAGATGAGTGATAGGGCAAAGTGTGCAGAAAACGCTGAACGTCTGCAAAGGGATATACATAGTTTAAGCGAGTGAGCAAGGATTTGGCAGATGGAGTACAATGTTGTTAAATGCAATGTGGGATTAAAATGGTCACCTGGGTGTCCTTGGGCTAGCATCAGCAATTTGGGCCAAATGGCCTCCTGCTGTGTCCTTGGGCTAGCATCAGCAATTTGGGCCAAATGGCCTCCTGCTGTGCTGTAACTCTTCTATGGTTCTAACTAAAGGAAAGCTAAGAGAATTGAAGAAGCTGGAAATGCATTGCAAACTCTTACCTCAATGGAGGAACGCTGCTAACAACATAATTAACAGAGGAGGGCACAGCATTGGAGATCATGGTCAGAATGTTCCTATCCCAAGACAGGACAGAATGGGCAGCACAATTATCATAATTGTCCTTCATTGCTAGGGGGCTGGAGGTTAAAAACAGGCAGGTTATGTTGCAACTGTATAAGGTGCTGGTGAGGACACACCTGGAGTACTGTGTACAGTTTTGGTCTCTTTACTTGAGAAAGGATATACTGGCACTGGAGGGGGTGCGGAGGAGATTCATTAGGTTGATTCCGGAGTTGACAGAGTTGGTTAATGAGAAGAGACTGAGTAGATTGGGAATATACTCATTGGAATTTAGAAGAATGAGAGGGGATCTTACAGAATCAGATAAAATTATGAAGGGAATAGATAAGATAGAAGCAGGTGGCGGGTAAAACTAGAACTAGGGGGCATGACTTCAAAATAAGGGGGAGCAGATTTAGGACTGAGATGAGGAGAAATGCCTTCACCCAAAGGGTGGTGAATCTGAATCTGAACTCCTTGCCCAATAAAGCAGTTGAGGCTAACTCGTTGAATGTTTTTAATGCAAAGATAGATAGATTTTTGAATAGTAAAGGAATTAAGGGTTATACTGAGTGGGCAGGTAATTGGAACTGAGTCCACGAAAAGATCAGCCATGATCTTATTGAATGGCAGGGCAGGCTTGAGGGGCAATATGGCCTACTCCTGCTCCTGGTTTTCATGTTAAATGGTGTGGTGAAGGAAGTGGGGGATAACAGGAAGCCGGATTTGGAGGATCTTGGAAATCTTAGAGGATAGCAGAGCTGAAGGAAATTATAGAAATAGGGAGTGACAAGGTCATGGGACCATGTGAAGATAAGAATAAGAATTTTAAATCTGAGGTGTTGGCAAAACCTTATCAGTAATGGGTGAACATGATTGAGTTTTACAGATAAGCTTAAGTTTATCGAGGTCAGCCTGGAGAATATTGAACTGGTCATGTCCAAAGGTAACAAAAGCAGGAATGGAGATTTCAGAAGCAGGTTTTGGAGATTTCAGAAGCAGATTTCAGAATTTCAAACAATGACGAGACAGGGTACAGGAATGAAGTAGAGAATCTGGTGAACTGGTGCGGCAACAATAATTTCTCCTTCAATGTTAACAAAATGCAGGAGAATAAGAAGGCCCACCAACACCTCTACTTTCTCAGAAGACAAAGGAAATTTGGCATGTCAGCTACGAGTCTCACCAACTTTTACAGGTGCACCTAGAGAGCATTCTTTCTGGTTGTATCACATCTGGGTATGGCTCCTGCTCTGCCCAAGACCGTGTGGAGTACAAAAGATTGTGAATATAGCCCAATCCATCAATGGAAACCAGTCTCCCATCCACTGACTCTGTCTACACTTCCCACCACCTGGGCAAAGCAGGCAACATAATTAAGGACCCCACGCACCCTGGACATTCTCCCTTCCATCTTCTTCCTTCGGGAAAAAGATACAAAAGTCTGAAGTCATGTATCAACCGACTCAAGAACAGCTTCTTCCCTGCTGCTGTCAGACTTTTGACTGGACTTACCATGCATTGAGTTGATCTTTCTCTACACCCTAGCTATGGCTGTAAACACACATTCTGCACTCACTTGTTTTCTTCTCTGTGAATGGTAAGTTTTGTCTGTATAGCATGCAAGAAACAGTATTTTTCACAATATGTTAATACATGTGACAATAATAAATCAAATCAAATTAAAAAAGGTGAGTTGAGGTGGAGCAAAGATGGGATATTATCACAGAGTAGACAGTCTAGAATGCTGAAGAGAATATGAGATCAGAAGCTCAGCCCAGGATCAAATAGAACAGTAAATTTGTGAACGGCCTGATTTTGGACGACGTGTAATTCATAAGCTGTGTCATAGTTGGTATAAGGAGGCATATGGACATACAAATTAAGAGCAGGAGTAGATTTCTTGGCCACTTGCGCCTGCTCTGCCATTAAATAAGATTATAGCTGATTTGATTATAACTTCAACCTCACATTCCTGCTTATCCCTCATAACCATTTACCCCCTTGTTAATCATTAACCTATCGAGCTTTGCCTTAAAAATATCCAAGGACTCCGATTCCACTGCCTTTTGAGGAAAAGTGAAAAATGATCTCGAGACTCACTATCCTCTGAGAGAAAGATTTCACCTCATCTCTATCTTAAATGAGTGATCCCTTATATGTAAACAGCGATCCCTAGTTCTAGATTCCCTGACAAGAAAAAACATCCTCAGTCCTGTCAATACTCCTCAGGACTTTAAAGTTTTTGATCAAGTTGCCTTTTTCTCTCCTGAACTCTATTGGATACAACCCTAACCTCGCCAACCTTTTGTCATAAGACAATCCATACATTCCTGGTATTCATCTAGTAAACCTTCTTACAACTGCTTCTAATGCAGTTACATTCTTCCTTAAATAAGGAGACTAATACTGTACACAATATTTCAGATGTGGTCTCCATATAACTGAAGCATAGCCTCCTCACTTTTAAAATCAATTCCCTTCACAAGAAATGATAACATTCCATTAACTTTCCTAATTATTTGCTGTGCTTTTGTGCCCTTTGTAATTCATTCACTGGTTCACCCAGATCCCTCTGTACCTCAGGGCTCTGTAATCTCTCACTGTTTAGATAATAAGTTTGATGTTAGCATACATATAAGAATTTTTTTTAAATCATGTTTTCCACAGTTAAATAGCTTTTGGTTTTTTCATTGTTGCCAGGATGTCTGGTTAGAAGTCCTTTTATTGCTGCTTCAATGGTTTTAATGGGGTTTTGCTTATTTTTACACTGGACCTCAGGTACTTTCTGGGATCTTTGATGACCCGCATTATGAGAGTGAAAATTGATTGACAAGTCAAAGTCAGGTGGTTCCTCCCCAGAAAATGTGTAAGGATTAATTTTCAGTTTTTGTTTTAGAGTCAGAAGTTGTCCTGGTTATCAAGTTGAAAGCAATGTTTCTCTCCCTCTCCCTAGTACTGAAATTCTGCTTTCCAGCTGGAAGCAAGGCTTCTTGCCTTCCTGAAGTGAACATTCTTCTGTTGGTAGTTTTGCTAGCTAGTACCTAGTGTCTTCCTCTCTCTCCCTGGTGTTTTGGGAAACTGTCCTGACTTCAAGCTTGTGTGTATCTCAAGCAAACTGCAGCATTCAACTAAAGGACTAAGTTCAAGCAGCACATGAACATTTGTATTTTCTGTACTAAATCTGTGGCAAGGGTTCTATTTATGGGGAAGTTTGTTTGAGTGGAACATTTAATAAGCCTGTTAAGATTTATAGAATATCATGGTTGTTCAGACTTCATAACCCAATTTGGAGTTTTTGACCTGAATTATAACATAAGCTTCTTTTTTATTCTTCCCGCCAAAGTGAACAATTTCACATTTGTCCACATTATATTCAATTTGTCAGATTTTTGCCCACTCACTTAACCCATTGCAATAACTCTATGGAACATAGAACATAGAACATTACAGCGCAGAACAGGCCCTTCGGCCCACGATGTTGCGCCGACCAGTTAAAAAAAAACAACAACAATGACCCACTAACCTAAACCAATCCCTTTTCGTCCATAAACCTGTCCACAGAACTCTTAAACGCCCCCAAACTAGGCGCATTTACAACCGCAGCAGGCAGGGCATTCCAATCCCTCACCACCCTCTGGGTAAAGAACCTACCCCTGACATCTGTCCTATAACTACCCCCCCTTAGTTTAAAGCCATGCCCCCTCGTGCTAGATTTTTCCATCAGAGGAAAAAGGCTATCACTATCCACCCTATCTAAACCTCTAATCATCTTATATGTTTCAATAAGATCCCCTCTTAGCCGCCTTCTTTCCAGCGAAAACAACCCCAAATCCCTCAGCCTCTCCTCATAGGATCTCCCCTCCATACCAGGCAACATCCTGGTAAACCTCCTCTGCACCCTCTCCAAAGCCTCCACATCCTTCCTGTAATGTGGGGACCAGAACTGCACACAATACTCCAAGTGCGGCCGCACCAGAGTTGTGTACAGTTGCAACATAACGCTACGACTCCTAAATTCAATCCCCCTACCAATAAACGCCAAGACACTGTATGCCTTCTTAACAACCTTATCTACTTGATTCCCAACTTTCAGGGATCTATGTACACATACACCTAGATCCCTCTGCTCCTCCACACTATTCAAAGTCTTCCCGTTAGCCCTATACTCAACACATCTGTTATTCCTACCAAAGTGAATTACCTCACATTTCTCTGCATTAAACTCCATCCGCCACCTCTCGGCCCAGCTCTGCAACCTGTCTAAGTCTTCCTGCAAACTATGACACCCTTCCTCACTATCTACCACACCTCCGACTTTGGTGTCATCAGCAAATTTACTGATCCACCCAACTATACCCTCATCCAGATCATTAATGAAAATCACAAACAGCAGTGGCCCCAACACAGATCCCTGAGGCACACCACTTGTGACCGAACTCCATGATGAATATTTACCGTCAACCACTACCCTCTGTCTCCTATCCGCTAGCCAATTCCTAATTCCTATGGAGGCAAAAGTCCCGTCACCAAGTTACTTTATTTACACCATACATCTGTACACAGCCAGCTTTCCAGTTACTCCCAGTAGAATGCAGGCTGTCTGATACACCTGCTTTAAATAGGGAGCATGAAACTCCCTGATTTAACCATCAATTAGGACTCATCAGGTAGTTTTAGCAAGCCAACCTCATTAGCCTGGCCGTAGTATTCACACCCATCTATGTCCATTTGTATCCTCCTTCACATCTCTTCACAATTCACTTTCCCAGCTTGTTTGTGTCATCAGCAAATTTAGCAACCATACTTTCAGTCTCTTCATAAGTCATTTACATAAATTGTAAAAAGTTGAGGCCCCAGCTGATCTCTATGGCACTCCACTCGTCACATCCTGCCAACCAGAAAAAGACCCATTTATGCCAACTTTCTGTTTCCTGTTAGCTAGCCAATCACCAATCCATGTCAATATATTGCCCTCTACACCATGTGGATTTATTTTACACAACATTCTTTGATATGGCAGCTTATCAACTGCCTTCTGGAAATTTCAAATGTTATCTGGATGCAATTCTGGCATCAACGTTGGAAATGATGTAATTAGGAATGCAGTTTTCTCTCTGCGTTTTTGTTTGTCCTCCATTTCATTTTCCCATTTAAGTGACAACCTTTGAAGCAAAGTGCTTGTTGAGTTAGCAGTATCAGAATTCAACACCCTGTCATTCACTGGATTTGCTTTTGCAAAGATTGGAGAGTTAAAGCTGAAAATGTCCTGTCCTGCCTGCTGCGGGAATTGTAGCGGGCAGAACAGAAAATTTGGTGGATCATTTAAAGATCCGTTGAGCTCGGGTGGGAATTTCTGGTCTTGGGGTGTGAGTGGGTGGAAAATCTCACCCTTTTTGTTCTATTTTATTTGAGAAAGCGGATTAATTTGTTAGATCCAACCTTGCGATTTTATCCCTTTCCATCTTTAGCAGTTCATATTCTATTGCACAGGCTGTTTGGCATAAAAGTACTCTTCCTGAATAGAGGTTAAGGAACTATTACTTCCTTTATCATTGACAAATGGCTGTGTGCCTAAAGCACATCTGTCCTGTACTGGGTCACATTCAAGCCAATTGTCCAGCAGGTATGCTGGGAATAAGTATGATGAATGAGCATTCTTGAATGTCATCCTGCTATGGAGTGAAAGAACAACCAGTGACATATTTGGAATGAACAGTCATGGTTGGATGAGCAGATCTGTAAGAGTAAGTAAAAATTTTCATATGTTATGTTCTGAGACTAATAACCCACACACAATAATGATCACATCAAATCTTGTACATTGTAAATTGGTTAATATAATGCTATTTTGGATATACTGTTGTTTTGACACCCACAAAGCAGGAAACGTAGTACAATGCTACCATCTGATACACGAGCAGGCAAACATAAAACTGTCCATTTTTCATTTTGCAGTACCAAGAAACAATAATATGTATTAATACAACAGTTTCAATGTAGAAAAATTGCCCAAGGCATCTCACAGCATTATGGGGGGAATAGACACCAAGCCAAAGTGAAGATTCAGGTGAGGTAGATTTTAAGAATGGTATTAAAGTGAGAGAGGCAGATTAAAGCACGATTGAGAAGGGAATTCCAGCTGAAGTCATGGTTTCCAGTGGTTGAAGAGAGGGAGGGAGGGATGCACAATGCAGAGTTTTGCAGCTGTTTGATGCAGTTATTGCAGTAGGGAAGAGTGAGGCCATTTAAACTGAGGGACAAATTTTGCAAATGAGGCATTAGGATACTAGGAGATAGCGGCTGGAATTCTGTGGTCCCACTGCAGTGACTGGAGATCTGGCTGAGTGTAAGACTGGAGAATTTTGGCCAAGATAGTTGAATGAAGACACCAGTGTCAGGGAGTTGGGTGTAGAATAAAAACTAGGAAGTGGAATTTTGATAAGCTGGAATTTATGTTTATTGAAGGTTGACAGACCATCAAGCAGAGCAATTTAGGTATTTAGCCTGAGGATAACAAAAGCATGAATAAGGGTTTCAGCAACATATCGGCTAAGATGTGACAGACTGGTGATACTATAAGGGTGGAAGCATGCAGGATTTGGATAGAGCAGATCGGGGCTTACAGATTGAGGGCAGAATTTTGTGGACTATCCCTGCCAAAATATTAGGAATATTGGCAGGTGAGGACCACAATGGTGAAGGAGTGGGCATCGCTGAGAATCTTTCACCAAGCCATAGCATTGGCATCCTGCATCCGAGATCCTTGAAGAATCAGAGACAGTAATGAGATAATGCACAGGAGCCTAGAACCTTGTAGATGCATACAGTGCTACTAAGGACAGGAAAGGGAGTGGCATAACACATTGAGGTTCCAACACCCACACTCTGACTTCCCAGCCTCCTGTTGTACACCTTGCAGCTCCACTCATTCCTCTCTATCGAGACACCTCCTTAGTTCATTATGTGAGTAACACTCATCCTATTGCCTTCTCACAGTCATGCATCACAGTCATCCTCAACAAATGTTGCCCTTCTCTCCATAGACAAAAAAAAAATTCATCACTGTGCTTTCTGGGCACAAGGGCAGGGAGAGCGTGCAACTTGGAGGAGAAGAAGTGACTTGGTGGGGTTGGGAATTGGAGGGACAGGGGTTGTAGTAACAGGTCACTTATTGACCACGGCTATGTAGGCTCAGTTGGCCCCCTTGGGAAGAGAGGCATCATTAGAGAGCCCTGGTCGTTATTGGGTATACACTAGTGGAGTAATGTGGGCACATTGGTACAGAAACGTTTTATAGAGGGCAAGTATTTAAAAGACTGCACTCGCTGAAGGCTGTAAAATAATTGGTGGGAACGAGAAGATGAAACTCATCAATATCACAGTCACAAAATCTTTCTTTGTGATCTTGATTATGGTGATTTAAGTGGTTTGCTGGGACAGAAAATGAATTGTAGGGATTTCTACAAGAAGTTGTGAAAATATTCGCCACTGATCTTGGACCATGAAGAGGAAATGGTGGAAGGAAAGACGTTATGGACTGGACAGTAGCTAGCAAGAAACAAGTGTTTGAGTTTGGGTTTTTTGAAGAATAGGGTTGCTGGAGGTTTGAAGGAATAGAGGTAATGCTTGGGGATAGGAAACCATTGACAATATGAACAGGAATAAGGACCAAGTTGGGTGATGAGAGTTTGTTGGAAATAAGGTGGGAGGAGCAGGAGGAAGGTCTCATAGATAATATGATCTTAAAAAAGGCAGTGGAGAAGATGAAAGTGAGGGAGATGTGGGTATAGGATTAAAGTAGTTTGAGGCATATGTTTTTAGCTTGGGGAACTGGAAGGGGAGAATGTTCAGGCAAATACATAGATGTTTTCTATGTTACTGCTGTATTCTATCAGTCCAGGTTTGTTGTTTCAGGTGAAAATGAAAGGGATAGGGAGACAGGTTTAAGGATGCAGTATGGCAATTGAGAAAAGGAAGCTTTGCTGTCCAAGGCTCTGTAGAGGATGGTTTTAGTAGAGGACAGTACGACCTGGTAGAGTTTAACGTGGTCATCAGAGCTGGCATAAAAAGCCAAGCTAGTTGGTCACTACTATAGAATTCCTACAGAGCAGAAGAGGACGTTTTGAGTCTGCACTGACTCTTCAATAGAGCACCTTATTCAGGCCCACCCTCCCATAACCCCTGATATTTAGCATGGCCAATCCACCTAACCTACACATCTTGGGACTGTGGAAGGAAACTGGAGCACCTGGAGGAAACCTAAGCAGACATGGAAAGACTGTGAAGATTTCACACAGACAAACTCACAAGGCCGGAATTGAATCTGGGTCCTTGGTGCTGTAAGGCAGCAGTGCTAGCCACTGAGCCACAAGGTATAGAGAGACTTGTATGAGTCAAGATGGAGATTGTACTGAAAAAATTGAGGATGAGATTAATCATATGTCTTCTGGAACCAAGGGCATCAACAATGGAACTGAATGAATAGTTGCAGAACAAGCTTGATGGGCTGAATGGCTCGCATCTATTTCAATTTAGTAGGTGGCAGTGGTTGATCTTGAGCCGAGCGAGGAATTAATAATGTTACAAATAGTTCCAATGGACCAGGTATGAAGCAATGGCAAACAAGAAGCACACCCCAAAGATGTGCTCTTAGGCTAATTGGTTTCCACCAAATTGACACTATTTCTTCCCTGAATCTGACTGAGTAGGGTCCCATTCGTAGACATGCAGGGTAGAATAGGTGTAGGGCGATGTGGCGGCGCGGGCTCGTTGGGCCGAAGGGCCTGTTTCCCGTGCTGGGTTGTTCTTTGTTCTTTGTTCTTTAAAAGCAGCAGTGATTTGGGAACTAGGGGAGGATGTAGAGCAATTCCAGGGATCAATTCCAGGGAAAGGAAGATTGAATGACGAACAGCAATAGAATGGAAGGAAACACTCAAGAGCAAGAGTAGTGGCAGGATTCTGAGGACACAGTTCAGGCCTGTCCAGTGAAAAGTGATGGAGAAGTTCTGAAGAGAGAATTGAATGGCACAGTATTAATAGTCATGGAGTGGGCACAGTAAGAAGTCTCACAACACTTAAAGCCCAATAGAGTTATTTGGAATCATGAGCTTTTGGAGCATTGTTCCTTTATCAGGTGAGTGGAGAGGTAGGTTTCACAATGTTGCATATATAGACAGAGACACAACTGCAAGATAATGGTTGGGATGCAAGTCTTTTCAGGTAATCCAGTCTTTATAAATATAGACAGTGTGAGTGGAAAGAGGGACAATCACAGATTAAAGAGGTGTGAATTGTCTCAAGCCAGGACAGTTAATAAGATTTTGCAAGTCCAGGCCAAGTGATGGGGGTTACTGAACGCTCTTGACGTATTCCCCAACTGGACGGAGACAATGGGTGAATGGACACTGTGCGACAATCACCAGGCAGGAGGGTTTCCTTCTACTGGCGGAACACTTCAGCAGTCAAGGACATTCAGCCTGCAATCTTCAGGTAAGCATTCTCAAAGGCAGTCTGAACTGGACTCCCCCACCATTGGGAACATTCTTTCTGAATCAACCCTGTCTAATTCTGTTAAAATTTTATGAGTTTCTATTAGATTCCCTCTCATTCTTCTAAACGTCAGGGAATATAATCCTAACTGACTTAGTCTCTCCTTATATAACAGACCTGCAGTCCCAGGAATCAGCCTGGTAAACCTTTGCTGTACTCCCGCTGTAGCAAGGACATCCTTCCTCAGATAAGGACACCAAAACTGCACACAATACTCCAGGTGTGATCTCACCAATGCCCTATACAATTGCAGCAAAACAGCTCTATGCCTACACTCAAATCCTCTCGCTATGAAGGCCAACATACCATTTGCTTTCTTTACTGCCTGCTGTAGCTGCGTGTTTAATTTCAGCGACCGATGCATGAGGACATCAAGATATTGCTCCACCTCTCTCAATTTACATACATTCAAGTAATAATCTGTCTTCCTATTACTGCTACCAAAGTGGATAACTTCACATTTATCCACATTATACTGCACCTGCCATGCAGGTGCCTACACACTCAGCCTGTCCAAATCACGCTGAAGCTTCTCTGCATCCTCCTCACAGCTCACCCTCCCACTCAATTTTGTTTCATCTGCAAATTAGGAGATTATACATTCAGTTCCCTCTTCCAAATTGTTAATATATAATGTCAACAGTTGGGGTCCTAGCACAGATCTCTGCGGAATCCCACTAGTTACTGTCTGCGAATTGGATAAAGACCCATTTACGCCAACCCTTTGCTTCCTATCAGCTAACCAGCTTTCTATCCATCTCAAGACACTATCCGTAATCCCATGCAGTTTGCTATGTGAGACCTTTTTGAAAGCCTTTTGAAAGTCTAAATAAACCTTATCCACTGGTTCTCCTTGGTCAACTCTACTAGTTGCATCCTCAAAGAATTCCAGTAAATTTATCAAGCATGATTTGCCTTTTGTAAATCCATGCTGACTTTGTCTGATTATCTTTGCCTTCCAAATGCTGAGTTATGAAATCCTTGATAATAGACTTTAGCTACTTCCCCAGACTCACTGGTATACAGTTACTGTTTTCAAAAGAAGATAAGAACATAAGAACTAGGAGTGGGAGTAGGCCATCTGGCCCCTCGAGCCTGCTCCACCATTCAAAAAACAAAGAACAAAGAAAATTACAGCACAGGAACAGGCACTTTGGCCCTCCAAGCCTACGCCGACCATGCTGCCCAATTTAACTAAAACCCTCTACCCTTCTGGGGAATCATATCCCTCTCTTCTCATCCTATTCATGTACTTGTCACGATGCCCCTTAAAAGTCACTACCGCATCCGCTTCCACTACTCGCCCGGCAACGAGTTCCAGGCACCCACTACTCTCTGTGTAAAAAATCTGCCTCGTACATCTCCTTTAAACCTTGCCCCTCGCACCTTAAACCTTTGCCCCTTAGTAATTGACTCTTCCACCCTGGGAAAAAGCTTCTGACTATCCACTCTGTCTATGCCTCTCATAATCTTGTAGACTTCTATCAGGTCTCCCCTCAACCTCTGTCACACCAGTGAGAACAAACCAAGTTTCTCCAACCTCTCCTCATAGTGAATTCAATAAGATTGTGGCTGATCTTTTTGTGGACTCAGTTCCACTTACCTGCCCACTCACCATAACCCTTAATTCCTTTACTGTTCAAAAATGTATCTATCCTTGCCTAAAAACATTCAATGAAGTTGCTCAACTGCTTCACTGGGCAGGGGGAATTCCATAGATTCACAAACCTTTGTGTGAAGAAGTTCCTCCTCAACTCAGTCCTAAATCTGCTTCCCCTTATTTTGAGGCTATACCCCCTAGTTCTAGTTTTACCTGCCAGTGGAAACAACTTCCCTGCTTTTATCTTACCTGTTCCCTTCATAATCTTATATGTTTCTGTAAGATCTCCCCTTATTCTCCTGAATTCCAATGAGTATTGCCTCAGTCTACTCACTCTCTCCTCATAAGCCAACCCTCTCAACTCCGGAATCAACCTAGTGAATCTCCTCTGCACCCCCTCCAGTGCCAGTATATCCTTTCTCAAGTAAGGAGACCAAAACTATACACAGTACTCCATATGTGGCCTCACCAGCATCTTATACAGCTGCAACATAATCTCACTGTTTTTAAACTCTATCCCTGTAGCAATGAAGGACAAAATTCCATTTGCCTTCTTAATTGCCTGCTGCACGTGCAAACCAACTCCTTGAGATTCCTGCACAAGGACACCCAGATTCCTCTGCACAGCAGCATGCTGCAATTTTTTACCATTTAAATAATAGTCCATTTTGCTGTTATTCCTACCAAAATGGATGACCTCACATTTACCAACATTGTACTCCATCTGCTAGACCCTCGCCCACTCACTTAGATTATCTATATCCCTTTGCAGACTTTCAGCGTCGTCTGAACACTTTGCTCTTCCACCCATCTTAGCGTCATCTGCAAATTTTGACACACTATACTTGGTCTCCAACTCCAAATCATTTATGTAAATCGTAAACAATTGTGGTCCCAACACTGATCCCTGAGGCACACCATTAGTCACTGATCGCCATCCAGAAAAACACCCATTTATCCCCACTCTTGCTTTCTGTTAGTCAACCAATCTTCTATCCATGCTAATACATTACCCGTAACACTGTGCACTTTTATCTTATGTAGCATCTTGTCAAAGCCTTCTGGAAATCCAGATACACCACATCCACAGGTTCCCCATTGTTCACTGCATGTGTAATGTTCTCAAAAAATTCCACCAAATTCGTCAAACATGACCTGCCCTTCATGAACCCATGCTGCGTCTTACCAATGGGACAATTTATATCCAGACGTCTTGCTATTTCTTTCTTGATGATAGATTCAAGCATTTTCCCTACTACAGAAGTTAAACTAACAGGCCTATAATTACCTGCCTTTTATCTACCTCCTTTTTTGAAACAGTGGCGTCACATTTGCTATTTTCCAATCTGCGGGAACTACCCCAGAGTCCAGTGAATTTTGGTAAATTACCACTAGTGCATTTGCTATTTCTCCTGCCATCTCTTTTAGTACCCTGGGATCTTTCCATCAGGACCAGGAGACTTGTCTACCTTTAGCCCCATTAACTTGCCCAACACTACCTCTTTCATGATAATGATAGTTTCTAGGTTCTCACCTGCCATATCCTTCCTGTCATCAATTTTTGGCATGTTATTTGTGTCTTCCACTGTGTACACTGACACAAAATACCTGTTCAATGCCTCAGCCATTTTCTCATTTCCGTCCCTCTTCTCGTCCTCTAAAGGACAAATTTTACTTTCGCCACTCTTTTTCATTTTATATATTTGTATAAACTTTTGCTATCTGTTTTTGTATTCTGAGCTAGTTTACTGTCATAATCCATCTTACCTTGCTTTATAGCTTTTTTGTGGCTTTCTGCTGATCTTTAAAGATTTCCCAATCCTCTAGGTTCCTACTAATCTTTGTGACTTTCTATGCATTTTCTTTCAATTTGATACCCTCCTTTATTTCCTTAGATATCCATGGCTGATTATCTCTTTTTCTACACTCCTACCTTATCACCGGTCTACTTTTGCTGAGCGCTATGAAAGATCGCTTTGAAGGTTCTCCACTGTTCCTCAATTGTCCAACCATAAAGCTTTTGCTCCCAGTCTACCATAACCAACTCTTCCCTCATCCCTTTATAGTCTCCTTTGTTTCAGCACAAAACACTGGTATTGGACTTTACTTTCTCACGCTCCATCTGTATTTTAAATTCAATCATACTGTGATTGCTTCTTCCAGGAGGATCCCTAACTGCAAGATCATTAATTATTCCTGTCTCATTACACAGGTTCAGATCTAGGATAGCTCGCTCCCTTGTCGGTTCCATTAAATACTGCTCAAGGAAGCTATTGTGGAAACATTCTATGTACTCCTCCTCAAGGCTGCCTTGACCGACCTGGTTTGACCAATTGATCAGTAGATTAAAATTCCCCATGATAATTGCTGTAGCACTTTTACGTGCATCAGTTATTTCTTTGTTTATTTCTTGCCCCACCATGATGTAATTTCTCTTTCTGAATACATTTAGTCACTCTCCAATTGACCTAAGGTGGATTGGCTATGCAAAATTGTCTTAGTGTCAGGTGGACTAGCTAGGATAAATGCATGGGGTTGTGGGGATAGGGCTGGATGAGATTGTGGTCAGTGCAGGCTTGATGGGCCAACTGGCCTCCTTCTGCACTGTAGGGTTCTATGATTCTATAACTGTGCTCCAAGTTTTCACATGGACTGGTTCAGCCACACGACAATGCAGAATCGCCAAAGAGAAATTTATAGGCAAGTTCCACACGCATGAGGACGGCCTAAACCAGGATCTTGGGTTCATATCACACTGCATACAACCCCCACCATTTGGCCTGGACTTGCAAAATCTTACTGTCCTGGCTTGAGACAATTCACACCTCTTTAACTGTGAATATCACTCTCTCCACTCACACTGTCTACTTGTAAAGACTTGATTGCCTGTAAAGACTCGCATTCCAGCCATTATCTTGCAATTGTGTCTTTATCTATATGTGCCATGTTTGTGAAACCTACCTCTGCACTCACCTGATGAAGGAGCAATGCTCCGAAAGCCCATGATTCCAAATAAACCTGTTGGACTTTAACCTGGTGTTATGAGACTTCTTACTGTGCCCACCCCAGTCCAATGTCCGCATCTCCACATCATGGCCATAGCGTGTGAGCTGAATCTAATAGGGCAGAGAGCATTCAGCAACAAGGGAGCAATATTGGAAAGAGAATGGGAACTGGTAGGAGCAGATCAAAGCCAGCCAGAGGTGAGTGGCAGGACAAATAAAATTAAATCCAAGATGAGTCAATATTTGCTCCAACTAAACACTGAGAAGATTTATGTTTTGTTCATGCCATAGTATCAACTATCTCAGCACTGACTCCAATCTCCTTCCAAATCACTCACTGTGGCTGAACCAGTCCATGCAAAAGCTTGGAGTGCAGTTCAAAACCAACAACTCATCTATCATTAAGACTGCTTCTTCCTGGCTTTTTGCCTGTAATGATATTTTAATGATTGTCTGTATAGTTCTCAAGAAACAATAGTTTTCACTGCATACTAATACACGTGACAATAGTAAATCAAATCAAATCAAAAAATAAAAGTTTATAGCAGCAAAGGAGGCTTTTTGCCTTGTGTCATCCCTGCTTGCTCTTTCCTAGAGCAATCCAAAGCTACTCATGTTGCCTCACTCTCTCATCCTAATCCTCTATCTTCCTTTGCTTCAATCATTTAATAGAACAGGGAGGATCTTTGTATCAATGTCATCCATCTCATTAAATAGGCACATGTGTCTAGCACAGAAGGAGGTCACTTCTCCCTTCACCCACTTCTTTCCCTATATTATCCATATCAATGTTGAAAACTTCACCTATGATTTTATAACTATTCCAATGATATCCTTATTCACCGCTGATTCTCCACTTGCCATCAGTTCTAACTTGTCCAAAACATCTCATATTTTAGCCCTTTCTGATATGCATTGGTTCCCTACAAATTGAGGGTATTTTTCAACTTCATCGCCTGTGCAACAATGCAATGGAAGCCAGGTGATTCTACAATGGACGGATAATCCAGTCCACCAGGTTATTACTGAAGCAGCAAAATTGAAAATGACCTCCATTCAATTCAAATTTCCCAATCCTCATGATCAGATCCTTCAGTGACCTCATTCCATCCTCCTGCTGCTAACTCCTCCAGCCTTGACCCTCATCTCCCCACCCTACACCTTTCAGCTCACAAGCTCTATCTGTTTATGCATTCCATTGGTAGCAGAGCCTTGAGCAACTTCAGCCCGACACACTGGGATTCCTTTCTAATCCTTTCATCTCTCCAATTTCCTCTCTATCTTCAAGTCATTTCAAATCCCATCTTTCCCCACCTTTTGTCATTTGTCCTAATGTTCACAAAATGTTCTTTTATCTCTTTTATTTCCTCCCCCCTGAAAACCGTGGGCTGCAGTTAATGTATTAAATGTACTAATCAAATGTAAATTGTTGTTGAAGTGTTGAAGCATTGAAATGCATCGTAAAAAATAAACAAAAAAAGCTTTCCCAGAAATGAAATTGTTAAAATATTACTGATTATGTAATGAATGACTAAGTGCATTGACTTTTCGCTATCGAAGATTCTAACTCTTTCATCTGTCAGCATGAACATCAATCACAGTTCCACAGAAATGTAAGGTAGTGTACACCCACACAGATCTAACTTAAATAAGATGCATAATGTACAGTAAATTGCACTAATCTCTAATGTGACTGTACTTTAGAGCCTTCAAATGAAAAGTGCAGTGCGAAAATGGACAGATTATAATGATGCATTTTTATTCTCCCTATTAAGTAGGGATCCCTAATTAGGATTTTTTTTAACTTTAAATCCAATTTAATTGCAGGTGCATCAAAGAATTGTATAATATGTATAGTTCAAAGCCTCTTGCTCACGATTGTCAATCTAACCCAAAAAACTGAAGGGCAAAAAGAATGAATGAATGTTTGAACTTAATTCCCTTAGTGTAGAATTTGGGTATTTTCATTGTACTAAAATAGCACAACAACACAAATGTTTTGTTTAAGTAAATGGAACAGCAACAAATCTGTTTATTTCTTCCTTCATCAGCCAGAGAAGTTTGAATCTTTTTGTTGTTCTTATGTGGTAAATTAAGTTGGATTGGGTCAGAATTGAATATTGAAAGCTTAGCTTTATATTTGAATAGCTGCTGCCTTAAGACCTTCCCCATTTAATCTGAATTGGACCCTGTGAGATCTTTGAATTATCCAGCAGGATTAAATCAACATTGACTATTAAGTCCCTGTTGCAATCTTGCCAGAATAAAATAACTTTTGCTATCATTTTTAAGGTCTTAGAAAATTCCTTTTTTGAACATTGAAACTTTAGAATTTTGTAGCTGAACACTTCGCACTTCAGATCCTGAGGCAATCATTACTATGTCATGGATTCCGTTTTCAGATGTTGTGGAATAATATCTGGACAGGGAATTTATTTTTGTGTTTTCTACCTGTAAATGATGATCTGAATTTCCTGCTGTGGCTGGTCAGGGCTGCACAACCTCTTTGTGGTTGAGTGGGAATTGGGAGGCTCCTTCAATCCTGGGTCATGACCCCATCCATAATAGGAAGCAGTCGGAATCTTGGTCAAGTTGCGATATAATTGGCTAAAGGATGGTTCTGCCATCCAATCTGGTGGAAGGATATGGGAATAGAGATGGGCCACCCTCTAGAACAGGCTACATGAAATTTCACCTCAGCAGCCATTACTGTGGCTGTCGATTGAAAATGTGAATAAAGTGATGGCAAGATACAGTGAGAGAAGTTTAAAAATAAACTACCTCTTGGCATTAGATTTTAAAGAAAAATATTTCAGGAAAGCTGAAATGTTAAAAGAAATGTAAGATAGCCACTGCAAGTCATTTCTCTATCTTCACCCTGCTCAGTCAGAGCTATGGTTTGTTTCTTTATTCTTTCATGGGATATGAGTGTCTCTGGCTGGGCCAGCTTTTGTTGCCCATCCCTAATTGTCCTTGAATTGAATGGCTTGTTAGGCCATTTCAGGAGGCAGTTAAGAGTCATTTATGTTGCTATGGACCTGGAGTCACATATTGGCCAGACTGAGTAAGGACAGCAGATTTCCTTCCCTAAAGGACATTAGAATAATATATACATGTTTCTCAAAATAATGCAGGCAAATGTTGGAAAGACGATCTTTCTATTTTGTCTGTTCTCTTGTATTTGAGTTTGTAACAAGTAAAAACAAAGTTTCAGCAGCAAAGTGACTAGATATTTAAAGTGGGGATTAGAAGCAAGCACTTGAAACAAATGACTTTTTTCTAAAAAACCCAAATGAAGATTTTATAAATTAATATCTTCCTAATAAAAGATCATCTGGACAGATTTAACTTCAAATCATCCCAGGGAATAAAGAGGTCAATAAGTTCATACCAATTTGTTAACCTTGTGACACTGCAGGAAGTCATTTCTGCCCACTCTGAAACCAAGGCTATGTATGAGGTCAGCCGTCACTTGCCTGTTAATTAGAACTGAGTAACTGGTCAGATTGGTGTAATGTTTCCTTGCAGATGCCATTCACTGAATAAGTCATAAACATGTTGACTTGTATAAGTGTTCTGCTTCAATGTTAGGGTGTCACAGCAAAGTGCAAGCTAAGAAATCTGGGACGAGAGAGCCTGCAGATTCTTGGACGTAGACCTTAAGGTCTTGATGGACACTATAAGGAAGAGGAGAGACATCACAGAGGGAAAGCAGACACTACCTGCTATGTCCAAGAAGGCACAGCTAGAGATAACAAGTGAGAGCTATGATAAGTGGATTCAATGCTGCAAACATTGCAGCGATTTCTTACTACATGACAAGGTGAATTTGACTTGGGGCAAAGCCTTGGGCATAGACCTTACAAAATTCAGAATAGCTGAAGAGTTGCAGGATGCTTGCTGCTCCTTAACTTTGGAGGCATTTATGCCCAGGACATTCACTGCCCTTGGGTAAACTCTAAGGCACAGTGCTTCTGGAGAAGAGCATCTATGCTAACATGCAGCCTCTAACCATCTAGAGGAGTTGTCCTTTTTCATTACAAGAGTGCTTCTTCAATTGGAGGTAATTCTCCATGGTCAGTCAGTCATTCCAGGTGCATATGATGTCTGGTAAAATCTATGCTGATATTAGTTTGGGGGTAATGGTGGTGGTGGGGATGGACGTTGTCAGGGGCGGGGTGTGGGGTGTCAAGCAATGCCTCGCCAAGAGCTTGCTGAGCACAGGATAGTGTGGAAGACTTCAGCACAGAATAACCTTCAGGATCTGGAGACTAATTGTTTTGAACTCTTGTGTCTCCCATAGGTCCCAGCTGCATCCACGGCCCTTTCTGCAGGATTCTCCCTCTTTTACCCAAACACTGAGTTCAACAGCTTTAGACTGTGACTTTTCTACTCCATCTTAAACACCTTTTTTAAGAAATATCCCATACATGCCTCATTGCAAACTCACCCCTTCCCTCCCCGTCCCACACCAGGCGATTTCTGTCTTTTCTTTTTACAGTTGTTGCATTTTGTTTCAATCAGTCACGGTTACAGTTTAACATTTAATACATTTCTCCCTTGGGCTCTGAGAAAGAGCCTTACGGACTCAAGACATTAACTCTATTTTCTCTCCTTGCAGATGCTGCCAGACTTGCTGAGTTTTTCCAGCATCTTCTGTTCTCGTTTCAGATTCTAGCATCCACAGTATTTTGCTTATTTCAGGGTGGATATGTTAAGGTTACAAGACATTTTGGTCTAAACAGGCTATTCCATGCCTATTTTAGAGTTAGAAAGCAAACTTCTACTATATTTTCAGCCTGATCACCAATTATATGGAAACAGCGTGCATTTAATAATCCATTATTATTGCCTTTTTGAGTCAGAACAGTGAGCAATTTATATAAGATTTAAAAATCAGTATCACATCCCTTTATTCTCTATGAACAATATTAACATTTGTTATGATATTTAGTTGTCATGTTATCAGCTTTAGTAAATACCTCAATGTTTTATTCATTTTCAGATATTTACACATATGCATACACACAGCACATTGGTAAAATATGATGATAGAAACTGAATGGACCCCTATATTTACAGTTAACATTAGAAATGTGAAAAGTGGGATAAATATTTACCTTCACTGATTGGATTATGACAATGACATTTGTTTCAAATTTCCAATGTTCTTTAGAGAAGGAAATCTGCTATCTTTAGCTGCTCTGGCGTATATGTAACTCCAGTAATGTGGTTGACCCTTAAATGCCCTCTGAAATGGCCTACCTATCCTATTTCAAAGTTTGACTGATTCTGTTCTTTCTATATTAGTCAAAGGGAAAATTTATATACATTTTAAAAAACTAATTCTTGAGTTGTGGTCATCGCTAGCCCACCCCCCAATTGCCTTAAAATAAGAATATAAAGCAATAAAAATGGTGTAATAAGATGAAAAGAAGAAATGAAGTAAAGTAAATGGGAATGGGGTGAAGGTGGAGGAGAGAGTTTATGCTCCGAAGTTGTTGAACTCAATGTTCAGTCCAGAAGGCTGTAATGTGCCCAATCTGAAGATGAGGTGTTGTTCCTCCAGTTTGCATCGGTTTTCACTGGAACACTGCAACAGGCCAAGGACAGACATGTGGACAAGAAATCAGGATGGTGTCTTGAAGTGGCAAGTGACAGGAGGGTCTAGGTCCTGCTTGCAGGCGGACTGAAGGTATTCAGCAATGTGGTCACGCAGTCTGCGTTTGGTCTGTTCGATGTAGCGTAGACCGCATAGGGAGCGGCAAATGCAATAAACCAGATTGAAGGAGGTGCATGTGAAGTGCTGCTTCTTCTGGAAAGGGTATTTAGGACTTGGGATGGTGAGCATGCAGGAGGTAAAGGAGCGTGTATTGGGATTTCTACCATTGTATGGGAAGGTGCTATGGGCGGTGGGTGAGGTGTTGGGTGTGATGGAGGAGTGGACCAGGATGTCCCAGAAAGAACGGTCCCTGCGGAATGCCGACAGGTAAGGAGATGATCAAGCTGGAATTGGCGGAATTAGTGGAGGTTATGCAGAAACTGGTGGGGTGAAGAGTGAGGACAAGGGGGACCCTATCCTGAATCTGGGAGGGGGGAGCAGGTGAGAGCAATAGCCTGGGAGATGGGTTGGACACGGTTGAGAGTCCTGTCAACCCCAGTGGGTGGAAAACCACGATTCAGGAAGAAGGAGGACATATCAGTAGCGCCATATTGGAAAGTGGAATCATCAGAACAGATGGGGTGGAGGTGAAGGAACTGAGAAATTGGGATGGAGTCCTTACAGGATGTGGGGTGTGAAGAACTGTAGTCAAGGGAGCTGTGGGGGTTGGAAGGTTTGTAATCAATACTGGTGGTCAATCTATCACCAGAAATGGAGACAAAGAGGTCAAGGTTATCCCATTTTTCACACCTCTAATGTTAACTGTAACAGAGAAGTGTCAGAGATGGACCATGTGTGAAGATGATAGAGGGATGGAAATTGGAAGCAAAACTGATAAACTTTTCCAGGTCCAGATGAGAGCATGAAGCGGCACCGAAATAGTTGCCAATGTACCCATAAAGGAGTTGTGGGAGGGGGCCAGTGTAGGACTGGAACAGGGGATGCGCTGCATAACCTATAAAGAGACAGGCAGAACTGAGATCCATGCAGGTACCAAGAGCCACACCTTTTATTTGGAGGAAGTGAGATGACTAAAAGGAGAAATTGTTGAGTGAGAGAATAAGTTCAGCCAGACAGAGGAGAGTGGTGGTGGATAGGGATTGTTCAGACCTCTGTTCAAGGAAGAAGCAAAGGGCTTTGAGGCCATCCTGGTGCAGAATGGAGGTGTGAAGGGATTAGATGTCTCTGCTAAGGAGGAGGTGATTTGGATTGGGGAACTGGGAGTTGTTGATATGACATAGGGTATTGGAGGAATCAGGGATGTAGGTGAGAAGGGATTGGATAAGAGGAAAGAGAATGGAGTCAAGATAGGAAGAGATTAGTTCAGTGTGGCAGGAACAGGCTGACAAGATGGGCCTAGCAGGGCAATTATGATGAACCTTTATAAAACACTGGTTCAGCCTCAACTGAAGTATAGTATCCAATTCTGGCCATGGTTCTTTAACAATGATGTAAAGGCATTAGAGCAGGTGCAAAACATTCATGACAATAGTTCCAGGGATGAGGGGTGTTATCGGACAACAGATTTTATGAAATTGGGCACACAAAATGGAAGCAGACTAAAGTTACACTCAGAGTCTCTCCACTAAAAATCACAAAGTAACAGACACTGATCAGTAGGCAAGAGCATGCTTTTAGAATGCAAATGAGGGCTAGCACATAAGGGAAGCTGGACAGGATGGCACCTACAGGAACTAAATCTCCACACCATCAAAATTAGCACTTTTAAAACAGTTAAACAACCCATGGAAACACCTAAAATTAGCATAGTTAAGGAAACATTCCTGGCCCCTCAAAACCTCTTTTGAGATCAATGACACACCTATGGTTCAAACCTTGGAGATTCTAGACTATTAATAACCAATCAGACAAAGCAATTAACACACACTTAAAACAATTTCCTCAACACTTGAAAACATCGAGACAGGATGGCTAAGGTCAAATACTGTAAATAAAGTATTAGCATTTGAATCGCATACTGCACCGAAGTTCAGGTATAACTATAGCTTGTTGCGAGGGATGGGCAGAGCGCTTTTGGGACAGTCCGATTGTATGTCCTGACTGCGCTTCTCCGTCGATGTAAAAGAAAATAAAGCTGTGCCGTTATTGAATTTCACCCTGAGTTCGTAGTGGTCGTTTCGCCCACTCGCGCTAACAAGGGGTTTTGCTTATGTAGATAGACTGGGGAAGCTGGGGCATTTCTCCTTCAAGAGGAGAAGATTAAGGACAGATTGATCGCAGTGTTCAAAATCATGAGGGATCTGGACAGAGTAGATGGGGAGAAACTGGTTCATTTGTGGTAGGGATCAAAAACCAGAAGATGTTGATGTGAGGTGAATGGCAAAACAACCAAAGGTATCATGAAGGTAATTTTTTTTTTGTGTAACAAGTGGTCAGGATCTAGAATACTCTGCCTGAGAGTGTGGTAGCGGCTGATTCAATCATGGACCTCAAAGAACTCTGGATAGTGATCTGAACAGGGAAAAAATGTAGAGAGAGATTCTCCTGGTCCGCTGGGCTGCTTGAATAGTGCAGCGAGATGGGAAACATCAGTGGCAGCTGTTTCGCTGGCTTCCTGCTGGGCATCACGGCCTCCGCACATCTCCCAAGGTAGGTTTTTTGGTGTCATGAGCTCCACGTGGAAATCTGTGCTGAACTGATTATCATGTGGAAATGTCATGCAAATTGACACTGCCATATGATTAGCAGGCCCAGGACAGAATTCTCCAAGCTCACTAGCACCTCCACCCCCACCCCCGGCCAGGAGTGGTTCCCTTCAGCGGCATTTACAACTGCTCCCCACTAACTGGGAACAGACATCCAACACTGCTGGAGGGAACAGAGGCCATAGAGGCCCCCCTTGGGAGGTCAATTGTATGGGGGGAGTGCCCTTTGGGCAGTGCCAGCCTGGCACCCTGGCATTGCCTAAGGGGCAAACTGGCACTGCAAGGGGTACCTTTGCACTGACCACTGGATACCAGGCAGTGCCACAGGGGCAGAGCCAAAGACGGGCAATCGTGGGGGAGAGATCTCCTGCGTCTCCGCAAAAGGTTCGGTGAGGAGATGAGGACAATTGGGGCTGGCCATCCAGGTGGGGGCTGGTCATCGGGGGGAGAGGTTGGGGTTTTTGGCAAGGGGAAATCGGGGCTGGCCAGGAAGGGGGGCGTTGGAGACGTTGGGGATGATGCAGGGGTCATAGGGGCTGGCTCGGGGAGGCAGGTGGCCACTGATCACATGGGGTGGAGGGGTGTTGGAAGGCCAGCAATGGGGGGTTGTGGGCTTGCCAACGATCTGGTGGCCAGCAATTGGGCGTCACTGTGCGTGCACCAGTCTCTGCTCTCAGCACTATGCTGCCAGCCTCCTGGGTGGGAATAGGCCCAACCCCTGATTTTCAAAGTGAATCCTGCTAGGGCACTCTGTGATGCACGGAGTGTCGGAGAATCATCCTGGTAAACACACTTAAAAAGCTGACGGGATTTATTCTCATTTCCCTACACGTTGGCAACTTCAGATTTTTTTTTGAGAGAATTCTGGACATAATGTTTTGGGGAAAAGGCAGGGGAATGAGACCAGCTGAGCTGCTCTTTCTGAGAGCCAGCACATGCATGATGGGTCAAATGGTCTCCTTCTGTGCCTCAGCTATTCTATGATGATTCCATGTCGGCTGTCCTATGCCCTACTACTTAGTGTAATTATGGCCGAAGAGAATTAGATGTAAAATGCAAATTATAGAAGTGTGGAATCAGCAAGGAAGATGTTGATCCACGGAGCAGATATGTAAGTATCTTCAAAGATAAGTCAGTGCTTTGGATATAGATACTTAAAGAGAACATCAAATCCTTCTGATGAAGGGCTCCCCCCCTCAAACCCCCCCCATATAACAGACAGAACCAGGATGTTTATAATTTCCTGAGAATATGGATGATGCTGAAATGCAAAGCAACAGTTCAAGAGTATTGTGAAATATTCACGTCATGTACATGCTGTCTTGGATTATGAGAAGATGTATTAAAATTCCAGCCTTTCTTTAACAAGTAGAATGTTTCAGTTGCTGCAGAGTCTTGACTAAAATTAAAAGCCCCCATGGAGTTGAGCAGAAATGGGAAGTCTAAAACATCTCAAGTTTGGCTTTGAGTTCAAAAGAAACACTTCAGGATTTAAGGCAGCTTTATTTTGACATGGATGCAGTTTAAATATTTAGCTTCAAGACAGATTGCTGTTCAGGGTTGTGTTTTAATAACTTTCTTTTGCTGATGTTTATATGCACCTTCTTTAAACATCCTCCATTTTCTGATTCACTTACTCACAGGAAGCAGTGAAGTACAGCATAAAACATGAGAACCAGTTGTACAAAACAACATTTTGTCAATATTCACCAGGCTACAAACTAAGGCTGCGAAATCTTGTTGGGCATATTCCTGGAGGTTTCATCTGTGACCTCCCACCTCAAACGACAGAGTGTATGAACTCCTGGCAATCATTGCTTGGTTGCCCGCCGCGTCCATCCTAGCTCTGCACCATCTTCCCAGGCTAACTGGAGAATGAACAGACTGTAGATAATCCTTCACTGTCAGTCCAACAGCCCTTTCACCCACCTTAATGAATAAGATATGAAACTGTTCAACTAATTTTTTTTTAATGCAATTTTATTTCAAAATCACTCTGATTTCTCTCCTGGTGTGCTTTTAGCAATGGTTGGGAGGTTGATCGTTAACTTCTAAAGACTGCAGGACAACCCTCGAGCATGGTAACCCAATTACCAATGTAAATGGGATGGGACAAAAATGATATTTAGCAAAGTTGTTGGAAGCCATGAGGTTGAGGGAATGCCTCAATTTTGGCAGTCAGCTCCTTCACCCAAAAGTGCAGGGCCCAATTTCTCTATCAAAATAAGTGCCCTCAATGCATTTTTACTAATTCAGTGCTGATGTCACTACTACTGAAGTTGCCTAGAATTCAGTTTTGGCACTGGATGCAAGGCTTTTGGTTCATTTCTGAAAGCAACAGGGAATGAGTGGGTTTCACGTAAAGTGCTGTAAAGATTTGCAGTTTGTGACCTAACCTTGCTGTTAGGTCACAATTACAATTGGGCACAGAGTTGTTGATCTTGCTTACTATGGCAGGTCAGCTTTAGAAAGTTTACGGAGGCACGAGGAAATGGGAATTCCTTTGGCCATTCCATTCCAATTAAAAAACGAGGAGCAGCAGCAACACATAGAAGGACCACATGTGGTTGCAGCTTCAGAGGAAGTGAGCCTACAAAATTCTTCCTCTCTCAATGGAGTGTATAAGATCAGAGTTATATACCTGCACGTCTTATAGGAACATTGCTGTATTAAGGAGGTTTCGTTTCACTTGAGTGGTTCTCACAGATGCATGCCACCATCTCCAAAAAGGCCTGCATTCTCCTGCCACAGCTGGCACTGCACTGCCTGTTTCATTCACAATTATTGTAGCCCTCCGCTTCTCCAGCTCCTTCCAGACCTCCCTGGAACAGTGGACATCAGCAACATCAGTCAGCCTGCACTTGCTTCCACCACCTGGCTGGTACCATCTTTGGTAAAGCAAATGACTTAATCACTTTTCCCCTTGTCAACTGTAAACAGCTGGATAGGACTAGGAAGTCTGCAGCTATTGCAGCCATTCCACAAATCCAGGGCACTGCTGACTGCAAGTTCAGCTGGAATTGAGCAGATGTTTCCTAAAGAACCATAAGGCTTTCCATTCTCCTAATGCACAGCATTATTCGGCGGCACAGTGGTTAGCATTGCTGCCTCACAGCGACAGGGACCCGGGTTCAATTTCAGCCTCGGGTGACTGTCTGTATGGAGTCTGCATGTTCTCTCCGTGTCTGAGTGGGTTTCCTCTGGGTGCCCTGATTTCCTCCCACAGTCCAAATATTGGTAGATTAGGTGGATGATGGATAGCCATGGTAAATGTGCGGGGTTATGGGGATGTGGTGGGGGAGGGATGGGCGGGTTAGGATGGGTAAGATGCTCTTTCATAGAGTCAGTGCAGACTTGATGGGACAAATGGCATCCTTCTGCACTGTATGGATTCTATGGATTCAGTTCTCTGTCTGGCTGGCATGGCAGCTGCCATACTGCTTTAATCATGATCCATTCTTCCATTGCCTCCATCTCTTTAATCTGCATAGATATGAGAAACTGTGTGCTTAGAATTGAGGGTTAAACCTACTCAGCTCTTGACTTCAAAAAGGAAGCTATGCCTTTCTGCTGAACTCTGTTACAATCAGAGCCACAAGTCAACCAGAATCATCAGTGGTGTCCGAAAAAGGGGAAGAGGTCAATGGCAACAATAAGTAGGAGAAGGTGATTGGCAAAGAAGTACAGCTCCATTTGTTGTGAGTGTGCATACATGTGTGTTTGTGTGTGCATACATGTCTCTATTTAAATGCACATGTATACATGTTTGAGCATGTTTCTGCACGTACATATGTGTCTACATATGTTAATATGCATGTCTTCATGCATGTATTGCATACATGTATGTATGTGTACACATCTGTCTGTATGCATATATGTGTGTGCTAGAGACTTGAGCAGAAATAATAAAATAAGGAAAATTGGCCAAAACCCAACTGTTCATGGCTTTTAGTCTCGGGGCCTAATTTTCCTGCAGGTGACAGGAATCATGACCAAATCCAATTTGCATTTCTGCCTTTGTACCCAACCTGCTGGTTAGCACAGTTTTGTAGCCCTGAGGACCTGCAAGTAGAATGTCTAGTTACATTAATCGACCTGACTTTGAACTGGAGGCCGGATGATTCTGGAGCAGACCCAATCAAAGTCCTGCCTCAACCACCATCTTTGTCTAAAGACCAAAACAGGGTTGACGTCAATGCTTGCAGATATCGAGATGGTTAGAAGTGTTGTTTGCAGATAGGAATGTGAATACTGACTTTTATGCTTTATCTCTCAGCATCACTGAGCCCCTGTGAAATAATCAAGTCATTGCAAGCCCCTTGGAGACTGTACTCTGCTGTCTCAGAGGCCATTGGCATCTAAATTGATGGCCCAATCCATCTCTGCTCCCCCCAAATGTGTCTGCACTCTTTCATGTGCAGTTGTATAAGTTCCCAGCCCAGAGTTGTAGTGGAGAATAGCATCCCATTTCAGGGGCTAGTCTCTAGACATTGGCCTCCTCTCCAGCCAATTTGATTCACTCCATGTGATATCCAGAAATGGCTGAAGGCTCAGGATGCCTCATAGATCCTGACAATATTCCAGCAATAGTACTGAAGATGTACGCTCTTTTACCTGCTGCAGCTCCTGTTCCAGTACAGGTATAACAATGGTATCCAACTAGCAATGTGGAAAATTGTTCAGTATGGCTCAGTAGGCCAAACCCAACCCAGCCAATTGGCGCCCATCAATCTCGATCATCAGTAAAGTGATGGAAAATGTCAACAGCAATAGTAAGTGGCATTGCTTAGCAATAATCTGCTCACAGATGCTCAATTTGGGTTCCACCAGGGTCGCTCAGTTTCTGACATTATTACAGTCAGTTCAAACATGGACAAAAGAGCTGAACTTCAGAGGTGAGGTGAGAGTGACTGCCCTTGACATCTAGGCAGCATTTGACTGAGTGTAATATCAAGCAGTCCTAGCAAAAGTGGCATCAATGGGAATCAGGTTGGAGTCACACCTGGTACAAAGGAGGATGGTTGTGCAGTTTGGAGGGCAGTCATCTCAGTCCCAAGATATCACTTCTGTAGTGTCTGAGACCCATCCATCTTCAGCTGCTTCATCAATGACCTTCCTTCCATCATAAGGTTGGAAGTGGGGATGTTCACTGTTGATGACATAATGTTCAACACCATTTATGACTGCTCAGATACTGAAGCAGTTCTTGTGGGTGGCACAGTGGTTAGCACTGCTTCCTCACAGTGCCAGGGGCCCGGATTTGATTCCAGCATTGGGTGACTGTCTGTGTGGATGACGAGCCATTGTCTCAGCTGGTAGCTTGTGACTCTTAGAATGTATTCAGAGATCTGGAAATGGGATGGAAGAAATGCAGAAAGCTTATCTGGCAAAGAATATATGCATCATGGCAGCTTGTAGGAAAGCATGCATAGATATACAAGAACTTTTCATTAGGGTCGCATCTCAGCTGCTCACTCATGGAGTGGTAGGCCTTCCCATCGCTTGGCTTTCTGATGGCCACATGGGTACAATCAGTGATGCCCTGCAGTAGTGAAAATCCAGTGAAAATCCAAGTGTCCTTGGAATCTGGGAGGCCTCATCTATTGTTTTCTCCAGCCTTGACAAAGAGCACTGTGATGCAGCTGTGTACAGCTGACAGTGAAATGTCACAGGAATCAATGGTTATGAGCAGAAAAGGTGCAGAAGTGAAGGAATTCAAAGTCACAGTTACCTCTGGCTACGAGTGGAGTGAGGTGTGAGCTCTTCCTTGCCAAGGGCAAAGATATCTGTAACCATCTCCCTGGACAGTAACAGCCTTTCTAACATCTCCACGTAACTTCATCTATCCAGTGCAGGCAATTTAGGGCAGCAAGATGGCACAGTGGTTAGGACTGCTGCCTCACAGTGTCAGGGACCCGGGTTCGATTCCCAACTTGGGTTACAGTCTGTGTGGAGTTTGCATGTTCTCCCCATGTCTGCGTGGGTTTCCTCCCAGTGCTCTGGTTTCCTCCCACTGTCTAAAGATATGCAGGTTAAGTTGATTGGCCATGCTAAATTGCCACTTAGTGTCAGTGGGTAAATATGTGGGCCTACGGAGATAAGGGCTGGGAGAGATTGTGGTCGGCGCAGACTCGATGGGCCAAATGGCTCCTTCTGCATTGTAGGGATTCTATGATATCCTATACTTTGGGTCGTCTCTCCTTCAATCTGGGAAGTTTTGCCTTCAACTCTGTGCCTCTGGCTCTGTGGCTGCATGCTGTTCAAGCCTAGGCTTCCTCGCTGATGTTGCTGTGTTATGTATGTTGGGGCATGCCTCTTTAAGAGAATGGGTCAGGTAATCCAGGACTGAAGTTCTATCCTGGATGGAGCTTGCCTAGCCAATGTTCTGTAGTAGGATAAAGACGTGTTAGTAAACTGTTCCACTTAGTTTATTACCACTGACCTCGTGATCTTTTACTAGTCTCAATATCAGACCTCAAACATAAAATGCTCCTGCTGCTGCGATGCTTCCAAGACCTGTATATGTGATGGGGTTAGTCTTGTTCGTAGATGCATTCTTCCTGTTATCCAATGTTGCTGGTAGTCTGGTTCGAATCCTCAATGCCCAGCTAATACAATTTTTATTTAATGCTCTGATGTTCCAGTGAACTCATTCCTGTCGCTCCATGCAGCCAGTCTTATCTGATCTCCTTCAGCTTTTCAGCAGATGTAGGAGGGTCTTTCAGCCAGTTCAAATAATTCAAATAAAGTTTTATACAGTTTCCTTGCCTGCTGACACACCTGCTGTGCTATTTACTGGACTAATGATTGCTGATGGTTCCCAATTTTCAGCTATGATAATAATGCTGTGAGTTAAATTGGGATTTTTACTATGACTTTAAGGAACTCAATGAGGAACTTAATAGGTGAGGGTCTAGTTGCTGCCCACTTGCTGTCCCACACTGTGTAATCATAGCAAAGGGCTGAAATGGAGGTGGGATTTACTGTCACCCACCTCAGCAGCCATTTTTTTGCCGGCTATTCTGTCCTGTTTTGGGATAGGAACATTCTGGTCAAGCTCTGTCCTCCTCTGTTAATTACGTTGGTAGCAGTGTTCGCCCATTGAGGTAAGAGTTTGCAATGTATTTGCAGCTTCTTCAATTTAGTTTTCCTTTAGTTAGAACCATAGAAGCATAGAAAAGTTACAGCACAGAAGGAGGCCATTTGGCCCATCTTGCCCATGCTAGCCTGAGGTGCTCATTCTAATTCCACTCTCCTGCACCCAACCCATAGCCCTGTAGCTTATAGTGCACTTAATGTGCAGATCCAGGTACTTTTTGAAAGAGTTTAGAAACTCTGCCACTACCATCAACTCAGGAAGCGAATTCCAGACGCCCACCATCTTTGCATAAAAACATTCTTCCTCGTGTCCTCTCTACACCTTCTGCCACTGATCTTGAATCCATGTTCTCTGGTTATAAATTGCCCACCAAGAGAAGCAATTTTATCCTATCCACTCTTATCTCTTTCCCTCAATTTTGTACACCTCATTCAAGTCACCCCTCAGCCTTCTTTGTTCCAAGGAAAATATGCAAATTTCTCCCACAAGTGGAATGGGAGCGCAAAATAAAGTGTGAAGTGTTGCTGAATGTGTGAGGTGCTTAGCATTAACAGGAAAGATCTTGTTTGCAAAGATGCCTACTCTAACTACGTCCATTCCCCAGGGGCAGACAGTACTGCAGACAACTACCTTCACAGCCCATGCAGGTTTCTTTACTGGTACCATAGATAAACACAGTGCACTGCTATGAAACAGCGCTACACAAGCACATTTCTCCCCCATAGTGTGTGTGCATGTGCTAAGAGAAAGTAGCAGCAAATGTGTGGATGTTGGGGAATAATAATAAATGAAAGACAGAATATTGCGAGTACTAGTTTTGAGGGCATGTTAAGTATGAGTGCCAACAGAAGGAGGCAGAGTGAAATATCCAGTAGTGATTATAGGAGACACGTGTGCAATGGGTGGGTTGGGGGTGGGGGGTGGGTGGGTGGCGGTAGTAGGTGTTGAAGGGGGGGCGGCGTTAGGTGTGGCATTGCAAGCTGTTCAGAGCAGAAGGAATATTAAGAGCTACAGTCCCACTAATGTCATTACAATTTTTCCAGCATTACAGTCAGCTGCTGGCACTGGCCCACTTGTTTCATGTCTGTTAATTTATTTAGTATGGCAACTGCTAATCAGTGAAGGAAAGGCAATTATTTTCCTTAACCTTAATCCTTAAAGTGCCAAGACAGTATTCAAAAATTCAGGTTGCCCTGGCCTTTAACACCATGATCCAGAAACTCCTTTTGCCCATATACCATGCTGTAAAGTTCACCTCCCCTCTAGATGCTGACAGATTCAATGGCAGGACTAGTGGATTTTGCACCCCATCAAATAATGAGCTGCTTGTTGGCACCACATTAGTGTTGGGCAATTCACCAGTCAAATGTAAAAGATGCCCTATCACAAAATCGATTGGACCTCTCAATGTCTTGGAGTAGGCACTGGCAGCTACGTCCTCAACACCCACTGACCATCTGACACAGGCTGCAGTTCAAAATCAGACAAAAAACTTTTGACTTCCAACATAATCAACCTTGCACAACATAGGAACACAGTGGAGTTGATTTGGTCCCCTACTGGCAAAATTGGCAGGAGGTAGGCGGAATAAAAGTAATGATTGCCCTGAGGACTTGGCAGAAAACCTGTTCCTTATTTGCATGATTGAGATGACTTTCCGGCAAAACAATCTCCCTGCAGACAATTTGCTGATTAGGAGGCAGGGAATTAGGCACGACTACAGGCTTTTAAGGACTTGCCATAACTATGAGAGAAAATGCATTTTTATTGCTGAAACATAGAAGCAATGTTATGGATGTGACTGGAAGAAATAAGAGTCCTAGAAAGGTACCAAAGTTACCAAATACATCCAGGAAGCTGATAGTGGAATAAATTCAGAATAGAAAGGAGCTCTACTTCCCCTTAGATAGTTTGTGCATGTCAAGTTAAAATGATGATCAAGTTTGACTAGAGGTGGCACATCAGAATGAAAAGTATTACCACCAAGACCCGGCTGCTGTGCAGAAATATGTGGAATAGTCTCACCAGGGGTGTCAAGGTAAGACTTATCTTCACATCTTTCAAAGTCTGTGTATAGCCAAGTAGGATCCTATCTCAGAATCATTAACCCTTCACTTTCCCATTGTTGCCCATAACTCAACATCAAAGGTGTCACTGTACCTCCTTTCTGCTTAGATATAAATCCTTAAGAACGATTACTACTCTCACAATAACATCTCCCTGTAGGTCACACTTCCCCCTGTCATGTGTGCAGTTTCGTAAACTGGCTCATATATGATTGAAAGCCCCCATTCAGGGCACATGTTCACCCATTCTCCCTCTTCTTCAAGAATAAACCTATGGACAACAAGAGGGAACACAGAGAGATACCAAAACACTACTCCAATAGAAAAGAATGTCTTGACTTCACATGAAAAAAATTGCAGTTGATTTTGTGATCCTAGAAGCCTGGCACAGAAAAGAGTGTGTTGGCATTTTATCTTTATCTTTTCTTACAACTTACCTCTTTTAGCCATTAATCTCTTGAACATGACAAGTTGGTGTTGCATTGCACTATCACTCCTTCTCTTCACAACGACATTACTTTACCCCTCTTTCCTTTTCAGACAAATCAAAAGTCAATATCAGACAAGCTGATGATGAAAACCCTGATAACTATACACTTTGATTTACTCTTTGCCTGCCAAGCATTAGCATAAAATTTGGCACTTGTAAGACTTCAATAGTGAGTTTGAGTGGCTTCCACTGGGGCATTCACTAAATAAAAGTGAGCAGAGGCACTGGAGGTAGTGGGGAAGACCCAATAAAAAGCTAACATGGAAACCTAGACATAGAAACATAGAACATAGCAGCAGGATGAGGCCATTTGGCCCTGCGAGCCTGCTCCGCCGTTCATTACAACCATGGCTGATCGTCCAACTCATTAGCCTAATCCTGCTTTTTCCTCTTTACCTTTGATCCTATTCGCCCCAAGTGCCAAATCTAACCGCCTCTTGAATACATTATAGACATTGAAAACCCAAACGTATTTGTTTCCCTGTATATTAAATACGTGGAAAGACTCACTCAAGTTTCAACGCCGAGGTCATCAGTAAGTCCCTAACTGAAGCACAGCAGTCTCTTTGTTACCGTGTTGTAGCCACTGAGGAAAAATCTCAAAAACACCAAAGGCAAAATGTCTGTTTGCTCCTTCTACCTCCTCCTACTCTCAAGGTGGGATTCTTGGAAGGATCCCACCAAGAAACAATCTCATGTCTGAGAACTCGTGATAGTTCACTCCATATGACCATGGTAATGAGCACACTCAATTTCCTTAAGGTGATGAAACCCTGTTATTGTAAGAGAAAATGGCACCAAAAGTTCAAAGGACAGCTGAGGATCTTTTACAATTATATATGAAATAGTCACATCAGGATTTGTGGTTGATGGACAAGAGCAAGAATTGGTATTAGTCAGACAGAAAGACGTCAAAAAGGCATTGGTAATATAATGACATTACATGATTTATGAAGTTCTTACCCATCAATCATAGACGGCACAAATCCTGAGGTGACCATTTTTAGATGGGAGCTTTGGCCATCAGCAAATCAAAGATGAAAAATTAGCTACAACTGAAGTAGCAGTTGTGGCAGATGTTAGGTTTCAATGAGGGTGGCCTTATTGAAGCATTGACAGCTAACATGCTTTTATCACTGAGGTTCAGGTAAGAAAATTGATCACTGAACAGCCTGGGCGAATAGGGCCTTCTTCTGAAGGGTCCTTTCTCCCTCCTCCAGCAGTTTATCCTGCTCTGTGTCACCTCTGCACATTCTTCCTGTCATGTTGAGGGCAAGGATGATCCAAATTACTGTAACCACTGCCAGGAGCAGGTAGCTTGTGCACAATCTTTAAAATCAGAATGAAATCCTGCAGCACATGCCACTCCACTCCTTGTAGACTCCAACAACAATTCTGGAAAGCACCCAGCATTTCTTGCTCTCATCCATCAACCATGTGTGGCACAAGTCCTAACACGACCATTTCAAACACTTGAGAATGACCCTAAGCTGTCCTTTAATAAAGTTATTTTGAGCTTTTCATAGAATCATGGAAACCGCACAGTGCAGAAAGAGGCCATTTGGCCCACCGGGTCTGCACTGACCACAATCCCAACCAGACCTCATCTTGCAACCCCACATTTTTACCCTACTAATCCCTCAACATTCCCCTAACACTAAGGGGCAACTTAGCATGGCCAATCAACCTAACCCGCACAACTTTGGAGTGTGGGAGGAAACCAGGGCACCTGGAGGAAACCCACACAGACACGGGGAGAATGCACAAACTCCACACAGACCATGACCCAAGCCGGGAATTGAACCCAGGTCCCTGGAGCTGTGAATCAGCAGAGCTAACTACTGTGCTACCGTGCTGCCCCTTTTGGAGATTTTGTTCTTGCAAGAACAAGGCTTTCATAACCTTAAAGAATTTGAGTGCATCTCTCACATGATTACATTTATGTTGTTCATTCACAACAACATCCAGAAGAAATCAGCCAGCAACTAACCTGGAAGTGGCTGATCATCGCTTTAAGTCATTTTGGTGGGAAATCCTACTGCTGAACACATATTCAGTTGTACATGTTTAAGAGAGAGTGTTAAACTTCAAAATGACAGTGATGGCTCCAAATCAACATATACGCTGATTGGCATCGTGATCCTCCTATATTATATCCTTCCATTGGAAACACTCATTGATGTCCTCACCAAAATGAGATCTGGCACATCTAGCACCAAAGGTCTGTATATTTTCCATAGAAATTATTTTAGTGCAAAATGGCACTTGTAGCACCAAAGTCCCTGCGCTACAGACTACATTTCAACATCTTTGATAATGCAGGACTGACACTTCAACACTGAAGCTGCAATCAACTGTTACAAAATCCCATTGATGTTATGTATAAAAATGTTCTGACACTGGTTTCACATAGTGTAACACTTTTGGATATTGAGGAACGTTTGTGAAAACTGAGAACTCAGGCCTCTCATTAAGCAAACATTTAAAAGTATTGAAGTAGAATACTACATAGAATAATCTTATACTTCTGCAAATTAACAGTCCACACTTAGTCCCTCAAAGACTGAAAACCCAAACATATTTGTTTCCCCGTAATCCCGAACTCTGCAGAAGCCCTGTTTCCCAAACAATAACCATAATCCTATCAGCCAAATCTAGCCAGTGATTACCACATCATATAACTTATGTGACCAGAACCAGGGAATGTTCTTTGTCACAAACTGGATTTTGCCTTCACAGCAGTCCATCTCTAACTGAACTGTTTCCTGGGGATGGCTGATACCCCTGCCACCGCCCCCCCCGCCCCCCCTCTCTCTTACTGCTGCTTCTTCAACACCTCATTTGTGTCTAAACTGCTTCCTGGCTCACCATACTCTGACTTCTGTTTGTATCAATTGCAAAGAGCATCTTATTCCCTATTCTTTCCTTTCTCTTAGGTGCTGCCTAGACATCATTTACAAACATAATGGCAGTTTGATTCTACTAGTGCAAGAAAACTATACATTCATTTTAGCATCCTAGGTTTTGTGACACAACATGGAGCCCACAAACACCAGAGTTAGAAGTAAGAGTGCTACTCACTAAGCCAACACAAAATTGCTGAATGGGCATGGAATTGGCAACTTAACTTCAATATAGATACAAGGTAGCACATTTTTGAGGGGAGGCAGTGGTGTAATGGCATTATAGTCCAGAGACCCCGGTTAATGATTTGAATCCCACTGCTGCAATGGTGAAATTTGAATTCAGTAAAATTCTGGAATTAAAAGTCAACTCATGACCATGAAACCAGTATTGATTATTGTAAAAACCCATCTTGTTCACTTATGTTGTTTAGGGAAGGGAATCTGTCATCCTTACTCAGTCTGATCTACATGTGAGTCCAGACCCTCAGCAATGTGTGGTTGATTCTTAATTGTCCTCAGGGGTGCGGTGGTCCAGATAATGACACCCACATCCCATGAATGAATTAAAGAAAAACTTGGCAGTAAGAATAAGGAGGCCACATGTTTGTGAAAAATAAATTTCCAAATGGATACAAGACAGAGGGACCTGGGGTTAGAGGCACACAGCTCTCTAAAAGTAGCAACAAAGGTTAATAAGCATCCTAAAAATGAAAACAAAGAATTCATCTCTAGAGGGATAGATCTGATAAGTAAAATTAAACTTGTATTGAACCTTGCTTAAGGCTATACTTGTGGGCAGTTCTGGTCTCCATCATATAACATGGATATAGAGGCACTGGAGAAGTTATAAATAAATGTTATTGAATGTTATTGAAATTATAAGACATTTATCTATCAAGAAAGACTGAACAGGTATTCTCTTTTTAGAAGAAAAACGTTTGAGGGGTTACCTGATGGAGTGCCTTGTCATTGTGAAAGGAGTGGATAAGGACATGTAAGGAAAATGTTTCCACTTGCAGACAGGCCAAGAATTAGGAACATAATTATTGGGGGTGATGGAGCTGGGACAAGGGGTGGTCCTAAGTTAAATGCTTTTTCAGAGAGTCGGTGTGGAATTGATGGGCCGAATGACCTCCTTCTGCACTGTAGGGATTCTATTCTATTCTTTAATAAATTCAAAAGTAATCCAGCTACGATCTCTTTCAGTAACAGAGCAGGTTCAAGGAACTGAATGATCCACTTCTGTTCTGAAATCCAGTACTTTCATCTTCTTTCCTACTGAACAGGTCAATTATATGTCTGCCAATTTCACCACATTGTTTCCGATTCCAAAGTTGAGAGGTTCATTAAAGGCAGTCTCCTAGACAACAAGTTCACTTTCTGCTTTACACACCCTCTATCTGTTCCATTGTGTGCTGTGATTTACCTGATACGACAAGATCACGAACTGCGTCCTCTGAGGTGTGCGAAGCTGAGACAGTTCTTGTTAACTTTGTTCAGAGAAACATAGTGTTCTGTTAAGTGATGCCTTATTCTTTGCCACCAGCAGTTCTGACAGGCTGCTTGCTCTCCCTGGCCCACAACGATAGGAAGGTCGTGCTGACTCCAAGAGATTTCTTTAATCAGAGTTTTCATTGCGAGTGTAAAAAATGCAGGCGGTTAAGGATTAGTCATGTTCTGGGACCTTTTAAAAGTTTGTTCAATCCTAGGATGTGGGCGCCTCCAGCAAAAGTAGTATTTATTTCCCATTCCTTAGAGAAGATGCTGGTAACAGCCTAGTGGCTTATTAGGCCATTTCAGTGGACAGCTAAGAGACAACAACATTGTTGTGGGTGTGGAGACACTTACAGGCTAAACCAATGAGTGACAGCAAGTTCCTTCCTCAAGAACGTTAATGAATCATGTGTTTTTCAAATAATTTAGCAGCTTCATTGTCACCATTACAGGGGCTAGTTTTCCTTTCCAGATTTAATTAATTACCTTAATTTTAAGTCTTCAATGATGCAATGGGGTTCCAAGTCACAGCTCCAAGATTATTAGACCTGGCCTCTAGATTATGGCTCCAGTAACAGAACCATTATGTCGCCAAATCTGACAAAGGTCCTGGATTTTCATCCTCAAGGCAGGTAGCAGGAGTTAGGAAAATTTCTGGGTTGGCCTGCTAGGCCTTGGGAGTTAGTACCTGCAAAGGTGGGGTCGTCATTGCCAGGAGTGGTAGGTGTGAGCTGAAGTCAGGCCAACCAACCCAAGGGAAAGTTTGGAGGCAGCCACAGGAACTACCTGATGCGGAGGCAGACTGTTTAAAGACTGTTTCACCCTGACGAAATGGGACTTTGGCAGACTGTCTGGCAGAATGGGAAATGGCAGATTGTTTCACCCTGACAAAATGGGACTTTGTCTAAGTTAAAATAGAAACATAAAGGCTCTCCAGATCTCACCCTTCACACACCCTCAACTGTCAACATTTCCCATGCCCCATCCATGCCACTTCATGTCCTCACCCATCCCCATAGTGCCTTCTTTTCCCATGCCAAGTTTTGCCTTTTTACCCATCCTCTATGGCCTCTCATACCCTCTATGCCAACTTCGGTCTTTCTACCCACAACCTACGGCTCCTCATACTCCTTGTGCCAAGCTCTGCCCTTCCACCCACTCCTATGGATCCTAATGTCCCTTTTGCAAAACTATGGCATTTCCATACTCATTGATCCACAATACACTGGATAGAAGCAATGAACTTTGAAGTGACACTAGGATGTGTAAAAAAAATGACTTTAAGAAAAGTAATTCATCCATAACTTTTCATCATGTTGAAAAAAGGTCAGTTTATTTAGAAGACAATAAAAGTGTTAATCATCCAGACATTTTTAAGTATCAATAATAAAAAAAAATGCTGTGAAATTGACAGCTGAGATCAGAGAACCTGAGCTGTCAATCAAGCAAAGGTTTCTCAGGGGCAAGTGTTTTCAACAAAGGTAATAGTTGTCTGTCTCCCAGCAAGGCATACATAGTAAGGAGTGCTTGAGAGCCCAGGCATGTGTTATGTTTGTTGAAACAGCTGTACCACAAAGAAAACATTGCATGATCAACAGCTCAGACTCTCTGATCTCTGCTGTCAATTTTACAATGTTTCTTTACTCAAGGTTAAGTGGTTTTAAGGGTTTGTAGGATTGTCAGATGTGGGCTTTTGACAGCAGCAATCCTTTAAAGGCATTCACAAAAAGCAGTTGCCTGGGAATGGGGTCAGGAATCCCAGAATTGGGATTTGCCCACGATTTTTAAAGGGCCATCCCGACTTGGTGAAAATCCATATCTTTGTGTCTACCCTGCCAAACACCTCCAGAATCTTGTGTTTACGAGCCATAGGTACAATGGACTTGGGCAACCTTTGTCCCATACCCAGTGCCCCCATCTTACAATGCATGGATCCAATCTCTGGAGAGAGTATATTTAAAGATACTGGACTCTCAACCCAAAGAAAACACAAAACAAAGAATCATGGCTGTTTTGCCCTAACCCAGTCTCTAACTAGTGCTGCATTTGTGAAAAGCTTCCCCATTGCCAGTGAGCTTTCAGCAATTTCCTTGATTGACCCCCTCCCCACCCCCGACTGATTGTTGCTCACCCACATCTCAATCACTGCCCCACACCCCTGATCATTACTTCCCCCAAGATTGCCACCTCAGCTGATCACCACGCCCTGATCACTGATTCCCCCAAGCACCCCCCATTTGCTGTCTCAGACAATCACTGCCTGCACCCAAAGCACCCTCTTCCCTCCCCCCTACAGAGATCTTCCTGCCTGACCCCTGCCATGAGCACGCCCCTTTCAGGCCCTGACCCCACTCATCCATCCCCATTCCTGAAGCAGTGCCCAGTGGGCAGTGTTAGGGTGCCAAGCTGGCAGTGCCATGGTGCCAAGCAATGCCCAGTCCTGCCCGAGGGGGTGTGAGTTCAAAGGCCTCTAGTCCCACTGGTGACTAGACATCAGGTACCCTCCCATTTGTCAGGACGATATGTGATCCTCGCTGGTTAGGATCTCTGTTGGTGAGCAGGTAAGGTCAAGTGAGCCTGGATGATTGCACTGAAGGCTCACTAATTATATTTAAATTAATTCATGCATATTGAAATTTGCTTTGTGCCTTAACAGCTGAACAGCAAAACATTCGAGAAACGAAAAACCAGACGCGAACCCAATTTTTCATCTCACCCAACCATACCAGCTCACCATGCTGATCAACCGGTATGATAAACCAGTGAGATTGCCCCTTTTTTTCATAAGATGGTGCCCATCGACAGTGCTATTAAGCGACAGTCATTCAGCAATAGCCTATTCATTAATGCCCAGTTTGGATTCCGCCAGATCCATGCGGCTCCTGACCTCATCATAATCTTGATTCAAACATAGACAAAAGAACTGAACTTTAGAAATGAGTTGAGAGTGACTATCTTTTACATCAAGGCTGCATTTGATTGAGTGTGACATCAAGGAGCCCTTGCAAAACTGGAATCAATAGGAATCTGAAAGACAACTTTCCATTGGTCCTAGCACATAGGAAGATGGCTGTGGTGGTTGGATGTCAATCATCTGAGGTCCAGAACATCACTGCTGGAGTTCCTCAGAATACTGTTCATGGCCCAACCACCTTGAGCTGCTGCAGCAATGACCTTCCTTCAATCATAAGATCAGAAGTAGGGATGTTCGCTGATGATTGCACAATGTTCAGCACCATTTGCAACTTCTGGAACAGGGTGTGCCCGTATATAGCAAGACCTGGACAGCTTGGGCTGATAAGTTCCAAATAACATTTATGCTACACAAGTGCCAGGCAATGACCATCTTCAACAGGAGAGAATCTAACCATTGCTTCATGACATTCAATGGCATTACTATTGCTGAATCTCCTGGTCAACATGCTGGGGTTACCATTAGCCAGAAACTGAACTGGATGAGCCACATAAATATTATGACTACCAGAGCAGAGCAGAGGCTGGGAATTTTGCAGTGAATAACTCACTTCCTGACCAGCAAAGCCAGTCCACCATCTACAAAGCATAAGTCAGGATTGTGATAGAATACTCTCCACTTGCCTGGATTAGTGCAGCTCAAACAACACTTAAAAAGTTCAAGACATCCAAGACAAAGCAACTCACTTTCCACTAGCTTCAACATCCAATCCCTTCACCGCTGATGCACAATGGCAGCAGAAACTCACTAACATTCCTTTAATAGCACCTTCCAAACCTTCTGCATGTAACCATTCTATGATGTATGATTACCCCATAAAAGGGAATGTTTTCATGAGTGCAGTTATTTTTAAAGATTGTCTTCTGCAGGGAATGGATCACTTGGAGCAACTTAAAGCTTGCTGTTTTATTGTGCATGTATGGACTTCAGAAGGTGTCAATTTCATGAGTAAGAAAACAATTAAATAGTTTTCCAATGTGAGGAATAGAGTAGATCACTGCCATATATTGAAATTTAATTAAACAGTATGAAAAAAAAAATACAGATGCAATTGATGATAAATTTGGAAATGCGACTATTAATTGCAGATGCAGCTTTGTTGATGAATCATTTATTATATTCAGCATTTATTTAGTCTTTATTTTACCACTTTATATGGGTGCTAGGCACATAATTTGTAGTCCAAGTATTGTTGAAATATTAGGGAATATGATATAGGACATAAATGATAAAGCAACACATTGTGTGCAGAAAATAATAAGTAATATTCAATAAATTCAACATGTTTCAATCTGAAGAATGACAATATTTTGACTAGCTCCTTCCATCACATCAAATCACCTTAGGATGTCTTATTTCATTAAAGCTGCTTTATAAGTAGATGTTATCATAGAATTCTACTGTGCAGAAGAGGCCATTCGGCCCATCAATTCTGCATTGACTCTCTGACAGATTACCTGACCTAAGCCCAGTTCCCTGCCCCATCCCTGTCATTCCATACAAATGCCATGGGTAAGCCACCTAACAAATACGTCTTGGGACAATAAGGGGCAATTTAGCATAGCAAATCCACCTTATTTGCATATCTTTGGATTGTGGGAGGAAACCAGAGCATCCAAAGGAAACCCACACAAACACGAGGAGAATATGCAAACCCCACACAGACAGTTATCCAATCTGGAATTGAACCCCATCCCCTGGAGGTGTGAGGCAGCAGTGCTAATCACTGTGCCATCCAACTATTTTTTGTTATTTTTGGATCTGTCTGGACCACCAGTCAAAATATGGCAGAATGGCTAATGTCAGTTGCTCTGTAAAAGTCTGGGATCAAATGGGAAGCTTGCCAACATCACTTTTCGTTCCTACCCTTCTGGTACATTCACATGATGCAACTCCATTGGCATGGGTGTCTACGAAGCTCTAAAAGATAAGGACCATCTGTCACTGACACTTGCTCCACTGCTCTTCCAGAGCAAAACAGCGCCAAGGAACTTCACTCCCAACTTCTTTCATTCCAAAAAAAACAGTCTCAGGTTTTAATGCTTCGACTAATATTTCAAAGTTGAGGAACGCTGCTCCTCAGCAGCATCGAAAATGTCTGCAAAATCACAATGTTGTGATTGAATCTCCATGGTTGAGAGATAAGCCATTAATCCCTCCTCTTTAGAGGATGAAATTGCTTACTCCGGCCTAGATTTTCTTGCAGGCTGGATCAACTTTGTTCATTTGGCAGAGGGGCTTTGAACCAGCTTGACTGCTACATTGCTAAGTCTGGCAAATTTCCTGGGACCAGCCCTTTTATTGGGGAGCTTCAGTTGGATTTGTGGCTGATACTGAGGTGGGCTGAATTGCCCACCTCATATGACTGAAAAGAAGCTAACTTTTGCATTGAAGTTGTATCCTGTGGCATTAGTACAGTACAGGTTAAGAAATTGTACTAAATCTCTGTCTCTGCTACTTTGGAGAATCTGTTAATCTGTTTAGTCAATGTCGTCATTACAATAGTGAACAAATCAATTTCATCCAAATGCAGTATCCCCTCTGTCTACCATATATGTGGTATGTAACTTAAGTGTTTAAACAGACAGGGAATAAGGATAATGGCCATGCACACTGATTTGCAGTGTGGAATAATGATGTCCCACAAGGATCTGTGTTGGAGTCTCAACTATCCACTGCTTTCATTAACCACTTAGAAGATGATGGGATAGAAATCCACTTTTCCAGATTTGCTAATGACACCGAGATAGGAAGGGGAGATGGAAATGTACTAAGCAAATTTGATCCATTAAAGTGAATGAGCAAAACTGTGGAAAATGGATTTTGATAGGCAAATGTGCAGTCATCCACTTTGGATCTAAAGAGGGTAGAATGGAATACTTTTCAAATGGTGCAAAGGTGGTAACAGTGCAGGTCCTAAGAGACTTGATTTGATTTACTATTGTCACATGTATTGGGATACAGTGAAAAGTATTGTTTCTTGTGAGCTATACGGACAAAGCATACCATTCATGGAATCTATGGGGAAAAGGAAAGGAGACGGTGCATGTATAATGATCACTAAAATGTCATGAACTAGTACAGAAATTAATCAAAAAAGCTAATGAAAGCCTGGCCTTAATATCTTGAGGATGAGAACACAAAGGGCTAGAGATCATGATTCAGTGATCCAAACCCTAGCCTATTGTAGTTAAGTATTGTTTGCAATTCTGAGCACTACACCTTCGCAAGAATATAATGGCTTAGAAGGGATTGCAGCACAAGTTTACCATAATGGTATCTGGGCTCCAAGGATTAAATACAAAGAAGGATTACACAAACAAGGGTCATAGAATTTAGAAAATTAAAGAGTGATCTGATCATAGTTTTCAAGATATCAAGGGAATCCAAAAGGGTAGATTGGAAGGAACTATTTCCCCAGTCGAGGAGTATAGAACTGGGAGCCATATCAGTTTAGGACTGGGCCCGGGGGCCACATCAATACAGGACTGGAATCCCTATTAATATAGCACTGGAGGCCATATGAATTTAGGATTGGGAGCCGTATAAATACAGCACTGGGGGGGAGGGGGGGTTGCTATATCAGTTTAAAACTTCAGGTCTTTTTGATATTGGAATGGGAGCCATTGGGGAACCATGTCAACATAGGACTCAGGGAGCCATGTCAATTTAAGAGACACATTAGTATAGAACTTGGCGGGCTGGTGGGTGGGGTGGGGGGGTTGGTGGTGGTGGTGGTGGGAGGGGTAGCATATCCAAAGTCAGAGCCTGATCTTTCATGTCTGAAATTAGGAACTATTCCTTCACACAAGGGGTGATGGAGATTTGAATTCTCTTCTGCAAATGACAATTACTGCTGGATTTATTGTTAATTTTAAAACTGATTTTGAGTGATTTCTGTTAATCAAAGGTACTGAATGGTATGGAGCAATGGCAGGTAATTAGAGTTGGGAGTTGGATTACAGTTCAACTGTGATCTCATTGAAGCAGTAGAGGTTTGAGGATCCAAATGATCGTTTTTTTTCTTCCAATGTTCCTATGTTTCATTGTAAACTCATGGGAATATTTACAATGCCCATTACATTGGAAGGTGGTGTTGTGATAGGTATTCTCAGCGTTAAAGCTGTCACACTGTGTGATTCTGTTAGTGAGAATCTATCACCCTCTGGTTGCAAACTCTGCTCACCAACACATTGTTCAGAATATCTCCTGAGATTTTTCATCTGTTGCTCATATTGTCAGGAACTGAGGTTTCTGATATTCTCAATAAAGGCTTAACCAATTTTTTTTTCCAAGAAAATCTAAAAATGACATATCTCACAATAATATGAGGGAATGTATTGACAGAGCTGACTTTTGTGCCTTCTAATGACAGGTATTATATTTGATATTTCTGGCCAGCTCTGTGATGCAGAGCCTCATCTGGTTTGTACATTCTGAACATGTTCAGTATATTTCATTCCCTAGAATCACAGAATATTGACAATATAGAAGGAGCGCATTCAGCCCATTGAGACTGCATTGGCTCTTTGAAAAAGCGTTTTACTTAGTCACACTCTGCTACCTTGCCCCCATAACCTTACAGATTCTGGCTTGAATTCACCAGTCTCACACACCCTGCCACCACTGCCAGGGAGAATGGGAAATTTGGTGCTCAGCCAAATCTCTGACAGCAGCGGGATCGGCGAATCCCAGACGAGGTCAGAAAATTCTTGCCCATCTTTTCAAATTGCAATCCAATTCCCTTCTGAATACTTCAATCAAACCTGCCTCCATCACACTCTCAGGAGGTTTGTTCCAGACTCTAACCACTCTCTGGATGAATTCTTTCTTCCTCACGTCACCTATACTGTTTTTGCCAATTATTTAGAATTATGCTGCTCTCTTGAGTGGGAACAGTTTCTCACTATTTAGCTGCAGGATCTTGAATACCTCTACCACATCTCTTCTCAGCTTTCTTTTCTCCAAAGGAAACAATCACAACTTCTCCAAACATTCCTCATGGCAACAGTTCGTTAATCCTGGAATTATTCTTGTGAATCTCTCCTGTACTTTTTCATATCCTTCCTTGAGTAAAGCACCCAATATTGGATGCAGTTCTCCAGATGAGGCATAACTGATGTCTTATACAAGTTCAACATGAGCTGCTTACTGAATGCCCCAATTAATAAAGCCTAAGAAATCATAAGCTTTATTAACTATTCTCTCAACTGGTCCTGTGATCTTCATTGAGTTAAGCATATATACACTGATGTCTTCTGTTCCTGCACTTCCTTTAGAGTTTCTTCCTTTATTTCATTCTGCCTTTTCATACTCTTCCTTCCAAAAATGAATCAACTCTTCTCTGAATTGAACTTTATCTGCCACTTGTCTGCCTAATTCACCAACATGTTAATGTATTTTGAAGATCAAGACTATTGTCATCATAGTGGACAACATTTCCAATTTTTGTATCACTTGCAAATTTTGAAATGCCCTGGGCACAACACATCATTAATAGATATCAGGAAGAGCAAAGGTCCTAACACTGAGGCCTGACCACTATGAGGCAGCAGTATTAACCACTGTACCACCATGCCACACAATAACCTTCTCTGTAACGTCCTCAAAAAACACGAGTGAGTTATTTTCCCTCAATGTATCCATGCTGGTCTTCCTTAATTATCCTTCAGTTATCTAAGTGACTATTGAGTTTAGTCCTGAATTATAGTTTACAGAGGTTTCCTACCACTGTACTTGCCAGTTTTATCCTTGCACTCCTTTTTGAACAAGAGTGTAATATTTAGAATTCTCCAGTCCTCTGACACTAACCCCGTGTCTAAGGTAGTTTGGAAGACAATCGCTAGTACCTCTGCAAAATTTCCACTCTCACTTCCCTCAGTACCCTTAGATATATTTCATCCAGTCTGGATACCTTATCATTTTTAAGTCAAGGTAGTCTTTCTAATGCCTCCTCCTTCTCAATAAATTCTCCTGTCCAGGTCGCATTTTCTTCCTTTGTAAAGACAGATGCAAAGTACTCATTTAATATCTCCTCTATTTCTCCTGTCTCTACGTGCAGGTCCCCTTTTTATCCCTAATCAGCTCTACTCTTTCTGTTACCACCCTTTTATTAATTATATGTTTATGGAAGTCATTGGAATTCCTTTATGTTAGCTGCCAGTCTCTTTTCATACTCTCTCCTTACTTTTCTTATTAGTTTTTCACTTGTTTTCTGGTTCATCTATGTTCAGCCCAATTCTTCATTGTATTTTCTACTTGACATCAGTGGTGGACGCACTTCTTCCTTTACATTTTCACCTCTATCTCCCTCATCATTCAGGGCTCTTTGGATTTATCTGTCCTACCTTTCTCCTTCAAGGAATTATATCTTGACATTACCTGCAATACCTTTTCTTTGAAGGTGGCCCATTTTTCAGCCACCATCTTTTTTTGCCAACATTTGATTCCAACTCACTGACTCAGATCCATTCTCATCCCATCGAAGTTGGCTTCCTCCCAATTAATTATTCTTGCTCTGGATTGTTCCTTGTCCTTTCTAACTTATTCAGTTGTTTATGCAAAAGGAGTATTTTTCTTTCATTTCCACGATTTTCTTCATATATTTTCAAAAAACATGAAGACCTTCAAGTTAATGGAATGGAAAATAAGGCAGGCATTTACATCAGCAACTGACTGGATTCCATTAACTTTGCGCTGTGTGGGTTAGATTAAAATAATGCAGAGGATTCTTATTTCTAGCAACTATGAGAGAGGGAGAGATAAAGAAAGATATTGGGTGGGATTTTCCACATCTCCCACCGTAGGCTGGTGGCAGGATCTTCTGGTCCTGCTGGTGTCAGTGGAATTTCCTGTTGAATGCACCCCTCACCACTGGGAAACCTGTGGCGGGGTGTGCTGTTGGTGGGACCGGAAGATTCCACTGATGTGAACGACTAGAAAGTTCTGCCGATTTTCTTTCCTCATTCTAATTTGATTTCTTCTAAAGGAAGAAAGATGAAATTCAGCTTTGAAGAACATAAAACAGGCAGCAATTCATTGCAAAGGAAAATTGGATGGTGTATCCAACATGCAGTTAACACATTAGTCCTTGCTTTGCCCCTGATGAAGTTAAACTTTACCCCAGCAAGATTAAATTTGAAAGCAAACAATGGGCTGCATTTTATGTGCCTCTGCTGGGAGTGTTTCTAAAAGGGAGGCACACAAAATGGGGCAGATACCGAAATCGAACACGCTGATTGCTATGTTTGTATAGATGATATGCTGCTCACAGCATGAAACATTTGGCATAAGCAGTTGGATAGGAGTGGGCAGCCCAATTTATGGCACAGTGGTTAGCAGTGCTGCCTCACAGCACCAGAGACCCGGGTTCAATTCCAGCCTTGGATGACTGTGTGGAGTTTGCAAATTCTCCCCGTGTCTGCGTGGGGTTCCTCCAGATGCTTCAGTTTCCCCCCACAGTCTAAAAATGTGCAGGTTAGGTTGATTGGCTATGCTAAATTGCTCCTTAGTGTCAGTGGGATTAGGAGAATAAATGTGTGAGGTTACAGGGATAGGAACTGGATGGGATTGTTGTGGTGCAGACTTGATGGGCCAAATAACCTCCGAGTGCACTGTAGGGATTCTATCAAAGGCAGGAAGGGAGATGGGGTTTGATCTTCAGAATAGTGCTGTTAATATTTCTCAGCACAAATTCAATCCTGTGATCTTCATCTAGGCAAAGAAATGTGATAAGAAGTCTCACAACACAAACTGACAAAAGAAATGTGAACCAGAATTGATAACTATTTATTACAGAGAAAAACACAGGCACAGATGTATTTCAAGGATATAACACATCTGTCTCATTTTGTTTACAATACCATTCAACTTTGAAAGTGTTATTAACTTGCAACAGATTCCTGCGTCAGTATGATGCCTGTGTGGCCAACTGGCTTGACTCAAAATGTATGACACCTTGTATTTTGTGCGGCACGGTGACACAGTGGTTAGCACTACTGCATCACAGCGCCAGGGATCCAGGGTCACTGTTTGCGCAGAGCCTGCACTTCCTCCCTGCATCTGTGTGGATTTCCTCCGGGTGCTCTGGTTTCCTCCCAAAAGATGCGCTGGAGCAGGTGCCAGAGTGTGGCGACAGGGGGATTTTCACTGTAACTTCATTGCAGAGTTAATGTAAGCCTAGTTGTGACACTAATAAATAAATAAAAGATTTAAAACCACTTTTGCCGTGCCAATCTAAGAGCTCACTGAATTCTTGTGATCGAATTGTGGCATGTAGACATGCTTTATATTGAATTATCATAGGTCTAGTTTCTTACTGGTTTTAGACTGAAGAGAAAATTAAAAAGATCCATTGAGCCTCAAAAGCAATGGAGCAGACTCAGGTCAGAAGCCCATTTTGCACCCTGCCTAATTTTATGTTCCACTTGCTTAAATGTAGCATTAAAATTGGACAGGCAGAAGGGCGTTAGACTCCAATCTGCTTCAATCTTACTTGAAGAGTTAAGTTAAAATCAGAGTTCAAGGAAATCATGAGTATAACATAAATATTTTAACTGAAGGGAATATGTTTGTATTGAATTTATACCCCAAGGATAATTTCAAATGTCGTATTCATGAAAATAATTGCTTTGTACTGGTACAATTTTATTTCAGACAGGACTATTGTGAATAGAGAGAATGTTTTTGATTTGGTTTGATTTATTATTGTCACACGCATTAACATAAAGTGAAAAGCACTGTTTGTTGCGCACTATACAGACAAAACATACTATTCATAGAGAAGGAAACGAGAGAGTGCAGAATGTAGTGTTACAGTCATAGCTAGGGTATAGAGAAAGATCAACTTTATGCAAGGTGAGTCCATTCAAAAGTCTGACAGCAGTAGGGAAGAAGCTGTTCTTAAGTTGGTTGGTACGTGACCTCAGATTTTTGTATCTTTCTCCCGACGGAAGAAGGCGGACGAGAGGATGTCCGGGGTGCATGGGGTCCTTAATTATGCTGGCTGTTTTGCTGAAGCAGTGGAAAGTGTAGCCAGAGCCAATGGATGGGAGGCTGGTTTGCGTGATGGATTGGGCTACATTCACGACCTTTTGTAGTTCATTGCGGTCTTGGGCAGAGCAGGAGCCATACCAAGCTGTGATACAACCAGAAAGAATACTTTCTATGGTCCATCTATAAAAGTTGGTGAGAGTCATAGTTGGCATGCCAAATTTCCTTAGTCTTCTGAGAAAGTAGAGGTGTTGGCTTTCTTAACTATAGTGTCGGCGCGGGGGGACCAGGACAATTTGTTGCTGATCTGGACATCTAAAAACTTGAAGCTCTTGACCGTTTCTACTTTGTCCCCACTGATGTAACAGGGGCATATTTTCCTTCATGCTTCCTGAAGTCGATGACAATCTCCTTCATTTTGTTGACATTGAGGGAGAGATTATTGTTGCCACACCAGTTCACCAGATTCTCTATCTTACTCCTGTACTCTGGTCATTGCTTGAGATCCGATCTGGTGGTGTCATCAGCAAACTTGAAAATCAAATTGGAAGGGAATGTGGTCACACAGTCATAGGTGTGTAAGGAGTTTGGTAGGGCACTGAGAACACTGCCTTGTGGGGCAACAGTGTTGAGGATGATTGTGGAGGAGATGCTGTTGCCTATCCTTACTGATTGTGCTTTTTACTTTTTCCTCAGAAAACCTAGCCTATCATTTTGTAATATTCAACCACTGGGGATTAGAGATTCAAATTTTAGCCACATTGAAGGACCCACTTCAGAAGTTTAACTTTTCTTGGAGTCAGATTGTCAATAATATTGTTTAAACTGACACAGAAAACGCAATCAGCCTCTTCAACCTCTCTTCAATTTATCATCCACTTTCTCCATAATCTGGCCCATTTTTGTAAATAGAAAGCTTATCTTATCTCCATTACACACTGCCTGTCCATATAATTAATTATTGAATCTGCTGACAGTTTTGTCTTTTCCATGAATATTTGTCAATACTTGTCTGCATGGGACATTTTCCTTTCTGGTTTTCTTCCTTTCTTCCATTTGTTTTATCTTCCCTGACCAGTTTATTCCTGCTCCACATTTCCCAAGACTCTTACCTGATTTTCCTGTGCCATGATGAGCGGCATGGTGGCACAGTTGTTAGCACTACTGCCTCACAGTTCCAGGGACCAGGGTTCAATTCTGGCCTTGGGTGACTATCTGTATGGAGTTTACACATTTTCCCTGTGTCTGCGTGGGTTTCCTCCAGGTGCTCTGGTTTCCTTCCACAGTCCAAAGATGGGCAGGGTAGGTGGATTAGCCATGTTAGATTGACCCTTAGTATCCCATGATGGCTGGGTTGGATGAATTAGCCATGGTAAATGTTATGGTGATAGGTCGGGGGAGAGGCCTTGGGTAAGATACCCTGTCAGAGAGTAGATGCAGACCTGATGGAATGAATGGCCTCTTTTGCACTATAGGGACTCTATAGTTCCGTGATCTCAGTCGTTATGCCAGGATTGTGCACATACTATCCTTCTGGCACTGGACTTGCCAATGTGGGAGGGAACTGCATTAGCATGAGGCATGTGTATCCATCTGCTCCATTTCCTTGGAAGCCTTGGTTCTGCTGCACTGTCTGGAGGTAGAATATGGGTGTCGTTACTTAGACCAACACCCTTCAATCCTGGCAACCTTTTTATTGGCACGCTGGGCAATGCAGTCAATCTCACTTTTTGTCTTTGCCTGGCCTGGATGTCAATGGTGAGACCCAAATGCAACCTTGAGGTTAACACACCAGCACCTATTCAGTGCGCTGGCTGCCACAGTGTCACTGGAACTGGAGCAGGGACTCTGGGTTTGACAAGTCCGTCCATCATTTGCCACATAAGTGGAAGGAGACTGGTGGAACTTTTACTAGAATATCAGGCCAAAATTTAATGAGGCATATGACATATTGGCAACTCATTAGAAATCTTATTATCCTGATTTGTCCCTGTTATAATTTGCTGACTTGAATTAGGTTTGAAGATCAGTGATGACTTTATATTCTGCACATGAAGTGCTTGCTTCTTCCTGCACACACGAACATTCAACTTTAGTGCAACTGAAGGACTTCTCATAGTGGGTTTGTAACAGTGATTTCCTGCAAGTGCAGTTTATAACATATTGAGCACTGTGGAAAGAAAGTTGGGATCAGCAGGTGGTGAGCCACGGGATTGGAGTGAGCAGCAGTCAGACCAGGGTAAAGAAAGATTCCTGTGCAAACTCAACAGAGGGTATTGTTGCAAATGAGTTCTGTTGCAGAATACTGTGTTGAGGACCTAAATGGAATGGCACACAGAAGAATGCAGATGGGCATGCATACCAACATACTGGGCGCATTGTCTGGCCTGCCAGACAAGCTGCTGCATTTCCTGAAACAATCTTTGTTCCTACCTTGGCCAAACATGATGTTGCAGCTTCTTGGATGATTGATCACAAAGGCATTCAAGCTTCAGTAGCATTACCTGGTGAGGTCTCAGGTGGAAGGGACATCCTGAGAGCATCAGAGAACCTTTGATATATATCATCATCTCTTGCATATGGGATGTTGATATGCAGAATGCAGTTATGTTGGACTTGTGTATTTTCCATAGTGCTGCTGAATAGCAAATGATCTGCATTATGATTAGGGCAAGTGTGAAAAATGTTAGAAAGATTACAGCTTCTGGTGATTATCAGTTCATGTTGGTGCCAGTGGTCAGATCTCCGATGGTGCCACAACACCTTGTACTGATATCTGACCCAGAAGAATGGTAATGCAACGTCCTTGCTGTGCACAAGCTTCTGGGAGTTGCTGTCCATTTTCTTTCATCTTGCTGGTATCTGTGGGAGTTTGCACATTCTCCCCGTGCTTGCATGGGTTTTCTCTGGTGCTCCGGTTTCCTCCCGCACCCCAAAAACTTGCTTTTAGGCTGATTGGTGTTAACAAATTGTCCCTAAATTAGACCTCCCTTAATCTGGCACACATATAATTCTCTAAATTTGCACCCCTTTATTGTGGGGTCCAAGAGGTGTAGACAAAAGTTGTAGGTAGAAGAAGGCTGGGAATGAGACATTCACTAAATGTTAAAATGGGTGGCACGGGCTTGTAGGACCGAAGGGCCTGTTTCCCGTGCTGTGTTGTTCTTTGTTCTTTGCCAATGCCTTGTTGACCAAGGCACATTTTGCTATGAAACTTTGCTTAATTCAACTCTTACGTTAAAGTCCACCAGGAAAAAAGATTTTCTCCATGTTGAGGGTGCTCTAGAAAATCACCTAGAGTATTGTACGAGTGATCTTTGTCCTCAGCAATGACAAACAAATGCGTGGAGACAAAACTTTCATTTGATGGTGGACAAAGGGATATGAAATGTTCAGAAGTTGTAGCAGTTATCACAATTACTTGTGTCAATCTATTTTCAAAAGCAAAGCTCACTTCATGTACAAGATGGTCATCTGTGCTTTTGCCATGCCATATTGATCCAGTGTCTGCCAATCTAATCTTCGAAGTTGAACTTGTGTAGATCATGGTCTATCAGTGTTGTCTTATGTACAACTCCAAATTATTTGTTCCTACAAACCAAGTAGGTCATGGCCCTGGCATTGTAGTGTCCATTTGTTTCTTGAGTACCTATTTACCTATCTATATGTCAAGATAGGACCTCCAAACTTCACGCACACATAGAGTAAGTGTGGGAGTCCCTAGCTCTGGAGGCCACTCGATTGCAAGAGTTGCTGGAAGGCTCTTGCTTAAAGAAGTCAGCTGCTGAAGTACTGCACTGCAGTGGCTATGATTCCCCTGTAACAGACCCACAAGCAGTGGGTATTATTGACCCATATCTGGGTTCTGGTGGATGGACAATCGGGCGTATCCACATGTTTGGCGTATCACAGCTCTGGGAGCCAAGATTCTTCTGAGATCCTCTGCAGTTTAGCCTCTGGCTGACGGATGTGTCGGGTATCTTGATGCGTTGTTGTGAGGAGGCACTACTGGGGATAGTGCTGATGCAGAGGCTGTGTACTGGCAGGAAAGACTAATGCACTCAACTCTCTCTCCATAACTAGCCCAACAGCAACAGTGAGTCATGGTGTTACACCCTGCAGCAAAACACTGACACACATCCATCCCAATCCCAACTCCATAATCAACAATATTGCTATTCTGTCACAGAAGGCTGAAAACCTACCTGTATATATTTCAATAAAAATAGCATCCTATCTATCAAACATAGTTTAATGGAAAAATGCATTCCCTTTCAGACTGATGGAGTGGATCACATTTCCTGCAAGTGAAGGGAGCCATCCCTTAATAAACAGAGGAAAGTTTCCTGCTGACAGGAATTCTCACAGACGTATCAGTCAATCCTTGTTACTTGTTGGTGACTGACTCTCGCAGGTTACCACAAACGCATGAAGAAATGAGAGGATGGACAATTTGATCATGACAAACCACAGAAATGTTGGCCTGAATGTTAGACTAGAGACAGATTCTGTGTGTGTGATGAAGTGGTTCGGTACATGGCTGGTGCGTGAAGGAGTGTTGGGGAGAATTCTTAAATTTATTTTGTGTGGGCCTCTTGTCCACAGACAACTTGATTGTCAGATGGAAGCCTTTTGGGCAGGCAGCCTGCTTCACAAGGCCGTTCTAAGGCCAGGGGGGTGTATATAGGGAGTGAAAGAAATTGTGGAAGGTTGAAGGGTTTTGATTGTGAAGGAGCAGACCAATTCACCATGGAAGGTATTCAGATTTTGGGGGTGGAATGTGCAAGCATAGTGGAGTTCACTATCACATTTGTATTTATCGCTCACCATTAATGTAGTAAGATATCCTCAGGCACTTCCAGAAGCGTAATAAAGCTAGATTTGACCAGAGTCACATAAACAGATATTAGGACAGATCAGCTAGAACTTGGTCAAAGAGATTGGTTTCAAGGAATATCGTGAAGAAGGAAAGAAAGATGGTGAAGCTTAGGGAGTGAACTCAAAGGCCTAGGCAACTGAATCAATGAACAGCTAATCATGGAGCAACTGAAATCGAAAATGCTCAGAAGGCCACAATTAAAGGATAGCGGATATTAGAGGATTGGGGGGCTCGGGCAGAACACAAAGATAGGGAGAATTGAGGCCATGAAAACATGTTGAGGCATAGTTTTACTGGATGATGATGCAGATCAGTGAACACAGACCTGTTGGGTGAGTTTGAACAATGGCAATAGAGGTTTGGATACCTCAATTTTCTGGAATGTCTTCAGGAATAGTGCACTGTTAACAGACAAGTCCAGATTTCACAAAGACATGGATAAGGGTTTCTGCAACAGATGAGCTGAGTTAAATGATGTTATGGAGGTGTCAGTGGGCAATCTTTGTGATTGTATAGATGTGTTATTGGAAGCTTGGAGTCTGAAAGGATACTGAAGTTGGGAACTGTGGTCCAGCCTCAGGTGGGTGTTGGGGAAAGAGATGGAGTTGGTGGCCGGGGAATAGCATTTGTTGTGAAGATGGAAGGCTCTGGTCTTCCCAGTATTTAATTGGAAGATACCTTTGCTCATGCAATGATAGAAGTTGGACAAACACTCTGACTATTTAGAGATAGTGAAGGAGTTACGAGAGGTAACGGTGAGGTGACGTTGGGTGTCGTCGGTGATGAAGCAAATAGCTTTATTATATTATTTCAATGACTAACCCACTTGCCACTGCTCATCTTGCTTCTGTTAAAACTGGACATGGATGATCTCGAAGCAAGTGCAGTGCCTGGTCCAAAATTTTTTGTGTCTTAACCGCTGACACAAATCCAACTGACTGATTTTTAGAAGTTAAGATTCAGTCAGATGTTTCACCTGTGCCCTGTTTGGGAGCTGATTTGTTGTGTGGAACCCAGTGCTTTAACAACAATGATTGCCAAGGCTTACTGAAATACGATCATTTGAAATATTTTCCTCAGAAAGTTTTTTACTATTCTCATTCAGTTGCCCATTTCCAACACCAATTAGGCGGCATGGTGGCACAGTGGTTAGCACTGCTGACATACAGCACCAGAGACCCAGTTTGATTTCAGACTTTGTGATTGTGTGGAGTTTGCACATTATCCCCATATCTGCGTGGATTTCCTCCGAGTGCTCCGGTTTTTTTCACAGTCCTAAGGTATGCAGGTTCGATGGATTGGCCATGCTAAGTTGTTCCTTAGTGTGGCAAAATGTGTAGGTTAGGGTGATTATCAGGGTAAATAGGTGGCATTCCAGAGATAGGGCCTGGGTGGGATGTTCTGTTGGTGCAGACTCAATGGGCCAGATGGCCTCCTTCTGCACTATAGTGATTCCATAATATAAAGTTTGTGATCTGTCAGGCGGGTCACTCACTCCAAATCTCAGTGCAACCTTAACCCAAACTTGGGCACCAGAGCTGAATTCCAGAAGCGAGAACGATTACCCTCAATATCAAGGCACCAAATGTGGCACCAAAGAACCCCGGCATATCTGAAATCCATGGCAGTTGGTGGGGCGATGGGGAGGACCGTTCCACTGGCTGGGGTCATACCTGGCTCAAAGGGATCTCAGTTTCAGCACATTGATTCAGGAGTTTCCCACCTGTTTAAACACCTTTCTAAATATCCAGACCTTCCATCAACTTCACATCAGTCAGCAATGTGACTATCAGCCAAACGATTTGTCGCAACTCACTCGGGCTTCTTCAGCAGGACCTTCAAAACCCACAAGCCTCTAGGAGAATAAGCACACAAAGTGCATGCAAACACCACCGCTTCCAAATTCACAACCTGAGAATGAAATATATTCATATACCTTGAGAACTATCATGCTTACCACTACAGGATTCAGACAAAAAAATAAATAAAAACTTAGGACATGGGTGAATGAGACACAAAGTGACTATAGGTCTCAGATGTGGACCAATTGTTCAATCACAAGCACTTCCTTAGCAATTCGACCATGTCTCTTCCATCCTGGTTTTGCATTTTGAAGACCGTTCTTTTTGACCAGGCCTTTATCTCCTCCTAACACTCAGCCTTTTCCCCTTTCTCTTGCTGGTCAGGATCTATTTATTGACAGTCACTAGATATAATGGGGCAGCACGATGGCACAGTGGTTAGCACTGCTGCTTCACAGCATCAGAGACTTGGATTCGATTCCTAGGTTGGGTCACTGTCTGCGATGAGTTTGCACATTCTCCCCATGGCTGTGTGGGTTTCCTCCAGGTGCTCTAGTTTCCTCCCATAGTAAGAAGTTTCACAACACCAACTTAAAGTCCACCAGGCTTATTTGGTAGCAAAGGCCACTAGCTTTTGGAGCGCTGCCCCTTCGTCAGGTGAGTGGGAGTTCTATTCACAAACAGGGCATATAAAGACACAAACTCAATTTACAAAATAATGATTGGAATGCGCATCTTTACAGATAATCAAGTCTTAAAGGTACAGACAATGTGAGTGGACAGAGCATTAAGCACAGTTTAAAGAGATGTGTATTGTCTCCAGGCAGTCTCCACATCATTCCTCCCACAGTCCAAAGATGTGCGGGTTTTGAGGACTGGCCACGCTAAATGGGCCCTTAGTATCAGCGGGATTAGCAGGTGCATGCATGGGATTATAGGGATAGGGCCTGGGTGGGATTGTTGTCAGTGCAGACTCGATGGACCGAATGGCCTCTTTGTATACAGTATGATTCTATGATTCTGTGACAGATCTCTCTCTACATGACGAGAGTTCCTGAAATTATGTTATTGTTGTTGCTGGTAATGAGCTCGTTAGCTTTTGTCTCATTGATTGAAGGAATGCTAGCTTCAAATAGATAATGAAGAATTTGGCAATTTGGCCATCCTGCATAAAATAGCATTCATTCTCTAAGCATTACAATGGAATTTGACACTACAAACAATGTGACCTGCAGCAGCCAGATGAATTGCCACTGGGTACAAAAGAAATAGAAGAAAAACAATGTTATTGAAAATTGCTAATTAGCTTTTCTGGTACTGGCTGCTTATACCTTGGATTAAGCCATAGTGATTAAACTGAAGGGTATTCGCTGGCGGATTTGAACAACTTGTTTCATTAACCTTTGCCAGAGCCAAAGGCTTGATACAGCAATGGAAATTGTAATAGGGATCTACAACCAAACTACTTTTTGCCTGCCCCATTTACTACTTCTTCTTCCACCCCTGCCAAAGATTCCATCTCATAGGAGGTGAAGAGCCACACGGTAACAGGTTCACCACCCCTTGTCATGCTCCCTCCCTCCCTAAGCAGTTTTTAAAATTTAATCTATAATCTATTTTTAAAAAGAATGACAGAAGTTGGTGTGAAATACAGTCAAATCCAGAACACAATAGAACAATAGCGTCCCTACAGTGCAGAAGGAGGCCATTTGGCCCACCGAGCCTGCATCGACAACAATCCCACCCAGCCCCTATTTCCCTAACCCCACATATTTACTCTGCCAGTTCCCCGCACAGTAAGAGTCAATTTAGCATGGCTAATGCACCTAACCTACACGTCTTTGGACTGTAGGAGGAAAGCTACATGGGGAGACTGTGCAAACTCCACACAGACAGTCACCTAAAGTCAGAATTGAACCCAGACGCTTGGCATTGTGAGGCAGCAGTGCTAACCATTGTGTCACCATGCCGCCCTAAGAAAATGTGCGTGTGCATTGATCGAGCAATTTCATCTTCCCCAAAACAATCCTATAGGTTTCAACACTTAGGTCAAACTCAGCAGATAATTACCTGTAGCTTTTGTCTGGGAAGTTTTTCTTCCAATTTAGTGTAGAACTTAAGGGGACTCACATAAATAAATTTCTGCTGTTTTCTTTTCGGCCAAACAACTTGATTCTGTGAGAGAGCTCTGTTTGCAATTATGCATAGCTATGTTTTAGGTCATCTCCACTTTGCTTAACAAAGTAACTGTTTCATCATGTTACTAGGCTAATTTTCATCTCCACAAGTTTTCAGTATAACTAGAACTCTATCAGTTTCTCCTTAATCCAATTCTTTACTTTGCTTTCATTCCAACTTTCTAACAATACCCCTCCAAAGCAAAAGCTCAATTTCAAATTCAAAGTTTTCAATTGTCCTGTCCTCAACAGCTTCTAGGGAGAGAGAGTTCTCCACTATTCTTTGTGTGAAGAAATGCTTTCTCTCATCATCTTAACATAAGATCTAGGCCTTTCAAGGGTGGTGTTTCTTTGTTCTCATCTTACCAAAGGAAATAATTTCTCTCCATTTATGCTATAACATCCTTTAGTCATCTTAAACACCTCAATTAGATCACTGCTTAATTTTCTATAGACAAGGGAATTCGAGGTGAGCTGTGCTCATAAATCAACACATTAGCCCCACCTATCATTCTGGTGTATCTGCAATGCATCCTCCTTCAATGCTAAAATATCCTTCCTTCATCCAGGACTGAACACAGTGCTCTAAATGAGATCTACTCAAAGCTCACAGTCTCCTTGAGATAAAGGCCAACATTCCATTAGTATTTCAATTATTTTTGTACCTGTCCACTAGCTTCTCATCATATCTGCATTTCTAGCATTTAACTTCTCTGCTCCTCCGTAGTATCTAACTTCTCTCCATTCAGAAAATGCTCTGTCTTCTTCATATTTATCCGGGTACCACGTCCTGTTACGACTTTTTGCTCCCACCTATGTTATTTACGTCTCCTTTGGTACCATCACAAAGTTTGGATACATGGCCTTCTCTTCCTTTAAATAATTTGCTTATTAACATCCTAGAGGTTACCATTGACCAGAAACTGAACTGAACCAGACTTATAAATACTATGGCAAATAGAGTAGGTCAGAGGCTGGGAATTCTATGGCGGGTAACTTACTTCCTGACTCCTCCAAACCCTGTTCACTGTCTATAAGGCACATGTTAGGAGTGGGATGGAATACTCTCCTCTTGCCTGGATGAACACAGCTCCAACACTCAAGACACTTGATTCCATCCAGGACAAATCACCCTGTTTGATTGGTACCCCATCTGTCATCTTTAATATCCACCACTATTGCATAGTGACAACAGTGTTCATATCAACAAGATGCACTGCAGCAACTCACTATGGCTCCTTTGACAGCACCTTCCAAGTGTGTGATTTCTACCACTTAGAAGGACAGGCCAGCAGGTACATGGGAATACCACCATCTGCATGTTCCTTTTCAAACCACACACTATCCTGGCCTGGAACTGTATTACCATTCCTTCACTGTTGCTGGGTAAAATCCTGGAAATCCCTCCCCAATAGCATTGTGGGTCTACCTACACCACATGGACTGCAGCAGCTTAAGAAAGTGGCTCACCACCACTTTCTCAAGGACAATTATGGATGGGCAATAAATGCTGCAGCGACACCGTGGCCTATGAAGGATTTTTTAAAATGGTGAAAAATTGAGATGTGTGTGTTGATCCTGGTGTGTGTGTGTGTGTGTGTGTGTGTGTGTGTGTGTGTGTGTGTGTGTGTGTGTGTGTGTGTGTGTGTGTGTGTGTGTGTGTGTGTGTGTGTGTGTGTGTGTGTGTGTGATTGGGGAGGGCTGGGTGTCTGGGTGGCTAAACATTATAGCCTGACCTTCAAAGGGATTGAGAAACAAGGACAGGAGGGGAGGAGTTGGTAACAATTTTATGGAGGTGGAATTGTTTAGTCATTATAAAGAAAAGGATAAATCCAATAACTAATCCATCTGACAACAACGGTTCATTTTTGTTAAATAACAGTAACTTACTTCAGTGCTTCCATTCACTCAAACTGTACATTCTGACAAGCTGTCAAATTCTTTGAAGATTTATAAACATATTGCACTAACAACTTCTAAATATCAGATTTACTGCAGTTATTAGTTTCTTCTGAGCAACTCCTGAAAACACTGCTGGGAATTTGATCCTGTTGCATCAACATATTGTAAAACTCTTCTTGGTCATATTTCTTTCATTTGAAATTGTACCTGAACCAAAATTTTACAATGAAGCATGGTCCTGGGTGTTTCCTTTCTCTTTTGTACTGAGGACTCTGATTAGATAAAGCAAGTGCCAAGTCAAGCAAAAGTTCCAACAGAATACATTTGAAGACTGAATGAGCAAATAACTTATCAGAATGTAGAGGAGGTGCCTCATTTACCCATGTGATATCACCAGCCTATTGGCAAGGGTTTGGTCTTCCACGTTGTGAAAGATCCCCTTTCACCATGTGAGACCTGCCAGGGGATAAGTGCAGTTTGATATGCAGTTCACTCAGCCCACCTACACTGCCATATCATTTTCATAGAGTCATAGAATCCTACAGTGCAGAAGGAGGTCATTCGGCCCATCAAGTCTACACCAACCACAATCTCACCCTAGTCTCTATCCCCATAACCCCATGCATTTACTCTGGCTAGTCCCCCTGACATTAAGGGACAATTTATAATGGCCAATCCACCTAACCAGCACATCTTTGCACTGTGGGAGGAAACTGGAGCACCTGGAGGAAACCCGTACAGACACAGGAAGAATGTATAAACTCTACACAGACAGTGACCCAAGCCAGGAATTGAAGCAGGGTCCCTGGAGCTGCGAGGCAGCAGTGCTAACCATTGTGCTACCCTGAAATGGACTTTTGTTGAAACAGACTCCATGCAGCTAAAAGAGGTAATGTTATATCCAGATTCAACTAAAGGGACTTGAAGAGTTTCAAAGCAGTCCTGTGACTTTACTGATGGTGAAGGATTTCAGAGCTAGCCCATTGTACTTCGGATGTGCTGACACCTGTGATGGTAGTTTGCCCAGGCTGGGGTAGAGCCAACGATCAGGATGGCCAAAGTGCCACCTGATGCAATTTTTCAAAGCCGTCTCGGCCTTTTAGCTGAGGTGAAGTGTTAGATCAAGCCCAGGATGGGGTGCGATGCTCCATCTTGTCAGCTTGGATTTTGTTTGTCTCTCTCATGGGGACCATGAATTGGATTCAATTTGAATTTGTTTTTTTTTGGTTGGAATAATTTTTTTATATAAAGAAGGCAATCTTGATTTTGGGCAGTATTGATTCAGTCACCCATTATACATTATCCCCATCCCCCTGCCACCCCAATTTCCATTTCCATTGCAGTCAATGAAAATGAAAAAAATGTTTTCTAATTTTCTCTCTTTTCCAAAAGTGAGTCATGGATGCATCCCCATAGCATTGCGGGGATGAAAAGCTACAATCCTGAGGAGGAAAGGCCATATGGACTTTGGTGATCACTGCCTCCAGCTGGAATCTCCGAGGTCAAATTTGAGACAGCTAATTTAAATAGCATCAGTGAACTGATGTGGATGCAACTGGGCTAGATAAAGGCAAGGAAAAACAGGGTTTTTAAGTTTCTTTATTAGTGTCACAAGTAGGTTGACATTAACACTGCAGTGAAGTTACTGTGAAAATCCCCTAGTTGCCAAACTCCGGTGCCTGTTCAGGTACACTGAGGGAGGATTTAGCATGGCCAATGCACCTAACCAGCATGTCTTTCAGATTGTAGGAGGGAACTGGAGCACCTGGAGAAAAACCACGCAGACACAGGGAGAACGTGCAAATATCGTACAGTGACCCAAACCTGGAATTGAACTCGGGTCCTTGGTACTGTGAGGCAGCAGTGCTAACCATTGTGCCACAATGCCACCTTGGCAGGTTACCTGAAGATCAGCTGCCAAATCTATATTAATTATGCTACCAGTTCTCTAATTGGCTGACTTATACCTTACCCAGATAGGCCCCACATTCACTGGCAGAAAAATGGTTGAGGCTAAAGAATGTGCTACTGATAGGATTCCCCTTCATAACCCCATCAGTACTGTCCTAACTATGTTAGGGATTGTGGGTTTTAAACAAAAAGGAAAAGATATGGTTTGCACATGTAGATTCAAAGTAACACACATGTTTATTGAAAGAGATGTTCTCTGTACTGCACAGACCAGAAGGTGAAACTAAACACTAGTCTGTAAAATATCGAAATGGCATCACCATCAAATCATGTGATCAGTTCTTAAAGCATTCTTGCAACCACTTAAATATATAACACCATCCTCTCAGTCTTCATAGGGGTAAGAGAGTGTGGAGGGTGGTGAAAGAATGTGGGGATGGGGTGACGATGTGAGGGGGGTGAAAAAGTGTGTGGTGAGAGTGAGCGGAGGGTGAGAGCATGTGGAGGCTGGGGGGTGGTGAGAGAGTGTGGAGATGCAGGGGTTTGAGAGAGTGTGGGGGGGGCAGAGGGTTGAGAGAGTGTGGGGGGGGCGCTGAGAGAATGTGGAAGGTTAGAGAGTGTGGGGGGAATAAGAGAGTGTGGGGTGGGGGAGGAGGGTGCATTGTGAGAGAGTGTGTCCATAATTCTAGCTCATTCCTAGTATCCGGGTTTTCATTCAGTCTCACAACACATACCCTCATCCACTCTCACAGTGGGTGATGATGAGTGAGTGAACATCCCGAGCCTGACAGTGAGCTGGAAAAGCACATTCTCACCCTATTGCACACTAGTATTCATTATTATTTATTATTTTTTGTTCAGCAAGTTGTTTCTTTTCATTCCTCAAACCTGAAATTCATGTTTAATGTTGTGCCAGACTGAGTGAGTATAACAGAACGTTTAGAGTGATGAGGCTCCAATGTGGTAAGATGTCTCAGCAAGGGGAATGCACGGGCATGTAGGCGAAATGGTTAGAAGGTTCAGCAGTGAGTGCATCACAAGGTTTGGCTACGTGTGGGCGACAACCAGCAGCCTCCTGGTGCCAACGTTATGCCATTGCCATGAGAGAAGACGTATGGACAGGACAACCTACTCATGCTCCTATTTCTTATGTTCTTATGTTCTAATCCTCAGGCAGGCCTCAGTGACTGTCAGAGGAAGTTATGCTGAGAAAGGGACCAGCTATCCGGGTGTGGAGACTCATTTCCCCTTCTGTCTGCAGGAGAAAATGGTTGACAATAGCAGAAAACAGATAAAGCCAGGTGGATAAGTGCCCGGCATTGGATTGTCGACACCAGCAGAGGAGGAGGCAATGGAGTCGGCCCGAGAGCTTGACAATCATGGGCAGTGAAGCAGGAGTGCAGATAGAAGAGGGTGAGTAGGCTTTGAACCTGTTGTTAGCTGCTGGTCAGAAAGGAGACACATGGCAGTGGAGGATGGGAAGAAGAAAAGTGATTTCCATAAATTTAATTCTGTTTTTTCTCCAATGCGGGTCCTCGCATTCCAGAGGGACGGCCTGCTCCATTGTCCAAGGCCCTGCACTCCACAGGAATCCATAGGAAGAGGGTGTCAAAACCTCAGAGAGTGCACCATCCATTAGCATAGGTAATCTCATCTCAATAGGAGTGCGATCACAATTAGAATTAGGCTCACACTCACAGATACATCACAGACATGTTGGAGCAGTTCACAGAAACTATGGCAGTTCTGGGCCCTGACAGTCAGAGAGGACTGTGGGAAGCCAGGCTTATGGGCCTTCCTGTGGGAAGCCAGGCCTGTACTAAGCACCAAGCTGATGATGACCCTCTGGAGCTGCAGCAACAGAAAAGCAAACAGCTGGCAGAGCTGCCAGAGGCTATGTACAGCCATGTGTGACTGGTGGAAGAATTCATCCAGGCCATTCAGCCATGTCTCTGTTATGTGAGCACATGGCTTCCTTCATGGAGAAGTTATCGACCATCATCGAAAACCAGATTCAGGAGACCACTCAGTGCCTGCTGGAGACATGCTGGTACCTATACCGTGGGTGGCATGGTAGCACATTGGTTAGCACTGCTGCTTCACAGCTCCAGGGACCTGGGTTTGATTCCCGGCTTGGGGCACTCTCTGTGTAGAGTTTGCACATTCTCCTCTTGTCTGCATGGGTTTCCTCCGGGTGCTCTGGTTTCCTCCCACAGTCCAAAGATGTGCGGATTAGGTTGATTGGCAATGCTAAAATTGCCCTTAATTGTCCTGAGATGCATAGGTTAGAGGGATTAGTGGGTAAATATGTAGGGATATGGGCGTAGGGCCTGGGTGGGATTGTGGTTGGTGTAGATTCGATGGGATGAATGGCCTCTTTCTGCGCTATAGGGTTTCTATGATTTATATGCCATCACTCTGGCATATAACGGTCACCAAACAAAATGGAGAGGTACAGGGATGTGCTATCTTGCACCTTGAGGGAGGAGAAGTCCTAACCAGGGTGCGGCCCAGAGAAAACAGATGCTTCTCAGCTCCTCTGTTAGTGACCTTAGTGGCTGCAGGCACAAAGAAGGCTCCTATCCCTGGAAAGGAGCTCCTCAGCATACTGGGGTCCTCAGAACCTCTACAACCAGGGGACATCTGCCACAGTCATCGAACATCATTGAGCATCACAGCTTGCCTTCGCCCCCAACATCAGGGTGGCATCATGAGACAGCATTCCTAAACACACGAGCAAGCACATGTAGGCATGCCTACATGGCATCGGTGATCAACCTTTAAATAATAATTTATGGTAGTGTTGTAAACCCTGTTGATGTTGCATGTGAGAACTGAGTAGGGTAACTTTAACACTGGTTTTTAGTGGGGTATGATTTTTTTGTATTATGCGAGGAATAATATACAACCTAGTGATGAAACAGTCCAGTTGTTATTTATTATTAAAGAATATTTATTAATTGAAAAGAAGAATTAAAAACACACATTGCATGAAGAACTTTAATACACCACAACATTTAAGTATACTGGTGAGTATACACGCATAATTTTGTGTGAAAGTACTCCTTTGTCCCCAACGACACATGTAATCTTCAGTTTCAGCAAAGGTTACTTCTTTCGGGGTACTATATCCGCAGTTGTGTAGTTCTAATGTTAGCTATCTCTTTTTTTCTCTCTCTCCCTCTCTCTCACTTCGTTTGTGTTCTACAGCTATACCATTTCTTTCCCTTTGATGTTATCCACCCTGTGGAGTCAGTTTTTTGAACTTTAACCTGGTGTTGTGAGACTTCATACTGTGTTTACCCCAGTCCAATGCCGGCATCTCCATATCGAGTCAGTTTTTGGCAGGTACGTATCAATTTCCTTATCACTCCACTTTGAAGTTGCCATATTGTTTTCCCTTGTCAAGTATGCGAACACTTTATTTATTAGTATCACAAGTAGGCTTACATTAACACTGCAACGAAGTTACTGTGAAAATCCTCCAGTCGCCACACTCCAGCACCCGTTCGGGTACATTGACGGAGAATACAGCATGGCCAACCACCTAACCAGTACGTCTTTCAGACCGTGGGAGGAAACTGGAGCACCTGGAGAAAACCCATGCAGTCTCTGGACATACAGTGACCTAAGCCGGGAATCGAACCTGGGTGCCTGGTGCTGTGAAGCAGCAGTGCTAACTATTGTGCCATTGTGCCGCCCCTTGATACTTTGCAAGCCTGTATGGGTGAAGTGGAGCATTGACCTCTGTGTGGTTAGGGTCACAAGTATGGAATGGCTCTTTGACGCACTCTGGTGAGATGCTTTTGTGGGGAGTGAGAGGTGCTGTGGGTTGGAGCTCTGATCACAGGGCTTATTAATCCCACTTACTGGAATCTGGTGTAAATGATGAACTGCCTCATATATCTTTCCATTGCTCTTGCATGGAAACATAAAAATGCTCAAAGAATTCAGAGCTGGTAAAGGCCACATAGCCCTTCAAGCTTGCTCCATCAGGGGAGAGGGAACCATTTATAATATTGGCCAACATGAGGACCAGGAAGGGAACTTGTGGTTCAATGAATTAGTGAGAATGGTGTCAAAGGGGCAGTGGGTGGTCTTGTGGATATAATGAGCTTGGAGAGAGCATGAGGGGAACAATGGAGAAACTAGAAAAGGACTCAGGTTCAAGGGTAGGGCAGTGGGGCACAGGGAGGTTTATGGACAAGTGGCAGAGGTAGCTGAATGGATGATCACAAACTTATTGACTATGAGAGTCAATATGCTTTGTGTATGTGTTGAGACAACTCGGTAGCGGGTAGCAAAGAGAGTTGTGAAGAGATGGTTGATACTGGAAAACATCGGCCATAATGTTGCCACCGTTCATGCTGGTGGGATTTTGCCATCCCCCCGCAGTGAACAGAGATTCGGCTGGGCACCACATTCTCTGACCTCACTTCAGTGGGAGCATGGCCTGTACAGCCAATAAGATCATGCTCAGCGTCTCAAGTTAACATTGTTTTTCAGGATAATGTTGAATTAATGAGTGGCTCTGGCAAAGACCTAATGGTTCTTGATATTGTCCAGTTGGATCTAATGTTGCATAGCCAGGAAGGTTATGTTTAAGATATGCTTCAATCAGCACCCCCTCACCTTGAGAGGACAAATAAAGGAACCAATCAGGGTGATGGAGAGTATGAATATTACTGTGGACAAGAATATTAAAAATGAGGGAATATTGAGCATATCAGCAGTTGTCCAAGTATTGTGATAAATGGTGGACCAAGGGTTGGGCAATAAGGAGTTAGAAAGTGCCAGAGTGAGCACAGAATGAGGTGAGATTTGAAGAGATGTGGACATGCAGGAATATAATCCACAAACCATTACCTTAATATTCATGGAAATGAAACCCAGTCTTCTGTGATCACTGTAAGCTGATTCTCATGATCTTTTTGCTCAATATGTAAAGTTAATTAAATTGTTTTATGAATATGGAAATTTTTTACAATAATTTGGCAACAGAATAAAGTACATTTGCACAGTGACAGATGCTACCACCCTCGTTTGTTTTCTGAACTCAATTTGTATACTGACGAATGTGATATATTTTAAAGAGAGAGTGAAAAATTGAAGGGACTGTAGACCAGTCACTTAAATGTCAGTAACAAAAAAAATTGGAATCTTTTCTCCAAGGCATAATGGAGAAACATCTAGAAACTGAAAATGTAGCAAAGAGCACAGTTCATGCTTGACCAACCATATTGAATTCTTTGAAGATGTAACTCAAAAGAGTAGACAAGGATAAAACAATACATACAACAATACAGCAAGCAATCACCCTCCTGGATCCAACTATTTTTCTCCACTCAGCTGTCAACTAACCTCAAGTCAATCTCCAGGGCTAGAAATGAAATCGGATAATTAAAGCACTACTTCTGAAATATAATCATTTATGTACAGATTTAATGCTCAGTGTTTTAATCTTATTTGGCACTAGAGCTACTGAATGATTACGATCACTTGCCTGTTAATTAACATTACAATAATTAGATGCTAATTATTGCGACTACAGTCAAATTCAAATACAACATTCTAATATATGCAGATTTATAAGAGCCAGAGTAATGCAAAGTGCTAACCAATCCCCATTTGCTTCTTGTTTAACAATTACTGTGTAACTCTGTGCCACACAGACATTGAAATGGGGCGGCATGGTGGTACAGTGGTTAGCACTAATGCCTCACAGCACCAGGGATCCAGGTTCACTTCCCATCCTGGGTCACTGTCTGTGCGGAGACTGCACGTTCTCCTTGTGTCTGGGTTTGCTCTGGGTGCTCCGGTTTCCTCCCACAGTCTGAAAGACTTGCTAGTTAAATGCACTTGCCATGCTAAATTCTCTCTCAGTGTACCCAAACAGGCACCAGAGTGTGGTGACAAGAGGATTTTCATTGTAACTTTATTGCAGTGTTAACTTAAGTCTACTCGTGACACTAATAAATAAACTTAAAAAAAAATTTTTAGATCAGATCCTCAAGAGAGACAAGAAATCAAGGCCTCACCTGTTTATTCCAGTATTCCAATTGGACATTAAAGACTCCTCCACAAAGAGAGATTTTCTGTGTGTTCTCCTTTTCAAGCAAACCAGTCAACAAAAAGTTAAACAAACTATGTAATCAATCAACTCACTGCTGTTTGTGGATTGTCACTGATAAAGATTGACCGTGGAATCTTAGTTTTTAAAGACGGGTTTTATTACAATTTCCAGTTCCTGTTAGTGCTAATGTTGCACTATTAATCTCATTGTTTCCCAATACTTTTCACAGGAAGATTTTACGTTGATAATTCCCCACTGTTCCTGTCGAAGGAGGAGCAGCCTTCATACTGCCCTCAGTTTTCTCATGCTGCTTAAACATGCTATTTAAATTACGAAAGCAAACTTCCTAAAACTGAGCAGTGATCCATTTATATAATCAACTGTAGAACATGGAGGGACATTTGCATATCCCCAGTTAATTACACTTCACTATACCAAAGCACCCTGTACTGTGTATTGTTTTCTGCTTCTGAAGTTTAATTTATCATTGATTTGTTTGTCCATAGCTCAGTTAGAATCATAGATTTCTATACAGAGGATGGACAGACACTTTTAACATACCTGTTTTTTGCATGCTGTTCTTGTTTTCATGTTTAATGGTCTCCGATTATATTATTGATCAGTCCAGTAAGGGTTTGAACCCCAAATGTCCTGAATTAATCCACAGTGAGGATCAAGATGATGACCAATTCACTGCTGTCATTGTTTTCCACATCATTTGGTTACAGCCATTGCTTCTCCACAGCCAATCAACAATGCAAATGAGGTAGAAACATTTTGGGATAGTCTTACCGAAAAATTCTAAGTCCAAGATGGGCAGGAAAACAGGAGAGTTTCAGATTTGTTTTTGGGTGAGTTCAAATCTGCTATTTTACACACTCAGTGCATGAAAAATCAGCAAAAATGGTTTCTGCCCTGTAGGGACAGGGCTAAAGTTGCCCAGATGCTGGTTGAGAGCAGCAGATTGTGCGAGTGCAGGTCTGTATAGCAGAGACCTATCAGTCAGCCTCCGCTGCCCTCAGCCTGCCTCCATCGTTAACCACAGCACTCCCCCAGCTACCACAGAGCCCTGTGACTTTTCGCGACACCCCACGCCCCCTTCCCTCAACCTGCCTGGACTGATCCCTCCTTCCCCTTCAGGCCACTTGATCAGTGGCCTGAACCCATGAGATTGGCAGCTCAACCACCCAGTGATCAGCCACCCAACCTTCCCTCAAGGCCAGCCCCAATCATCCCCCAGTCTCCACTCACTGGTCCCTGATGCAGGGTGCACAGTGGATCCCCCTGCCCCTTGCTCCTCCCTCCCCCACAGATCACAACTGCAGAGTGCACAGCGTCAATCCCCCCCAAGCTCCACCAGTGATTGGCGACCCTTGTCTGGCTCTGGCCCCCAAGTAGGCCTCACCCCCTTGACACTGCTCCCTGGGCAATGCCAGGGTGCCAGGTTGGCATTGCGAGGCCTCAATGGCCTCTGGTTCTACTGGCAAAGCCATCATGACTAGTTATCATTGCTGGGGACCAGTTTTGATTCTCGCTGGAAAGAACCCCTCCAGGTGAGGCCACACAGGCAATTGATCCTGGACAATTCCATTCCGGGCTTGTTAATTCCATGCAAAAAAGTATTTGAATAAAATTTAAATGAATTTCAGGTGCGAGGCTGACCTCACCAGACATCCAGTGCCAGTAAGGTCGCGAGAGGCAAGAATTCGAGTGCAATCCTGATTTCTGGGCTTGCTTGCAATCTTCCTGGCTCACTCTGCCTATCGGCCGGCCAGACCCAATGGTAAGATCACCCTGTTATATTTACTGCAGCAGCCAGACAGGAAAAGGAAAGCAGCTGACACAGGTGCAGTTTCTCTAGCCTCTTGTATCACAACTGTACATCAACCACCTACTATCCACTTCCTGAAACCTACTGCTCTGTGCTGCCAACTAGCCACTGGCTCCACCTCACTACCCACTGCCTTTTGCCTCACACTGCCCACTGCCCACTGCATGTTCCCTCCTGTCACCCACTGCTTACCGCCTGCATCCTTCTGCTGCCTGTTAGCTACCTGCTCAATTCATTGCTCACAGTCCACTCACTCCTGCTGCCCTCTGCCCACAGGCCTGCTTTCTCCTGCTGTCTGTTGCCTGCACCCTCTTGTTGCTAGCTACCTGTACCCTCCTGCCCACTTCAGTACACCACTTGCTCCCTACTGTCACCCACTGTTCGCTCTCTGCTGCTGCGCATTATCCACTGTCTGTTCCCTCCTGCTGCTCACTCAATTTACTGCTCCTTACTGCTACCCACTGATAGCCGCCTGTTCCCTCCTGCTGTCTACTGTCTACTCTGTTGGGACTTGGGAAATGATGAAAGGTTGAGGGGCGGGGGGTAACGGCAAGGCGTTCAGGGAAAGTGACAAAGGGAGTGGCAGAGGAAGCAGGGGGAAGCAGTGGGGGATATGGTGAGGGGAGCGGGGGAAGCATAGTGGGGTTGTGGTGAGGGGAGCAGGAGGAGAGCAGGAGGGGGGATGTGGTGAGGGGAGCAGGTGGAGGGCAGGAGGGGGAATGTGATGAGGGGAGCAGGTGGCGAGTAGGAGTGGAGATGTGTTGAGGGGAGCTGGGGAGAGCAAAAGGAGGGGGGATGTGATGAGAGGAGCGCAGGAGGCAGGAGGGAGCACCAAATAGAGTGGGTAGATGTAGGAGGGAACCAGGACAGTGTTGCACCATCGTTAATGCAGGCAGCTTCCTGGGACATTGTTGTCAGTGAAGCACAGACTTTTTTTTTAACCAAAAATATACTTTATTCATAAAAAAACTCGATTAATCTATTTCAAATATACAGGGCTTTGAACAGCAAACACAACGTGGAATTAAAACACTTTTACAGATCCGTACAAACTACAATGACTACATTTCAAAACTTAAAAAAACTATATCCATGCCTCAATATTTACAGATTTGTTCTGATTACAATGATTACATTTCAATACCTAAACCTTTCTACATGCCTCAATAAATTACTGTGTGCCGTTAGTGCTCAGGTTGGCACACAGCTCCGCAGGTCGAGGGTGTTCTGCAGTTCCCGGGCCCTCGGTCTGCCTCTGTTAAAAGGCCTTACAGTGTGGCCTTTCCCCATTGTGTCTTTGCAGCGGCTGCCCCAAGCTTCAGCGCGTCCCTCAGCACGTAGTCCTGGACCTTGGAATGTGCCCGTGTGCAACACTCGGTCGAGGACAGTTCTTTCTGCTGGAAGGTCAGCAAGGTTCGGGCGGACCAAAGTGCGTCCTTCACCGAGTTGATGACCTTCCAGCAGCAGTTGATATTTGTCTCGGTGTGCGTCCCCGGAAACAGCCCATAGAGCACAGAGTCCTGCGACACCGAACTGTTGGGGACGAACCTCGACAAATACCACTGCATCTCACTCCAGACCTTCTTTGCAAAGGCACATTCCACAAGGAGGTGTGCGACCGTCTCATCAGCCCCGCAGCCGCTTCGAGGGCAGCGTGCGGTGATGTTGAGACCTCGAGCGTGCATAAAGGATCTGACGGGGAGTGCCCTTCTCACCACCAGCCAAGCCAGATCTTGGTGCTTGTTTGTCAGTTCTGGTGATGAGGCGTTCTGCCAGATGACACTGACAGTCCGCTCAGGGAACCTTCCGACAGGATCCGCCGTCTCCTTTTCTCTCAGGGCCCCAAGGACGTCACGCGCTGACCACTGCATAATCGCCGTGTGGTCAAGGGAGTGTTCCCGGAAAAATTCCTCCACGAAGGACAGGTGCTGCGGGACGGTCCAACTACTCGGAGCGTTCCACGGCAGTGTGGCCAGACCCATCCTTCGCAACACTGGGGACAGGTAGAACCTCAAAACAAAATGGCACTTGCTGTTAGTGTGCCGAGGATCTACGCACAGCTTGATGCAGCCGCACACAAAGGTAGCCATCAGGATGAGGGCGGCGTTGGGAACGTTTTTCCCTCCGTTCTCTGGAGATTTGTACATCGCTTCCCTCCGGACACGATCCATCTTTGATCTCCAGATAAACTTGAAGATGGCCCGCTTCACTGCTGCAGCGCAGGATTTGGGGATAGGCCACACCTGCGCCACGTACAGTAACCTGGACAGCATCTCGCACCGGATCACCAGGTTTTTCCCTGTTATGGAGAGCGAGCGTTGCTCCCACAAGCCCAGTTTCTGCCTGGCTTTGGCGATGCGCTCCTCCCAGTTTTTGGCGCATGCCCCTGCCACTCCAAACCATATCCCCAGCACCTTCAGGTAATCTGCCCTGACGGTGAAGGGGACAAAGGATTTGTCGGTCCAGTTCCCAAAGAACATGGCCTCGCTCTTACCCTGGTTGACTTTGGCTCCCGAGGCCAGCTCGAACTGCTCACAGACCTGGAGGAGCCTGCGGACAGACGGGGGGTCCGAGCAGAAGACAGCCACGTCATCCATGTACAGGGAGGCTTTGACCCGCGTGCCTCCGCTGCCTGGGATTGTCACCCCTTTGATGCCTGGGTCGCTTCTGAGGGCCTGGGCAAAGGGTTCAATGCAACACACAAAAAGGACGGAGGAGAGAGGGCAGCCCTGTCTGACTCCAGACCTGATTTGAAAGCTATCTGTTTCCTCCCCATTGACTGAAACTGTGCTGCTGATGTCTGTGTAGAGCAGCCGGATCTAATTGCGGATTCCCTCCCCAAAGCCCATTTTGGACAGCACATCCATCATGTAGCTGTGCGATATTCTGTCAAATGCCTTCTCCTGGTCGAGGCTGATGAGGCACGTGTCCACCTGCCTGTCCTGCACGTAGGCGATCGTATCCCTGAGTAGCGCGAGGCTGTCAGAGATCTTCCTGCCGGGTACAGCACAGGTTTGATCAAGATGGATCACTGACCCCAGAGCAGACTGGACCCGGTTGGCGATGACTTTGGACAGAATTTTGTAGTCCACGTTCAATAGTGAAATGGGTCGCCAATTTCGAATTTCTTCCCTCTCCCCCTTCTGCTTGTAGATGAGGGTAATGATGCCTTTCCTCATGGATTCTGACATCCTGCCTTCCAGAAGCATACTCTCGTATACTTCCAGGAGGTCTGGGCCCGTCAAGTCCCACAACGCCGAGTAAAACTCCGCCGGTAAGCCGTCGCTTCCGGGAGTTTTACCCTTCTGCAAGGACTCGACGGCCTTGGTCAGCTCGTCCAGAGATACCGGTCTCTCCAGGCTGTCCCGCTCACCGTCGTCTAAGACCTGCGTGATAGACGACAGGAAAGACTGGGAGGCCGTGCTGTCTGTCGGCTTCAGGTCATACAGTCCGGCATAGAAGGATTTGCAGATCCTCAGAATGTCAGACTGCGATGACCTTACTGAGCTGTCCTCTTCCTTCAGGCTGCTGATCACAGAGGTTTCTCTGTGCACCTTCTGGAAGAAGAAGTGCGAGCACTTTTCGTCCTGCTCCACTGAGCGGACCCTGGACCAGAAGATGACCTTGGCGGCCTCCGAGGCAAAGAACGAGGCTTGCTGGCTCTTCACCTCCTGGAGCTCCTCCCTGACATCAACCCCCATCGACTGCAGTTGGAGTAGTTCCTGCATGATTTTCTGGAGTCGGGACATGTCCCCCCGTCTCTCTCTGGCCTTCTGAACCCCTTTGCGAATGAAGAACCTTTTGATGTTGTCTTTGATGGTTTCCCACCAGAGCAATGGAGACTCAAAGAAGGGTTTGACGGTCCTCCAACCGTGGTAAACCCTCCTGAGTTCCTCAAGGTTCTCTGGGGTCAACAGTTCTACATTCAGCTTCCAGGACCCCCTGCCCACTCTCTGGTTTGCCTCCAGCTGACAGTCGGCCAGCAGGAGGCAGTGGTCAGAAAAGAACACCGGCCTGACGTCGGTGGGCCTGACCGTGAGCGCGCGGGACACAAACATAAAGTCGATCCTGGAGCGAACCGACCCGTCGGGCCGCGACCACGTGTACCTGCGCTGCCCTCCGTCTGCTGGGTTGCTGAAGACGTCGAGCAGCTTGGCATCTTTGACCGTCTCCAGCAGGGCTCTGGACATGGCGTCCAGTTTGTTTTCAGCCCTGCTGGATCGGTCGGCCTTGTCTATGATACAATTGAAGTCCCCACCCAGAATGACCGACCTGGAGGTGGTGAGCAGCAGTGGCAGCTGCTCAAAAACCGCCAGCCGCTCGGTTTTGACGGCAGGGGCATACACATTAATCAGCCTGAGAGGGCAGTTTTTGTACGTGACGTCTGCTACGAGGAGGCGTCCCCCCCACCACCTCCCTAACTTTGGAGATGGTAAAGCCACCTCCCCGCAGCAGGATGCTGAGGCCCGAGGAACGGCAGTCGTTCCCACCTGACCAGATGGACGGTCCGTGGGACCATACAGTCGACCAACGCCTGTAGCTGGTGAGGTGGGGTATCCCACACTCCTGCAGGAACAGCAGGTTGGCCTTGACATTGGCCAGGTAGGCTAATGTGGACGCACATCTCAACCCGTCTTTGAAGCACAGACACTGATGGGAACGGTGCCCTCTGCAAATGTGGTGTCAGCAAATCCAGCTCTGGAGCAAAGGCCCATACTACAGCAACACTTTAATGGCAATATAAATTCAAAATAGCTTTATCGTTTCTTTGGCTGCTGGAGATCTAAGCAGTTGAAATGCTCACATAAGCCAGTGAAGTTTTTTTGATGTTATATGGCCTGTCCCACATTGTTTAAGTCATGGGTAGATAGATTTCTGATCGATAAGGGAATTAAGAGTTATGGGGAGCAAGCAGGTAAGTGGAACTGATCCACTTCAGATCAGCCATGATCTTTTTGAATGGCAGGACAGGCTCGAAGGGCTAGATGGCCTACTCCTGTTCCTATTTCTTATGTTCTTAGTTGTCATTGCTCCTGACATTGAAAAGGCTTGCTTCCACTTTAGAAGTTGTTTCAGTGTGGATCTGACAGCTGTAGGAACCACTCCACTGTATAAAGAGGATGTACAGGTAGCTTGGTCGAACTGCCAGTCACTAACACAGATGCAGCATTGACTTTTTGACAAAATCAGTGCAGAAAATGTCTTTATCAAAATTCAGCCTCTAACTAGAAAACATTCAAGATTTCCTCCAATTCCATGTGAATGAGAATTCAAGGCAAGGAAGGATTTTTCCCTTTCCTTCCTGAGAAATAAGCTTTTCCTCGTTTGTTTGTATCATCTATTACTTTAATACAGAGGCTAGTGAGTGCTAGTGAAGGGCAGCATGGTGACACAGTGGTTAGCACTGCTGCTTTACAGCTCCAATCATTCCTGAAATGTCAGTTCCTGCTTTTTAAATATGAGTATTGAAGACAATTTGTTTTAATGGGAGAGGGCAGTAGTTGATATCGGCTAAACCAGTCTTTCCACATGCAGAGGAAGACATTTATCCTGTTTCAATATTAGACCTGTGTGTGTGGTTGTGACCCCATGGCTGCCAACCTTAACGTTTATTTATTAGTGTCAAACGTAGGCTTACATTAACACTGCAATGAAGTTATTGTGAAAATCCCCTAGTCACCGCACTCTGGTGCTTGTTTGGGTACACTAAGGGAGAATTTAGCATGGCCAATGCAGCTAACCAGCACGTCTTTCGGACTGTGGGAGGAAACCGGAGCACCCGGAGGAAAACTGTGCAGACACAGGGAGAACGTGCATACTCCACACAGACAGTGACCCAAGCTAGGACGCTTCTTTTGTCAGGCAGGTGGGTCTCCCGACGCCATTCATGGGGAAATGCACCTCCTGTCATTCCCAGTCAGCCTAGAGGAAAAACAGCAAGGAGGCATTGCTGAACCACGGGACTATCCATAGCCTGGTCAGAACCTATTTGCCAGTTGGCCACACACTGCCTCATACTATTCTTATGGATGAGGCTAGATCAGCAGCTCAGAGTTCAGGATAATGGGGTGCAGGTTTCTGAAGAAGAGGGACAGATTGAAGCTAGAGGCCTGTTTGCAGGACGCAGGTTCTTCATTTTTTCTGCAAATCTGGTGCTGTTATTTGTAGTCATTGCAGACAGGTCCGGGTGATTTTTGGCATCTGGACCTCGACCCCATTAGCTGATGTTGAATTTGGCCATTTCCTCCCATGTTGCTGCATAATTAGCAGATGCCATCCAATACAACTTGCTTGGATTTCTCACCAATTCACCCAGACGCATGTCACACTATGAGCCAAGTGGTCTCACTAGAAACTTTGACTTTCACACAAGATTTTCAAACTCCATTCTTGAAGAGTACACTTTAGAACCTTCTCTCTCATTATGCTTTCTCTCAGATATCTTCACCAACAATCCACCTCCAGGGTTTCAACCTCTCCTTTCGGTATTCCTCTGCCCTGGATTACTGTGTGCATTCCAGCTTCCACACAATCGCTCAGATACCAGCCATGCCAACAGAACACCACTGTTTCACAGGCTGAATCTTGCAGCCCTGTGTTTAACTTGGACCCTCCTTTTCTCTCTGCTCTTGACTTCACTGATGGGGTAAACATAGTAAGAAATCTCACAACACCAGGTTTAAGTCCAACCAGTTTATTTGATAGTATTAGTGGGATTACTATCAAATAAATTGGTTGGACTTAAACCTGGTGTTGAGAGACTTCTTACTTGACTTCACGGAACAGAACTCTTTTTACAGATTGCTGTTCTTTGTTCCTTTGACTTCACAGTCTTCCTGGAATTCTCTTCTGTACCAGTCCCTGGTTTCTGGGAGTTTCTGTTCTTTAGTTTGGGACTGGCTTTTTATCCTTGTGTATTGTCCTGCCTGTTCTAGCAGATTCTCTGAAAGCTGCTTACTCCTAGATTACCTCCTTTCACCTTGTAGCAACTGCCCTCTTTAAGGGGCATACACTGAGTGGGTCATGTGCCTCGATAACTCAACGGGGAGCAAGCAATGAGGATCTTGATGAAGACGGCAGGCTCTTGCAGCCAGAACGAATCCTAGATCTAGAAGTGTTAACATCATGGAAATTTTCTGTATATTTATCTGCTTGTAAATAAGCCGTTATAGTTCATAATACTAATTAATAGTCACCAATCCTTGCAATTACTACATTGGCAATGAGGTAAATCAGAGTGAGTCTGTTTAGAGCAGGAACTCAAAGACAGTGTTGTTGCAAAGCTGAACAGGGCATCACATCGATCCAAGCCTGAAAAAAGAGAGCAGGCATGCCTCTATCAAGGACACTAGAAGCCTTTGATGTGACAACTGAGAACTGGGTACAGTATGTGGAATGGTTGGAGTACTTTTTCAGGGCTACTGGAATAGAAGGGGACGATAAGCAGAAAGTTATTTTACTCACCGCATGTGGGAGCCAGACATATAACTTGAACCAAAGTTTATCTTCTTGGATGCTCCTGACCAGAAGACATTTACAGACCTCATTGGGTTGGCAAAGGGGTATTACCACCCTCCATCCTTGGTAACACTGCTAAGATAGACATTTAACTCAGTGGGGAGGGCCCCAGGGGAGACCAGTGAAGCCCTCATCGGAAGGCTGAAGCAGATTGCTGAACAGTGTGCCTTCAGGTCAGCTTTAAATGACATGATAAAGGATCATTTGGTATGCAGTATGAATAATGCAGCTATACAAAAGAAACTGTTGGCTGAGTCTGAGTTAACTTTCAAGAAAACAATGGAAATGGCAACACCTAAAGGGAGCACTGAAAAGGGTGCCCAGGAGTTAGAAAGTGAGCAAGACATCAACAGTTAGGGCAGGAGAACAAAAGTAGTAATGGTGCTAGAAGTAAGGAGGTAGGATCAAACTCAAGCAGTGAGTTGAATGCAGAAGCAGGAAGAATCCCTAAATACTGAAGATTTAAGTAGCATAGCAGTAATGAAGAGTACTTTCGATGTGGGGGAAGCCATTCCCCAGAAGTGCATACATTCAGAGGAGCAGAATGCTTCAGGCATGGAGAAATAGGTCAATAAAAGCACCAATGTAGAAACTAGCAAGATCAGCCTTTTAAAAGCAAAATAAATAATCCAGCCCCAGGACTTAGTATGGAGGATTGTCCAGCAGGAGTTCAGAATGTATGTCATTAAACAATGTGGAAGCAAGCAAGGTAGACCCCAATTACAATAGTGTTGATAGTGAATGGCTGGCCAGTGAAGATGGAAGTAGTATAGAGGCATCAGCTACCGCTATGAGTGAGCGGACGTACTGATAACATAAAGAAAGAGTTCAAGCCCTGAGGCTGGTAAACACTGCAGAAAGACTAGCTATGTATACCGGAGAAGCCATACAGATAGTAGGACCAATTATAACTCCTGTGAGTTACAAACAGCAGTTGGTACAGCTAAAGCTAAAGTGGTATTGGGCCAAAGACTGAGTTTGATGGGGTGCAATTACTTCCAGGAGATTAAGCTGACCTGGTTGGAAATCTTTAAGATACAAGAAGGGGGCATGAGGTCATTAGGGAATACCAAGAAGTATTTCAACAGAAACTTGGGAAAATTGCAAACTAGAATTCATGTAGCTCCAAAAGCTACACCAAGATTTTTTTAGAGCTAGCTCTGAGTCTTACACATCAGTAGAAAAAATAGAGATGGAGCTGGAAGATTTGGGCATCACCAGGCCCATCCAATTTACAGGGTGTTTCAATAGTTAAGCCAGACAAGACCACTGTATCTGCGGGTTCTACAAGCTGATAGGACATCAGCCTGAGAAACTGGATAGATACCCCATCCCCAAAATAAAAGATCTGTACGTGAAGTTGGCTGGGGAGCTGACATACACCAAGTTGGACATGAGCTACAATAACGAACAGTTAGAACTTGATGATACATAAAGAGCTTATGTCATTATAAATATACATAAAGGCTGTGTCAGTATGCACATCTACTCATTGGGTCTGATCAGCTTGCACCATCTTTCAGTGCACTATGGAGAGTCTGTTGTAGAGTTTGTCCGGAATTGTTGTTTATTTGGATAATGTCCCAATTACAGGATTCAGCAAGGTGGAACATTTGGCAAATTTGATCGAAGTTTTAAAAAATTCAAGAAAGCAGGAGTGCGATTAAAAAGCAAGAAGTACACTTTCCAAGCTGATGAGATGTCGATGAGGGTTGTTGCTCAGGAGTTACTCCCAATGGAGGATCAGCCCCTAAGAACACCTCAGAACTAAGATACTTTTTTTGGATGGTTAATTATTAAGGGCAGTTCTTGCGAGTTCCATTACATGTATTGTTAAAGAAGCACTATTGTTTGTATCGGAAAACTCCACAAAAAATGGCTTTCAAACAAGTTAAACAGGCACTTCCAAGTTATTAGTGCATTTTGACTCCTTTAAGAAGATAGTGCTTACATTATCCCATGCAGTGGAAAATGATCTGAGAAACCCATAGGAAATGCATTCAGAACATTATCTGATCTGGAAAGAGGAAACTCCTAGGTGGAAAAAGAAGGCCTAACTGTTATCTCTGGCATCAAGAATTTGGACAATATAGTTACAGGAGATATCTTATCATCATAACAGATCATAGGCTGCTGCTAGAACTTTTCAAGGAGGACAAGGCAATTCCACTAATTGCATCTGTCCGAATTCAGCGATGGGCACTGTTCTTGTCAGCCAATGAATGTACCTTCGAACATTGGCCAGAGGCTCACATAGTCAATGCAAGTGCTTCAAGTCGCCTACTGTTACCAGAAACAATGCCACCCCGTCTAGTGTTTTGTAATGGCTTTAAAATTTCTGGATTCTTTATCTATAACAGCATAACAAAAGAAGTACAAGACTAATAGAGACCCACTGTTATTGAAAATTAAATATATGATGCTGCAAGGATGGCGGACTAAGAGCATTTCAGAAATGAAGCCTTACCAGCTCAGGAAGCATGAGCTCAGTCATGAGGAAGGTGTCATCCTGTGGGGAGCAAGCATGGTAATCCACATCTGATGTTGATTAGAAAGGGTTGTCAAACAGTGTGGCCAATGCCAGTTCCAGTAAAAGCTACCAGCTACAGCCCTCCCTGTGCCCGTGGGAACAGTCACTTCAGCCATGGGTAAGAGTTCATGTGGATGACATTGGAACATTTATGGGCCCAATGTTCATTTTGCCAGCAGACACCCATTTGAAATGGATGGAGATATTGGAAACAAGGTCCACAACTTCGCACACTGCACTCGAAAAGCTGTGTCAATATTTTGCCATCCATGGTTTACCAACAGTACTTGTCTCAAACAATGGGACAGCATTTACACATGCTGAATTCCTGAATTTCATGGCTGTCAATAGAATAAAACATATCCATACGGGCCTTATTAACCCTTATCAAATGAACTGGCTGAACACAAAGAATAAAACATTCAAGGCCAGTGTGAAGAAGCAAGCACCTGCTTCATTAGAACCTAAAATGGCATGTTTTCTGCTAGCTTATAGAACCACCCTGATACTACTGCTGGAATAGCTCCAGCTGAGCTGCTGATAGGTCACTGCTTATGGACCAGGATGAGCCTGGTGGTTCTGAATTTGGCGGAGAGGGTGACAACAGATTAGTCAGTAAAGGAACCATGATTTGTCAAAAGTAGAAAGAGCATTTGAAATAAATGATCCAGTCTTTGTGAAGAATTTTGGAAGCAGACCAAACTGTGTTTCAGAGGTTGTGATGGCCTGGATGGCACCACTACCATATGAGGTGAAATTGCAGGATGAGTTAGTGAAGAAACATACAGATCATTTGAGGAGGTGGGAGCCATCCCAGAAATTATTGCTACTGCTGATCCAATCGTGCCAGCAAGTGGTGTTATTTGTCCATGGAATGAAGTAGCTGATTAGTCAATGGCAGCCCAAAGGTAGGGGAATCTAAAACTAGAGGGCAAAGGTTTAAGGTGAGAGATACAGAAGGGTCCAGAGAGACAATAATTTCACACAGGTGATGGTGAGTGTCTGGAACAAGCTGCCAGAGCTAGTAGTAGAGGTGGGTACAATTTTATCTTTTAAAAAGCATTTAGACAGTTACATGGGTAAAATAGGTATAGAGGGATATGGGCCAAATGTGGGCAATCGGGACTAGCTTAGTGGTTTAAAAAAAGGTGGCATGGACAAGTTGGGCCGAAAGGCCTGTTTCCTCTATGACTCTATCAGTGACCCTCCATCAGAGCTAGTGCCTATCATTGACCCATTGACTCAGTTTTTCTCTCCACAGATGCTGCCTGGCCTGCTGGGCCTTTCTAGCATTTCCTGTATATATTTCAAATCTTCAGCATTCCTGTTTCTTTGCTGTCCTATTATACACTTGACGCTGAACATTTGTATGTGTGGTTAATTTTAATTTAAAAATCTGAAAACATTTGTCACCCAATGCAAAGTGCAATTTTTCTATTTAGAATGTAGTTATAAAGTGTATCTTACTGAAACTTATGCTTTTGATGGGCTTAGTAAATAGAGGCATAGAGTGCAAAAACAAAGACGTCTTGTCAAACTGACATAAAACAGTTTGACTCCACTATGACTGTGTTTCCCAATTCTGGGCACTGGAAAGACCTGGAGGCTTTGTTAAGGGTTCAGAAAAGATTCATTAGAATGGCAACAGGGATAAGGAATTACAGAGAGACTGGGGTTATGTTCCCTAGAACCAAGTAGTGCAAGGGGATTTGGTGGTTATGTATAAAATTATGAAGGGTTTAGGTAGAGTAAATAGAAACTGTTTCCAATGGCTGAAGGATTAATAATTGGATGGTTCAGAATTAACATCATTTAAGTTGATTGGAAAAACAACTGGACATACCACGAGGAAAACCTTTACACAAAGAGTGGTTAGTATTTGGAATGCCCTCTCTCCCTGATTTTGTGTTGGATAGAGATTCAAATTCAATATTTAAAAGGAAATTGGGTAAATACTTGGAGTAAAAAATTATAGAGAAAGAACGGATAGGGATTGACTGGATTTCTCTTCAAAAGGACTGGTACAGAATTGATGGGTTAAGTGGCCTCCTTCTCTGTTGCGCCCAAAGGACATTGTAGGACCCAAAGCTTCAATGGAAGGAACTGAGAGAGGAATAAGGAGCCCAGAAACAGGAGAAGCACCAGGATCTCTGGTTACTCTCCCAGGCTCTGAGTACGTGTGATTAATAATTAAAATACTGAACAATCTTACTTGGAGAAACTTAAGAATCAGGACAACAAATCATTATGCAAATAATGCATTTACCATTATAGAGAAGATTGATCTACAGAATGATATATAATGTATCATTCTTTGAAAATGGCTTTGGAAAGTTCTAATTTCAGAATGGACATAACCTACATTATTCCTCCCCCATAAATTCTGTTTATAGAAGATGCATAATAGGCAAAACAATCTTTGAAGTATAATGCACTGAGATCCCACAGGGCTGTTGAAATTTAACTCTCTTTGTTCTATTTATCACTCTAAACTTCGCAGTCACTGTTGGGACTCGGGTTAATATGCAGAGTGTGTTATTGAACAGCCGATCATAGATTTCACTCACATCTTTACTTTACTGAGGAATAGTGGAATTTTACATCAATCCCTGAGTGAGAAAGACTTCAGATCATACATGTACTATTGGTTTTTATGAGGGTGATTCTCCTAAAAAAGTTCGAAGTGCTGAATATGTGGGAAAACTGGCATAAATCATGATTTTTTTTTCAGTGCAACTTCAGACATGAATCTCCCCACTCAGTGCACCGCAGAGACAACAATATTAAACACTTGCAGGGGCGGGGCCTATTTGTGCCAGAGTCTGACAGTTCCAGATCTCTGTGCATGCACATTGGTCCCGAGCTATCAGCCTGCACTTTGCTGGCCAGCTCAATCACTGGCCAGCTTGGGACCCCCACAGTGCTGCACCTCCAGCAACCTCCTCTGGCCTGATTGCGGCTGCCATGACCATTTCCAGGCTAGCCACAACACCTCTCCACCCCCCACACAGGAGCACCCCGATCTCCAGCTCCTCCCCTCCAGCAGTGACGATTCCCCCTGGCAGATACCCCCCCACAACATGGGAGGCAGACTTCCCCTGGCAGACAGCCCCAACCCTCGACAGACCCCTTCCCTCCAGAGGACACCCCACCCCATGAAAGGCAGCGCCACCCACCCCCACCAGCCCGTCCTAATCACTGGCCTCCTTCCAGCGGGGTCATTGGCAATTGGCTGATCAATCCCAATGCAGAATGGCAACGGGACCCACCACTCCCACCGATCACCCCTTTTGCCCGTTCCCCCGATGACCCCGTCCCTAGGCCCCATCCCCTAAGCCCTGCCCCTTTGGCATTGCCTAGTGCTCAGTGGGCACTGCTAAGGTGCCACTGGTATGGGCACTTTGCCCCTTGGGCAATGCCAGGGGGCATAGGCTGGCACTACCAGGGTGCCCATGCCCGGGGGCACCACCCTCCTGCCACCCGATTCCTTGGGGGGCCCCCATTGACCTCCCTTTTATGCCAGTGGGGCCTCCTGCTAGATGCCCGAAAGTGGGAGCTAGTCTGAACCCCGACAGAGTGAAATTGCATAGAAAGACGGGGTGGGAGATGCTAGCAGGCCTAGAGACTTTAGTCCCAGGCCTAATCATGACATTTTAATAACATTAAAATAAGATTAAAATGACTTACCTGCTGATCCCACCAGTTTCTAGCGTGTTCCTGACTGTGATGGATATCTGGCTCTCTGAGATGTGCACGCATTGGGAATGCATGTGCGAATCCCGCAAATGGGTCCACACGCGATTCTCCCGGCCCGACACACTAAAAAGTTAGCACGTTGTGATGGGAGAATGTTGCTTTATGCACAAACATGGGAACATATGAAATAGGAGCAGGAGTAGACCATTCAGTCCTCGAGCACGCTCCACCATTTGACAAGATCATGGCTGACCTCTTTGTGTTTCAAGTTCTACATTCCCATCTCCCTCCGATAACATATGATTCCTTTGCCTAATAAGAATTTACCTACTTCTGCCTTAAAAATATTCAATGACCCTGCATCTATCACTTTCTGTGGCAGTGAGTTCCAAAGTTTCACAACCTTCTGAGAGAAAAAAAATTTCCTCAATTCTACCTGAAAAGAACAACCCCTGATTTTAAAACAATTCCCCCTAGTTCTGGGCTCTTCCACAAGAGGAAACATCCTTTCCGTATCTACCTTGTCAAGATTATCCAGGATCTTATATATTTCAATTAAGTCACCCCTCGTTCTTGTAAACTTGAATGGAGTCAAGCCCAATCTGTCTAACCTATTCTCATAAGACAACCGGCTCATTCCAGGTATCAATCTAGACCTCCTCTGAACTACCTCAAGCACATTTATATAATTTCCTAAATAAGAAGACAAAAATGCACACAGAGCGGGATTTTCCACGCAACTTGCCACCGTCTATTTCACAGCAGTGGAGGTGGCCAGTGTTGGTATCTACTGGTCCAGCTGTTGACAATAGGGTTTCCTGTTGAATGCACTCCTGACTTCTGGGAAACCTGCAGCGGAGGTGCGGAAGATCCCATCAGTGTGAACAGCCAGACCACAATAGCCATGATATAGTTTTACCAATGCCCTGTATAATTGAAGAATGATAACCTCACCTTTGTGATCAATTCCTTGCGTAATGAAAGATAGCATTCAATTAGTCTTCTTAATAACTTTTATGACTCAGGCACTTGAGCATCTAGATCCCTCTGCACCTCAGAATTCTGCACCTGTTCTCTATTGAAGTAATACTCTGCTATTTCACTACTCCTGTCAAATAATTTAACATTTTCCCAATATACTTTCCTGACTATCTTTATGCCATCTGAAAATTTAGCAGACATGCCTTCATCCTCCAATGACCCCTGCGCCCCCCTTCTAAATCATAAGTGTGAATTATAAGAAGTTGAAGCCCCAACACAGTCCCCTGTGGGTCCCCCTCAGTGCTGCACCTCCAGCAACCCCCTCTGGCCTGATTGCGGCTGCCATGACCATTTCCAGGCGAGCCACAACACCTCCCCACCCCCCACACATATCTTGCCAGTCAGAAAAATACCTATATATACTCTGTTTTCTGCCAACCAGCCAATCTTCTACCCATGTTAATATCTTATGCCTTACACTATGAGCTTCTATTTTCTGCAATAACTTTTGATGTGGCAACTTATCAAATGGCTTCTGGAAATCCAAATACAATATGTCTATGGGTTCTCTATATCTACAGTACATAGTACTCCTTCAAAGAACTCCAAAAAATTGGTTGAACATGATTTCCCCTTCACAAACTGTGTTGACTCTTCCCGATTAGCTTGAATTTCACTAAGTGCCCAACTGTAACCTTCTTAATGATAAATTCTAACACCTTCCCCATGACTGGTGCCAAGCCAACTGGACTATAGCTTCCTGTTTTCTGCATCCCTCCCTCCTTGAACAGAGGGGTTATATTTGTCTGATGGAACCTTTCCATATTCTGGTGAATTTTGGATACCCACACAATCACTACCTCATTATTCACCTCTTTTAAGGCCCAAGGATGAAGTCTTTCAGGACTAGGAGACTTGTCAGTCCCACAGCTCCATCAGTTTGTTCAGTATCACTTTCCTGGTAATTGTAATTTCACCAAGTTACCCTCTCCCTTCCACCCCTTGTTTCACAGCTATTACTGGAATGTTTTTTGTGTTTGCTATAGTGAAGACAGAGGAAAGATATTTGTTTATGGCACCTGTTATTTCTTTATTATCTCCCATTAACTCCCCATTTATCATTCTCTAGAGGACTGACACCCACTTTACTTACGCTTTTGTTTTTAAATACCTGTAAAAATTCTTGCTATCCATCTTTACACTTCTAGATAGCTTAAACTCATTCTCCAGTTTCTTTCTCCTGATTAACGTTTTCATCATTCTCTGTCATTCTTTATATTCTGATCCGTCATCTGACTTTTCACTCATCTTTGTGCAGTGGTGTGCTTTTTCCTTAAGTTTAACGAGTGGTACTGTAGAGAGTGCTACTCCTCCCCACCGCAACCCCCCCCCCACCCCCAGCCATTACAGGGAGGCAATGGCCAAGTGGTATCATTGCTAGACTATTAATCCAGAAACTCAGCTAATGTTCTGGGGACCCAGGTTCGAATCCCACCATGGCAGATGGTGGAATTTGAATTCAATAAAAAAATCTGGAATTAAGATTTTGCTGATGACCGTGAAACCATTGTTGATTGTCAGAAAAACTCATCTGGTTCACTAATGCCCTTTAGGGAAGGAAATCCGCTGTTCTTACCTGGTCTGGCCTACATGTGACTCTATGTGGTTGACTCTCAACTGCACTCTGACATGGCCAAGCAAGGCACTTAGTTTAAGGGCAACTGGGGATAAGCAATAAATGCGGGCCCAGCTAGCGACGTCCTTGCCCCACGAGTGAATGAAAACAGTTCATGCTGTGTGAGGAGCTGTGTTAACACCTGCCAAACTCCTTTGATTGGAATGACAGCTGCCAGACCTGATGACATTCAGAGCCCATGGGACCCACCTCCTGAATTTGTTTTACCAAGGTGTTCAAATATTCAGCAGGAAAAGCCAACACCGCAGCCAGCGGGCTACACACCGCTTTTCCCACCCAAGTAAACCCCTTGAAAAAAATGCAAAATTGAAAATCTCTCAAATACCAATGAAGAATAACAAGGTCAAGAGACAATGAGAAATCCCATTGTAAAGAAGAATAGAACATCTTCTAGATGAAATAGAAGGAGAACTGAATTAAAATATTAAAAAATAAAATAAAAGTAAAATACTGCGGATAGTGGAAATCTGAAATAAGAGCCAGAAAGGGGGACTTTCACAGTAACTTCATTGCAGTATTAATGCAAGCCTACTTATGACACTGATAAATAAACTTTAAACTTTAGAAATGATGGTTTGAGACTCTCCATTATGATGCACTTTGACTTACAGTTAAATGGATCCAAAATCCTTCTTCAATTCCCAATAACCATTGATCTGATGCCCCAGAATTCCTTGTTACCATTTCTCAAGAATTACCCTGGCAATAACCTACTCAAGGCACATTGGTGTGTTTGCCATGGGGTTCTGAATTGTTCAATAATTATTCTGTAGCTCCTGCTGTGATTGTCTACTACTTATTACTAAAAGCCTTGAAGAATTCCATTGATGGTATGAGTATGGTTCCCAGTTCTCTTGCAAATAATCATTGGTCTCCACTTTGACAGATCACATCAGCTGGACAACTTGTTTAATCTCAAGAGTCAAGAAATTGAAGGGAGATTTTAAATGCTTCTTCAGTGCAACAATAAGTGGAAGTTTATTGGAGGCCACGTGACTTTTGAAAAGCATAGTCTGGCTTAACTAATCTAACTTGAGTCCGTTTCACTACTGCACTTATCTATAACTATTATATAAGTCTTAAAATGTGAGCCAGAAGTGTCATTATGAGGTCTGTAGTTGCTGCAGTGTGGGTGGATTTTCTGATGAATCATGCTATTCATTCTCACAATAGATGTTAAATGATTCCAACGTTTTTGTCTCTACTTTGGCCAGGAACCTATCACATGTATTGATCAATTTTTGTGAGATGAAAATGATTTCATAGAAAGAAAGACTGGTATTTCTAGAGCATCTTTCATGACCACCTCAAAATGATTTACAGTCAATGCTGTACTTTTTGAGATGGAGTCACTGTTGAAACATTGGAAACAGGGCAGCCATATAGTGTACAGCAAATTCTTATAGTCAGCAATTTGATAATGACCAGATAATTAATTTAAAAATTGATTGAGGGATAAATATTGGCCAGGAACTGGGGATAATTCCCAGGTTCTTCTATCATTTATCTCAGCAGACTGATGGAGGCCTTGTTATAATGCCTCATCCACAAGATGGCATGGCTGACAGCACTCCCTCAAAGGATGCACCATTGACAGTGCAGCACTCCCTCAAAGGATGCACCATCGACAGTGCAGCACTTCTCCAAAGGATGCACCATTGACAGTGCAGCACTCCCTCAAAGGATGCACCATCGACAGTGCAGAACTCCCTCAAAGGATGCACCATCGACAGTGCAGCACTTCTTCAAAGGATGCACCATTGACAGTGCAGCACTCCCTCAAAGGATGCACCATCGACAGTGCAGAACTCCCTCAAAGGATGCACCATCGACAGTGCAGAACTCCCTCAAAGGATGCACCATCGACAGTGCAGAACTCCCTCAAAGGATGCACCATTGACAGTGCAGCACTTCTTCAAAGGATGCACCACTGACAGTGCAGCACTCCCTCAAAGAATAGTACCACCGACAGTGCAGCACTCCCTCAAAGGATGCACCATCGACAGTGCAGAACTCCCTCAGACTTGGTTTCTGTGCTCACACCTTAGAGAGGGATTTGAATCCAGGACTTTGTGACTCAAAGAAAGACTGCTGTTAAACTGAGTTACAGCTGATACATGCAGATTTCCAAATTCAACTCTGACTAGTTTAACTCTGTGGCCCTTGTCTTACCAATTTACTTTAAAGACATTTTCAACTTTGCCATTTATAGGATCATACAGCACATGAGGCCATTCAACTTTTAGGTTCACACACTTTACCTGAAGCCCATGGATGGTGTTGCGGGATAAAATTAGCTATCCAACTGCTTTTGGACTTCATCCTCTTTGAGTGACCAGATGAAGAATTTGGGAGTTTTAAAATTATTTTTTCAAGTTGTAGCAAGGCATTTGATACCCCAACGGATGGCACAGAAAAATGCTCCAAATAGAGCATTGCACAAACATTATACTTTCAGGTTTGGTTATCAGAGATTCACATTTGCTCAGAAATTAGCTATATTCACATACAACTAACAGTTAGGATTACACAACATTGTCCAATTACAACTTGCGCATGTCTATCTAACTGTAATATCACCAAGCACATCTTTATTTCTATTTATCTATTACTTTCCGGATACAGGAATGATAGCTACATTTCTAACTAGAGATATATCAAACCGCCCTATCCTATTGTTTTTTGTTCCAACCAGGCACTGACAAGCTACAACAGTGCATAATCAATGGACGACTTGCATTTAGGTTGCGTGACTGGGAAGCTTTATGGTACTTGACTCTTACTTGGGTCTGCTTTAGGCAAACCCTGTGGTTTTCTCATAGTTTTCCCAGTGGGACTGAGTTTAATAACGTGCAGCGAATGTGATTTTTAAACTTATGTGATTATTAACCCTTACAGGTGAGCCCCCTCCAACACCTGCTCCCAAATAAGTTAAAATGGTAGGGGTGATGACATTTCAGAATGCAACATAATCTTAACTACCTACCCCCAGGCCCCCCCAATCCAAAATCTGCCTGCATCATTGCCACTAGGAGGAATTACCACTGACTTCAGTTACCCCCTCCCCCCACCCCTCCACCACCACAACAGTCAGTTAATTTTTAACATTCTGGATCATTTTCTTATTCATTCCCAAGATTTACCCTGAATGTCCACTGCTTTAGCTTAATGCGTGGTTTATCATTTAGGACGTTGCATTGCTTATACAATAAATGACATGGTGGCACAGTGGTTAGCACTGCTGCCAGGGACCCAGGTTCGATTCCCAGTTTGGGTCACTGTCTGTGTGGAATTGGCACATTCTGCCCATGTCTGTGTAAGTTTCCTCTGGGTGCTCTAGTTTCCTCCCACAGTCCAAAAGACGTGCTGGTTAGGTGCATTGGCCATGCTAAATTCTCCCTCAGTGTTACCCGAACAGGTGCCCGACTGTGGTGACTAGGGGATTTTCACAGTAACTTCATTGCAGTGTGAATGTAAGCCTACTTGTGGCGCCCTTTAAAAAAAAGTAAGACTTTTATGCTGTTCAACTGGGATTGTCGCCTCTTCAAAGAAATCAAGGAATTTAGTCATTGAAGATTATCCACTTCTGAATCCATGCTGTGTATGATTTACTAAATTATTACATGAATGATAATGAAGTTAATAGCTATAATTGTTCTATTGTTTCACACAGTATTGAAGTGAAGCTGTTGGGTTTGCAGTTGCCTGTTTTTGCCATTCTCTCCATTTCAAATCTATTGGCACCATCCCTCACAAAGATTGTTAATGTTTTCTAAATCTCTTTGGTGTCTCCTTTAGCACTCTTTGACAAATGCCATTCATCCCAGGGGATTTATTGGTTTCAACACTATTTAGCCTGTCTATTATCATGATTGTGGGTTTTGCTTGGGTTAACTCTGTGGAGGGCATGGTGCTCGTAACTTCCCTTCTGAACACTTAGTGCCAGTAATTATTTGGAACGACAATCACAAGATTGTCCTCTCTTTCAAGTTCACTTACAGTGAGTGGCTGAGGCAGAAACTATGGCAACATTCAAGACTACATTGCATAGATGAAGTTAAAAGGATAAAGAACCAGAGACGGGAACGCAGGTTAGCACTGTTGCCTCAAAGCTTTTTTGTTGCATGGGTGGGTGGAGGGGGTGGGGGGGGGGGGGGAGGGGGTGGAGATGCCGGGGGGGGGTGGAATGTGGGGCGGGGGTGGGGAGTGGGGTGGTAAATAACTTAATTAATCCATTTACAGGTTGTGGCTGTTGCTGAGTGGGCCAGCATTTATTGCCCATCTCTAGTTGCCCTTAAGAAGGTGCACACTTCAAGAAGAAATATCTTTTGTGGTGACTGATGGATTCACTGTGTGCTAATTTATTTTGCTCACTGATTTACTGTTGTGAGGATTTCAAATTCAATGCAGACTTGCTGTTTTATACCTCATTCCTGAGAGGCTGAGCAAGCTTTCTTTTCTTTTTTGAACTTAGAGGCCACGTTTTGAGGTTCAGAGTAAGGGAGTGATCGTCAGAGTAAGCTTAGTGATAGGTTACATTCAGTGGCATCTCTGAGTCTGCCTTAGTGAAAAGAGTTCTCAGGGTTTCTGCAGCCTGGCACTTGCAAAGATTTAGCTCACTCTTGCAGGCTTTAGACTCTGTGCTGAAACTGGCCTTCTATGGGAGAATCTGCAGATACTTCTGCTGCTATAACATCTCCACCTTCAGCTTCCAAGTTCTTCTCTCTGGAGTTTTCCTGTTGGATTTTCTCAGTGTCTTCAGCTTCAGTTGGGAGCTACACACAGGTTAGCATTTTCCATTAAAATTTTTCTTTTACTTCGGATTTCAGGATTTTCGCGAGGCAGAGTGTTTATGATTCCAAGCTGGCATCATGTTGGGATTTTGGTGGTTACAGAACACATCTGTTAAAGACTTTTTAAAATCTTGTCTAAATTATCTGAATTGTGAGAGATTGCAGAACTCAGAGTCAGAGGGATCTGGGTGTCCTAATGCATGAATCATAAAAGGCTAGAACGCAGGTGCAGCAAGTGATTAGGATAGCTAATAGAATGTTATCATTTTTTGTGAAGGGAATTGAATAAAAAAGTAGTGAGATTATGCTTCAATTGTGTAGGACACTAGTAAGACCACATCCGGTGTATTGTGTACAGCATTGATCTCCTTATTTAAGGAAATATGCAAAATGCATTATTCAGAGATCGTTTATAAATTTATAACACAAAGGAAGTAAGACTTGATGGAACCATATAAGATCTTGAAGGATCTTTCCGAGGTGGATGTAGAGATGTTTTCTCTTGAGAGACTCTAGAAATAGGAGCTACTGTTTAAAAATAAAGGGTCGCTTATTTAAGACAAGAGTTGAATAATTTTTTTCTCCTAGGTGTTATGAGTCTTTGGAATTCACTTCCTCAAAAGGTATTGGAAGCAGAGTCCTTGAAAATGTTTTCAAGGCAGAGATAGACAGATTCTTGATAAACAAGAGGGTGAAAGATTATTGGGGGAAGGCAAAAAGTTTAAGTCAGATCAGACATGATCTTATTGAATGGCAGAACAGTCTCAAAGGACCAAGTAGCCTTGTCCCACTCTGAATTTTTATACTTGCATGTCTTCTGTATATTAACAGCAAATCTTTATTAACTACTTGTAACTATATATATATCTATAATAAAGGATACAGGCAAGAAGATATCTCTATATCTAGGTTTTAAGAGATCCTTGTTCAACACCACAACAACCCTGGATCTGGGTCAGGTAATTTGTGTCACTGTGTGGGTGGTTCTGTACTCAGTCCCTCATTAGCCAATATAGGTAATAAGGCACATTAGTGGTGTGTGAATGAGGTGAAGTATAAGTTAGAATATGAGTAGCTAGCTGAGTTTAGGATGAACTTCAGTTTTATGGATAGCTGAAGATTAAAGGCTGACCAGGAGAACATGTTGAACTGATAAGTAACAAACTTGGCTGATTGTTTCATCAGCAGATAGGATTGTGGGAGAAGTGGAGAGGGACAATGTTACAGTGGTGGATGCTGGATACTTTTGTGAATGGATTAGGTATGGAGTTGGAAGCTCAACTCATCTACAAACACTTTCGTTCAGCCTCAGACATCAGCCAGGGATGGGGCTGGAATTGGTGGCCAGGGAACAAAGCTTTTGACAGACTTGAAGTCAATGGCTCCAGGTCATCTAGGCTGGATACCAGATAAGCAGTCTCAAAATTCAGAAACATTGGAGAGGTCAACAGAGGTGGAGATGAAATAGAGTTGGATTTAAAATAACAAATTTACTTCAGTTTTTCTTTCCATCCACAATATTTAAGCTTTAAGGCTTCAATTTCTATCATCGATCACAACTGCTTTGATAATCACATTTTTTCCTAACCTTCCCAACCTCAAAGCATTCTGCAATGTGGAACTTGATCCTTCAAATTTTTTCTCAAACAAGCGGTGCTATTGGCTTGTAAAAGATGGAGAATCACACTGTGCCAGAAGTTTGTCGCCTCGTCTGCCTGAGGCTCGTAAGGTCCCAACAGAGAATGTCGTTCTGCAAGCCACACCGCCCCGATTCCAGTGGCAGTAAAATTCTGGCCATGGTGTTTAGCAGTAAATGTAATGGAATAGGTATCAGAGTGCAGGTAGCTCAGGATCATTTCATTCAATATGAAGAAACAACCTCACAATAATATATCTTCATAGTATTAAAAACAATTCTCTTCAGATTACATGAGAGGAAACCTGGCAGTTCTCCAAAGGAAAAGTGCTGGAGGCAACTGCACAATGTTTTCATCAATAAATTACTTTTCATGTTTGTGCAGTTTTAATGGCCTCTTTTCATAGTAAAGCTGCAGTTATATGGACATAGGTAACTGTCAAACATGAAGTGTAGCTCATATGATCCAATGTCACTAATGCTTTGTACTCCGCTCAGCCCGTAGAGAAAAATCCTTTGATCCTTTCGTTCGAAGAGTAGAGGTGATAGAATCTATCTTTTCATAACATTGAAAAGATGCAATACTGAATAGTTAGACCCCAAAATTTTACACATGGCGATCCCATTGTTTGCACTAAGGATCAGTCTGTTGACTCCTGCAAGTATTTGCGGGGCCACAGGGAGGACAGAAGGTCAGAAATGCCACATAGACACTTTTCTGGTGCTTTTCTGACCCATGTCACCACAAATCTAGTTGGCTGCCTGCCTGTGCGCTGGGATTTTCCATGATTGACACCAACATCCTCCCCTGCTTCTATGATTTGGTGATGGCCTGGTGGTATTATTACTAGACTATTAATCCTGCAACTCAGCCAATTCTGGATCCAGTTTGCAGAATTTCCTTGGATCCCAAGGGCTCTTATGTGGGAGCCTACCAAAAGCCTTGCTGAAGTTGAAGACGACTATGTCAAATGCATTGCCCGCATCAACACACCTGGTCACCTCTTCAAAAGATTCAATCAAGTGGGTCAGACATGATGTCTCCTTAACAAAACCATGCTGACTGTTTTTGATTAATCTCTCCAAATGCAGATTAATTGCGTTTCTCAGAATTGCTTCCAATAGTTTCCCCAACACTGAGGTTTGACTGGCTGGCCTGCAGCTTCTTGCCTTCTTCCCTTCTTTGAATATTGGTACCACATAGGCTGCCCTACAGTCCTCAGGCACCGCTCTTGTGGCTGGAGAGGAATTAAACATTTTTGCCAGCACTCCTGCTATTCCCACCCTTGCCTCACTCAACCCTCAGAACATAAGAGTTCCGACTTATTTATGTGAGTAGTTATCCTGGACATGTTAGTGAGAAGAAAAACGTAGTTTAACTCACAAATAACTATACAGTTGAACGCTCAATCACTCACACTGACACTCCTGACCCTCTATCTACTCCCAACCCTACCTGACACCCCTCCAACTGACCAGACCCAACCCCATCATCCAGCTCACTCCTTCCCAACTTGACCTGATACCACTGATCCAGCTTCCTCTGACCCCTGACTTGAATTGACCCCCCTCCATCTGACCTGAGACACCCAAACCTCACAGTCCCTCCCAATCCAATCTGACTACCCCCCCCGACCTACCGATCCACCTGATATCCTTCCCACCTTATTCATATCATCCACCAGCCACTCTATCCAGCTACCATCTTACCCACCCACTGTACCCACCTGCATTACCCCCTCCATTCCCTCAACCACTCTACAACCTTACTCACTCCATCCACTTACTTTAGCCACCCTAACCCCTTAAACACACTACTGTTATCTATTTGGGTAGACGTTGTATTATTGTGCTGCCACCTTAACAGTCTAGTCACATGGTTAATTTGTGACATCATCGACTGTTTTATAGGCTTTTAGGCAATCTAGACCAATCCTTTGTATATTGAAAACCTGCCTTGTTGACTGCAACCAATCCATGTGCTGCTGCTTAACTTTCTTTTATCCTCACAAGAGCAACATTTATAACAGGAGAAAAAGAAAACTGGTGACAAGGAGCGGATTAAAAATTCTCCTCCAGCACAAAAAAGAAAACAAATTCAGAGCTCCACTTACTTGTTGCAGGGTCAGTCTCCTTCCAATGTTTCCAATGGTTGGAGTACAATTAGCAGCATTTCAGTGATCGCACCTGGCATCAGATGAGTAAGGTACAGGGGCAGAAAGAAAGATCCATATCAAAAAGTAAAATCGGGGCAATCTAAGGAATTGAGGATGCAGGACTCACCATCTGCGCAGTTTAAGTAAGGCACAGAAATAAAGTGAAAATAGATCTGCCTTACATTACATTGAAATCTGTTAACATTGGCTCACACTGAAAAATAGAACTATACTGTTGTTATGAAGGGAAGATCCTGGAAAAAGTTACTGTGCAAATCCTGGTAAGCCAGTAAAAATGGTGGGAAAGTTTGGCACCATTGGCTCATTTGAGGAAGAATCCAAGAACTGGGAGTCTTACTAAGAATGATTTTATCTGGCAAATGAGATTCCAGAAGATATTGCAGTCCCTGCTTTTCTTCGTATGATTGGCAATAAAACTTTCAATTTACTTCAATGTCTGGTTCAGCCTTAGAACCCCAGTAGCAAAATCTATCAAGCATTAATTACTAAGATACTGGAGGACCATTATTCACTCAAACCCTTGATAATAGCAAAGCACTTTAGGTTCCATAAACAAAGTTTACGAAGGAGAGAAGACAGTTCAATTTGTAGCAATCCTAAAGCACCTCATGGAATATTGTGAATTTGATGACTCTCTGGATGATACAATTAGAGACCGTTTGGTTTGTGGGCTGAGGAATGAGGCTATGGAGCAGAGATTACTAACTGAATGGAATATTAGTCTTTAGAAATAACCATTTTGCTGGAGCTTGCTGCTTAAGAGGCTTCTCAACTCAGAGCAGGCACACAGATCCATTACATGTATGTCACTCAGAGGAAGTCTACCCAACAACAGGCGTGTTATTGCTGTGCAGAAATGGGCCATTCAGACATTGAGAGAACCATTGAGTGCAGAGAGAACCATTGCAAAAATTATGGAAAGATTGGTCACATAGCATGAGCTTGCTGGAGGGAATCAGCTTCTCCAGGAAAGAATGTTAAAGTCGAATATCAGAACATACTCGAAAGGAAAAACGAAGTGAGTTCCACCAGCCTATCTGAATGGAAGCTGCTGTCTCCCTAATTTCCAGGAACAACTATAGGGAAAAATTGAATCACCTACTAGTTGATGTCATCTTGAGGACCTATACTGAAGCAGTAGTGCCTCTAAGAGGATACATCACAGTCGAAGTAGAGTTAAGTGTGTAAACTGTGGAGCTGTCACTCCATGTTGTCTGAGGAAGTTTTCCAGCTCTTCTCGGCCTTTCTCGATTCATGAAGGTAAAGTTGAATTGGAATGCCATGAACAGGTTAGTTGATTCTTAAAAAGAATCACAAAACATCTTAGAAAAATACAGTAGTGCATTTGAGGGCACACTTGATCCAGGTGACACTCAAGATCAAGCAAAACAGCCGGCCAAAGGACCAAAAGGTTAGAATAGTACCCATTCAAAAGTAGAATCTGATTAATGAAACTTGTGGATACAGAAGTCTCAGAAACCATCACTCCCAGTGACTGGGCAACTGCAATTATGCCTGTAATGAAGTTGGTTGGAACTATATGTATTTGCAGGAATTTTAAAACAATAATCAATAGCCACTATCATTGATTGCGCGCTTGTTTGCCAGCCTAACAGGACAGAAGTTCAGCAAAATCAACCTATCGCAGGCTTACCTGTGAATGAATGTTGCAGCTGAAACTCAACAGCTGTTCACCATCATAACACATAAAGGCCTATTCCACTATAAGAGATTATCTTTTGGGATAACTTCAGCACCTGCTCGGATCTGAAGTGGTCTACAAGGGGTAAAATGTTACTTTGATGCCATATGGATCACTGGTACCAATGAAGAGGAACACTTAGGGGTGGCACGATAGCACAGTGGTTAGCACTGCTGCTTCACAGATCCAGGGACCTGGGTTTGATTCCCGGCTTGGCTCACTGTCTGTGTGGAGTTTGCACATTCTCCTCATGTCTGTGTGGGTTTCCTCCAGGTGCTCCAGTTTTCTCCCACAGTCCAAAGGTGGGTTAGGTTGATTGGCCATGCTAAGATTGCCCCTTAGTCTCCTGTGATGCTTAGGTTAGAGGGATTAGTGGGTAAAATATGTAGGGATATGGGGGTAGGGTCTGGGTAGTATTGTGGTTGGTGCAGACTCAATGGGCTGAATGGCCTCCTTCTGTAACAGGAACCGCTGATGGTGAACAGCTGTTGGGTTTCTATGATTCTATGTAACCTAGAAACCACATTGAAACACTTTCAGATGCATGGTCTTCAGGAAAGATAAGTGTGATTTCTTTTAACCGTTAGTACAATGTTTAGGCCTTGGATTGATAGCAAGGGTTTACACAAGACACCTAAGATGGAGGCTATCATGGAGGTTCCATGACCAATAAATGTAACACAGTTAAGATCATTCCTAAGGTTAATGAATTACTGTGGAAAATTTGTTTCCAATTTAGCAACCCTGCTTAAGCAATTGCATACTTTGTTCTGCACCAAACGAGCGTGCTGATGGACACCAGAGTGCGAAAAAGCATACAAATCAGAAATCACAAATGCTGGTACATTTCAACCTGAAGTCACCATCACAATTTGCCTGTGATGCATGCCACATGGAATTGGAGTGGTGGCGTCACACATGCTACCATCAGGGGAACAAAGACCAATCGTTTTTGCATTGCACATCCTGACAAGTCTTATATCAAATTACGTTCAGATGGAGAAGGAAGCATTGAGTATTATCTTTGGAGTATGGAATTTTCACCAATACCCCTATGGTCATCATTCCACATGGCTGAAGGGCCATCATCCTTTGACCAATATTTTTGGACTGCATAAATGTATTTCCTCGTGTGCAGTGAGCAGACTGCAAAGATGGTCTTTAATACTATCAGCACATTCCTATGTGACCAAGTACCATCAGTCAGAGAGCTAGTGTTGATGCATTGTCAGGTTTGCCTTTGCCTGCTGGTCAAGTATCAAGCAGTTTCCAATATTTTCTATTTTTCACAGATAAATACATCCCAGTGACTGCAGCTCAGATCCAGAAATGATCCTGTGATGGGGAAAGTACTGGAAATAGTGTTAAAAGGGAGGATAATGGGAACACATCCTGAATTAAAGGCATATGTTTCCAGAAAACTTGAGATGTCACCGAACAGCTGCAGGACACCCTAAAGGGAGTAGTCGTAAGTCAGATGTTATGGTACATGTTGGTACCAACAATCCAGGTAGAATGAAATCCAGGTAGGAGGAGGACAAAGTGGGTTCCTGGACACGTGTCCTTTGTTTGAACAGAGGGGAGTACAGTAGGATGAGAGAGGAATGGCGAATGTGGACTGGGGGAGCGCGTTGGAAGGTAGGTCTGCTGAGGAGCAGTGGAGAATTTTTAAGGAGATCTTTCTTGGTGCTCAGCAGAAATTTATTCCGATGGTCAAAAAGGACCATAGGAGGAGAGGTAATAAGCCGTGGATAACGAAGGAGGTGAAGGAAAGTGTTAAATTAAAATCGGAGGCGTTTAGAGTAGCTAAGAGTAGTGGACGAGAAGAGGATTGGGAGAGGTTTAAAAGTCAACAAAGAAATTGATAAAGAAGGGTAGGAGAAACTATGAAGCTGGGCTAGCGCTTAATGTAAAAAAGGATAGCAAGAGTTTTTGTAAGTATATAAAAAAGAAGAGGCTGGCTAGGGTGAACGTTGGACCCTTAGAGGATGAGGAGGGGGACTTAGTGGTAGGGGATGGGGAAATGGCTGAGGTCTTGAATAACTTTTTTGTTTCGGTCTTCACGGAGGAGGACGTGAATAATTTGCCGGGTGTTAGAGATGGAAAGGTGGTAGGACTGGAGGGTCTCAATGACATTACTGTTACTAGAGAGGCGGTGCTCGACAGACTGGAGGGGCTGATTGTGGACAAGTTCCCAGGACCGGATGGAATGCATCCGAGGGTTCTGAAAGAAATGGCAGAGGTGATAGTGGATGCCTTGGTGGTTATTTTCCAGACGTTGCTGGATTCCGGGGAAGTGCCGGAAGATTGGAAAGCGGCTAATGTTACGCCGTTGTTTAAGAAGGGTGCCAGGCAAAAGGCGGGGAATTATAGGCCGGTTAGTTTAACGTCTGTTGTAGGTAAAATGTTAGAATCCGTCATCAAGGAGGAAATAGCGAGGCATCTTGAGGGGAATTGCTTGATAGAGCAGACGCAGCACGGTTTCGTTAAGGGGAAGTTGTGTCTGACAAATTTATTGGAGTTCTATGAGGATGTGTCTAGGGCGGTGGATAGAGGAGAGCCGGTGGATGTGGTCTTTCTTGATTTTCAGAAGGCGTTTGACAAAGTACCTCACAAGAGGTTATTGCAGAAGGTCAGGGGACATGGAGTTGGGGGTAGGGTGTTAGCGTGGATAGAGGACTGGTTGTCAAATAGGAGGCAGAGAGTGGGGGTCAATGGGTGCTATTCGGATTGGCGGTTGGTGACTAGTGGAGTGCCTCGGGGTCGGTGCTGGGGCCTCAGCTATTTACCATTTATATAGATGATCTGGAGGAGGGAACCGAGCGTATGATGTCGAAATTTGCTGATGACACCAAGATTGGTGGAACGGCAATTTGCGAGGAGGGTGTGGAGAGTCTGCAGAAGGATCTAGATAGGCTGGGCGAATGGGCCAGGAACTGGCAAATGGAATTTAATGTTGGCAAGTGCGAGGTGGTCCACTTTGGTAGGAATAATGGTAGGAAGGACTATTACTTACGTGGAGAAAAACTGCAGCAGGCGATGGTGCAGAGGGACCTCGGGGTCCTTGTGCATGAGTCGCAAAAACCCAGCTTGCAGGTGCAGCAGGTGGTCAGGAAGGCAAATGGGATGCTGGCCTTCATAGCGAGGGGGATTGAATATAAAAGTAGGGAGGTCTTGCTGCGGCTATATAGGGCATTGGTGAGGCCGCAGCTGGAGTACTGTGTGCAGTTTTGGGCGCCGTACTTACGCAAGGATATTTTGGCCTTGGAGGGAGTGCAGAGGAAGTTTACTAGGCTGATGCCGGAGTTGAGGGGGTTGAGCTATGAGGAGAGGCTGAATAAACTAGGCTTGTACTCATTAGAGTTTAGAAGAATGAGGGGAGATCTCATTGAGACATATAAGATGATGAATGGGATGGATAGGATAGAGGTGGAGAGGCTCTTCCCACTCAGAAAGGACAGTAGGACTAGGGAGCACAGCCTCAAGATAAAGGGGGGGCGGTTTAGAACGGAATTGAGGAAGAACGTCTTCACTCAAAGGGTGGTGAATCTCTGGAATTCTCTGCCCGTTGAAGTGGTGGAGGCTGCCTCACTAAATATTTTTAAGACGCAGGTTGATGGGTTTTTGATAAGAGAGGGGATTAAGGGTTATGGGGAGAGGGCGGGAATGTGGAACTGAGCCACGACAGATCAGCCATGATCTTATTGAATGGTGGGGCAGGCTCGAAGGGCCAGATGGCCTACTCCTGCTCCTATTTCTTATGTTCTTATGAAGAATGAGATCTTGCATCAAGAATTCAGGGAGCAAGGAGGGAGATTAAAAAGCTGGACTTCCGAGGTTGTACCTCTGGATTACTCCCAGTGCCACGTACTAGTAAATGCAGAAATAGAAGAGTAGGTAGATGAATGCATGGTTGATGCAGGGTGGAGGGTCTTAGATTCCTAGATCATTGGGACTGTTTCTGAGGAAGATGGGACAAGTATAAGTATGATGGTCTGCACCTAAACTAAAATGGGACTAACATCTTTGCGGGTGGGTTTGCTAGTGCTGTTGAGAGGAGTTTAAACTAGTTCAGCAAGGAAAGGGGGTTGGGGGGTGGGGGTGGGCGGATAAGGCATTAGTAGAATAGGGACACAGCATACTTGAGTAAAGGAACTAAGAGTGAGGGCAGCCATGTTGAGTTCTAAGGGAATAAGGTGATGCTGGATGGCCCCTAATTTAATGCTAGGAATACTATAAGTAAGACTGATGACTAAAGGGTGTAGATTGACATGTGGAATTGTGATATTGTTGCCAGCACAGAGATGTGGTTGAAGGAGGGGCAGAACTGCTAAGTCAACATTCTGGGGTACAAGATCTCCAAGCGAGACATGGGAGGGTGTAAAAGAGGAGATGGTGTCAGGATACAGAGGCAAGTCCTGGAAAAAGATGTGGCTTCTTGCGCGGATTCACCCTGTTGCTGCCTTCGAGGTTTGCTGCACTGAGTTGGTTGTGAGAAATCTTCTTTGGAATATTACCCAGAAAAATCAGAGGAAGGTAAGTTAGTGTGGCCCCTTTGGCAATCCTTCACAGGCCATGTGACCACGCCAGAGCCAATGGAGCTTGAGTGCGTGAACCTGGGCCAATCAAGAGTGAGGGTGAGCAGTCACAGGGCTGGAGGGCCTTAGATGGAGTTTGGGTGATGTTCAGAGTATTCCTGTATTAGTTGTACTGCTGAATCCTTTTGTGTCTATAATTATTATTATTGATAAATCCATTCATTACTTATTTGCCACCGAGTTGCCTCCAGTAATTACAGAAGGTAAGTGGATATTTGTCAGAGTCAGAAATAGTGGTTCCAACCCTGATTGGGATCTATGGTTACCAGGTGTGGAGGGGAAGGTAGAGAATGGCCTCCTAAGCCTGGCTAAACTTGCTATAAACAGGTCCAGACAAGGGGCGACTGAGCGGTCTGTCCGACCTGATTATCTGCCCCTGTACCACAGCTACATTTGTGGCTGGGTTTCCCTGGAGAGAGCGCATGCGATGATGCCTTCTGTGCCCACTGGACACCACAGGGGTTGGGTGTATTATCGACCCCTTTAAACAAATTTTATTTTGATATTTTATGTTTCCTTTCTACTTTGTCTTTTATTTTAAGCGGCTCCTTCTTTTTGGGGATTGCCCCTTTCGTTTTGTCCCTCAATTCATTTGATTTAGTTTACTTGCTTAGTCAAAAAGATTGACCCTGATCAGAAGATTTGAGCCAATGAACTTGATTTTGGTGTCCTCCCATAGTAGGTGACATTCAGCCAGATATTGAAGGGTATGGCTGGGCAACTATGCTAGTGACCCCTGACACTCCAATGTAATCCCTGACTACCCTCCCGGCCACCCCACACCTTCAAACCACCAACTACCTCCCTGGCACCCTTCCCACCAAGTACACCCCTATTGTCTATCTCCCTGACCACCTAGCTACCCTATTGACCCCTGCCTAACCCCCAAACTGACTACCCCCACCCATATCTAACTCTCTTTTTAATCTCCTGAACTCTTGAGTAACCCCCATCCTCCAACTATCCTCCCACACCCTGCCACTGGCCCCTCCGTCCCCACACCCTGCCACTGGCCCCTCCGTCCCCACACCCTGCCACTGGCCCCTCCGTCCCCACACCCTGCCACTGGCCCCTCCGTCCCCACACGCTGTCACTGGCCCCTCCGTCCCTGCACCTTGCCACTGGCCCCTACATCCCTACATCCTGCTACTGGCCCTTGAATCCCCACTCCGCCACTAGACCCCAGCACCTCACTCAGCCGTTGGCTCCCACTCAAACAACTAACCCTAATCCGACTACTTCCTGAATTATCTTCACCCACTCCACTACCCCTCTGCCCCCACCATCCTATCCCAAATACCCCTCATGCTTGACCACTTCCCCGACTCCCAGATCACTCACACCCCCAAGACTAAGTCCACTCCCTACTGGCCTTTCCATTTCTAACTACCCCTTAGCTCCAACTCCTTCAATATCTCCCCTACTCCTTGATTCACCAAATCCCCTTACTCACCTCCCTACAATCACACCTCTTCTCCCTATCTTGTTAAATTAAGGGGCATTTGAATGCAACAGTATATGGCAGTCTGTGCTGTAAAAAGGAGCAGAGTGCTCCCACACTAAAATGGAAGGACTTCAGGAGCAGATATGCTCCACATTTCTCAGAAGTCCCAGTTCGGGAGTTTGGGTGAGAAATGTGGAGCTCAGGCTAGTGCTCTGGGAACATGATTTGAATCTCACCATGGCAGCTACTGGAATTAAAATTCAATTCATAAATCTGGAAGATAAAGCTAATCTCTGTTATTGAACGTCATAAAGACTCATCTGACTCATTAATGTCCTCGATGGAAGGCAGCCAACTATGCTTATCCCGATTGCCCGACATGTGACTCCAGACCCACAGCAATATTGACTGTCAATCGTCCTCAATTCAAGAGCAGTCAGGGATGGGCAACGAAAGCTGGCTTTACCAGTGATATCCACATCCCATAAAGGAAAACAAAGAATGGGATGGAATTTGACAGGCCTTGGGATGTCCCTGGGAATCTATTGATTCCTATGGACCTTCCAATATATTTTCTGGCTCACTTGTTTTACTTTTGAGCTTCTGGGGATTTCCTTGAATGTTTGTAAAAGGATGTGCATGTTATTGATGTTTTTCTCTTTTAATTCACAGGTGCTTCGGTCCGCCTTGTTGTCCAACGAGGGGCATACACGCAATGGGTCGTACGAGGGCTGCTCTTGGATGTTTCGAGAGTTGCCTAGTGCTTCACGCCGATAGTGTGTGTTTAAACTGGACCAGCTGATGGGCAACACAACAGCTCAGTGACTATCACTGTTTGCTGTGCAGATACATGGATTTGGGCCAGTGTCTATGGGAGTTTGCGCATTCTCCCCGTGCTTGTGTGGGTTTTCTCCAGGTGCTCCGGTTTCCTCCCACACCCCAAAGATGTGCTCTTAAGCTGATTGGTGTAACAAATTGTCCCTAAATTAGTCTCCCCTCAATCTGGTTTCCAATGTGGAGTGCCATAAGCGCAGACAAGGGTAATGGGTGGAAGAGGGGACTCACAATGGTGAATTGGCGGCGCGGGCTCGTTAGGCCGGAGAGCCTGTTTCCCATGCTGTGTTGTTCTTTGTTTGTTTTGTTATTTCCAGACTCACTCGCCTCCAAACTGCCCGAAGGTCAATGGACCTTTGCCTAATCTGCCCCTGCCTGCTAGAATTATTGTAGCAGGCAGGATGGGAAAACTCTGCCCAATAACTAAGTTCCAATATGGGATAGTAATCCTAAAAGCAATGCAACAGCCTGAGTAGCATGTTCAAGAAACTTAGCTCCTGCTTTCAAGCATGCCCTAGATATTTGGAAGTTGCTGTTGCACAGCCAGGCATGACAGAGAGCCACCATAATTGCACCTCCTGAAATGTTACCTACCATCTACGGAACAAGGGTCACTTCTGCAGTTCACATGTTGAACAGACACCAAGTTGTGTATCAATTTTAGATTTTTAATGAGTTAGGTACTAAAGTGAAGAGCAACAGGTGTATTATTCTGGTCGATGACCATTCACCGTTGATTAATTCTCAATTTGTTGAATTTTGCAGCAAAACAGTAAGAATTTAAGTAGAGCCAGAAAAATAACAACTGGAGATAAGCACAGGGAGGAAATGTGAGAATCAAATATAAATCAAATCAGTAAGCATTGTAGAACAAACAGCCATCCTGTTCCAATAAACACTTGCGAGGTAAGGCACATAAAAACTATTGGCCTTGAAATTCCTGTGAGGTTGTACCAATCTATAACTTCAGCAGAGGTCTGGAATAACTCCACAAAATGGTGAAAAATACTTTAATCCAGGCAGACCACTAATCCAGCATGTTCACCCAACTGTCCCCAGGATTAAAGAAGGAAATCAGGAGACTCCAACCCATGCCACGTGGAATTTCAAGGCTACCATTTAATCTGAAGTTATGTCTTTCTGTTAAAACAATTTCCATTCATTATAATCACCTTGTGATGGATCTGAAGAAACTACTTGGAACGTTAAGCTGCAGTTTTACTGCCAATTCTGCCTTGCTGCACATTAATGAAAAACTGGCAGTAAAAACCTCAGATCCTCATTATACAATAGCCAAGCGATGTAACCAGGCCATCTCCTGCCAGCTGCAATTTATGCTTGGATGGAATATAAACTGAAGAACAGCTGAACAGAAGAATGGGTGAAAAATGCTGAACAGAAAAAGACCCTTTGGTCCATCTAGCCTGTCTCATTCAATTGTAATATGATAGACAGGAAAGTAGAGGCCACAGTCAGATCAGCCATGATTTTATTGAATGGCGGAGCAGACTCAAGGGGCCAAATGGCCTACTCCTGCCCTAACTCATATGCCTGTATGTGATACTTGAGCTGAGCCATCCTAGGAGTGACTCCACCTCTGGATTACTAATTCTGTGACATTACCACTTTGCCACCATCTCCCCCTAAACCACTCCGCCTAACAGTGGCTCTCAAATAAAGCACTGGAGATCAATGATGAAAATATATTTTATGTTTTACTTTCATTTTACACTAGGGGAGCAGGTGTGCTTCCCTTTTAAGCAAATGGCAAGAAACCCTGAACAAAGTGTATAATAGATGCCTGATCTGCCACGGCTCACTTTTTCTCCCTGGAATGTTCCGCCATGAGTAGTCACAGGCTCCATGAAACACTGAGGTTATTAATAGTGGCAAATAGGGCTGAAGCTTCCTGAAGTTTTACGTCCACCTTTGTCATTTATGGACCCCTGCACAGATTACACATCATTAGATGTAAAAGCAGAGTTTTTATAATTAAAGAGATTGCCAGTGGTTGTAAAGCAGAATTATCTCAGCAATCATGGCTACAATTAAAAGCATTTTGCTAAGCCTCGACTTAAAGCTCCATAAAACCTCTACAGTGCAGAAGGAGGCCATTCAGTCCATTGGGTCTGCACCCATTCCCTGACAGTATCTTACGCAGGCCCTCTTCCCACCCTAACCCAGTAATCCCACACCATGGTTAATCCATCTCACCTATACATCTTGGGACACAAAGGGGCAAGTTTACCATGGCCAATCCACCTAACCTGCACATCTTTGGACTGTGGGAGGAAACCAGTGTACCCTGAGCAGACAACGGGAGAATGTACAAGCGTCACCCAAGACCAGAATTGAACCTGGGCCCCTGGCACTGTGAGACAGCAGTGCTAACTGTTGTGCCACTATTCCACCCTCCTTATAGGGTTGGATTCTTCTTAGAAACATAGACAAAACAGCGGGACATTCATTCCCTTGTGTGAGTTCCACTGTTGAGTGAGAAGATGGCTGGTAGGTACATAAATCTATTCATCTGCTGTGGCTACATATGCTTTAATAGCCAAGCATAGGCCCCAGGAAAATGGCCCAACATTTATACTTTAATCTATATCATTTTTCTAAAACAAATTTTAAAAATAGACAATAGATTATGGCAATAATAATTCTCCACAGGCATGTACTTCAAGCTTGTCTAGTTTATTTTCAGCCAGGTTGATTAACATATTAGCACCATGTAAATATTCATTTCGATAAAGTGAAGAATGGTGAACATGCCCATTTTCCTCTCACTCAGTCTTGAAGCGCAGGAAAATTTCCTCCTTTTGCTACTGTCATGAAATTACAATTGGAATTTTTTTATAAGCACCAAAATGATACAACTGCAACTAACAGACAGAAGAGGTCCATTCTCCCTGCTACATGTTTCCCACCAAAACCAGCTAGGTTTTGGTGAATCCAGCAAGAGTGAGAGTGCAAATGGTGCAAAGCATTGTAACAAGTAATGCAAATACATAATGTCACTAAATGAGAAGCAACTGTCAGTTTATCTGTTATGAAATACTCTCGATATTGTCAGAGTCCATGTTTGCGTTGCTCTTCACCACATTCTCTAAAGGAACCATCCTGATGTGTTGTTCATTGTTTGCTTCAAAAGTTTCTTCCATTTCATGCGCAGGTATCTTGTTGATTTTGGCAAATGATTGATATATTTCTGGAAAAGTTTTGTTTTTTGTTTCAGGTAAGACGATGAAGACGTATATTGACCCCAATATACATATTGCAGCAAACAGTAGAAAACAGAATGATCCCAAGTTACTCTGTGTAAAAACAGAAATCAGAAGTTAATAGGTTAAGGGTTTTAAAGTTTATTCATTAGTGTCACAAATAGGCTTACTTCAACATTGCAATGAAGTTATTGTGAAAATCCCCTAATCGCCACACTCCAGCGCATGTTCGGATACACTCAAGAAGAATTTTGCATGTCCAATGCACTTAACCAGCACGTCTTTTGGATTGTGGGAGGAAACCGGAGCACTCAGAAGAAACCCACGCAGACACAGGGAGAACATGCAGACTTCACACAGACAGTAACCCAAGCTGAGAATTGAACACAGGTCCCTGATACTGTGAGGCAGCAATACTAATCTGGGATGAAGATTACTGCAGTTTAAAATTAAATACTGCAAAATAAAGTTTGTTTCTATATCCGGAGCTGATTTGCATTACATGTAATTATTTTTTTTAAATGGTGCTGGAGAAAAGAGACTTATTGCAAGCTGTCTCCTGCATACCTTATGTACTCTATGAACAGCATGTTTTTGCCTGTATAGCATGCAAGAAAAAATATTTTTCACTTTATCCCAATACACGTGACAATAATAAATCAAATCAGAATTACAATTTTAGATGCAAATTGATTTTTGAAAACTTTTTTTCAGGTGCATAAGAGAATTACATTTTTATCATTGAATGGTCACTATTCAATGATCCTCAGTTACATATTTTCACCTTCCAAATCTGTGATTGGGAAATTTCATGGCCTCCAGGCACACTATTATATTGACTCCAGCATTGGGACATCGAGAAATGAAGTTCGAAACTTCGATATTGAAGAGTCTTATATCTGGGTTTCTCACCAGATGCAGAAACACTGAATGTGGGTGGCATAGCGTGTTGGGTTGGGGGACAGGGAAAGTCAAGAGTCTCCATATCTCAGCCACTCCTTGAGATATGATAATGGGATCAGAAATTATATGCTTGTGATATACCATGGACTCCACTTGGGAACTTAGGCTGAAGGTCATCGGTTCTAGCCAACTCCAGAGATATCAACACTTTGTCTAGGCTAACACTAGTATAGCACAGACGGAGTGGAGCAACATTGCAGGGGTTGCCTTGTGGATGATGACATTAACCTGTGGAAATATCTGCCCTCTGAGGTGGACGACTTGAAGAAGAGCATTGAAGTCCTTTTGGCCACCCGGTCAAAATGTTTAACTGATCATTCATTTTATTACTGCTTGTGTTGGTCCACATACAGTACTGATTGCACTTTAAATAAATGGCATCACTGACTCAGGAATGTTTTTGGACATCCTGAGATTGTCAAATGTGTTATACAAATGAGTTATCCCTTGCTTCCTTATTGCAGCCTACAGCTTTGAAGTAAAACCTCTGGGCTGGAATTCGTCCGTCCCGCTACTGCTGCCATGAGAACAGAGAATCCCAACCGTGGGCAAGGTCAGAGAATCCAATCTAGGCATTTTAAAAATCACAAAGGCAGCAGTTGGAATCATAAGTGAGTTATTTCTTGGTGGAGAGAGAGGGAGAAACTTGGTATTGCCCCAGACCCAGCAGGCTGTGCATGATTTTCTGCCATGTTGGCGCAGACAAGGAGGACAAACATGCCAATTCCGGAGGGGTTAGTTCCCCATCTGGCACAGATTGGGCAGCGTTTGTGCTGCTCAGTGACTCTGGACGTAATGCAGCCTAGCCACAAATTTTAACAAAACTGCTTCTGATCAGATAAGTGGTTTTATTGCTGGGAGATAAATAGTCACAAGATACAGGGGAGAACTCAGTTTTCTTCAAAATGTATCTATAGCCCCGACTTTTGACCAGCTGAGATGATACCATCAGTAACTCATTCTGTGCTAGGAAGCAGGGGTTCACTTACCATTGTCTAACACCAATACTGTTTCTGATGTAAATAACAGTAAAACTGAATGCTTTTTTAGTAACGTATTCTGCCAGTGACTATCAGCAGCACAGATTTGGCCATTAATACCCTGTTATGTCCGCTGCAGCAAAAATCCAGGACAATAACTGTATGACATTTGTTCTCACATTTTGAACATTTTAAAATGAGTTTTATTGCAGTATCTTTTTCATTTAATTAGTGGTATAGAAAAGGGTGGGAAGAACAGCCTAGAAAATAAAACATTTATACTTAGAAGCATTCCCATTGCTTACCAGTTTTTGATCAAGGATAAAGCACTCATGTTATTATGGGATCCATGGCTGGGCACGGTTAATTGCTGAACATAAGACAAGTATATGTCAAGCAGTAAGGGATGGAAGGCATCATTCATCTTAAGGGGAGGTAGTGGTGCAGTGATGTTGTCACTGGACCAATAATCCAGAGACCTAGAGCAAAATCTGGGGGACCTGGATTCAAACCCCACCAAGGCAGAAATTTGAATTCAATAAAAACCTGGACTTAAAATGTCTAATGATGACCATGAGACCATTGTTGATTGTTAAAACCCATCTGATTCACTAATATTCTTCAGGGAAGGAAATCGGTCACCACCCTTATGACTCAAAATACATCTACTGCCTTGACTTTGGATGCATTTAGATGGCACCATTCTGTTTTGACAAGAAAGGGCTCTGATTCCACAGCAATGTGGATGACTCTAACTCTGCAGGGCAATTAGGGATGGACAATAAAAGCTGGCCCAGGCAACGATGCTCACATCCCATAAATTATTTTTTTAAATCAGTGCAGTCCTTCTGATCTAGGCATCATCATCAGCTCACACTAAATTATTTAATCTCTCGAGAGGGGGAAGAACATTGGGTGATAGAACTTTCCATCAAATAAATCATTGTGAATCTCTCAATAACTCCCTCAAGTAATTTGGCAAAACTTCAGGTTCTCCTGAAGTCTAGGTGTGCAGCCTAAATTATTTAGACTTAACTAGTTCTGTTCTGAGGGTGGCATTTGCTTGGTCCAGATGGAACATAATCACCATCTTCGCTTTGTACTTTTAATCTCCTATTCATGTCTTTATCTACATATTCATCAAGTTTTTTTGAAAAGAAAATCAAATCCCCATTTCTAGGATGAGCAGAAAAATCTTTCTAATCAGTCGTGTTGCTCCAACTTGATGACTGTATTTATGTCCTTCAATCAAAATAACAGGCATTTGTATACAGCCTTTGATGTAAGTGACCCAAATGCTGCAGTAGCATTGATGGCAAAACTGTTGAGTATTCACCTTCATTCATCCTCTAAAACTGACAGGAACAGTAACTGCATATGCAGTTAAATGCACTTTTAAATGCAGAAATCCAAAACTTGCTGTCAGTGATTCTACCACTATTAAAATTCCTCCCCAGATTGAAATCAATTAGAAATAATGAGTTGTTGTTCTTTTAGGCCATCAATCTCTGTAAAAACCCTAAAACAAAACACCTTTTTGAATGAGGTACCACTGGGTTTTTGATAACATACTATATGCATAATTACTGCTGAAAAACCTCTGACTCTAAAATCTTATTTTATATCTGTGAAATGTCGCACAATGATCAAAATGTTGCAACAGAGAAGGAGGCCATTTAGTCCATTGTGTCCACTCTGGCTCACCGAACGAGCAATCCACCAAATGCCATTTCCCTCTCTTCCTGCACGTTCTTTCTTTTCAGATAACAGACAAATTCCTTCCTGAATGCGTCGATTGAACCTGCCTCCATCATACCCTCTGGTAGTGTATTCCAGACCTTAACAACTCACTGTGTGATAAAGTTTTCCTTTTTTCACTTGTGGTTCTTTTCCCATTTACTTCAAATCTCTGCCCACTTGTTCTCAATTCTTTGACAAGTGAAAACAGTTTCTTCCTATCTACTTTGTCCAGCCCCCCTCACAATTTTGAATACTTCTATCAAATCTCTCTCAATCTTTTCTTCTCCGAGGACAACAGTCCTGAATGGGCCAATCTATTTTCATAACTGAAACTCCTCATCTCTGGAACCAATCTCATCAATCTTCTCTGCAGTCTCTCCAATGCCTTCACATCTTTCCTAAAGTGCGGCACCCAGAACTGGATGTGATTCTCCAGCTGAGGCCAAACTATAGTATCTTAGACAAGTTCAATATAATCTCCTTGCTCTTGTACTCTATACCCCTATTAATAATGCCTAGGATACTGTACACTGTAACTGTGCACTCAAACTGTTCTGCCATTTTCAATGGCTTCTGCACATATATCCTCAAGTCCTTCTACTCCTGCATCTTTATTTTATATCGTCTCTCCATGTTCTTCCTACCAAAATACATCATTTCACATTTCTCCACATTGAACTACATATATTTGATGGCCCATTGCAGCAATGTATCAATGTCCTTTTGAACTTCTACAGTATCTTCCTCACAGTTCACAAGTGCATCATCTGCAAGCTTTGAAACTGCCCTTCACAACAAGGTCTAGGTCACTAATATATATCAGGAAGAGCAAGTGTCCTAACACTGATCCCTGGGGAACTCCACTACAAACCTTCCTCCAGCCCAATAAAGGTCCATTAACTACTACTCAGTTTCCTGTCAGTCATTCATATTGCTATTGTCCTTTTTATTACTTGAGCTATAACTTTGCTCATAAAGCCTATTGTACAGCACTAAAGCCTTTTGTCAAATTTCAAATTTCTCCATTAAACTAAAAGAAATCACATTTTCAATTTTTCTAAGAAAATGATCATTTTTCAGCTTCTATATTAATCTTGTGTACCCAATTATTTATTTTGTTCCCTGTAAGATATAATTAAAAGAGAAAAATAATCAATACATTTTACTTCATGGTTTGCTATCAGTGAGAATACTACAATGTGTTTGTTGCTGGAAGCCTGGGGGTTCCCTTGTCTTGGCACAAGATTCAAATTAAAATTGGGAAAGAGAAAATTCAAGGGGAAGGGGAACAGGATAGGTATAATTTAATGGAGCATGATCAACAGCCAGTCAAAACCTAGGGTTTCATGCTATCTGTTTGAACAGACAGCAGAGCAAAATATTAGACTGGGAGCAAAGGTACGGAGGAAGCCTAAGAAGATGTTTCCAATTTTCCCAACTCCATATAAAACAGCCCCACTCCTGACCTATGAGATCATAGAATCCTACAATGCAGAAGAAGGCCATTCGGCCCATCGAGTCTGCACCGACCACATTCCTACCCAGGCGCTATCCCTATAACCCTATACATTTACCCTAGTTAGTCCTTCTGACACTAAGGGACATTTTTTGCATGGCCATGCAAATTTTTGGAGCGTGGGAGGAAACTAGAACATCTGGAGGAAATCCACGCAGACATGGGGAGAACATGCAAACTCCACACAGACAGTGACCCAAGCTAGGAATTGAACCCAGGTCTCTCGCACTGTGGGGTAACTGTGCTAACCACTGTGCCACCATGCTCAAATTCCACCAGCTGCTGTAGTGGGATTCGAATCCAGATCCTCAGAGCATTTCTCCTGGTTTCTGGACGATTAGTCCAGTGACAGTATCATCATGGAACTGCCTCCCCTTTGATCTCTGTGGTCCTGTCATTGAGGCATAGAGCATCTGGCTGTAATGGTCACACACCATCGGAGGCCATCCCCAAGGAGCTGACAGCCTCAGGACATGGTGGGGCCAATCTGATGTGGGGAAATACCACAAATTGGCCTCTAAGCCATTGATAGCATTAATGTTCCAGTGGGCTCCGCCTGGAAATGGTGGAGAGCTTCAAGCTTTTAGGTGTCCAGATCACCAATAACCTGTCTTGGCCCCCCCTCCCCCATACTGAAAGCACACCAATGCTTCTACTTTTTCAGAACACTAAGAAAATTTGACATGTCAGCTACAACTCTTACTAACTTTTACAGATGCGCCACAGAAAGCACTCTTTCTGGTTGCATCACAGCTTGGTATGGCTCCTGCTCTGCTCAAGAGCACAAGAAACTACAAAAGGTCATGAATGTAGCCCAATCCATCAAGCAAACGAGCCCGCCATCCATTGATACTGCCTACATTTTCTGCTGCCTCGGAAAAACAGCCAGCATTATTAAGGACCCCACGCACCCCGGATATTCTCTTTCACCTTCTTCCACCAGGAAAAGATACAAAGGCCTGAGATCATGTATCAACCAATTCAAGAACAGTTTCTTCCCTGCTGCCATCAGACTTTTGAATGGACCTACCTCGCACTAAGTTGATCCTTCTCTACACCCTAGCCATGACTGCACCCTCTCCTTTCCTTCTCTATGAATGGTATGCTTTGTCTGCAATATACTTTTCACTGTATTCTAATACATGTGACAATAATAAATCAAATCAAATCAAACCTCCAGGAGCAGGTAGCTGCTCCTGGTCTGAGCTTTTCCCTGGATGGACAATAAATGTGGCTTTATGTGTGTTATGCATATCTCAGGAACAACTTTTATATTAAGAAACAGAACAAAATCCTCTAACAAAGAGAATCCTCTGACAGCTCTGACAAAAGGTCATGCAGACTCAAAACGTTGGCTCTGTTCTGTCTCCACAGATGCTGTCAAACCTGCTGAGATTTTCCAGCATTTTCCATTTTTGCTTCAGATTCCAGCATCTGCAGTAATTTGCTTTAATCTTCGGCCAAAATCTAAGTTGTTTTGAACCCAAAGTTACAAATGGCAATGGTTTGTTGACCTAATATTTGTAGATGGCCCAGAAAATGTGCAGAACTTTGGATGAACACTGTTTAATGTGGTGGAAGATGGCAAACAGACCAGGAGAGTATTAGAATAATCCTTCCCTTTTCTTCCCAACACTGCCCAGCAGCCTTACACCAAACCCCTCCCACACACACACCTCTCCCTCTGGATAAAAGCAAATACTGCGGATGCTGGAACCTGAAACCAAAAGAGAAAATGCTGGAAAATCTCAGCAGGTTTGGCAGCATTTATAAGGAGAGAAAAGAGCTGACATTTCAAGAAAAAAGATAGAAAGGAGAGACACCAGCTGGTATTTTTCTTGGCTAAGAATCCAGATTTTCGGGAAGCCCTAGGTAGCCTTTTTGTCTTCTTGCAGTCCCAGCCACGGCCACTAACAGTCCCTTGGCATTGATGGGACTGATGGTGCTGCCACCAGATTGGTTGGCAGCTCCAGAGGGCAGGTCTTCCTCCTCAATGAAAGATTTCATGTTGCCCATGATGCTTGCATTAAGTTTGGTCATTGCATGATATGGCTCCAGAGTGGGCCAGGATGGAGCAAGTTAGCTCCACACCAACCATACTCCTGGAGGCAGGTGATCCATTCACACCACCCCTGTGGTAAAGTCAGGTACAGGAGGACTTCCTTTTCCGATCTTCCAATGGAGTGAGTTTCATTGGCTTCGTTGGTTGTACGGGATGGATTTTACAGCGTGTCCTGGACCCATGCCCCCAGTAGAGAAGTTGATGACCAGCTCGTCCATTATTCCCTGGCTACTCCATAGCAATAAAACACAGAGCAGCATTATGTATGCTTTAAGATGAGACTTCCATTCCTTTCTCAGGATTAAGACCTGCCTTTGGGAGCTACAGGCCAGCAGCTCTGTGGTGGCAGAAACGCCCGACAATTGTTGGGGCTACAGACGATTCTGACAAAGAGGAGCCCGGACTGATAGGTGAGTCTGGGATATTGCTATAACCTGCCAGGCTGGCCCCAACGAAGGGGACAACAGTTTTGGAGGGTGGGTTCAAATGGACAAGGGAAGGGCAAAAGAAGGGAGAGGTATGACTTTAGTGGCAGGGCGGGAGGTTGCAGCAGACAGGGAACTCACAAAGGATGTTCAAATCCCCCCACTACCCCATGTAGCTAAATCTGCCAGGCTCCCTGCAGGCCACCCCCTGCCATGGGTAAAATAGCACCAGGGGCAGACTGAGCGCCTTTAATTAGCCACTCTCAAAGATGGTGGGCCACCCTATGCCTCCATCAGCTGCTTAAAATATCAGACAGTGTGGACAGGAGGGGTGGCAGCAGGTGGGCCACTCGCTGGATTTTTTGAGTGCCCTCCATCTTCAAACCCTCAGGCACAGAAGTGTAAAATCCTGCTCTATTATTGGGCTAAATAGTCCAGCCAGAGATGCTCGGATTCAGGTTAAACAGGTTTGACCAGAGCATGCACTGTTTGACAATGTCAAATGAGTACATCCCAAATCCTAACCTCCTATTTATTCTAAAACTGGCATGGTGGTACAGTGGTTAGCACTGCTGCCTCACAGTGCCAGGGACCCGAGTTCAATTCCGGCCTTGGGTGACTGTGTGGAGTTTGTACCTTCTTCTCGTGTCTGGGTGGGTTTTCTCCAGGTGCTCCGTTTCCTCTCAGTCCAAAGATGTGCGAGTTAGATGGATTAGTAAATGCGTGGGGTTAAGGGGATGGGATGGGCCTAGGTAGGATGCTGTATTGGAGAGTCAGTGCAGACTTGATGGGCTGAATGGCCTTTTTCTGCACTGTAGGGATTGGATTTGATTCGATTCTAGTTATCCATTTTCTTCTCTCACAAACCCAATCCCTCCAATAAAAATCACGGAATTTACTGAGGGACACAATCTCCATTCTAAATATTTTAATTTCAACTTTTGTACTTCTATCCTGACCCATCCTGTCAGCTCAAATTTAAACAGCAACTTGCATTTAGATAATGTCATTAAAGTAATAAAATATCCTGACCAATGTAAATTGTGCAGCTGCACAGCAATTCAAATGTCCTCACAATGACCGGGTATAAGCTGCTCTCTTTAAATGATAAGAGTTTCATTTAAAAAATGTAAATATGCCACGCACTTAAATAAATCTTTCACTCAGTCTAACGAAAAAGAGGACACATTGGTCCCAAGACACTTCGCAGGAACATTACAAAGCAAAATTTACATCAAGGCACAAAGAATATATTAAAGCAGATGATCAAAAGCTTTGTCAAGGAATTAAGGTTTAATGAGCATCTTAACAAGGGATAGAGAGGTCGAGAAGAGGAAAGGTTTAGGAGGGAACGCTGGAGCTTAGAACGAGGCATGGTCACTATGGTGCCTTCAAAAAAATAGCTACAATAGCAATGCTGCATTGCCAGAGAACAGCAGTCAATTGTGACATTGTTTCTTTTCAAAATGTTTCTGGGTCAGTGAAGATGATCAGTTTGTCGATGTAAATTTACTTTGCTGAAGTAACATGTGGTGACTAGGGAAAACTTGAGGATTTGATGACTTCATATTAAGCAGCTGATCCTAAGTCAGGCCACGTTAACTCTTTATAGCTTTCATGATTTGGAAAACAAGAGGGAAATTTGACACAATATCAATAGTTATTGGGTTTATCAGAAATCAATGAATCTAAAAATAAAATGTTAAAAGTGACACCAGTGTTCAGTGGCTCACTTACTTTGAGAGGGTTTCTAGAAAGCACTTTAACCCCTCAGTTGTGCATGCTGTATTTTATGACATCTATAAAGTTAAGACTTTCTAAGACTTCACCTCAAGACTATGATTGTTGTCCATTCTGGTGAGAAGTGATTCTCACATATAACACCAGCCACAGAACCATAGGCCTGGTGTCACTCAATTTCTGTTTAATGATTTAAATAGATGGATAAAATCAGGGATTTGGGCCTAAGCTTTCTTACCTTATGGTCTCTACAACTCTTTTTTTAGTTGGGAATGCCTGATTGGAGAATCATCCTATTTCTATTTCTTAACTGTTCTGGCACAAACCATGGCTGAAATTTTCCAGCCATTGCTGCGAGTGAGGATGGAGAACTTGGCGCTCACTTGAACCTGAATCTCCATTCATGGCAACGGGACCAGAGAATCCCGCCAGTCTGAAAGGTCAAAAAATTACACCCATACATTTTATATCTGTACTAGAGGAATAATTAAATGGCAAGGATTTCAAATGTAACTTGTGAAAATAAGTGTCAATTTGACAATAAAGTATAAGGAGTATAAGAATTAGAAACCATAGTGTTTAAATACTCCATTTGGGGAAAGGAAGAAAAGGCTGTGAGGGACATTTCGCTTTCTTTTTCCTCACAGAAAGGGCAGAACTTTCCATTCTGGGACTAACTCCTGAGGTGGGTTTGGGACGGCAAATGTTTCCTGTTGCAGAGGCTGCTGTGAATTTGCACCATATTGTGTGACCCTAGCCCCATTAATAATGCAGTTGGTGGGTTCCTGGGTATCATGCAGCGGGGCAGACTGGATGATTTGCATTCCTATCCATGTGCTATTCTTAAAAGAAGCCCGGACATAACTGACCCACCATTGAGGATGGATGATACACCTCCAGGAACACTCTGAAGATAGAAGATGGATCTAGACTGATTTCGCTAGATTGACTCCAGAGATGAGGGGTTTGTCACATGAAAAGAGATTGAACAGTTTAGGCCTATACTGTCTGGAATTTAGAAGAACAAGGGGAGATCAAGTTGAGGGATACAAGATGATAAAAGGTATGGATAAAGTAGACGTGGAGCGGATGCTCCCTCTTGTGGGGCATTCTAGCACGAGAGGTCATAGTCTTAGGATAAGGGGTAGCAAATTTAAAACAAAGTTGAGGAGAAACTACTTCTCCCAAAGGGTTGTGAATCTGTAGAATTTGCAACCCCAAAGTGCAGTGGATGCTGGGACAGTGAGTACATTTAAGGTGGAGTTAGGAAGATTTTTAATTAGTAATGGGTTGAAGAGTTATGGGAAGAAGGCAGGAAAATGGGGATGAGGAGCATATCAGCCATGATTGAATGGTGGAACAGACTCGATGGGCCAAGTGGCCTAATTCTGCTCCTATATCTCATGAACTTATCTCCTGGGAGAGTCTGAAGGATAGAAGATGGATCTCCTGGAAGACTCTGAAGATGGAAGAACTACCTGGGTAATACCAATCCACTGCTGCATGTTGCTTGAGGCCTCCATCCTGATCTCTTTAGGCTGTCCCAGGCCTTCTTTGAGTAAGTGCCAACATGTGCATACCACATTGATCCAGATGTTTTATGGACCGGCGTTATTTCTCGGTGCTGTGTGGATGAACGGGCAAGGGAATGAGATTCTGGCGTGGGCTGTCTTCTGTTTCCCAGTAACTGGATCCATATTGGTTTCACGCTGGCCTCTGGCAGGAATGGTGGCGACCCAGCAAGGTGAGTGAGAGTGCAAGATCCCTGCGTCATTTTATGTTAGCGAGCAGGGAACAGATTTTTCAGCTCCTGCTGCATTGTTCACCCACTCCCTTCCTCTGGTCCACTTGCCTTTCTAGAAATTGCTGAAGAGGCAAAGGTCAAATTCTGAAACTTATGCCAAGCTCATGTAAACAAGGCTGCAAAGATGTTTAGAGAGGGAAGAAACATCAGCTCGAAGGGTCAATAATCAAAGACATGGGATGCTATACCATGGCACACGCTTCATGAGTAATTTATATATGGCTACAACAAATGTGAAGGTGATCAACTAGGAGTACTTTTCTATAACACGCTGTAAGATTATGCTGCTTAATTGATCATATTTCAGAATAAGCCAGTCTAACAAGACAAAAGTTCAGTAGGAAATTTCAATAAGATTGCTTCTCATTGCAAATTAACCTTTAAAAATCCTTCAAAATCAAAAAACAGACTAACTTTATATATGTACACGTGTTTCTCATTAGCACTGTGCCTACCCCTGGTGCCTCCCTATTGTCCATAAACTTTCAAAGCACATTAACATCAAGCCTGACAGATTAACTATGGTGTTGGGAAAGCATTTTGAAATGATCATTTGAGACAACACTGACAATGTCTTGGACAAACATGGATGAATTAAGGAAATTGTGAAATTGTCAAGGACAAATCACATCTAACTGACAAGATTGAGTTTTTTGATGAGATAACATTGAGGGTTGATGAGGATAACTCAAATGATGTTGTGTGCATGGACTTCTAAAAGGCATTTGATAAAGTGCCACATAACAGACTTTTCTGCAAAGTTAAAGTCAATGGAACAAAAGGACAGTGGCATTTTGGATACAGATGAAGAGTAGAGATGAATGGTTTCTTGGAACGGAGGAAGACACCTAGTGGGCTTCCCTAGGAATTGGTACCAGCAACACTGCCTTTGACAAACTGAAGGTCTTGTGGCACAGTGGGCAGCTTCCCTGCCTTGGAGCCAGAAGCTTCAGCTGCAAGTCCCACCCCAAAACATGATGGTCAAGGATGGTGTGTTCATAATGGAGCCAAACTAGTTGAGTACCAACTTGCCAATCCTTCCAATTTATGCCAAAGGCAGGTGGTGCAAACGGGAGAGATTCCTGGTCAAACATGTGATGAAAAGGAACTGGAGCCTCTACCATCAGTATCCAGAGCACCAGGCTATAAAGCTGCATGTTGCCGCAGCAACTTGGATTTCTTGGGGAGTCAGTTGGCTTCGTTAACTGGACTTGGGTGTACTGGTATGGATCAGATTGGAACCTACAGCATAGGGCTGGAACCCCACTCTGGCTGAGTTGGATTTGAAACCTACCTCTTTGTCCTATCTGTGGTGGAGATTGTGGCACTGTGAGTTGGATCTGCCTTCATGTAGAGAACTCAAGAAGATGATTACTAAACTAGACCTAAATGCACAGGGCATAATCTGGAAATTTGCAGATGACTCAAAACTCAGGTGTATTGTCTATTATGAGTTTGCTTTAGAGTTGAAGCTGGTGGCAGATTTAATGCAAAGAATTGTCAGGTGGTGTATTTTTTTGAGGAAGAACAAGAAGAGAGGATATAAAATAAACAACACAGGTATGCAGAGGCAGAGGCTTCAGGGGCTGTGTGTACAAGCTGAACAAACTCATGACGGTTCATGCCATCAACTGAACCACAGAATTCCTTGTGATTGGTGCAGGGAGATGACATCGGGTGCCATTTCTTTAAACCCTAGAATTACAGGATCATTCAGAAGTGTTACTTCCTTATGTGGGCATTTGGGGCAATGCACTATACATATCTCATGTTGTTCTTTGATCTCCCTGGGCACCACCACATTCCTCATTCTCTTAAAGCAACACTTCCACAACCATTGCTTCGCAATGTTCTATCCTAAACTATAATTAACAGCTCCACCAACACACAGCATCCACCCTGCCCAACTTGAAAACCCCTTTTTCATCTCAAACATCCTCACATCCCTACATCTATTACTTCACCTTTCTTTCCACAAGCTGACCATAATTGCTAATCTACTCTCATTTAGCCCTTTGTCAAAACTGTCCCTTAGAAACACAATCATTGTCACAATGTTTGAATCAAAATGGTTGATTGCATATCATTACATCAATATCGTAGGTAATGTTACACTCTCTGTCAACAAGCTCCGCTGAACTAAATTGCAGTTGACAACCACAATTGCTTTTAACTGGCCAAGCTTATTGCATTGTGTTCTCATTAGTGTTGTTCTGAAGACCGTCAGTTTAGAATCTAAAGCAGTTGCAAGTTAAGCTGTATTGACTGACAGGATTGTGTGGAGTTTGCACATTCTCTTCATGTTGGCATGGGTTTCCTTGGGGTACTCCAGTTTCCTTCCACAGTCCAAAGAGTGCTTGTTAGGTGAACTGGCCATGCTAAATTGTGCCTTAGTATCAGGGGGATTAGTAGGGTAAGTATGTAGGTTAAGGTTTGGGTGGGATATTATTGGTGCAGGCTTGATGGGCCAAATGGCCTCCTGTACTGTAGGGATTCTACGACATTAAAGCACAATGGCAGTGATAGTGAAGAGATCTGGAATTGGATTCCAATGCTGCAGACGTGTTTCATCCCAACAAAAGCAAAGATTAGTTTAGTATTCAAATGCATCAGTAGTTATTCCACATCTGGAGGAACCATATCCCAGTTTCAGAGACAACAGCTTCAGGAGAGGGGCACATTTGAGGAGTTTTGCTCTGTTACTTTCAAAATTCCTCAGTAATTGCTAATTAAGAAGATACACAGTTGCTGTTTACTGATGTTCTAGATGCTTGGTTTTCCACACTGTGTACATTCAGTGCAGATTTCAGCCATATGAAAAATAGAAAATCTCTAAATGGGGGTAATATATTGATTATGGATAGAGAAGTGATTGGCTGACAGGAAGCAGAGAATGGGAATTAATGGGTCCTTTTCAGAATGTTGGGCAGTGACTAGTGGGGTACCATAAGGTTCAGTAGTGGGATCTCAGCTATTCACGGTCTACATTAATTATTCGGTCGAAGGAATTGAATGCAATACCTCTAAATTTGCAGATGACACTAAACTGGGTGGCAGTGTATGCTGTGAGGAGGATGCTAAGAGGCTGCAGGGTGACATCGACATGCTAGCTGAGTGGGCAAATATTTGGTAAATGCAAGAGAATATGGATAAACATGAAGTTATCCACTTTGGTGGCAAAAACAGGAAGGAAGATCATTCTCTGAATGTTGGCAGTTTAGGAAAAGGGGAAGTGCAACGTGACCTGGGTATCATGGTGGAACAGTCGTTGAAGGTTGGCAGGCAGGTAGAGCAGGTGGTGAGGAAAGCTAATGGCATGCTGGCCTTCATAGTAAGAGGATTTGAGAATAGGAGTAAGGATGTCTTGCTGCAGTTAGAAGTTTCACAACACCAGGTTAAAGTCCAACAGGTTTATTTGGTAGTAAACGCCACTAGCTTTCGGACCGCTGCTCCTTCGTCGGTGAGTGGGGAGTTCTGATCACAAACAGGGCATATAAGGGCACACACAATATGGTGCTGGTGTTGTGAGACTTCTTACTGTGTTTACTCCAGTCCTCGCCAGCATCTCCACATCATTGCTGTAGTTATACAGTGCCTTAGTGAGGCCACACTTTGAGCATTGTGTGCAGTTTTGGTCTGAGGAAGGACATTCTTGCTATTGAGGCAGTCCAGTGAAGATTCACCAGACTGATTCCCAGAATGGCAAAATTGACATATGAATGGATTGAATGGGCTTGTACTTACTGGAATTTAAAAGATTGAGAGGCGATCTCATAGAAACATAAAATCCTGATGGGATTGTACAGATTAGATGCAGGAAGAACGTTCCTGATGTTGGGGAAGTGCAGAACTAAGGGTCACAAGTCACAATCTAAGAATAAGGGGTAGCCATTCAGGACTGGGATGAGGAGGAACTTATTCACTCAACGAGTTGTAAAGCTGTAGAGTTCTCTACCACAGAAAGCTATTGGGGTCAGTTTGTTAAATATGTCATAATGAGAGGGAGCTGGACGTGGCCCTTGTGGCTAAAGGGATCAAGTGTTATAGAGAGAAAGCTAAAGTGGGATACTGAAAGTACACAATCACATTGGAAGGTGGTGCAGGCTCGAAGGGCCGAATCGCCTACTCCTGCACCTATTTTCTATGTTTCTATGTTTCAATGGTTCAGTTCCTATCCTCATTTCAGATCCAAGACCAGTGACTGAACCTCGACTGAAATTCAACTCTGTGGCACCTTTCTTGGTTAAACTCTGAGGTGGAGACTTTGTTCCAGCAAACGACCCCATCCCTGGGGGAGGAACAGGATGCCTATGTCGGTTAAACATTTCAGGACACTGGTGATTATGTGGAAAAGAACTCAGTTCAGGCAGCCACCCTCCCAGAATAAGGAAAGCTAAGGACAGAGTGTGATGGAAGGAAGCTGTGATTCAAGCTCAGCAGTGAATCCAGTCTGGGATGGTCATGTGCATCCGATGATATATCAGGAGAGACACTATCTTTCTACTTTTATCCTTGAATTTGAGCTCGAGACACGGTTCGCTAAATAGTTGTCACTTGGGACCAAATAGTTATCATTGTTGGTTAATCAGTAAATCAGTGCTGCAGGCACAGAACTGGTGATATCCTCAATCATTTTGCAAAGCACCATTTCAAACCTTGGCAGAATAATTGGCCTTGGAGTGTGTGTGAAAATGGCCCGGCTGAAGTAAGGTAAATCCGAATACCTGTTCAAATAATAATATCCAGTAATAATCTTCAAATAATAAATAATATTTGCTGTGGCCCCTCAATGCAAAGCAACTGTTGTTCATTAGACATGTTCCTGATTTAATTTCCATAGGAGTTTGCTTTGGAGCCAGGAGATAGAAACAGTTCAGTGAACTTTACAAGGCATCTGGGATCTGCAGCAACTGTACATTTCCTTCAGCCAGACTTTCCCAGCCACAGAACCCTGGTGACCTCCCAAGAGTACTGGAAAAACCCCTGAGAAACTTTCTTACTGTGTTGAAGAGTTAAACCAGAAAAAATGACTGTTTATATGTTTGTACAAATTGCACAAAACAAATATATAAAAGCCTTTTCCATTTCTCATATCTATACATTTATTATCATTAAAATGTTATTTTATGCAAAGTATTTAAGTCTCATCCTTTTGTCATTTTTAATGTGAGTGATACAGTTTCATTTACTCACAGGTTTGTTTCATATTAGGGCTGCCCATCTCTGACTCTCTCTCTCTGTCACACACATTTTCAGCTCTCTCTTTCTGCCATACACATTCCCTCTCACGTGCATGCACACGTATATACACACACACACATTCCCTCACAGACACACACACTCACTCTCTCTCACACGTGTGCGCACACTCCCTCACACACACGCACACAATTCCCACACACACACCCATCCACACACACATACACACACACTCCCTCTCCCACACCCACATTCCCACACACACATGCTCCCTCTCACACGTGCACACATATGCATACATACCTCACACCCACACACACATTCCCTCACTCATTCTCACAGTAATTTCATTGCTGTGTTAATGTAAGCCTTACTTGTGACTAATAAACTTTACTTTATTCTGTCAGACACACACACACACACAAACACACACACATTCCCTTAGTACGGAGATGGAGGCAGGAACCAGTCAGCCCTGGCAGAGTGGTGAACAGCACATCAGGAGCAGCACAGCATTATAGCAGAAAGACATTGTTGCATTCACCTCAAAATCTCTCATGAGCTGAAGGTGCCACATGCCACACTTTAGGATCATAGAATCCCTACAATGCAGGGGGCCATCTGGCCCATCGAATCTGCAGCGATGCACTAACAGGGCATCTCCCTCTCTCTATAACCCCAGATATTTACCCCATTAATTCTCCTGACCTATACACCTTGGGACACCAGGGGCAATTTTATCATGGCCAATCCACCTAACCTGCACATCTTTGAACTGTGGGAGGAAGCCAGGGCACCCAGAGAAATCCACACAGACACAGGGAGAACAAGCAAACTCTGCACAGACAGTGACCCAAGCCAGGAATTGAACCCGAGTCCTTGGCGCTGTGAGGCAGCAATGCCAACCACTGTGCCACCGTGTCGCAATTGGATTTTAGACCAATGTGATTTCCTACTGGCATGACACAAGATTGGAAGACCTGATGGGTTGCTGGCAGACAACAGTTTTAATGAGCATTTATGAGATGCAAGTGGAATTCATGTCACCAGCCGGTGCTAACTAATGCTGATCTGCCATGAGAAGAATTATGACACGATTTTACACCAGCATGTTTCTGACTTTGTGGCTCCTGCTTGATTCTCACTCCTGCTCACCACCAAACTCACTGCAAGTGCGATTGGAGAATCCTGCCTCAAATCTAAATAAGTCTAAAAAGCTTAATCACAACAAAAAGCTGGGGCCTTGAGGCTGTGGGAATTGCTTAAGCAAAATACAGGATTGGAATGTCGGGGCCCCTCTAGGAGATAAGACTTGGGAGCCTTGAAATACGAGACAGTCAACCAAAGTTGGGTGTGAGAAACATTGCGTAATGGTGTCACGCTCAGATTAAAGAGACCCCTGGCTGATCTAGGAAAGCATGCTGAAATAATGGGCTAAAAATGTTTGGGATGAGGGAAGGGTTAATGGATGAGAAACAGGATGAGGAAGGGCCTCCTGATCACATCTGTGTGGTGGAGAAATTGAGAAAATAAGTCAAAAACAAAGAAGATGAGAGACACCAAAAGAAAAAGAAACAGAGAAGACGAGCCCAAAGATCAAAGGCTCCAAAAAGGGAAGTCATCGTGTGTTCCCCATCCAGTTAAAATCCAGGGGATATATATTCTGCATTAGACTGTAAACCACTGCCCGAGTTCATTGCTATAAGTTTATCTGAAAACTAATTAACTTGTGCTGACTTCATCTCTTTAAAGTAGTCTTGCGGCAGAATTTTTGCCAGTTTCAGACATTCACCTCCATCTGTGTAAAAAATTGCCTCGCACATCTCCTCTAAATTTTTCCCCACACACCTTAACCTATGTCCCCAAGTATTTGACTTTTCTACCCTAAGAAAGAGCATCTGGCTATCCACTCTGTCCATGCTACTCATAATCTTGTAAACCTCTATCAGGTCATCCCTCAAACTCCATCGCGTGTTCTCACTTCAGTGAGAACAAACCGAGTTTATCTAACCCTCTCCTCATAGATAATACTCTCCAGACCAGGCAACGCCCTGGTAAACCTCTTCAATACCCTCTACACACATCTACATCCTTCTGGTAGTGCGGCAACCAGAATTGTAAACAATATTCCAAATGTGTCCTAGCTGAGGTTTTGTATAGCTGCAGCATGAGCTGACAATTTTAATACTCAATACATTGACCGATGAAGGCAAGCATGCCGTATGCCTTCTTGACTACATTGTCCACCTGCGTTGCCATTTTCAGTGATCAATGGACATGTATGCCTAGATCTCTCTGCCTGTCAATATTCCTAAGGGTTCGACCATTTACTGTATAATTTCTACATGCATTGGACCTTGCAAAATGCATTATCTCACAATTGTCCAAATTAAACTCCATCTGCCATTTCGCTGCCCAAGTTTCCAAACAGTCTATATCTTGCCATATCCTCTAACAATTCTCTTCACTATCTGCAATTCCACCAATGTTTGTGTTCGCCTGCGAACTTACTAATTATTGTCCTCCCACATTTACTGAATAATCCAAATTCTATGAACTCCAAATCAATACAGGAAAACCTAAACAGGAGACAGCCATTTATCTGTACTGCTAGTGAGATCACAGAGAATCTTCAACCTAACTTCATTTACCCACTTTTATCTCATATCTCTTTAATAACTTTGGATAACAAGAATTGATCAATATCGAAGTTATAATTGATCTAGCATCAATTAGCATTTGCCAAAAAGAGTTACAAACTTAAGTAGAAGAGCTTCCATGATGTCAATTCTAATTTTGTGATTATGCCCTCTTATCTTGGACTCATCAATCAACGTAAATAGCTTCTCTCTAGGGTCCTAACTGGTTTCCATTGGGAGAAATAAATCGGCTTAAAGCAAAGGTTACTGGAGACAGTGCCATGCATCCATTCAAAGAACAACGGGATTGTACAACTCAATTCACCTTTGTATCCTGCTACTTAAATACAGATTGATTTATATGTACCTTTGTCAAGTAAGATTATAACTAATAACAATGGTGTTGACACACTGATACAAATTGACTGCAACACATTTCCTAAAAGGAGCATCTGCGATTTTCTTGATGCAATGGTGAGCAATCCAACTAATGTGGTAAAGGTCACCAAATTAAGCTTGGAATGATGCATCACAAAGAAATTTAAGGCAGTGGTGACCTTGATTGGAACAGTGTTATATATTTATAATGGTGCATGATTGCATGAAGGCTTTAAGAGCCAGTCACATGATTTGATGGGGTCATTGGAATGTTTCACAGGCTCCTGCTTAGTTTCATTTTCTATTCTGAACAGGCAAGAGCTGGTAGGATAGACCTTGTCATTTTTAGTTTGAATATATGTATGCAAACCACACAATTTTATTTTGTGTAAAAGCCACAACCCTTAACATAGTTAGAACCTCACAAAAATGAATTGGCAATGAGTGGGGATTTTGTTTCATCAGATCATTGAGAAAAGATCCTAAGTAGAAAAGAGATATTGTGGGTTGTTGCACTTTGAATGTTAGAAGGCTGGGGAAAGTCAACATCAGAATTAAAGATTGGACTGCCAATGAAAGAAGTAAAAAAAAACAAATGTGAAAAAAAATTGCATTTCTAACCAGAGGAAAAAAAAATTGGGTAGACTCCTCTAAGCTGCAGGGTCTGTGCACATGTTGCAGTGTGTAACAGCAGAATGGGAGAGTCACTACGCAGTTGGAACCACTGTGTGGTTTTAAATTTTTTTTAGATCAGAGAAGTATGAGATTCCAGGCAATATCTGGCAATATTTGAAAGGAAGGGATGATTTGCTGTATAGCTGATGCTGTTTGAAAAAAAAATTAGTCTCCAGTCTCGAGTTGCTAGCACCTGCAAGAGACATGACGAGTCAATTTGGACCCATGAGTCCTTTCAATAAAGAAAATGAATTATGGAGAGTCTATGCAGAGCAGTTTCAGTACTTTGTACAAACAAATGCAATTGCGAATGAGTTGCTCATACCAGCTTTTCTCAGTATAATAAGAAGAAAAACCTTCAATTTGCTTCAGAGCTTGGTTTATCCAGCAAATACACTCAGGTCATCCAGCAAAGCCAGGAACCAAAACTTACAATGACTTGACAAAGATCCTTACAGAGCATTACTCTCCAAAGCCACTGATCATTGCAGAATGGTTCACATTCCACCGAAGGGATCAAGTGAAGGTGAAAGCATTGCTCAGTTTGTGGCAACCTTAAAAAGTGTGGCATGACAGTGTGAGTCCTTAGAAGATACTTTTCAAGATTGTCTCATTTGTGGTCTCCAGAATTACATTATCCAAAGATGAATAATTACTGAACATTTTTCAATTTTGAAGACTGCAGTAGAAATCACAGTGTCGATGGTACTGGCAGCTAAAGAGATTCACAATTTTTTGCAGGAATGAAGATCCCCAGGTTGGAAGAGCCCATAAAAAATTGAAATAGTGACAAGCATATCACAGATATGCTAAAAAGGGCCATTCAACTTGTTGAGCTAGACCAGCTTCCCCACAGAAGAATATTCAGAAGAAGAATCTGGGTACCTTCAAGAAAAGTTGCATTCTACAAAAATAATTTACAACATGGAAAAAAGGAATTACAACCGAAGATGTCCAAAACTTTGTTGAAGAGCTCCAACTGTACACGAGATAAAATGTAATAGGCAATCAAAAATCTCAAAGCAAGATCAATGCCAAATGCTATTCGTCCCAAGCTCAAAAAAGAATTAGAACACATGTTAACACTAATGTGTTAGAGCTGGTTACACTGAGTGACTGCCCCACCACCCCCCACCCCCTTTTACTCTAAAAGGTCTTCTTCACTGCCTTTTGGAATACTATCTGGCTTACCTTTACCTATTGAGCAGATGCCACCAACTAGTTTTGCTAATATTCTTTATTTTCACTCGTAGATAGGAACATAGAAAATAGCACGAGCAGGCCACTCTGCCTTTCCGACCTGCTCTGCCATTCATTATGATCATGACTGATTATCCAACTCTAAGCCTGTTTCCACTTTCTCTGCATATTCTTTCATTCCTTTCACTCCAAGACCAACATCTAACTCCTTGAAAACAAACAATAGTTTAAAAGCAACATTGGAATGTCTTCCAGTACATAGTCTGTGTATCAAGAAAGAAACTTTTTCCAGATGTTAGTCTGGAAAATTTGCCTGTGACAGCTTCTCAAGTTCAGAGACATACCAGAAATTATCCTGCGATGGTATTAAATATGGTGTTGAAAGGAACAATAGCTGGGGCGCATCATCCACATCCTGATTTGAAACTATATGTGTCAAGAAAACGTGAGTTGATCGTTCAAGGTGGTGTCCATTGTAGAGAATTCAAGTGATCGTTCCTCCTGATCTGTGTGGAGAGTTCTTGAACAACTACATGAAGGACATCCTGGTATAGGCCTGATGAAGGTATTTTTGGTGGCCAGTTCTGGATGCTCAGACTGAAGAAAAACTGGGATTGTGTCAATCCTGTGCACAAATAAGAAATGCACCACCATTGTTTCCATTTCATCCTTGGTAGTGGTCTAAAATGCCATGGCAACAATTACATGTAAATTTCGCATCAGTCTGTTTGAGATTTACATGTTGGATGCACGCTTAAAGTGGCCAAAAGTTGAGCATGAGATCTACTGCACCTGAACAAACCATTTAAAATTTGAAAAACTTGCAAGTTTTGGCAAACCAGAACAAATTGTTAGTGATAATGGCTCACAATTTACTTCACAAGAATTTGAGGATTATCTCAAAGTAAAAGGTACTCAGCTTATAAAATCTGCACCTTATTATCCGTCAACTAATGGATTACAATCCTTGAAACATTACAAATAAGCTTCAAGGGAGTGAGGTTCATTATCACATTGTTTGAATAGCTTTTTAGAATCTTATAGAAACACCAGTCATGTGATTACCCAGAATTCACCTGCATTGCTACTCTTAAAGAGAAAGTTGAGAACTATATTTGATTTGTTGTTACCTCCAGAAACATCAGAGATAATAGAGAGTCAACAACAATCTTGTGTTGCTAGACGAGATGTGAGGGCAAAACTATGATTCTTCCTAGCAGAAGCATAGACGTATTCCCATGGTGTAATCCATGTCCATAATGCAAAGTAGTACCTTCAACACAGGTGAGTAAAAATAGGAACAGAATGTTTTGACTGAACTGTCAGAGCACTTAAGAGAGTAATATAAAGGCAAAGTAACACCAACTGTCCATCTCGACACACAAATTAGCTCCATAATCTCATGTTTGCCACAGAGATACCTTCCTGCAATGCCTACTAACAGAATATAGGTGGCAGTATTTATTTGGACATGTCTGGGGTTGTAAATTGGAGGAATTATACTGGAGGTGCTAGCCCACACCTCTGACACAGTTAATACACAGCGGGGTTGAAAAGAAGGTGGGGAATGATGTCAGTTTTGGAAATATAATCCAATTGTTTTTCTTGGCAGCCATTTTGAGGAAGTAACTTTTAAGAACTCATTTTATGCCATTTTGTACCTTGGATTCTTTCCAAAAAGGGTGGTGATTTGGAAGATAATTGAGTTTCTGGTGTCGTCAGAGTAAGGATTCTGAGACTGTTATTGTTTCTTTGCCTTTTGAATCCTAATTCAGTGATGCATTGCAATATGTAGTGGTGTTCTCATGTGGATTGGGCGCTTTCTTTTATGTACCAAAAGCATAAAGAAATATTGGTGACAGTGCTTAAGGCACCACATTGTTAGCATACTGTTCCATTTGACTCATGCTAATCCAGGTGAGAACATCAATCTCAGAAAACATGCTGCTACGAGAACGATAAAATTCAGCTCAATATAATTTAACAATAATAAGAGTTTATAAGCCTATAACTGCATGGCAGCAGATATAATTTACCTCTGTGTGCATTTTCTACACAAAGTAGATTTGATTTGAAAATTATGAACAACATATACATCTCTGCATACTGTGGCCCATTGCCTTCAGCTATGATACATTTCTAAATCCATTTTTATTACAAATCCAATGTTTTAATGCTTGCATTTTTTATAATTATGTGAGGATGTCATATTTTCACATGTATTTAACAAGTCAAATAATTCTATTGAAAAGGTCAATTATTTTTAAACTGAAAACTTTGCACTGGTTTGGGTGTTAATTTCGAGCTGGTGTTGAATTGACACGGAGATTGCAACAGCACTAGTTTCAATCTGCATATCATTTTCATCCTTTGTAAAGAAGCCATTGAAAGCAAATCAGACAAGAGCTCACAATGAACCAGCCCAGTAATCAGCCATCATCCCAGCCCATTTCATTTACCCTTTTACGCTGTTTTTAATCTACATCAACCTCTTAACTGGGTGGATATCTTTATATCTTTAGTCCCTCGTCTGCTGAGTTTTCACTAAATATTAATGAGCTAAGACAAAAATAATCTTCTGCTGTTGCAACTGTTATCCGGTTGGAAGGTTGGACTGAACAACTATTTTTGGCATCTACTTTATCGCATGATGTATTTTCTTTGTGTGTGGTGGCAAGTTATCATACTGGAGAAAGGAGTTTGATATGAATGGGAAGTATTGTATTGCCCAGGATTATGTGCAAAACCCACTAATGAAATGCGAAAAATGGATTACCACAAATCTCTAATCTGCTACGGTGAATATCAATTGTGTGTAACACAAAAACCCAACTTGGCTAACCAAGAAAATTAACTCTCATTCCTTCAAATAGGCAAGTTTTACCAAATGGCAATATGATGTTCAAGGAACCGTGGCCACTGTACAATGAATCAAGACTTTCAATACCAAAATCCAATGGAGAGATTGGGTGGGTGGGGATGGCCATAAAATGAAATAGAAGCACAAGTAAGGCAGAGGAAAATGGGTTCAACAACATGTTTTTGGAGTTTCTTTCACATTTGTATTTTATTTCAATGGTTAAAACCCTTCTCTGACAATGAAAGCAAACATCAGGAGTCTCACAGCACTAATTTTCAGAGCCATCAGGACACACTGAGGTTGTCTTTCCTTTTCTCCCATTCTCACTCAAGCATGCCTCCTCAGTATCCACCACCACACCGAATTAGAAAAACACAATCACTGGGTAGGATTGTTTGATCCATTCTGCTAGCCCTTTGAAAGAACCATCCAATTAGTTTCATTCCTCTGATCTTTTCCCATAACCTTGCAGTTTATATAAAAACAAAGAAAATAGAAGCAGGAGTACGCCAATTGCCCTTCAAGCTCCGCCATTCATTTTGATCATGGTTGATCATCAAATTCAATATTCTGATTCCCCCTTCCCCCATATCCCTTGATCCCTCTAGCCCCAAGAGCTTATCTAACTCCTTCTTGAAATCAAACAACTTTTTGGCCTCAGCTACTTTCTCTGGTTGTGAAACCACACATCCACCACTCTGAGTAAATAAATTTCTCCTCATCTCAGTCCTAAAAGATTTACCCCTGATCATCAAACTGTGACCCCTAATGGTTAGCACTGCTGCCTCACAGTGCCAGGGACCTGGGTTCGATTCCTGGCTTGGTTCACTGTCTGTGCAGAGTTTGCACATTCTCCCTGTGTCTGCATGGGTTTCCTCCGGGTGCTCCAGTTTCCTCCCATAGTCCAAAGATGTGCGGGTTGGCCATGCTAAATTGCCCCTCAGTGTCAGGGGGACTAGCTAGGGTAAATGCATAGGGTTATGGAGATAGGGTCTGGGTGGGATTGTGGTTAGTGCAGACATGATGGGCCAAATGGTCTCCTTCTGTACTGTACACTTCTATGATTCTATGAACTCTGGACTCCCCCACCCTCGGGAACATTCTTTCTGAATCTATCTGGTCTAATCCAGTCAGAATTTTATAAGTTTCTATGCGATCCCCTGTCACTTTTCTAAACTCAAATGAATATAATCCTAGCGGACTTAATCTCTCCTCATTTAACAGACCTGCCATCGCAGGAATCAGCCTAGTAAGCCTTCACTGCACTCCCTCTGTGGCAGTCAAGGACACCAAGACTGCACACAATGCTGCAAGTGTGGCCTCACCAATACTCTATACAATTACAGTAAAACATCCCTATTCCTATACTCAAATCCTCTCATTCTGAAGGCCAACATACCTTTTGCCAACTTTACTGCCTGCTATACCTACACACTTACTTTCAGAAACTGATGCACAAGGACAGCAAGGTCTCGCGGAGTATCACCTCTCAGTTTACACCCATTCAAATGATAAGCGACCTTCCTATTTTTGCTACCAAAGTGGATAACCTCACATTTATCCAGATTGTACTGCATCTATGTCTATTCACTTAGCCTGTCCAAATCACATGTCTGCATCCTCCTCACAGCTCACCCTCCCAACCAACTTTGTATCATCTACAAATTTTGAAATAATACATTTAATTCTGTAACCCAAATCATAAATATATATCCTCAGTATTGTACCATTATCTTCTTTAATCAACAATGCAATTCCACTATCTTTTCCTTTCTGTGTGTCCTATCTAAATACTGAAAAGCCCTTAATATTTGGTTCTCATCCTTGGTCACCTTGGAGTCATATCTCTGGAATGCCAACTATACCATACCCCTTTATATCAATTTGCACAACTAACTCATCCATTTTATTTCAAATACAAAGCATTCAGGAACAAACCTTAATGCTAGTCCTTTTAATGTCCCTTGTCCCATTCCCACTATTTTGTACCGTGTCCCTATCTGATTCTGGCCCTTGATTCTCTTTGTTATCTTTTTCATTTTTTCATGATTCCCCATGCACTGAATCCTTACATAGGTTCCCATCCCCCCTGCCATATTAGTTTAAACCCTCTTCAACCACTCTAGCAAGCAACCCCCCCCACCCCCGCCACCCTCCACTCCCCCCAACTCCTGACTCATCCCCGCCCCCACTGCCCCAAGGACATCAGTCCCGATCCCGCCTAAGTGTAACCCAACTTTCAGAGTAACCTGATTCAGAGTTACCTGACTTACCTGATGAAGGAGCAGCACCCCAAAAGCTAGTGGCTTTTGCTACCAAATAACTCTGTTGGACTTTAACCTCGTGTTGTGAGACTTCTTACTAAGTGTAACCCATCCAGTTTGTATAGGTCCCAGCTTCTCCAGAACAGGTCCAAATGCCCTAGGAATCTGAAACCCTCTCCTTCACATCATCTTTTCAGCCATGTATTCATCCTATATATCCTGTTGTTTTTACTCTGACTAGCACATGGCACTGCTAGTAATTCTGAGATAACTACCATTGAGATCCTACTTTTCAACTTGCTTCCTAGCTCCCTAGGTTCTCTTTTAGAATGTCATCTTTTTTTACCTATGTCATGTGTACCATGAAAACTAGCTGTTCACCATCCCTCCACCCATTCCTTCCATTTCAGACTGTCCTACAACCACTCTGAGACATCCTTGACCCTAGCACCATGGAGGGAACAAACCATCCTGGAATCTCTTTTCAGCCATAGAAACTTTTCAGGATAGAACTCTTTTCGGGATAGAAACATCTATCTATTCCCCTTACAATTAAATTCCCTATGGCTATTACATTTCTACGCCATTGCTCCTCTGCTGTATAGTAGAGCCAACCATGGTGCTATGAAGTTGGCTGCTGCTGTTATCATCTGAGAATCTATTTCTCTTAACAGTGTCCAAAAGTGGTACATCTGTTTTGCACGGGAATAGCCACAGGTGATTCCTGCACTGCCTGTCTAGTCTTCTTGCTCTGCCTGATGGTCACCCATTCCCTTCCTGTCTGTGGAGTCTGAGCCTACAGTGTGACCATCTCTCTATATGTGGCTATTCATAACGCTCTTCGCATTGGGGATGCTCCACAATATCCACAGTCACCGTTCCAGCTCTGAAACTCGGCTTCCAGAAGCTGCAGCTGGGGACACTTTCTGTACACATGATGGTGCTGAGAACTGGTATTGTTCTTAGTCTCCCACATGGAGCAAGAAGAGCAGACCACAATTTGGAGCTCTCCTGCCATCTCTTAGCCCTTTAGGCTAAACTAATCCTTTTAATATTAAACAATGTCAATTAAGACCCTTCTTCTCCCCTCTTTGTTATTGCAGAATATATTTCTTACAAACAATGAATGACTGAATGATATCTTAACAATTATAGCCACGAATAGTAGTAAGTACCTACCCAATTGTACTCACCAAACCACTGTTTAAATTTCCTTAACAGGTGCAAATTTGCACTCAGCTTTCTCTTAGTCTTGTAACCGTCTGATTTTGCTCTTAGATTCACTTTTTCTTTACTCCATTATCCTTCCAGCTTTGTTCCCTGTTATCTTGTTTAGTTCTTTAAGTTTGGGTTATTTAAAGATGGTCCCTAATATCAGTAACCCACCAACCAATCAGTTTACTGCTTTCCTGTAATGTTACTCTCAGATTTTTCAAATTAAGTGCTCTGTTTGGCGGCCATCCCTCTCAGGTCCCCAAGCCTTACATTTGCTTTATCCTCCACTCCCAGAGAATGTCCCTCACAGGTCCCCAAGCCTCACACTCTCTTTATCCTCTGCTCCCAGAGACTGTCCCTCGCAGGTCCCCGAGCCTCATGCTTCCCAAGGGCCCTGAGCTTCACATTCCCCAAGTCTTGTGTTTCCTTTTCTCGTCCACTCCCAGACAGTATCCCTCTTAGCTCCCCAAACCTCGCACTCCCTTTATCCTCCATTCCTAGACAGTGATTCTGTCTGGTCCCAAGCCTCACATTCCCCAAGAGCCTCAAGCCTCATGCTCCCTTTATCCTCTGCTCCCAGAGAGTATCCCCCTCAGGTCCCTGAGACTCGCATTCCCTTTATCCTCCACTTCCAGAGAGTGTCCCTCTCAGGTCTCCAAGACTCATGCTCATGGTCTGGTGCTCTCCATTCCCCAAAAGCAATTTTTCCCCTTCTGAGTATCTCATGGCGGCATGGTAACATAGTGGTTAGAACTGCTGCCTCACAGCACCTGGGACCTGGGTTCAATTCCCTGCTTGGGTCACTGTCTGTCTGGAGCCTGCACGTTCTCCCCGTGTCTGCGTGGGTTTCCTCCGGGTGCTCCGACTTCCTCCCACATTCTGAAAGATGTGCTTGTTAGGTGCACTGACCCGAACAGGCGCCGGAGTGTGGCGACTAGGAGAATTTCACTGTAATTTCATTGCAATGTTAATGTAAGCCTTACTTGTAACTAATAAATAAATAAATAAACTTTATCTATCCAATTCTTGGTTTCGATGTGACTATTGAATCCGATTGCACTACGATTTAAATCAGTGTGTTCCTGATTTGAACAATTTTGCTAAGTAAGAATATTTTTCTTACTTCGCACCAGGGTTTTTTTTCATCAGTTTTCTTCAATGGGTGTCCTCTGATTTCTGAGGCCTTGATTTTCACCAAGTCACGTTGACTTGAAAACTCTTTAAAAATGATAGTTAGTTCCAGATTTCTGATCTTATTTTGGGGCTGTGCAATTTGCAGAAGAGCCTTTAAAGTATGCTTCCTGTCCAAAGTCTGTGTCCAGCACTGCCGATTTGGCTGGCTAATTGCCTAGTTAGGTATCTCCTACTCCACAATTTTCATCGGGTCAGGCCAGGTTTTTAAAGCATTGTGGTTCAAGCCACACTCCCATCAGTGTGCATGGGAGGGAAATTTTAAACAATAAGTTCATAAGGCCCCTCTCATGCCCCTATGCCAGGTTATGCTCCTCCATACAATCTTTCATGCCCATGCCAGGCTCTTCCCTGCTACTCATCCCCTAAGTCCCACCATGCCAAGTTTTCTGCCCTTCAACCCACCATCTGTGCCCTTATTTGCTCTGTACCAAGCTCTGGCAAGTACGCTGGTTCTTATCCACTCTATACTTCAATCAATGAACACCATAACGTATAGTTAAATCTGTAAACCAAAGTTTAGAAAAAATGCAATCCTGTGAAGAAAATGTCTGGAAGGCAATCATCCTGGCACTCCGAAGTTTCAAAAACTGCAAACATTTTTGACCACTTGACCTATGTCAACAAATATTGTGAAACTGACTGACTGCAGAGATCAGAGAGCTTGACCTATCAATCAAACAATGTTTCCTCTGGGGAGCAAATGCTGTCATAATTTAATGGTTGCTCAAGCTCTCAGGCTCTCTGATCTTTGCGGTCAATTTCACAATGTTTGCTAACATAAATCAAGTGGTTTCAAGCATTTGTGATTTGTGGGTTTTGAAACATCAAAGGATCTGGATGATTGATGTTCTATGTTCTATTGATAGTTTCATTAGCATGCCATGCACAGCTTCCTCTTTCAGAAAGATTTATCAATGGTTACATTTTTAGACCTCTTTCTCTTCATAGAATCTGCTATATGCTATGGTGTTCATTGGTTCTAGAAAGTGTACAGTGGACTAATGAGGATGGAAGTGCCAGAACATGGCATAGGGCCATGAGTAGGCACAAATGGTGGGTGGAAGAGCAGAGATTGGCAAACGAGACATGAGTAGCCTGAAGGATTGGGTGAAAATAGAGCTGGTTATAGGGACCATGAAGGGCTTGAGGGAGTGGGTGGAGGACATGAGGTGGCATTGATGGAGCATGGGGAGTAGTTGGAGGACGAGGGATGGAGGGCCTTTGTGTTTTCTTTCACTGGGGCAGAGCTCCATGGCACTGAGGTGGGCCTTTTAAACAGCCTGCGCCTGCACTTGGCAACTCCTGTGGCTGCCTCTACACTTCTTCCAGGATCAGCTGGCTGGACTCCTGCCTCCGCCCAAGCTCCCAGCAATGAAGATCCTGTCTTGAAGGGCACCTCTTCCTCAGGCAGCTGGGCTGAGCTGGGAATTTTCCTGACTTCCCTATCTACCCTCCAGGATCAAAATCCATGTCCCAACCTGTACTTAATCTCTCAAAGTCCTCAGTAATTTTGAATGCTTCTATGAAGTTTCTTTACTCTAAAGGAAACTACTACTCAAACTAATTAGATTTGCAGCATCACTGGAAAAATAAATGAACACTCTACCATTTATTTACTGGTGAAAATGATGTTAATTCACCCCACGAGAGTTAAATTGAATGCCTGAGTCCTTAACAAAATGCAGAATAAGTAACCCATTAAAATGACTGCACTTGACTCAATTGTTCTGGCTCCAGTTTGTAACCATTAAAACCAGGACAAATCAACAGTAGGCTGTTCACGTTAATAGTCCCATGCACACAAATAAACAATTCCCCAGCTTAGCATGCTTACTTTTTATCATTTTTAGAAGGGTGTTTATTTCTTAGCTTCCTATGCCACGTCACAAACATCCATTTTATAGATGTAGATTCAAAATTTGAATGATCCAATTTGTCTAAAGCTAATGCCAACTAATCCCAAAGGTTCAGATATGGGTCAATTTGAATTTTGTTCCAAATTGAGCTGGGCTAGCAACAGATACATTGAAAAATGGAGTTGCTTTGTTGTGGGCTGCCCTTGTGGACTAAATGAGTCTCAGTGGAGTGGAAAATTATGAAAATTCAAAGTATACAGAAAGTTACTTTATTGCGTAGAACTTGAATATTGCTGAAAAGACAAACATCTCATAGAATCATAGAATCCCTACAGTACAGAAGGAGGTCGTTTGGCCCATCGAGTCTGCACCGACAACAGTCCCACCCAGGCCCTATCTTCGTAACCACACATATTTACCCTGCTAATCCCCCGACACTAAAGAGGCAATTTAGCACAGCCAATCCACCTAACCTGCACATCTTTGGACTGTGGGAGGAAACTGGAGCATCCAGAGGAAATACACGCAGACACGAGGAGAACATGCAAACGCCACACAGACAGTGACCCAAGCCCGGAACTGAACCTGGGTCCCTGGAGCTGTGAGACAGTAGTGCTAAGCACTGAAGCTTTTCATCAAGCACTCATCAGGACATACACAAGAATGTCAAACTTCAAATGATCTCAACCATTATAATGTAGGAAAAAATGGTGCCGAATATTAGCAAATTGACTCTGATACAGGGAACTAAAGACTCTCCAAGCTCTCGCATGATTCCAAAAAGGCACAAGACTTGAACATGTTTGTCTGCAGAGGACTGGTCCCTGCATATGTTGCTTTTAGCAAATGTAAATGACTTCATTACGACTTCACCCAGCTATCTTAAACTGGTTGTTAGTGCAGCTATTAGCACACTCAAGATTGTCCAGAAAGTGCTGTCCAATTGCCAAGTCACATCTAACAGTAGACATTTTGCTTTGCGGTTGGTGGAGTACAGTCTATACTCTGCCTATTATGAAAAATTGAAGGGAATGATTGAATCATAGCATTCTGCTCACCTTTAAATAAGAAATAAGCTAAAAATGGCTTCTGGATCTGAAAATCCTTGTAACACAGTTAAAGGATGCACTTTTAGATATTTAAAGTCTTATTCTTCACAAAAGGTAGTTGGGCCAAAGAATGAACACTTAGCTAATCACGATCAGTATCATCGTCGCTACCCTGATTAGGTCACAGAACCTCTTGCAACCAGGAAGGAGGCACCATGCTCCTGCTGCTGACTTCCTCTGCCAATTCTAACCCATGCTTGTTTCCGATTAAAGCCTTTTCGCCCCATCCTTGGGGGAATAGAGTCTCCCTGCAGCCCGCAGCATTATCTCTCAGGAGGCATCAAGGACGAGCGGTGCTACCTTGCCAAACTGTGTCTCCATTTCTGCAGATTTTGACATTGTCCTCACAGGGCCCTCTAGTAGCAGAAGGAGCCTGATGCGGCCGTTATCACATTGACTTGCTCTAATTGGTCAGGAAACCTGGAAGCTAAATGCAAATGCAAGGGCTGAGTTTGCAGAAACTTCCAGAATCCAATTTGCTGCTGGTTTCTCCTATCACAAGCGGATCTGGAAGTTAATATTCCAGACAGTTTTGTGTTTAATTTTCGGATGCTGCCATTTTCCACACATTCTCTTCAATGGACTGAGGGCAGGCAAGAGCAGAAATGGAAAACTCCAGGCAAAGCATCATGACAGGACAATTCAAACAAACTCAGTAAATAGAACAGACATAGAGCAATGTGTAAAAAGGAGACCTGAAATGGTATGCACTTATCCATGGTATTGGATGGACAACAGTGGATCACGGTCAATCAAATCATTCAGGTAATTCAAGAAAACAAGAGTCAAGATTGATTGGTTTCTTCATTAACTGAGCTCTAAGACCACATTCATATCTATAATTCATCCAAGCCAGCATTCCCCTCGGAGGTAGATTTCCAATGGGACAGGATTTTGCAATATGCTGAAGCTCAGATCCACTTCCACCAACTTATCTAAACTATAGCTTCCTAGTGGGGTTGCAGCCATTAAGAGGAAGCCTGGCATTACAAAGAGCAGAATATTGTCGATATTGTGCAGGGATGTCACTGCAGCACCAGAAGGGCCAATGAGGAACCTGAAAGGACTAGAAGCCTCCAGAGGATCGGTAGGGGTATCTCACTGACAACCTCAGATGAGACCAGGGACTTTACACACTGGGGGTAATAGCAAATAGAAAGAAAAAGACACAACCTCTCTGGAGCTGGAAGATGGAGACAGTGGCTGAGGTTCAGTCTCAACTCCTGATTCCTGCCTCCCACAGGAAATCTCGACCCCAGGACTCAGGCAGGAGATCTCACTGCCTACAGTCATCTGTGATATGAGAAGAATTCCTTTTTGTTAAACAGTTGTCTCTTCCTCGTTTCACTGTTGATCATGTTGTCATAAGAAACATAAAAAATGCCAGAAGGGTGACCTGGTGGTTTACCGTCCTGCCTGCCATGAGAATTGGAGCGGGTGAGGGGAACTCCATGGAAAGGTCCGTTGACATTGGGCAGGAGTTTAAGGTTTCAGGATGGGTAAGGCCATAAAATCTCTAAATATGAATGGTTAACTTCAGCACAATATTGTACACCAACAGCTAGTATTTGTGGAATTGCATTCCACGCAAAGGATTCTGTGGGGTTCTAACAATTTCTCATTGAAATCTCAGCAGGTAACAGGGGGAATCCCTAGCATCAAGAGCCTTTCTCTGAGTTATGTCAGAATTGTTACATCGCTGATGTCAAATATTAAATTTAATCTGTTGGACTCATGTATGAAACTTAATTTCAAAAAGACAGTTTTAACTGTTAAAACAAAGACATGGAGTTAAGATGGCTGCCACAGGTCACCTAATGTGTGGGACTGCAAGCTGGCCAATCTTTTGGAAGCTTCTAAAAGTGGATTACATGAATATTCTAGACCATATTCTTGTGGAATGCCACACCTTCCCTTGTTGGGACTTATCTCAAAACAGCAAAGAGAATAAGGCCTCAGACTTTTGATCTCCAGGACTATCAGGTAACAAAGGAGAATGCACAAAACTAATTATGTATTTGCAAGTGTTATAGTGTTACAATACAGCCTCTTACAGGCTGTATTGTATGTTGATGGTTTTGATAACAAGAAGTGGAAACTCTTTCATTAATATGAATAGACTGTCAGTTGCTTTCCATTGCATATCAATGGCCAGTTGCTACTTTAAGAAGTCTCATAACATCAGACTAAATTGGACTTTAACATGGTGAGATTTCTTACTGTGCTTATCCCAATCCAACGCCAGCATCTCCACATCATAATTGCCACTTGGCCAAAGCTAAAGTATTTTATTACAAATTTCAAAGTGGTGTTTCCAGGGTAAAAAAACTAAAGCCTGCTGCTTCAAGAACTTCCTCAGTCATGAACAATAGAGATAGATCATATATTAAAAACAAAAACTGCTGAAATAACTCAGCAATCTGGCAGCATCTGTGGAGACAGAAACAGAGTTAACATTTAGAGTTGATATGAGCTTTGAAGAAGAGTTGTACAGACATTACCTCTGCTTCTCTTTGCACACATGCTGCCAGACCGGCTGAGGTTTTCCAGCATTTTCTGTTTTAATGTTGGATTTCCTGCTCCTGCAGCATTTTGCTTTAATTTTAGCAATAGACTCAGTCAGTGAACTCTTTATGTCTTTGTGTTTATCACTGTGTCTTAAATTGGCCAGAAGCTAACCTCCTCTATTTGTACATATGTTTGTGTGTGTGTGTGTACGTGTGTGTATACATGCATGTGCGTGCATTCGTGCACATGCTTGTGTGTTGTATTTTAATATCTTTAACTAAATAGGTTTTTACCACAATAAAAAATGAACCCTTTACTCATTTAATTCAAGAAAGTCCATTGGACTGAGTTATTTGTAATCAGCACATGAATAGTGAAGCACATACACTGAATTGACATATTCATCCTTACGAATTTCAAAAAACCCTACTGCAATCAATTAATAAGTGGGGGGAAGGGTGGGGGGTGGTGGGGTTGAAGAGGAGTTCCTGCATCCACCCTCATCCAGTTGTAACAGAATACAGTTCTAAAGGTGTGACCACTCCTTATTCTCATCCAGAAATTTTTAAGTCTAGAGAATGAGTACAGGAAGACAATCCAATCTTGAGGGCTATCACATCTCATCTTGATCATATCCATAGTTGACATCCACACCGGTACATTTTTCAAAAAAAAAATTCTTGGAAAGGGAACGGGAGCTGAAAGTTTGACTGGTTTTTCCCCTCAATGTTTTAGAGGTGCTGAGGCCAATTACTGTCGCTCTGACTGCTTATGTGCAAAATCAATGTGGATCAGGGATCACTGCTGTCATTCAACTCAGTCCAACATGTCTGCTTGAATGAATGTTAACTAACACTGAGCCAGCAACAGATGGCCATTCTCTAGTCTCCTCTTTGGTTTATTACCAAGAGGTTTAGGATAATTGGCAAAAGAATCAGGAAGAGATGAGAAATGGTTTTGCAGAACAAATTACTATGATCTAGAACACACCACCTGGCGTGGTGGTGTAAATAGATTTAATAATGATGTCCAAAATGGGAATAGCTTAAAAGAAAAAAAACATGCAGAGTAATTGGAAATGAGCAGGAGGGTGGGGAGGTGAGACTAATTGAACACCTTTTTCAAAGAGCCATTGCAGGCATGGTGAGCTGATCACCGCTCCCTGTAGCGTATGATTCAATGAAAAGTTCTGTGAGTCTTATCTTCCTGATCATTAAATATCTCCAGATTTGTGTATCTCCAGATATGGATGGCACAGTGGCACAGTGGCTAGCGTTGCTGCCTCATAACTTCAGGGACCTCGGTTCAATTCCCAGCTTGGGTCACTATCTGTGTGGCCTTTGCACATACTCCTCATGTTTGTGTGGGTTTCCTCTGGGTGCTCCGATTTCCTCCCATAGTCCAAACGTGTGGGATAGGTGCATTGGGCATGCTCAATTGCCTCTTAGTGTCCCGGAGTGCAAAGGTTAGAGGGATTAGAGGGGTAAATATGTAGGGTTATAGGGATAGAGCCTAGGTGGGATTGTTGTCGGTGCAGCCTTGATGGGCCAAATGGCCTCCTTCTGCACCGTAGGGTTTCTAGGATTGCAATGCTAGTTTTAATTTACTTATCCAAGTTTATATTGCTCTATAGTTTGCAATCACAAAAGCTTAAGTTTAAACCACACCTGGATCAAAGGGAAAATAAGTCCAACGGAAAAGTTAGAAAGCCAGAGTACTGTGCCACCAATCATGAACGCAGAAGATCGACAGGACTGATCAAACATCTCACCAGTCAGGATGAAGGGAACTCCACCTGAAATTAAAAGAATGCAACAGTCAAGGCTTAAAAACAAATGTTTTTAAATGAATATTACAGCATCACAGCTGTGTTAATGGACTAACCAAAGTGAAGCTGATTATACAAACAGGTCCAGCTCAGAAACAATCAGAACTTTAACTATTACTTTAGAAGCACATTGTATTAGTATTGGAGAACTCTCCCAGCTGTCTCTTATCCGCCATCTCCCTTAAATAGTTAACTGTAATTTTACTTGCAGATTTTAAAATGTTTTTTGCTCATTAACAAAACAATCATTGGATTTCTGAATTCAAAATGAAATATTCACATTGCAAAATGCTTGAGAATGCATGGTCTGTGATCTTAATGGTTGTGGTAGAATCTTGCCCTTTGACCCTCACCAAGGTTTTTATGCTCGGACCCATATTTGCTTGGGGCTGACGGGCAGAATAATCCATTGTGTAACATTTTTGCCACTTATCTGACTAGGACGGTCGCTCCACATGGGATAGGAATAACTCCTGTTGCCCCAGCTCCAATATGCCCGTGAGTATAGGAACTGATCTCGTAAATCATTTATTTGAATACTTAAGGGATTCAAATCTTCTGCCAGGATCTCGCATGCATAGAAGTAGTTCTGCCTCGTCTCTAAATGTATTGCCAGCACTGACATGGTGAAGTCGGACTGAGTCTTGGCACTGGTTGCTCTTGGCTACCCATCACTCAGACCAGCTCTGCTTCAGCCTCTCTTGTATAGAGATGATGGAGGTGGAAACTGACAGCTAGGTCTCCTCTTTTTCCTTGGGGATTTCACCTTGTGTATTACCAAATTTACAGAGTGGCAGCAGTAAATTGCATGAATTTTATGGCCATAGTCTATCCACCATTTCAAGTAGACTATTCCTGCAGAAGACAGGGTTGTTAATCAGGAAGCAATACAATACAACAAAGGACAGCATTAACTTATCATAAACATATTGTTTGTTTCTATATTTGTCTGATTATCACCCCCTTTTTGCTTTACAAATCCTCCACAATTTAATCTCTCCTGTATTCTACTCCATCACAAACCTTTCCTTTTGTTCCCTCTCCCCATTACCTGCCTCTGTACTTGTTCGAAACCTATTAACATTTTCCAGGTCTGATGAGAGGTCAGTGACTTGATTCACTGAGTGGGACACTGCCGCTTTGAAAATATCCTTCCGTCAGGATAAATGTGGATCTCCTCCTTGATAGTCTGTGGGTCCGGCCTGCCTGCAGAATCGTCTCAGGGGGCTGCCAGCTAAGAGGTTGCCTCTTGAAGCCAAAGCTGCTGAGCCCCTCAGAATGATCAAGGAGTCTTCCAGAGGAATCAGAATTCTGGTCTTTCTTACCTGTGACCACATCACTGGCGTATGGAGCCTCTGATCCCAATGGCCCTCTGGCCTACCAGCAGATGGTCACCTCCGGAAAGATCTCAGCAGAGTCCTCCCCATCCCCCTAATTCTCCTCATAAATGGTAACAATTGGCTATCTATTGCTGCCTGACAGGTAGTCACTTTCATTGTTCACTTGCCTCCGGTGAGATGTGCCGGAGTTGTGAACATATCTGTCCTCTGACTTGATGTGAACATGTGTTACCCAGGTCCTACCTCCATACCTGACTCTGTTGATCATATAAGATTTGTCCCATTAACTCTGTTTCCACAGATAAGAACATAAGACCTAAGAGCAGGATTAGGCCATTTGGCCCCTCGAGTCTTCTCTGCCATTCAATAAGATCACGGCTGATCTTTTCATGGATTCAGCAAACTTGGAATCAACCTTGTGACTCTCCTTTGCATCCCCTCTAGTGTTAGTATATCCTCTCTCAAGTAAGGAGACCAAAACTGTACACAGTGCTCCAGGTGTGGCTTCACCAGCACCTTACACAGCTGCAACATTACCTTGCTGTTTGCTGGTGCCTGATCTGCTGATAAATCTTTTGTTCATCCTACAAATTTCCAGTGTCCACAGTATTTTGCTTTTGTAATGAAGTAAAGATTAACCCCAACCCTTATGTTCCACTGGAATACTAATATAGAATTTCTTTACATTTCTGGTTTCTCCAATCTGAAAAATGAAACAGCCTTGGTATTTTAGTAGTATGGAACTTAAATATTGCTGAAGTTTTTGTCTTGTATTCAGCAGGACAAACGGAAGATCGCCAAATTTCAAACAATGATAACTTGTGCTAAGTGCTGTAAATATGAGGTATATGAAATTTGGCATTCTTGTATTTGTCTCAATGAGTGCAAAATGAAAAGCTTTCAGCTAAATGTTAGCAACTACACAAACGGTTCTGAATTTATCACAGCCGCTGAACTAAATTCTTTTGAAATTGGTCATACTTTGGGAGGCAGAAAATTTATTGCATTCAGGAAATTAATCAGTTGTACATGTTCTACTGGAGCTGAAGTAAAAGTAAACCACATTATGCAACCATTCCTAAACAAGTTCAAACATCCCACTACAAAGGAAACAAATTTTAATATTGTATATATCTGACATGCAGATGCAAAACGTCATTTAATTCCCAAGCTGGGACATTCTGTTTCAGACAGGAAAAGACTAACTGCTCCATCAAGCCTATCACCCCTAATGGCTGATGCATCATAACTGAACACATCTTCCCTCTCGTCCCCCGCAACCAAGCGATCACTCAGGAGATGCGATAAAATAGAATAATCTCACTTCACTTTAGGCTATGCCAGTAACAGTAATAGCAGCAACAACAACAACTTACGTTTCTGGTGTACCTTTGACTCAGTAAAATGTTCCACAGGAGTACTATCTGACAATATTTAACATTGAGCCACATAATGAAGAAGTAGGGCAGGTGAGTGGCAGTTTTAGCAGCAACGCGGAGGAAAACAGGGGGAGCAGCAGAGAAATTTAGGGAGTGAATTTCAGAGTGTAGAGTGATGACAGCATTCTTCTTGGTGCAGGGTAAGAGGAGCCCATCAACATAAAACTGTAGTGCAATGCAAAACACGGTCTAACAACCTAACACTAAAGAAAGCTCTTACTAAATCATCTCAGGTAAGTAGTGTCACATTACATGGATTATATGCTTGGTGTTTGACTCTAGTCCAGAGACAACCACGTGGCAAGTGCCCTACAGGGCTTCTTAAGAGACTTTTAAGCAGGGTACAAGTAAGATCATAACATTACAATAAGGGAGTGGGTTTGATCAGTATTTCTCTTGTCTTCTTACAGATTAGTGTCCCAAGTACATATTTTCACTATGCTCAGTGAATCAGAAGATAAGTTTAAATGAGATTCTGTAGAATGACTACAGCTTAGATGGCAGATTTGTTCAATCCCAAATAAAGAAGGCTTAGCAAGTAGCAGATGATTTGGAACATGTCAAAGGCATCTTGTGTTACAGGAAATGCTTTATGATTAAAATGTTGGTATTGTGTTGCAATTTTTACAGCATTTTCTAAAGTTGTTTTGTCACAACACATGCAGGATCTTATTTGCAGTACCTTGTTTGTATTTTTTGCTACAAACAAGGTACTGCAAATGACAATAAAAATGTACACCTGCGTCAAGGTTTGGAGTTCAGATATTTGTTACATGTGGCATGGTGGCATACTGGTTATCGCTGCTGCTTCACAGCACCAGGGACCCAAGTTTAAATCTGGCCTCGGGTCACTGTCTGTGTGGAGTTTGGACATTCTCCCGTGTCTGCGTGGGTTTCCACCGAATACTCTGGTTTCCTCCCACAGTCCAAAGATGTGCTGGTTAAGTTGATTGGCCAGGCTAAATTGACCCTAGTGGGGAAATTGCAAAATAAATATGTGGGGTTATGGGAATAAGGCCTGGGTGGGATTGTGGTTGGTGCAGATTCAATGGGCCTAATGGCTTCCTTCTATACCATAGGGATTCTATGATTCTGTGAAATATTGGTGTTGTGGTAATTAGCAGCTGAACACTTGTTGCAAAGGTATAACACATCTAAAATTGTAAGATTTATTGTTGGCTTTTTCATGTATTCTCACAAATTTAGCCATTAATGTAATAATGACTCCAAACCATTAATGTAACTTCTGTATTCAGTTGACAAAGTTAGTTTTCACAACCCATTGTCAAATCTGACTTAGAAAAAAACAATGACAATGTTATTTTCTTGATGCTACACAATATGTGTATGGCGGCACAATGGCACAGTGGTTAGCACTGCTGCCTCACAATGCCAAGGACCCTGATTTGATTCCCAGCTTGGGTCACTATCTGTGTGGAGTTTGCACATTTTCCCTCTGTCTGCATGGGTTTCCTCCGGGTGCTCCGGTTTCCTCCCACAGTCCAAAGATGTACTGGCTAGGTGCATTGGTCATGCTAAATTCACCCTCGGTGTATCCGAACAGGCATCAGAGTGTGGTGACAAGAGGATTTTAATAGTAACTTCACTGCAGTGTTAATGTAAGCCTACTTGTGACACTAATCAATAAATCGACAATAAAACAACTTGATTGATAATTCTGACAATGATTATTCATCCAAGTCTTTCAATGTCCTGGAAGAATCAGGTTGGATATTAGTAATACTGTTCATTGAATTCCATATTTCAGGCAAAATTGGAGAATCAGAGCCATTCACATCTGTTGTCATAGCAAATTGTATAAGTTAATAAACAAACTATCGGCAAAAAATGAAATGAAAACAATCAACATACAAAGCACGGCTCGAAGGGCTGAATGGCCTACTCCTGTTTCTAGTTTCTACGACACAGACCTTTTCCTCAACAGTAGGCTTATTCACAGTATTGCAGATGTCTGCCTCCTAACTACCAACTCAGTGTCCCAGTTGACTCCCTTCATCCCTTCAGTACAACTCAAACAAAAAAGCTAATTAACAGCCTCTTAAAGGGGCACCTGACTCTCTTTATATGTACTCTTATCAAACAATGTCCATCGTATGTATATTTTAGAACAGAATCAACCAACCATTAACAAATAAAAGCAAATTACTCCGGGACACTGGAATCTGAAACAGAAACAGAAAAATCTGGAAGAATCTCAGCAGGTCTGACACACTCTGTGCAGAGAGCTCATGTCTCGAGTTTGGATGACCCTTCGTCAGGGCTGAAGGCAACTGAAAATAAGATGAGATTTTTACTATGGGGTGGGGGAAGGGGGCCGCTGTGGGGTGGGATAGTGAATAAGAACAGAGGTGGAAGAGGTGGGTCAGACACGGTTGAGAACTCTGTCAACCACAATGGATTGACAGGTACCCCGTTTCTCTCTTTAACTAGAAAAAACTTCATCAGATACTTAATTCATTACAACACAATCAAAGAAAAAAATTTTTCCATATTTCTTACAGCTCATCATTACGCAAAGCATCCTTTGTCTATGACCTTGAATAATTTCTCGGAGCAAGTAATTCGCTTTATCAAATAGTCTGATTATTGGTGACTGTGTTGACCCATTTTATTTGAGAGATCTTTTCTTACCAACATTTCCTTCATATTACCAATGCAGCTCAGATACCTTGCAAAAGGTTAAGATTCCATACTGAATATGGTTTATGTTTTAAAAGTTATGAACATGACCTGTATTCCCTGGACATGACAATTGACAAGGTTAAAGCACCACTGAGCTCTTCCTTCTCTTTGACTTTAACAGGCAGCATTTCTCTGATCTCAACATCAGCAACCAACAGTGGCCAGGATTTTACCATCATGTTGCATCTGTTCTCGGGCATGACAGGATTGTAAAATAGGGCATAAAGTGATTAATGCTGGTTTTCATGACTGGCGCCATTTTACAAGTGCTGGGTTTCCAGTCAGCTTCTCACCGAAAATGGGTGAGAGGCAAGTTAGTTTATTGAAACTTATTTAAAGAAGCCATTTACATGTGATTCGTGAGCCCGGTTCTCAATTGTTCGGGTTTACCCCCCCCCTTTATCAATTCGTCAGGGGAGGTTCTCACCAGCAAAGAATAAACATGCTCCCCATGAACGGGGATCTGTCGACTTACCTTGCCAGTGGAACTGGAGTCCATTGACACCAACCCACGGGGAGGCCGAGGGCAAGAGGGGGATGCCCCTTAGGAAGTGTCCAACTGGCAGTGCCACCCTTGCACCTTGGCAATGCCAGTCTAACACCTGGGCAATGCCCACTGGATACCTGGCAATGCCCACCAAGCAGTGCTGGGGGAAGGCTAATGGGGAGGGAGGTGACGGGTCTGATGTGGGAGGGAGTTATCTGCCAGTCTGTAACGATCAGTGGAGGAGAGAGGGAGATGGGGCTCACTGCCACTCTGCAGCGATCGGTGAGGGAAGGGCAGCAGACCATGATCGGTGGGGGAGGGGGTCCATGATTGGTCTGACCGATGGGGGTGAGGATTGGAAGGGGCTGTATCTACGGCCATGGGCCCCCGCGATTGTGGGGGGCTGCTTCAGACAGCCTGCAGTAGCAGAGGCCTGACAGCTCACTCTTTGTCTGTCAGACCCCTGCTACTGCTAATGCGCATGTGTAGTATCAGAGGCCTGCACATGCGCACTATCTCCCACTGCAGGCTTTTGGGCACATTAAGCCCCGGCCACAGGCTTCTGCAGCAAGCAACAGGCTCACTCAGAATTTTGCAGACAGAGTGCATATGGGGAGGGGTGGGAGGGACTAAAAAACACACCCAAAAGACAAATCTGAAACTTCACCAGTTTCAAGTCTGCCCGGTACTTAGGCAAAAAATGGTAAAATACCTCTCAGTTTGAGCAATATCTTCATTTCATGAAGAAGGAGCTCCTGAAACGTGCCACATCTTCCAGCAATACTGTAGCCTCACAGTGGGGCCAGGACAACATCAACAGAAGCCGGGAAAGTCACCGTTGCTATGGACATTTTGTTCGAGCCAGGCCTCCTATACCACAGCCTCCAGTGCTTTATCAAAGAAGTTTGGAACATGCTTATCATTTTTGAAATATTGCTTGAATACTTCACCGGCTACTTATAGGGCTGGCTTCAACCAGAACACAACTCCCATTATTATTCATCACATTTCTTCCATGTACTTGAAAACAGAAAACATCCTGTTTTTTATAGTGTTCAAGAGATGATTCTATGACTGTCCTGCTACTGTTGTCTCATTCAGACTAATTCAATAGCTCCACTGTGGATAAAGGCAGCCTAGATGTTGTGTTGTTTTCTTGGCTCGATTTTTCCTTCTTTTTCTTCTCCTTGTCTGTTACTTGACATTGTATTTTTAACCATTAACTCCATTGAATGCTATTTATAAAAATTGAACACCTGATCATACTTTGCCTCCTCAGCTGACATTTCCAGTTTTTTATTTTCTGCTCAATCCATTTTGTTTCCATGATTGGCTTGTCCTATGCCTTCTACATTTTTTAAACAAATAAGCCAAAAGTTTGCACAATATGAAAACAGATCAAATGGAATACTAAATAAATTAATCCTTATAGAATCAGCTCATTTTTCAATAATTTGACTGCCATCCTTCTATAATTACTACTACTATATACTGTCCCTGAAGACACCAAAGCTGGAACGAATCAGAAACCTTACAACTATAGAATCCTACAGTGCTGGAGGAGATCATTCAGTCCACTGAGTCTGCACTGACTCTCTGAAAGATCATCTTACCTAGCCACCCCCACCATCACCCACCCAACCCCACCCTCAAACCCCAAGCAAGACTCCTGGGGACTCCTGAACTAACTGCCCATTTCTCTTGGACTGCCTGATGGTCACCCATTCTCTTCCTTCCTGGCATCCCTTCAGTCTCTTTGAACATGCTGTCCACAATGCCCTCAGACTCGCGGATGCTCCACAGTGTCCCCTGCTGCTGGCCCAGCTCTGAAACCTCAGCTTCCAGGAGCTGCAGTTGGGAATTCTTCCTGCACACATTCTGGTCCCAGGCACTGGAAATGTGCCTGGCCTCCCAAATGGAACATGAGGAGCAAATCACGGCTTTGAGCTTTCCTGCCAGGACAAAACCCTTCTAAGTTGTTATGGGACAATTTATCAAGTGCCTTTTGGAAATCTATATATGTCACATTGACCAGGTTACCCTCATCTGCCCTCTCTGTTACATCATTGAAAAACCCAAGCAGGTTGGTGAAACATGATTTGCCCTTAACAAATCCATTTTGACTTTCCTTAAATAATTCCCAATTATCCAAATGACTGTCAATTTAAATAACGATACAACATCCTCCATCTTTTGACCTTGAGTTAAAAGTGGAACGGTGCACTGAAGATGTCACCTGAGCTAATCTGCACATTTCAAGATTGACCCCATTGACATCTGGCAAGTGTATCTTTCATCTGCTCAAGGTAAAATGCAACTGCCGGAAAATAGAAAGACTCCAGAATGTAAGTTGCTGCAATGTTAATTGTCCACCCACCTCATTTAGAATCCAGGTAACAATGAAGGAAACAATATGTTAAGCTCTTTCACGATGGACATATGGGAGAGGTGGAATATTTTTTCTGTGCAATATATGCAATAAAATGCAAATATGTTGCATAAATTGTTTAATGATTTTGGTATAATTGATACACCGATGAAACCTTCATCTGAGGTAATGTTACCTAATTACAGCTGCTGTTACTTGACACAGGAAGAAGTCGGTATTGTAATCTATTACTGTTGAGGTGAGGATGTATCACAAGACAGATGGGTCATTACTTGAAGCAATGTTTTTAAAGCTGAGATGAAAATAAGTCAAGTTGTCTTTTCTTGCCTTTGGCTGTGTGGAGATAACGTATTCTCTCCATGTTTGCCTGTGTTTCCTACATATGCTCCGGTTTCCTCCCACCCGCCAAAGATGTACGGGATACGTGGATTGGCCGTGCCAAAGTGCTCCTTTGCAGGTTAAATATGAGGTTGGGACCTGGGTAGGATTGTTGTTGATGCAGGCTCGATGGGTCGAATGCACTGCACTGTAGGGATTCTATGATTCTTCAGGAAGGACACCAGCTTCCAGCTCTGTACCATCACTGATTTCACCCCTGCTTTAGATCACTCATTGCTGAAAGTGTCATCCTTGTCTTTGTTGTCTCCAGCTTTGACTATGTCAATGCTCTCTGACATCTTCCATCCTCTGTAAACATGACTCATTCAAAACTTTGCTGTCCATATCCTAATAACAACAAGTCCCTTCACTGATCACACTGTCAACAGCTCCCAGTCTGACGCCATGATTATAAAATTCTCATCCTTGTTTTCAAACCTTCCAATGGCTTGGGCCAATCCAATCTTTGTAACCACCACTAGCTCTACAACCCTTTCAGATTCCTCTGCTCCCCTAATTTTGTCTGGAACTATGTGACTTTGTGTCAAATTTTGTTTGATAATACTTCTGACAAATGCCTTGGGATGTCTTAGCAATTTAAAAATACTGGGTGGGATTCCATCAACCCCCCATCCCCAAACCCCTGGCTGCAGCATGTTTTGCAAAGGCAACATTCTGAAGGAGAACATCAATCTCCAAGATTAGATCAGGGATAGTCAGATGTAGGTCATTCCTAATAAATTTGACTGAACTTTTTGAGGAGGTGACCAGGTGTGTAGATGAGGGTAGTGCAGCTGATGTGGTTTATATGGATGTCAGCAAAACCGTTGATAAGGTCCATATGAAAACTTCATAAAGAAGGCAAATGCACATGGGTAATTTGATAAGGTGGATTCAAAATTGGCTTAGTTGTAGTAAAGAGAAGACTGGCAGTGGGATCTTCAGGCCCCTCTGATGTCAATGGCTTTTTCTGTAGCTCGCACCTTCCATTGCTGGGGAACCTGCAACAGGGAGGGGGAGATGAGGAGGCGACCAGGAGATCCCACTTGCAGGAAGACCCGGAAAATATAACTCTTGTCATGTAAGTGGGAATAATGTTCCTGATTTTAATTTAACAAAATAGTTCAATATGTTGAATATATAATAGCGCAGAATGAACTAAGAACCTAACTTATTTCTGTGGTATATACTCAACTATTTGGAAGCAGGTGTACCTCTAATGTTGGCTCATACTGGAGTAAAGCCACAATAGTGACACTGTTTTCGTACCGTGATTGTCAATGTACAGCAAGAATGATGTATTTTGCACTTCATTATTAAACTGTGTCAAGTACCCTTGTATTATCACAGGAACAAATGCCCAAACTGATAATTAACCTAGAAATACAGGGTGGGATTCTCCAGCTGCACATGCCCAAAATCCGGAGAACCCTGCTTTAGGTCAATGAACCTACGTGTTGCATGTACACACACACACACCCCCACCCTCCACCAGAACTCCCCCACAGTTCTACGATCTGTCGAACACTACATAACTAACAAATAAGCCACTTCATTGCACAAAAAGCTCTTCAGCCACCACAATTTAAATGGTATGATCAATGCAAAAACAAATCACTCAGAATACGGTCACAAAAGAGCAGCACTGGGATGATGCTCATTGTCATGATCACACATGTGAACTCTCTCCTACAAATCCTAGTTATTTATCTAGGTTTCAAATTATGCTTAAATCTTCAGAATGATGGCTTTCAGTGTGAGTTGATAAAGATAACAGTGACAGAATTACATCAATTTATGTTTCCGTAACAGACTGATAAGCAGACAATATTGCCACTACGTGGGTCATTGAAAAAATATCAGCTCAGCATAAGGCCAGCAGAATACAAAAGGAATACATTTATGCACTGAAGAATGGTGAAGATTTAAGTGCATTTTCAGATTGAGTGATACTCATGAATAACTCAAAGATTCCGTAGAAACTTTACTTATTGCCCTGTGCATAACCTTAAAGCTACAGTACATCACTGTCTTTGCAGCAGTATTTTGTACCAATGTCAGAACCAAGATAATCTGCTGGTTAAAATTACTTATTAGAACAATGTATAGAAATTGAATAGAGATTGAATAGACTGGGTCTGTACTGATTGGAGTTTAGAAGGCTGAGGGGGGATTTTATAGAGACATATAAGATAATGGAGGGGATAGATAGGGTAGAGGTAGACAGATTCTTCCCGCTTAGAAAGGATAGCAGAACTCGAGGGCACAGCCTCAAAATAAGGGGGGTACAGTTTAGATCGGAGTTGAGGAGGAACTTCTTCACTCAAAGGGTGGTGAGTCTCTGGAATTCTCTGCCCATTGAAGTGGTGGAGGCTACCTCGCTAAATATGTTTAAGTCATGGGTAGATAGGTTTTTGATAGACAAGGGAATTAAAGGTTATGGGGAGAAAGTGGGAAAGTGGAACTGATCCACTTCAGATCAGCCATGATCTTATTGAATGACGGGGCAGGCTCGAAGGGCTAGATGGCCTACTCCTGCTCCTATTTCTTATGTTCTTATGTTCTTAAATACCCAGTTCCAAACTCTAGGGATAAAGAAGCTCAGAACACATGTTTTCACATTCAAATGTTCACAAGTGTTCTTTCGGGAAGGAAATCTGCTACCTCATCTGGCCTACAAGTGATCCACAGCCACAGCAATGTAGCTGACTCTCAATTGTCGTCCAAGGGCAACTGGGCATGAGCAATAAACATTGGCCAGCCAGTGATGCCCCATGTTCCACGAATGAATTAAGAAGTGTTCATAAAATTGATGTTTTTCTTCAAATTTTCAGAATTTGCATTTTTGTTATCTTTAACTCTTGTCTTTCCCTAGAATACAGCTTATCTCACGGTGATGAGGTGCACTTTTTGTTTGGCAATCAGAACCAAGTTTTGAATTATAATTTGCCTTTCCTGCTTTAATGGAGCACTGAATTTAATAAGAAAACTGATTTTCTCATGAAGATTATGGATTTCAATGCTTATCCTAGTTCCATTGCTCATTGGAACAATACATGTTGATGCAAATTAGCCAGTTTGTCATTCTTTTCATTTACCTAGGCTATTCAGAAAGCAGCACTAGGAATGACTCGTGGTACTAGATCTAATCAGAATGCTGTTGTATAAGTAGTGTGAGTATTTTTCTGTATATCTCTTACTGACTATTAATGAATGATGGGCATGTGAATTGGATAATGGTTCATATTTTAAGTTTACAGGGCACAATTTTAGATCAAAGTAAATTCCTGGAAGGTGGTGCACAATGATCTATGGACTCAACTCTCAGTACATTGCTGGGAATCTGAGTGCCTGATTGGAAAGGTGTCACAAACAGCCAAGAAATGAGTTGCCTGCTTTTCATTCACCCTTGTCCAGAATTTCTCAAAGGGCCAGATGATCCTCCGCCAGATTTATGGAAGTCAATCCCTGTGGAAATTCAGGGCACTAGGCTACAGATGCAGATTATAATTATTTACAAAGCATTATAAAGATTAGGGAGCTCAGGAAGTCTAAACCTGCAATTGAACTTGTATTGTGTAGGATTACTACAGCAACGGGTTACCATTGATAGGGGAAAACTAATCTGTTTCACGAGAGACTGAACCCAGGTCCCATTCCCCCCTCGTGGATCAGCAACTCAACACTCGGTGAATTCTGGTTCACAATGACAGGAAAACCAACATAAAGCGATCAGGAAATTACATTTCTGTGGATACTTGGCCAACGCAAGGCAGTTACCCCACATAAACCTTTCTGACACCTACCACCTAAAGCCCAAAGGTCAGAATGTTACGTACGGTCATGCTGGTGGGATTTTCCCATCCTGCTGCAATGAACAGGGATTTGGCTGGGGCACCAAATTTTCCAACCTCTCTGCAGAGGAAGTGTGCGCCCAAAGGATCATAAAGCCGAAATTTAATGGTTTATATTTATACAAGTAAAACCCTGGTACATTTGCATTCCAGGAACAGGTTAACATCAGAGATACATGATTTCTTCACTGCTGTTCTACACTGCAGATTCAGAGAATCATAGAATCCTACAGTGCAGCAGAAGGCCATTTAGCCCATCGAGTCTGCACCAACCACAATCCCACCCAGTCTCTATCCCCATGACCCCATGCAAGTCCCCCCGACACTAAGTGGCAATTTAGGATGGCCAATCCATCTAACTCATACATCTTTGAACTGTAGGAGGAAACCAGAGCATCCGGAGAAAACCCACGCAGACACAGGGAGAATGGGGTGCAAACTCCACATAAACAATGATCCAAGGCCAGAGTTGAACCTGAATCTCTGGCGCTGTGAGGCAGCAGTGCTAACCTCTGTGCTGCCCTAGATTGCCTATATCCAGATCTAAAGAAAATGTTGACAGCTCTCCAGGGCTGACCTGGAGGCTCCAGAAATCAAAGATTATTCTCTGAGACACTGCTGCTCACAGTGCTGGTGAAAAATCATAGGGACATCTAAATAATTCCTTTTTTGTTCATTTGCTTTGAACACTTTTGCTTAACATTACAAATATTGGGGATGGTACCAAAAGGCTGTTTGACTGAAAGGCCAGAATCATTTAATTGGTTAACAAGGGGCTGAATTTCCCCACAGGCATTGGGATGGCAGCATCGTTTCCAGTTCCCATGTCTTTCAGCAGCGTGCCGACCGACTGGGCTTTGTATGAGGCAGCCACTTAGGGATGACAGACAACACACAGCTGCTTGGAAAGGCCAAAGGGAAGGTAGCCTCTTTAGGAAAGATGAACCTTGCTCATCCACAAGGTCAGTAGATGCTGCTTTCGTCCTCCTTTTACAATTTGTGTACACTGCTGTATGCTGGCTGCCTGTGGCACAAGCTGTGCCAAGGCTGGACGCGGGAGGTACAACCAGGAAGGAAAGGTGAGATGGAGACAGGACTGAGAGAAAGCAATAAGAACCAAGGGAAAGGGTAGAAGACTGTTCAGAGTAAATTTAAACATTTTGTCTGGGGGCACGTTTAAGAGATTGTACTGGGAATGAGGCCATGTTGTCTGGGCCACATTTCTGAGACTGCCAGGAGGAGTCTGAACTGTTGAGGAAAGTCTAACAGACTATTCTGGCAACATCCAGGTCATGTTAGAAGGATCTGCTTGGCATGCATAGCTTAGTCCTCATATTGGGCAGAGAACCCCTCTCTGGGCAGTGACAGTAATGCACAGAGTGGTGTATAGTGTGTGGTCAATCAACAAAATCATTTGGTCCTGAGGATTAGAGACATAGTACTGGAAAGCAGAGGACACAGGTACATTCAGGCGAGGCATCTGGATTCAGTAGGCCATCAGTTATAAAGTACTGGGAGAGACTGAATAGTCTCATGGGGGTTTCTTGGAAAGTAATAGTCTATGTGCCTCAAGAAAGGGAAGGGTCATAATAACAAAGGGCATGAATACATCAAAATTGAAAGGAATGGCAGAAGGGGAGGACAGCGATATGTGGACGGTGATGGGCCAAGGATAACTGGAAGGCTGGATAGTAACAGGAGTGATAGGAATTAGGAGGTGGCTGTGAAGAAGGATGAAAGAAACTTGTTGGGTGACAAGGAGATTGGAAGGAATTTGTCGCCCTCACAAAGGTTAGTGGCGCCATTGTCACCTTTAGTGAGGCATCACACTTGAAAAAAATAATTTGGGAGGGGTCTCAGGGTGTGTGGGAGGAGTTCAGCAATACTGCTTTTGGCCAATTGAAGGGGCATCCCATTAATTATTTGCTCAGATCATAGAGAACAAAGCTCAGGTAAGTTCTGGCTTTGAGGGTCTAATGCCCATTGAATGAGCTTTGCTCCTTTATTATTGGTGCACATTCAGATGAGAATCCATCAAGTCTTGGCGCTACATGTAAGCTTGGCTGAAAGGCCATCTTATCCTCACAAAGACGTCTGAAAATGGAAGGAGGATCAAACAATCAGGGCCACGGCTGCCGAGTAGAAGCTATGTGTACAATATTCCCATTCTACTGGTCATGACTCTCATGGCACCATGGTTGCAGTCATAACATTAGAACAAGCCTAGGCTGTCGATAGTGAGTGTCTAGACTACTGGAGGAGAACTGACAATAGTCTGACTGAGGGCCATAGCACATTGGGTCTATCGAGCCTAATCTAGACTGTCGCTGTGAATGCGCTGTCAGGTCTGAGGGGAATTCTCAGCCTACTGTGAGCCTCCAGGGCCACCTGCAATGGGTCACTTGGGGATGCCATGTCTAGACTCAGGACAGGCCTAGGGCTTGACATTGGATTCCTGGCTTGGCAATGGATAGAGACCATTCAAAGGCAAGTTGCATTGAGGCCTTGATTCTATTCATTCACAGATACAAGGGGCAATGGAGAGTACAGGTAGCAGGCGAAACTGCCTTGTTAAAGCTGTGATTAGAATGAGGAGAGGAAGAGCTTGTCACCAATTGGCACAGGTCCAGGAGCAGCATCGGCCTGAACATCAAGAGGGAGCGGGTCTCAGGAAGTCTCACATACCGCCTAGGAGGAGAAAAGTCCAGGAACATCCATGGTGCGACCAAAGGTATATAATAGACACATACATGGAGATGAGCGGAAGACAGAGCTGCAGGTTTCTTTGCCTGACTAGGGATGTGATAGTTCACATTTACAACATTTTTCATGAGGAACTCACACCTCAAGGACTTGAAGGGCATCCCATGCCTATAGCTTTGAAGATGACTGCCACACTGAACTTTTTTGCCAGTGGGTCCAGACCTTTGTGGAATCTCACAATCAGTGACACACAAATACATAATGCTAGTGACAGATGCCTGTTTCAATAAAGATCACAATTTAATCCACTTCCACATGGGTGGCACAGGCCCAGCTGCCAGAACTATTGGATTCACAGCGCTTTTAGGTTTTTGGCCAGTACTAGGCACCATCACCTGCACACATGTAGCACTGAGAGCTCTGTGCAGCAGCGAGTGAGATTGATAATTAGAAAAGGATTTTACTCTCCAAACTTCAGCTAATTTGTAATCACAGAAAGCAGATTCTGCAAGTTTGTGCTAGCTACCCAGGGAGCTCTCACGATCCTTACACCTTGTCACATTCACAGGTGCCACGGATCTTTGAGGGACATTGGTGCTTACAGAGTTGGCTCCTCAGGGAAAATGGGTACCCCAGAAGACCTAGCTGATGACACCCATTCACTATCTGCATGGTGCATGACACAATGCAGCACATCCTATCACAAGGTCCTTGATGGAGCAAGCAATTGGCCTCCTGAAAATGCATTTCCTATGTTTGGATCAGTCAAGTGGAGCTCTCCAACACTCACCACAAAGCGTGTCCCACATCATCATTGTTTGCTGTGTTCTACACAACCTTGTGCTGCAAAGTTGTTGCCAGGAGGAGGAGGAGGACGAGGAGGAGGAGGAGGAGGAGGGTGGAATAGAGGACCAAAATGTCTCTTCAAACATGGAGGACATAGAAGGGATCGACATGAAAAGCACAAGGTTGAGGTGAGACACATATAGAAACACACATAACACTTGGAAGACATGTGACAACCTGATAGCTACATGATTCCAGAAGGTGTATGGTGCTGATAAATTGTCTCAATCAATGTTTTCTTCAGCCTTTGCCTCATGGAATGCCCCATCACTTTCAACCTCCATGAAAAAATCTCCTTAATGAGTAGACAAATATCAGTGCTCAGTGTATCCCTAATGATGGGGTCACCCCCGGAAGGTATTTGATCAGTCCTATATGAGTTGTCTTGGCAACATATGGCCGCTGTGGAATCCGATCAGCACTCCCTTAGCACATTGGCGACACGGTAGCACAGTGGTTAGCACTGCTGCTTCACAGCTCCAGGGACCTGGGTTTGATTCCTGGCTCGGGTCACTGTCTGTGTGGAGTTTGCACATTGTCCTCGTGTCTGCGTGGGTTTCCTTCGGGTGCTCCGGTTTCTTCCCACAGTCCAAAGATGTGCGGGTTAGGTTGATTGGCCATGCTAAAATTGCCCCTTAGTGTCCTAAGAAGCTTAGGTTGGAGGGATTAGCGGGTAAAATATGTAGGGATATGGGGGTAGGGCCTGGGTGGGATTGTGGTTGGTGCAGACTTGATGGGCTGAAGGGCCTCTTTCTGCACTGTAGGGTTCCATGATATGTCTTTAAGCAACTCCATTTTCTATTATTCTTTTACCATGGCATTACCAACTCAGTATGAAATGCAGCTATTAAGCAGCCATAAGTCCACATTGCAGAGGGATGCACTCATGTCAATGTAACACCAGTTCGATAAGAACTTACATATCACTCTGTCTTGCTCAGCACATGGTCAGCTTAACAGGGAACAGCATCAAGAAAGTTTCTTTCTTCCCACCGCCAGCTTTTGTCAATGCAGAATGCTGAGGCATCATCTTGCTACTGTCCCTCAATCACCATTTACAAATCACGATGCAGTAACATTAACATTTAGATCATACAGCAAAGCTGCGAGGCTTGTTTGCGTTGTCCTCAGAGAGTGTCTGACCAGGACAACAGTTTGATCAGGACCATGCAATAATAATAGAAAATGCTGCCTAAACTCAGCAGGTCTGGCAGCATCTGAGGAGAAAGAGAGACAAAGTTAGCGTTTTGAGTCCATATGACCCTTCTATAAGTAGAAGGATCATATGGACTTGAAACGTTAACTCTGTTTCTCTCTCTGCCAATGCTGCCAGACCTGCTGGATTTTCTCACCATTTTCTGTTATTATTTTAGGTTTCCAGCATTTGCAGTATTTTGCCTTTATTACTCAGGGCCCTACAATTGTCAAAAGCCTGACGAGTTTCTGTCTTAAGTGATCTTTACATTAGAGCAAAACCTGGGTCCAGTCATTATTGATACAGCAGCCAATGATATCGACCCTTCATAGGTCCTCCTGAGGCCAAAGGAGAGTTGCCTATGCATCACTTTGGGAGCATCGCAGTCCTTGACACAGTACAGTTCACAAAGGCCATTCCTTTCGAGATATCCTAAGTCAAAGAGTGCTCTGACATCAATTTCAGATTAAGTTGTGGACTGTGCCTTTAGCCAAGGATCAAGTGAAGTCCCATTAAGCAGGCGTGCAGGTCCAACGCAAGATGGTTTCAGATGAGGATGCAGTATCATCAGGATGCACACACACCTCTGACATCACACATTCTAACCCCTCTTGTAGTCAAGTGTAAGGATTGAGCCTTTCTTGTGTAGATCATTGTGCGTGGCAAGACTGAGAGCGAGGAATGACATTCAGCCTTCAACGCCAAAACTATATCTTTCTGCAGGAACTATATCCCTCCTCAACAGCGAGCTTTGTACCCTGCTCTTCAAAACTGGGTAGGGCTCAGTTCTCTGGGAATCCCTCACTGGTCACAGCTTACTCTCTGCCCTTTATAAAGACAAACCCATTAACTGTGAACCCAGTGGATGAAATAGTATTTCACAAGCATGAATATCAGTTGTCTCTGTTGCGCCCTCCCCAGTAAGGGATCAAGACACTATTATCCAGGCACTTAGATGAGATGGTGAATTTAAGGTGTCTGTAACACATTCAGTACCGATGTCCCATCTGCTGATTGTGTTACATCCATGTGGACTCTAAGTCTCAAACTGCCTGAAGCCTCCCATTTATCCAAATTAAACTCCATCTGTCATTCATCAGCCGACTGGCCCAATTGCTCAAGATCCCATTGCAATCCTTCTCCACTGTCCACCAAACCACCAATCTTGGTATCATCTACAAACTTTCTCACCAAGAGGGCAATCCTGGAGAAATGGATGCAGGAACCTCAATCATAGAATACCTACAGTGCAGAAGAGGCCATTTGACCCATCAGGTCTGTACTGATTCTCTGAGTAAGAAGTCTGACAACAGCAGGTTTAAGTCCAACCGATTTATTTGATAGTAAACTCACAAGCTTTCGAGGTTTACCTCTTCGTCAGGTGAATGAAGAGTGATGAATGAACTCTTCATTCACCTGATGAAGAGTTTAACCTCGAAAGCTTGTGAGTTTACTATTAAATAAATCGGTTGAACTTAAACCTGCTGTTGTCAGACTTCTTGCTGTGTTTACCCCAGTCCAACGCCAGCATCTCCACATCCTGATTCTCTGAAACAGCATCCCATTCAGGTCTTTCCTGTTCTTTATCCCCATAATCCTATGCATTTACCATGGCTAATCCACTTTTGGACTTTCCTGGGAGGAAACCAGAGCATCCAGAGGAAACCCAAGCAGACATGGGGAGAATGTGCAAACTCCACCCAGTCACCCAAGGGTGGAAGTGTGGCAGCAATGCTAACCATGGCAGCAAGATGATTTGTGGGGCCAGGAGGAGTATTCATCTCACCTATGGCACAAATGAGGCTTGTTCCGATATTTCCCAAAGGGCCTGTAGCCACTGGTGAAGGGAGCACTGCTTTGGCCACATTACAGCCAGGTTCACCAGATGGAGCACATGTAGTGAAAAATCACAACTGGGGCCCAAAATATGTCTGCAGAACCTTGATTTAAATACATTAATGAAACTCCTGCCTGACTCGAGCAATAATTTTGGTTGTCTAAATCAGAACCCTCTTCTTGGGTGAGCAATTTAGGAACTTACACAAAAGTAATCTCACCCATTCACACTGAAAAATGGAGCAGTAGTGAAACAGAAATCACATCCCTGCTTTCTGTGTCTCTTTTCAGTGTAGAAGCTGATGCTGCATTTTATTATTTTCTTGTGAATTCTAAGGCTATCTTTGCTCCTCGGTCCCTACAAACCACTCAGACAACGGAATGAAATTTTAAACACCTGGAACCAGTTATACTTGGTAGAACATTCTGACTTTTAGGCCAGAACTCTATCACCTCGCCCTCCACGGAATCGGCATGGGCAAGGGTCCGATAACAGAAATTTCCATTGACCTTGGATGGGAATTTCCAGTCTCGTCCCAGCGAGGCCCTAAAATCCCGCCCTTGAACTCCTCGGTCAGAAATTGTTGCAATGACCAGTTTGACAATGAATAACATTCATTGATATTTTCTTTTTCTGTTTGCTGATCGCTTCGCAGTATATTTTCACCACAAACCTCTGGAACATCAATAGCAGGTTAGCTGCAAAGACTTGCATTCTAATCAGTATTCTGTAAACTGTGTGTGACTTTATATGCCCTTCTCTGATCAGAACCTTCCACACACCTGACGAACGAACACCGTTTCCGAAAGCCTGTGGGATTACTCTCAAATAAACTGGTTGGACTTTAACCTGGGGTTGTGAGACTTCTTACTGTGTTTACCCCAGTCCAACGCCGGCATCTCCACATCATGACTACACATTGATCCTGCACAGTGAGGTCAAACTGGCTGGGAGACAGTGGCACAGTGGAATTATCACTGGACTAGCAATCCAGAGACCCTGGGAATTGTTCTCGGGACCTGAGTTCATATCCCACCATGCCACATGGTGAAATTTGAATTCGATAAAAAATGTGGAATTAAAAGTCTAATGATGACCATGAAACCATCTGGCTCACAAATGTCCTATAGGGAAGGAAATCTGCCATCCTTACCTGGTCTGGCCTACATGTGACACTAAAGCCACAGCATTCACAAGTGCTTTCTGAAATTGAAGGCAATTAGGGACGGGCAATAAGTATTGGCTAGCCAGCGATGCCCATATCACATAAAAATAAATTTTAAAAAGGTTGGTGACTGTTGAATCCTGTAATTTCTAACTTCTATCCTTGACCAATGAGAGAAATGAGAAAGAAACAAGAGTGAAAGATGGAAGAAAAGGAAATGGAGTGAATTAGAGTCAAACAAAATATACAGAGACCGAAAGTGGATCATTAGAGCGAAAGAAAGTAAATGTTTGAAAAAAAAGACAAGAATGGTGATCCCTTGCAGTTGTCCAGCATAGTTCCAGTAGGGTTCTGTGTAAACCTGATTTGCATTAAGACTTAACACCTGAGGGCAGCACAGTGGCACAGCGCTGCCTCACAGCACCAGGGACCCAGGTTCAACCCCAGCCTCAGGTCACTGTCTGTGTGAAGTTTGCACTTTCCCCCGTGTCCGCGTGATTTCCTCCGGGTGCTCCTGCTTCCACCCACAGTCTAAAGATGTGCGGGTTAGGCTGATTGGTCATGTTAAATTCACCCTAGTGTTAGGGGAATGGCAGTGTAATTGTGAGGGGTTATGGGAATAGGGCCTGGATGGGATGTGATCAGTTTAGACTCGATGGGCTAAATGGCCTCCTTCTGTACTGTAGGGATTCTATGATTCAAAGATTGGAGAGCCTCTTTAAGAAAGGCTGCAGCCAGAGCATTAGTGTCAACAGGATGTAAAGCATTTTCAGTCTGCCACAACTCTGTCTATACCCAAGTGATAAATATACCCCGTGGCCATTTAAACTGCCAAATAAGTTCAGACTATAACAAACTGTAGTAAATATGAATTAGGAGCAGGAGTAGGTCATTTGGTCCCTTGAGCCTGCTCCGCCATTCAATATAATCATGGCTGATCCTCTACCTCAATTCCACTTTCCTGCTCGCTCACCATATCCTTTGATCACCTGCTCACAGCACCAGCGTCCGGGTTCAATTCTTGTCTGTGCAAAGTTTGTACATTCTCCACATATCTGCGTGGGTTTACTCCAGTGCTCCGGTTTCCTCCCACAGTCCATAGAGGTGCAGCTTAGGTGGATTGGCTATGCTAAATTGACCCCTAGTGTCCCAAGATGTTTAAGTTAGATGGATGATCTATGGCAAATGTGTGAGGTTACGGGGATACGGTGGGGAGAGAGCTTGGGTAAGACACTCGTCAGAGAGTTGGTGCAGACTCGATGCACTGAATGGTCTCTTCTGCACTGTCAGGGTTCAGTGATTCTATGAGATCAAGAGCTGGACTTTTGAAAAGGTCACATTTTAGATTAGAAGTGGGTGGGTATGTAATGTCCCTGCCACAGTACCAATACCGAGCTCTTTTTAAAGAGAGTAGTTCGGGTTGAATTGGTGGGTTGGCAAATGAGGCTAATTCTAATTAATTCAGGGCCCTGTTCCAGTGTCAACTGGGATTTCCTGTCAAAAATACAGACAGCCCATGGTGGCCTTACAAATGGGAAAGCTGAGGGTGGGCTGCAATTGGATCCAACACGAGGCACCCACATTTTCAACAGGAAATCCCCAAGTGGCTTTTCTCCAACATTTGAGGGTCAGTTAAGAACTGACCACATTTCTGTGTGCCAGCATTCTTATTTAAGACAGACCAAGTAAAGATAGCACATTTTTTTCTCAAACAGCAATCCAGCAGCTTTATGGTAACGATTAGCTTTTTAATTCCAGATTTGTTAATTAATTGAATTTAAATTCCCCCAGCTTCGATGTTGCGGTTCAAACTCAAGTCTCTGAATATTGATTCCTGGTCTCTGGTTACTGGTGTGACAACATAACCATCACATTACCATAAATAACCATGGCCTTCACAGGATTCTCTCTTCCATTGCTACCTCAATCTCTTTCCATCTTCCTGCACTGTGTGTTCTGTCCTTCTTTTGAGATCTTTTGCTGTGAGTGAATGCAAACATTTCCCAGTGGTATCACAGTACCATTAGAAGCCTTCAGATGAGACCAGTTCAGTGACATTGGAGATCGGCATCGCTTTTCCTCATTATTTTGGAATGAGCAGCCTTAGCAGATGAACATGTGCACAACTCCAGATTGAAGCCATCATGGAGTGCAAATCTGGTGGAATTGGGTCATCTTATGCAAGTGCACTCATCTTAACCAATAGACCTGATGAAAATGGCCCATATATATGGAATTGTCTTATTTTTCAATGACTCAGGCAGGCTATGGCTAATGACTAATCTCATGTATGCTGTCAGACTGCTAATTGCTCAGTTTGAACATCAGAAAAGGCTGTTTTAGGAGTATAAAGGCTTGGGAGCTCACCCTCCAGGGGAGCATGGAAAATGTGAGTGTGTGTTGCTCATGTTCTCTGACCAGTGTATACCTGAATTTTTCATTTTTACTACAGAATGGATAATAAAATTACCCCTTATATCTATTTGACATGTGTTTGCTTAGGCAATCACCCTCCTCCTTTATACACTTTTGTATGACTTTTTAATGCCAAGCACTCTTATTCACATACAGCCTTCATAGGATAGAATCATAGAACCCCGACAGTGCAAAAGGAGGCCATTCAGCCCATCGTGCCTGCACTGACAACAATCCCACCCTAATCCTCACAACCCCATGTATTTACCCTACTAATTTCTCTGACACTAAGGAACAATTTAGCATGGCCAATCAGCCTAACTTGCACATCTTTAGACTGCGGGAGGAAACCGGAGCACCAAGAGGAAACCCAGGCAGATACAGGAAAACATACAAAGTCCACATGGACAGTGATCTGAGCCCAAAATTGAACCTGGGTCCCTGGCGCTGTGAAACAGCAGTGCTAACCATGCCATCTATTTTAAATGAATTAGCGACAGTCACTGTAAATTCTTTCATTTCACGGTTTTATTTGAGCAAATAGTTATTTGAAGTTTTTTTTTCTACAGCAAATGTTGCCATTCTCATGGAAACAATCCAGATGGTGGAGGCTCAGTAGAATATTGCTTTAAGTATTTACTTGAGGGTATTGCGCTTTTGATTAGTAGCAGTGCATAATACTCAATAAATATTCCAGGCACCAAAAAGGAAGCAACAGGTTATTTAATTGGTGGGGCTTCAGTTTAAGCTAATTACTTGCAATTATTACAAGCATCACACATTGTCACCTCTAAGTTTCATTTTAATAAGAGGATTTTCATGACTGGATGTGCAGATGACAGCTAGATGGAAGATATGTTCTAGGTTGGCAATTTATACTAGACACATCAGTAACCTGTCAGAAGGAACAAGATGAATGTAAAAACAATGCGTCGCCTTTGGAATAAGTTTAAAAAGGACCTTTATTCTACCATTGTTCACACATGCAAAGGATAAACGGGGATTGATCTGACTGCCTTCAGCTCCTTTCAGGAGACTGCCGAGGATTTTCTTTCATGCATCATCTAAGCTTTGCAGTGCTTGGTTCAGGTGAAAATTGTTCTTGGCTAATACGTGGTTCAGTCAGACAGCACAACATGAAGCTCAACATGATTTCTACTGCACAGCACGCTTTCAACTGGCCTAATCCAAACTGATTGCACACATTCTGCTGGTGGGCCACCTGTCACAAAGAATGCAACTTTCAGGATTAAGAAAAAGCTCCAAAACGTTCAGGCAGGCATCCGATGTCATAGAATCCCTACCGTAGAAAGAGGCCATTCAGCTCATCAAGTCCACACCGACCACAATCCCACCCAGGCCCTGCCTCAAAACCCCACACATTTACCCTGTGGTGCTTGTGACAAAACAAATCAGTGTGTTAGCAAGGCCCCTTTAAGACGGCATTCCCTGAGAGCCACATGGTCAGGCTGGATGTTATGGAGTATCGAGGCAGGAAGCTGAGTCAATCAAGTGCAAGGAAACGTAGTCCGAGTTAGAAAAAATCAGCTGTTGGAGCCAGCGATGAGTTGTGTACATAGTTATTCAGTTGGACCCCATTTATGTATACAGTTAATTGCTGGCAATAAAATCTTCTTCAAGTCATCCTCAATTTATTACACTGGCGATAAGGAAAATCTTTCCAAGTTCCTTGTGGACTGCAGTGCACAGCTAGAAGGGGAAGAGACTGAAGTGTCAAAAATAAGCAGAAGCAAGCTACTGGCGCATATTAAGATGCCTTTGATCAGGAAATTAGAAAAATTCAACCCGAAGTAGAAAACTGGAGCCTGTACATTGAGAGGCTGCATTGCTTTTTTGTAGCGAACAAGATAACTAAAAAGAAGTGGAAAGTTATTCTGCTCACAGTTTGTGGCCCACAGACTTACAGTTTAATCAGAAGCTTACTATCACCTGATACTCCAGACATCCAATCTTTAGATTTGATAGTTGAGCTGGTTAAGAATCATTTCAATTCCTGACCCTCAATCATTATGTTGAGGTACAAATTTCACTCAATGTCTGGGAGCCAGGGGAGACAGTCTCAGGCTTTGTGGCCAGGTTGAGAATGTTAGCAGAGCATTACGAATTCAGCCCAGCTTTAGGAGAAACATTAAGGGATCCTTTGGTCTGTTGCATAAACAGTCTAAGTATAGAAAAGAAGTTATTGGTTAAAACCAAAATCGCTCTAGGAAATGTTGTGGAGCTTTTCCAGGTGACTGAATGAGCAGAACACGGTGTAAATGAGTTTCAAGGTTTGCCAAATGAGGTAAACCATTTTTGATGGGAAATGGCTGTTGTGAAGGCCAACCTGAATGTGGGTACTGAAGAGTCTAAGAAAAGAGTTACAGCATCCAGGATAGAAGCTAGTTTTTGATGGGGGGGGTGGTGAACATCCTTAAGTAGCCTACCCATGTAGAAATTGTGTGTGTTTCAGATGCAACAGAAAGGATCATTCATAAGCATTGGGTAGAGTGAAGCTGTCAGGACAGAATGTGCAACAAAAAAAATGGTTAGTTTAACTCCTGTGAAGAAACTGGCTGAGGAACCTGACAAGGGACCAGAATCACTTACCCTTAACCAGGTCCAACTGAGTAATGTGTCCCCTATAGAGACAGCCTCGATGGTAAATGGCAGACCTCTTAAAATAAAAATTGAGATAAGGGCTCAGTCATAAGGGAGCAAGTATTTAGTTAGCTTCAAAAAGGTCTCAGACCATTGAGATTGGATGGATCTGGAGCCATATTGTCTACATATACAGGAGAAACATTTAGGGGCAGCAACAGTCACAAGTCCTACAAGAATCAGATGACTGAGTTAGCTGTTTTGATTATTAAGAGGCATTGGCCTTGTTTAAATGGGACATGATTGGCTCAAACAGATTAAATTGAATGGGTGAGAGATATTAAATCTGCAAGATGAAAGTTTGCAGAAGCTGCTATGCACTAAATACTCTGAGGTCTTCCAAGGTGAACTAGGATATATAAGGGGAGCTAAAGCTAAATTATATCTGAATGCAGAGGCAAAACCTACATTTTTCAGGGTTGGACCTGTGCCCTATGTGCTTCATCAAATTTGGGAGTTGAGTTCAAGAAATTGGAAGATTTATGTATCATAAAGCCTATTCAATGTTTAGAATGGATAGCACCGATAGTTCCTGGTAATTGTGGTAAGTATGGCTGAGGTCTAAATTGGTATAGTTGTAATCTTCCAGCCAGTTTTATATAGTGGTCATTAATTTTAGAACGGATATCTGTCTATCTGAGCTCCTCTATTGACTCAATTTATAGTCTCCACATATTTTTATAGTCCGATTCAGTAATTGAAGTTGGACAAAGACTCACAGATGTTGGTAACCAGCAACACTCACAAATGTTTATACCGGCATACAGGTTTGTCTTTTGGAGTTCTCATCAGCTTGTGCCATTTTCCAATGCATGAGGCATTTTGAATGTCGTGGTTTATCTCTAATTGCAGGAACCTCACCTGAAGAAGGGAGGAAGTTTTGAAACATTTTAAAGAAGCAGGCGTTAGGCTGAAATGGGAGGAATGTAATTTCCAAGTGGATGAAGTGGCCTATTTAGGTTTCAGAGTGGACACAAAAGGTTTGTATCCTTTGAAAGACAAAATAAAAGCCATAAAAGAGGTTCCACAGCTAATAAACGTCTATGAATTTAAAGCCATTTCCTGGAATGGTAAACTATTATGGTAGGTTTCTAGAAAATATATCGAGCACCTTAGCTCCACACCACCAATTGTTAAAGAAATGTCATTGCTGGTGGTGGGGAGAAAACTGAAAGAGGCATTCACAAAAATTAAAGAGGCTCTGCAGTCCTCAGCATTATCAGTGAACTATGATCCAACAAGCCATTGGTGGGTACATCACCGTATGGAGTCGGAACAGCTTTGTCCCACAGAATGCCTGATGGAGCAGATTGTCTTTGCCTCAATGATGTTGTCAGATGTGGAAGATAAATAATCCCAAAAAGACAAAGAAAACTTGGTGGTCATATATACAGTCAAAAAGTAATCAATACATTTATGGTCTGCATTTTAAAATAGTTTCAGACCACAAGCCATTGTTGGACTTATTCAGAGAAGATAAGTCAGGGCCACCAATAATCTCAGTAAGAATGCAGAGGTGGGTTTTCTTACTGGCTATGTGCAATGATACTTTTTAGCATTGCCCAGGGGCACAAATATCAAATGGGGATGTGCTCAGCAAGTTGCCTCTACCACAGACTGTGGCATCACTGCCAGTCCCACAAAAAATAGTGCTAGCATTGCCCCTGATAGAGGCATATGATAGCAAGGGCACCTTAGGATGTGGACTGAAAGAGACTTAGTATTGTCGAAGATGAAGAAAACGGTCATGCAAGCATGGCTATGTGAGAAGTCAGAGCTGTTAAAGCTCTGTCAGCAAAGGAGGATGGAGATAACCTGTGAAGACTGGGTATTGCTGTGGCGGTTAGGGTTATAGTCCTGTGCCAAGGAATATGTCTCTTGCTGCAAGTGCTTCATGATTCACATCCGGGTCAAAGCTGGGTGAAATCACCAACCAGAAGTTGTGGTGGCCGTGTTCAGATAGAGAAATAGAAAGGAATATTAGTCAATGCCCCAGTTGTCAAGCTCAACAGGTTTTACCGCCGACTAACCTGCATGTTTGGGAGTGGCCAGGCAGAGCCTGACCAAGAATACATATAACTCTGCATTTATGGGCCATATGTTTCTAATATTAATGGATGCACACTCAAAGAGGCTGGATGTCCAGCTGATGAAGTCCATGACGGCAGTTGCCACCACTAATAAATTGAGAAAAATGTTGCATCAAGAAACCATAGATTACCCAAGGAGGAGGGTATGCCTGATACAAGGAATCAACAGAAGACTCCAGCAGCACATGTAGATCTGCCTGGATTGGGAGCAGGGATCCCGGTCATTAATGAGAAACTGGAGCATCCCAGTTGATTCAGTAGCGGAGAATACAGCAACTACCAAGGACAATCTACACCCTGGTTAATGAGTTTGCCATTCACTTTGGCCCAGTCTGATTTCTCTTTTCCAGATAAACCTAGCTCAGAGTTGAGACATCCTACAAAACTTTAGAAGTCGCCAGACCAACTAAGTTGTCATGGTGTTTTCCTCATGGTTTTCAATATTGCCACAAAGGAAATATTGTTGGTTATGTTAATGATTTTTTTCGTTTCCTCCTTAGGTGGCTTCAAGAGTTAGGGAAGGGAAGGAGTGAGGTAGCCCCATTAAGGGGGCATTCCCTTCGGAGCATATGATCGGGCTGGACCCCATGGAGGGTCGAAGCAGGAAGCTGAGCCAATTGAGTGCAAGTGTGTGTATCTGGAGTCAGGAGTTGGAGCCAGGGAGGAGTAGTGTTCACTAAAATAAAAGAAAAATACTGTGGATGCTGGAATCTGAAACAAAAACAAAAAATGCTGGAAAATCTCAGCAAGTCTGTGGAGAGAATAGAGCTTATGTTTCAAGTCTGGATGATCCTTTGTCAGAGCTGAGAATAAAGAGAGTCAGAAGAGATTCATACTATGAGGGTGGGGGGGGTTGGGATCTGTAATAGGACAAAAGGAACATAAATGATAATGAAGAAGCCTGAGAAGGCAGCTACAAGTGTCCACTGAGTGATCAGAATGCATGAACCGCAAAACAGAGGCACAGACTGTTAAAGGACAGCCTGAGGAATATGACAGTTGGTCATGAGGAATGTGGCAGTTCCTCTGAAGGTGGTGGGGTAGGGAATGGAGGGGGCGGGAGATTGGGGAAACAAGATGGATAGCAAAAGTAGAAAAGTGGAACTGAAGATGAAGGATGATAAAAATGTGATGAAAAGAGAAAATGAAATAAAATGGAAACGAGATAAAGGTGGAGGAGAGAGTTTATGCTCTGAAGTTGTCGAATTCAATGTTCAGCGCAGAAGGCTGTAAAGTGCCCAATTGGAAGGTGAAGTGCTGTTCCTCCAGTTTGCATTGGAGTTCACTAGAATATTGCAACAGGCCAAGGATGGATATGTGGACAGGAGAACAACGTGGTGTGTTGAAGTGATAAACAACAGGAAGGACACCTTGAGCTCGGACCGAAGATGTTCAGCAAAGCGATCACCCAATTGCATTTGGTCTCCCTGCATTGGGAGCAGCGAATGCAATAGACCTGTGTGGTAGTCTACAGTTGCACAGTTATTCTGTCTGATCCTATTAGTGTACATAATTAATCATTGCGTTGGCAATAAAGCATTTTTGTTTCAAAGCCTCATTGAGTCACCCTCGATTTATTACAATCAGCTTTGACCTTTGGAAGGTGTACAGCTGTCATTAGTCATAGCTGAAGCAATTCATCTGGATGCCCAAATATTCATTCAGCCTTGCCGACTGAAAGAGGGTGAGCACATTTGAACGGAAGCGCAATAGAAGGAATAAGGGTGGGGCTAGCAAGAAAATGGGTTAACATGGCAAGACCCTGGGGAGGGATTCAAGAACATGGACTAAGATAATAGCAAGATGTGTGGAGTTTGCAAGAATGTCGGCAAAGATAGCAGAATTCCTGCCACATTGGCTTTTAAAGTTAATTTTACATAAAAACTGGTTCTCATATGTGGTTATGGAAAGTATATTGTATTTTATTCATTTTACCTTGCATTATAGTATATTGATTTGAAGATTTTAGTTGTATTTCCAGTTTGAATTTTCAGCCTATAGCTGTATTTCTACTTTAAACACACAGTACCTTAAGATCGTTGTTATTTTCTTTTAGGCTGAATCTGTAAATTCATTTTCCAATTTCCCTTTCGGTGAGAAATATTATGCAGCATAAATCAGATTACAAGTACAACCAAAGACTCTTTTGATATTTCATGCTATTTTAAATGTAAATTCATCTCAATGCCTCATGCAAAGATGTTAACCTTTGTGACCTTAAATGTGGATTTTAGTAATGTAAAAGTGCAGAAAGAATAAAACTGCTCCATTTTAAAGATAAGTCACAGTTGTCAGCCAATTCACAAGTCGGCCGAGTTGTGGAATGAGGGGTGTGGGGATTTGGTTAGGATGGGGCTGGTGGTTAAGTCTAGCAAAAATGTGATTGCACATCTTCGAAGCCAACTCCAATCCACTGACACCTCCATTAGGCTTTGTGCATGTAATCTCTTCAGAGGAGGCGGATTGTCAATTGGAAAATGCTAATTGCCCAATTACAGTGATATTGATATGGATTTTGCATGTTAACTTTGGGTCAATGCATTTCCTGGAACTCACCAATGAAAGCAAGGCGGCGATATGGCTCCACTAGGGACACTGAAACCATGGCAAGGTACCACGGCAACAACTGCTCATTATTCACAGCTGTTTTTGTATCTGCTTGTGTAAAAGGGCTTGTTCACTTTACTGGTGCTGACAGGTTACTTCAGTTACTTTGGAGCTGCCACCTATACTTCAGAGGTCTAACTCCATCAGACCAGCACAAAAGTGGCCTACACTGTCAATATCACTGAACCTCAGACAAAGGGCCAAGATGATGGGCAAAACCAACCTCCCATTCATTGATTCTGTCTACACTTCCCGCTGCCTGTGCAAAGTAGCCAGCTTAATTGAGGACCCCACGCGCCCCAGACATTCTCTCCTCCACCTTCTTCCTTCTGAAAAAAGATACAAAAGTCTGAGGTCACATTCCAACTGACTCAAGAACAGCTTCTTCCCTGCTGCTGTCAGACTTTTGAGTAGACTTACCTTGCATTAAGTTGATCTTTCTCTACACCCTAGCTATGACTGTAACACGACATTCTGCACTTTCTTGTTTCCTCCTCTATGAATGGTATGCTTTGTCTGTATAGCGCGCAAGAAGCAATACCTTTCACTATATGTTAATACATGTGACAATAATAAATCAAATCAAATCAAAAATCAGAACCAACAGCAGGAACAGGAGCAATGTAATGTTCCAACTACTTAGGGGTTATGATTTTTAACACAAACAAAAGATGTGGTTTGCACACATTGATTCAAACTAACAAGAATAGATTTATTCTAGGAGGTCTTGCCTGCACAGTATACAAACTAAAAATAAAACAGCAGCTTCTGCAACACCCTAATGACATTGTCATCAAATCATGTGATCAGCTCTTAAATCACCTGCAACAACTTAAATATGCAACATCCCTCCACCATTACTTCCGAGGTCATGACACAAATTATTACAATATTATGTGTACGATCAATGATAGTTTAGACACAGCACAATGCACCATTAATCATTATATACAGTCAAAAAAAAGTGATCAACATGTCATCATTGTGCCCATTGATACTGAGTGACTGGAAAACCCAGAAGTAAAATGATAATAAGATGACTGAATTAAAATGTCATAGATGGACACTCTGCACTTACATCTGAGTTTCCCATGGGTTACTGCACCATCCTCTAGCCCCTAACCCCAAACCCAAATTCATGTTCCCAGCAAAAAGCATCTCAATAAATGAATATGCACGGTGGAACAGTGGTTAGCACTGCTACCTCACAGTGCCAGGGACCTGGGTTTGAATTCCCGGCTTGGGTCATTGTCTATGTGGAGTCTGCATGTTCTCCCCGTGTCTGTGTGGGTTTCCTCTGGGTGCTGTGTTTTCCTCCCACAGTCCAAAAGACATGCTGGTTAGGTGCACTGGCCATGCTAAATTGCTCAGCAGTGCACCCGAACAGATGCCGGGGTGTGGCAACTAGGGGAGTTTCACAGTAACTTCACTGTAGTGTTAAGGTAAGTCTACTTGTGACAGTAATAAATAAACTTTAATATCTGTCCATTGAATTTAAACTCCATTGTTTAAGCACGTGAGTTAGAACCAGGTTCTTATTTCAAAAGGCACTCCTATCTTTTTTGGTCACAGTTATATATAGATTCACACAGAACTACTGCACAGAGAGTTTACCACACCAAAGTAGATCACTCAGCTAATTGCTCTATGTTGGTGTTAACACTCCACACCAGCTTTAGCATTAGAAGCCGACCCAGTATCTTTAAGACTGACAATTAGTATTCTCCCCAAAAGTAGCTAAAACCTACCTCTTTGTGCTTACAATCAACTCAAATGACAAAAGCACAAAATAGATATTGATAAAGATCTCAACTCCTTTGTGGCGAGGTGGGAAGGGTTACTTCTCCAAATTAATGGAAATGCAAATATTATTATTGTTTTTGTACCTCGTGCTGAAGACAATCTTAATTCCAGTCCCATTTTACTCAAGATTTTCTTTGAATAAGGAAAGACTGAATTTGAATCAATATTCAGTTTCCTTTCAATGAGAGTAATTCTGATTTTGGGTGATAGTGTAAGATGGATGATATTGATTCAACTGCCCATTATACATCTCTGCTGATTTTTAGTTTGATTGACTTTAAAGGAAATAAGGAGTGGGAGAAACGTGTAATCACCAACTAGATCAGTAGCATCCAATTTACGCAATCATTCAAAGTCAAAATAACTCCCAGCCAATGATGATTACATCCTTTTACTTGCCACTTATATTAGATCTAAGTATCTGTATCTTTTGGAAGGCATTTTTTTTAAATTCATAGAATCATATCATAGAATCCTACAGCGCAGAAAGAGACCATTTGGCCTATCAAGTCTGCACCGACCACAATCCCACCCAGTTCCTATCCCATTACCCCATGCATTTACCTTAGCTACTCCCCCTGACACAAAGGGAGAATTTTGCATGGCCAATCCACCTAACTCGCACATCTTTGGAATGTGGGAGGAAATCGGAGCACCTGGAGGAAACCTACACAGACACAGGGAGAATGTGCAAACTCCACACTGAGTTTCTCCAACTGGAAATCAAATAAAGGGTCCCTGGACCTGTGCTAATCATTGTGACGTCTTCCTGCTTTTTCATCTCGTTACATCAATCAGAATAACATTGAATTCTTAGAACTGAGGTTTTCATTACAAAATGCAATTCAATACCAATTTTTTTGAAATCCCCAAAATATTTCTGTAACAAAAGTTAAAAAGAGAAAAAAGAAGTTATTCAAATGAGTGAAACCAAAGAAGCTTGAAAAATGCAGGCTGGACATTTGCAGGACAATAATAACCATATTACATCCTAAATCTCCTGGTCCTGCCCATCGTCATGGGCGGGATGAATAATATGATGGATAAACAAAAAATCTATTGACTGTGGGCAGGAATTTCTCGACTGGAAAACCCTGCCCATCAAGTCAGATTGGCAGCAGGGAGATCATTAACAGATGTGTTAAAGTTGCGAAGCTCTACATGACATTTTTAGAAATGAATGGGGTCTGTACCAACAGTACAAGAGACATCAGGCAGAATTCGCTCCAAAAATTTCTAAGTGTTGTCCCAGTGGGAAAAGCAGTGAGATTCCCACTGGGAGAGTCGGTGTAATTGAGTTCACAATTCAATCACATCTAGAATTTTTTTTGGAGTGAGGACATAAAGATGCCGGCAAGACTGGTTTCAATGGTGCCCTGGTCTCAAAATTTAATTGAGGGTTTCTCTCCCACGACCACCCTCCCCCACCCTCACCCCTTCACCCACATGTACAGACATCCCAGCTCCCGCAAACATGGAGAACATCCACAACTCTTGACACAGGAAGGACAATGTCCCCCTCATCACCACTACCAGGGACACCCCCTCCCCCCCGCCCCTCCCCACACCACACAGATATGAGGGTGATCCGGCCCCATCTCATCCATCCATGCTGGCATCAGGGCATTTCCGCGCCCCCAACTCCACCCCCCCCCCCCCCACCTTCTCCCCCCATGCACACTAAACCCCTAAGGCCCTGCCCCTTAAAGGGACCCCTTCCAGGCCCTCCTCCTCCTTTCAGGTACTCCCTCCAGGTCCCACCTCCTTCAGACACCCCCTTCAGCTCTTACCCTTCACCAGTGCCATCCAGGCACCTTGGCAATATCAACCTGCCCTTATGGAACGTGAACCAGATCACAACGGGATGTAGGGATGTAGAGAATCCCAAAGGGGGTTCTTCCTGGTGTTAAACGTGCTATGGTCCCTACTCAACAATTCTTTGGCCCTGTGCGGCCCCAGTGGATTTTCTGCACATGAGTGCATGGGGCTGGAAAATCGCACCCAACATTTCAAGAGAAAAGCAAAACAGGTAAACCACGAGGCTCGATTTGATATGGTGAAGGTAATGACCACAACTGTAGTTCTGTATTTCACAAAGTGACATTGCATTTGCTATTACCTTTTGTGGGAAAGGGGATAATTGTCTCATAATATTCAGAGATAATTTGCTGACTTTTATTGTCTCTATGAATGCAATTTAATAATAATGTAGTGAGTTAACAAGAACAATCTCTGAAAAGAGTTTAATTTTAAGAAGAACTCTTTTCTGCTGGCAAAAGCTTTCTATAATGTAGAGTATTGACAATTGCATCAATCATGTCCTTTTAAATATTATCCCAAAGGTCATTTTTAAATAGTAATTATATGTTGTTCAATACGTGGTATTAGGATGTTTGGACAGCACATTAATATAGTACAGGGGAAATTGTACTACTCACGATATATTATAAAGCAAGGAGTTCCCAAACTGGGGTCGCTGGAACCCTGGTGTTCCATGAGAGGGCCTGCATAAGTTCCACATGAAAAAAAGACAGCTTTTTTTAAAAAAAGCGTGCAAGCTAAAATGTGCATGTAAATGAGTTGAAGAAGCAGAAGTTCAAGAAAAAACAATAGCTACAAATCATAGAAGAACAAAAAATCAAATTGGCCAATCAGAGCCCATCCTCTCTGAGCACTGGCTTTTGACGGGATAATTGGTGAGCCTATCAGTAGCCAATACTCAGAGAAGCTGGGCTTTGATTGGCCAATTTGATGTTTTTCTTATTGGTGGGCAGAAAAGCAGCTCAGTGAGCAGTATGGTGGGATCTTTCCCATCCAGTCAAACCACTGGAATGGGCAGGGTTCCTTCCAGTTTCTGCACATCACCCAAAAGACTTGGGGAGCAGGGGTGGTGTGTGTGTGTGTGTGTGTGTGTGTGTGTGTGTGTGTGTGTGTGTGTGTGTGTGTGTGTGTGTGTGTGTGTGTGTGAGTGAGTACACAGCTTCAAGAAAGAGTCTGATTTCCAGTGACTGTAGAGGACTGTGTGTGTGGGCAGAATGTTGGAGGCAAGTACTATTGCTCAGTGAGAGAAATTTTCACATTGGCAGTGTCAACAGCATCCTGTGAACACATTTAAATAATGTAAACCCTCGCAGTTTTATAAGGGGGAATCTGGGAGGGAATTCAGGGCCGGAGGGGACTTGGCAGGGTATTAATGGGGGAGCTTTAGGAGGGGAATCATGGGATGGTTTGGGGAGGGATTTCATGCGGGGAATTCATAAGGGGGGGCTTTGGCAATGGATTCATAAAGGACTTGGTGAGGGGATTCACGTGAGTAGGCTGTTGTTGATGTGATAAGAATGTTTGGGGTTCCCCGATGCTCCTGGGAGGTCACAAGGGGTTCTGTGACTGGAAAAATTTGGGAAACACGAGTCACATGATGGTAGACTGTGTGTAAGACTCCGGAAGAAAATAGTATTAAGATGGTAACTATGCAGTAATGTACGTCGGAGAGATATATGGTTATGCCTTATCGATAATGAGCTTACATTCAACTATATAAGTCTCCAAGTGAGACATTAAACAACTTTACAATACAATACAGTTAGATTAACTACTAGCAAAGGTGTCGCAAAACAAAAGTTGCTTATATTAGGTAAGATGACATTTTTATAAATATGGGCACAGCCTCAAGATAAAAGGGGGGCGGTTTAGAACGGAGTTGAGGAGGAACTTCTTCACTCAAAGGGTGGTGAATCTCTGGAATTCTCTGCCCATTGAAGTGGTGGAGGCTGCCTCGCTAAATATTTTTAAGACACGGGTTGATGGGTTTTTGATAGGAGAGGGGATTAAGGGTTATGGGGAGAGGGCAGGAAAGTGGAACTGAGCCACGACAGATCAGCCATGATCTTATTGAATGGCGGGGCAGGCTCGAAGGGCCAGATGGCCTACTCCTGCTCCTATTTCTTATGTTCTTATGTCATTACTTTAGATAATGAGAAATACTGAAAATACCCAGGCAATCAGGCGGCATTTGTGGACAGAGAAGTGAATATTTCAGGTCAATCATTGTATTAGAACTAGAAGAAATTAGAGGCAAAGCCTGAAATCTTTCAGCCCCTCCCAGTGGTGGTATCTTTCAGTCCCACTCATGGTGACAGCCAACAACAGAGGATACGGGACATGCAAAACACTGTCGACGTTGGAGGGACTGGAAGATGCCACCAATGGCAGGCCCTCTCGACCACCTGGAAATACACACAGTGGGGTGGGGGGAGCAGCTGGAAGATCCTGGCAGTAATAGATTTTAAGCAAGGGCTGAAGGAAGGAATGGATGAATAAACAAAAAGGAAGATGGGAAAGAGGGTATACGTTGGGAGAAATAAAATGACAAAAAGTGACAAACAGCCTCCTTGCCCAGGGTCCAATTGGGTCACTTAAGTAATCAATTAAGAGCATCTTTCCCTACTGCTGGCAACTATGTCAGGAATAAAAGAATGACAGGTAAGATTAGGGCCAGTCAAGGACAGTAGTGGGAAGTTGTGCGTGGAGTCTAAAGGGATAGGAGAGTCGCTAAATGAATATTTTTCATCAGTATTCACACAGGAAAAAGACAATGTTATTGAGGAGAATACTGAGATACCGTCTATTAGACTAGATGGGATTGAGGCACATAAGGAGAAGGTGTTAGCAATTCTGGAAAGTGAAAATTGATAAGTCCCCTGGGCCGGATGGGATTTATGCTAGGATTCTCTGGGCGGTTAGGGAGGAGTTTGCAGGGCCTTTGGCTTTCATCTTTATGTCGTCATTGTCTACCAGAATAGTGCCAGAAGACTAGAGGACAGCAAATGTCCCTTTATTCAAGAAGGGAAGTAGAGACAACCCTGGTAAGTATGGACCAATGAGCCTTACTTCTGTTGTGGACAAAGTTTTGGAAAGGATTATAAGAGATAGGATTTATAATCATCTAGAAAGGAATAATTTGATTAGGGTTAGTCAACACGGTTTTGTGAAGGGTAGGCCGTGCCTCACAAACCTTATTGAGTTCTTTGAGAAGGTGACCAAAGAGGTGGATGAGGGTAAAGCAGTTGATGTGATGTATATGGATTTCAGTAAAGCGTTTGATAAGATTCCCCATGGTAAGCTATTGCAGAAGATAGGGAGGCATGGGATTGAGGGTGATTTAGTGGTTTGGATCAGAAATTGGCTAGATGTAAGAAGGCAGAGGGTGGTGGTTGATGAGAAATGTTCACCCTGGAGTTCAGTTACTAGTGGTATACTGCAAGGATCCGTTTTGGGGCCACTGCTGTTTGTCATTTTTATAAATGACCTCGATGAGAGCATAGAAGGATGGGTTAGTAAATGTGCGGGTGACACTAAAATCGGTGGAGTTGTGGACAGTGTGGAAGGATGTTGCAGGTTACAGACGGACATAGATAAACTGCAGAGCTGGGCTGAGAGGTAGCAAATGGAGTTTAATGTGGAAAAGTGTGAGCTGATTCACTTTGGAAGGAGTAACAGGAATACAGAGTACTGGGCTAATGGTAAGATACTTGGTAGTGTGGATGAGCACAGAGATCTCGGTGTACATGTGCATAGATCCCTGAAAGTTGTCACTCAGGTTGATAAGGTTGTTAAGAAGGCGTACAGTGTGTTAGCTTTTATTGGTAGAGGGATTGAGGTTCGGAGCCATGAAGTCATGTTGCAGCTGTACAAAACTCTGGTGCAGCCGCACTTGGAGTATTGCGTACAGTTCTGGTCACCACATTATAGGAAGGATGTGGAAGCATTGGAAAGGGTGCAGAGGAGATTTACCAGGATGTTGCCTGGTATAGTGGGAAGGTCTTATGAGGAAAGGCTGAGGGGCTGGAGGATGTTTTCGTTAGAGAGAAGAAGGTTAAGAGGTGACCTAATAGAGGCATATAAGGTGATCAGAAGTTTAAATAGGGTGGACAGTGAGAGCCTTTTTCCTTGGATGGAGATGACTAGCACAAGGGGACATAGCTTTAAATTGAGGGATGATAGATATAGGACAGATGTCAGAGATAGGTTCTTTACTCAGAGAGTAGTAAGGCCTTGGAATGCCCTGCCTGCAACAGTAGTGGAGTCGCCAACATTAAGAGCATTTAAATGGTCATTGAGTAAGCATATGGATGATATTGGAATACTGTAGGTTAGATGGACTTTTAATTGGTTTGACAGGTTGGTGCAACATCGAGGGCTGAAGGGCCTGTACTGCGCTGTGATGTTCTATTCTGTTCTAATTAGCCACAGGGGGGAACGGTGAGGTGGGGAACCTATGCTGGCTGGAAAGCCACCAGATAAAACCTGGTGGCCTCCCTACAGGCTCTGGGAATGGGGGGAGTAGAGGAAGAGGGTGTTTCCTTTCTGTTACTCTGGGTCATGAAGCCTCCAGCAGTAATGGGAACCTTCATGCCCACAGAATTGCCTACTCTCACAAAAATCCTCCATCTTGACCAGGTCTTGCCTGTTGGGCCCAGTGACCCTCCCCCCTCCCGCCCCCACCCCACACACACACACGCACACACACACACACCCCTTCCCAACCCCACTTTCCTGGTTATGAGGGCCCTTAACCATCAATATGTCCTCCTACCTATGTGTAACTGGAAAACTGATTTCACTTTATAGTTGCTGCATGGGTTTCTCAAGCTTGGGAAAGGCAGAAAGGAGCTTGTGTTCCTATGGTATGCAGCTTCAACAGCACTCCTTGTGGGACAGGAGAGCAGTTGTAGCCTGGCCCCAAAACGAAGCCTTTGCACCCCCACGCCCACCCCCCACCGCTCTCTTCGACATACCGCGATATCTCTCCACCTCCCCAATCCAAGACCTGATGTTGCCATATCCCCGTTGCTTGGGGACCAACCCCAAGGGTCTTGAAATAAAAATTATAATAATCGTACTGCAGCAGTACCTCCCACTTTACCATGTTCTTTGGCTTTTTCAAGCCTTCCCCACACATTACCCAGAAACATTGAATCTATTGTGTTTGATTTAGTCTCATTGGTGCTGATTCACACATAATTACACCTACTTGAGCATTGATTTTTTTTCTATAATTACCTGCAAATTATTGTCTTTTATTATAAAGTGATTTTCCAGGTTAGTGAATGTGTGGCTGTTGGAAATTAATGCAATAATCTGTAATTATAGTTATTTGCACCAGAATATGATTCAGCCTGCTGTGCCAATATTTATGTGATTTGATATGGAAAAAGCATCATTGCTGTATTGAACTGAACAATACATTTTAATTACAAATCCAATTTTATTTAGCTAACACTGATGGAAGGTCACCTCATGTTTTAGCTTGCTACTGGTGCCTGTCACAGAGAGTCACGGAAGGTGATTTGAGACACTAAAGATACTCTGACGGTCCAAGGGGAAGCTTTGAGCTGGAATGCTACTTAAGCCTGCATTAAGCATAGGCCACCACCTTGTCAAAAAAGTTTAAACCAGCACTAGGAATGCTTACGAAACAGCTGGTTGCCACTTAAAATGTCAGCTTATGCTCTTTAAAGGAATGGTGCCTATATTTTGGTGGTTAGTACTTCAGCTAACAGCCTCTAATAATAGAGTCAATTCATTTGGCTGCAGTCACACCATTGGTATCAATTTTTAACTACTACATAAAGGAACACTTCCATTTTCACATTTACTGCTGCCAGAGTTGCGAAAAAGACATTTGAGACACATCAGGGAACCTTCAGGGACATACTTAAATAACATTTACTTCAGAAAATCCCTGACAACTTCACCTAAAAAAAGTAAGTTCTGTGCTATCACACTTATTGGAGCCTTGATGGAATCAGAAGAAAGGTCAACGACATTTGCCAAGAGTCCCTTGATCTGGACACGGAATATAAGGAAGACATGAAAGCAGGCAGTGTGGCATCTGTAGCTGTAGGAGAAAGGACCAGGAATGTATGGCAGAGCCCTTTCCTGCCTCCCTGTCCCCCACTCCCCCTCCACAAGTGTAGGACATCCCTCTGCATCCAAACCTCCTCCACTGGGACCTTCAGCCACGCTTAATTCTTGATCAGCATCAATTAGCCTGAAAATTGCATGCTAAATCTACAACTTCAAACATTTCTTTCAAGACAACTTCAAATACAGGCTATCAGGCAGAGCTAGTTACTTTGAAATCAATATAGGGACAATTTACCAGTTTATTTTTCTTGCTTTGGAGCTTATTCCGTGACTGTATTTCCACAGTCTCTTCATCTCGAGTGTTACCAATGTGGATTGCATTAGAAGTATACTCTCCCAGGCCAGTCCTAATTGTGCACAATTTCTCTCTGGTGTCCTTTGTATGGAGAGTTATTGATTTGGCATATATAGGATTCTGCCACTAAACACATGCTCACTGCTGTGAGCAAGTTGTTGAGTGATGGAGGACGGATTTAAAGGAGCACTAGATCTGGGTAGAGTTAACGGCCTCATAACATGCAGACCGTTAGGCTGTATTAGGAGCTAAGGCATGCATGGCATAACACAGTTAGTAGATGTTAATTAATATAGCTGATGGAATTTATGCAGGAAATCATGTCCTTGACAGTTCTTTTGTGCTAAAAACATATTGAAAAAGCTAAGTTTAATGCAGGTGCACCAGACTAATCTGGTCCAATTTATGGAGAGATTAGTGTGCCCTGACATTTGTTCTACATTGATCATCAAGGCCACAATGCTTTTACAATGCACTGTGTTCAATTTATCCTCCACAGCCTTGGAAATTAGCAGCCAAGTATTGATTCCATCGCGGAATGCAGCTGAAGTAACCAGCCTCACATACATAAGAAACAAGGCTCAAGCTACTGATCCTACAGTTTTTGGGGCAGTGTTGTTAATAAAGTAAATTATTGTTGGTTTCCCCAGAGATCTCATAATGAATAAAAATGATGAAAAGGACCTATGTGCAATCCAATTTAAATATAAGGTCATACTCCAGTATATAATAAACTTTCGGTCAATACTTTAGAAAACTGGACACGCAGAATGTTAAAATGGCTCCTACAAATTGTGTTTTGTGTTTTCAGACGCATCAGCTTCAGACGGTCTTAAGTGTCAAACGAATGCCTAATTAAATATGGACGTTTACAGCCATCCAGGGAATTTACATATCCCTTTGTTTAAGGCTGGATCAACACAAAATGACTTATAGAACTCCAGCTAATTTAACTCTTTGGGGCAAAATTTCCTATTGTGCCACCACAGGAATTGTAGTGGGCGAGGGGCAGACCAAGGAAAAGACTGTTGACCTCAGGTGGGAATTTCCAGTTTCAGGGCAAGTACGGCCGGAAAATCCTATCCTTTGTTTCACCCTGGAGAAAAGCTGACATCAAAACTCAATGCATGCAAGTTGGATGTCATCTTTCCATTATGATAGTTTCTCTCATCCAAAATTAGACTGAGTGAATCTCAAGAAGTAGAAATAGTGATAGAGAGAAGTACTCCCTCAATCTGTCCCAGTTAAAAAAGTTCACCTGAGAACCAAACTCCTAGAAATACAACGACAAAGAAATCTCACAACCTGCTGAGAAATCCTGCACTTTACAAAAACTTCATTTCAACTAAAGCATTAACTTCATTTAAGAAAGTACAGGCTTGCCACAAAAGAGACTGAAATAATTATAAGCTGTAACAGTATATTAACTTCAAACAAAAACAGAAAATGCTGCACAATCTCAGCAGGTCTGACAGCATCTGTGGAGAGAAAATAGAGCCAATGTTTCAATGGCCTACTTCTGCTCTTATGATCTTAAATTCTCTCTATTGTACTATATAACATTACACACTATATAATTAGTTGACTTTGTATAAGAACGTTTTGCGAGCAATAGATGAAGCATTATATCATGTGATAATGATTGTGAATTAGTTAGCTAGGTGGTCAACATATTTGAAAAAGTTGATACATTTTCCAAAAATGATTTTGATTAGTTAATTTTTCCATTCCAAGAGTTTTAATGTCTTAGTTTAACAAATTACATCCTTGAGGAATTTCAAAATGCTTCATAAACAGTTTGTGCACAGCAAGATCTGAATCCCCATCTATTTATTTGATTACTGAATGATAAAAGCTAAATTACAGTACAACAGTCTGTTACTTCTTTTGTAAAGCAACTTGGTCCACTTACTGTTCCAATTTGTTAGGTGACCCTATCTATGACAATAAAGGCATATTAATTGTTTGACTTTGAGCTGTGGGTAATCATGGTTTGTAGTCAATAAGATGGCACAGTAGTTAGCACTGCTACTTCACAGGAACACGGGTTCAATTCCCGAGTTGGGTCTGCAAGTTCTCCCCGTGTCTGCGGGGTTTCCTCGGGGTGCTCCAGTTTCCCCCGAAAGATGTGCTGGTTGTTGCATTTTCCATGCTAAATTCTTCCTCAGTGTACTCAAACAGGCATCAGAGTGTGCCAACTCGGGAATTTTCACAGTAACTTCATTGCAGTGTTAATGTAAGTCTTCTTGTGACACATAAATAAATAGTTATACATAGTCACATGATTTGTCAGATTTCTTTATTGCCTTGGCATGGAAGGTTTTTAAATAACTGAAAAGGGAATGCATGGCTTGGGAAATAAAGAAGCAGTTGCTGCAAGTATCCTGTTTTAGAATTAGAAAGGCAAACTCCAATTCAATCTGAATAGTGAAAGACACTTCTCGACCTCAACAGGGGAACAGCTTAAAGTGGACTCAGCTGGAACACAGTGAAACTGATAACCCCACTCTGATAAAGTTCATTAACTTGACATTGCAGAAGTTAATGGAAAGAAGAAAATCAACTTGATCTTGCTGCCCATAAGGGCAAGGCCATATATGTCTGGGAAACATTGCTAAAAATCCTCTACATAAACTCTAATTTATTCAATAGGCGAGCTGTCCAAAGCTATTAACTTAACAGCTATCTCAGATGCTTGCTCCTGGAAAGGTCTCACCAATTTGCTGTGATTACAGACACTAATATCAACTACAAATTAGGAAAATGACCTCCAATTTGTTATGCACTGAATTACCTTTGTAACCCAAGTAATGTCATTTGTTAAATAGCTGTCTTGATCATTTGTTTTTCAAATTGCTTGGTAACGCAATCTATAATTTTTTATACCTACACTCAATGCTTTAATTTAAGTTGCATTAATTATGGGTTATACTCAATAAATAGTTGTTAGTGTTTGACTTCTTTGAAGATTTGCTTTCAAATAGGAAATCTGCTGTTCTTACCCAGTCTGGCCTACGTGTGACTCCAGATCCACAGCAATATGGTTGGCTCTTAAATGTCCTCAGTGATGGGCAATAAATGCTGCCCCAGCTAACGATGCCCATATCCAATGAATGAATGAAAAAGTAAATAAAATTCGATAGAAAAGATTAATTCATTCACTCAATAACCAGTAAGTATCCTAATTGAGGATTTTTAAAAACATTTTTTACTTCATCCTTCAGCTTACAAAGCCAATGCTCAGAATGGACTAGACAAGTCCAAATCCATTCCTTGCTCACTCCAAAAACCAAATTCAAAATCCAATTGAATTCAACTCACGGTCACCACAAGACAGTCAAACAAGGTCCAAGCTGACAAGATAAGGCATTGTACCCCACCTTGGGCTTGATCTGACGCTTGAACTCTCAAATTCAATAGGGCCTTTCTTTGGTTCTATGGAAGGCCCATAATAGACCTGAAACATTGGCCAGAATTCTCCAGCCATTTACACCCCCTGCCGCTGCCAGAGAGAAGAGAAATTTTGACGCTCGGCCAAATCTCCGTTCATTGAATTGGAGCAGGAGAATCTTGCCCATTAATTGTTTCTCTCTCCACAGATGCTGCCAGACCTGCTGAGTTTATCCAGTATTTTCTGTTTTTATTTGAGATTTCCAACATCCAGTATTTTGCCTATCAAACTCAACAGGAGTTCAATTATATAAGGCACCTTGAGGGAGGTCTGGTGGTACAGTGATAGCATTGCTACCTCTGGACCAGAAGCTCTAGGTTCAAGTCCCACTTCAGGACTTGCTGGTCATGGAAGGTGAGTTCATAACGTGGCCAAATGGGTTGATTATCAGCCTGTAAATCCTTCCTCTAAGCTCAATGGTAGGTGCTAAGAGTGGGAGAATTTCCTGGTCAGCCACACTGCAGAGGGCAGCACCAAACCACTGCAGTGCTTTGCCAAGCATAATCATGGACCAATCCAATGGAAGTGCATGGTTGCCACTGCCCTCTTAGGGCATGGCACCTGAAGGGGTAGGAGGAAGGCAGTTTGATGAGCTGAATGAAGCATCATTCATTCGTCTATTTCAGCTGACCGGTAAAATCAAATATTCATTTGTGTACAGTCCAGGTTAGAGAGTTAAGGATTTATCCAGTTCGTTGACTTGTATTGAATTATTTGGGAACTTAAGATTTGCTGAAAAAAGACATTTTATTGAAGCTTTTCATATTGCACTCAATAGGACAATTACAAAAATACCAATGTCAGGGGAATCAACAACTTCAGACGGCATGAGAAGACAATACTGATTGGTCGGCAAGTGGATTCTGATTGGTAGAGGCATTGCCATGGAGAATGCGCCACTAAACATCAAACCAATCTCTCTGACTATGTACTCTCAGAAAACGAGGAGTTTGTTCTTATGCACAGTTTCAAGTTTGGCATGCCTTTGTCCCAGATCAAATGGGAATAGGTATTTGCTGAGTTCAATCTCCCCCTTTCACTCCACAAACCAGCATCGACTGAAGGCTGAATCTTTGAAAGTGTGCCGGACTGAGCCAGCACCTTGTATTGTGAGATTCAAACAATGTCTGATTTTCATATGCTACGCAAATGTCTTAAAACCAATCCAGACATATACTTCAGTGACCTTGACACAGGGCGGGAATCGCCATCCTTAACTAGATCAACAAAATGCACATTATTCTTAATGATGAGTCCAAACTCGTAGATGTAGTAGGGTGGGAGATGCTGGAATGGGGGAGGTGCAGAGGGTGGGAGATGCTGGAATGGGGGAGGGACAGTGGGTCACAGACATTGCTGGAATGAGGGCAGGGCTGCAGGTCAGAGACAGAGCTGGAATGGGGCGGGGCTGCAGCTGGGAGGTCGTGCTGGAATGGGGAGGTGCAGTGGGTCAGATACAGTGCTGGAGTGGGGGAGGTGCAGTTTGTCAGAGATGGTGCTGAAATGGCTTGGGATCATTTGTCTTCTGAAATGTTGTTTCTCAACTGGGATCTTGGGTTCATGTCACACTATCTGCAACCACCACGAATTGCCTGGGCTTGCAAAATCTCACTAACTGTCCTGGCTGGAAACTATACACATCTCTTTAACCCTCTCTCCATTCACATTGTCTGCACCTGTAAAGACTTGATTACCTGTTAAGACTCGCACTCCAACCATTATTTTGTAATTGAGTTTGTGTCTGTGTTTGCTCTGTTTGTGAACCCAACTCCCACTCACTTGATGAAGAAGCAGTGCTCCGAAAGCTCGTGCTACCAAACAAACCTGTTGGACTTTAACCTGATGTTGTGGGACTTCTTAATAAGATCATGACTAACCAGATTACAACGTCAACCCCACATTCCCATCTTCCTAATAACCTTTCACCCCTTGCTTATGAAAAATCTTTCTTTCTAAAAAAAATTCAAAGACCCTGCTATTACCATCTTTCGAGGAACAGGGTTCCAAAGACTCATGGCTCTTTGAGACAAACAATTTCTCCTCATCTCTTATCTTAAATTAGCGACCCCTTGATTTTTAAACAGTGACCCCTGGTTCTAGATTCTCTCACAAAAGGAAAGATGAGAGGTCACCCAACACCAGGTTACAGGTTTATTTGAAATCACAAGCTCTTGGAGCGCTGCTCCTTAGTCACGTTGGACTATATTGTGTGACCTCTCATCTTATCCAGCCCAGTCCAATACCAGCATTTCCACATCACGGCCACCACTCACAAGAGGAAACATCCTTTTTGGATTAGTCTTGTCAAGCCCCCTCAGGATCTGACACGTTTCAATCAAATTGCCTCTTCTCTTCCAAAAACCAATGGCACCAAAATCGGGTGATGATGAAAGGGCAGCGCTCCGAAAGCTCCTACCAAATAAACCTGTTGGACTTTAACCTGGTGTTGTGAGACTTCTTACTGTGCCTACTCCAGTCCAATGACGGCATCTCCACATCATAAAAACCAATGGATAGAACCTTTCCTCATAAGGCAATCCTCCCATTCCACGTATCAGACCAATAACCTTCTCTGAACATTTCCATCCTTCCTTTTGTAAGGAGGCCAGCAATGTGCACATTGCTCCACACATGATCTCACTAGTGCTCTGTATAACTGAAGCATAATCTCTCGACTTTTACAATTATATACATTATATTAATTATATGTTACATTATATATTACATTATAATCTATTTGCCAATCTTTGCCCCCATGTTTGACCTATCCCTTTGCAACCTCCTTATATCCTCTTTACATCTTGCTTCCCTATCTTGTGTCATCAGCAACCAGACTTTCAGTCCCTTTATCCATCCATTTGTTATCTACTTCTCAACTTTAAATTGTTTGATTGGCATTATATCCATGGTGATATCAGCATGTTTTGGAAGCTCATTGTAAGAACACTTCTGGACCAACTTTGAATAATCCTTTGATCAGCTCTTGAACTAAAATGTCGGCTGTGTCTCCCAAACAATAGGTCAAATAATGAAATGGAAGAATCAATTATCCTCATAATGAGCTGAGAATTGTAATCAGGCGCTGTTGAGGAGTTGAGCTCTCTGAAGTGGTATTTGAAAGGCTGGTGTAACTGCTAATTGAGCAAAGTTGTTGAAGAGCAGGTTATTATCAGAGTGAAGGGAATCAGGTTAATTATTCAGCTTCCAGATGCCCCACTTGATTGAATGAAGCAGAGAGGAGTCACACTTCGTGATTTCTTGCCACTAGTGCGTGGTACAGCAGAAAAGGCAGGAGCCTGGTAGAATGTAAATGTTTTCTCCGCATCCACAAAAAAAAAGCAAGATGACAAAAGGCCAGTAATGACATTTAAATGTGTCTTTATGAACATTAATTAGGCTCCCACCCACCGTGCAGCGGGCTGGGAGAATCGTGATGTCCCATTCACTGAATCATCGGGATTCCCGCCAGAAGCTAGCTGGCCCACATCTGCATAGTCTGCCAGGGGATTGATAGCAATGATTATGACATCTATAAGTCTCACAATGACTGGGGTACAATGCACACAGTTACCATCTGCAGTCACATTGCTGAGAGAGACTTTAAGCTTCAATTACAGAGGCACTTTTAGAATCATAGAATCCCTACAGTATAGAAGGAGGCCATTCAGCCCATCGAGTCAGCTCTTACAACAATCCCACCCAGGCCCCATTCCCGCAACCCCATGCATTTACTCTGCTAATCCCTCTCACAATAAGGGTCAATTTAGCATGGTCAATCCACCTAACCTGCACATCTGTGGGAGGAAACTGGAGCACCCAGAGGAAACCCATGCAGACCCGGGAAAATGTGCAAACTCCGCACAGTCACCCAAAGCTGGAATTGAACTCAGGTCCATGGCGCTGTGAGGCAGCAGTGCTAACCACTGTGCCACCTTGCCGTCCTTTTCTTAGACCGTTGCAATCTGCAGTGCAGCACTAATTCACACATCTCCAAGCTGCTCAATATTGTGTTCTGAGATGGATCAGCCGACTAACACTAAGAGATGGCATGCCTAGCATTATGGTACCCCTGGTGATAGAAGGAATCAGCAGCTTGTCTCTCAATCTGGTATCACATTAGACTATTAAAACTCCCAACACAAATGACAGTAAAAGTGCAAAGATGCAGGAAGAAGCAGTCAACTACAGCGGTGACTGACTCAGATCCAAGGCAGAAGCAGGAGGATTATCTGACCTATTTGATCTTTGCAATCACAGCATTTTAAGGCTTGAGTGGTAACTCTTCAATTGGAGCTACTTACTCTAAATCTCAGCATTTATCAGTGAAATTCTGCAGCAAGTCAGCATATTTATTTTTCCACGTGGGAATCACTTTGAATTTGTTGTAGCAGATCAAAGGTCAGGTTTCAAAAAGTGAATGAAATTAAAACATGTAACCATTGACAATAACTCTTAATCCTGAAGGGGAATAGTTGAGATATTTGAAGTGCACATTCAAAGTTGTAGTGGTATGATTAATGATATTAGTTTATCTCAGTAGCAAAATCACTCTCTGGTTGATTACAGAGGGACTTATCCTCTCAGGAACTATCCGACTGTTTTATATCAAGGTGGTGCAGTCAAATGCCTTGAAAAATAAAAATTCCAGGAAAACAAACATGCATCTGCTTTATTCTATGTTGATAACCACACTTGAGCTAGACTTTGAAAGACTGAAATCCCATTCTAATTTACACAAGGCACAACATTCTACATTGGATCTTGAATGACAAAATTGGTATAACTAATAACTTTGAGCTATGGGAATGCCAGTCAATTCATTTAGGGGCCTGCGATAAATGTGGAGGTGAGCTGCCTTCATGAACTGCTGCAGTCTAAGGTGTAAGTACACCTACAATGCTGTTAAGGAGGGAGTTTCAGGATTTTGACCCACTGATAGTGAAGGAATTGCAATACATTTTCAAGTAGGATGGTGACAAGCTTGAAGAGGTACTTCCAGGCGGTGGTGTCCTCACTTATCAGAGGCCCTTGTCCTCCTAGATGATAGTGAAAGGTTTGGAAGCTGCTGCCTAAGGAACCTAGGTGAGTTCTTGAAGTGCGTCTTGTAGATGGAAGTCACTGCTGCCACTGTTTGTTGGTGATAGAGAGGGTGAATATACTTTGAAGAGGTGCCAATCAAACAGGCTGCTTTGTCCTGGATGGTTTTGAGCTTCTTTAGTGTTGTTGGAGCTGTGCTCATCCAGGTAAGTGGAGAGTATTCCATCACACTCCTAACTTGTGCCTTGTAGATCATGTACAGCTTTGGAAAGTCAAGAGGTAAGCTACTCACCACAGGATTCCTAGCCTCTGACCTGCTCCTATAGCCATAGTATTTATAAGGCTAGTCCAGCTCAGTTTCTGGTCAATGGTAAGCCCCAAATTGATAGCAAGAGATCTAACTGTTACTGACCCTTCCATAACTTTACTGATGATTAAAAGTAGACTAATGGGGCAGTAGTTGGCTGGGTTGGATTTGTCCTGCTTCTAGTTTACAGGACAGACCTGGGCAATTTTTCACATTACCAGTTAGATGCTGGTGTTGTAGCTACTGGAACAGCTTGACTAAGAGCATAACTAGTTCTGAAGCACAAGCCTTCAGTGCTGCTGCCGGAAAATTGTATCCAGTGCCTTCAGCCATTTCTTGATATTATGTTGGATGAATCCAATTGGCTGAACGCTGGCACCTGTATTGCTGGAAACCAATGTAGGGGGCAGAGATGGATCATCCGCTTGATACTTCTGGCTGAAGATTGTTGTGAATGCTTCAACCTTATCTTTTCCACTGATGTGTTGGGCTCCTCCATGTTTAAGATGGGGATACTTGTGGAGCCTCCTCCTCAAGTGAGTTGTCCACCACCATTGATGGCTGTATGTGGCAGGATTGCAGAGTTTAGATCTGATCTGTCGGTTGTGGAATTTCTTAGCCCTGTCTATTACTTGCTGATTATGTTATTTGGCACACAAGTAGTCCTGTGCTGTAGCTTCAGACAGGTTGACCCCTTTTTTAAGTTATGCCTAGTGCCACTCTTGGCATGCCTTTTTCACTCTTCGTTGAACCAGGTTTGATTCCTTGGCTTGGTGGTATGGTAAACACCATAAAGTTACAGATTGTGATTAAGTACATTTCTGCTGATGCTGATGGTCCACAGCACCTCATGAATGCTCAGTTTTTAGTTGCTCAATCTGAAGTCTATCTCATTTAGCACAGTGGCCATGCCACAAGGACCGTATGGTAGTCATGCTTATTGATAATGGACAGGTGCATCTGCAGCAGGCAGATTGGTGAGGATGAGGTCAAGTATGTTTTTTTCCTATTGTTGGTTTCCTCACCACCTGCCACAATCCCAGTCAAGCAGTAATGTCCTTTATGACTCAGCAAGCTCAGTCTGTGGTGGTGCTATCAAACCACTCTTGGTGAAGGGCACTGAAATCCCCCACCCAGAGTACATTCTGTACCCTTGCCAAGTTCACCGCCTCCTCCAAGTTGTGTTCAACTTGGAGAAGTACTGAATCATCAGCTGAAGGGGACAGTACAGGGTAATCAGTAGGAGGCTTCCTTGCCTATGTTTGACCTGGTGCTATGAGATCTCATGGGGTCCAGAATTCATCAGGACCATATACCATTGTGTTGCCACCCCTGCTGGTGGGACAGGACATACCAGGGGATTGTCTGTAAAGAATGATTCCACGAGTATGACTACACTGTTACTAGACTAGGTTGTGAGACAGCTCTCCCAATTTTGGCACTGGAACATGTTCAGTCCTTTAAGAGCACTTAGTATGCTGGTAATTTCACAGTAACTTCATTGCAGTGGTAACTTGTGATTAATAAATTAATTGATTACTTGTGACTAATAAAAAATTAATTGATAATAAATTAGTTGATTATTTGTGACTAATAGAAAAAAACTTTTCCTTACTTAAATACAGTAGTACTCGGACCTAACTTTCGTTCGGTAGCAATTTACCTGCACTTGTAATTGAGAGCTAAGCTGCACTCACTGAATAGTTGTCTAATAACACTCTAATACCTATAGCTCTTAAAATCAATCATTTTAAGCACGTGATCAATTGTATCATTATACCATCTAACCTTCGGTTAAATGTATGTTTATTATTCATAAGCAGGGTGCTGTATAGAATGGTTATATTTCAGAAGGAAACCATTTGGTCCATCATGTCTGTGCTAGTCCTCTAAATGAGAATTCCCCAAGTTACCTGCCTTTTTCCCATAACCCTTCTAATTTTTCCTTTTCAGGTAATGATCCATTTCCCTTTTCAAAATCCCAATTAAATCTGTCTTCGCCACACACCCAGCCTGTGTAGATTCAAATTATTTGTTGCATGAAAACAATTTTCCTCATGTCACCATTGCTTCTATTGCCAATTACCTTAAATCTAAGCCCTCTGGTTCTTCATTCTTCCACCAAAAGGAACAAATTATTTCAATCTGTAGGGGATTGGATCTCAAACGTTGATGAAACAGAGTGCAGGAGTGAGATAGAGAATCTGATGAACTGGTGTGACGACAATAATCTCTCCCTCAATGTCAACAAAATGAAGGAGATAGTCATCAACTTCAGGAAGCATAATGGAGGACACGCCCTGGACTACATCAATAGGGATGAATGGAAATGGACAAGAGCTTCATGTTTCTAGTTATCCAGATCACCAACAACCTGTCCTGGTCTCCCCACGCCAACGCTTTAGTTAAGAAAGCCCACAAACACCTCTACTTTCTCAGGAGGCCAAGGAAATTTGGCCTGTCCATTAAGACTCTCATCAACCACAGAAAACATTCTTTCTGGTTGCATCACAGCTTGGTATGGCTCCTGCTTTGTCCAAAACCGCAAGAAACTATGAAGGAATGTGAAAAAAGCCCAGTCCATTATGCAAACCAACTTCCTATCTGTTGACTCCGTCTACCTCCTCTTTCCTGCTGCCTTGGAAAAGCAGCCAGCATAATCAAGGACCTTACACACCTGGACATACATTCTTCTACCTTCTTCCATCAGGAAAAAGGTGCAAAAGCTTAAGGTTATGTATCAACTGACTCAAGAACAGCTTCTTCCCTGATGCCATCAGACTTTTGGATGGGCCTACCTTATATTAGGTTGATCTTTCTCTACGCCTTAGCTATGGCTGTAAAATTACATTCTGCACCTTCTCCTTCCCTTCTCAATGTAGAGTATGCTTTGTCTGTATAGCGCGCAAGAAATAATAATTTACACTGTATAATAATATGTGACAATAATTATCAAATCAAATCAAACAGTGCCAGAAACCTGGGTTTGATTCCAGGTTTGGCTCAATGTCTATGTGGAGTCTGCAAGTTCTCCCTGTGTCTGCATGGGTTTTCTCCAGGTGCTACAGTTTCCTCCCACAATCCAAAAGATGTGCTGGTTAGGTGCAATGGTCTCGCTAAATTCTCCCTCAGTGAACCCAAATATAAATGTGGCGACTAGGGGGTTTTCACAGTAACTTCATTGCAGTGTTAACATAAGCCTACATGTGATACAAGTAATAAACGTAGCCCGTCGGACCTGCTCTGCTACTCAATGAGTTCATGGCTGATCTGAATGAGGCCTTAACTTGAATTTCTTAACTTCCCCCAATAATCCCTGACTACTTTGTAGATCAAAACTCTCTAACTCAGCGTTGAATGACTCAGTCTCCATTTGTCGCTTTTGAAAAAAATTGCGAAGACTAATGACTTGAACTTCCTCCTCATCTCCTATTTAAATTGGAAAAGCCTTATTTTGAAACTCTGCCCTAGTTCAAGATTCCCCCATGAGGGAAATCATTCTCTCAGCATCTACTTTGTCAAGCCCCCTCAAAGTTTTATATGAACTTCAATGATTATTGGCCTAACCTGCTCAATCTATGCTCAAAAGACAACCCTTTCATCCCAAAAATCAGACTAGTGAACCATTGCTAAACTGCTTCTGCCTCTGAACATATCCCTTCTTAAGCAAGGAGACCAAAACTCTATACAGTTCTCTAGGTTTGGTCTCATCAATGCCCTGTACAGTCGTAGCAAAACTTTCCTACTTCTATACTCCATCCCCCTTTCATTAAGGACAAACATTTCTTGTGCCATATGTTAACTTTTAGTGATTCATGTATAAGGACACCCAAATCTCTCTCCTGAAAAAAATCTGCAATTTCTTTCCATTTAAATATTTTGTCTTTCAAATCTTCCCACCAAAGAGGACAACCAGAGATTTTCTCACATTATACTCCATCTGACTCTTTTAACCTGTCTAAGTCCCTTTGCAGACTCTTTGTATCCTCCTCACAACTTACTTTCCTACCGATCTTTATATCATCTGCAAATCTGGCTACAATAAAGTTGGTTCCTTGATCCAAGTCATTCTTTTAGATGGTAAGTATTTGAGGCCCCAGGGCAAAGCCCTGAGGAATTCCAATACAGTTTTCGAACCTGAAAATGATCCATTTAAATACCCAATAGACTCTTCTGATGTCACAGAGGTGATATACCAGCAACTTTGGCAGAAGTTTTCCACCCTACCGCAGTCATTTCTCACTTGTTACTTTATTACTTAAGACATATATTTTGTTCATAAATCATAAGAAAACAATTACAGTGCAATATTACTTCCAAATGGAGAACATTGACACTCAGGAATATTAATGGTGCTTTTATAACAAGTCTAATGCCTACTGTCAGCGGGCATTGTTCAGGAAAACAATCCTGATATTTATCATTGAGAAAGGCCAAGGCAAGTCTTACTGGGGCTGGTATCATTTGAAGATACAACCATGAATTAGTCATGCAGCCATATTGTATAAAGCATCTTTGGAGGAAAGATTGGTGAGTCTTTTGACTTATAGCATATAATCCATACAGTGCGGAAAGAGGCCATTCAGCCCATTGAGCCTGCAGCAACAACAATCCTACCTAGGCCCTATTCCCATAACCCAAGTATTCACTCTGCTAAACACCCTGACACTAAGGGGCAATTTATCCTGGCTAATCATTCTAACCTGCAAATCTTTGGACTGAGAGAGGAAACTAGAACACCTGGAGGAAACCTACGCAGGCATGGGGAACACATGCAAACTCCACATAGACAGACACCCAAAGCCAGAATTGAACCCAGGTCTCTGGTGCTGTGAGGCAGCATTGCTCACCACTGCGCTGCCCCGGTTTAAAAAGTGGCAATATGTCTTGAATAAACATTTAGACTTAGGAGTCCTTTTTGGATTTTCTCGCTTGTTGATAACAATCCCTATTGGATAAGTCAGTTCACAAATGGATTTATATGTTATTTTCATATTTAGAAAGTCAGAGACAGGTAAAGTCTTCTGTTCTGAATATTTCAGATGTATCCAAGTGAGGTTATAATATGGTTATAATGTATGTATGGGTTTATGAATCACATTTTTATTATGTATACAGAAAGGTGACCATCATAATTGGACTTACAGGTCTATTTTGATCTAGCACAGAGGAAGTTACACAACTAAATCAAATGACAACTTGTGAAGACTTAGTCAATACCATAATTAGCACAGCTGGAAGATGTAGAGGCAGAGTTAATTAATACTTTGCCTGTAAGGTACTCACAAATTATTCATGTTCTGCAACAAAAGGTGGAATTTGAGATAAAAATGCAGTGTTAAAACTGGACAACAACCTGCTTCATTATTAATGATATTGGGAACTTGTCTAATTTGTTGGGAGTCACCATATGCATGCATTATTCATGCAAAATAAGATAGCTGTTAAACGTTTCTGCTCAATGCGAAACTTGATTTCACCACTTTTACCAAGAGTACGTTGTGTCTGAGACTAGTAGCTATGGAAGTGGTTCAAAACTTGGGGCATCTGGATCATATCTGATATACGATCACTGTTGAAACATCAGAGATAATTTTCTGAGTACATAGCAAAAGAAGCTCCCTCCAACCTTCCCTGCCAACTCATACCCAGAAAATAACATTGAGTAACTTACCATTTCTCCCTCAGGCGCTGACGAACTTTCTGTGTATTCACAGGAATTTCAATTTTTATTTTACCTCATTCTTAGTCAAATCGAACTGTAGAATCATAAGATCCTTCTGGTGCAGGAGGCAGCCATTCAGCCCTTTGGGTCTGCACTGACTCTCCAACAGAGCATCCCACCCAGGCTCTATACCCATAATCCCACATAGTTACCCAGCTAATCACCCTAACCTACACATCTTGGGACACTAAGCAGCAATTTAGCATGGACAATCCACCTAATCTGCACATCTTTGGTCTATGGGAGGAAACCGGAGCATCCAGAGGAAACCCTCACAGTTATGGGCAAAATGTGCAAACACCATACAGACAGCCACCCAAGACTGAAATTGAACCCGGGTCTCTGACGCTGTGAGACAGCTGGGTTAACCACTGTGCCACCATGCTGTCCTGTTGGTCAAAGAGATACCAATGGATGAGGGCTTAAAATTGCATGCAGGGGCTCATTGAATTTTCATTAATGTTTAAATGCGCTGAGGGCATAGGTGTGAATATCACCTTCTTAAAAATCTTAAAACGCTTTCCCAAGGTTTACATTCCCCAAAATGCCAAACTCACGTGATGTGAAAATGCCTGTTCCAAGGACTCTTTGCTCCACATAAAGGTTGATGCTAGATTCTAGAGTTATACACCCTGAATTAGCATCAGGTTCTCCAGCCTAATTTCAATGAATCAGTGATGGAAACTTTCACACGCTGTACAAACTGCCGTTTTTAGTATTTGACATAATTTCTCCAGGTTTTGTTTTATTCCCTGTCAGAGATCCACCATATCAATTTCAGGCATTATTCTCATTTCTCCTTCAGCGAAAAATCTTCACATCAAAGCAATTATATAACTGCACCCTGCGCAGTGAATGTTGTTGACGATCATGTGTATACTTGGTATTATTAAAACAGTTGCTGCTGTAATTTTACTTTAAACTTTACCTGGACCAATGCAGAATGATGCAATGACACCGAGAATGGAGATCACACTCACATAAGGCATCCAGAAAACTTTGCTCTGTAGAAAAAAAGTCCAAAGTTATATAACCACAGTGTGAGAATCCCTATCACATGTAATTTTCTTTAAATCTTTAAAAAACAGTCATAACATTACCTCCAAATGGAGAATGCTCACACTCAGTAATATTAGTGCTGCTGTTACAACAAGTCTAATGTCTACTGTATGCTATTGTTCAGGAAAACCATTTTGATCCTTATTTTAAGGGCAATTTCTTAGCATGGCTAATCAACCTAACCCGCACATCTTTGGACTGTGGGAGGAAATCAGAGTACCCGGAGGAAACACACGCAGGCATGGGGAGAATGTGCAAATTCTACACAGACAGTGACCCGAGCCAGGAATTGAACCCAGGACCATGGAGCTGTGAAGCAGCAGTGCTAACCACTGTGCTACCATGCCACCCATCATCCTATTATGTTTCCTACCACAGATAGACCTGCATTCCAGAGAAACCCATTACACCATCTTTCATACACTTCAACAGAAGGCAATATCTGTAGCACTCCAGTCATGCCACTCAGATCCCAGTACAACCATTCCCAACACCCCCACAGTGATTAGCACTGCTGCCTCACTGCACCAGGGACCCAGGTTTGATTCCCGCTTGGGTCATTGACCGTGTGGAGTCTGCATGTTCTCCCTGTGTCTGCATAGTTTCCCCTGACAGTCTGAAAGATATGCTGGTTGGGTGCATTGGCCACGCTAAATTCTCCCTCGCTGTACCCGAACAGGCACCGGAGTGTGACAAGTCGGGAATTTCACACTAGCTTCGTGTGAGCCTACTTGTGACACTGATAAATAAATAAACTTTAACCATCCAACAAACAAATCTAACCACTGCATATAGGTGACTGACCATCCCATTTTCCACCTTGCATTGCCAGCTGGACAATCTGCTGCCATTCCCCTGATTTCACCTTCCCATGGACAATGTGGGCTGGGAGACAAGCAACACCATGCCACTTAGCAGGGGGCAGCAATGTAACCCTCTTTCAACAGATGTTTTCTAAGCAATACTCACATTGGAATAAGTGCCCGAATGCTTCCTTATGTGACTATTTTTGTGTCCTCTTTCTCTTGATTTTATTTTGTGTTATTCTGAGCTTTTGGAAGATCTGGAGACAACCTGCTCATTTGCAAGTTCTGATGAGATGCCCATGGTAGGCCTCCTTTCAGTTGTGGAGCCTGTGGAGACCTTGTTGAAGACACCTGCATCAGTGCAGGGACAGCTTCAGTCATGGGGGTAGGATACAGTGTCTGGCCCTGTCAGTGAGGCTGATCTCATGATCTTTGAACTTGGGGTAGATGCCTTGAGGAAAGCCCCCATTGCCCTCATCCCTGTCTCTCCTGATGCCCTTTCGAGGATCATCCGTAATTCCCTGCTAGTGAAGAGGGTCATCATAGTGGCGCAGTGGTTGACACTGCTGCCTCACAGTGCCACGGACCTGGGTTCAATTCCTTGCTTGGGTCACTGTCTGTGTGGAGTTTGCACATTCTCCCCATGTCTGCATGGGTTTCCTCCGGGTGCTCTGGTTTCCTCCCACAGTCCAAAGATGTGTGGGTTAGGCAGTTTGGCCATGCTAACTTGCTCCCTTTGTGTCAGGAGGGCTGGCTAGGGTAAATGCATGGGGTTATGGTGATAGGTGGGATTGTGATTGGTGCAGACTCAATGGGCCAAATGGCCTCCTTCTGCACTGTAGGCTAGAACAAAGCCATGAAGCCAAATCCTCTAATGATTCTAAGAGTGGGAGAACATCTGGGTGCATTTCAATGCAGTGTTCAACCAGCAAGCCAACTGTGCAATTAATGATTCTCAGGACTATCACTATCATATGGAGGCCTCTGTTGTGTGTCTGCATCCCCACATTGGCCTGTTGCAAATGACTTTCCATGAGGTTGGCCACACTTTCAATGGGGGTGGCCATGCATTCAAAAGCTGAGATATAACTGCACTATGTATGGCACTGATGGGTTCCTTTACTTTCATCGCAATGGACCACTCACCCTCTGGAAATTTGGACAGATGCCCATATATTCCCCTTTGCAGTTCCACAGGTACCTGCTTAGTATATCAGCCCAAGGCTCAGCATCTCTCTCGAGCTGAGCACAGCTGGAGGTGTCCTCAGGCCTCTGATGGATCGCTCCACAGCTGTCTCTGCCTCCAACATCTGCTCCTGTTCACATGTGAATTGTTTTTCACATCATGTTACCCATTCTGTTTGTGAGGCATGACCAACCATTTTGTTGGTGATGGTGTGTATGTGTGAGCCAAGAGAATACATATGCCAACTTATAATTAATCACCTCCTGGGCTTAATATTCTGTAAGAAGAAAGGAAAAGCAAAGATCTATATACCATTCAATGGTAATGTGAATCCAGAAGTTCAAAAGGGATCAAAGAAAGAAAATCCTTGCATTTAGACAGGGCCTTTCAGGATGTTCAAACTCTTTTACATCCAATGAAGCCCTTTTGAAATGTAGTACTTGTTATAATGTAGGAAACAAACAGCTAATTTGCATACGTAGCTCCCACAGTGTGACAATGAGCACTTGATTTGTTTTTGTGATGTTCGTTTGAGGTATAAATATTGGCCAGGACACTGGGTATAACTCTCCTGCAAATTAAAATAGTGCCATGACACCTGAGAGTGCAGACAGGGTCTCAGTTTAAAATCTCATTTGGAACATAGCACCTGCAATGCTTCAGCACTGCACTAGAGTGTCAGCCTGAACGTTATTGTTCAGGTCCTGGAGAGGGCCTTCCAGCCACTGAGAATGCTAGAAACTGGGCCAGGGTTTAACACACCTCTGCTGAACAGAGTTGACCAGGAAACACTATAGAACTTGGCTTTAGATGCAACAAGATTCAATTTTTAACCTCAGCCTGGTTGGTGGCACAGTGGTGAGCACTGCTGTCTCACAGTGCCAGGGACCTGGGTTCAATTCCTGGCTTGGGTCACTAGCTGTGCGGAATCTGCATGTTATCTGCGTGGGTTTTCTCCGGGTGCTCCAGTTTCCTCTCACAGTCCGAAAGATGTGCTTGTTAGTGGGTTAGCTGTGCTAAATTCTCTCTCAGTGTATCCGAACAGGTGCTGGAGTGTGGCAACTAGGGAATTGCAGAGTTAATGGAAGCCTACTTGTGACGATAGTAAATAAAAAAAAGATATGTTTGCACACTGGCTAATGCGCAATGACAAGTGACATTTTCACCTTTTAAACATATTTGATTTGTAACTTTGGCCTTTAAGATATTGCACTGAGATACCATACACTGGGGTTTGAGTCTATGCAATCTAAATCTTCTAAAACTTGAGATCAGGAAGAGAAACGGTGAAATAATTGCTTTCAGAATAAAGGAGAGCAACACTACATGCATGAGAGGATCCAACAAGAGAGTTAGGGAAGCAAGCAAGATTTGATAAGGATGATATTTGATATACCTGTAGATGAAGTGAGATTGTGAGTACCCCAAAGAACAAAGCCATGAAGCCAAATCCACTAATGAGGAGGGACCGTCGACCAAGCCGCTCAATGGTCAAGCCCTGGAAAAGAAAATAAAAATAAAGCTTCAACTTTGGTTGTTTCTTAAATACCATGTGACAAAAATAGCTTTGAATCCTTTCACGAATTAATATGCAGATCTTGAGACAAGCAAGTCACAGTTAGAATACATTAGTTCCAGAGAAGCAACGCTAGTGTGCCCCCTGCCTCATATATCATTGCCACAAGTTAAATTAGGAAGAAACATACTGTTGCAATTATAAAATAGAAATTGTGGTTTTCTGATCTTAGCTGACAAACGTGTAACACTCCTGTCTATGTTCTTTTAATTCAGGCACTGCTGCATTTAAAATCAACAAGTTCATATTCGAGGTCATGAATGTAGAATAATCACCACTAAATCCAATAAAGAACTCAGAATAAATCTCTTTATCCAGAGAGTAGATAGAAAGTGGAACTTACTGCCACATGCTGATCTGAGGCAGTTAGTATAAATGCCAAGAAGGGTATCATTGAATCCCTACAATACAGAAGAAGACCATTCGGCCCATCAAGTCTGTACTGACCACAATCCCAACTAGGCCCTAGTCCCAGAACCCTCATTTACCTTGCCAATCCCCATGACACTGGGATAAATTTAGAATGGTCAATCAACCTAACCCACACATTTTTGGAGTGTGGGAGGAAACCAGAGAACCCAAAGAAGATCCACGCAGACATGGGGAGAAAGTGCAAACTCCGCACAGACAGTGACCCAAGGCCTGAATTGAACCCGGATCCCTGGTGCTATGAGGCAGCACTGCTCACCACTGGGCCACCCAAAATGTACATGAAGAAAAATGAATAGAAGGGTCTGTTGATTGGCTGTGACGCACTGAGGAGGGAGGAGGCTTGTGGAGCATGGACTAGTAGGACTGAATGGCCTGTTTCAGTATTAATACCATGAAACAGCATAGTGAGGAGAGTAACATATAAAAAAGTAACATATTTCCCACGGTAATGCCTTGCTTTACTGCTTGTAGAAGGGAAAAGCTTTCAACTAAAAAAGCTCAGTACAAGTTGCCATCAAGTTCCAGAATTCTGGAGGCTTCCAGTTCTCAATGTAGAGCAACCTGACAGCTTTCCTCAGTTATTTAGAAATAAAAAGAAAAGCTGATTGCTGGAAATAAGAGCTACAGTTTCAATTCAAATCAGCAAACCATCCTATCTTCTTGGGCAATCAAACTGATTTCTAACAATTACTCCTTTATGCTTACTTTAATTTACTCAAAGGTATAACAGTGGAAACAATCTTTCCTGATGATTCATCCATTTTTACTTGGTATTTCTCAGAGAAGAAGGTGGCAGATGAAGAGTTGAGAGGCACCATTGTGCATATTGTTGCAATTCCAGAACATAACTTCTCCCTGCTGTTGTCACAGATTCCACAGTGGAGATTTATCCATGACCTATACTTCCTTTGCGTGTCGTACATCTCTGACACAAGTGTGGGATCCTGAAATTATCCTGGTTATGTTTTGCAGCACAATACTAAATGTTGGTGATGAAAAATGAATGTGAAAGTCATTAATATAATGGTGTATGCTACTATTTTTGCATAATATGGGTAACATTATAGAAAAACTACTACTAAGGGGCGGAACGGTGGCATAGTGCTTAGTCCTGCTGCCTCAGTGTCAGGAACCCAGGTTTGATTCCCAGCTTAGGTCAGTGTCTGTGCGGAGTTTGCATGTTCTCCCCGTGTCTGCATGGTTTCCTCCTACAGGTCAAAGATGTGCGGGTTAGATGGATTGGCCGTGCTAAATTGCCTCCTAGTGTCAGGGGAACTAGCTAGGGTAAATGCATGGGATTATAGGGGTAGGACCAGGGTGGGATTGTGGTTGGTGCAGACTTGATGGGCCAGATGGCCTCCTTCTGTACTGAAGGATTCTATGATATATGATTACCCCTGGATTGGGAGTCTAAGACCGCAGAGGGCCTAGTCTAAAGCTAAGAGAGAGATATTTCAGGATTGGAATTAAAAAACATTTCGACACGCATAGCGTGGTAGATGTTTGGAATTCTCTTCTGCCAGCAACAATTGATGTCAGCACATCAATTAACCTATTAAGAGAAATGGGACAAAGGCAACAGGATTTTGATCTTCAAGGGAGTTAAGGATTAAGGTGATGGGTTACAGGCAGAAAAGTGGAGTTAAGAGCACAATCAGATTAAACATAATTTTATTGAATGGTGGAGCAGGCTCAAGAAGCCAAAAGGCCTGCCCCTTCTCCTGTTTCTTATGTAGGACAGATTAACAGAGTTGCTTGCTGTAAAGTACCTTGGGGAAATTTATTAAGTTAAAGGTAATCCAGAAGTAAGTGTTGTTGACTCAGCACCAATAACGCAGAGGGTGTCTCCATAACTCTCATTGCTCTTTCTATGGTGTTATCAGTTACAGCATTTCAATCTTTTCCTTCAACTATAAGGAAAGCTATCCAAAGATTCCTATGGTATTGGTCAAGGCATCTTGTCCTGAAGGGTTGACAGATGCAGCACTCCTGAGCGCTGACAGGTTCATTCATTCTCTAAAATTGCAGCGACTTAGCTAGCAAACAGCAAAACTTTGATGGCACTCCAGGTTTTCCGAAAGTGTTCACCCCACCCCCGGTGGAATATTACAGTCCCGCCAGATTAATGGCAATTTAAATGGCTCGCTGCATTTCAATGGCAGGAAACTCACCATCGTGGAGATGTAAAATTCTGGCCCATATTAATTTTATATAGAGGCATTCCAGCATCATCCAGAAATTTCAAATTTTGTTAGCAACAAGAAGGTATTTATTAATAAAGACAACCTATGTAAGGGGGCTTGTAGCCTTCATGGTCCTTGGAGCAGCAGCTTTTCCATTGCTTACATGCTTACTACATGGCTTCCAGATGTATTCTACCCAAGAGAGGACTCTGCCCTCTAGTGATCGCTCACTCAGTTTCCATTGCTTTCTCAAAGCAAATGACCCTCTTCACCCTCAGTTCCCATTGGTCCCTCAACTCAGGTGATCCTCTTCTGCTCTACTGCCTTAAAGAGACAGACACCACCATCACAATGTTTCTCCCCCTTTCATTTTTTTGTACAATCTTTGAAACTGATTCACTCAAACCCATATTCCAAATAAACATTATACACACAAGTAGACATTTGTAAATCAGTGCAGTGATTGTTCAGTGATGAAACCTTGAGGCTTTCACTAATCAAAGTTTCAAATATAGCATTGCATGGGATTCTTCCAAACAGGCTTGCTGCTTTCTGAGTTCTGTCCTAGTCTGTGCTCTGATCACACATTACATACTTTACTCTGTTACTCTCCAATCCTCTGTTGATGCTTTTTCTGTCAAGCACCTTACTCTACAATGCCTGCAAGTACCGCCATCACAATACAACATTGTCTTATGTCTTGGTCGCTCCTTCACAAACCCAGTCTGTGACCTGTGGAGGAAATGGTTATGGTCCGCTGTTTCTGGTGTTTATGTTGTGTGATAAAGTTCCTTCTCTTTCTAGTTTTGCTCTTTGGCATCTTTTCCATTGACCATGATATCAGATTAGTTCTTGTACATTTCTATTAGTGTGACCATTTTTGCTGTTTAATCTCAGTTTCCTTCTCGGCCTGAATTGTTGCTTTGTCTAGTTCTCTCCGGCACAACTCCTTCAACTGGATGGCTTCATTTTTGAATCTCTTCCTTTTGTCTTCTGGTTGGGCCAGCATTTATTGCCCATCTCTAACTGCCCTCCATTTAGGAGCATTTGAGAGTCAACCACATTGTGTGGGTCTAGAGTCACAGTTAGGCCATCCAAGTGAGGATGGCAGATTTCCTTCTCTAAAGGACATTAGTAAACCATGTGGGTTTTTATGACAATCAACAATGTTTACATTGTCACCATTCAACTCCTAATTCAATTTAAATTTCACCATCTGCCATGGTGGGATTTGAACCCCGGTCCCCAGATCTTGTCCTGGATCTCTGGAATACTAGTTAAGTGCAAGATGAGGAGTTTTGCCAGCATGCTTCTGTTTTCAGCAACTTGAGTTATGTATGACCAAACGATGCAATATTTCTCTCTTAGCAATAACAAGACATTTTGCATGCCAGGTAACTTGTTTAATAACCTGCGTATATAATTGAAAATATAGATCTATCACCATAAATTATTATGAAGGATTGACAAAAATGATTTGGACCAATATAAAGGGATCAAATTACATTTTGCACATTGTGAGACAGCTTTTCAGAGATAAAGAAAGTCAAACTGTAAATGTTGCTGTGCAAAATTATAGTGAAAGTGTCTTCTCATTTAACAGTTGTTTTTAAGTTAAATAGTTGGTGTACTTGCACCTTATCTGATGTCAGGTTCTAATCTGCATGGGGTCTTCTCTGATTAAGCTTGCTTTGTTTTAGACATTAAGAAAACATAGGTTCTTGAAATCATGCCAGTTGCTTTTGTTATAGAGGATTATTTTTGTTTTATTAATAACCTCTTCGTATTTCTCCCTTTATTCGTTAAGACATACTTCAGTTCGAAAAGGAGGAGGAAGTTTTTTGTATTCTTTTGTGGGACATGGGTGTCGCTGGCTGGCCAGCATTTATTGTCCATCCCTAGTTGCCCTTGAGGACTGGTGAGAGTCAACCACATTGCTGTGGCTCTGGAGTCACATGTAGAACAGACCAGATAAGGACTGCAGATTTCCTTCCCTAAAGAACATTGGTGAACCAGATGGGTTTTTCCAATAATCAACAATGGTTTCATGGTCATCGGTAGATTCCTAATTCCAGATATTCTTCTGTATTGAATTCAAATTCCACCCTCTGAGGTGGCAGGATTTGAACCCGGGTCCCCAAAACTGAGTTTCTGGATTAATAGTCTAATGATAATACCACTAGGTCATTGCCACCCCATAATAAAGGTCTTGTTCCTTGATGTTCTTCATGAGGCATCATGAGATCCATTCTGTCTCTGTGAAACTGGGGTTCCAGCTTTGTTCAGTCACACTGATACATTCCAATTGGCTCAGTTGTTGATGTTACCATATCACAGCAAATACCTCTGCCCATTAGCAAGTGGCTTACCCAATGGCAATTATGGAAGAAGTTTCCGATGATGACTGATTGGAATGAAAAGCTTTATTTCCAGCTTATTACGGTATTTATTAAAATGCTAGTATTCTGTATTATGCAATTGCACGACTAACCGCATACTGTCACCTAGCCAGTAGCTTTTGGAACAGCAACTGAACAGAATAAATGCATGCAGGCCAAAAGAAAAACACACTGGGGGCGATTCTCTAAAAGATATTCCAAGTGCTGAATTGGCGGGAAAACTGGTGTAATTCACAACTGTTTTTTCAGTGGGAGTTCAGACTCGATTCTCTCATACTCTGTGAAATGCAGAGGTCACAATCAGGAATATTAAAAGCTCAGGAAGAGTGGGGCCTATTTGCACCAAGGTCCAACAGTTCTGAAATTCTGCGCATGCGCAGTGGCCCAAACTATCAGCCTGAGGTTTGTTGGCCAGCCCAATGGCTAGCCAGCCCAGGACGCCTGCAGTGCTGTCCCTGCAGTATACCCCCCACCCCCCACAGACTGATTGCAGCCCCCAAGCATCCTCGGGTAAGCCCCGACTCCCCCATTCCAGAGCGCACTGATCTCCAACACCTCCCCCCCACCAGCAGTGACGTACCCCCCCACCCTTCTACCCCAGTAGACCCCACCACAGGAGACAGACTACCCCCCGGCAGATCACTTCCCCAGCCCACTCCAATCGCTGGCCCACCTCAAGTCCCGACCAATCTGCAAGCAGAGTGGCAGCGGGACTCCCACCCCCATCGATCTCCCCATAGGCCTCACCCCCAATTTGGCCCGCCTCTTGGTCTCACCACTTGGCCCTGCCCCAGACCCTGCCCCCTTGGCACTGCCCGTGCCTAGTGGGCAATGCCAAGGTGCTCTCTGGGCCTGGGCACTGCCAGGGTGTCCATGCCCATCGGGACCACTCTCCCACCGCCCAACCCCTCAGGAAGGCCTAATTGCACCCCCCCTTCCCTTCATCGGGATCCCCTGTAGTTCCCCAAAAGTGGGGAGCTACTCTAAACCCCGCCGGAATGAAATACTGCTGGTGAGGCGACGGATGCAATTGAGCCTGGAGAATTCAGTCCTGGTGCCGATAATAACATTTAAGTTACATGAAAAATAGATTAAAATCACTAACCCGGTCTTCCTAATGGATTCCAGCATGGTGCATGTGCAAAGGGTGGTGAATGGTGAATCTCTGGAATTCTCTGCCCGTTGAGGTGGTGGAGGCTGCCTCGCTAAATATTTTTAAGACGCGGATTGATGGGTTTTTGATAAGAGAGGGGATTAAGGGTTATGGGGAGAGGGCGGGAATGTGGAACTGAGCCACGACAGATCAGCCATGATCTTATTGAATGGCGGGGCAGGCTCGAAGGGCTAGATGGCCTACTCCTGCTTCTATTTCTTATGTTCTTATGTTCTTAAATCCCGTGAATCAGTGCACATGTGCATCTCCCAACTCAATCCAATAAAAAAACTAATGAGTCAGAATGGGAGAATCACTCCTAGTAACTTGTGTCACTGTTAAGAGGCCGACTTAGAAACCAAAGACTGGAAATGTCACTTTTTGAGTGCTAGTGGTGAAGCACATAAATGGGTTGCTGCCAATATTTGAAGAATACTAATTAGAAAATTATAGAATGGCACAGCACAAAATCAGGCAATTCCACACACTTTTTAATTTTTAATCACCCGCTTAATCCTTTTTGTGATTATCTTCAGTTTGTGTTCTTGTTATTGTCGCGCTTACTAATGGAAACAATCTTTCACCATTTTCCTTGTGAGATAAATGCTACGGTATTGTTAGTATATAAAATTACATGGAGACAGAACTGGCTCTGAATATAAATATAAATTAATTTGTTGTGTAAATGTAAAGATAAAGCCGCGAAAAGTCAATAATGGCCATTGGACTCCAACATTTCTGTACTTTGATTACCTCAGTTTTCCCCAAGTAAGCGATAGTTTCATACTGTTTTATAGATTCTAATAGTTTACTGGCTGCTGCAGTCTAACTAACTTGCTAATAATTGCCCGACTTGACTGTCTTATAGTTGCCCAACTTAACCCTATCAGTTTTTTGAGGGAAGGTGTCATATTTCCCATCCTCTGGACTTCCGGCAGGATCTTCCCTCCTATAACGTTTTGGACAGTTCAAGGTTGTGAACCTGTTACTTTATTCCTGGCTTCTCTTGAAACAGTTGCAGGTAAACTCTTTGATTCCAGTGATCTATCAACTTAAGTTTCAGCATCTTTTTCAATAGCCTCATTGAATTTTGGTAGCTCTAAAATTCCAATGCTTATCTTCTCGGTGAAAACTGAGGCAAAGTAATGAACTAGAATCATTGCCGTTTCTTCACGCTCCACTTGGTGCATGCTTACATTACCTTCCAGCAGCCATGCTCCCTAATGTAAATCTTTCTACGAATGTGCACATTGAGAGCTTTTACATTGTTATTTTACATTTTTGGTAAATTTTCTCACATCTTTGTAATCTAATCCTTCTTGTTTTATTTTTATTACCTGCCCAGAAGGGGTAGACTGCTGCCTCACAAGCCAGGGACCCGAGTTCAATTCCAGCTTCAGGTCACTGTCAGTGTGAAGTTTGCACAGTCTCCCTCTGTCTGCATGGGTTTCCTCCGGGTGCTCTGGTTTCCTCCCACAGTCCAAAGACGTGCGGGTTAATTGGTGGCCATACTAAATTGCCCTTTAGTGTCAGGAAGATTATCAGGGTAAATATGTGGGGATAGGACCAGGGTGGGATTGTGGTCGGTGGAGTCCCAGTGGACCAAATGGACTGCTTCTGCACTATAGAGACTCTGTAATTCTATGATTAAATGTTAAACAAGTTCCAAATTTAAGCTAAACTCTTTTTGTGCCTACTACCCAAGCCTTCAATAGGCTGTCTTTTGGGATATTTTTGATTTGTAATTGTTCCAAATACTGTTCACTACATTACGAAAGAATTGTAAAAAATGTCAGCCTTGAATTTCCCTGAAGCCCACAACACAAGAACAGGAGTCCAGACGTTGCCGAGGTGGAAATGAGAAGGGATCCAGAAACACACTGTCCTGAGATCTGGCAGCACAGCTTCCCAAGAGAGCAAAGGGAAGGCACAAATACTTTGCACTCACTGGAGATCTGGAAATGAAAAAGTGACTGGTGCCAGTCAAGTGGTGTCGTTTGCCAAAGAATTGCCTGCTGCTCCCAAATGATCAAACAGAACAGCAGCAATATATTGCCTTCTTCTATTAGGATCAGCAAAAGCGAGGCCAATTAGATTTTTAAAAATTCATTCCTGGCTGGCCAGCATTTATTGCTCATCAGGAGGTACTGGTGAGCTGCCATGATGTGGAGATGCTGGCATTGGACTGGGGTAAACACAGTAGAAGTCTCACAACACTAGGTTAAAGTCCAACAGGTTCATTTGGTAGCACAAGTCACAAGCTTTCACTCACCTGATGAAGGAACAGCGCTCCGAAAGCTAGTGGCATTTACTATCAAATAAACCTGTTGGACTTTAACCTGGTGTTGTGAAGCTTCTTACTGTTGTTGATTTGTTGCAGTTCATGTGCTATGGGTTGACCCACAATACCGTTAGGGAGTTCCAAGATTTTAACCCAGCGACTGTAAAGGAACAGCGATATATTTCCAAGTCAGGATGGTGAGTGGCTTAGAAGGGAACTTGCAGGTGGTGGTGTTTCCATGTATTTGATGTCCTTGTCCTTCTAGATAGGAGCGGTTGTGGGTTTGGAAGTTGCTGTCTAAGGGTCTTTAGTAAGTTGCTGCAGTGCATCTTGTAAATGGTGTCGGTGGTGAAGGGACTGAATGTGTGTAGATGTGGTCCAATATAGCGGGCTGCTTTGTCCTGGATGACGTTGAGCTTTTTGAGTGTTGTTGGAGCAAGTGGGGAGTATTCCATCACACTCCTGACTTGTGCTTTGTAAATGGTGGATAGACTTCAGCGAGTGAGGACATGAATTACTCGCCACAGTATTCCTAGCCTCATAGAATCCCTGCAGTGCAGAAGAGGCCAATCATCCCATCAAATTTGCACCAAGTCTCTGAAAGAGCATCGTCATGGCTGGACAGCCCCTTCTAGCCCTGGCAGACCTGAAGATCACCCCTGGCATTGGTGATTTCAGGCAGCCCTGTGATCAACATCCTATTAACTGTGCAAGTTCTGAAGTGGCCAGGTCACTTTAATCTTCATGCCCCTCAGTCACTGGGCAGGATTTTAAATTACTGCAGCACTCCATTCTGCAGCAGAGATTTTCCTTTCTCCTTGTCAGAAGCTGCAGGTATGAGCAGGCCTCTTCGAAGTCCTATGATAGAGTGGTGATCTCAATTTCACATGGGAGGTTTACAGTCTGCATCTCTGTGCAGTCAGCCCCAATCTTTGCAAACAGCTTTGATGTGAAGTTGCTTCAAATCAAAGCCTCAAGCCAGCTGAAATCATTGAAACCCTCTTCATTGCACTTGAAGCCTTTGATTTGTAACAAATCCAATGTGCAGTGCTCGTAAAAGATCCAGTTGTCAACTCAATGGATTTCTATCATCCTCCAGCCACTGTGATGTGAGGAAGTGAAACCACAGACTGACAATCAGGCTTAAACTCCATCAACATTGCACCGACATTGCGGTCGGGATTAATGGGTTCCTTCAGGTGGATGCAACCATGAGCCAAAATAAAAATAAACACAGGTTTGTTTGAAAAGGGAGTAAGGCATAAACTGAACAATTACAGATCAGTCAGCCTGACCACAACAGTGAGCAAATTGTTGGAATCGATTCTGAGGGGCAGATGGAGTTTAAGTTAGACAAATGCGACAGACAACTTTAGACAAATTTTGGTAGATTGAACCAGGGCAGGACTTACTCAGTTAATGGTACGGCATTGGGGTGGGTTACAGAACAAAGAGATCTCGGGGTACATGTTCAGAGCTCCTTGAAAGTGGAGTCACAGTGGAAAGAGTGGCGAAGAAGACATTTGGCATGCTTGGTTTCATTGGTCAGAACATTGAATAGAGGAGTTAGGACGTCTTGTTGAAGTTGGACAAGACATTGGTAAGGCCACGCTTGGAATACTGTGTACAGTTCTGGTCACCCTATTATAGAAAGGATATTATTAAACTAGAAAGAATGCAGAAAAGATTTATGAGGATGCTACTGGGACTTGATGGTTTGAATTATAAGGAGAGTTTGGATAGACTGGGACTTTTTTTCTCTGGAGTGTAGGAAGTTGAGGGGCGTTCTTATAGAGGTCCATAAAATAATGAGAGGCATAGTTAAATAGTCAATATCTTTTCCCAAAGGTAGGGGAGTCTAAAACTAGAGGGCATAGGTTTAAGGTAAGAGGGGAGAGATACAGAAGTATCCAAAGGGGCAATTTTTTCACACAGAGGATGGTGAGTATCTGGAACAAAATGTGATAGGTAGTAGTAGAGGTGAGTACAACTTTGTCTTTTAGAGAGTATTTAGATAGTTACGTGGGTACAATGGGTATAGAGGGATATGGCCAAATGTGGATAATCGGGATTAGCTTTGGGGTTTAAAACAAAAGGGACAGGTTGGGCCGAAGGGCCTGTTTCCATGCTGTAAACCTCTATGACAGGATAAACTGTCATGTAGGAAGCCATGGATTTATCAAGGATAGATTTGTTGAGAGAGGTTGTTCTGATTAATTTAACTTTTTCAAGAAGTAACAAGGAGGATTGATGAGGGTAGTGCAGTTGATGTGGTCTACATGGATATTAGAAAGGCTCTTGACAAGGTCCCATTTGGCAGACTGGTTAAAAAATAAAAGCCTATGAAATCCAGGGGAATGTACAAAGCTAGATACTAAATTAGCTCAGTGGCAAGAAGCAAAATGTCATTGATGGAGGTTTTTGTGACTGAAAGGATGGTTCCAGTGAGATTCTGCAGGGCTCAGTACTAGATCTTATGGTATATATTAATGACTTGGAAAGAAAAGTAGGGGGAATGATCAAAAAGTTTGCAGACAACACAACAATTGGCTGTATAGTTGATAGTAAGGAGGATTGCTGTAGGCTGCAAGAAAATATCAATGGACTGGTCAAGTAGGCAGAATGGTGGCAAATGGAATTCAACCCAGGGAATTGTGAGGTGATGCATTTGGGAAGGTCAAACAAGGCAAAGGAATACACAGCAACTGGGAGGATACTGAGAGCTGTGGTGAAAACGAAAGCTGAGAATTCACAGACCCCTGAAGGCAGCAGGACAGGTTGATAAGGTGGTTATGAAGGCATATGGAATCCTTTCATTTATTAGCAAAGGTAAATAATGTATGCATGGAAGTTATAAAACATTAGTTAGTACACAACTTGAGTACTGTGTACAATTCTGGTCATCTCATTACAGAAAGGATGTAATTATATTAGAGAGGGTACAGAGGAGATTTACAAGAATGTTGCTGGGACTGGAAAATTGCAGCTATGAGGAAAAGTTGGATAGGCTGGGATTGTTCTTCTCGGAACAGAGGAGGCTGAAGGGAGATTTCATTGAGATGTACAAAATTGTGAGGGGACTGGACAGACCAGATGGGGAGGTCCTATTTAATTTATAAAAGGTCATTGACTAGAGGGCGTAGATTTAAAATGATTGGTAGACAGACTAGAAAGGAGAAATATTTTTTCACCCAAAGAGTTGTGGGGGTCCGATATTCACTGTCTGAAAAGATAGTAGAGGCAGAAACCCTCAATTCATTTAAATGGTGTCTGGATATGTACCTGAAGTGCTGTAACCTGCAGAGCTACAGACCAAGCAGGCAATTCTCCCGAAAAAATTCTAAGTGCTGAATTGGCAGGAAAAATGTTGTAATTCACAATTACTTTTTTCAGTGGGTGTTTAGACTTGATTCTCCCACACTTTGTGCAATGCAGACTTCACAATTGTGAATTTCATTAAAAGCTCGGGGGGGGGGGCGGGGCCTATTCATGCCAGAGTCCGACAGTTCCCGAACTCTGTGCATGACCGAACTGTTGCCTTCCCGATCGCTGGCCAGCTCAGTCGCTGGCCAACCCAGGACCCTCACAATGCAGTCCCTCCAGCATCTCCCCATGACCCAATTGTGGCCCCCACAAGCACTCCCAGGCCAGTCCTGATCAACCCTCATTCCAGAGTGGCCCGATCTCTAGCACCCTCCCCACCAGCAGTGATGATTTACCCCACCCCAAGAGGCAGACCCCGCAACCTCGTCAGACCACCCCCCTCAGACAGCTCTGATCGACGGCCTCTCTCCAGCCCTGACCGATCCCCATGTAGAGTGGTAGCTGGACCCCCACCCCCACTGATCACCCTTAAGCCCCACCCGTAATAGGTCCACCACACTGGCACTGCCCATCCTGGTGGGCAGTGCCAAGGTGCCCCTGGGAATGAACACTTTGCCCCTTGGGCAATGTTAGGGGCACAGGCTGGCACTGCCAGGGTGCCCATGACCAGGCAACACCATCCCCCCCAACTCCTGCAGAGCCCTGATTGCCCCCCTTCACTCCAGCGGGGTCTCCCACTAGTTTCCCGAAAGTGGGGTCTACTCTAAACATCACTGGAATGAAACACCCCTGCTGGGGTGGGAGATGCTACCAGGCTCAGAGAATTCAGTCACGGGCTTGAAAATGACATTAAAATTACATTACAAATAGATTAAAATCACTTATCTGGTCTTCCCGCCAGTTTCCAGCGTGAAGCCAACCGCGCCTGCTCTCTGGCGTTGGGAGACTTGTATGCATCAGCCAAACTGACTCACCAAAAATTTAATGGATCGTGATAGGAGAATCGGGCCCCAAAGGCTGAGAAGTGGATTAGGCTGATTGGCTCATTTTTGCCTAACACAGACAGGATGGGCCAAGTGGCCTCTTTTTGTGCCATAAACTTTCGATGATTCTAATATCTCTGTGCTTTTCTCTCCTGCCTTATTAAATTTCACGACCAATTATTTTTAGTTCACAGATTTTTGCAGCGTTCCCTCAGCACTAATCCTCCGCGATTGAGACATTCCCTTGGTACTGACTCTCTGACAGTGTGGCACTGCCTCAGGAACTGACTGGATGGCTCGACAGGGAACCGGCCTCCAGTCAATGGGCTGAATGGTCTCCTTCTGTGCCAGCTGTGACTCTACGATTGACAGATATATGTTCATAAGATTCAAACCTTATTTATCAGTCTCCAAACAAGGCTCTGAATTGGGGGCAGGTTTGTGCTTGGGATCTGCTTTCGTCAACTGTCTCATTGCAAACTGCTCACATTCTCCTCACTCCTCACAAACTGCTCACATTCATTTCACTTGCGATCTTTATAGCTGTCAGGAAGAGGGAGATTTTCATCAATCAATCTGGCTGGATTCATACCCAATTTTCACAGCTGGCAGGTCAGTTCAATAAATTCACTCTGCCATCTGACTCTATTTAATGCCTGGTTTAACCACGGTAACAATTTGCAGCTCGACATTAACAACTTTTTTCAGAGTTATTAACACTGAGCCGGGATGTGGAGCCAGGAATTGCGATCTGGAAGCCAGTTAGCGTGGGAGTGTGTGGTGAAGTGCTTTACACATTGACAATGGATGTTCTGTGATTCCAGGGGCATGGGCAGTTGCATCCTCTTTGTGCTGTTAGAGCAATTCCTTGTGAAATGCATTTGAGAAAAGTCTTGACAAAAACAAAGAAAATACTAATGCCTGAATGTAAATAAAACAGAAATACTCAGTCGGTCAGTAAGCATCTGTGCAGAGAGCAGATGAGTTCACATTTCCAGTGTTGACTCTTAGTCAGAAATCAGTCTTTCATAGTTTCTGATATTTTTTCGATTATTATGCTTGCCAAAGGCAAACAGATTCATGTTTTTAAAATCAACAGCAGGCTGCGAAAGGTGACAAGGCATCTTATAAGAGCATAAGGACATAAGAAATAGGAGCAGGAGTAGGCCATCTAGCCCCTCGAGCCTGCCCCGCCATTCAATAAGATCATGGCTGATCTGTCGTGATCTTATGTCCTGCAGTCTGTCCCATCAATCAGCTGCTAACAAACTATGGCCACATAGTAGAAGCTTTGCAACTTTTAACAGTTCCAGCACAGAAGCAGAGGATAAAGTGGCAAATTATTTTTAAAATAGAATCCATACTGTGCAGAGGGAGTCCATTCGGCCTATCGAGTCTGCATCAACTCTTCGACAGAACATCCCACCCAGGCCTTATCCCTCTAATCTCATGTGTTTACCCCTCCAGTCTTCTCAACCTACACACTTTGGGACAATTTAGTAAGGCCAATCAACCTAACCCGCACATCTTGGGGCTGTGGGAGGAAACTGGAGCATCCAGAGGAAACCCACGCAGGCACAGGGAGAATGTGCAAACTCCACACAGACAGTGACCCAAGACTGGAATCAAACCCAGGTCCCTGGCTCTGTGAGGCAGCAGCACTAACCACTGTGTCACCGCGCCACCCTTGCTTCAATAAAAGGTTTTGCTTCAATAAAACATACATGCATATTGTCTTAATCCTGTTATCTAATAACATGCTCTACAGTGCCCTTTGGCCAGCCACCTATGAATTCCTCCAATACTTCTGCACCATGATTACCTCTTGCAATTCCCCTACCAAATGCTCTCTATTCTGTGGGATTTTGTCCTGACCTATCTCGTTGTACATTACTGCTTTAAATTTGGCTCTTGGTTCTATGGGCTCGATTTTCCTATTCCAACACAGGGCCAAAATACATCAGACAGGCTTTAAAAACAGTGGGCAGGACTGAGTCTGGGATTCCCACCTCCATTACCTGCACTGGCAATTTTCAGCAGAGTGGGATGAGGGGGTGGGCCACAAGCCCACATGCTGATGTCCCAGAGTTGGCACTATTGCAGAAATGGACATGTTATAGTTTGATTATAGAGGATGCTGGGTGTTCTATTTATCGTGGATACTAGGTGACTGGGTTAGGGTGTGGTGGGTGGTGAAGGGGTTTCAGGAGGATGATAGGTTACGGCGATTAAGGATTTGGAGTCCCAGACTTATTTCCAGATTTATTACAATCACACTCATTCAATCCTTGAATCTCCACATTTTTTAGCATGTTCTTTTTGTCTCCTACTGTGAAGGCAACACAATACATTTGTTTAATATATATATGTCCTTTTTTCTCATTATAATTTATCCTACCCTGTCTCTAATGAATTAACAATTACCTTCTCTATTCTCTGTTTTATACATGCTTCTAAGCGCACGCATGTATTTTTGTATCTCTGGCTACTTTACTGTCTCATTCCATTTTCTCTCTCTTTATCACTTCCTGAGTAATTTATTGCTGCTTTTTAAAACTTTCCCAAACCTCAGCCAACTTCTCTACTTTGACAAAAGTGTAATGTTCTTCTTTTCATCTTCTCCAATCTTGAATTTCTCTGGTTAGCCGCGGTTGTACCAGTTTTTAACATTTCAGCGACCATTTTCCCTATGGAGTTTCTTCATTGAGAATTATGAATTTTTTTTCAATGTTACCATTTCTTATCCACCACCATATCATTTTACCGAATTTCCAAACCTAGTTTGTGAGTTACCAGCAGGTGGAAAGTTGCCTGGATGCTGTTGGCAAAGGTTATCGAAGAAGGCTCCTACAAGTGGCCAAAATCATAAACCTGTTTTTAGCAGAAGTGTGATTGCAATCTGTTCAATCAGTAAGTGACAAATTCTTAAAAGGAGCATTTGATTCCTGGTATTAAAGAATGCAGTCAATTAGAAGAAGGTCTCTGGGCGAGGTGTTAACTTCCCCCTTCCCTCCCACCTCCCAAACCCCAGGATGAGAGGATGAGAATAGGGAGAAAGATTTAAAAATGGGGAATGGAATCCCAACTTGCCATAACACACCCATTACAATTTTTATGCCGGCAGATTCTGTGTCCCCCCCTCCACCCTTCATTAACATAGTTAAATCAGGGTCTACAGCATGATTAGGAGCTGATGTAAATTTAACACATCCTGGAACTCAGTAAACACAGCACAAAAAGGAAGGTGGGAACTTCTGACTCAAGAAAATATGCTTTTCACACCATATTTTCCAATGGGAGGAGTGGGCATCCCTCAGCATTTCAATGAAACAATCAGCTTCACCATGGCTGATTGGCAGGCTCTCTTTCCCAGCCATCATCACGCACTGCGGCCAGGATTCTCCCAAAAAAATTCTAAGTGCTGAACTCGCATTAAAAATGGAATAAATCATGCTGGTTATTTTCAGTAGGATTTTCAAAATGAATCTCCCACACTCTGTGCACTGCATAAATCACGATAAAAATCAGTGGGTGAGAAGGGCGGCAGCATAGCGCTGAGCGGGCCACTGTGTACACGCTAATGTGTCAGAGCGGAGATCAGCACATGCGCAGTAGCTCCGCATTGCTGGCCTCCCGATCAGTGGCCAGCCCGATTGCTGAACACCCAATGACCCTGCAATGCTCCCCCTCCAAACCCCCCACCCCCCAAGTGCTGATCACCCATGTGTCTCCAGGCCAGGCCTGTCCCCCTGGCCCAGCTTGATCCCTCTCTTTCCAGTGAGTGAAAGGGGGGCTTCTTCATTCCACCGGGTTTGAGCTGCCAGCTCCCCATTAATGGGGTGATGTTGTAAACCGCGCTGGGCTGAATCACTCCTGGCGGGATGGGGAAGAGTATAGCGGACCCAGAGGCTTCAGTTTTTTTAATCAGCTCCGCGCCAATTTCTGGTGCAGAGCCAACACCACCAGAATGGGGTGTCTGGAGATGTGTAGAGGCTGTAGCGTCCAGCGGGAAGCCTGCTGAACAGCCTCTCTTATATCTCCCACGTGCTATGCCACTAGAGCAGCACAGCGGGCTGGGAGAATCACCCCCTTTGTCTTCAGTCCCAATCTCTTGCTCCCTTCCCCTTGGCTATGATCTGGCTGCCTCCTCCCTCTCCTCCTTCTGCTCTTCAGCTGATCACCATGTACCTGATGTCCTCACCAGACAGCTTGGCCAGCCTGTCAGTTTGATTGGCTTTTTGGTGATAAAATGGAAGAAAAAGCTTGAAGCATTAAATTTGGCAGGACCACTGCATCCACTGGCTATGCTAGATTTCTCCTGTGCTCCACTCTTTCCCCCTCACCCAGCTTCCCATAAATATTAAGGCCACTGTTGTAATAAAGGCAGAGATATTATTTTTCTTTGGTGTTTTTGAGCCCTTTTGCCCTATTATTTTCTTCTTTACACCAATAGCGGAGGCACATTGGAACACGGCTGCGGAGGAATTGATTCGATGTGTATTGACTTGGACAAGTGACATTGAGGCTGAAAATGATAATTCCAGGAGCAGAAAATCTCTAGTTTGAAAGCATCTGGGACCAGAGGAGAACTCACTGTCAGAAACCATCATGTCTGGGACACCTGGGATTATAGTGCTGTCACCAATGCACAACAGCAGTGTTTGAAAAATAAAATGAGCAATGAAAATCAGTCCCAACAATGCTGAGATAGTGCCCATAAATGTAACTTTTAGTTCTTAATCTGCGTGTCAGGACAGAAAATCAGCAGGAAAGCAGCCATTACTCTGTGGTGGGAGATTAGCAGCAAGGTCAACTTTTAATCTTTAGATTTCAATAAACAATGTCAATAATTGGCCAATTGTTGTTGGAATAACTGGAGCAGGGGCAATATTATTGCTGCTGCGCTGCAGAGATGAGCTGCTTATTACTTTACTGGAAAGCTTGAGTCCAAAACAGGTCCCAATTTCATCCATCTTTTATTTTATTCATTCATGGAATGCGCACGCCCTTGGCTGGAGCAGTGTTTGTTGCCCATCCCAGAGGGTATTTGAGAGTCAACTACATTGCTGTGTATCTGCAGTCACACCTAGCCCAGGCCTGGTAAGGGTGGCAAATTTCCTTTCCCAAAGGCCATTAGTGAACCAGATGGATTTTTTATGACAATCAACATTGGCTTCATGGTCATCAATCGACTTTTATTTTCAGATTTTTCTTAATTGAATTCAAATTTCACCATCTGCCATCAACCTAGGTCCCCGCGGCATTATCCTGGGTCTCTGGATTTCTAGTCTAGCGACAATACCACCTCGCCACTGCCTTCCCTGGTGTTGTTTCTGATTCCGATATTTTATAGGATCAAACAGGGAACATTAGGCAGAGCCTGAGATCCTGGGTGGAATTTTCCAGCTCTGCTTGCCCCAAAGCTGGAAATTCCCACATGAGGTCAACTCTTGCAAGGACCCCCCCCAATTCTGCCTGCTATGATTCCCGTGGTGGGTGGGATAGGAAAATTCCAGTAACAGCATTGAAAGTTCAATAATGTCACCTCGTGGTCAAGGTGAGAAAATGAATCTTCAAACGCAACATCCTATCAATTGAAGCACCAGTGGAAGCAGGGCTCATTGTGTCAGTCCCCCATCGCTTGCTTAGCAACAATCTGTCAATCAGGGCTCATAACCAACAGGGCTTCACCTCATCTTCACAGACTGTAAGGCCCCAAGCCTGACAACCAACTTTTATCCACGACCAAACAGATTGCACCAAACTTGTTGACACACCCCTCTCTCTTGCAGGACAATTTCACTGCAGAGAAGCCAATGTCGGAATACTTCAGTACAAGGTCAGCTCACTGTCAGGCCAACTCAGTCTTTTGCCATCATGAGTGCTGATAGCAGCATTCAAAAAGACTTACTTACACTGTCTCACTGTGTGGTCCAGCCATCTGTGCCTCAACTGTTTACTGGAATCGCTGAGATACTGCACCATGGAAGACAGTGGCTCTGTGGAGAACAGATCTGCTGTCCTCTCTCAGGATGAGGTGGAGATGCTGGCGTTGGTCTGGGATAAACACGGTAAGAAGTCTCACAACACCAGGTTAAAGTCCAACAGGTTTATTTGGTAGCACAAGCCACAAGCTTTTGGAGCGCTGGTTCCAATGAAGGAGCAGCGCTCCGAAAGCTAGTGACTTGTGCTACCAAATAAAACTGCTGGACTTTAACTGGTGCTGTGAGACTTCATACTGTGTTTACCCCAGTCCAATGTCGGCATCTCCACATCATGGCTACCATCGACACCGCAAACTGCCAGCTCCAAGTGGAGAGGATCTCCAAGAAGATCGCACATATTGACACAGACATCAAGTTTCTACAATTTGGTAAATTGTGTCTTTATATGCCCTGTTTGTGAACAGAACTCTCACTTACCTGATGAAGAACCAGTGCTCCGAAAGCTAGTGGCTTATGCTACCAAATAAACCTGTTGGACTTTAACCTGGGGTTGTGAGATTTCTTACTGTCTCAGGATGACAGGAATATTTATGTTCTCACCACTGCTGACGTCCTTGTTGTTCTCCTGTTCCATGGTGCACCACCGACGGTGCAGTCTGAAGCCAGGACTTCTAATGCCCAGAACTGCATCAGGGCATCTTACAAAGACATCTGCAGTTTCCTCAGCTGAAAGTCTGCGGCCTTCTACTAGCCATCCTATTGCCACTGGGGTCATACTGCAAAGGAGCAATAGGGCAGGCAAAGGCAAACAAAAGACACACACCAGGAGAAGGCACAAAGTTGGCGTACCGATACGTTTAGTTTGAAATGTTTATTTTGTATTGGCCTTTATTTTGCATTATGGCAAGTAGATGCTGCGATAGTCAGTGGAGTAGGCAACATCATTGTTAGTACTGCTGCCTCATAGTGCCAGGGACCCAGGTTTAATTCTGGCCTTGGATGACTAGCTGTCTGGCATTTGCACATTCTTCCCATGCCAGCATGGGTTTCCTCCAGTTTCCTTCCACAGTTCAAAGGTGAGCACGTTAGGTTGACTGGCCATGCTAAATTGAACCTTAATGTCAGGGAGATTAGCAAGGTAAATATGTGGGGTGACAGGGATAGGGCATGAGCCTGTTATAGGGATAGGGCCTGTGCCTGTTGTCAATGCAGGCTCAACGGGCCCAATGGCCTCCTTCTTCACTGTAAGGATTCAATGACGCTATGAATAAATATTTCCTGCTCCAGTCTGGAAGTTGCCCAATGCATTAAAAAGTGCATTATCTCAGTAACTTTCACCTGCTCTGAGGCTGTGGTGACAGCAAATGGCAGATTTTAGTGAGGATATCCTTAGTTAAGCAGAGGCAGCTGATACACTTTGAGAACTGCTTCTTGAACACCATGAGAAATATGTCCATCTGCTGGGTGCTCTTTCTCACTCCAATCACAGATCACTTCCACCATCTAAACTGTGCACGTCCAATCTCCCAGTGCTTCTGTCAGAGGAGGAATGCTGGAGGTGAATGCTGACAGATTTTCTGTCATTATGAATCAAAATCCAAATCCTTTATTTTGCTTTCCTTTTGCTGAAAACCATGTCAAATAAGTATAAGAATTGACGTCCTGGGAGCAACTATCCAACCCAATTCACCATTTACTCCGTGTTTCTGTTTTTCCCTTGCTGAGTAAATTGAAGGGAGTGAGTTAATTTAAATAACTCTTGTTTGGTTGTCTGTGCAGCCAATGAACATCATACATGCTGATTAAAACCACAAAACTAATAGCCTCTGGCTGTCTTAAAGCACCTAAATGTGATTGATGAGCTCTGTTCAAGGTATGCTGCCATTCCGTCAATTCAGTAAAAATTGATTCAGTAAAGATTATCTACAGCTTTTCATCTTCTCATGTTTTTTTGTCTCTGGGGGTTAGATCAGAAGGGGTTTAAAGGGATGCAGCCATCACCAGAAAGTTTTGGCCAATATCTCATTTCATTTGTTCACAAATGCACAGCCTGAAGGCATAAATAATTCATATTAGATACAGCACATGCAGGTTACTATGATCCCTTCTGACCTTCTCTGTGTAGAGGTATATCTATATTCAGAATTATTAATCACAATTGTTCCTGTGCTGAGATTTGAAAATGTGATGACACCAAGCATCTGACATTTTATTCCCAGATGCCTTGTGTTCATTAACTATGCTGCCTTCCCTTTGCTTATTATCTACTTAACTCAAAGGACTGGATATTTCTCCATATCCCATGACAAGTCAGGCAAAACATAACATAACACAACAAGACGGTAATTCAGCCCCTAGAGCCTGCTTTGCCATTCAATACGAACATGGCTGATCTCATCTTGCCCTCAACTCCACTTTCCTGCCCATTCTACATAACCCTTCAACCCATTAAAAACCTGTCTATCTCCTCCTTAAATTCACTCAATATCCCAACATCCACTGCATTCTGGGCTAGTGAATTCCACAGATTCACCATCCTTTGGGAGAAGTAGTTTCTCCTCATGCTACTTCCTGCTACCCTTTATCATAAAACTATGACCTCTGGTTTTTGATTGCCCCACAAAATGAAATATCCTCTCTATGTCAACCCCCTTTATTTTCCTATATACCTCAATTAGAACTCCTCTCATTCTTTTAAACTCCAGACAGCATAGGCCTAAACAGCCCAATGTCTCTTCATAAGACAAACCCCGCATCTCTGGAATCAATCTAGTGAACTTTCTCTGAGCTGCCCCCAATGTAACTACATCCTTCCTCAAGTGAGAGGACCAAAACAATATTCTAAGTACAATCTCACGAATGCTTTGTACAGTCGCAGCAACATCTCACTATTTTTATATTCTATTCCTTTAGCAATAAATGCCAAAATTCCAATTTCCCTCCTCATTACCTGCTGTACCTGTATACTAGTTTTCTGCAACACACACACGAGAACACCCAGATCCCTCTGCACCAAAGCACCCCAAAGTTTCTCTCCATTTAGATAATAAGTTGCCTTGTCAGATCTATTTTTCTGGCCAAAATGGATAACCTCACACTTATCCACGTTAAACTCCATCCAACGTAGCCCACTCACCTAACCTTTTGTAAATGTTGTTTTCAAATCACAACTTACTATCCCATCTATTTTAGCGTTACCTGCAAATCTGCTGTTGCACATACTATCACTGCATTCAACTCATTAATATAGATTGTAAATAGTTGGGGTCTAAGGACAAAATCCTGTGGCACCCCACTAGTTACATCTTGCCAACCAGAAAAAGGTGCATTTATCCCAACTCTCTGCTTTCTGTTGGTTAACGAGTCCTCTATCCAAGCTAATAAACGACCCCTAATTCCAAGTGGTCTTACCTTGTGTGCAGCACTTTATCAAATGCCTTCTGGAAGTCTAGATATTCTACATCTACAGGATCCCCATTATCCATTTTGCTTGTTACATCTTTGAAGAACCCAAGCAAATTCGTCAAACACAGTTTACCTTTCATTAAACGATGCTGACACTGATGGATTATGTTTTGACTTTCCATAGGCCCTGTTATCACGGTCAGAAAAATGGAATGGTGACCTCGATATTATTCCCTTCTGCCCCAGAAGGGCTATATCATCCTGGAAAGAACTGCAATGCAGATTCACCAGAGCTCCAAGAATTAAATTACATGGAGAGATTACATAATAGGCTTGTACTTCCTAGAGTATAAGAAAGAAAGGGTGATATGATTGCAGAGTTTGAGATTTTGAAAGCAATTGTTAGGGTAGAGGGACAGGAGGAGAAATTAGGCTCCGTAGTGTCCTTTATCAAGCAGCAATTAGTTTCCTAAAGGTTGAGAATTGGGTCCTAAATAATTGCACACGTATCTGATGGCAGATGCACTGCAGCCCATCTTGGTGCAGTTGGTTTATACATGCATAACTTGCAACTGCTGATAGCATGCAGAGCAGATATTCAATGTGTCAATTAGTACGCAAAGCCATTATGAACACTGCACCCCAGAAGAGGCCCGTTTTAACCCTTACACAGTTAAAGACAATATTAAATGGAACTACCCTTCACCCTCCCCACCACCGCAAGTGCAGCCTGCAATGTGGCACAAAGTCCCAAGAAGGTCAGGAATCTCATTTCAGTACATTTAAATATATTCAGCAGGCTTCCCATCGAATCATCTTTCCGCATTAGCAATTCACACTGGCAAGGCTCACAACTGGTTTTTAAAAATGAGAATCAGCAAAGACAACACACTGGAGCGTAAGACTAAGTATAGCCCTGGGGGAGGCGGGGGAGCTTCCTTCATCAGTCTGAGGAGACGAACTCCAGTGGCTGTGGGGGTCTGGGACCCTGTGTCCCTGGTAGGGGATGCATGTTGTGGAGGGGGGGTGGAGGGCACTGAGTGGGGGGCGCAGGTTGTTCATGAGAAGGGGGGGGCAAGTTCCTGTGTTTTCTATCGGAGGCTGCAGCACCACTTTTAAAAGGCAGCCTGGCAATGCTCCCTGGCATTAACTCCTATGGAGGGGAGGGGGTTTCCTTCATCAGTCAGGGGGACCCCCTGTGTCTGTGGATCCCCCCGTGCCCATAGGTGAGAGTGTTCATGTGCAGAGGGGGCAGGGGTCGTGTATTTTCTATTGGAGACCAGGGAACCATTTTTACAGGACATCCCGATCTGGCATTCCTGGCTGGCAGGGTTTTCCAGCCCCACATCATCAGCATGGCAGCGTGGGCCGCACCTCCAGATTTTCTGTGCTGGATTATCTAACAGGAAACACTGGCTTTGCAGCTGCCAGCTGCATACCGGTGTTCTCGCCACAGCCAGCACTCTGTACAGAAAATTCCACCCAATGATTCCACTGCCTGGATAATTTTGAAGGAGCCCTGAGGTACTGAGCTGAGTGAATTTGTGGTAGTATGCTGCATGCTGGCCATTATGATGGGATAAACCCATGTCACAACCTATCAGGTGAATGTTGTATTTTTATAATGGTGTAAAGGTACTGATCACTCATAAGGAAGAGGGTTCATTTATTAAGTTCAGGCACATGTGAACAGATAAAAAGCTTGAAGACCAAGCAGCAGAGCTGTGTGTGTGTGTTCTGCTTAAAAGCAAAAGTGAAACTACAACTTCCGCATTCAAATTTATAAATTAAATCATGGTGTGATCCATACAAAAATAAACAAATCGCCCCAGTGCATTCTCTGAATGCCCCTTCCTGGTGCCTCTATTCCAGTGCTCCGATAGGATACTTCCTCAATGGTTTCAGTCTGGTTGGTGGGAGACGGCGGACATTCACGGGCGAGACTGTAGATGGTCTTGCAGGATGACCTCGTGCAGTCCTCACTCTGGACAACCTGGCTTCAGATTCCATCATCTTGACCCGGGCAGGATGGCTGACAGGTCAGGGCAAGGGCACTGGCAGAAATGGGACTATGAATGATGTTCATATTTCATGAAGCCACTGTCACTCTCCTGGGATGATACCAGGGCAATACTGGTCATCAACTGGCCGACACATTGAATGATTGCCGTGATGGCCAGGAAGCTCCCTTGAACACTAGCATCAAGGGTCATGATAACACAAGTCTGAGCTTCTAATGCAGCATTCAGATCTTTGGTAGATGCAGTTTGTGATGCAATAGAATTTGTGACATTGGAAATGAAGAAGGAAGAATGGTTTAGTAGTGGTGACGGAAAGCAAAATGGAGGTGCATGCTTGCACTATCTGAAGCTTGAGATACAGAAGACATTGAGGAATGAGGGAGATTGAGGGATGAGGAAGAAGTGGACTGGATCATCAATGGATCATCAATGGATCAATCAATCATATATGGATCATCAATTATTTCAGCACCACCCGTGGCTACAGGGTCTGTACTGTCCAGCATTGTCTCCTCCATTGGTGATAAAGCATGCAGGCATTTTTGTGTTTTGCTGCTGCCTGCTGTAAGATGTCACCTTCTCCTCCAAGAAAGGGACAGTGAGCATTATGCAAAGTTTAATGGTGTGACTGCTATGATTGAAAAGCTACTGGTGTGTGTGAGTTATCAGTTATGAATGGGGGGCTCGGAAAAATTGTGTGTGTGAGGGTGGGGTAAATCATACAAATGTTAAGGTTAAGTCCTGACTGGTAGAGAATATCGATGGATGGGTGATGGAGCTGTATAGAATTGAACAGTGGGTGAAGCAAATGGTGCAGTGTGTAGGATTTGAAGATGAATTTACCTTGATAACTTGGGTCAGATCATTAAGTTTCTTCCTGTGCCACAACATCAAATTTCTAGGAACAGCATTCCTGGCATTACATTCCACTGCTCCTTCTCACAGCCTCCCGAACATCACCTCTGGAGGGCCTCCTTCCACCTCACTCATCCCTACTACAGATACAAAGTCACTGATCCTCCCTTCCAACTTTTCCATAAAGGCTTCCAATGCAGTGTCTATAAACATTGGTACTCATTGTGCAAAATACCAAACCATTGATTTGATTTCGAAAAAAGTCTCTGATCTTTCCTTGCAGCCGCAGTGAGGGCATCCAAGAAAGGCCTAGATTTTTAGGTGGGATTAGATATTTGACATTTGACCTAACAGAGTCCCTGCTGCTGCGTGTGCTAATGAACAGCATGGTAATGTTGATGCACGCAGTAATCATTTAAAAAAGCACAAAGAATGAACTGCAAAAAGGCGTGGGTTAATCATGCACTATAATGCCCACACAGTCTTATCCAAATTCTCCCCCTATCTTTGCAAGTAGTAGCAGATATGGAGCCAAGCTGAGTAAAGGGAGTTAGCATACAAATCAAACATGATCTCACAGAATGGCAGAACAACCTTGTGGGGCTGAATGGACTACTCTTGTTCCCATATTCAGAATGTATGCTGCGGTATTTGTAGCAGGGCATTACAAAAGATTGATAAAAACTGACCAAGCTGCATTCACTCTCCACATTTGAGGATAGACTTTAAGAACATAAGAACAGAAGAAATAGGAACAGGAGTAGGCCATCCAGCCCTTCGAGCCTGCCCCGCCACTCAATAAGATCATGGCTGATCTGAAGTGGCTCAGTTCCACTTTCCCGCCCTCTCCCCATAACCCTTAATCCCCTTGCCTACCAAAAACCTATCTACCCACGTCTTAAACATATTTAGCGAGGTAGCCTCCACCACTTCAACGGGCAGAGAATTCCAGAGATTCACCACCCTTTGAGTGAAGAAGTTCCTCCTCAACTCCGTTCTAAACTGCTCCCCCCCTTATCTTGAGGCTGTGCCCTCTAGTCCTACTGTCCTTTCTGATCAGGAAGATCCTCTCCACCTCTACCCTATCCATCCCTTTCATCATCTTGTACGTCTCAATAAGATCCCCCCCTCATCCTTCTGAACTCTAACGAGTACAAGCCCAGTCTATTCAGCATCTCTTCATAGCTCAACCCCCTCAACTCCGGTATCAGCCTAGTAAACCTCCTCTGCACTCCCTCCAAGGCCAAAATATTCTTGCGTAAGTGTGGCGACCAAAACTGCACACAGTACTCCAGCTGCAGCCTCACCAGTGCCCTGTACAGTTGCAGCAAGACCTCCCTACTTTTATATTCAATCCCCCTCGCTATGAAGGCCAGCATCCCATTTGCCTTCCTGACCACCTGCTGCACCAGTAGGCTGGGTTTTTGCGACTCATGCACAAGGACCCCAGGTCCTTCTGCACCGTAGCATGCTGAACTTAACTTAGACAGCCTGGTAAGGAAGAGGAGGTAGATGAGGAAACAGAAAACACATTCTCATTTTCTAATCTATTTGGTCATACACTAAGCCTTCATTGAATAGCACTGCCAAGCCGTTGCTCTGGAAGATGCTGCCAAGTTGGAATAAGAATTACACTAGTTTTTCTTTCTGTGTCTGGACGCAAGGCAGAATGGGCAGAGTGGGGGGCTTAGTAAGCAGGAGCCACCATACACCCCCCATGATGCCCAGCTAGCACAGCATGAGTACATCACCACCCCAGATAGAGTTCAACTAAATGCATTGCATGAAACACAGGTCAGAAGTAAGCAGATGATGGGGATGCTGGTACTGGATTAGCAGGAGACAGCTGAATAGGGAAGGGGCTCGGGCCTCCAGGCCCAGCTGTCAAAAGTCAGATGACAGATTGTGAGTGTGGTTGGAATAAGTCCAAGAGTCAAGTTTTCTCTGACATGGCAGCTAGCACAGTGGATTCTACAACTCACACGAACAGGGTTCTGTTGCACAGAAGAGAGCTTGGAACTCACTGGGACATTTGCGCCCAACCAGGACAGAGATTCCAATGCCAGGTCTTTTATGTCCCTCATGAAGATAAGGCAACTGCCAGTGTTAGATCCTTGACTTGCAAGTTCTTAGCAAATAATAAGGGGAGCATAGATGATGATAAAGTGCTCAATCACATCAATTATTTCATGCAGATGATCACTTGGAAGCAGAACACTGATTGAATAGAAGTTTTCTCTTGTTGCCCAATGGGAAAATCATGTGATTATTTGTTCTGGCAGACTATACATCAGTGGCATTCGGCATCAATGCACTGCTCACGTTCCCAAAGCCAATCCTCAAAACGCTTGAAACAAACAAGACCAGGTGTCACCTTCACTGTCACTGACAGCATATGGGGCTCCAATGCGCCTGCTTCAGATTTTTGATTTGATTTGATTTATTATTGTCACGTGTATTAATAATAATGTGGCGATGCTGGCGTTGGACTGGGGTAAACACAGTAAGAAATCTCACAACACTTCAAATGCTAATGGCGTTAGCTACCAAATAAACCTGTAGGACTTTAATCTGGTGTTGTGAGACTTCTTACATGTATTAGTATACAGCAAAAAGTATTGTTTCTTGTATGCTATACAGACAAGACATACTGTTCATAGAGAAGGAAATGAGAGAGTGCAAAATGTAGTGTTACAGTCATAGCTAGAGTGTAGAGAAAGATCAGCTTAATATGAGTTAGGTCCATTCAAAAGTCTGATGGGCAACAGGGAAGAAGCTGTTCATGAGTCGGTTAGTACGTGACCTTAGACTTTTGTATCTTTTACCCAACGGAAGAAGGTGGAAAAGAAAATGTCCAAGGAGCTTGGGGTCCTTGAAGAGGCTGGCTGCTTTTCCATAGCATTGGGAAATGTAGACAGAGTCACTGGGTAGGAGGCTGGTTTGCATGATGGACTGGGCTACATTCACGACCTTTTGTAGTTTCTTGCGGTCTTGGGCAGAGCAGGAATCACATTAAACTATAATACAACCAGAAAGAAGTAGGCCACATAGATGGTGCATCTGTAAAAGTTGGTGAGATTCATAGCAGACATGCAAATTTCCTTAGTCTTCTGAGAAAGTAAAAGCGTAGGTAGGTTTCCTTAACTGTAATGTTGGCATGGGGGGACCAGAACAGGTTGTTAGTGATCTGGGCACCTAAAAACTTGAAGCTCTCGACCATTTCTACTTCATCCCCACTGATGTAGACAGGGGCATGTTCCTCTTATGCTCATTATCTCTCTCCCTCCTACTGCAGTTAATGCTATTCCTTATTATTCCTATTAATGCTATTCATGCTCTATACATTATAGTTCCAGAGTGTTATCCAGCATATTCTTGCAGTTCTATTAGATGTATATTTGTGAAGGGTGCTGCTGGGAGAGTGAGTGTGATAGCTGTGACTGAGTAATAATGAGGAAGGGAGCAGGCTTGTGAAGTTTGTGTACACCTCACCTCCTGAACATGGTTTCAATGTAGAATGGGGTTCAATGCCATCACAACAGCTCTGAGGAATAAGCTGTTTTGTCACAGCTCTTGCTGTAAGGCATTAGAGTGACCCTCTTTCCACTGTTTTCCCTTGCTTTTTACTTGTACTTCTATATCTGATGAAGATTCCTGCTGTCACTATGCTTCCTCCACATGCATGCCTGATATTATAGGGAGATATGCAGTATACAGCATTTTGCTTTATTCATTCATGTGACGTAGGCTTCACTATCTAGGCTAGCATTCATTGCCCATTACGAACAGCCCTTGAGAAGGTGGTGGTGGGCCACCGTCTTGAACTGCTATAGTCCTTGTGTCGTAGGTACTCCCATCATGCTGTTAAAGAGAGAGAGTTCCAAGATTTTGACACAGCAACAGTGAAGAAACAGGGATATATTTCCAACTCAGGATGGTGAGTGGCTTGGAGAGGAACTTGGAGGAGTGACGTTCCCATGTGTTTGCTGCACTTGTCCTTTTAGGTGATAGAGGTTTGAAAAGTGCTGCCAAAGGAGCCTTGGTGAATTGCTGAAATGCATCTTATGATGGCACATGCATTGCTTGGATGTCACTGTGTATTGGTGAGTGGAGGGTGTGAACGCTGAAAGTGGAGTGGGATGCCGATCAAACAGGTTTTGTCCTGGATGATGTTGAGCTTCTTGAATGTTGTTGGAGTTGCATTCACCTAGGCAAGTGGAGAGTATTTCATTACACTCCTGATTTATGCTTGTAGATTGTGGAGTTAGGGGATGAGTTATTCGCTGAAGAATTCCAAGCATCTGATCTGCTCTTGTAGCCACAGTATTTATATGGCTAGTCCAGTTCAGTTTCTGGTCAAAGGTAATCCCCATTGTGTTGGCAGTGGAGGATTAAGTGATGATAATGCCATTGAATGTCAAGGGGTTTGGTTGGGTTCTCTTTTGTTGGTCATTGCTTGGCACTTGTGTGGCCTACTCCTGCTCCTAATTCATATATTCATTTGAATGTTACTTGCCACTTATCAGCCAAGCCTGAATACTGTTCAGGTCTTGCTACATAATCATACACTGTTTCAGTATCTGAGGAGTCATGAATGGTGCTGAACATTGTGCATTTATTAGCAAACATCCCCACTTTTAATCTTATGATGGAAGGAAGTCACTGATGAAACAGCTGAAGATAGTTGAGCCCAGGATACTGCTTTAATAAACTGCTGCAGTGATGTCCTGGAACTGATATTATTAACATCCAACAACCACAAACATCTTCCTTTGTGCTAGGTATGACTTCAACCAGTAGAGAGTTTTCCCCCTGATTTCCATTGATGTTAGTTCTATTAACTCCTTGATCACACTCAGTTAAACACTGCCTTGATATCAAGGGCAGTCACTGTCAGCTCACCTCTGAGTTCAGTTAGAAACATAGAAAAACTACAGCATAAACAGGCTCTTTGGCCCACAAGTTGCACCGAATGTGTGTCCCTACCTACTAGACTTACCTATAACCCTCTATAGAAACATAGAAAAACAAAGAGAAACATAGAAAAACTTCACATTCGTTCTTTTCTCCACATTTGGACAAAGGCTGGAATATGGTAAGGAGTTACATGGGCCTGGCAGAACTCACACTCAGCCTCAGTGTGTAGGTTATTGCTGAGTAATTACTGCTTGATCACACTGTTGACAACACTTCCCATCACTTTGTTCATGATTGAAAGAAGGCTGATGGGGCAGTAATCAACCGAGTTGGTTTTGTCCTGATTTTTGTGGTCAGGGAATTCATGGGCCATTTTCTACATTCTGGGGAGATGCCAGTGTTCAAACTGGAAAAACTTGGCTGTGGCTAGTTCTGGAGCACAAGTCTTCAGGGTTGTCGCTAGAATGTTTCAGGGCCCACAGCCTTTACAACACCCAATGCCTTCAGCTATCTCTTGATATCACGCAGAGTAAATCGAATTGCTTAAAGAGTGATGTATGTGATGCGATAGCAATGCAGAAGACTCTTCTTGCAATCCCTTACCCCTGGTCCCTTCTGATAAGCCCAGTTGCTACTGCTCTTTTTCATTTTAACTGCTGTCGAAAAGTGTGCACTTCAAACAATGGTGGGTGTGAACACGTAAAGAATGTAGCACTAAATGCTCTCCCTTTCTTGTTAGGTGGGCAGTATTAAAGTTAGGGGGTAGCATCTCTGCAAATTTGCACTTACAAGTTGAAAATGAAATCACACCAAAAAAAGGCATACTTTCAATGAAACAGCTCTAATTAAATTCAAGGACTTTCTCCTCAATATTTCATCACCTATCGACTTGGCAAATCATAATATTAAAAAATCCCCAGCAACTGATTACTGCATGGTTCATACTTGTTTTAATATAATTTTAATCACTTCTAAAGAGCAAGTTTAAAATTAGCACGATCGAGTAAGTCTGCTGAAACAGAATGATTATCATAGAATTCATAGACTCCCTACAGTGCAGAAAGAAGCCACTCAGCCCATCAAGCCTGCACCGAATACAATTCCATGGCCAATGCACCTAACCAGCATGTCTTTTGGACTGTGGAAGGAAACCGGAGCACCCAGAGGAAACACATGCAGGCACGGGGAGAACATACAGACTCTGCACAGACAGTAACCCAAGCTGGGAATCAAACCCAGGTCTCTGGACTGTGAAATAGCAGTGCTAACCACTGAGCCACCCTATAGGTAACTGTAACAAAAACCCCAAGAATGAAAAGGGATTGAGATCAGTTATTGCTCACATATTCTTAGGTTTTAACTTGTGGGAATTATTGTCGAGCGATAGTTTGTACAATGGTTTACATTCTCAGTTGGACTATCTGAAATAAAGTAGCTCTGCCTAGGACACAACCACAGATTGTAGTGAAACTCAGGAGATTTCTGGGTTGTGGCTGAATTGATTAATTAGGATTTTACTGAAACTGTCCAAAAATTTAATGAACATTATATAGTCTTCCTTGGCAAAATGCCAGACAAAGGAAAGGTGACAGGATTTCAGCTACAGCAGCAAATCAGCAAAATATACATTTTAAAATAAGTGCAGTTCCTTTTCTTCGGTTTGTTTATAAGGTTTTTAATAAATGATCTGAAGAGCTGGTTTGAAAGTCCAATGCTGGCAGTGTTCCACCAGTGGCAGAAATTTGTAAAAGTACCCTCTGGTCCCACCCGCCCTGGGACAGGAAATTCTCTCCCAAGGTTAACGTACTTTTTGCTTGTCCGGCCAATTCTCCAACCCATCTGCAACAATTCTAGCAGAGGGCAGCCTGGGAATATTTTTACCAAAAAAAGAAACATTTGATCATGGCAATTTGGGTCAGTTTTACAGATTTAATGGTGCAAATTCTACTCACAGAAACAACAGCAGATATGGTCTCAATGGCTCCAGTGCTCAGAGTGATATATGGGATGTGATCCATGCTAATGCCAGCCCCTGAGAAGATGCTATTTGTGTAGAACCAAATCTATAAATGATAAAAGAATGAATGAAAGCACAGTAAATGTAGAAACCCAATCTGTAGACTCTAAAGAGAATATACAAGCACATGCTTTGTAGCTGCTTCAATGCAATTAGTAAAAAGCATTGTTGTGTGTAACATGAACTGTTTACACTGGCAGATTCCAGGTTCCTTTCAGTTATGAATTATTTTGCCTTCGACAGTAATCCCTTCATATTAAGAAATGAAATGTAAATTTTGTGGTCAGAATCCATCACATACTGATGGCACAGTGGTTAGCATTGATGCCTCACAGCACCAGTGACTCAGGTTTGATTCCAGGCTTGGATCACTGTCTGTGTGGAATTTGCACATTCTCCCCATGTCTGCGTGGGTTTCCTCCAAAGATGTGCACATTAGGTTGATTGGCCATGCTAAATTGCCCCTTAGTGTCAGAGGAATTAGTTGGGCAAATATGTGAGGTTGCGGGGATAGGGCCTGGGTGGGATTGTTATCAGTGCAGTCTCGATGGGTCAAATAGCCTCCTTCTACACTGTGGGTATTCTGTGATTCTATACTCAGGGTAGTGCCCTAGGTCAAACCATCTTGAGCTTTTTCACATTGGCCTTCCCTCCATAATGTCAGAAGTAGGGATGTTTGCTGATGATTGTGCAACGTTCAATACCTTGCATACTGAAGATACTGAAGCTTCCCACGCTTACATTCAGCAAAACCTGGACAATATTCAAGCTTGGGCTGATAAGTGGAAAACAACAACAGTGGCAGGCAATGATCATCTCCAACAAGACAGAAGCTATCCATTTCCTGTTGATATTTTATGCCATTATCATTCTTGACTCCCCACCATCAACATCCTAGGGGTTACCATACATTTAACTGGACCAGCCATATAAATACTGTTGGCTACAAAAAAATAGGTCAGAGGCTGGGAATCCTGTGGAGAATAATTCACCCATTTATTTCTCAAAGCTGGCCCATCATCTCCAAGGCACAAGTCAGGAGTGTGATGGAAAACCTCCCCACTGAATGAGTGCAGCTCCAACAACAGTCAAGATGCTTGACACCATCCAGGGCAAAAGAGGCCTGATTAACTGGCACCCTTTCAACCATCAACACTTATTCCTCCACCACTAGCGTTCAGTTGCAGCAGTGTACGCCACCTATAAGATATACTGCAGCAACTCGCCAAGCCTCCCTCAACAGCACCTCCCAAACCCAAAGCTTCTTGTTAGCAAGGAACTACAAAGGGTCATGAATGAAGCCCAGTCCATCACACAAACCAGCCTCCCAACCATTGACTCTGTCTACGCTTCCTGCCACCTTGGAAAAGCAGCCAACATAATCAAGGACCCCATACATACTGGACATACTCATTTCCACCTTCTTCCATCAGGAAAAAGATACAAAAGTCTGAGAACGAGTACCAGCTGACTCAAGAACAGCTTCTTCCCTGCTGCCATCAGACTTTTGAATGGACCTACCTTACATTATCTCTACATCCTAGCTTTGCCCGTAACACTACATTCTGCATCCTCTCTTTTCCTCCTCTCGTATGTACTCTATGAATGGTATGCTCTGACTGTATAGCACGCAAGAAACAATATCAAAACATGTGACAATAATAATAATCAAATCAAAATCTCTACCACTTAGAAGGACAAGGGCAGCAGATGCATGGGAACATCACCACCTGTAAGTTTCCCACTAAATCACGCAGTATCCTGATTTGGAAACATATCACCATTTCTTCACTGGGTCAGATTCTTGGTACTCCCTCACTAACAGCACTGTGACCACACCTGTATTTCAGGGGCTGCAGTGGGTCACAAAACCAGTTCACCGCCACCTCAAGGGCAATTAGGGAAGGACAACAAATGCTAGTCTTGCCAGTGACACCCACATCCCAGAGGACTAAGATAAACATCTACCTGCTGCTATTTTTACAGCTGCAGATATCAGGTTTCAGCTGTGGAGAGCCAAGACACTACATGTAAATTAGACACCAACAGAGCAACTGGGAGCATGATCTGAAATTCTCTGCTGCTGTGCAAGTGTACGGGATGCCAGGAAACCTCAGGCAGAGAAAGGGAGGTAGGAACAGCCCATCCAGGAAAGTAAGTGATTGGTTCAGATCTCCTTATGGACCAGGAGGTGCAGGGCACAGAGTCCCAGCCCCACAAGGAAGCCCTTGGGTTTCACCAACCTCAATCTCGGCCTCTCACCGCGCCCCCCACCACCCACCCCCCCCCCAATCACAGACCTCATTCCCCTCATTCTGGCCCCATCCATCTGTTCCACAACCATACCACACTGTCGGATGGGCTAACGAGGGCCATGTGGGAGTTCTGCCCACATTGTGGAAAAAGTCTTGCCCTCTGGAGCTACTAGCCAATCAGATTGGGATTAATGGAGGTGACGGCCAATGTGGAAATGCCTGCATTGGATTGGGGTGGACACAGTAAGAAGTCTCACACACCAGATTCTATTTGGAATCACGAGCTTTCAGAGCACTGCCCCTTCATCAGGGTGGAGGGGAGGTTGGTTCACAAACACAGCATATATAGGCAAAGACACAATTTCAAGATAATTACAGATTGGAATGTGAAGAATGGTTAAAACCCGAGTCTTTACAGGCAATCAAATCTTTACAGATACGGAAAGTGTGCGTGGAGAGGGGGATAATCATTGGTTAAAGAGGTGGGAATTGTCTAAAGCCAGAACAGCAAGTAGCATTTTGCAAACCTAAGGCAGTATACGGAGGGGGGGAGGGGGGGGGGCGGTGTTGGTTGGTGGTTTACAAGTAGTGTCACATGAACCCAAGATCCCAGTTTAAGCCATCCTCATGTGTGCAGAACTTAATAGCCATTGGGTGGGTTTAATAGTGGATTGAATCTGTAGGAATGGAGGTGGTCACTCCATAATTGCAAAGGGCAGAACCTGAAGAATGAGGCTCCCCCACTTCCTTTTCACCCTTTAAACACTTGAGCTAAAAAAGTTGGGCTTTGCACTCCCACTCTGCTGCCCATGCCAAACATTATGGGTAATGTATTATTAGGGTCAGTTGGTTTGATAACAAGCCCAAATTGACCCTTCATTTGTCATATAAATGTGGTAGATGGACTGTCAATGGGGGTGGAAGCAGAGGTGGGCAGGAGGATGGTGGGATGGACGCCTACCCTGTTTTATATGCCACCCTTCCTCATCCCACCTATCCGGGAAACAACCATTGAGGGCAGGTAAAATTCAGCCCCTTGTGTAAAATTTGGTGCGAGGAGCTACACATATAGCACCATGAAAACTGCTTCTAATCAGGGCTGGAGGACTAAAGTTACAGGTGTCTGATTTAACACCTCCAAGCAAATTCAAATAATGGTAATTAGCAACTGAAAGCTAAAACCAGACTTTCAAACAAACACGTCTCAATAGCACAGCACCCATTGAGCATCCCTTGTCACCAAAATATCCCTCTCAAAATCTCAAAGCCAGCCCGCCTCCTAGCTACCCATTTCAGCGACAGGGGAAAAGACAGCCAGCCCACATTGATCACTTATATGTGTGCCTGAGACTGGCAGCATCTTATTAATATTCCACTTTACTGACTGGATTTCCCAGATCCTGGGAAAGCAGGCCTATATTAGAAGACAAGAACGGCTTCTGGAGAAGGACAATGTTTGACCCAGCTTCCCCCTCCCCCATCCCCCACCCCTCCAAATCAAACTAGCTCCACTGACTCATAGAATTCCTATACTGCAGGACGAGACTATTCAGACTATCGAGTCTGCACTGACTGTGACAGAGCATCTTATTCAGACCCTATCCCTGTAACACCACACATTTACCTTGCTAACCCCCCTACCTACACATTTTGGGACACTAAGGGGCAATTTATCATGGTCAATCTACCTAACCTGCACATCTTGGGACTATGGGAAGAAACCGGAGCACTCAGAGGAAATCCACGCAGACACGGGGAGAATGTGCAAACTTCACACACACAGTGACCCGAGGCTGAAATCGAACTCGGGTCTCTCTGCCGCTCCAACAGAGCATCTTACCAGGCTCACCCCTGCCTTCTCCCCACAGCCCTGCCCATAATTTATTTTCAAAAAATAACCTTAAATGCTTCGATTGAACCTGCCTACACCACGCTCTCAGGCAATGCATTTCGGACCGTAACCCCTCACTATTTTACTCAGATAACTTTTGTTTCTTTTATCAATGACTTTAAATCTGTGCCCTCTGCTTCTTGATTCTTCCACCAATCGGAACAGTTTACACCGTCTACCCTGTCCAGGCCCCTCAGGATTTTGAATACTTCTTTCAAATCTCCTCTCAGCCGCCTTCTCGCCAAGAAAGAGTCCCAACTTCTCCAATCTATCTTCAACTGAAGTTCCTCATCCCTGGAAACATTCTTGTAAATCTATTCTGTTCTCTTTCCAAGACATTCACATCCTTCCTAAACTGCAATGACCTGAACTGCGTGCAGTATTCCATCTGAGGCCCAATTACTGCCTTATACAACCTCTATATAACTTCCTTGTTCTTACACTCAATGTCCCTATTAATAAAGCCTAGAATACTGTATGCTTTAGTAACTGATCTTAATCTGTCCCATCACCTTTAATAACTTATGCACATACACACATACACTTCTAGTTATTTCTTCCACATGTGCTTGCCCTCAAATCTGTCTATGTAACTTTCCTCAAATACTGACCTTGCAGAAGCAGGTTTCACAGTCTAACTGCTCTCCGCATCAAGAAGTTTCTCCTTGTTCCCTACTTGATTTCTTTGTGACTATCTCATATTTATGACATTGAGTGGAAACTGTTCCTCTGTATCTGCCCTATCAAACCCTCTCTATATCTTAAGGGCCTCTATTCATTCATCTTTTATTCAGAACAGAATCCCAGTCTGGGCAACTTTTCCTGATAAGTGTATCTTCGCAGTTCGGGTATTATCCTCATGAATCTTTTTTTGTAGCTTTCTCCAGTGCTTGTCTATATTGTAATGATATTCCTGTATTCCAATCATGCAGTATTTTAGCTACGCAGATCTACAATCATAGAATCCTTATAGAGTAGAAGAAGGCCATTCGGCCCATTGTGCCTGCACCTACAACGATCTCAGCCGGGCTCTATCTTCGTAACCCCACATATTTATCCTGCTAATCCCCCTGACACTAAGGGGTAATTTAGCATGGCCAATCAACTTAACGTGCACATCTTTGGACTAGTGGGGAGGGGTCAGGGTGGGGGTGGGGGGAACCAGAGCACCCAGAGGAAACCCACACAGACACGGGGAGAACATGCAAAGTCCACACAGACAGACCCAAGGCTGGAATTGAACCGGGTCCCTGGCACTGTGAGGCAGCAGTGCTAACCACCATGCCGCCACATCTCAAGAAGAATGTCAAAGATATTGGAAGGTGCAAGGGAATTAGTGCCAACACCACTAGCTCACTCAGTATTGACTGAAGTTTATGGTTGGGGCATGGTGGCAATGTAGTCATAGATTTAATCAATTTAACTTAATATTCCGGGAAGCACCCTGGGACATTTCATTATGTTACAGGTGCTATATAAATGTAAATTATTGTTTGACAGGAATCGATGGCAGAGATTAATGTTTTGATTGGTCCAACATTTTTCATGAGCAGATTTGGAAGGTGGGAGGTTAATGATTAATGGACACCAAAATGGAGTCGACCTATAATTAAAATTCTTCCGTTGGGAAGGTAAAAAAGATCAACCGACAAATTCCAAGCCTCAATTTTATTTTAGTGAGGAGAGAGATGATTTCAGATCAGAATTGCAGCTGGAAGTATACAGAGAAATTGAGGATTGGATTTCTAATCACACTTTGAAGATCTCCTGATGTCTCCTGTTTAGATATCACCAATTCCAATTTTTAAAACAGTTTTGTCATTCATCCTGGGAGATGTACTACTTATTTAAAACCATCTGATGTTTGTTCATTCCTTTCCTCCAACCATCTCATTTTCGGTTCATTTTCCCCCATGCTTCTTGTGAAACAAAGTAAGTTCATTTTGCTGACAATCATTTCAGAAGGCTCGTGGTAAAACAAAATAAAGTTAGGAGCTTTGCTGTTTCCCAATATTCCAATTCCAACATAAGCTCCGTGCTCAATTTAGCATGAAGCATTGCTGCTCATTCAGTTCCCTTCTTAGCATCACTTATTTATGATAAGACATGCATGAATCCAAATCTATGGCTGCAGTTAAGCTATTAACTTCACCAGGGATTTGTCTATTATTCAGTCAAAGAATCAATACAGTCCGCTGCTTGCTATTGGAAAGGCTCCTTCTTGCAAACAAAACAAATTCATCCTCTTCACAATTGTTTTTATCTCTCAGTTGTTCTTTTCTCTTTGCGAACCACACAAAACCTTTTCCTAATCAAAGGACAAAACACTGGGAGCAGGGGACAACACACAATTGTCTTCATTGATACATTATTAAGGCCTGGTGGAGGGGAGGAGGGGAATGTGCCAAGCATGCTGAAGAAGTCTACTCTCAGATATTCTCCCACCTCTCAGTGGAATGTCTTACTTTCATAAAACATTCCCATCTGGAATTTCCTCCGCCCCTTACTTGGGTGCAATCGTGTGACTTTGGAGTCCTTTGAATTTTGGGTGTTGGTGGGTCACCCGTGTAACTAAAATATGCCCAAGTCTCCGCAATCTTTTACGTCCCTCTCCCATATCCTGTTTTCCAAACAGATTTTTGCCCACAAAACTGGGCATGCCCTGACTGTCTGAGGCTCACACTCTGCTGACTGTACTGGCTCAGGTGGGTGGGTCGCTAATGTTGCAGGCAGATTTTCAGAAATAAAAGAAATCAAAGACATCTTTCTATTCATTTAATTGCAATTTATTTTGATATTTATAAATATTTAATTACCCTGACTAAGACCTGCTGTGTATTTTCTGTTTATTTTAATGTTTTATGGCCTAAGTAAATGTCACATTAAAAATTGAAAAGCTTTCTAGATTGCATGTTGTCAAATCTGCTGTGCCTGGAGATTGGGGCTGGATAGTGTTCTGCCATTTCATTAGTTCATGGTTGATCTGTATCCTAAATTCCACCTACCCATCTTGGTCTTGTAACCTTTCATAACCTTCCAAACTAAAATTCTTCACTCTCACTTTTTTAACTGACTGAATCTTAACAACTTTCTGGAAGGAGAATTCCATGTCAGCCTAATTCTAATTTTAAGGTTATACTTCTTCTGGATTCTGCCACCTGAGAAATAGGTCTTGCTGGTTTAACATGGTCCCAACGTTGAGACCAAATGCGGACCAGAGTCCGCACGGGGGTGGCTTCCACGACCACAGTGGCCAATTCTGCGTAGTGATCTGCCTCTCTCAGCTGCTAGCCTGGCCACTGGGCCTGTAGCTTCAGCAGTGCCACCGAAAGAGATGGCTGATGCTGAGACTATGTGCATATGGAAAATGTGCCTTTCTGTAAAGGTGCCCATGAAAACCTGGTAAGAGAGCTACGAATGTGCCAGATCCAGGCAGATAGGTCCTGCCAATCAAAGGGGTGAAACACCCAGTGGTACTAAAGGCAAAATACTGCGGATGCTGGAAACTGTCAGCAGGTCTGACAGCATCTGTGGAGAGAGAATAGAGTAAGGAGCCTCACAATAACAGGTTAAAGTGCAACAGGTTTATTTGGTAGCAAAAGCTTTCAGAACACCGCTCCTTCATCAGGTAAATAAGAGTTTTGTTCACAAACAGGGCATATAAAGACACCAACTTGAGTTTGTGGCCAACATTCCAGAGCACCCAGAGGAAATCCACGTAGACACAGGGGAATGTGCAAACTCCACACAGACAGTGACCTAAACCGGGAATCGAACCCAGGTCCCTGGTGCTGTGAGTGAGCAGTGCTAACTACTGTGCCACTGTACCACCCTGAACAACATAAAACCTGAACATAAAGCCTGGCCTCGGCAGCTCCCTCTGTGAGTGGATCCTAAACTTCCTAACTCACAGACCACAATCAGTAAGGATAAGCAACAACACCTCCTCCATGATATTCCTCCACACTGGTGCCCCCTACTATACTCCTTATACACCTGTGACTGTGTGGCCAAATTCCTCTCCAATTTGATTTTCAAATTTACTGACAACTTCACCATAGTGGGTTGGATCTCAAACAATGACAAGACAGAGTACAGGAATGAGATAGAAAATCTGATGAGCTTAGTGCGGCAACAATAATCTCTCCCTCAATGTCAGCAAAATGAAGGAGATTGTCATCGACTTCAAGATACGTAAAGGAGAACGTGCCCCTGTCTACATCAATGGGAACAAAGTAGAAAGGGTTGAGAGCTTCAAGTTTTTAGGTGTCCAGATCACCAACAACCTGTCCTGGTCCTCCCATGCCAACACTATAGTTAAGAAAGCCCACCAATGCCTCTACTTTCTCAGAAGACAAAAGAAATTTGGCATGTCAGCTAACCAACTCTCACCAAGTTTTACAGATGCACCACAGAAAGCATTCTTTCTGGTTGTATCACAGCTTGGTATGGCTCCTGCTCTGCCCAAGACCGCAAGGAACTGCAAAAGGTCCTGAATGTAGCCCAATCCATCATGCAAACTAGCTTCCCATCCATTGACTCTGTCTACACTTCCTGTTGCCTTGGCAAACTTGAGTTTATGTCTTTATATGCCCTGTTTGTGAGCAGAACTCCCACTTGCCTGACGAAGGAGTAACGCTCCAAAAACTAGTGGCTTTTGTTACCAAATAAACCTGTTGGACTCTGACCTGGTGTTGTGAGACTTCTTACTATGTTTATCCCAATCCAACACCGGCATCTCCACATCAAGAGAGAATACAGCCAACATTTTGAGTCAGGATAACCCTTCGTTGGAGCTATTGGTGCTGTTGGGTCAGTAGAGGGACCAAGTGCTCAGTGCCCAATAAATGCATTGCTTCAGAAGGGGTCTAACCTGGACTTTACAGCTTTAACGTAATTTTCTACCCTTTACGCTACAGTCCCCTTGAAAAAGAGGCCAATATTCAATTAGTCTTTTGTCCCTGACTAATAGGTTCGAGTGATTTTGGTAGTTGGGCCCATAAATCACTCTGCTTCTCTGGTTCATAAAAGTTATAAAACTTAGCAAATATTACACATCTTTACCTCACAGAAATAATTCCAAATTTGAGTCCTTTAGCTTTCATTCAGCTCAAGTAAATCTGGATTCCACTTTGATATCTCCCAGTTGGGATTTTATCATAGGATACTGACTTGCCTATTGAAAGGGATTTATTCTTGAACAGACAAGACTTTGGTTAGCATGGATGAGTTGGGCCAAAGGGCGTGTTCCCATATCTCTATGGCCATCTGTGATTCGTCCTTTCAGGATGACATCAGCTGGGGCAGGATCAGGAGCTAATTCCTCTAAGAATTTCAGGCCACCTCATTTCAACCCAATGGAAATTTCTTCATGCATTTTTCAGGTGAGTATCAGTGAATGACAATGAAGGGCATGATTTTTTCCTTCCCCAATGCAGATCTACCGAGATTAATTACAATGTTCACACTACGGTCAATTCAACATAGACTGGCCATCTGGTATATGTGACGCAATGCCTGTGCCATTGAACTGCTGCGGTCTTTCTCTTTACTGGAAATCACAGTCTAACACAGTACCAGCAACATGCTTTATACTTACAGCATTCAAACCACACAGTTGGTAGCAGGCCATTACGACGATGACTGTGATGACTTGCCAACGTGCAGACCGCTTTTGCAGTAACTCCAAAACTGAAACCAAACGAATGTGTTTTTGGGCTTTCCTTTCTGCCAGGACTTCCTCCAGTTCCTCAGTGACATCTTCTTTCCCATGAAAGACCTGAAATGCTGAAAAGGAATAATACAGTTGGTCATTTTTTTCTGTTGTTGAAAAGAGTCATCTTATCACCTCATATTGTGGAATTGGTTAGATTTTTACTTATGTTGACTATAACAATGTCCTCTTAGCTGTCCATATAATGTGTTACATTTGAGAACATAGAATCGTAAAATCACTCAGTGCAGAAGGTGGCCATTCAGCCCATTGAGTTTGCACTGATCACAATCCCACCCAAACCCTATTCCCATCACCCCAAACATTTACTCTGGCTAGTCCCCCTGACAGAAAGGAGCAATTTAGCCTGGCCAATCAACCTAACCCGCACATTTTTGGACTGAGGGAGGAAACTGGAGCACCCAGAGGAAACACACTCATATATGGGGAGAATGTGCAAACTCCACACAGACAGTGACCTAAGCCGGGTATCGAACCCAGGTTCCTAGTGCTGGGAGGTGGCAGTGCTAACCATTGTGCCACCATGCTGCTCTAAACAACATAAAACCTGAGCATAAAACCTGGGCTTCGGCACCTCCCTCTGCGACCAGATCCTGAACTTCCTAACTCACAGACCACAATCAGTAAAGATAGACAACAGCACCTCCTCCATGATCATCCTCAACACCGATGCCCCACAAGGCTATGTTCGCAGCCCCCTACTATACTCCTTATACTCCTATGACTGTACGGCCAAATTCCCCTCCAATTCAATTTTCAAATTTGCTGACAACATCACCATAGTGGGTCGGATCTCAAACAATGATGAGACAGAGTATAGGAATGAGATAGAGAATCTGGTGAACTGGTGCAGCAACAATAATCTCTCCCTCAATGTCAACAAAATGAAGGAGATTATCATCAACTTCAAGATGTGTAAAGGAGAACATGCCTCCGGTCTATATCAATGGGAACAAAGTAGAAAGGGTCAAGAGCTTCAAGTTTTTAGGTGTCCAGATCATCAACAACCTGTCCTGGTCTCCCCATACCGACACTATAGTTAAGAAAGCCCACCAGTGCCTCTACTTTCTCAGAAGACTAAGAAAATTTGGCATGTCAGCTACGACTATCACCAACTTTTCCAGATGCACCATAGAAAGTATTCTTTCTGGTTGTATCACAGCTTGGTATGGCTCCTGCTCTGCTCAAGACCACAAGGAACTACAAAAGGTCATGAATTTAGCCCAATCCATCATGCAAACTAACTTCCCATCCATTGACTCTATTTACACTTCCCGCTGCCTCGGCAAAACAGGCAGCATAATTAAGGACCCCATGCACCTCGGACATTCTCTCTTCCACCTTCTTCCTTCGGGAAAAAGATACAAAAGTCTGAGATCAGTACCAACCGTCTCAAGAACAGCTTCTTCCCTGCTGCTATCAGACTTTTGAATGGACTTACCTTGCATTAAATTGATCTTTCTCTACACCCTGTATGACTGTAAACATTATATTCTGCTTTCTCTCATTTTCTTCTCTATAAATGGTATGTTGTGTATAGCGTGCAAGAAACAATACTTTTCACTGTATGTTAATACATGTTACAGTAATAAATCAAATCAAATCAGAATAAGTAGCTTTTTACAAAAAAAAATACCCATTTCAAACAAAAACAGGAAATGCTGGAAAATCTCAACAGGTTTGACAGCATCTGTGGAGAGAAAATAGAGCCAACATTTTGAGTCTGAATGACTATTTGTTGGCAGGTCTGGTGAAGGGTCATTCAGACTCAAAATGTTGGCTCTATTCTCTCTCCACAGATGCTGTCAAACCTGCTGAGATTTTCCAGCATTTTCTGATTTTGTTTCAGATTCCAGCATCCACAGTAATTTGCTTTCACGCATTTCAAACACAGTGAAGTGCTTGTTTTTCAGAACTTGTGTTCAGATTTGCAGTACATTCTCCTGAATTGAATAAAATCTAATTGCTGGCAGTTGTACCATAAATCAGACTGTGTGATTAACTCATTGCCATTGTACAAGAAATGACATTCAATTCATTTCAATCATTCTTACAAAGAAATGCTTTTTTTGTTCAAGCAAGCAGGTAGGAAAGGCTGCTTATCACAGAAGTTACCAAACAGGAATGGAAACTATCAGACTCCAATTCAATTGCTCTGTTTAATCACACTGCTCCATTTATTTCCCGGTACTGGTTTAGACATCAATCGAATTGCTAACTCGGATGAAAGTGCAATCATTCAAATAGCATTTATATCGCTTAATAAATATATTCAAAAATAGTTGTATAAAAGATTGACCATCCAGCAACTAAGAATGGGCGACAAATGCTGGCTTTGCTAGTGACACCCAAATTCTGAAAACAATACTCAAGCTGTTGCAGAAACAAACTGCTGTTCACCAACAACATCAATGGCAGCTAATCCTTTAACAGCCACTTAAAACTGTTAATCAAAACGTGAACTCAGCTCCTGACCGAGGTAAGCGATTTTTGAAACTCATTCATAACAGACGCTGCTGTATTAACAACCTTTGGGAAATTGTAAGTGCCAAGTCTATTGAAACTTCAAGAACATGTGGTTAATGTTTCAGAAGATAATGTGTCAGTGAATTCACTCCAGCAATGGGCTTCTGCTTCTTCACTCCAACTTGTTGTAACAAATTGCATTCTGTTATTTCACTTTCGAAGGGCTGAGGATTTATGTGATATCAGATCATGACACTTAAACAGACCTTAACCACACTTCAGGAGTCTTTATCTTCCTCCATAAATTTGTGGTTACCACACTACATATTGAGGCCTCTGCAACAGTGAAATTGATTTCTGCTTGAACCCAGGGCTCATTTCAAATGGTGCTGCTAGTTTGTATGGTTCATGTCCCCCCCACCCCAGATGTGCCAAAAATTGGGGTGGGCCTTCCACACCCAGGTCCTGCCTGCTATTTTTTAAGCCTTCCAGAGTTGGCTGAACTCCATGAAAGTCTGGCCTCAAGAATGTAAAAGCATCACTCTGCGTATTGCTCTGATAAAGTACCATTCTCAGAGTGCACATTAAACCTGCCACTTCCTATTGAGTCTACTCGAAGTATCTACCCCCAACCCGGTCCTGGAAGTTTATCTATGCAGACAACATCTGCACAGGCATTCCCAGCACTGAAAGGTGCATTAAATGATGATATTGCAAAGTTGACCAACTACTGCAAGACATGGTGCTTACAACTAAGCACCAGTAAAACTGCCTCCAGCATACTGCAGCTTCACAAAGTCAGCGCTTTGAGCATCACATTGAATGGGCAGAGGCTGAAGCACAATCTCTATCCTGTTTCGCTAGACACCACCATTGAAAGAACACACACACAGACAGCACCTCATCAAGATTGCAAATGGAATTTATAAACTCCTCAGTAAACAGGCAGCTACTGCATGGGAACTAAAGGCCACAGTCCTGTGAATCTCTGCTCTCGCCATCATGTACTCAACTTTAGAATACTGCTCACCAGTCCAGGACCAGTCTTCCCACAGTAAACTTATTGAGATGCAACTCAGTGCAACAATGTGATTTGAATTAATTTATTATTGTCATATGTATTAGTATAGTAACTATACAAAGCATACCATTCATAGAGAAGAAAAGGTGCTAGTGCAGAATGTGATATTATAGTCATAGCTAGGATGTAGAGAAAGATCAACTTAATACGAGGTAGGTCTGTTCAAAAATCTGATGGCAGCAGGGAAGAAGCTTTTCTCGAGTCTGTTGGTACGTAACCTCAGACTTTTGTGTCTTTTTCCCAATGGAAGAAGGTGGAAGAGAGAATGTCCAGTTGCGTGGGGTTCTTAATTATGTTGGCTGCTTTGCCGAGACAGCAGGAAGTGTAGACAATGTTAATGGATGGGAGGCTGTGCATCATTTGGGGGAGGGGGGTGTGTCACATGATGTGAGCGCAGGAATAGCTGCGTATTCGTGAGCTGTGGCACGATTCATTTTTGAATCCCTTTTTATCCTGCTGCATAGCCCATAGTTACCCAATCCTGGAGTGAAAACTCCATACTATCCCTCCCAAGGGTTTCTGATTAAGTACTGGTGATAAAATACAGAGAAATGTCAAGAAAATCCTCTTTACAAAGGATCAGAGGGTGGAGCCGAATCCTCAATCTGGTTACTTGATTAATGAGCAGGCTCTTGATCTGCCCTGTCGAAGGCGTTGCAGATAATGACTGCCGATAGTATTAAAGTTATTTCAAGACAAACTCAGCTTTTTGGCACAGAATTTCAGTGTGTAACTGCAGAGTACCGGTAAGAGGCCTGAGGAAGCAGAGGACAGAATCCTTCCTGTCGAGAATGCAGCTTCCTCAGTAGAGGCCTGCTTTCAATTGTTGGAAATCAGCTCCGTGATTGATCTGGAGAACTAGGGCCAGAGGAAGAGTGTCTGAGAGATCGGTTTTCCAGAAGGAGCTGAAGATAAGCGCCCACTTCCATTATTTTGAGAGCTGGCTGGCACATTTTCTTGACCTCGACATGAAAGCTGAGCAGATTAAACTTGAAGGGGCACATCATATCCTGTCTTCAAGGCTGAGGGACAAGCAACGACTTGGCCTACTATTATATGTTTTCATAACTTTAATGATCGCCAAAGCGTATTGGAGGCAGCTAGACCTAATGGAGCCTTGCACAAAGGTCTAGTTCTTCAAGACCTCTCTGTGCTGATAGAGGTGCAGAAGTTTCAATGAAGTTAGAAAACATATGAAAGCTATTAGAATGCAGCATGCCCTGCTACAATACTGCTACTCTGAGGGTTATATACAATGGACTCGCAAGGATGTTCGACAATCCTACTGAGGCTTTGGTCTTTCTAAACTCCGTGGAAAGCAATCCCTTGGAAAGACAATCTGCAGTTCATCATTAATCCTGGACTATACTCCTTGTTTTTACATTTTCTTACTGATCCTGTGTTGTTGCTCATCATACTGACAGGGGTGATCTAGTAAATGAGCACTGAAGTGAATTTCGCCTGGTATCCCTTTGAAACCAGGAACGTCCATTTATCTTAAATGCAATGCATCTCTCAGCTTATTGCTTTCATTTGAGGAGTGCGCTGTGTAGGTTGTACGGCACTAGGGATGCGGATAGTTATCCGTCTTCTCTTATAATCCTTGGATTTATGATGGTGGAATATACTATATGGTATCCTTTACTCTAATCATGGCTAATGTGAGTAGTGCCACCATAGGGAGGTGGGAAAGTGGCTTAGTATAGAGGTTGTGGGTCTAGTTCTGCAAGTCATAGCAGAATCATAGAATCCCTACAGTGCATGAGGCCATTCAGTCCATCAAACTTGCACTAACAACAATCCCACCCAGGCCCGATCCCCATAACCCCATGTATTTATACTGCTGAGTCACCCAAAGTAATTTAGCATGGCCAATCAACCTAACCCACATATCTTTGAACTGTGGGAGAAAACCCACGCAGACACAGGGAGAATGTGCAAACTCCATTCAGATACTGACCCGAGGCCAGAATAGAACCTGGGTCTCAGGCACTGTGAAGCAGCAGTGCTAACCGCTACGCCACAGTGGCACTCAAGTCCTCAGAGCTGGTGAGGAAAACCCCCTCAGAACTAATGATGTCACGGATATTTTGTATTTCTGTTACTTTGGGGAGAAAGAGTCTCTGATTTACTTTGTAAAGGAACAGACAGATTATATATCCCAGGAAAAGACATTGGCTGGAATCCTCCCAAAAAATTTTGAAGCATTGAATTAATGTAAAATTGGGAGTAAATCATGCTGTTTTTTCAGTGGGAGTTCAGAGGAGATTCTCCCACACTCTGTGCACTGCAGAGGTCACCATCGTGTATATCATTAAGATTCAGTGGGCAGGCCTATTCCCACCTGGGAGGCCAGCAGCATAGCTCTGAGCAGGCCGTTGTGCACGTATTGATCAGTGGCCGAGATCGGTGCCTGCGCAGTAGGCACCGATCCTCCAGCCTCCCCCGACCATTCCTGGGCCACCCAAATCCAGCCTTTCCGATCTCCAGCACCCGCCCTCCCTGATTTCCTCACCCCCGCAGTCCTGACCCTCCCAGCAGGCTGACCCCTCCCCTCCCTCATTCCCCCACCAATCCTGTCTGCAGAATGGCAGCGGGACCCTCCACCCTCACTGATCACTCCCCCATGCCCCTCCCCCCATTGGCCCTGCAACATAGACCTGGCCCCTTGGCACTGCCCCATGCCCAATGGGCAGTGCCAAGGTGCCCTGTGGGTATTGGCACTTTGCCTCTTGGCACTGCCACAGTGCCAGTGCCCAGAGGGCACCCCCCACCACCCAACTCTCTGGGAGCCCTAATTGCCCCCACCTTCACCCCATCATTAGGCTGCTCTTTCCCCAAAAGTGGGAAGTTACTGTAATCCCCGCTGGTGTGAACTACTCTGATTGGGTGGAGAAAGTGATGTTCTGTAAGTGGAGCACATTTAATTCATAAGGAACATTTAAATGATTTCCGCGTCTCCCCACCAATCTCCAGCATGGAGCTGTCGCCACCAGAAATCTGGTGCTGGGAGACACTAGTGGGGCATGAATGCTTGTGCGAACAACGTGAATCGGCCGACTTGAGAATCGCCTGGCCTGCTGCGCTAAAAATGAGCACAGCGGAACGGGAGAATGGTCCCTCTAGTGTCGCTGGAGATGGGGAAGACATGGTGGCATGGTGGTTAGCATTGCCGTCTCACAGCACCAGAGACCTGGGTTCAATTTCAATCTTGGTCATTGTCTGTGCAGAGTCTGCATGTTCTCCCTGTGCCTGCATGGGCTTCCTCCAGGTGCTCCAGTTCCCTCTCACAGTCTGAAAGACACACTGGTTAGGTGCATTGGCCATACTAAATTCTCCCTCAGTGTATCTGAACAGTGTGGGAGTATGGCAACTAGGGGATATTCACAGTCACTTCACTGCAGTGTGAATGTAAGCCTGCTCATGACTAATAAATAAAAATAGAAGCATGGTTGCTGATCAGCCTTTCCTATACCTGTGTCAATATCCTGTGTTCATTTTGGCTGAATAAGCAATGGCAGCAGCTACTTTATAAAATTTATGCTGGAATGTGCGGAGAATAGCCATTCTATTAAAAGAATGGAGATTTTGTCTTTTCTTCCAAGACAGCTCCTCTTCTTGATGTTAAGATTTCCCTAGTGGAAAAAAATCCTGATGTCTGCAGAGCCTAAGCAATTAATCAGCCTATTTCATGGAACTTTATTGGACGCACTGCAGTCTTGGGGAAAAAAATCTGGCAGTGAAAACTGACGGTGAGACATGGGGTAATATTTGGGAATGTGTCAATAAAATCTCAGTTTGTACTAAAACAAAGTAGACTCAGCTTAAAATATTATTCCATATTTCATATTGCATTTTACTCGAAGCTTAAGAAACAGATTTGGTCCTACTATATCCTCATTGTGTCAGATAATTAATATTAATGGGAAGAGGCTGTACAATACAGCATGGAAAAATATCCTTTAGTCATGGATTGCCATTAATTCTCCTTCAATTCTGAACTGTCATAAACTTATTGTGGAATATATCCTAAAGGAATTCCTGATCTGCATACTCCAAACCAAATCGGATACATTCCAGAAGGTATGTGGCCCTATCTCAAATATTTAGCCTCCACATTGTCTGACTTACTCTTACAAGGCAGGCAGCATGGTGGCACAGTAGTTAGCACTGCTGCCTCACAGCACAAGGGAGCTAGGTTCAATTCAGCAAACACTGAGCCAGTTAATGGTGTTGGCACTAATTCTCTTGCACCCTCCAATATCGTTGACATTCTTCTTGATATGTGGCACATGGTGGCACAGTGATTAGCACTGCTGCCTCACAGTGCCAGGGACCTGGGTTCAACTCCGGCCTGTGTAGAGTTTGCACATTCTCTCCGTGTCTGTATGAGTTTCCTCCAGCTGTTCCGGTTTCCTCCCACACTCCAAAGATGTGCAGGTTGATTGGCCATGCTAAATTGCCCCTTAGCTTCAGGGAGATCAGCAGGGTAAATGTGTGGGATTAGGGGATCAGGTCCGGGTGGAATGGTTGTTGGTGGAGGCTTGATGGGCTAAATGGCTACCTTCTGCAATGTAGGGATCCTATGATTGGCCCATTCCTGTTTATTTATATTAGAAATTCGTAGTCCTTCAGCATCTTTCTGTCCCTTTGGCTAATCTTGCTCCACTTACAGCACATCACTTTCTCCGACTAAAGCTGCTCCAACAGAAATCAGGATGGCTAACTCAGCACTGAAGTAAACTGATTCTTATTTAGCCCCAAAGTATGAATGAAACATGTTGTTTTATCCCACCTCAATTTCCCACCTGGAAGAAATGGAAGAGAGAGAGGGAAAAAAAGGATAGAGCGCAAGAAGCAAAAGAGTGAAAAGGGTAAATGCAAGGGCTAGTCGGGGATAGGGCCTGGGTGGGATTGCGGTCGGTGCAGACTGGATGGGCTGAACGGCCTCCTGAACTGTAAGTTTCTATGATTCTATGGAGGGAAACAGTATGGGAAAGAAAGAGAGACAGAAACAGAAGAGGAGAAAGAGACTTAATGACACTTAGATATCAGAGAGAGGTTAAAGAGGGATTATATCCTCCGAGTTACCATATTCAGTACCATCGGTTGCCAGAAAAGTGTAAACATACCAATTTTCTTACTTTTGGAGCAGCTCCTCTTCTGACTGAGAAATGATCTTGACAGAATTACTAATGACATGTCCTACCTACCTATCAGTCATTGTCTAAGGAAGGATCTGTATTCAGGCGAGTGACTGTATGAATGACAGCAATTGATTAATGTGCACTGCAGAGGAAAGTTTGGCCCACTTTCTCCCTCTTGCAGAAATTTCACATCAAATTAAAAATGCTAATTTACACTTCCTGCTTTAGTCTCTGCGCCTGAATTACAAACACCAAAATTGTTAGCTTGGGCTCAGGCAGAACGATAAAATGTTAGAAATCTCAAACCTGCCCCCCCATTTGCATCAGACTCACTCAGTTCCAGGTTTGACAGAGGTGGTACAGTGGAGAAATGACTATTTAAATATCTGTATCAGCTTGGTTTAATTGAGCTAACCTGCTTTGCTTTGCTTCCTGAGAAACCAAAGAGAGATGAATGCTTCACTCTCAGACATCGGCTGCTGACAAAGATCCCCTGGAGTCAGGTTCAGGCTCCACAAGGTTGGGGATTGGGTCCCCACCCCCCACTCCCAAAAGGAATTTAACCTCCCCCACACCACCTGGGGTCAGTGTTCAGGCTCTATTACACCATAGCCATTCCCCCTCCCCCCAACCCCCACCCCCCTCCACCCCACATACTCAGAGTAGCAGCTGCAGACTCCTGACGTGGGACTTTAGCGAACTGTGGACTTCCCCCAGCCCAACTGGAGCCAAGTCTGTCAATCAGGCTGACTTTACATTTAGGTTTATTTATTAGTGTCATAAGTGGATTAACATAAACACTGCAATGTAGTTACTGTGAAAACCCTCTAGTCACCACACTCCGCCGCCTGTTTGAGTACACCGAGGGAGAATTTAGCATGGCCAATACACCTAACCAATACATCTTTTGGAGGAAACCGCAGCACCCGGAAGAAACCCACACAGACATGGGGAGAATGTGCAGACTCTGCACTGACAGTGACCCAAGCCAGGAATTGAACCTGGGACCCTGGCAGCAGCACTAATCATTGTGCCACTGTGCCAAGCAGGGCACGCATCCTGGTAAAAAGAAATACCCACAGCGTGGAGTTAAAATTCGGAGCCCTCACCCGCCCCCCACCACACCACCGTGCCCACCACACCCCGCCCCACCCGCCCATGACACAGGTAACTGTGTCGAGATCATGTTGCTTCTGTGAAGATTTTTCAGTCTGATTGATTAAAAAGACTGACTACTGCTTGCCCTGCTTACATATGCCTTGGCTCTCTTGAAAGGGGGGAGCCACACTGGGGCAGACACTGCTGATCATAATTTGCTATTCCCAGGCAGACGACAGGCCCATGTGCAGCTGGGAATTTCCCTGTCCTCAGTTGCAGAATCTGAGCCCATACGCCAGCTAATTGCATTAACGTGCAACAAAGATAAAAAGCTAACTGACCACAGAGTGTGTTCACATTTCAGACAGTGGAACTGGAGAGTAAAACACTGCGTCGTTTGTGACTTAGCGCTCAATCTAACAGGAATCTGATGGTGCCTGCCTCCTTTTGCAGGCTGCAGCTTTCAGTCTCAGCCCACAGTCCTGATTTTAATTTTCAGCCTAGAGTGACAGTCATTTACTTTGATTGAAAAATATCACACGTCATCGAGCGTCAGCTTGGCTCAGTCTGTAGCATCAAGTTGAGGATTCAAACCTCACTGAAGACTTTCCCGAGCTGACACATGCTGCAAGTACTGAGGGAGTGTTGCACTGGCAGATCTACTGCCTTTCAGGGAGATGTTAAATAAAGGTTGTCTATTCAGACAAATGTAAATGACTCCAAAACAATATTAAAACAAGAACAAAGTCCTTCATGGTTCCTGGATGACATTAGTTTTATTTCATTTAAAGTTTATTTATTTATTAGTCACAAGTAGACGTACATTAACACTGCAATAAAGTTACTGTGAAAAACACTCTGGCGCCTGTTTGGGTACACCAAGAGAGAATTAAGCGTGGCCAATCCACCTAATTCGCATTGTGGGAGAGCACCTGGAGGAAACCCATTCAGACACAGAGAGAATGCGCAGACTCCGCACAGGCCCAAGTGACCCAAGCCGGGAATCGAGCCCGGGTCCCTGTCACCATGCCACCCCAAGTCATTCATCTTGCTGTTCTTGTGCAAACTTGTGTGGCATTGTTGCTACTTTGTCTACCAATTCACAGGCATTGAAACATTTTGGGATGTCCGGAAGACATAGAAGGCATCAGAAACATAGGAACACGGGAACAGGAATAGACCATTCAGCCACTTTCATGTGGCCCCTAAGATGGCCATTTACAAAGCACACTGGGATAATTGGCTAAATACAGAAACAGACAGGCTGCAGCTTAAGGATAGAGGTAAGTAGGCTGCAACTCAGACAATTCAATACACAGGAAATAGGCCATCCCAAAGACAATGGACACTTTCTGGCCAAATTGGTTTGTTTACCGGACACAAGTGTGCCTTAACCCTTTCTTTGGGAGGGAGGTATGTGTCCTACACACCTCCAACACCTACGGGCATGACCGTTAGGTATCCACCCAGAGATCGGTGTGGCAACGCCTGATTGGACTTTATTGATCAGGGTGATTAAGCAGTGATTAAGTGCCCTTTTTAGCCATTGCCAATCAATTAATTACCCTGATCAATTGATTGGCAATGGCCAAAAAGGACACAAAACCAATGAGGTATAAAGAGTGCTGCACAACAGAAGAACCTCTCTCTCTCTCTCTCTCCCTCCCAATGAACGAACCACAACAATGGTGACCAAAGCCAGTAATGACCGGCACGAGGCAAGTCACCACAACCAAGAAGGAAGGAGGACCAGAGCCAGAGTATCAGACCAGACCAAAGGACCAGACTACACAGACCAACACATGGATAAAGGCCAATATCTGCCTGGGTACTTGCCAGTCACACAAAAGTTAAGCCAAGGTCTAGTATTGGAAGTGACCTTTAGTGTTCTGTAAGATAACTTAGTATTGATTGGACAGGTGATTCATAACTGTGTGTGAATAAATATTATTGTACTAACAAAAAGAGTACTCACAATTCTCTGCCCACCTTATAAAGGTTAAAACAGACTGTGCAGCAGGAGCAGCAACATACATCATTCAATGAGATCTTGGCTGATCTGTGACCCAACTCCACGCTGAGGGCACCATGGTTAGCACTGCTGCCTAACAGCTCTAGGAACTCCGGTTCAATTCCATCCTCGGGTGACTGTCTGTGTGGAGTTTGCACATTCTGCCCGTGACTGTGTGTGTTTTCTCCAATTTCCTCCTACAGTCCGAAAGATATGCAGGTTAAGTGCATTGGCCGTGGGAAATGCATGGGATTATGGAGATAAGGTGTGGGAGAGGGCCTGGGTAAGATACTGTGTCAGAGAGCTAGTGAAGACATGATGGCCAAATGGCCTCTTCTGCACTGTAGGCATTCGATGAACTGCTTTTGCCTCAGATCCACTAGTATCCACGGTTAACAAAGATCTTTCAATCTTACAATTGATCAAGAATCAAATTCCATTTGGGGACGACGGTTCTAAGATTCTACCCCTTCTCTGTGTAGAAGTATTTCCTTGCTTTAACTCCTGTAAAATGAGGCTCTAACATTTAGACCGTGCCCCTGTCCTGGAGTCCCTAACCTGTGGAAGTAATTTCTCACTATCTAAGCTACCACTTCACCTTAACATTATAAAGACTTCAAGCAAACCACCCATTAACTTCCTACATTCCCAGTTGCCATAATTATTCCCTATAATTTAACCATTGGGTTCTAGGTATCAGTCTGGTCAATCTACAGTGCATTACCACTAAGGCCACTTCTATCCTTCTTAAGCTGTAGTGTCGTCTAACAGGTGTGCTCTAACTAGGGCTTTATATAGACCATAGAATCCCTATAGTGCAGAAACATGCCATTCAGCCCCTCGAGTCTGTACCAACTCTTCAACAGAGCATCTTAACTACTCTTAACTTGTAATCCTGTGCATTTATCATGGCTAATCCCCCTAGTCTACACATCTTTGGACACTAAGGGGCAATTTAGCATGGCCAATCCTGGTTCAATTCCAGCCTTGGGTAACTGTCTGTGTGGGGTTTGCACATTCTCCCCATACCGGTGTGGGTTTTCTCCGGCTCCCACAGTCCAAAATACGTGCTGGTTAGGTGCAGTGGCCATGCTAAATTCTCCCTCAGTGTACCTGAACAGGCACGGGACTGTGGCGACTAGGGGATCTTCATAGTGACTTCAGTGCAGTGTTAATTTGTGACACTAATCAATAAACTTTTAAACAATCCACCTAACCTACATGTCTTTGGACTGTGGGAGGAAACCAGAGCACGCGAAGGTAACCTATGCAGATATAGGGAGAACGTGCAGACTCTGCACAGACAGTGACCCAAGCTGGGAATTGAATCTGAGTCCCTGGAGCTACGAGGCAACAGTACTAACCACTGTGCCACCATGGAGTTGGGTCACAGATCAGCCAAGATCTCATTGAATGGTGAAACATGCCCAAGGAGCTGAATGGTCTACCCCTGTTCCCACATTCCTGGCGTTGTGAGGCAGCAGTGTAACCACTGTGTCACTGTCCCACCAATGTAGTATAATTTCTATGCCATTGCATTGAAGTCCTCTAGGGAGAAAGGCCAATATTCCATCAGTCTTTTTGACTATTTTCTGTACCTGTTCATGACATTTTAATAATCTACATACCTCATTCCCAAGTCTCTTTGGACTTCCACTGTTGAGAGTGAAGCATTCAATCACAAATAGCATCATGGATGAACCTGATTCTATTCTCAACTAACATCCACCACAAAAAAAATTCCAACAAATTCACTGGAAAGAGATGTTTGGAATCAATGCACTATGCCTCACATTGATTCATTCCCCACAGAATTAACTTCTCACAGTTTGCTCTGAATTTGTGCTCCATGTAACAGTTTGGTAGAATAACCATTTTTCTCATTTCTTGTGTATTCAATCAGTCACAATTCATATTGATAAATCAATATTATTGATGGAGTATTAATGGATTTGGTTCTGCTCCCTAGCCTAACGAAATGGGCGGCACAGTGGCTAGCACTGCTGCTTCACAGCGCCAAGGGCCCAGGTTCAATTCCAGCCTCAGATCACTGTCTGTGTGGAGTTTGCATATTCTTCCCATGTCTGTGTGGGTTTCCTTCCACAGTCCAAAGATGTGTGGCTTAGGTGCATTGGCCACGCTAAATTGACCTTAGTGTCAGGGAGTTGGTAAATATGTGGGCTTGTGGGTCTGGGTGGGATTGTGGTCGGTGCACATTCGATAGGCCGAATGGCCTCCTTCTGCACTGTAGGGATTCTACAAAATGGGGGTCAACTAGTCGCAATTAGTGGCACAGATCAGATCTCTGGAGGTGGGGAAGGGCTTCATTCACAGAGAAAAGATGGAAATAGTTTCAAATCTTATTGGTTTGAAACTTCCTTGGAAGTGCTCTCACTCTGACACAATAGCTTGACCAGAGGTGTGGCAGAAACCTCGATTATGTGTGTAAACAGTTGCACTTCCTGACAAAGGTAATGTCAGCACAGGGCAAAGAGAGCCAAAGTAACTCCAAGCCTATGGGCGGGACTTTCTGGCCTAGCCTGCCATCAGGAATGTCCGGTCCCGCCAATGGATGTTTTGCTGGTGAATCTCCTGCAGTTGATCCCCCGCCATGGTGGGCGGTTGGGGGGGTGGAATGGGAAATCCCTACCAATGTCAATCCTGCTGATTATACATCTCACTCCTAACTTTTCCCTGATGTTGGCAGGCCTGGATTCAATATGAGCATAATGTCAAAGTGTGCTGGTATACTATGACTTCAGGCCAAATGTTCCACAGCAACTTCTTATCTTGTACTTGGCTCCTGTGGGAATTTGCCAAGTGGTAGTGAGGTTTATCCTCAGGCAAATGGAGGGATTGTCCGGGGTCAATACAGTCTGAAATGTCCATGCATTTCCTCACGTACTGTTAAGTTGATTGATGTTAATTGATTATGTACTCTCTCCACGCAGCATTGTCCACTACACATAGAACTAATATATAGCTGGCAGGAAGAAAAAGTCATCATCCTGCTTTTCAAATACCATCCATTAGTTACTTTTACCAGTATTAGTGTGTGTTGTAATATTCCTCAGTAGATGTTAAACTACCCAACTACATCTAGTGATTGAAATTGAGGACATGAATTTATTACTTTCTGCACAGACTGTAAATTTATCCCAAGATTCTATGTTACACTTTCTGAAAGTGTTCTCATTTGGATCACAAGATCTGGATGTTTAACAATATGGACTGCAGCCCCAACCCTGCTCACTAACCACTCAGGAGGAATCCACCAAGAGGAGAATTGACGACTTTGCAGCCACTTAATGGCACCTCAGAGAACTGTCAGCCAATCAGAGACTGGCAGCTCTCCAGTAACACTGGGGCCTTCATCAGGAATTATCCCTGGACCCCCTGGAGAGATCTCATTTTTATTTTGTTTATTCTCTCACAGGGGATGTTAGTTCCTATACCTCACTGCCCTCGAGAAGGTGGTGGTAGAATGCCTTCTTGAACCGCTGCAGTCCATGTGGTGTAGGTACAACCACAGTGCTGTTAGGAAGGGATTTCCAGGATTTTAACCCAGCGACGGTGAAGGAAAAGTGATATGGTGCCAAGTCAGGATGGTGGGTGGCTTGGAAGGGAATTTCCAGGTGACGGCGTTCCCCTATATCGGCTGCTCTTGTCCTTTTAGTTGGTAGAGGTCATGGGTTTAAAAGGTGCTGTTAACAGAGCCTTGGTGTGTTTCTGCACCTTGTAGATGGTACACACTGTTGCTACTGTGCGTTGGTGGTGGAGGAAACAAATATTGATGGTGGTGGTTGGGGTGTAAATCAAGTGGGCTGCTTTGTCCTGGATGGTGTCAAGCTTCTTGAGTGTTGTTGGAGCTGTACCCATCCAGGCAACTGGGAAGTATTCCATCACACACCTGACTGGTGCCTTGTAGATTGTGAACAGTCTTCGGGGAGTCAGGAGGTGAGTTACTTGCCACAGGATTCCTCACCTCTGACCTCTTGTAGTCACGGTGTTTATATGGCTGGTCCAGTTCAGTTTCTGGTTAATGGTAAATCCCAGGATGTTGATGTTGGGGGTTGGAGCAATGGTAATGCCTCTGAATGTCAAGGAACAATAGTCAGATTTTCTCATGTTGGAGATGTCATTTCCAGGCTTTTGTGTGGCATTAATGTTACTTGACACTTTCAGCCCAAGCCCAGGTATTGTCTAGGTCTTGCTGCATTTGGACATGGACTGCTTTAGGATCTGAGGGTTTACAAATGGCAGTGAACATTATCTCAATTAGAATTTACAATTAGGAAAGAGCAACATTTCATTAGCTTTTTGGGTTACTTTTAGTCGTAAGAAGTCAGACAACACCAGGTTTAAGTCCAACCAATTTATTTGATAGTAAACTCACAAGCTTTTGGAGTTTGCCCCTTCATCAGGTGAATGGAGAGTTCTGGCCTCAGACAGAGCATATAACAGCACAGACTGTTTACAGATTACTGATTAGAATGCGAGTCTTAACACCTAACCTGCTATTCAAGTCTTAAAGATGCTGACAATGTGAATGGAAAGAGCATTATGCATAGGTTAAAGAGATATGTATTGTCTCCAGACAGGACAGTAAGTGAGGTTTTGCAAACCCAGGCAAGTCATGGGGGTTACAGATAGTGCAACATGAACCCAAGATCCCTGTTGAGACCGTCCTCATGTGTGCGGAACTTGGCTATCAGTCTCTGCTCAGTGACTTTGCGCTGTCATGTGTACGTCGGCATCTCCACATCATTACTTTTAGTACCCACTGATTTGGTGTATTATCAAGCTGGACAGAAACCTGCCAGATTTCTGATAAAGCTCTCTGCATTCCAATCTTTTTATAGCACTGCCTTTGCTAGCTGACAAGTAGCATTCTGGAGTACTTGCTAGATCGCCTGCTGACTGGCCAGGACAAATAGCACTCAGCACAATAAGTGTGAAGCATTTGTGGATCACTATGATAAATCAACAGTCTTCGCATTATTCATCAGCTATGAGACTACTCCATCGAATAATGACAACGATCCTGCATTCCACCCAGCCCACCAGTAATTTTTTTGTTCCCTCATCCGTTCCTAAAGATTTTCTTCTTCTAGGTCACTTCCAGTCCCTGAATTTGATCAATGCCACCTTATCTAACTGGGCTCACTGGCCTCAAGATATGCACTGGGTCACATGTCAGTCAGATAATTAGCAACTCCCTGTAGAGGACACCCAGAAGCCTGGCCCCATCTCATAAACCTGGTGTTGTCAAACTTCTTACTGTGCCCATCTCATAGAGTCATAGCGGTCATAGAGGTTTACAGCATGGAAACAGGCCCTTCAACCCAACTTGTCCATGCTGCTTTTTTTAAAACGTCTAAGCTAATCCCAACTGCCTGCATTTGGTCCGCATCCCTTTATACCCATCGTACCCATTCGGCCCATCGAATCTGCACCCACTCGCTGACAGGGTACCTCTCCCAGGCCCCCTCTCCTCCATCCTATCCTTGTAACTCCATACATATACCATGGCTAATCCACCTAACTGACACTAATCTTCGTAGTGTGAGAGGAAACCAGAGCGCCCGGAGCAAATACCCGCAGACACGGGGAGAACGTGCAAACTCCACACAGACTGGTATTGTCCCAAGGCTGGTATTGAAACTGGGTCCCTGGCGCTGTGAGGCAGCAGCGCTAACAGTGCCAAATGCAAAATAAAACAGAAAATGCTGGAAAAACTCAGTGGGTCTGGCAGCATCTGTGGAGATAGGAAGAGTCAACATCCGAACATCCCCAATGTCTGCCATACCTTTGTGCATATATGCAGACATCCATCCATCTATCTATCATTGACACTGAGGAGCAAGAGTACACTATTCAACCCTTTAAGCCTGCTCTGTCATTCAATAGGATTATGGCCAATCAGTTTGTGGTCTCAACTCCTACTTCCTGTCTGCCCTCTATAACTCTTCAATCTCTCATGGATCAAAAATCTATCCAACTCAGCTCTGGATATATTCAATTAAATATATTCAATTTTACTATCAAATAAATCGGTTGGACTTAAACCTGGTGTTGTCAGACTTCTTACTGTATTTACCCCAGTCCAACGCTGGCATTCCCACATCATACATTCAATGATCCTGCTCCCCCTGCTTTCCAGGGCAAAGAATTCCACAAGCTAATAACCTTCCGAGAGAAAACATTTCTCCTCACCTCCATCTTAAAAAAGAGGCTTCTTATTGCTAAACTTTGCCCATCCCTCTAGACAAAACACCTTCCTGTATCTGCCTTCTCAAATCCCCTCAGGATAAGAGTGCCTGCCATTCTTCTGAACTCCAATTGGCCAAGACCCAATCTGTTCAACCTAATATAACCCATCACCCCAGGAAGGAGTTGTATGAACCTTCTTTGAACTGTTTGGAACACAATCACAGCTATTTTCAAATAAGGAGACCAAAGTTCTACACAGTACTCCAGGTGTGGTTTCACAAAACCCTGTACAGCTGCAATTGCGCCTTAGTGTAAGGCAGCAGCGAGGGCTTGAAACTAAATTGTTGGGGGGAGGCAATAAATAAAACTTTCCTACTTTTGTATTCCATCCCCCTTGCAATAAATACCAACATCCATTAGCCTTCCAAATCACTTGCTATCCTGAGCCTCTAACTCTGCCTTTTTATCAAGCTTAGTCTCTGGCCTTATGTAACAGAGCACTCTTAGGTTTGTCCCTTCCCACCGCACTTTAGGTATCATTAAATAAATTGCTATCCTTCTCTATTACCTCATCGTTTCCCTTTGATTACTCCTCATGTGATTCCTTCGTTCCAATTTAGTTTCAAGCTCTCTTGCCACCCTAGTTATACAACACACCAGAACACTGATCCCAGCATGGATCATAGAATCCCTACAGTACAGAAAGAGGTCATTCAGTCCATCAAATCTGTACCGACAATAATCTCACCCAGGCCCGATCTCCATAACCCCATGTAGTTACCCTACTAATCTCTCTGACACTAAGGGGCAATTTTAGCACGGCCAATCCACCTAACCTGCACATCTTTGGACTGTGGGAGGAAACTGGAGCACCAGAGGAAACCCATGCAGACACGGGGAAAATGTGTAAACTTCACACAGACGGTGCCCCGAGGCTCAGATTGAACCTGGGTCCCTGGTGCTGTGAGGCAGCAGTGCTAACCACTGTGCTGCCCTTCCATAAAGACTATCCTAATGTTACAACTCCTACTTTCCCCAGAACTGCTGCCAGTGCCCTATCAAAGCCCATTTCCCCCACACCAATCTTCGTGCCATACATTTATGTCTCCAATCTTAGTTGTCCAATGCCAATTTGCTTGTGGCTCAGGTAATAATCTAGAACCCTTGAGGTTTTGCCTTTTAGGTTAGTACCTTGCTGCTCATATTCCCTAAGCAGAACCTCTTTCCTAGTCCTATCCATGTCACTGATACCTCCATTTCTGCAAAACACATGCCTGCCCTGACTCAAATGGATATTGTATGCAGTAGTTTGCCAGCCAAGTTGCGCCTGTCACATCGCCTGTCAACTATAATTAGCTCCTAACCCTCTGCAGCCACCTCAGATACTGACTCTATCTCAGAACAAAATGTTGTATAAATTATACAGTTAGACATTAAACGATAAAGATGCATAGGGCTCTTCACCGTTGAGAAATTCAGCAACTCATTTCAAGCTTTGCTTTAGTGTCAAAATGACCACAATAAAAAGAAAAGAAAAATATGTGACTGCACTTTCCCATCCTTGGCCTGTGCGACCTTTAAAAAATAAGTGGTGTTCATTCAAGTATTTCATTCTCAATGTCACTGCTTTAAGGTTGTCATTGCTTCTTTCCCATGGTTATATTTGTCTTTTCTATATTTTAAATTATTAATTTCCTTCTGATTGAATTTCATAACACAATAATGTGGTACCATTTCTGATGGATTAACTGCTTGGACATGACAGGTTTCAATTATTAGATAAAATGCATTTACCCATAGCCTATTTCTTTGGTACTTGACAATCATCACTGCAATTTTCAATATTTTATGTTCATAATGTTGACTTATGTCTGAAAATGCTTTTGTGACATGTTGTAGCGAACCCCTTTAAGGGCAAGGTCTTAGAGGGTCACATGATCCATTCAGCCAGTCAGGCTAAAGCACACAAATCCTGAGTGTGGGCTCTCCCCGGCAGTCTAGCACTTGAAATCAAAGCAATGAGTAGCATCATTCTCACTCTCTGTAACTAGTTATTGTAGATAATAAATCATTTTGTTGTTACTCCCCTTGATGGTCGCTACTCCCTCTAAGATACCACATTGTGTATGTAACATTCAGTCTCTCCCTCCCTCATCAACTCTCTTGCTCACCAACTTCACCCACTCGCTGACACTCTCTCGTGTGCCAAATCTGCCCCATCCAATAACTCTCCTCCACATAACAAGTCTCTCCAACTCTATAGAACAATTCTCCCAAAAAAATTCTTATTTGCTTAAAAACCAGGATAAATCTCGCTGGTATTTTCAGCGGGATTTTCAAAGTGGATCTCCCACTGGAGACTGCACAAGCATGAATCTCATGAAAATTCAGAGGCTAGGGCCTATTCCCGCTGGGGAGGCCAGCAACACAGCACTGAGCGAGCCCCTGTGCATGCACCGATCTGTCAGTGGTGAGGTCAGCACACACACAGTAGCCCTGCATTGTTGGCCTCCCGATCACTGGTCAGCCCTGCGACCTCTCATCACTGGCCGTGCGACCAACCCCCCACCAATGGCCTGATCACTAGCCCCCCCCCCGAACATGTCTGGGCCAGCCTCGACACCCCACCCCTTTCCACTGGTCCACCTCAAACTCGTGATCCTCCCCCCACCACCAGCAGCCCTGACCCCATTCACCATCCCCCCCCCCCAACCACAGTCCTGACTCCCCTTCCCCCAACAGGCCAACTCTCCACTCCCACTCAGATAGCCAGCCCTGATCACTATTTCCCTCTGCTCGCTATCCCAAAAACAGAGTGGCAGCGGGACCCCCCCATTCCCACCTCACCGGTCTCCCCCCACTGGCCCACCATTAGGCCCCACCCCCTTCTGGCCTCGCCCCCCCATGGCACTGCCCGATGTCCAGTACGCATTGGCACTTTGACCCTTGGGAAGTGCCAGGGGGCCAAGGTGGCAATGCCAATGTGGCACTCTCCCCTGGCTTCTGACCCTTCGTTCGCTCCAATGGGGGTAAGGCCACACCTCCTACAAGCGGGGAGCAATTGTAAACCTCACCGGAGTGAAACACTCCTGGTTTGGGGGGGCATCGAGGGCAAGGGGTGGGGGAGGGCTAGCGGGCCCAGAGAGTTCAGTCCTGGGTCTACTAATCAGATTTAAAAATTGTATTTAAATGCTCATTTAAATAATTTATGCAGCTCCATGCTGATTTCTGGTAGAAAGCTGATAGTGCCGGAAACCCGGCTGTCGGAGATTCACGGAAGCCATGGCGCCCAGTGGGAAGCCCGCAAAACGTCCTCCGCTTGAGTCTCCCGACTCACTGCGCTACAAAAGCAGTCATGATGTGGATATGCTGGCGTTGGACTGGGGTAAACGCAATAAAAAGTCTGACAACACCAGGTTTAAGTCCAACCGATTTATTTGATAGTAAACTCACTAGCTTTCGGGATTAGTCCGTTCGTCAGGTGAATGAAGGGACTAACCTCAAAAGCTAGTGAGTTTACTATCAAGTAAATTGGTTGGACTTAACATAAGAACTTAAGAAATAGGAGCAGGAGTAGGCCATCTAGCCCTTCGAGCCTGCCCCGCCATTCAATAAGATCATGGCTGATCTGTCGTGGCTCAGTTCCACATTCCCGCCCTCTCCCCATAACCCTTAATCCCCTCTCTTATCAAAAACCCATCAACCCGCGTCTTAAAAATATTTAGCGAGGCAGCCTCCACCACTTCAACGGGCAGAGAATTCCAGAGATTCACCACCCTTTGAGTGAAAAAGTTCCTCCTCAGCTCCGTTCTAAACCGCCCCCCTTTTATCTTGAGGCTGTGCCCCCTAGTCCTACTGTCCTTTCTGAGCGGGAAGAGTCTCTCCACCTCTACCCTATCCATCCCATTCATCATCTTATATGTCTCAATGAGATCTCCCCTCATTCTTCTAAACTCTAACGAGTACAAGCCCAGTTTATTCAGCCTCTCCTCATAGCTCAACCCCCTCAACTCCGGTATCAGCCTAGTAAACCTCCTCTGCACTTCCTCCAAGGCCAAAATATCCTTGCATAAGTGCAGCGACCAAAACTGCACACAGTACTCCAGCTGCGGCCTCACCAATGCCCTATACAGCTGCAGCAAGACCTCCCTACTTTTATATTCAATCCCCCTCGCTATGAAGGCCAGCATCCCATTCGCCTTCCTGACCACCTGCTGCACCTGCAGGCTGGGTTTTTGTGACTCATGCACAAGGACCCCGAGGTGCCTCTGCACCGTCGTCTGCTGCAGTTTTTTGCCACGTAAGTAATAGTCCTTCCTACCATTATTCCTACCAAAGTGGACCACCTCGCACTTGCCAACATTAAATTCCATTTGCCAGTTCCTGGCCATTCGCCCAGCCTATCTAGATCCTTCTGCAGGCTCTCCACACCCTCTGCGCAATTTGCCGTTCCACCAATCTTGGTGTCATCAGCAAATTTTGACACCATACACTCGGTTCCCTCCTCCAGATCATCTATATAAATGGTAAATAGCTGAGGCCCCAGCACCGACCCCTGCGGCACTCCACTAGTCACCAACCGCCAATCCGAATAGCACCCATTAACCCCCACTCTCTGCCTCCTATTTGACAACCAATCCTCTATCCACACTAACACCCTACCCCCAACTCCATGTCCCCTTACCTTCTGCAATAACCTCTTGTGAGGTACCTTGTCAAACGCCTTCTGAAAATCAAGAAAGACCACATCCACCAGCTCTCCTCTATCCACCGCCCTAGACACATCCTCATAGAACTCCAATAAATTTGTCAGACACAACTTCCCCTTAACGAAACCATGCTGCGTCTGCTCTATCAAGCAATTCCCCTCAAGATGCCTCGCTATTTCCTCCTTGATGACGGATTCTAACATTTTACCTACAACAGACGTTAAACTAACCGGCCTATAATTCCCTGCCTTTTGCCTGCCACCCTTCTTAAACAACGGCGTAACATTAGCCGTTTTCCAATCTTCCGGCACTTCCCCGGAATCCAGCGACGTTTGGAAAATAACCACCAAGGCATCCACTATCACCTCCGCGATTTATTTCAGAACCCTCGGATGCATTCCATCCGGTCCTGGGGACTTGTCCACAATCAGTCCCTCCAGTCTGTCGAGCACCGCCTTTCTAGTAACAATAATGTCATTGAGACCCTCCAGTCCTACCACCTTTCCATCGCTAACACCCGGCAAATTATTCACGTCCTCCTCCGTGAAGACCAAAACAAAAAAGTTATTCAAGGCCTCAGCCATTTCCCCATCCCCTACCACTAAGTCCCCCCTCTCATCCTCTAAGGATCCAATGTTCACCCTAGCCAGCCTCTTCCTTTCTATATATTTATAAAAACTCTTGCTTTTTTTTATATTAAGCGCTAGCCCAGCTTCATAGTTTCTCCTACCCTTCTTTATCAACTTCTTTGTCAATCTTTGTTGACATTTAAACCTCTCCCAATCCTCTTCTCACCCACTACTCTTGGCTACTCTAAACGCCTCCGCTTTTAATTTAACACTTGCCTTCACCTCCTTCGTTATCCACGGCTTATTATCTCTCCTCCTACGGTCCTTTTTAACCATCGGAATAAATTTCTGCTGAGCACCAAGAAAGATCTCCTTAAAGATCCTCCACTGCTCCTCAGCAGACCTACCTTCCAACACGCTCCCCCAGTCCACATTCGCCAATTCTTCTCTCATCCTACCGTACTCCCCTCTGTTCAAACAAAGGATGCGTGTCCGGGAACCCACTTTCTCCTCCTCCATCTGCACCAGAAACTCCACCATACAATGATCACTCTCCCCAAGAGGATCCTTCACCACAAGGTCCCTAATTCTACCCGCCTCATTACATAACACCAGATCCAAGATAGCTCGCTCCTTCGTCGGCTCCAACACACACTGTTCAAGGAAACTATCCCGGCAGCATTCCAAGAACTCCTCCTTGAGCCCACCGCGTCCAACATGGGTCGACCAATCAATATGTAGATTGAAATCCCCCATAATTATCACCGTTCCATTCCTGCACGCCGCACTTATTTGCACGTTAACAGCCCGCCCCATCTCCAGATCATTATTCGGGGGCCTATAGACGACACCCACCAGCGTCTTCCTCCCTTTGCTGTTCCTAATCTCCACCCACAACGATTCCACGTTCTGCTCCTTGGCTCCAATATCATCCCTTGCTACCACCCTGATGCTATCCTTAATCAGCAGAGCTATGCCCCCCCTTTTTCCTCCTGTCTATCCTTCCTAAACACTTAATACCTCTGGACATTCAGCTCCCAGTCCCTGTCACCTTGCAGCCACGTCTCTGTAATGGCCACCAGATCATATCCATTTGTGCTGATCTGCGCCACCAGCTCATCCACTTTATTCCGAATGCTTCGTGCATTTGATAAAGTGCCTTCATCCCAGCCTTCACCTGGACCCTATTCGCCAGAACGCCACCAACCATACTCACGCCCCCTACTCCCTCTATTATTGGGACATCCTCAGCCTCTTCCCTTACCTGTACCCTCTCCTTAACTTTAGACCCCGTAATGTCACCTACCCTCGCACCCTCCCCCCGCCTAATTAGTTTAAAGCCCTGTCTACAGTCCTATTTACTCTATTCGCCAGCACTCTGGTCCCAGCACGGTTCAGACCCACCCCATCCCACCCGAACAGGTCCCACCTACCCCAATACTGGTGCCAATGCCCCATAAATTCAAACCCATTCCTCCCACACCAACCCCTGAGCCACCCATTCACTCCCTTAATCTTAGGTGTTGTCAGACTTTTTACTGTGTCTACAAAAGCAGCGCAACAGGATGGGAGAATCGTTCCTTACATTTCTCCCTGATTCTTTCCGATATTTTCACGCACCACACCCCTGTCCTAAACCCTCACTGTGAGCACAGTTCAGAGAGGCAGGGAAAATGTGTGGGAGTGAGAGGGGGAGTGGGTGGGAAGATCAGGAAGACAAGCAGAGAGTGGGAGGAATGGAGCGGAAGATGGCAGGTGGGAGAATCAGCAAGCAGCACAAGACAGGGACAGAGCGAGAGGTCACGAATGAAAGAGAGAGGGATGGGGGGAGAAAGGGGGACGAGGATAGTAGCAGCAAGTGAGAGAGAGGGAGATGGAAAGAGTGGCAGCGAGTGAGAGGGAGAGAAAGGGACAGGGAGAGTAGCAATGAGTGAGTGAGAGGGAGATGGGGAGAGCAGCAGTGAGTGACAGAGAGAAAGAGAGAGAGGGATGGGGAGAGAAGCAGTGAGGGGGGTGGGGGAAGGGAAGTAGTGATTGACAGGGTCTTTTAGGGATTGAGTGAGTTGGAGCAAGTTGGGAGGAGGAGTGGCTGCTGCAAAATGGCATCACTGGGAAGCACAGGAAAAAGGCAGCCCCTCGCTGCATGCACATACCAGCCCAGGGACTTCCTGTACACATGATGTTGTGCACAGCAACTGGCCTTTCTGTCCAAAGTGTCTACATCAGTGTTTATGGCCCATGTCCCACTTTAATTCATTACATTCTGTTTAATGTTTCCAGCTATTCAATTTCCCAACATTTTTAGACATCTCACTTTGAGTTAATATCTCCTTTACACCTTCAATATATTTTATTTTTTCAGTGATTCTCCCTGTTCCTTGACTAAGATGATCTGTTACATCGTTCTAGTGATTGGTCCTTTGTTTGTGTGTGTGTTTCCTTTTTTCTCCCAAATGAATTTGAAGTGTTGCTGTGTTTCCCACAGGCGCTGGCAGCGCTACTGATGAGAGATTCTACTTTAAAACTGAAAACTATGTCCATCGTGAGCATTAGGATGGCCTAGTACACGAGGCTTTTGAGCTCGTTTACAATAAAGCAGAGATATATAGATTAGCACATATAACGCCTCACGAGTTCCCATTCTCATCTAATCATTGGAAGGCAAACACTCCCCACACCAGGAGGGAAGGTTACCCCAATATCAGCTCTTGCAGACCTCTTAGTGACCAGCTGCCCATCATTTCACTCGTGGACTCGAAAATGCTGAGAAAACCTTCATAAAAAGACTTGCATAGCATCTCATCATTTCATGATGCCCCAGGTTGCCAGTGAATTATTAAGAAGGAGAACATTGTGACAACTGGGGCTAGTGGCACTGAGAATCACTTCCTGATATATTTTTTCTTCCCTGCTCTCTCTCTCTCTTTGTTCCTACTAATATGCTCATCTGCTTCTTATTTTAGTTCTGATAGTGAGCAAGATCTTGAATCATCAACTGTGGCCCCCCAGCCACCTTGCCAGATGCTGATTGATCTGTGATTCCAGCTTTGCCTGGCCTCATTCTCTATTCATGCTGTGGTCTAGAGACAGCACAGTGAAATGTACCACCACCACATCCAGCCAGGCAGAGAGCAACAAGGTGAACATTGGACAGGATCTGAGCCCAGCACGCTCGACATCTGGAGACATCAAAAATGCAGCACAATTTCTGAGAGAGGATTGAATTTGCCAGACAAAGCACTTTGCTACTTCCAAATTCTCAACATGTCATCATGCCATTGATGCCATCCATAATGGCTGTTGAGTGTAAAAATGCCAAGTTAAGCACAAACTGTAAAGAGAATGGTCTTTGATGGTAGTTCAATGTAGTGAGATGGATAAGCTCGATTTTCAAACTGAGCAATGATGGTGACTTTTCACGTGATAACAATATTGACAATTGAAATTTATTTTACCTTTTTAAACAGAGAAACTATTCCAAAACATTATGGAACATAGGGCAGCATAGTGGCACAGTGGTTAGCACTGCTGCTTCACAACACCAGGGACCTAGGTTCAATTCCAGCCTTGGGTCACTATCTGTGTGGGGTTTGCACGTTCTCCCCGTGTCTGCATGGGTTTCCTCTGGGCACTCTGGTTTCCTCCCACAGCCCAAAGATGTGCAGATTAGGTGGATTGGCCATGCTAAATTGCCCCTTACAGTCCTAAGATGTGTAGGTTAAAGTTAAAGTTTATTTATTAGTTTCACAAATAGGCTTACATTAACACTGCAGTGAAGTTGCTGTGAAAATCCCCTAGTTGCCACATTCTGGCACTTGTTCAGGTACACTGAAGGAGAATTTAGCATGGCTGATGCACCTAACCATCACATCTTTCAGACTGTGGGAGGAAACCGGAGCACCTGGAGGAAACCCATGCAGACATAGGGAGAACGTGCAGACTCCATATAGATAGTAACCCAACCAGGAATCAAACCCAGGTCCCTGGTGCTGTGAGGCAACAGTGCTAACCACTGTGCCACCATGCCACCCATAAGACGGATTAGCTGTGGGAATTGTGCCGGGTTACGGGGATAAGGAGGGGGAGGGGGCATGGGTAAGATAGTCAGTTCGCTGCAGACTCAATGAGCTGAATGGGCTCCTCTGCAGTGCAAGGTTTCTATGATTCTATTCTCAATAATGCTGAATGAGAGAAAGGGGGATCAAAGGTGATGAGGGTCGAAGCTTGTTTGAAGAGATGAGTTTGGAGAAGATTTTAAAAGATTAGTAGAGATATGGTAAATGACAGAAGTCTAGGGAGAAAGTTGTAGAAAGCAGAACCAATGCAGCCTGAAAGCTCCACAACCAATGGTGAAGCCAGGAGAGGCAAGTCAATTCAAAGCTGACATGGATAAGTCGGGAGGGTGGGGGTGTGGGGGGGCGGTGGTTGCTGCTAAAGGGCATGAGGAAGAATTGGGATAAGACCATGGAAGAATTTTAAATTTGATCCTTGAGGAATGGAGAACTAATGAAGATCTGCAAAGATGGGAATGATGCATAAATGAAACTCAATACAAGAATGGACACAGGAAATCCATGAGCAGAGACCATTTTGATGTTGGTGTATGGGCAGATGTTAGGGAATTGCAAAATAATAAAGACTACTGAATGGATTAATTTTGGATAAGAATCACAGACTGTCTTTTTTATTTTAGAGAGGTACTGTCTGCATAGAAAAACAGATTACTACAGTTAGAAGGTTTAAACCACGTATTTCAGATTTAAACATGTACTTTATGAAAATGGTCAATACATTTTGGCCAAAATGCAGGCTGCCCCCAGGCATAATGGGATGAAGGCTAAGTGAGAAGAACCACATTCTTTAAGAACAATGCAGTCACAGAGTACAGTTTTTTTTATATCAGTATAAGTCAAGCTCCCAGACACTAGAAACAAATAGGATTATTCATTTTTACTGATAAGAGATGGCTCACCAGATAACGAGAAAGTTAACTTTTGAACCCTATGATTTGCATAATAGAGGTTGCTAGGAGACAGAGGGCAGGAGCTTCCAGATTTTACGGATCAATGAATTCCCATGCTGCCAAAGAGCGGGATTTGATTTGATTTGGTTTATTATTGTCACATGTATTAACATAACGTGAAAAGTATTGTTTATTGCACGCCATACAGACAGAACATGCTATTCATTGAGAAGGAAATAAGAGAGTGCAGAATGTATTGTTGCAGTCATAGCTAGGATGTAAACTTAATGCAAGGTAAGTCCATTCAAAAGTCTGACAGCAGCAGGGAAGAAGCAGTTCTTAAATTGGCTGGTACGTGACCTTTGTATCTTTTCCCTGATGGAAGAAAGTGGAAGAGAGAATGTCCAGGGTGTATGGGGTCTGTAAGTATGCTGGCTGCTTTGCTGAGACAGCGGGAAGTGTAGACGGAGTCAATGGATAGGAGGCTGGTTTGAGTAATGGATGGGGTTATATTCACAACCTTTTATAGTTCCTTGCAGTTTTGGGCACAGCAGGAGCCATACCAAGCTGTGATACAACCAGAAGGAATGCTTTCTATGGTGCATCTGTAAAAGTTGATGAGGGAATGTAGTTGGCTAAGGTATACGACATTTATTAAAGATGATTCTCCTGTACAAATGATGGTTGGTTCATAGCCAGCAGGGATGAACCAGGGGGCAGGAAAAGTGAACTTGGGTGATGAAAAATAATATTACCAAATGTAAGTAATTTCAGAAAGGGGTTGGACTGCCCAGCTGCCTTTCTCCCAGCGTACGTTGGTCGATAAAAAATGACTTTCACTTGGATACGGGCTTCGCAAGTCTATATTTGCTAAAGTTTTGGCAATACTAGGTCTCTGAAAAAAAACCCATAACAATAGACCTGACTTCAAACCCTGGACATGCATGGAAGAACTGAACCTCTGGCAGATGGCAGATCGGCTCCTAGCTACAAAACTCTCATCCTCCGCCACCTTGCTAAGGGCATGGAAAATGCCAGTACAATGGCCATGCTGGAACACCATCCAGCAAACTATCATTGGGGGAGGGGAGGGTGGTTTCAATTCCAAATAAAATAACACTTCAGAAATACAATCCAAAGGAAAACAGCATGCCAACACAAAAGTAATGCAAAGAAAAGGAAGAAAAAAAACATAGTTCTAATAATTTGCTGCAAAATTTCTAGCGCTGCAGCTTCCAAAGTATTTGGACTGTTGCACAAATGTGCAATGCTTCAACCATCAATAGTGTGTAGAACTGCTCTCATGCTGAGGGTACAATGCAGTGGAATTCCCAGGACAGCATTAATACGTCCCAGCATACCACTAACGAACCTCCAATGAACCTTCTAATAAGATTTGCGCCAAGGAATAATTCATAAACCTAGACCACTCTGGAATCAATATAGCAGGGAATAAAGAATTAAGCTTCAGTTCAGAAGAGTCTTAGATTTACTATTAGAAACTGCTTCCAAACTTTTTACAGGGACTGTGAAAAAGAATCTCCTGGTAAATAGGGGTTGAAATCCTCTGGGCCACCAGATGGGTAAACAGGATAGGTGGGTAAACAGACCATGAATTTGGGCATCGTGCTTTCACTAGTCCACCCCCTGCTTCTGTTCTCTCCTTCAGTTTATGGGCAGTAGGGAGGCATAGAGTGGATCACCTATCCACAGCCCGATTTAAGTTCTTAAGTGGGAAATCAATGTCCAATCAAGAATTTCATCCCACCGCTGCTCTGATTTAACCCAACTTATCATTGAAAGGGAACAGTGTCTTCTTTCTGGGCCTGTATCAGAGTTCCTTCCCCCCCACCCACCCACCCACCCCCATGCAAAGTTTTACCCATCTCTGCCCTGTCCAACTCCCCCCATGAATGTCATGTCCTTGGCCTGCCTGTTTGGCACTGCTGGCAGAGCTGCCAACCTCCAACTGGCCAACAGCTCGATAAGGTGGGACTTTTACCTGGAAAGGGATGGAGGCTCCACCTCACAGGAGTTAAAGGGCCATCACCCAAAAAATTAAAACGGGTGAGCTGGCTAAAGGGAAGTGGGCTCAACACCAACAATAATCCTGGGGTTGCAGGGAGCCTATCCTCAGCACATAAGCTATTCAGTAAAATTTTAAGTTGCTGTGGCAACGTAAGCTATGCACAGCTTGGCAGAAGGAAAAATCTCCTTTCCAGATGCAGAAAAGCCTGAACAATAACCATATCGACCACAAATCACAACATTGCCTAATGCAGCATATAACAGTTATTCCATTATATGGAATCCTGGCCCACTGGAAGAATTAAGCATTGGCACAGGAAACCAGTGCTGCCACTCTCCTGAGTCACTGCTGACCAGGTTAAACCATAATAATAGCTACGTGGATCTTAAATCACACCATTATAAAATATTGGGCTGTCTGATCTGTACAATTGCAGCTTCAATTAATATTAATTATCTAATGAGTGGGTGATCAGAAGATGAAGAGATGCCAAAGAATTTGTTACTATTTTTGATACCAGTCATTGAATTAACTGAATAAGCTTTTCCAGATTGATAAGAAAGGTGGTGAGTGACCTAATCTTTTCAGCAAAACAATTTACCGCAGTCAGGAGTAGACCAGGATTGCACTGACTCAAATATGTCAGAAAATAATGGCACGATTCTTATGTCTAAGACTAAAATGTGGGAACAGGCTGCCTCTTCCAGTAAGTAACAGTAAATACCATAGGAATGTAAAAATAACATTGTGAGTTAATCACTGTAAGCCTCTTTTTCTCCGTGTCCAGACTATTTTGGAAATGTGATTTAAATACATTTAAATACAGATTGGTGTCAGGAAAACAGAGGGAGTTTCAAGGGATTTATATTTGCATTGTTAAATATTAGAAATGGTATAATTTTAAGTGGGTTTAATTCAGTACTTCTGTGTATAGAAGGGTAAATGTATATCAGATTCAGGCCAGACAAAGGTACTGCATCTAGGCTTTTTTTGTTTCAGATAAAACTGTGCTTCTATTGTGCTTAGAGAGGTTATGGCATGAGAAGAAAACACGCAAAGAGAAGCATAAAGACGCTGCTTAGCAACCAGTGACGTCTTTAAGAAGTCATTTTGAGTTTAGTTTTAGCTGGATATATAGCAGTTGGAGGTAGGTTTGAAAGAGAAGGCAGCTCTCACAACTCTTCTGAAGGCACCTGGTTTTAGAAGGTTATAGAGGGAACATTTCTCTCAGCTTTGCTGGAAGAAAAGCCATTCCATAGAATAATGGTCAAGAAAGCAAGTGCAGGATTTTAAAGAACAGCTAGTTAGGGAAACTAGAGAAGTGAAATTTCCAAGAAGTCTTAAGTTAAAGGAATAAAGAGAAACCACCTTTTGAGAGCAAGATACTGCTTATGAAAGTTAAATCAGGCCTGGGAAGAGAAAAGCTGATGAGGTTGGCTACAAACAAATGACATATCTGAAGCAATCATAAGGATGGGTGCCCTTATTTCTAGTGTCTGAAGCAATAATTTCTGCTGGGGACTGAGTATTTGAATTTGTATTTAAAGCAATAATATTCTGCTGGAGACTGAGTATTTGAATTTGTATTTAAAGCAAAGAAAACCAAAGAGGCTAGTTGGAAAACTTGAAGTGGATTCCTTGTTAAAAGCGGAGCAAAAGCTTTGCTTGAAAGGATGGATTCAGGAGTGGATTCTTAATGCAAACAGCTGATGAAAAGAACTGTTTGAAAGAAGATTTTGAAGCATGTCTTTTTGTGAGTAGAATTTGGAAACACTCATTTGACAATCATCCAGGAGGGATTGTGAGAGAAATCCACAGAAGACCAGGAGAGGCATCAGCCATTTCAGTAAGGAGTGTTAGCTTTGAAAACTGTACACACTTGTGAAGCTAAGTGGGGGAGCGGTGAGTAAAGAAGTGTTTTATCATAATCAACATTTTCATGTAGAATAAATGTTTTTTATTCCCTGCTATTAAAACTAATTAGCAGTCCTCTGACTCATTTTAGAAAATGAAGAAACAAAGTTACAATCCATTCTGGAATTTTTCCATCTAGTGGTAAAGCCAACTGGGATCATGACTCTGGACATGAAGTAGTAATACTCCATGGTGCATTGCAGACATTAGGATATCAATATCATCCTCAGCACTGTGTAATGCCATGTAAGAAACCAACTGACTTCATAGCAACATGTGAGACATCTTGGAAGAAAAGTGAATTTATGTGCCAGATAATCGGGGCTACCACTTATTTCCTACAGCAGCACTCTAATGGAATGCAGGAGATGATTAACATCCCAGAGAAAAGCTAAACAAATGGGTGGTTATTGTTGTCTTTGCTGTGGCCATTAATCTAACAGGGCTGAACATCCAATCATTACAGAATCTATCAATATTTATTCTGCTATTCGCAACGAAATGAAAATAAGGTAGCTTCTATAACAGATGGGTTACCCAGCCAGGCAAAGGTGAAAATTAGCGCAAGGGGCTGGAGTCGGGCTGATTCGAGAGTACTTTAAAAATGGCTGGCAAATCCAGATGCAGGAATCCCACCCCCATTTCTGGCAGATCCATATTTCTTGCCTGCAGCGAAGGGGCAGGGCATGAATCTGACAAACGGGCCCTCCTGATCTCACCAAAGCTGTTTGAAATCAGTGTTGTGTTCAAACAGACTCTGTTTTTCACTGTTTTGTGACCTTAATCCATACTTTAGAAGCCATGAATTGATGCAGGAGAAAGAAATGCTCTTGAAGGGTAGATATAGTGAGGTGCCGAGAAGCTTGGATAAAAGAAAGGTTAAAGAATTGGATGAAAGGGGATTGGTAAGGGCTCAGTTGCTTTGAGGGGCTTTTGATACGAGTAGCAGGGTAAACAGATATTTACTTCAGTGAAGTGGAGAAGAATAGGGTATAGAATTGTATGTGTTAAAAACAACAGAAGCTGGAAATTCAACCTGAAGACATAAGAATGCATGTCACGCTTGCATGACTTCTGAGATGAGTTATTTGGGTAGGATAAGATCAAAAGGATTAAATGATACATCGGTGGCAGGGTTAATTCTGGACTGCAGAGACAAGAAAAGCTGATGAGTAACTAGGATCATAACTCTGCCCAGATGGAAGCAGAAGCTCTCCTGAGAACAGGCTTCTAGGCTGTGAAGCTACTGCTTTGAAAACCTCAAAGGTTCCGTGCTGTACTAGAAGATGGGTTCCTAAAACAAAGATACAAATTAGAGAATCCCACAGTGCAAAAGGAGGCCATTCGGCCCATTGACTCTGCATTGGCCACAATCTCAACCAGGCCCTATCCCCATAAGCCAATGCACTTACTCTAGCTAGTCCCCCTGAAACTAAGGGGCAATTTAGAATGGCCAATCCACCTAACCCACACATCTTTGGAGTGAGGGAGGAAACTGGAGCACCCAAAGGAAACTCACATAGACACAGGGAGAATGTGAAAACTCCATTCAGACAGTGACCCAAGCCGGGAATCGAATCTGGGTCCCAGGTGCTGTGGACAGCAGTGCTAACCACTGTGCCACTGCGCCGCCCAAACAGTATGTGGTAACTAGTTGCAGGATTTGGTTCAAAAATTTAACCTTATGGAGTGCTGTTTTATGTAAAGAAACATTCTCAGAGTTTAGCAATGTGGATAAATGGGGAATGGGGTTAATTCAAGTACACTGTGTGCTAGCGTGTGTGTGTGCATATATGTGTAGCCGTTATTGTACTTAATTATGTTTTGTATTGTGGCCTTTTGTGCTGTGTTGCTTTACAGTTTAATAAATATTCTTTTCTTTGAATGATTACATAAGACTAATCTTTCCTTACTAGTTTGCATTTCTTTCCTCACATTATACCAAATTGCAAATTAAATAATTAAGAACCAGTGTTCCAAGTTATCCCTGTGGGTTTTGAGATACCCTCATATCTAATATCAATGGGGTTATTAATACTGGTAAATGCCAGAATTTGAAGGCTTTAAAAAAAGTCTTCAGTTCTTTAAACATGAAAGAAACAAGTTGCAGATGTTAGATTAAAAGAACCAAACATCTGCTGCTGGAGTGCATTGACTGATCTTTGATATAACTTAGGAAAAGAATCATTACCATCTTTTCCTTCAGTTTTAACCGACGTTATAGCTGATATTTACCAAGGATTGTTATTGCAGTTGGATCCAATTTGAATGCTTGGATAAATTTTTAAAAATTCCAAAATAACTTTTCTCAGGAGGGGGCTGAATTCACATTTTTTATTACGTGTTTTATGGCATTAGTTGTCATTGATGTGGTTAGTTAATAGGAAATTATTGATAACAGATAGACCATTTGACAGCATTTAAAATCTTTGCAGTGGTTTAATAAATGAGAGATGTTATTTCTTATCAAGTGTGTCAGAGTGAGGCCTCTCTTAAATACTGATAACTCATTTTATTCATTTCCACATGGCTCCTAAGGTCTGCCCAAAGTGAATATTGGGTGAGTGGCTATGGTTATGGCATTAGGGATATGAGGTAGCATGGAGCTGGCATGGGACATATAGGGAGGCATGGAAAGCTGGTGGGGAAAGGCTAAGGCCCCAGATGTCTTTCATAAAGCCATGCCTAAGTCTCAGCCAAACAAGGCAAGACATCAAACCAGCCCACTCTCATGGTTGCCTCAGAATTGCCTCTGGAGGTGGCAGGCCCCTACTTGATCACATCCCCGTCCCCCTCTCCCCAGAGCAAAAATAGTCTGTGCATCAATGGTGAAAAACCAACCAATATGATCAATCTCCTGGAGCACCTGTTACCCCCGCAGGAATGGTGAGAGTGGGGAAGCAACAGGGAGGTTCAAGATGACCAGGGTCAGAAAGCAAAGCGCCAGAGGAAATCTTGGTTCCCTCTGTCAGCATGATAAGCACAGCTACTGCCATAAGCTTATGAACAGATTCTAACTCATCTTGACCCCACTAAAAATAATAATCTCAAAAAAGGAAGTAAACCAATAAATGGATCACTGTGAGTCAAGCTTTTTCCTTTATGAATCTTGGCAGTTGCACGCCACTGGCTCCAGCCTCTAAGAAAAAGCTGGTTTCTGGTGGCTGGCACTATATTCAGCGGGAATTGAAATTTTGATTTATGCAAAATCCTTTGCTTTCATCGCAACTGCTAAAGTTACTGTTAGCAAAGAGTTATTCAAAGTCATTTTGCTCTCTGAATATTTTCAAAATAAGCCAAGCAAAATGACACTGATGACAGTTTGTGACTTTATTGTTGGCGTTTAAATGAAAAGCAATGGGTGAGCTTTGACATGCCTTAATAGGAAAACAAGTGTAAATGTCAGGCTGGTCTGCACTCATGAGGTTGAAAAAATAGTCACCCATGAAAAAGCTGTCAGAGTGACTGGATCTAAGCCTGATGCTGAGCAGACAATTGCAGGGGAATTGGACAATCACAGATGGAACGCAACGACTGTGGGGTGAATCACAGAATCTCTACAGTGCAGAAAGAGGCCATCCGGCCCATCAAGTCTGCACCAACTCTCTGAAAGAGTATCCGACCCAGGCCCACCCCTCTTTCCCATCCTCATAACTCCACACACTGACCATGGCGAATCCACCTAACCTGCACATCTTTGGACGATGGGAGGGAACCAGAGCACGTGAAGGAAACCCACGCAGAAATGGGGAGAACATGCAAACTTCACACAGACAGTGACCAAAGCTAGAATTGTACCCAGATCCCTGGCGCTGTGTACTAACCATTGTGCCCGTCGGGCAATGAATGAATGACGGGTAAGGGGGTTTGTGGGGCTGGGGGGGTGGGGGGTGCAGCTGGATGATTGCCAGAGGAGTCAGGCGATCACAGGGGGATTCCTGATCCTATTCCCTGACTGTCTGATTATCAGGAACACCTTTTGGAGCTCACCTATTACCCCTGGGCTCGCTGACCTACACTGAGTTTGCCCTCCCATCTCTATAACCCATAATCCTCCAAGATAGCTGCACTCCTCTAAATCTGACTTCTTGAACATCCCCTATAATAATAAGTCCATCATTCCTGGCCACAACTTGAGTTCCCTGAGCCCAAAACACTGAAACAAGGACGATATAGCATTTGGAGAAGTAGGACAATTTTTATTACTGTTTAATAATATTTTATCACCGGTTTATGTTTCAAGTGAGTATATTTATGGTGTTCACTCATGTGTGGTTAGGGCATCCTAATGTCACTAATCCAGAAAATTCCAAAGTTCAGAAATGTCTTGATCCAGAACATTCTGGGCTGGTGGAGTTTCAGCTCATCGAGATTGCGCCAACTCTCTGACAGAGTATCTTGTGCAGGCCCTCTCCCCTGCTCTATCCCCGTAACCCTACATATTTCCCATGGCTAATCCATCTATTCCACACATCTTTGGAGGCAACCGGAGCACCCAGAAGAAACACATGCAGACATGGAGAGAACGTGTAAACTCCACACAGACAGTGTCTTCATTATGGATTTTTTCAATACTATTGATCTTTTTCTGCGCATAACATGTCTTTTAGAGAAATACTTTGAGAGACTAGCTTTATTTACGCTACATTACATGTCCTTTTAAGTGCTGAAAAAAATTGTCTGCGACTCCACTAGAATATGGGTTGTAGGCAAACTGTGATTCAGCAGAATAAAAACTGATGGAAATAGAAACAGTTCTTCTAACATTAACTTTCACAGGAGCTGAGAGCGCCTCCGGACATTTAGATCAAACTGACAATCTCTCACTGTGGAAAGCCAAGATAAACTTAATGATGTGTACTCTCAATATATAATATTTTACAGTCACACAAGGACAATTTTGAGCAACAAATCCTGATTTTTCCTATGATGCTCACATAGAATCCCTACATTGCCAAAAGAGGCCATTCGGCCCTTTGTGACTGCACCAAATCTCCGACAGAACAGCTTTACTAAGGCTCCATCACCTGCTCTATCCCTATAACTCCATGTATTTACCACGCAATCCCCCTGACCGATATCTTGGGGACACTAAAGGGCAATTTAGCATAGCCAATCCACTTAACCTGCACATGTTTGGACTGTGGCAGGAAACCGGAGCACCCGGAGGAAACACAGGGAGAACGTGCAAACTCTACATAGACAGTGACCCAAGGCTGGAATTGAACTCAGGTCCTTGGCGCTGTGAGGCAGCAGTACTAACCACTGTGCCACAGTGCCCACACATCCCATGAAATGGTTTTAGGAAGTGTTACCAGATAAAGGAAGGCATGGAAGTGAGATTAGACAACACAGGCCACACTTGCCATTAAAACACCAACTGTACCAAGCACCAACCCAGGATATTGAATTCAACGGTCAGCCATGATCAAAATGAATGGCAGAGCAAGCTCGAAGGGCCGAATGGCTTCCAGTATCTATATCATCAGGTCTTGGCACATCTAGCTGTCAATGATTGATGAATTTGTCTACGCAGGCTTTGGGCCTTCAGGGAACCAGATGTGGTTTGTTGCCTGCTGCAAGGATTCCTGTACCTAAAATTGCAATATAAGCACAGTGCTGCCGATGGCTGCCAAGGACACTGGCCTCACTCAGCTCGTCTTCCTCCAACTCTCTCAAGCTAGTTAATGTGCTGGTCAAACATATGTCAAAAGGCTGACTAGTAGGGAAGTCTCACAACACCAGGTTAGTTGCCAGTGTCTTCATACCTACCAGTGATGAAGAGCATCATAGAATCCCTATCGTGCAGAAGGGGCCATTCAGCTCATCGAGATTGCGCCAACTCTCTGACAGAGTATCTTGTGCAGGCCCTCTCCCCTGCTCTATCCCCGTAACCCTACATATTTCCCATGGCTAATCCATCTATTCCACACATCTTTGGAGGCAACCGGAGCACCCAGAGGAAACACATGCAGACATGGAGAGAACGTGTAAACTCCACACAGACAGTTACCCAAGTCTGGAATTGAACCTGCATCCTTGGTGCTGTGAGGCAGCAGTGCTAACCACTGTGCCACCATACATAATAGGAGCATAACATAGAAACCTAAGGGTCATGCAATCCTCCATGCTGGAGGAAGCTCCTGCATTTACTCGCTCTCTTCCTTTCACTCACAGATACCAGCAGGAAGTGGGAAAGGCCAGAAGAGGAAGCCTTGTCCAGCAGGGCCCTAAGCCCATATAGAAGACTGAAGGCATTGGGGAATGTGCCCTGTAAAACCCTCAGTCACCTACCCCCTCCATCAGCACCAGCCAAACACTTCGGGGAGCACAATCTGGTTCAGGCAGGGTATCACATTGTAGTGGTCACTGCATCAACATATGTTTGCAGCAGGAGGAGGCAGGGTCAGCCAGGCTCAATGGTACATGGAGGAGTGCTAGGGGAGAGAGGGATCTGCAGTGCCCGAGTCAAGTGATTAGTCCCTGGAACGGGTTCTCCCCGAGGTGCTCGGGATGCAGTGAGACGCAGGGCAACATCAACCAGTGGTGTCAGAGGCCCTCAGAGTGGCACATGAGGCAGAGGAGTCTGTCTGCCTGCTAGCTGGTGAAGTGGTGCCAACATGTGCCTCCAAGTCTCCATGGAGAGAGTGGTCGATGCCATGAGGAACCTGGTCCAGCAACATGCCCAATTTGAGTAGACCTGCACAATGTGGAGATGCCGGTGTTGGACGGGGGTAAACACAGTAAGAAGTCTCACAACACCATGTTAAAGTTCAACAGGTTTATTTGGTAGTAAATGCCACTAGCTTTCGGCAAACCCTGAAAGCTAGTGGCAATGACTACCAAATAAATCTGTTAAACCTGCACTCCAGTGCTGACTAGCTGCAGCGCAATGATTGGTGTGGTTGCTGCTCCACCCAGCCACTGCTGCACATGCTGTTCTGAGGCTATTGGTCACTGGAGGCCTCCAGTTTCCAATCACTGAAAGCTACCTCAGGCCTTCTCCCAGTTGAATACTGCCATGTTGATTTGGACATGATAACTTACTGGCCAGGGGTGAATTGGACAGGGGGATCATTCCAGCTGTGCCTTTGCCTGCATCCCATTAACAGGGTGTGAAAGTCTCTAACGGGCATGGTGACCCGGAGGGGCTGGTAACTGGATACCCCAGCCTGTGTTTTGTTATAGAAAGGGAAATATTCAAGTCTAAGGTTGCAGCCTTATATCATATACATGCCTCGCTACACTAGTAATTGATTAATTCAAGACAGGAAAGTGGAACACCGCATGAACTCCGTGGAATTGGTACAAAGCACAGGGTAAAATCTGAAGGCAGATGTGGATCAGTGCCATTTGTTTTCAGACACTATGGTTAATTGCGATGATGCTTCATTATTGGACTATCCTCTGTGATCACGTAATGTCGCTTTGAGATCTGGGAGGTGAAATTGGTCTTCAGTAAGAATACAAATAGGACGATAGTCCTTTTAATATTCCATCCCATTTCACTTTTCATTTGAAATCAGTGGAAAAACAAAATCAGGCACCATGTAAAATGTGCTGTCCATTTGTTATTGCCCATTTCACACTTTTACCAAAGGCCAATTTCAAAGCCTGACTCCCTGACAAGTTCAAAATTGCCAATGTCCGATGCTCAGTAGCAGAAATACACTGTGAGCGAATAAATTCCCTCCAATTCAGAATCAGCATTCAAAATGAAACCAAGATATCAAATGCTGTCGTCCCCTGTTAAAGCGTAAGAGAATTTCTGATCAGATTAGGCCCTCTGCTTTCCTGAATTTGTAAGTCACATTACTCTCTGTTGCTGCTGCTCGCAGTACTCCCTGCTGTGTGCCATTGATCTCCTTCGCTTTTGCATACGTTAGATTTATCCCTCCAAGTCGAACCACTTCTTGGAGTATATCATACTGTTTTTTAAATTTTTGTTCCTATGCATTTTCTGTTTCAACTAGGAAGAGTAGACCTTATGTATGTATAAGCATAACAGGCTGAAAATCTCAGCAGCGTAGGTAATGAAGTTGTTTTATTAACAAACCCTGAGGAAGGTGGGTGGCACAGTGGTTAGCACCACTGCCTCGCAGCTCCAGGGACCTGGGTTTGATTCCTGGCTTGGGTCACTGTCTGTGTGGAATTTGCACATTCTCCCTGTGTCTGTGTGGGTTTCCTCCGGGTGCTCCAGTTTCTTCCCACAGTCTGAAAGACATGCAGGTTAGGTGCATCGGCCATGATAAATTCTCCCTCAGTGTACCCAAACAGGTGTCAGAGTGTAGCAACTAGGGGATTTTCTCAAAAACTTCAATGCATTGTTAATGTAAGCCTACTTGTGACACTAATAAAAAAACTTTTAAACTTTAAGTAGCAAAAAAGATTGAAGGAGCATGTTGAAGAATTATGTGCAGAAGTGAAAACCTTGAAATGACTGAGCTCGAAGGGGTTTATTACCAGAAATGCTGGAGAGTGAGATGAGCGCAACAATAATTGTAATAGTATCTGGCAATGAGGCAGGAATAGATCACACACCGATAAAATTGATTAAAAACATAGGAAAGTACTTGGCATCAATGATTACAAAAATATTTCCTGATCAGGAGAATAGCCAGAGGACTTCATGCAGACAATAATGACCACCTAAGAAGGAATGCGAAGCCATGCCAATGATCTGACTTGCATACGATGAGTCTGAGTGCATTCAAGATTGTTTTGAAAGTGATAACAAATAGTGAATGGGAAGACACAGAACACGGAGAAAGAGGGGTGAGTGAGGCAACTAGCATTATAAGATCAAAGAATGAGCACAGTTTAGAATTTCAACAGAAAGTATAGGTTAGTTTTGTAGATTTTGCAAAAGCATTTGATCGGGTTGATGGGATTAAGCTCAAAGACATAAGAGTAGACGGAGAAATAGGCATTTCAGAATAAACCTAGCAACAACTGTGAGAATAGCCAACAGGAAGTCCTATTCAATTTAGAGTAGCATTGCTGCCTCAGTGCCAGGGCCCCAAGTTCAATTCCAGCCTCAGGTGACTGTGTGTTTGTACGTTCTCCATGTGTCTGCATGCGTCTGGGTTTCCTCCAGATTCTCCGATGTCCTCTGACACTCCTGAAATGTGCAGGGTAGGCAGATTGGCCATGATATATGTGTGGGGTTACAGAGGTAGGGCATGGGAGAGGGCCTGAGTAAGGTATCCTGTCAGAGAGAGTCGGTGCTGACTCAATGGGTTAAATGGCCTCTTGCTGCACGGTAGGGATTCTACGATCTAATATCTGTGAAGAAGCAATGATTATAGAAGAGCCTGAAGACATCAAATCTGGCATTAACATAGTGAGCATGGGCTTATAGATAACACCAGATCACAAAGCTCTTGAAACAGATACAGAGGATTACAAGAACTAATAGATAGGTTAATAACAGTAGGCATGAACTTTGGAATGAAAATGAATATTAGCAAAACCAATGTGACAGATATCTCAAAAATCACCCAAAAGTCTTCCTATATTCATAGAAAGAAGAGAATTCAAACTGGTGCAAGAATTCAAGTATTTAAGAAGCATAGTATCTGCAGATGAAAGGTGCAGGGAAGAAGTAAGTACATGAATAAATTTGGAAAGGCCATATTTGGTAAGAGGCGGTTGACAACAGAAAAGCTGAACAAACGACTCGAGAAGCAACTTGTAAAGAGCTTGATTCGGAAATCTGTTTTGTATAGACTTGGGCCTCAGGGAGAAAGGAGACCAACTTGCTAAATACTTTGAAATGTGGATTTGGAGGAGAATAGAAAGGATTTGCTGGACCGAAAACGTAACAAAATGCAGAGAAAATGAACATGATTGCTGAACCTTATTAGGAAGAAGCAGAGACACGGCAGGGGATACATCTTGAGATGGAACTAACTTGCAAGAGATGCTATGGAAGGAAGGAAGACGTCAAAGAAAAATGAGGAAGAGAAAGGGAATATCAAGCTGGATGGCTTGAAAATTGAAGGAAGCTACTGGCAAATACAAAGACTGGCACAGGATAGAGAGACATGGGAAGATAATTATGATGTTTGCCCTTGTAGACTAAGGGGCATAAAGAATCAAGGGGTAGGCTTGAATACTTCAATACTGGGACCTGTTTATTGAAGGTGTTCACTCTTTCAGTCAGGTCTAAGACTGCCCAACAGGGTCCCACACTTAAAGAGGCAGTCTGCACCCCAAACCCCAACATTTAAAAAATATATGCATCACTAAGAGCCAATAACCCGTCTTCCGGCAAAGCACACATGATGATGGATAACCTTCTAAAAAGCTTTGCTCTATACCAGTTACAGAGACTGCTGGTTTCTTTTGCTGTCACTCAGCTGACCTGATTATTCTAATGAAGGAGTAATTACATCACCCCAGATATTTATAGCACATATAATGCATGTTTCTGTACTTGACATCACCTAAAATGTCACAAGACACGAGCATGGGGAACATGGGGGTCAAACCTGTTTTATTGCAGAAGATATGAGATAACGGACAGTTAAATGGAGAAAGAAGAATTTTCTGAATCAGGGTAAGGGACAGTTTGAACTTACACTTTGGAACAACAGTATCTATTTGCAACTAGGAAATTCTTCTCTGCTATTCCAGCAAAGTAATAGTGTGTTTAAAAGTAAATCAGGTAAAATCTCCAGTAATCCAGCAGAAAAAAATGCAGCCACATTGTGTATGAAGGATATTGTAAGAGTGAAGAATCAGATGATACTGTTAACTGATCCATACAGCTATGAACTGCAATAAGATCAGAACTGAATATCTTAGAAGAGATTATATCAGACCCAATGTTCAAAAATTGACAGCAAAAAGCATCAGGGACTTTGGGATATTCAAAGAGCTCTCATTTGCAATTCTGTATTACAGTTCACCTCAGAGGAATCGTTTTCTAAACCTGTACTCCTGACATGGAATTTCTCACAGTAGACATGTTAGAAACAATTTTACAAGCCAGTACTCCCAACATACAGCATTACCCACCAGCAGCATTTATCAAGACAAAGGCTGTCCATGATATTGTGACCATCAATGACTATTTCTTAGCAAGTGTGACTGCACAGCGATTAACACTGCTGTCTCATAGCGCCAGGGAACCAGGTTCGATTCCTAGTTTAGGTCACTGTCTGTGTGGTGTCTGCATGTTCTCCCTGTGTCTGTGTGTACTCCCCGTGCACTCCTCCAGGTGCTCTGGTTTCCTCCCACAGTCCAAAAGACTTGCAGATTAGATGGATTGGCCACGCTAAATTCTCCCTCAGTGCACCCGAACAGGCACCGGAGTGTTGAGACTAAGGAATTTTCAGAGTAACTTCATTGCAGAGTTAATGTAAGCCTACTTGTGAAACTAATAAATAAACTTAAATTTAAAGACTTAAGCTCATGGAATTACCCGCATTGGGAACTTGGTGGTCATGCAGGATTTCCATCCATGGGTACCTGTGGGGCCACTGACCTCCCCATCTGAATTCCAGATTTGGTAAGTTATTCCAAATCTTTTTCTCTTTTGAAAAGAAAGCCCTATGCTTCCTCAGCAGCCAGAGAGAGTAAATTTGGAGAAAAATCTTCAGGTTCAAATTGAGCCTGCAGCTACATCCAGAGCCAGTAAAGAAAGGAGCTTCACCAAGACTTGGAGGATACTGGGATCAGGAAGCAAATCATTCAAGACACAACATCATTGCCATGAGCAATGCCTCAGATCTTGAGTGCTTCTGTTCCAGCCACAAACCACACAGCCTCATGACACTTAGGCAATAATAAATAGGCTGTGTTCATGTGTGAAAAATGCTTTGGGCTTAAGGGGCAACCATGGTAATACAAATAAGCTGTAAAAAGGCATAACTAAGGGACAGTATCTGGAACAAGCTGCCAGAGGTAGTAGTAGAGGTGGGTACAATTTTGTCTTTTAAAAAGCATTTAGATAGTTACTTGGGTACAATAGAGGGATATGGCCCAAATGTGGGCAACTGGGATTAGCTGAGGGGTTTTTAAAAAGAAAGGGCGGCATGAACAAGTTAGGCCGAAGGGCCTGTTTCCATGCTGTAAACCTCTATGACTATAACTCTAAGACTTGTACACTTTTGGCAAATCAACATTTGTGCCTTGTCCAACTCTGATGAAGGGTCATCTAGACTCGAAATGTTGGCCCTGATTTTACCAACATACCTGCCAATCGCAGGTGGGGAAGGCTTGCAGAACAGCACTCTCCATTGGCCTCGGGCGCAATCATACGTGCCTTGGGCGGGCATGCTGGTAAAATTTCAGCCATTGGCTCTGTTCTGTCTCCACAGATGCTGTCAAACCTGCTGAGATTTTCCAGCATTTTTCTGTTTTTGTTTCAGATTCCAGCATCCACTGTGTTTTGCATTTATATTTGTGCATTTTTCTTTTGTGTCTTCCTCTGGACTTTCTTATATGCTGATTGATTGGTGAAATGATGTTAAAGGTACCTCAGAGATTGGGAATGTTTATCTGATAGTAAAGACTAATCATCAGCTTTTTGTTTAATGTCATGTGCGTGACAAAAACTTGCCTGAATTCACTGGAGTTTAGAAGAATGAGAGGTGATCTTATGGAAACATCAGATTCTGAGTGCGTTTGACAGTGTAGATGCTGGGAGGATGTTTCCCCTCCTGAGGCAATCTATAACAGGGGAGCGCAATTTCAAAATAAGGTCCTCCATTTAAGATGGAGATGAGGAGGAATTTCTTCTCTCAAGGCGGTCAGTGTTGGAATTCTCGACCCCACCAAGCGATGGATACTGGGCTCTTGAATATCTTCAGGACTGAGTTTGATGAAATGTTAATTTAGATGGAAGTCTAGCGTGATGGGGGTGGGGGGCAAACAGGAAAACGGAGTAAAGATCAGTCCAACTCAACAGTGCAAGCAACTGAGAATAGAATAAAGGCAAAGTTGTATTGAGGGTTTGAAACTCAAAGCTTTAGCTGGTTACCATAGACCATGGCTCCATTTTTCCCCTTTGTTTTCCTGTCTCACCTTCTTTAATACTCAACTTCTGACTCTTGTATTCTCCTTTGCCTTTCAACTTTCTCACTTTTTGTATACATTTGAACATAGAACAGTGCAGCACAGGAATAGGCCCTTTGGCCCACAATATTGTGCCAAACATGACACCAAATTAAACTAATCCCTTCTGCCTGGTTATAGAATCATAGCATCCCTACAGTCCCTGCAGAAAGAGGCCATTCGGCCCATTGAATCTGTACTGGCAACAATCCCATCCAGGCCCTATCCCCGCAACCTGACGTATTTACCCTGCTAATTTTCCTGACACTAAGGGGTAACTTATCATGGTCAATCAACCTAACTCACCCATCTTTGGACTGTGGAAGGAAACCAGAGCACTGGGAGGAAACCCACGCAGACACAGGGAGAGCATGCAAACTCCACACAGTCACCCAAGACCAGAATTGAACCACAGTCCCTGGCTCTGTGCCACCGTGCCTCCTGTGGTCCATATCCTTCTGTTGCTTGCATATTCGTGTGCTTACCTAAAAGTCTTTCAAACACCCCTTTCATATCTGCCTGCACCACCACCCCTGGTAGCACGTTCCAGACACCTACCACTCTGTGTGTAAAAAAAAAATTCGAGGGGAGGCGATGGCCTAATGGTACTATCGCTAGGCTATTAATTCAGAAACTCAGTTAATGTCCTGAGGACTCAGGGTCGAATCCCGCCACGGCAGATGGTGATATTTGAATTCAATGAAAAATACCGGAATGTAAAAATCTACTGATGACCACGAAACCAATGTCAATTGTAGGAAAAACCCATTTGGTTCACTAATGTTCTTTAGGGAAGGAAATCTGCCGTCCTTACTTGGTCTGGCCTACATTTGACTCCAGAGCCACAGCAATGTAGTTCACTTTCAACTACCCTCAGGCAACTAGGGATGGGTAATAAATGCTGGACAGCCATACCCCATGAATGAATAAATACAAAACTCACCCTTCCACTTCAATCAAAATGGGGAGAAAATAGGAGGAAGTTCAGGCTGTATAGATTCCATTCCAATGTACATACTTCAAGCACTGTGCTATATTGCAATAATACACTGAGCCACTGCATCCCTTGAGTCTGACATCCTACAGCATTCCACTCCTCCGAGATTCATTCTCCACACTTCTAGCCCAAGCGGACAAGTCAAAAGAACACAAAGTTGCAAAATTCTACAAGTTGCTCTCCTCTGTCCTCTCCCCCAAAAAGAGACATTGAAATCAACCGTTCGAGATTCTGTATAATGTCCTCAAGTGCTCTTATTAATCAGGACTCTGTACTTAGTATCTATCAACTGTTGAAGAGTATCTTTTGGAAGTAAAATATACTGTATATGATTGGTCAGATATGTCACGATGAATCACTCAAATGTCTCAGGAACAATTTATTTTGACTAAATTACTCATAGCTGATGGGAGCACTTCATGGCTCTTTGCACAGGCAGTTGTGAACATATTTTATCAAAATTAAACATCTCTGAGGAGGGATTTACCTTTCTTGGCTTTAGAAACGTCATTCTTTTCGAACAGCAAGTATCGAGGGCTTTCAGGTAGAAAGGGCAGCACTGCAAGTTGTATCACAGCTGGAACTGCATTCAGTCCAAACAGTAAAGGCCAATCGGACTCCTTGAAGAAATAGAAAATATAACCAGCAATATGCTTGAAAGGATAACAAACAGTGGGAATAAAAACAGAAAATCCTGGCCATATTCAGCAGGTCTGGCAGCAACACTTGGAGAGAGGCGAGTAAGCTGTCTGAAGACAAACACAGGAGGTGCGTTTTCAAGCATCTGCATGTGGGGCGGCACAATGGCACAGTGGTTAGCACTCCTGCCTCACAGCGCCGGGGACCTGGGTTCAGTTCCAGCCTTGGGTGACTGTCGGTATGGAGTTTGCACTTTCTCCCCATATCTGCATGGGTTTCTTCCTGTTCTTCCCACAAACCAAAAGATGTGCTGGTTAGGGTGATTCACCATGCTGAATTGCCCCTTTGTGTCAGGAGATTAGCAGGGTAAATGAGTGGGGTTACGGTGATAGGACTTGGGTGGGGTTGCTGCTGACGCAGGCCCAATGGGCTGAATGGCCTCCTTCTGCACTGAAGTGATTCTATGCATGCTCACTAAAAGGCCAGCTCTCCAGAATTAAGTTTCTCTTCCTAATTAAGTTATCAAAGTACAAGCAGTACGTGCCTGCAGATTCGTGACGACATACAAATGGCATACAGCAGGTGAGGCAGTCAGCTTACTGCAGCTGGAGAAAGTATCCTCTTTTGTCTCTTCTTTGGGGTGCGTTGTTCAATGAGGCAATGATTGCACAGTCTCAGGGAAGTGGAGCAGAGATGGAGCCAGAGAGGGAAGACTAGGGTGTACGGATGTGGGAGTGAGGGAAGGGCCTTGCATCTTAAGTGTGGGGTCCAGCAAAAGGTTGTGGAGCTGGTGTGGGGGCTCCAGGAGGGATGCTGAGAGACAGATGGTCCTAGCAGGTGGGGTCAGTGCTGTGTACACTGTCCTGGTGAATGAACTGAGTGTACTGGGCAGCAGAGGGGACAGAGTGAAGTTATAGTGGGATGCAGTAGAATGGCAGGTAGGGAGTCAGGGTTGGGTAGTGGATTGTCTCACGGGGAGAGTTCATAGAAATGAAGACAGTAGGGGGCTCCAATCATGGCCAGGGTCGGGGTTAGGATGGACATGGGGATAATAATGAGTGTAGGCTCAGAGGGGAGAGAGGTCATGTGGAGGGTGATGTTTATAGGTACAAAGTTAATAAGGGGGAAGATTCAAAAGTAACAGAGTGGAGAGCAATGGTTATAATGGGTGGGTCACAGGTAATAGAGGGGAATTGGTGGGGGATGGGCATTGGGTAGTGTAGCATTGGGTAGTCTGGAAAGCTACACACACCATTCTCTCAAGGCTCTTCTTCTTTCACAGTTGCTCTGCATGGGAATACTTGAAGTGTGAGGGGGACTTTTCAGGTGCATGAAGTTAATGGTGAACACAGTTGGCCAATTAAAGGGACACCCTAATAACCTGAGACAAGAGCACGAGAACCATCCTTCATCTCCAGCACACACAGCAGCAGCTTTGCTCCCTGACTCTGGGTCTCATTACCTTGAAATCTCAGCAAGTTATGAGCTGCAGTAAAGTTTATGCTGAAGAACAACTCAAGTGGACGAAGGTGAGGATGGTGGAACAGAAGGACAAGGAGTTAACTGCTTCAGACCTGGGAGAGGTGGGGGTGGGGTGGGGGGGGGGGGCGGTGGCTAGTGGTGCATCAACACCAATGTGCCAACGTGCAGGCTCCAGAGATGGTCGTGGCTGATGATGGGATGGGTAATACATCTATGATGGCAAGGCAAGGATCCTTCAAATGTGCTTCAAGGGTGATTGAGAGAAGCCCAGCAGTTTTTGAGGAAGTCTGCACGGAAATGGTTTTCATTACCCCAGTCAGTGCTGTAGTCTCCATGCACATAGATGTACGAACAACAGGAGAACTCATCTGTGGACCCCCAGGATGGACTGAAGGGTGTGGGACGCCAGGGTGGACTGATGTTAGCTACAGGTCTCCCCATTGCCTGAGATACTCAGGCTAGAGGGATGGTTTCAAAGAATATGCTGACTCAATGGCTCATCTCAGGCATACAGGATGTTGGTTCCAGGAAGCCCTGCACTGCTACTCACTGTGTTCCAGCTGAGCAGGAAGTGCCAGAGACACCCTGCTCACCCCACCACAAGATTTGCCATGCACCTCATGCATGTCCAATGAGCTGACTGGCACGAGATTGGGCGTGGCCAGCCACACCTTCCCCCCACTCCCACCAAGCAGAAATCACCCTCACTCACATTCCTGTCATCAGATTCCATCCCAGGAATGTGTGGGGTCACAGAGATAAGACCTGGGTAAGATACTCTGTCAGAGAGTCCGTGCAGACTTAGTGGCCAAATGGCCTCTTCTACACTGGAGGGATTCCATGATATCATAGAAACCATGTGTTCCTGTGGACCTGTCTCCCACAAAGTGCAGCAGATGCCAGCTCCATTCCTAATTTTAAATTTAAGATTTACAGATTTTTAATATGAAGGGCTTTAATGTTAAAGCAAGTGTAGGGAGATCAGATACTGTTCAACCACAATCTCACTGTATGCTAGAACTGGCTTATGGGGCTGAATGGCCTACTCCTATTCCTATGTTCCAGCGAACACTGTTAAATACCACTTACTTTTCCAGCTGTCCACATATTTGTTATAATGATAAAAGTCACATGAGAGGCCACCATCATGTTACATCAGACACACACACACACTCACACACACACATACGCATCATTATAAATGTAAATGAGACAAGTCACAGCTGGCCTTGCTTCATCTGATCCCCAAGCAAGAAAAGAATTAGCAAGCACATTTCAGAAAGGCAAATCTATTTTAATGAAGCGAATATAAATGCAATTTATTAATCACCAGTTTGAACCCTCTGGAGATGATCCTTCCAGACTTTGGAGGGTCAGTGGAAGGGGACTTAATCTACATCAAGCCCCGTGGCTGTTTGAGCCACTGCAGGCACATCTCCAATCCCTGCCTGTCATACGGAGTGGGAAAATCCAGCAGCTGGCTGTCACTTAGAAGATGGCTTGACCTGGTCCCATCTCCATAACATACAAAGCAGCTGTCAGTCCCCTTGTGCTGTCCAATTGATTTCATTTTAAACTTACATGTTCTTCAGGGTTTCTCACCAACCCCTCTGACTTGAGCCTCCATTCAGTTTGGCTCATGTCTGCATATCTGACAGTGATACCTGTCAGCTTACTCTATGAACAGTGACGATAGATCCTTACAAGGGAGGGAGCTCCCAGTCTCCAGCTTCACCCTTTGCTGCCACCCTCCAAACATCTCTGCTTCCGTACCAGGGCGGGCAGTTTGCAGCATGACTGTCCTTGGATATACAGAGGGGAACGACACTCAGCAGTGCTGCAGGGCCATGAGTCCATGGCCAAGCCAAAGCAAATCAGGTGTCTGTGGGCGAAGGACATTGAGGAAGAAACATCTGAGATATCTCAGCGGCATCTCCAAGTTCCCTCTCTATCAGCCCCAAGAGCTAGATCCAATTCTTCTTTGAAATCATACAATGTTTTGGCCTCAACTACATTCTGTGATAATGAATTCCACCATTCTCTGGCTGAAGAAATTCCTCCTCACCTCAATCCTAAGGTTTCTCCCTTATCCTCAAACAATGACCCTTGGTTCTGGACTCCCCCATTATTGGGAATAAACTAGGCTTGTACTCGTTAGAGTTTAGAAGAATGAGGGGAGATCTCATTGAGACGTATAAGATGATGAATGGGATGGATAGGATAGAGGTGGAGAGACTCTTCCCGCTCAAAAAAGACAGTAGGACTAGGGGGCACAGCCTCAAGATAAAGGGGAGGCGGTTTAGAACGGAGTTGAGGAGGAACTTCTTCACTCAAAGGGTGGTGAATCTCTGGAATTCTCTGCCCGTTGAAGTGGTGGAGGCTGCCTCGCTAAATATTTTTAAGAAGCGGGTTGATGGGTTTTTGATAAGAGAAGGGATTAAGGGTTATGGGGAGAGGGCAGGAAAGTGGAACTGAGCCACGACAGATCAGCCATGATCTTATTGAATGGCGGGGCAGGCTCGAAGGGCTAGATGGCCTACTCCTGCTCCTATTTCTTATGTTCTTATGTTCTTATGTTCTTTCTGAATCTACCCTGTCTAACTCTGTTAGAATTTTATAAGTTTTTATGAGATCCCCTCTCATTCTTCTGAACTCCAGTGAATATAATCCTACCCAACCTAGTTTCTCCTCATACGACACACCTGCCATTCCAGGAATCAGCCTGGTAAACCTTCGCTGTACTCCCTCTATAGCAAGACATCAACGCCCTATACAATTTCAACAAAACAAGGTTTTGCTGGATATCCAACTCTCTTACCCATCCAAATAATAGCTTACCGTTCTATTTTTGCTATTGAAACGGACAACCTAATAGTGGTTACGTGCATTGGCCATGCTAAATTCTCCCTCAGTGCACCCGAACAGGTGTCGGAATGTGGCGACTTGAGGATTTTTGTAGTAACTTCATTGAGGTGTTAATGTAAGTCTAATTGTGACACTAATAAATAAACTTAAACTTTTAAAAGAAAACTTACATTTATCTACAATATATTGCGTCTACCATTCAGGTGTCCACTCACTCAGCCTGTCCAAATCACGCTGAAGCATCTCTGCATCCTCCTCACAGCTCACCCTCCCACCCAGTTTTGTATCATCTGCAAATTCAGAGATAATATATTTAGTCCCCTCTCCCAAATCATTACTATACAATGTGGACAGGTGAGTTCCTAACGCAGATCTCTGTGGAACCCATTAGTCACTGCCTGCCAATCTGAAAAAGACCCATATATTCCAACTCTTTGTTTCCTGTCTGCTAACCAGCTTTCCATTCACCTTAAGACACTACTTGCAGTCCCATGCACTTTAATATGTGAGACCTTGTCGAAAGCCTTCTGAAAGTCAAAATAAAACCACATCCACCGGTTCTCCTTGGTCAACTCTACTTTACATCTTCAAAAGAATTGCAGTAGATTTGTGAAGCATGATTTCCCTTTTGTAAATCCATGCTGTCTTTGTCTGATTATACCACTGCCTTCCAAATGCCGAGTTATGAAATCCTTGATTATGGACTCCAGCAACTTCCTCAGTACCGACATTAGATTCACTGGTCTATAGTTCCCTGTTTTCTCTCCACCTCTCTTTTTGAATAGTGGGCTTACATTAACTACCCTCCAATCTGTAGGAACTATTCCAGAGTCCAAAGAATTTTGGAAAAGGACCACAAATTCATTTTTTATTTCGAGGGCCATTTCTTTAAGTACTCTGGGATGAAAATTATCTTAGAATCTTTACAGTGCAGAGGAGGCCCACCGAGTCTGCACCAACCACAATTCCACCCACAGTCATATTCCCATAACATTACATATTTATCCTGCTAATCCCCTGATACTAGGGTCAATTTAACTTGGCCAATCCACCTAATACAGTAACCCATACAGTAATACAGTAATCCACCTAACCCATACACCTTTGGGCTGTGGGAGGAAACGGGAGCACCCAGAGGAAACCCACACAGACACGGGGAGGATGTGCAAACACCACACATACAGTGACCCAAGCCCGGAATTAAACCCAGCTGTGAGGCAACAGTGCTAACCACTGTGCCACCATGCCGCCCTTATCAAGCCCTTGACATTTAGCCACCTTCAATCCCATTAATTTCCCCAAAACCATTTTTCTGTTAAAACTGATTTCCTTCAGCTCCTCACTAAAACTTGTGTTTCCTCGAATTCTGTTACATCATTCATATCTTCCTTTGTGAAGACAGAAGCAAAGTATGAATTTAGTTCCTCAGCCATTTCTTTGTTCCCTGTTATTAATTTCCTGTTTCTGACAATAAGGGGCCTACATTAGTTTCTGTCAATCTTTTTCTCTTTACTTCTATAAAAACTTTTAGAGTCACTTTAGCCACAGTTTCCTTTCCTCTTGCCCCAAATAGGAATAAACAACTTTTGGAGTTTAACTGTTAGTTCCTTGAATGTCTGCCCTTGCCTGTCCACGGTCCTTCCTTTCAGTAATGTTTCTCAGTCCATCACAGACAACTCATGCCTCATACCTTCATAGTTACTTTAATTGGGATTCATGAACCTGGTCTCAGAATCAACTACCTCACTATCCACCTTGAGAAAGAAATCTATCATATTATGCTCATGCATCTCCAAGAGTTCTCTCACAACTAGACTGCCAACCAATCCTTTCTCATTGCACAATACCCAGTCCAAAATGGTCTGTTCCCTTGCTGGTTCCTCGATGTATTGGTCCAGAAAACCATCCCATGTCCCAGTCCATCTGTAGTCCTACACATCCTTTCCCTTTGTGCATGCATTTAATTCCCTTTTCAAAATGAAGACTGATTGTGTCTCTACTACCCTTTAATGTAGTGGATTCCAGATCAAAAGGATTTTCCTCATCTTTCCTTTCATCCTTTTCCAGTTGCCTCATATCAGTGTTTCCTTGGCTCTCAACCCTTCCACAATGGGAACAGTCTCTCCCTCTATCTACACTGTTTAAGACACTTAATGATTTTGAGCAAATCTATCAAATTTGCATTCAAACCTTTCTTCTCTAAGGAGGACAGCTCCAGCTTCTTAAATCTATTCATGTGTCAGCACCTTCTCCAAGTCCTTCTGATCCTTCCTAAATTGTGGAGCCCAGAACTGGAAATAATAATCTACTTGCGATAAACCAATATAAGCTTCATCATAACCTTATTACTTTCGTACACAATGCCTCCATTTGTAACGCCCAGGATCTGGTATACTTTTAATCGCTTTCTCATCTGCCACCTTTGATGAATTATGCATCAAATCTGGAGAGATCTCTGCTCCAGCATCCCTTTTAGAACTGTATCCCTTTGCTTAAATGTTACCTATCCTCTTACCGCTTACCAAAATGTATCACTTCACAACTCTCTGCCATGTGTCTGTCTACCAGACTCTGTCCCCTTGAAATCCATCACTAACCCCCTCACAGTTCAATATGCTTCCAAGTGTTGTGTCATCTGCAAATTCTGAAATTGTGCTTTACATATGTAAGTCTTGGTCATGAAAAGCATTGATCTTAGTACTGACCACTGGGGTAAATAATTGTCTACTTCGCTCCAGCCCAAAAACAACAATTTACCATCACTCTTTTTTCTGTCCTTAAACCCGTCCTTTGGGAGCTGCGTACTTATTCATTCAGGTGTTCACTTGGGACAAAATGCAGAGTGGGGAGATAGCAGATTGAAGAAATGTCTCTTTCTTTGAAAGCAGGAAGGAAGGATGAAAAACAGTCATGTAAAAGAAAACTTCAGTGATGGGATGTGCTCTGATGTTATTTGCAATCATTACATGGCAATACCTGAAATGCATTTCATAATGATGCTCTATCTCCATTTAATTCTTATTCCAACTGAGCCAGCTTCCAGGTATTACCAAAGTGTTGTGAATGGAGAAGTCAGGAGAGCACATTGGGCTAGAACTATTCATGACTTATGTTTTGGGGTGTCTTTCAGGGCACCTTTCCAGGCAGTGAAGGCCTGCCTTCAAAACCCTAGAATCCATCCAATAATTAATCCAGTAAAGATATTTGTCTCGTATGTCTTCCTCTGGTGCTATTTGTCTGCTATGACTGTCACCAATCTTTACAGATGCACCACAGAAAACATCCTTTCTGGATGTATCACAATTTGGAATGGTTCCGGCTCTAACCAAGACTGGAAGAACCTCAAAGGGTGTAGCCCAATGCATCAGACAAACCAGCCTCCCATCCTTTGTTGATAGTTGCCTACTTATTCCCATCCATTAACACTGTCTACACTTCCCACTGCCTCAGAAAAGCAGCCAGCCTAATCAAGGACCACACACACCCTGGATACACTCTCTTTCACGTTCTTCCATGGGGGAAGGGATACAAAAGTGTGAGGTCACATACCAACTGACTCAAGAACAACTTGTTGCCTGCTGCCATCTGATCTTTGAATGGACCTACCATAGATTAAGCTGATCTTTCTCTACACCCTGGCTGTAACTACCAAAATAAACTGGTTGGACTTTAACCTGGTGTTGTGAGACTTCTTACTGTGTTTACCCCAGTCCAACACCGGCATCTCCACATTATAAGTGTAACACCATATTCTGCATCCTCTCCTTTCCTTCTCCCCAATGTACTGTATGAACAGTATGTTTTAGCTGAATAGTGTTCAAGAAACAATACTTTTCACTGTGTCCAAATACATGTGACAATAATAAATGAAACCAAATTTCATGAGGTGATTATCCATGGAAGCAGACCTCAGAGTTCAGACAGCACCTGATCAATCTTAATCTAACTTACCTCCAACTGGGGGCTACAGGCTATCAGACAACATTAGTATATTCTGAAATTTTGGCATACAGAACTCAGTGGACAGATTTGGAAGAGTGCCATAAAGACTGAAGGAGCTCACTAAGCGATATAGTGGAGGAAAAAATTCCGGCTCCAGAAATATATCAGCAACATGTTAACTTTGGCAAAGAAATTCAGTATAGAATGTTTTGTATACTTTGCTTTTACTATCTTGCAAAACACATCAAATTGAATATAAAATCATTACTACTGGATTGATTACAAGTCAGTAATATAATCAAACGATTCACGCCACATTATAAGCAATGACATGAAGCTCCAGCATTTTACACTCTTCAGCTGAACCTTGTAATTACATTAAGCGACGGATTTAAAAAATCACCCTCTTGTCTCTAATATATGTCTGCTTCAATTTCATGTGGGAGTTTTATTCTCATAAATTAATTTTCACATTGTTGGGAACCACTTCTGTTCTGCAAACGTCTAGTGGTAGAAATTGGATGGGTTTAAAATATGTATAAATAGTGTCCAATTTCTGTGACAATCATTGTGCCCATGAAGAGTGTCTCAGATGCTTAGCAGAAAATCAGGTCACATGATTTTCAGATGGCTGAAAGCATGACCATCAATGGTGGGACAGAGGAAGTAGGAAAAAATGTAAAGCAGTCATGCAGAAGTTCTGGAAGATTCACTGTTCCGGTTCCTTCCATTTCACAACAGCATCACCTCTTCCTTCACCCCCTTTGTCATGACCTCCCGCACAGAATTCACCTACAGGCCAAAATGCAATGCTACCTACAGTGCTTCTTCCAATTAGTGCTCAACATGAAGGAGCACTGATTGATCAGCTTAGGGAGGGGGTTACGGAGATATGAGGTGCAGTCGGTGGTAACCAGCAGGAGATTTTCTTACCCATGTTTGACCTGATGCTGTGAGACTCTGGAGTCCAGTTGAGGACTCTTGGAACAAAACCCCCTTGACTGTACAGCACTGTGTTGCTGGGTCTATCTTGCTGATTGGACAGGATAGACCCAGGGATGATGATAGCGGTGCCTTACGGCACTGTTTGTAAGCTATGATTCAGTGAGCGTGACTATGTTAGGATGTTGCTTGACTAATCTGTGGGATAATTCTCCCAATCCCTCCAATTCAAGGGGATTTCCAGGCACCCAGCAACAATGATGTCATCTAGCAGAGTCACCAGCCAATCACATTCTGGTGTTCTCATTGATAGGAAGTCAGGTAGTAATAAACATGGATAATTGTTCACTTTTAATGTTATTTAACAGAGAGAAAAATCAAAGTTTGAGAAATACACATCAGGTTATGGTACACTGAAATATCACGAACAAACTAAAAAAAAGAATCAAAATATGTGAGTTTCTTGTTCAATGTAAAAAAAAGATATTCTTCAAAGGTTTTCAAGGTCAGAGTGATTTTTCAGCAGTAATTACGGGCTGGATTTTTATTTTGGGGTTGAGACTCCCAGCATCAGTTAAACCTCCCACCTCCACTCCACATTGTGTCAATGTCAGATGCCTGATGCTTTTTTTCAAAGAAATGGCTATTAGAATCATAGAATCCCTACAGTGCAGAAGGAGGCCATTTGGCCCAATGAGCCTACGCTGACAACAATCCAACGCAGGCCAGTCTTCATAATCCCATGTATTTACCCTGCTAACCCATTGATGCCAAGGGGCAATTTAGCATAGCCAATCAACCTAACCTGCACATAGAATCATAGAACCATAGAACCCTACAGTGCAGAAAGAGGCCCTTCGGCCCATCGAGTCTGCACCAAACACAATCCCACCTAGGCCCTAACCCCATATCCCTACATATTATACCCACTAATCCCTCTAACCTACGCATCCCTGGAGACTAAGGGGCAATTTATTAGCATGACCAACCAACCTAACCCGCACATCCTTGGACTGTGTGGAAAAAACCGGAGTATCTGGAGGAAACCCACACAGACACGGGGAGAACGTGCAAACTCTACACAGACTGTTACCCGAGGCTGAAATTGAACCCGGGTCCCTGGCGCTTTGAGGCAAAAGTGCTAACCACTGTGCCAGCACGCTGCCCAATAGCAGCCAGGGAGAGCAGTTACCATGCAGTTAAGCACGGCAGAGGGCCTCCTGAGATGGAGATCCATCAGGAGGAACTCCACCATTGACACATCAGCAGCCCCACCAGCACCTCCACGTTTAGCTGTGCTAGTGGTTGCTCTCAGTTCCAGAGGACAACTGCTAATGAACATCGATGGTTTCCCTTTCACTAAGACCACTACATTTAGGCTATTTATTCTCTGCGTGACAACCAGAAAGGGATTCAGCCCAGGAAATTTCTTCTGAAGATATTTCAAATATATTCCACAAGCACCATAAGTGGTAAAATTAAAACAAGTGACTTTCGACAAGCAAAATGTGCAAAATAATACATATCTGATGGCAGATGAAATCATTCACTTTCTCTGAGGATTGTGAGCTTTAGAACAATGCACATTGTCCATTGCATATGTATGAGTTACAGAAATACTTGCCACATAAAACTATTTTTCCCCGTAATATTTGCTTCTTAATTTAAAAGCAATTTGGCGTGAAATCTTGCAAAGGGTTTGAACAGGATGGTGTCTTCACAGAAAAGCATTTACCAAATCTTTGCTCATTTATAATGCAATGACTGAAACATCACTGTGCCTGCAAGATGTGATATCAAAGACACAAAAATAATTCACAGCATGCGAATTCAGAGTTAACTCCTCCTGTACCCCAGGCAAAATGACAGGAAGTAACAGCAGCAGCTTCTGCTTACAGAAGGTTCTGAGCTTAATAAACTATCCCAAGGAGCTTCACAGACAGGAGTTTAATCTAAGTTCAACACTGAGCCACATTAAGAGATATTCGTTAATTTATTAGTGTCACAGGTAGGCTTACATTAACATTGCAATGTAGTTGTGAAAATTCTCTAGTTGCTACATTCGGCACCTGTTTGGGTACACTGAGGGAGAATTTACGATGGCCAATCCACCTAATCAGCACATCTTTCGAATGACACCACTGTAGTGGGTCTGATCTCAAACAAGTCGCATGGGATCAGAGGTGAGCTGGCAAGATGTATACAAAACTGGCTCGGTCAAAGAGGACAGAGGGTAACAGTGGAAGGATGCATTTCTGAATGGAGGGCTGTGACAAGAGGCGTTCCTCAGGGATCAGTGCTGGGACCTTTACTGTTTGTAATATATATGAATGATTTGGAGGAAAATGTAACTGGTTTGATTAGTAAGTTTGCGGACGACACAAAGGTTGGTGGATTTGTGGATAGTGATGAGGACCATCAGAGGATACAGCAGGATTTGGATCAGTTGGAGACTTGGGCGGAGAGATGGCAAATGGAGTTTAATCCAGACAAATGTGAGGAAATGCATTTTGGAAGGTCTAATACAGATAGGAAATATACAGTAAATGGCAGAACCCAGAAAGTATTGATAGGTAAAGGGATCTGGGTGTACAGGTACGCAGGTCACTGAAAGTGGCAATGCAGGTAGAGAAGATAGTCAAGAAGGCATATGGCATGCTTGCCTTCATCGGCTGGGGCACTGAGTTTAAAAATTGGCAAGTCATGTTGCAGCTTTATAGAACCTCAGTTAGGCCGAACTTGGAATATAGTGTTCAATTCTGGTCGCCACACTACCAGAAGCTTGTGAAGGCTTTGGAGAGGGTACGGAAAAGATTTACTAGGACGTTGCCTGGTATGGAGGGCATTAGCTATGAGGAGAGGTTGGAGAAACTTGGTTTGTTCTCACTGGAACAATGGAGGTTGAGGGGTGACTTGATAGAAGTCTTCAAGGTGATGAGACGCATGGACAGAGTGGATAGTCAGAAGCTTTTTCCCAGGGTGGAAGAGTCAATTACTACGGGGCACAGGTTTAAGGTGTGAGGGACAAAGTTTAAAGGAGGTGTTCGAGGCAGATTTTTTTTTACACAGAGAGTCGTGAGTGCCTGGAACTCGTTGCTGGGGGAAGTAGTAGAAGTGGCTATGGTGGTGACTTTTAAGGAACGTCTTGACAAATACGTGAATAGAATGAAATAGAGGGATATAGTGCCCGAAAGAGTAGGGGGTCTTGGTTAAGTCGGGTAGCATGGTCAGCACAGGCTTGGAGGGCTGAAGGGCCTGTCCCTGTGCTATAATTTTCTTTGTTCTTTGTCCTTTTTTGTTCACTGACGAGACAGAGTACAGGAATGAGATAGAGAATCTGTGAAATGGTGCGACGACAATAATCTCTCCCTTAATGTCCACAAAATGAAGGAGATTGTCATCAACTTCAGAAAGCGTAGTGGAGGTCATGGTCCTGTCTACATCAATGGGGACAAAGTGGAAATGGTTGAGAGCAAATAACCAACAACCTGTCCTGGTCCTTCTATGCCGACACTGTAGCTGAGAAAGCCCACTGACACCTCTACTTTCTCAGAAGACTAAGGAAATTTGGCATGTCAGCAACGACTCTCAACAACTTTTATAGATGCACCATAGAAAGCATTCTTTCTGGTTGTATCACAGCTTTGTATGGCTCCTGCTCTGCCCAAGACCGCAAGGAACTACAAAAGGTCGTGAATGAAACCCAATCCATCACGCAAACCAGCCCCCAATATATTGACTCTGTCTACACTTCCAATTCCTCTGCAAAGCAGCCAGCATAATTAAGGACCCCACACATCCCAGACATATCCTCTTCCACTTTCTTCCATCAGGGAAAAGATCCAAAAGTCTGAGGTCACATACCAACCAGCTCAAGAACAGCTTCTTCCCTGCCGCCATCAGACTTTTGAATGGACTTACCTCACATTAAGTTGATCTTTCTCTGCACCCTAGCTATGACTGTAACGCTACATTCTGCATTCTCTCTCTTTTCCTTCTCAGTGAATGCTATGCTTTGGCCGTATAGCACACAAGAAACAATGCTTTTCATTGTATACTAATACATGTGACAATAATAAATCAAGTCAAATCAAAGACTGTGGAAGGAAACCAGAGCACCTGGAGGAAACCCATGCAGACATGGGGAGAATGTCCAAGCTCCATATAGACAGTCACCCAAGCTGGGAATCAAACTCAGATCCCTGGCACTGTGAGACAGCAGTGGTAATCACTGTCCCACCGTGCATATTGGAACTAAATGTTTGATCAAAAGGGCTGGTTTTAAGGCATATCTTAAAGAAGGAGGCATTTCTGGATTTTGGGGCAAGGTAGCTGAAAGCACCATCGTTAATTAAGGTGACAGGAAATTGTGAATGCTCAAGAGTCCAGAATCGTAGGGATCATGAAGGGTTGTCGGGTTAGAGAAGGTTACAGAGATTGAAGGGCAGAGGGATATGAAACAGAAAATGCTGGAAACACTATAGTAGATGCATCAATACTAGAAGGAAATAACTTCATCTTTTGGGGAATAACCTCTTTTGTTGAATATCAAGCTCTCACCATTAACTTAGCTTTCCCTTTCAATGCAGAGTAACCTACTGTGTGTCGGATAGTTCTTTCCTGATTTGAAAAGCTAGAAAAGGTAATGGTATTGTTGCAAGACATCCTTTTTAAGAGTAAACGTAGTGTACACCTGCATCAAAAAACTTACATGTGAAGAACTACACAGGATTATCAAGCCCATTGATAATCCCTGGCTGTCAAGGTAGTGCAACTTTCTGCTGAGTAAAGTGACTGTCTCTTGTGCTCTTCGCACTTGCTGTAGGAGGTGGGGCTGAGGGCCACAAGAGTGAGGGGTTTAAGAAGATAGCTTGCAAAAGAGATAAGAAGCCTAGGGTTATCGTTGTATTTCAGGATGATTCTGGATTTGTGAGCAGTTTTAGCAGGTCAGTGCCAGTGTTTATGTGGTAAAATCAGATCTGGCATTGACTGCCGAAGTCAATTTGTCCATCATGTCCATGTAAACCTGCACCCTTGGACTTAAGGGACAAGGGAAGAGGTCTGCATTAGATGAATGGCCGAGAGTGAGAAAGAGGAATGGATTTAATGGAGACTTGGGAATTGGTGGTGAGAGTGTGGTTACGAAGAATGGTAACTGGAAAAAGGCTGTGTTAAAAGGCTAGATTCTTGGAATGCTGACAGTGCAGTTGCAAATGAATTGGGAACGAAGTATCACGGTGGGAAGAAATGAACGTGGATAGACAGTACGGGCAGGAAATTGAAATTAAAGCCATAATCAGATCAGCCATGATCTTATTAAATGGCCCAGCAGGCTCGAGGGGCCAAATGGCTTATACTTGCTTCTATTTCTTATATTCTTATGAAATAGGGAAGTGGTCAGAGATGGCCATATCTGTGATTGACATGAGAGAAAGAGCAAGGCCAAGGGGCGAGGTTGGTAGTCATGAAGCTTGGTTGGTGATTTTATACTGAGGGAGAGATGAAGGTGAGACAGGAGGGAAGTGAACTCAAAAGAGAGAGGTAGTGCGATGAATTAAGATGTAGGCTGAAATCACTGGGAATGAGAAGTTGTTTGGTGCAGAGGCTGAGAGAGGAAAGCAGTGTCGGTGAGAAAACTTTTATGTGTTTGGTTGGGCTGGAAGATAGAAAAATAAAGTGCTCCAAACCTGCCTTTTCTTAAAGTTCAACATCATAACTCCCTGCTGGAGTGACATGAAAATATGATGGATGAAGAAACAAAATTATTGAGTGTAATCACTGCTGGTGCAGCGCTGACACCTCAGAGAATCATGACAATTATCCAAACAGCTGCAACATTATCTGTATGCATGAGTCATTAATTTTTATTATTTGCAGGTTTTGCTTCAAATCAAAGCAGTTTTATATCTGGCAGCTTGCCACCCAATATCTCTCCTGTCATCAGTATTACATGGTCATAATAACAGTTGGTCACCTGCTGCCAAAGAAATAGTTAAGCCCCAAAATTCCTCAAGATGCAAATCTATTAGTGAGAATGAAAATCTGCTGTACATGGTCCTGGTCTTGCAGGTTAACTGCATTTTGTGGTCAAATGGACAATGGCCTGAGCAATTATGCCCAATATAAAATTGGCCCCTTTAATTTAATACAGATTAACCTGCTTTGACGAGGTTATCATGGGTCAAAAGCCAATATACCAGAACTGTCTTGCATATTAAACAGGAATATTTCACTTTAACAGTAGGTAAGACATCATGACCCGAAACCAGGACTCAGACCTCATACATATTGAATAGAGAGGCTAAAAAATTACAGTGGAAAAGACATTATGGCCCATCAGGCAGTACTTAGCCAGAAGACATTATGATTATGTATTCCTTAGGTTCTTCTGACTCTGCTTACCCCAGTCCAATGCCAGCATCCCCATTGGTTTCAGCCAGACTCTCTGCTATAAACCGTACCCTGAAAGGGGATATATTCAACTAGGATGACCTGGCCTAACCTCATTGGGTGTTGTGACCCCTCTGCCCTATCACCCCATTGGCTGAAAGCCAGAGAACATTCGAAGGAGACGGTGGGGAAGGGGGGCGGGGTGGGGGGGGGTGGTGCGGGAATAAATACAAGACAAATTCCAGCAAAGACTCCACCAAACCAACTGTGACCTGGACGATGCAAGGAGGCATGCAAGATCCACTTTCCTTCTCAGAGGACTCTGAGTTAATCTGTTGCTGCAAGCTCAGTGAATTAACTCCAACAGTCCAATCTATTTCACCAGACCAGGTAATATCTATTTCTCAGACAATGAGCCTAGTTTGGGGAAACATAATTTATTTTGTGTAAGAATTGTTTATTTAACCTGTGAGTGTTTTTAATAAAGCTAAGTTTGAACCACAGTCATTTGTCTGTTCTGTAAAGTAAAAGCATTTGGGTAAATGTGTGATAAACTGGTCAAAATGTCTGCATAGAATATTTCAAAGACAACCAATTTGCATGATCCATGTGGGTGGATGTGCCATTTGAGGAACATCCCCAGTGCCTTCATGACATGTGACAGTTGAAGACTCCAATACCCATCTACTCCAGAGTGAGGTTTCTTAATGTTGATGGAAAGTGGAGACTCTGGGCTGATTTTACCATTGCTTTGCTCCTGTTTTCAGCCACGAAAACTTGGTAAAGTTGGGCGTGAGGCGAGTAGCGCAATCTGCGCCCATCTCTGCATCGATTCCCTCTTTACCAAGGGCCAAAAATGGCTGCCATCGGGATCACGCCCAAAACGGGTGCAACATCAATTTAAATGCATTCGCATGTATTTAAATTGACTTAATGGGCTGCATGCCCAAACTTACTGGCACTTCCCCCTTTACCACCGCATTCAGATTGGGCGTGAAACAGATATGGTCCACAAAGGTCCGATTCGGGCGCTGCAGCTTCTGAGGAGGTAAGTTCTGATCTTCCGGCGGATCTCTGACTCAGAACAGGGGGATGGGAGGGGGTTTTAGGGTAGAAAGTTGGGTCAGATGGCTCTTTGGTGGGAGAAGGCTGGGGGCAGGGGGATTCCATTGCCACTCTGCGTGTGATTGGTTGGGGGGGGCGCGTTCTGCTGCCAGTCTGCATGTGATCGACGGGGGAGAAGGGGGGCCTGCTGCCACTCTGCATGTGATTGATGGGGGAGGGGGGAAGGGAGGGTTCCACTGCCACTCTGTGTGTGATCATTGGAGTAAGGGGGAAACGGGCACGCAATTAGTCTGGGTAGTGGGGAGGAGGGGATAAGGGGATCAGTTATGTTGTGGGGGTAGGGCAATGTCTGTGGGGGCCACATGAAGGCATGATCCAGCCTGTGAGGGATGTAAGAGGGAAATGATTTCCTATTTCTTTTCACTGCGCATGCGCAGTTGGAGACGCCAATCGGAGCTGCAGGATTTCAGGTGTGTTAAGTCCCATCAATAGACTTGTGCAGCACGATTTAGACTCGCTGATATTTTTCAGGCAGAGTGCATATGGGGGCGCCTGAGAACAGGTCTAAAGATCGGATCTCAAACACTCCCAGTTTCAAGTCCGCCCAGCACTTAGAATGAAAATGGTAAAATAAGATCCTCTGTGTCCCAGTCCATAGCTTTAATCTTGCTGATGCTGACAGTCAGTTCAAACTTTTTGCAAGCCCAGGAGAATCAAAGTGGTCAAAAGTGAATATCAAAATGGGCAGTGCTAATGTTTACCATTTACCTAAGGCTTACATTCCAAATGACACTAAAACTTTTTACTGCAGGAGATGCCACTGATCTTGCTATACGTTGCCACGTAGGGAATAATTCATTCAAATTTCACTTTTTGGAAGTGAAAGGTGCTTTCAGCAGTTCAAATGCAAAATGGAAGAACAGTTTGCAAAGGACCAGGAAAGATTTTCAAAGTTTCAAAGCTAGCATCAAATCAATGAGAATTGAAGCAATTTCAGAGTGTGGAAGGCAAAATTGGTTTCTCTCCATCCCATATAGTCCTGAAGCAACTTCACAGAATTGTTACAGTGCAGAAGGAGACTGTTTGGCTCATTGTGTTGACACCAAACCAGCAACTCACCCAGTACCATTCCCCTGTCTTTTCCCTGTGACCCTGCACCTTAGAAACCATTCTTTCTGGTTGTATCCCATCTTGTTATGGATCCTGTTCTGCCCAGGACTGCAAGAAACTACAAAGGGTCATGAATGTAGCCCAGTCCATCACTCAAATCAGCCTCCCATCCACTGACTCTGTCTACACCTCCCACTGCCTTGGAAAAGCAGCCAACATTATCAAGGACACTACACATCCCGGAGATTCTCTCTTCCACCTTCTTCCACTGGGAAAAAGATACAAGAAATCTGAGATCATGTACGAACCAACTTAAGAACAGCTTCTTCCCTGCTATCATCAGAGATTTGAATGAACCTACCTTGCATTAAGTTGATCTTTCTCTACACCCTAGCTATGACTATAACACGACATTCTGCACTCTCTCCTTTCCTTCCCTATGTACGGCATGCTCTGTCTGTATAGAGTTCAAGAAACAATACTTTTCACTAATACATGTGACAATAATAAATAAATCAAATCAAATAAATCAAATCTTTCATGAGTGGGACCAATTTCTCCCTATCTACTCTGTTCAAACTACTACAGATTTTGAATACATCAATCAAATCTCCTCTTCACCTTCTTCTCTCCAAGGGAAAACAGACCCAACTTCTCCAATCTGTCTTCAGAACTGAATTTCCTCATCCATGGAACCATACCCATGAATCTTTTTTTTACACTCCAATGCCTTTATGCCAATGGGCAGCATGGCAGCACGGTGGTTAGCACTGCTGTCTCACAGTGCCAGGGACCCGGGTTCAATTCCAGCTTGGGTCACTGTCTATGTGGAGTTTGTACATTCGCCCTGTGTCTGCATGGGTTTCCTTCAATTGCTGGTTAGGTGCATTGACCCAACCAGGTGCCATAGTGTGATGACTCAGAATATTTCACAGTAACTTCATTGCAGTGTTAATGTGACTAACAAATAAACTTTACTTCACATCTTTCCTAAGGGGTGGCACCCAGAGCACAGCCCTACCTGAGGCTGAGCTCTGTAACGAGGCCAATCTGCATTAGGAACATTTAGTTGTCTTACCTCTCTTTAAATGCTGTTTTTCCAACATTTATTTTTTGTTTGAACTTTGTAGTTTGTCCTTTTTAATGATTCCTGATAGTGCAGCCAATGAACTTTCAGAATATGAAGAATTCGTAGGATGACTAAGGGGTTAAAGTACATTCTAAGCAAAGCACTGGATCAACAGAACTAATATTAGCAAGCATTTTACTGCTTAGAACCATGTACTTCTGGTGTCATAAGTTCATATGATTGTTCAGCTGAATGTAAACACACCATGTGAAGTACAATTTTGACTTTTAAAAAGCATTTGGATAGTTACATGGGTACAATGGGTATAGAGGGATATGGACCAAATGCAAGATAATGCAGATTAGCTTAGGGATTTTAAAAAAAGGTGGCATGGACAAGTTGGCCCGAAGGACCTGTTTCCATGCTGCAAAACCTTTTTAATTCTATGACCACTTATAATATTGTTGATATTATTGAATTATCAAATCTCCTCATAAATGTGAAGGAAAAAGTCATCGTTTTGCAAATAAAAACCAGGAAAAAAAATCACCATCAAATTTTTTAACCATAGGTGGAAAATGCAAAGTCGGAATCAAAAGTAGGATTAGAATGGGCAAAAATGTATTCGTAATCGCTCACACTAGAGTCAATTTAGCGTGGACAATCAACCTAACCTGCACATCTTTGGACTATGGCAGGAAACCGGAGCACCTGGAGGAAACTCACGCAGACACAAGGAGAATGTAGACCCATGCATCAACAGGGGCTAGAACAAAAGGACAGAATCAATGCATTTGAAATAAGACACTCCAGAAGAATGTTAAAGATCAGTTGGAAAAGCCAAATAAGCAATAAAGAAATTTTCAATTAGATAAACGAAAGAGCAAGCTTGCCAAAAGGCATTGGCAAAAGAAAACTATCATTGTTCGGCCACGTGGCTAGAGGATCCGATGATAATATATCCATCGATGTCTTAGAAAGTTATGCTAAAGGTGAAGAATAGCAGAAGAATTTGGATGGATTACACCAAAAACTGACTTGTAGGTCTGCAGGGTGCAGACCATGCCTGTGGCAGTCCTGATAAGGACTGCCATAAATATGAATATGTGGTAAATAATTATTGGTCATGTTCGGCAACTAAGATCCACTTGAAAACGATAAGAATATTTGACATGTCTCAAAGTAAATTTATGGGCATTGCAAAAAACATGGGAAAAATGGATATTAAGTAAGAAGTTAATGATCATTATCAAGATAGGGAAAGATTGCTGTGTTCATTAAATTACTGATGCCATTAATGTATTCAAACAAAATGCGTAGAGTTTCTGGATGTAATTTGCACTTAAAATTGCAGTAATTTGTGCAATGAAATTTTAGCTCATGTTTCCAATTAAACTCACTTGCATATCAGCAAACATAAAGTTTTCCATAAACCAGCAGACCAGTTTTTGCTGCATTACAAATACTCCTTAATTTTTTAAGGTTAGTGAATTGATGCTGTTTGATGAATTCAGCTGAAAATAGGTCCACCATCTGTGACTAACTTGATCTTAAATAACTAAAAATGGTTCATAAAGTATAAAAAAACTATTTACTAGTTATATTGATGCACAGTAATCAGTTTCCTGGTTTAAAAAAACAATTTTTTTACAATATTTGAAGGCTGTGAAAACGTGCCGTTTAAAATTTATTTATTAGTGTCACAACTAAGCTTACATTAACAGTGCATTGAAGTTACTGTGAAAATCCCTGGTCGCCATACTCCGGCACCTGTCCCGGTATACTGAGGGAGAATTTAAGCATGCCCTATGCACCTAACCTGCACATCTTTCGAGGAAACCAGAGCATTCTGAGGAAACCCATACAGACATGAGGAGAACGTGCCTGAAATATAAATGCTTAATTTTAAGAGCCTCCTTGAAAGCTCACATGCAAATAGAATTAATGGAAAGTCAGCACATTAATTAATTTGATCTGGGGGCTGGGCTGGCTTCTAGTATCATATTACTTGAACCCAAATTAAAGGCCACAAACTCAGAGGAACTAGCAGAGTAAATGCATGGGGTTATGGGGATAGGGTGGGATTGTGGTCAGTGCAGACTCGATGGGCCAAATGGCCTCCTTCGGCACTGTAGGATTCTATGATTCAATGACTGAATCTCCCGAAATTGGATACAATTTGCTGTTGAACTTTTTCAAGTTTTTTTGCATGCTTTTGGCAGATTTTGGGTTAAATGTGCTGAGAGAAACAGCGCAACGTGGTGGAAGCTCCACGCGACTGTGTTTAAAATGTCACTGCACAGAGTGACAGGAACATCTTATTCTCCATTGCCAGCTGGTAGGCTAACAATGTTGGCTTTGTGATGAATTGAGCGATCAATCATTGAGAAAGAAAATAGAATGAATTCATTGAGGTATACACAAAGAGGGTTTGATGTTGCATTAATCATTGCAGTTCTGTGGCACAGAAACACGAAAGTGGAGCTATAGAAGTGAAGAGTTGATGTTGCTATTATTACATTCCATGCAATGAGGACATGCCTCAATGAAAGTAACTTGATGGTCAGCTGGTGCAGCTGCTTGTCTGTGTAACCTGGATTGCAACTCGGTGTTTTAAATGTCCCATAGACGAGGGAATAGTCCATCCAACAGTGCAGATTCTCTGAGTGCAGTCAATTTAAAGGGAAAAGACACAATGGACTGAATCTTGCTGGAAAAATAGGCAAATTCACAACACATGCTGTTTTTAACATGCAAAGCCGGCAGCAAGTTCTGGGATGCAGTGATACTATAAGGACTATAAGTGCCAGGGATCCGGCTTCGAATCCCGGCTTGGGTCACTGTCTGTGTGGAGTTTGCACTTTTCCCTGTGTCTGCGTGGGTTTCCTCCGGATGCTCCGGTTTCCTCCCGCACTCCAAAGATGTGCGGGTTAGGCTGATTGGCCAAGCTAAATTGACTCTAGTGTCAGGGGGACTAGCAAAGTAAATGCATGGGGTTTTAGGGATAGGGTGGGATTGTGGTCAGTGCAGACTCAATGGGCTGAATGGCCTCTCAGCACTGTAGGATTCTATGATTCTATGACTGAATCTCCTGAAGACTCTTGTTGATTTATGCCACTCTGCTGTTGCCTTGTGCAAATGGCATTTCACCCTTAGCCTCTGTGTTATTCTTAAGGAATTCCTAGATTTACACAGTGATTGCCCATTAAACTTACTATGTACGGTATGCTTTGTCTGGCTTGCAAGTCAGTGCCTCGTGGGTTGGCAGGATCCATGGTTTTCTGGCTGGTTTGATTGAGATACCAATAAAGAACAGTCTCAGATTTAGTCACCTCCTGTGTCTACTTGTGTACTGATTGATCTTGAAAGGTACCAGGTCCAAAAACACAACAAAACATTTTGCAGAAAATTAGGGCTGAATTTAGCAAGATTATGATTTTTAATCTGTAACCATGTGATAATTCTCAATGCGATTATTAATCTCTGTGGCCCAGGCAAGGAATATACTATTCAATCTCATTCCTGCATGCAGTCAATTGTTGGAGATTTCATTTTGAACTGAAATTTTTTATTACCATCTGTCTCTTATGCTTAATGGGATCCTTGGCTTCCCCTCTCCTTTCTTTCTTTATTTGATTTAACTCTAGTTCACTTTCCTTGTCAATCATTTGTTTGCTTATGTAAGAGGTGGTTTAGAATAACCTGGAACTACAAGACCAACAAATCAGAGTAGATTTATTCAGAGTGAAATCACACAGTGCCTGGAATATATCTCACAAAGATACGGTTTGCATAGACATATATAAACTCTGTTACAGAATTTAGACATGTATTTCTGAATATTCAGTAATAAAAGCATATACCTTGGTCAAAGGCACAATACTCTGAGGCAAGGTGGGACTTAGTCAAGTAAAACGGGCCACATTCTTTAGAACAATGCAGATACTGAGTGCAGCCGATTTAGCCTGCCCACAGCGCGTTCTGGCTGTAGGATGGAATAGGGTGGGCTGCCATGGGACACATTTCCAGGGGATGGGGGGGTCAGTGAGCCAACCACCTCCTTCACTTCTTCCATTATAATATGCAGCTCCAAGTGTTTATTGGAAATTGTACCAGGCTAATCCACACTTCAGATTTCATATTCAAAAAAATGGTTAAAATGTGGGTTTGTCACAATGTTGTGGGACACTATTGTTGGCACATTTAACATAAGCATTTAAAATTCTTCTTTCTCACCTACTGTTTTGCTAAATACACTACTCCACTTACTTTAATGAGTTTAATGACCCTCCCAAAATAGTGACCGCAGGGACTTCAGATAGACACTACATAACTTTATAAAACCTCAAGCAATTTAGCTATGTCATCTCACAATGTAAGTCTTATGCCAAATTCCATTTTACAGATTCTTTTTCCTATTTACTATGGCTGATTGCAATGATGGATATAATAATAACTTTGAATGACTGAGGAAGCAGTTATAGTTTGAGCTTGAGGCTAACATAGCATTCAACGCCTTCAGCTAATGCAAGCGATGGTGATGCCACCAGGAATGGATCTCTCAGGTCAGAATGATGTACATAGTGTTGGAGCCAAGAAAGTATTCAGACACAGCTTTCACAAGTAATGGATCCTTTATTGTCTTCTTATTGATACGGAGAAGTGAACTAAAGACTTCCTAAGGCTTCTTCAGTCTGCTCTGCCCAACTGTATACAATCAGACATTTTTATAGGGTATATCTTACAATTTCTAGCAAAGATAATTGTTTCGAGTCACGCACACCAGTAAGTTATTTACATATGATACAAAGAGGTAGGCCCGAGACAATACCTATATAATGGCATCCCATTGGTAATGTCATAATCTTTAGCGGTGGACAGATGAAATATCCGATCAGACAATGGTCAACTAATCATGTCATTATTACAGTTTCAGTGCTGTTAGCAAGGACATTCAGCTGTGTCCTGTTGATAGATTATCATGAAATATCCCCTTTGTCTGCACTGACTATTTCATGTATATGCAGAGGCAGCCAGGCTACAATGAGGGTGCTCCAACTAATGTGCTAATTTTCCTGACCCCTGGCTGACCTCCTGCTGAGCTTAGTTCTCCTCTCCCATAATGGGCAATGATCTGACTTGGGTGGCCACAGTCACAATTTGAGCATTTCCTCATGTTCCACATGTGGAGCATGGGCATCACTGGCCTGCCTTCAACTGGTAGAAAATTGTCCACATTTTCCATGGAAGGTGAAAACCCAAGATTTTCCCACTTGGGTCACTGACCAGATTGCAGTTGGTGATGTTTGCAAACAGCCAGGAGGTGAACCATTGAGAGGTGGGCTGTCATCAGTTTCTCGGGTGTGAAATGTAAGGATAATGGGATTTTGAACAGATGCATGGGAATTTTTAGAGCTCCTGTGTTAGTGGGTGATCTCTGTTAACTGTTAGTCAATGATGTTCTTCGAAGAAGAGGACTTCCCTGCAGTCATCAGGAGATTCAAGTATGTTAATACAGGAAATCACTTCAGCTGCTTTGTTCTCATTGTTACAGAAGAAATATAATCTATCACATTTGCTAGTTTGTTGAGTGCATGTTGTTATATCATCTGAGAAAGAGCATTCTGCATTATTCAAGATTACAAGTACCATCACTTATTTAAAATCCTGCAAAAATGAACCAAAAGATCATGTGCAGAATTTCTTTTATATAGTGGCTTTCCAGCTCCATACACCTCATTCATCAGGCAACAACTCCTTCCCCAGCTCTGTGACCAGGAAATTCCTGGCCTGTGAGTACTTCTCCTTCTCCCCAATCCCTCAATTAAGCCCGTGATATTAAGTGTCAGGTTTGAGGCAAACAGCAGTTCCACCCCAAACTGCACCCCATGGTCTTGGGTCGATCTGGACATTATCAAGGCTTGGGCTGACAAGTGGCAAGTAACATTCGTGCCACAAAAATGCCAGGCAGTGACCATTACCAACAACAGACACTCTAACCACCACCCCTTAACATTCAATAGTGTAACCATCACTGAATCCCCCATTATCAACATCCTTGGGGTTACCATTGACCAGAAAGTCAACTGGATTCTTCACATAAACAGTGTCTACAAGAGCAAGTCAGAGACTAGGAATACTGTAGCGAGTAACTCACCTCCTGACTTCCCAAAGCCTGTCCACCATTTACAAGACACAAGTCAGGAGTGTGATGGGATACTCCCCACTTGCCTGGATGGATGCAGCTCCAACAACACTCAAGAAGCTTGACACCATCCAGGACAAAGCAGCCTGCTTGATTGGCACCACATCTACAAACATTCAATCCCTCTATCACTGACGTTCAGTGGCAGCTGTGTGTCCTATCTACTAGATGCACTGCAGCAATTCACCAAAGCACGTTCCAAACCCATGACCACTTCACCTAGAAAGACAAGGGCAGCAGATAAATGGCAACACTACCATTTTCAAATTCCCCTCCAAGCCTCTTACCATCCTGACTTGGAAATATAATGCCATTCCTTCACAGTCACTGGGTCAAAATCCTGGAATTCCCTCCATAAGGGCATTGTGAGTCACCCACAGCACATGAACTGCAGCAATTCAAGAAGGCGGCTCACCAGCACCTTCTCAAGGGCAACTAGGGATGGACAATAAATGCTGGCCAGCCAGCAACACACATGTCCCATGAATGAATAAAAAATAACTTACTACAGCTATAATGTACAACTAAATAACATCTCTTCATGTCATTTTATGGTAATGAGAAGAACTCCTGATTCTAATTAGTCCAAACACAATGACTTGCAGCATCTTTTTGTGGTTAATTGATTGCCTGCAGATCATGGCCGGAATCAGAGCGGGCAAGGGGCAGACCATGGGAAGGTTTGCTGACGTTAGGTGGGATTTTACAGTTTTGGGACAAGCATGGCCAGAAAATCCCATCCCATGTCTCCATTTGACATTGCTCTCTGTTCAAAGTTTGAATTTGGTGTAATCTGAATAGTTGGATGCAGAAAGACAGATTTGATTGTCTAATGGTGTCTAAAATTCTTTGCGGTTTCAAGCCTTCAACCTTCAATAAAGGACATGAGACATGGGCATCCAGATTGACAAAACCTTTATTAGTTTCTAGATAGCACTCCCTCATACTGTCATTCCTATACTTCATTATCCAGTCTATATAATGAAACCATGAGCCAGGCCTGGTCAAGAGAAGGCTAGCAAATAATGCCCTTAGCAAGGAAAGTGATCAATCTTACAGTTTCCATTTATCAGGTAGATTTGAACATACAACATTACTTTCAGGGGGCCAGTCTTGAGGCTTTTAATGTTCTTAAGAGCCTAAATTCAGATTGCATGGCCAGAATTTTCCAGATCTTCACACCAACAGGATTTTCCAGTCCTGTCGATATGATTTCAATGGCTCGCCAGCCTCAGTGCAGGGTTGAAACATTTTGGCTGATATAAGCAGCAAGAAGCATTTGACATCATGGGCAATATTTTCTATTTCTTTCTCCAAATGTTGGCTCTGACAAGAAAACCAATGCGCAGCTTCTCGGCTAAACAGCTGACTTTTGTCACCCTGACAACACCAGCTCCAAGGATGACCCGATCTGTATTTTAAAAAAATACCCTCCAACGGATAGGGGGAACCCCCACCTGCCACCCCCACAAGCACCAGAGGAAACTTCCCACACAAGAGGCTGTACTTCAAATTAACTTATTGTGTGGAAAGCAGTTTGAAATATTTCTTCGAAACACAGTAAGAATCTACATAATTGCAAGATTATATTTTCTTCGTTACAGGACATCGAACAATGAATTGTAACTACAATGGATTGTATTAGCAGTCATTTGTTGATGTGTAGACTGTTCCATACTAAGTTCTTTGAAAATTAGTTACTCTGATTTGTGACTTTTAACTTGACATTAGTGATGTGACCATGCCCCCCAGCACCTCCCAACAAATAAAAGATTTCCCCTCCCAATGGAACTACTCCGAGGGCCCACCCCAGCACTGCCAGATTGGCACAGGCTGGCACTGCCTGAGCATGTCCTTCTCCCTACAGAGGCTATACTTTTTACCATACTTACCTGTGCAGCCCCAGTTTGTTGCCCTTGACTGCTTCATATTTTTCAAAAGCAATTGTGAATGCCACAGTGGTTACCTCTGCTGTCTCAGAGCATCAGGGACCCAGGTTCAATTCAGGCCTCAGGTCACTGCCTGGGTGGAGTTTGCACGTTCTCCCCATGTCTGTGTGGGTTTCCTCCAGATGCTCCAGTTTCTTCTCACAGACCAAAGATGTACGAGTTAGGTTGATTGGCCATGCTAAATTGACTCTAGTGTCAGGGGATCAGTGGGGTAAGTATCAGGGATTGTGGGAACAAGGCTTAGGTGGGATTGTGATCAGTACAGATTCATTGGGCCGAATGGCCTCCTTCTGCACTGTAGGGATTCTATGATTCTAAACCTTGCCAATATTATGTCTCGTCGACAAGAGGGGAATTCTAAATGTGAGGGGACCATATGACGGGGAAGCCCAATAATTCCATTAAATGTATTCAAATGAGGTTGCCTTGTTCCATCACCAGTGAAGGGTGAGGATAATTTTGCGCCCATTCATGCTCACGGTGAATGTTGACCCAGAACTGTTCCCCATCTGTGACTTTCCACCATCAAAGTAAATGAACAGAAAATCATAGGGAGTGCAAGGAAAGGGTTAATCCTGAAATCTGCTAAGGTTGCTTGCTAATGATTTCTCTTCATACTGAAATAACGTTAACCTTTTAGTTTTTGCCTGTTAAACAGGGCAGGATAAACCAATTTAGATGTAGTGACCACTGAACCGTTCACATAAGGCACACCTTAAAACAATCATCGATTCAGCAAACCAAGTGAAATGACATGCTTCATATAGTTTAGAGAACGTCACTACAGTTAGTTGTCCAAATACATCATCCCTTTTAGAAGCAGGAGGTTAATATGGAATTATACACACCAATATCTAGAAAAAACTGTTCAGATCAAATGAAAAATTCAAAACTGATATTCACAGATTTCTGTTGGCTAAGGGTGTTAAGATTTTGAAACCCAAGTGGGTAGATAAGTGAAGATGTGGTTCTGTTCTGATTTAATTGAATGACAGCAGAACATGCTTGAGAGGCTGAATGGCCTATTCCTGTCTCCCTACAGCAATTGTGTAAAACAAGGCATGAAGAAGAATTAGAGGGTCACCAAGTAGATAATAATGAACAAACATAGAACATAGAAACAAGGAGGAATAGGCCATTTGGCCATTCGAGCCTACTCCACCATTCATTTTGATCATGGCTGATCATAAAATTCAAGATCCTGATCCCTCCTTCCTCCCATATCCCTTGATCCCTTTAGCCCCAAGAGCTATATCTAATTTCTTGAGGGGGTTGAGCTATGAGGAGAGGCTGAATAAACTAGGCTTGTACTCATTAGAGTTTAGAAGAATGAGGGGAGATCTCATTGAGACGTATAAGATGATGAATGGGATGGATAGGATAGAGGTGGAGAGACTCTTCCCGCTCAAAAAAGACAGTAGGACTAGGGGGCACAGCCTCAAGATAAAGGGGAGGCGGTTTAGAACGGAGTTGAGGAGGAACTTCTTCACTCAAAGGGTGGTGAATCTCTGGAATTCTCTGCCCGTTGAAGTGGTGGATGCTACCTCGCTAAATATTTTTAAGAAGCGGGTTGATGGGTTTTTGATAAGAGAGGGGATTAGGGGTTATGGGGAGAGGGCGGGAATGTGGAACTGAGCCACGACAGATCAGCCATGATCTTATTGAATGGCGGGGCAGGCTCGAAGGGCCAGATGGCCTACTCCTGCTCCTATTTCTTATGTTCTTAACTATTTGGCCTCAACTACTTTCTGTGCTAGTGAATTAGATACATTCACCACCCACAGGGTGAAGAAATTTCTTCTCACCTCAGTTCTAAAAGATTCGCCCCTTATCTTCAAACTATGACCCCCTAGTTTGAGAGTCCCCCACTATTGGGAACATTCTGAATCTACCCTGCCTAACCTTGTTAGAACTTTATCGGTTTCTTTTTGATCCCTTCTCACTCTTCGAGACTCCTCTGAATAAAATCTTAACTGACTTTGTCTCTCCTCATATGTCAGTTTTGATTTCCCAGGAATCAGCCTGGTAAACCTTCCCTGTACTCCTTCTACAGCAGGACATAGAAAGCATTCTTTCTGGTTGTATCACAGCTTGGTATGGTTCCTACTCTGCCCAAGACCATAAGAAACTACAAAAAATTGTGAATGTAACCCAATCCATCAGGCAAACTAGCCTCCCATCCAGTGACTCTGTCTATACTTCCTGCTGCCTCGGCAAAGCAGCCAGCATAATTAAGGACCCCACTCACCCCAGACATTGCCTCTTCCTTCCAGAAAAAGATACAAAGTCTGAGGTCACGTACCAACCGATTCAAGAACATCTTCTTCCTTGCTGCTGTCAGACTTCTGGATGGACTTACCTTGCATTAAGTTGATCTTTCTCTATGCCCTAGCTATGACTGTAACACCACATTCCGCACTCTCCTTTCCTTCTCTATGAATGGTATGTTTCGTCTGTATAGAGCGCAAGAAGCAATACTTTTCTCTATATGTTAATACATATGACAATAATAAATCAAGTCAAATCAAAAGGACTTCTTCCTCAGATAAGGACACAATACTCCAGATGTGGCATCACCAATACCCAAGGACCTAAGAAATCTCATACTTCAGACAACAGTGGGATCAGGCAGTAGAATCAAAATGAACTCCTCAGAGACATGGGCCAGGATTCTGCCAGCCCACTGCACTGCTGAAGGAGCAAAGCGGACAGGAGACAACAGCAGGGGGGCTGTTAGTGAGATTCGTGACTGGCGTCCAGCTGATTATGAGTCTCTGTCGCCTTTTTTTTAAGCGCTAGAAATTAGCATGGAACTGATTGTCATATGGAGCGGGCCTGCTATGTTAGTGTCTGGCTCTGTTAGTGTTTCCCTCCCTGCTAGGAGAGGTTCCCACCAGCAGGGTTTACAACTGCTCCCCACTAACAGGGAACAGGCGTTCTCACCCCGCTGGTGGGGGCCACTGAGGTCCCCAGGAAGATCCCACCCGTTTTCCCATCCATTGGATACTTAGCTTTGTTTTGGGAGAATCCTGGCTATGGCATGCCCTAGTTTGGTCCCAGAGGAAATAAAATCCTGTAAAATATAGGGAAAAACTTGGTTGGAAATTGAAGTACAACAGAACAGGTTCTGTTGCTAGTTTAAGATTGAAAGTGTAATTGTTAATTCAATATAGCATTAAGTTAATAGTATTTATTTTGTTTAACTGTTGAACACCAAAAGTTTAAAATGTGAAACCTTGTGGCATAATTCTTTAAGTTAATAACCGGGAGTTCAAATTTCAAGATCATTAAAGTAACTTATTAAAACAAATGTTAATAAAAGTGCATCAGAAAATTACCCAAAAAGAAAGAATACCTCCTTCCCCTTCTGCACTACATTCCAATGTGCACCGAATTCCCAATTATTCACCAAATATTTATATGGAGAGTTTATGGCTCAAATCCAAGTTACACTGCTCAATAATGAATATAGTCAGCCACTTTCAACTGATTGATAGCTAACTGCGACTGGCAGGCAATTTCTATTAAGGTCATAAGATAATAAGAAACAGGAGTATGCTATTCTGCTCTACCAGTCAATAACATCATGGTTGAACTGACCCTGAGTTCAACTCCACTTTCCTGCCATTCCCCCAATAATCATATAGACCAAAAATCTGTTCGACTCTGTCTTGAACATATGAAATGACTCAGTCTTCACTGATCACAGCAGGCAAGATTTCTAAACATTAACCACCCTCAGAGAAGAAATTCCTTCTCATCTCTGTCTTATGGAATACAATGTGGAAAAGTGTGAAGTTATGCATTTGGAAGGAGGAATGGAGGCATAGAGTATTTTCTAAATGGGAAAATGCTTAGGAAATCAGAAACACAAAGGGACTTGGGAATCATTGTTCAAGATTCTCTTAAGGTTAACGTGTAGGTTCAGTCAGCAGTTGGGAAGGCAAATGCAATGTTGGCATTCATGTCGAGAGGGCTAGAATACAAGAGTAAGGATGTACTTCTGAGGCTGTGGAAGGCTCTGGTCAGACCCCATTTGGAGTATTGTGAGCAGTTTTGGGCCCCATATTCAAGGAAGGATGTGCTGGCCTTGGAAATGGTCCAAAGGACGTTCACAAGAGTGATCCCTGGAAATGAACAGCTTGTCGTATGAGAAACAGTTGAGGGCTCCAGGTCTGTACTTGGAATTTAGAAGGATGAAGGGGGATCTTATTGAAATTTACAGGATACTGCGAGGCCTAGATAGAGTGCATGTGGAGACGGTGTTTCCACTAGTAGGAAAAACTAGAAACAGAGGGCATAACATCATGCTAAAGGATAATCCTTTAAAACAGAGATGAGGAGGAATTTATTCAGCCAAAGAGTGGCGTATCTGTGAAATTCTTTGCCGCAGAAAGCTGTGGAGGCCAGGTCATTGAGTGTCTTTAAGATAGAGGTAGATAGATTCGTGATTAATAAGGGGATTGGGGTTATGGGAAAAGGCAGAAGAATAGGGATGAGAAAAAAAAAATCAGCCATGATTGAATTGCGGAGCAGACTTGATGGGCTGCGAGGCCTAATTCTGTTCCTATGAGTTACGGTCTTGAATGGGAAGCCCCTTATTTTCAAGCTGTGCCCTCTAGCTTGAGATTCCCCACTCCCCACAAGGGGAAACATCCTGTTAAAACCCCTTAGAATCTTTTATGGTTACCTCTCATTCTTCTGAATTCCAATCTGATCAATATTTCCTCAAAAGGGAACCACTTCATCCCAGGAATCAGCCTTGGGAGCCTTCACTGGACTGCCTCCAATGCAAGCATTTTTTATCCTTAGTGTAATATCTTGCAAAGATGGGCAAATACCAAGTAGATTCATAAATGAACAGTTTACTAAGGTAATTAACTATGTACAGAGAATGATATAAAGGCAACCGTACACCTCGACTCCAGACTGGCAAATAAAACCCATGCTCAGCTCCAGAGTTCTGTGCGCTCTGGCCTGATTGGCTGAAAAGGTCACATGACCCTTTAGAGCTTGCCCCTTAAAGGGGCATGCTGCCACCCTTATGAATCCAAAGCTGTACACAGTACCCTGAATCTTGTCAATACCATGTACAGTTTCAGCAAGGTCCCGATTTTTATACTCCATCCCCTTAGTAATAAATGACAACAACAAATGACCAGATTAACAATCTCAGGAATGCAAGCAAAGGCATATCAACCCTTTGTCAAACCCAAAGTGGGGAGATGGGAGTTACACCCCCTCCTAGCTGGGAGAACCAATTAAAAGGTCTTGCTGGACTGCAAAGCATAGCAGTCTGCCATCTACCAAGTAGCAGCACTGAAGACAGGCTTTGTCCAGGTTTAAATGTCTGGCCTCCATCTACACCGATTCATCCCTGCCTGCCCATCTCATCAGGGGAGTCAATTCTTCTGGAAAAGTGAATCATCCAGCATCTGTTCAGCCTGCTGACCTCTGTGAAGGAATACACCGCTGGACCTTAATTCTGGACTCTGGACTCACATGAAACAATATTTTTTTTTACTCTGTGATGTTGGCCCCACACATTTTTCTTTCTCTAACCTCCCTTTTTTATTGTACAAATGGAAAGGAGCCAATGTTGCTCCCTTCCTCCCATGTTTGTGTGCAAATAAACTGACTCTCTAAGTTTACCATATCATGAGTTTGCTGTGAGGTTATGAATAGAAATTGAATCATATCAAAACTGAGCAGTTGGAAAATACATCACGGCTTCTAAAGGGAGAAATCAAAATCAAAACATCCTTCTGTTTGTGGACGGTGGTGAGAGGCAAAATCAGGGTTGTTTAAATTCAATCCTCTCTGTCCATAAGGGTGTCAATCAGCAAATTTAGCAACCATACATCCACCCTGCTTACTGTATCTTCAAAGAACGCCAATAACTGTTTCAAACATTATTTCCCTTCCATAAAACCATGTTGATTCTTCGTGATTTTCTAAATGTCTGGCAATTATTCCTTAATAATGGATTTTAGCATTTTACCAGTGACACTTGTGAAGCTAACGGGATGAGAGTCCTGTCTCCTTCATTCTTGAATAGAAACATTTCATTTGCAACTTTCCAATCCACTGGGAACCTTCCAGAATGTGGGGAACTTTGAAAGATCACTAGGCATCTTAATGAGCTTGCAGTTTCTAAGTCAGATTCTAACCATCAATCTAAATTACAGTTTGAGGAACACTTACTGGAGAAATCCCACTTGCACTAAATTCCCAAATTAGCACATAGTTCACAAAGCACTCAGTGCTTCCTCACTCAATCACCTAATCACAGAAAGAGTTTCTGACCCTTGAACAGCAGACAGGTAAAAACAAAAGCAAGTCCAGGTGTCAGACATTTAAGTATTGAGGTAAAGTTGAGAAGGCTGTACTTTTTTTAAAATGGAAAAGCTAGTCTAATTGAACTTTATAAGATATGAATTAAATTGATGAAGTTGATTGATGCATTTCTTAAAAATTCATTCATGGGACATGTGCATCGCTGGCTAACCAGCAATTTATTGCCCATCCCGAGTTGCCCTTGAGAAGGTGGTGGTGAGCTGCCTTCTTGAAACGTCCATGTTCTGTGGGTTGACCCACAATTCCATTAGGGAGGAAATTCCAGGATTTTGACCCAGCGACTACGAAGGAACGGTGATATATTTCCAAGTCAGGATGGTGAGTGGCTTGGAGGGGAACTTGCAGGTGGTGGTGTTCCCATGTGTCTGCTGCCCTTGTCCTTCTAGATGGAAGTGGTTGTGAGCTTGGAAGATACCATCTAAGGATCTTGTAGATAGTACACACTGCTACTGAGTGTCGGTTGTGGAGGAATTTAATGTTTGTAGTTGATGTGCCAATCATGCGGGCAGCTTTATCCTGGATGGTGTCAAGGTTCTTGAGTCTTGTTGGACCTGCACCTATCCAGGCAAGTGAGGAGTATTCCATCCTACTCCTGACTTGTGCCTTATAGATGGTGAATAAACTTTGGGGAGTCAGGATGCGAGTTACTCGATGCAGTATTCCTAGCCTCTGATCTGCTCTTGTTGCTACTGTGTGATAGCGGGCAGTTCATATTGCAGGGGACAGAAATTTAAAAATTGAATGGTTAATATGAAGAAAGGGAGTCAGGGATTGAAGTTTTTCCACACATTAGGAAGGTCATTGAAGCAGATAATGGCACGGTGGCACAGTGGTTAGCACTGCCGTCTCATAGCACCAGAGACCTGGGTTCGATTCCTGGCTTGGATCATTGTCTGTGCGGAGTTTGTACGTTTTCCCCGTGTCCGTGTGGGTTTCCTCTGGGTGCTCTGGTTTCCTCCCACAGTTTGAAAGACATGCTGGTTAGATGCATTGACCTGAACAGAGGCCGGACTGTGGTCACTAGGGGAATTTCATGGTAACTTCATTGTGGTGTTAATGTAAGCCTTACCTGTGACACTAATAATCAAACTTTAATAATATAAGTGGGATCCAGCAACAATTGGATGTCTTGCCAGAGAAAGAGATTGAAGATAAGCATTGGTGGGACTGACCTATGAAAATAAGATGGTTTCTTTGGCTTTAATAGTCTTTACATGTTCCCAAATAATGTTTATGGTCTAAAAAAACTTTAAGCAGGACATGAATTGATGAATGATACTCTTGTCCTGTGAAAAATCTGACTATTATCCAAAATCAGTTACCTTAGTCACATTCATCCGTTTAACCTTGTACAATGACTCAGGTTTTGCTCCCAGAATCATAAAGTAGAATCATAAAATACCCATAATGCAGAAGGGAGGCCATTCAGCCTATCAAGCCTGCACCAACAACAATCCCACCCAGGCCCCATCCCCACAACCCCACATATTTACCCTGCTAATCCCCCTGACATCCCCCTAACACTAAGGATCAATTTAGCACGGCTAATCAACCTAATTCACACATTGTGGGAGGAAACCGGAACACCCAGAGGAAACCCACACAGACACGGGGAGAACGTGCAAACTCCACACAGAGAGTGACCCAAGCCAGGAATCAAACCCAGGTCCCTGGCACTGTGAGGCAGCAATGCTAACCACTGTGCCACCGTGCCATCCTGAAATAATGGCGAGTTCAGTGCCCTCACTGTAAGTTGTCCAGCAACATTGGTGAGAAAGAAATACCGTGAATTGTGAATTACCACATGTTGCTGTTAGTTTGCCTTGCTATTTCCCTTGCAAAAAAAAAAGTCTTCAATCACCCAGTGAGTTTCATAAAACTGCTGCACATGTGCAACATTAGCCAGTTAAAGTTATTGCAGTAAGTTACGGCTGCTCCTTAAAAGTATGAGTGTATTTTAATAAGATTTATTTTCCTGTCATGTTATTCAACTCCTCCAGCCCACAAGAAGAAACATTGAACTCGCAAAGTTCCTACAAGTCAATAAATTGTTGTTTCGAGATTTTCAAAGTTTAAAATCTTGGCTAATATCTTTCTAAATAGCAATGCTGTCGAACTCTATTGCGGAGTCCCTAGTTCCTGTTGTGCTAAAGTTGACTATGTTCACAGATGGTCTATTTAATGCTGTGGTAATGACTAATATATATGGGAACAACCAACAATGCTTCTCCTCACCTTTCATGATTTTAATTGGCTTTCAGTTGGGCCTGAAGTGTCTCAGTAACTCCCTTCGAAAGGACGTGTGCAATATTTCAATTCAATCAACATTTCCAAAGCACTAACGAAGGTAAAATATCCAAATATATTTTCAGAGCTAGAACAAAGCCATGTGTTACCATTTTATTTCTAAGTAGACATTTGGAAAGTATAGATAATGGTCATACTCCATTTTTCCTTCCTCTTTGAAATGCCAATAGTCGTTTTAAAATATATCCAACCTGCATCCTTCAATAGCTTATTGCTATTTGTTGGGCCCATTCATTCATTCAGAGATGAGGGGACAGCATTGCTCTGAGTTTTAAAATTGTTCTCTTTTATTGAAAAGAACTTAAAAAATTAACATGACAGAAGCAAAAAAAGTGAACTTAGAGGCTGACTTCTAAGCCAGTCCCTCTAGTCGAAAAACAACTGAAACTAAACTGAACACTCTAAAACCAAAATATATTTCAACCCTTTTCTCGTTATTGGAAGTGTTTTTCGCATGCTGTCTCCATCTGGAAAATCAATCCTTGCAGCTGCTGTTATGAGAGACTGTTGTTTGCCTGAATTGTTTACCCTTCAGGAATGCAGTCAATTTTTAACTAACCCATCATGCCTTCTGATTCTCCATTCAGTCAAGTTAAGTACAATTGTTCAGCTTAACAGAGTTAGTTAACCTCTATAGTCTAGCATTTAAATGCATAGGCAGAAATATCTTAAAATGAAGTATTGCATAAACTGAAACAAATAGGGCATGCACAGGATCCCTGACTATTTTAATTAAACATTTTATAAGCATTTTACAGCCAGAGAAGTTAAAATATTCTTCACAAGCCAGAGCTAAGCTAAATTTCATCCATGATTACTAAACATTATGAATAAATTAACTGCAGGACAGAAGTTATATAAAACTTATTGAGATTCTTGATTTTCTCATTTTTCTCTTGCTCAAACAACGTCAAGCACGGCATTAATAATTTAAACTATAGGGGCATAATTATCAATGTGTAACCATGTGTGTAAGAATATTTTTACATTGTCAAGTACCACACATCACAAAGTAATCAAAGAACATCCACAGCTAATGAAATGCAAAGTATGCTCTCCAACTCGGAAATTCACTGTTGTCCCAAAATTTTCAACTTATCCACTGTGCTCATCACTAGTGACAGAAATGTCCTTACTGAAGTCCTGCTCATGTCCGAAAGCACCAGTTTACACTGGTTAAGCTGTGCTTCACCAGTGCAGTCAAAATAATGTCACAACTTTTAGAATCTTATTATCCTTGGGGTGGAATTTTCTAGTGGGAAAAGTTGCCATATATTCAGCTTCTTTAACAACTTTTTTTTGTCCCATATGCCGCCCTCATCTGATTCGCTTGCCCCAGGAAATCTTAATCTGTGTAATCAGTGGGTCGCTTCTCTTAAAATCCTCCCCGGTACCTGCTCCAAGTCCAGTCAGGGGGATGGCTGCCAGGAAGATAGCACCATGTTACACAGAGGGAGCCCTCATCAAATTTCTCGATGGGGATCCAACAGAAGCGCGACGTCCTCGACTTGCGATTGACCGGAAGCCAAGGTGACCAACCGTGACCGGAAGGCTGCAGCCGTGATGATGAGTGCCAGCTCGCTCCAAAGATGATGACCTTCTTCGTGCAGCCACATTAAGTCCGACTCCAGCGGAGGGCCTTTAGCGAGGTTCACGGCTTACGCCGGTCACAAGTCTCCCAAGTGCTTTTTTTAAAGCGCCATCAGCTCCATGCCAATTTCCGACACGGAGCCGATTTTCATACCGAACATTCGCGGGCCCTAGATGGTATTTTCCAGGCCTGCTAGTGTCATCGAGGCCTCACCAGGAGGTCAGGAGTAAGGGAGGATGGCCCTGGGCATTGCAAGCCTGGCACTGCCCAAAGGGCACACTGGCACTACCCACCAAGCACCAGGCAGCGCCAAGGGGCCGGGGCAATCAGTTGGTGGGGGGGACCCATGCAATCAAGATCAGTGGAAGGGGGGAAGAGTGAGGGCCGTTGGGGTTGGCCATCAGGGTGGGGGCTGTCTGGGCTGAGGGTGGGGCGGGGTGTGGTTTGGGCCTGCCCAGTGGTGGGGCAATGGGGAGGCCAGTATGCATATACCGATCTCGGCGCTGACAGATTGGCGCATGTGCACTGGTCTGTTCTGCACTATGCTGCTGGCCTCTCAGGCAGGAATAGGCTCCGCTCCCTACTTACCAGATGGAATCACGTTAAGGCTTTGTGCATTGCAGAGTATCGGAGATTCGCTCTGGTAAGTACACCCAAAAAACAGGCAGGAAATACTCCCGTTTTCCCGCTCTTTGGACACAGGTTTTTTTGGGAGAATCCCAGCCCTCATGTCGCCCATTGCACACATTAACACATCCATCACACCTCCAATGGCAATCCCTCTCCCAGCCAGCTCAAGGGACCTGAAAACATGCCATGCCATCTTTCACCCACTCCTCCCCTGGCCCCGCAATTCCCCCCCCCACCACCAACTCAATTCCACCTCCCCACCCCACCCCACCCCCCCTCCACAGTAACTCCCCTGCTCCTCACATCCCCGTTCCTACTCACTTCCCACGCATGCCAGACTTCATCACCATCTGGCTTTGCACAACTCCTGCCTACACTCGCTCCATCTATCTCATTGCAGGACAAACCGAGGCACAGCCTGAGTGGGCACATCCCGAGTGGGCACAGCCTGCTGGACTCATGCTCGAGCTGAGATGCCTCATGCCATCTGAGGGAAGCCCTTGAGCTGGCCAGCAAGGAGCAGGACTGCACCTGTGCAATGGCTGAAGTGGGGCAAAAGGCAAAAGTGAGAAACCTCAACACATCCCAGCCAGATCAGAGTGGCAGTGACTTTCAGGGCCACAGGCAATCCTCCCAGTCCATGTGGTGCCAACTCTTGCGTCACCTGGCTCAGGTGATCCACTGTTCCTCAGGGCAGATGCAGTCTTCTCTGGCACTGGACCTCTGACATTTGAAGGTAGGAAGTTCTCTGGTGGATTCCAAATCTGATGAGTGGCACTGTGCCAAGGACCCGGATTCGATTCCTGGCTTGGATCACTCTCTGTGTGGAGATTGCATGCTCTCCCCATGCCTGCGTGGGTTTCCTCCGGATGCTCCTGGTTTCCTCCCACAGTCCGAAAGACATGCTGGTTCGGTGGATTAGCCATGCTAAATTATCCTTTAGTGTAACTGAACAGGCGCCAGAGTGTGGCGACTAGGGGATTTTCACAGTAACTTTGTTGCAGTGTTAATGGAAGCCTACTTCTGACACAAATAAAATAAATACATTCTGTTCCATAAAAATTATATTGTCCACTAAAGTTTAGTTCACTGGTTTGTATAACAACAAATGAAGAAGTGAATAGTGATCATATCAGTCTGATTCAATACTTTCTACTGCTTTATCACTGTTAGACAGCTGATTTTAGCACAGCTAATCTACTTTCCAGTCTGCAGAGATTGCAAGAGCCACAGAGTGACACAAGTGTGTCATGACAGTATAATAAATCATAGAAACTGTATTTTAAAGGTTACATTTTTAAAAATGGACTGAAAAATCAAAAGTGGCTCTGAGGTCACATGACTTCTTTTGGGATTTCAACAAATTAACCACCAGGAAACCAAGCCACGAGATTCCATGGTTTTGAACCACCAAAATTAAGTTTACTGTCCGAAATCAGAAAAGTAAAACAATATCTATCTCATACTCTTAACATTCAGAATTCATCAAGTAACTATGAATTAACAGGCAACCTGTGGTCAAACACACCATGTGGCACATTAATAGCAGATGCAAGTAAGACAGATCCCACCAATTCCTCAGCAAATCACCCAGATGTTGGTGATCACTGACTCATAAAATTGTGTTAAATTCTGTCTCCTTCATGAGGAATTTAACTCTTCGCTTTGAGATTTAACTGCTGAATTGCCTCAAAAACTGCTGCAGTTTGAATTGGCTCATGACTGCTCATCTCCTGATAGTTCAACCTCTTCCCTTACGTTTCCTGGGATTCAAAGTTGCGCTCCTATCTCTAATTATTGATATGACTCCAACTGTTTCACAGATCACTAGTTTTAATAAGTTGGGTTTCTCTGAATGCCAGTCTTCTGGCTGCACTGCACTGGAAATAGCTCCGAGTTTCTCTGAGGCTCAACCGTGTCCAGCGCACAACCAGTGACTTGTTGCCATTTCTCAGCTGCCTGAGCCCTGTCTGCCTCGAACTTGCTAATAGCAGCACCCCTTTGATGTCCCTTCCTCTGCTGTAGAACACTCAGGTAAATTGAAGCAGAAAGAGCCTTCTTAAGCTCTACTCATCTCCATGATGCAGTATTTCAAGGTTCACCGAGTGCTTTAAAACTAATTTAGCTCCAATTTCCAAAATGAATCTCCTTGGACTGCACTTGTTTGCAAGCAGTACAGACACTATAGGTGGGATTTTACAGCCTTGATCAGGCAAGACCAGAAATTCCCACCCAAGGTCAACAGAGATTTCTATTATTGGACCCTCGACTGCTCCGATTCTGTGACGGGCAAGATGGTAGAATTCCAGCATACATCTCCAATTCGCCAGCTAAGTAAGCCCCTTGCTGTTTAATGGTTCCAAGCTTTTAACCCTTAACATCAATGTGGCCCCAACCTTTTATATGTAACAGTCTCCAAGCTACTTTAATTGCATTATTCCAATTTTCTACAGTTAAACTTTAATCTTCCCAGGACTAACCATTATCCCTAAAATGTCAGCATGAACCAGGGACTAGGCACTCATTGCAGTGCACAGTGAAAGTTCTGACATTCAATAGAAGGATGAAGCAGCTGAAGATGGTTGAATGGAGCATGATTCCTGAGGAACTAGTGCAGCAATGTCCTGGGACTGTGATGACGGGACTTCAACAACCATGCCCTCCTCCTGTCAACTATTTCCATCCCCAAAGTGTTTTTATCCTGACCCACATTGACATAGCTCTGTCGAGATCCTAGGCATCTCCACATCATGAGATCCTAGCTGTCATACTTGGTCAAATGCAGCTTGGTTGTTAAGGGTAGCTACTCTCATCTCTTCTAGCATTCAGCTCTTTGCCCACATCTGGATGAAGGCTGTGACGATGTCAGAAAGCAAATGATTCTGGCAGAACTCGAGCAAGTTCTGGATGAGTAAGTGTTGTATTATGACTTCCATTTCTCTGCTGATAACTGAGAAGAGGGTTATTGCTTGGGTGGATATGGATCAGAACACTACCATCCAGGATTGACAGGCCTTTGACAAGGTACCACGTGGTAGGTTGTTGCATAAGGTTAAATCTCACGGGATCCAGGGTGAGGTATCTAAATGGATACAAAACTGGCTTCTTGACAGAAGCCAGAGGTTGGTTGGAGAGAGTTGTTTTTCAAACTGGAGGTCTGTGACCAGCGGTGTGCCGTAGGAATCAGTGCTGGGTCCACTGTTATTTGTCATTTATATTAATGATTTGGATAAGAATATAGGAGGCATAGTTATTAAGTTTGCAGAAGACACCGAGATAAGTGGCATAGTGGACAGTGAAGAAAGTTATCTCTGATTGCAACAGGATCTTGATCAATTGGGCTGACGAATGGCAGATGGAGTTTAATTTAGACAAACACGAGGTGATACATTTTGGTAGATTGAACCAAGGCAGAACTTACTCAGTTAACGGTAGGACATTGAAGAGAGTTACAGAGCAAAGAGATCTAGGGGCACAGGTTCATAGCCCCTTGAAAGTGGAGTCACAGGTGGACAGAGTGGTAAAGAAGGCATTTGGCATGCTTGGTTTCATCGGTCAGAACATGGAATACAGGAGTTGGGACGTTGTATAAGACATTGGTAAGGCCACACTTGGAATACTGTGTACAGTTCTGGTCACCCTATTATAGAAAGGATAATATTAAACTAGAAAGAGTGCAGAAAAGATCTACTAAGATGCTACCGGGACTTGATGGTTTGAGTTATAAGGAGAGGCTGGATAGACTGGGACTTTTCTCTCTGGAGTGTAGGAGACTGAGGGTGACCTTATGGAGGTCTATAAAATAATGAGGGACATAGATAAGGTAGATTCTTGATATCTTTTCCCAAAGGTAGGGGAGTCTAAAACTAGAGGGCATAGATTTAAGGTGAGAGGGGAAAGATACAGAAGTGTCCAGAGGGGCAATTTTTCACACAGCGGGTGGTGAGTGTCTGGAAGAAGCTGCCAGAGGTAGTAGTAGAGGCGGATACAATTTTGTCTTTTAAAAAGCATTTAGATACAAGCATGGATAAAATGGATATAGAGGGATATGGGCCAAATGCAGGCAACTGGAATTAATTTAGGGGTTTAAAAAAAAGGCAGCATGGACAAATTGGGCCAAAGGGCCTGTTTCCATGCTGTAAACATCTATGGCTCTATGACTGGCGAGAGGAAATCGCTGGTTCTGATTTGCAGAAATACCAAAGCGTGTAATCAAGGACTTTAGCCTTCTCTGCACCCAGTATATTCATTCCTCGCAAAACCACATGGGATTATTTAAACTGGATGGCCACTGGCCCAAGTGGGATTGCTCACATGATACTTGGGGCTGTAGACATTTGAGCCAAGGTAGTCAAGGTTTTTATTCTTTCATGGAATTGGGCATCGCTGACAGCATTTATTACCCATCCCTAATTGTCCTTGAACTGAATGGCTTGCTTTGGTCATTTTTGGAGGGCATTTAATGATCAACCACATGGTTGTGGCTCTGGAGTCACATGAAGGTCAGACAGATTAAATATAGTAGATTTCCTTCCATAAAAGACATTAGTGAACCAGATGGGTTGCTAGGACAATTGACAATGGTTTCATGATCATCTTAGACTTTAATTCCAAATTTTTATTGAATTCAAATTTCATTATCTTCCATTTTGGGATTCGAACCTGGATCCCCAGAGTGTTCTCCTGGGTCTCTGGATTACTCATCCAGTGAAAGTATTACTATGCCACCACTTGCTCTTGTGGGGCTATAGTTTTGAAGGTGGGGATGTCTGTGGAGTTTCCATCTTCTGTTTGTTGCGTGATTATCCACCATTGCATTTGAGCGCATGTGAGAGAGCAACAGAGTTTTGTTCTGATGCCTTGGCTTTGGGATTGCTTAGCTTTGTCAATGAGCGGTCAGTTTCTGTCTTTTGCTTGTAAATACTTCTGCATTGTAGCTTCATTAAACTGGCACTTCATGCTAAAGTACACTTTATGCTGTTTCTAGCACACTGCCCCTTACTCCCCAGTGAATAATAGATTTCCCAGCTTGATGGTTCGGACGAGTGAGGGAAGTACTCAGAATACAAATTGTGCCATTATACAATTCTGCCCATTTGAAGGCTAAGGCTATCCGACAGGACTGAGAGGAGTAACCTGATATCAACAAAAATATGCTCCAGGAGGAAGCCCCAGACATTTACTTTTCAAAGGGGGAGATCACAATACAGCACAGGAAAGCATTCTGTTCCTTGCTGCAATCTGCCCAAAGATTGGTGTATTGGTCTGAGGGGTTGAACGCAATGAAAAGTGATGGTCATAGACAACAGGAGATGGGCAGGGCCATAGTACACAGCCTTCAGTGACATCCTCATTTGAACTTTTCTGAAGAATTATTAGTATAACAATCACACACCATGTATTTTTGGCTCCTTTAGAAATCGGCGCTAAAGCTCATCCCATCATTTTCATTGTCAATCAACCTGACAGACGCACAGGGCTGAATCCTACTGAATAACTATATGACTATACTCATGACTGTCACCCAGCAGAAAAGGAGTAATCAGCACATTACAGCACTGATGATCATTTTATCAAAGTACTTCGACTCCAATATGTGGAAAGGCACCATTGCCACTACTCAGTGAAAAACTTAGAATGCTCAATAAGAACCACTTGCATTTATATAGCACCTGGGATGGCAGCTGTGTCTTATGAGGAGAGACTAAGTCAGTTAGGATTATATTCGCTGGAGTTTAGAAGAGTGAGAGGGGACCTCACAGAAACTTATAAAATTCTAACAGGGTTAGACAGGGTAGATTCAGAAGAATGTTCGCCATGGTGGGGTTGTCCAGAACTAGGGGTCAAAGCCTGAGGATAAGGAGTAAACCTTTTAGAACTGAGATGAGGAGAATTTCCTTCATCCAGAGGACGGTGAATGTGCACAATTCACTACCACAGAATGTAGTTGAGGCCAAAACGTTGTCTGATTTCAAGAAGAAATTAGACATAGTTCTAAAGAGATCAAGCGATATGGGGGAAGGTGGAGAGGGTAATCAGGATTTTGAATTCAATGTCCAGCCATGATCAACATGAATGGTGGAACAGGCTTGAAGGACCAAATGGCCTACTCCTGCTTCTAGTTTCTATGTTTCATGACCTCAAGACATCCCAAAGTGCCTTCCTGCTAATGAAGAACGTTTAAAGTTTCATCACTTTTGCGCTTTAGGAATCACGGCAACTAAATTAATCACTGCAAACAGCAATATGATCATCTGTTTTGTGATGTCAAATGAGGGTTACTAATTGGCTAGGATCCAGGGAATAAATCCCTGCTCTTCTTCAAAATAGATTCAGCAGAGCTTTTATGTCCACTTTAGAGAACAGAAGGGTCCTCGATTTAAAATCTGAAAGCTGGCACTCTGACAGTGTCGCAGTCCAGTACTGCACTGGCATGTCAGCCTGGCTTTCTGTTCCTTGGTTTCTTGAATGGGGGTTAGGGCAGCTATATGTCTTATTTATCTGTAACAATCTAGTTTTATCCAGTTTGTCCACTGTCTGGTACAGGATGTCTTTTATGTCTAGTATACTAGGGTTAAAGCAGTAGAATCAATTCAAATGGTGTGCACCTAAAGGGATTTTGCCAAGAACAGCAGTCTTGGTGGGATTTTCCAGCCCCGTCAAAGGCAAAGTCCCCATGATATATTTCCCAGCAGTGAGATGGACTAGTCACACAAAACAGCATAGACATCGGCAGGAGCGGAAAGTTCTGATGGCCAATGGCAAACCACTTCCACCGGGGGGAGGGGGAATGTGTGGATCGTGCCCAGTGACCAACTCGGAGTACACTGCGATTCAGTTTACCGTTCTCAATGTGTTTCACTTGAAATGATGCCATTCTGCTCACAAACACATTTTAATACAGGTTTGTGGATGGAGGCCCAAGATGATGCCACCTCCACGTGGGATGAATGACAATGTCTCCTTGTCTTTCTCACCACACTGCAGCAATACTTCTCTGCTGGATCAGATCTTTGGATTCTTGGCCACAACGTAGAAGTTCAACCAAGAATCTTCTGACACAGAGGTGAGCGTGTCACCAAATGAGCCACGGTAACTGAGGGTCACTGATTATCAGCATGATTTCCCAACCAGCATTCAGAATCCTTCTTTGTGTCACACTTGATAAATGAGCTTTATGAGCCATGTTCAAACCCATGGTGCCTAAACGTCAGTTACTTAGCATACCTATGGTATCTCAGGAACCTAAAAGGCATAAACTAATGCAGCACAATGGCTTGAAAATTGCAACCAAGATAACACAGAGAGACAACTGCAAATGCTGCAGCCTTTGTCATGCACGCAGCTTCATTCTTTAGCTTGATAATGGCACTAAATCTTTCAATGTTAGTATGACATGTTGGTAAACCCATCTTGATGTAGATATGGTGAGTGAGACATAAACACATCCATATGCTCTGGCTTCAACCTGGGTTCACCTCATGTCGAGAAGGCAATCTTGATGGGATAAATTTTCCATATTATTACAATCAAAGATAGTAGAACCATAAAAATGGTACAGCATAGAAGGGGCCATTCAGCCCACCTTGTCCATGCTGACCCAAAGACACCTCGGGGCCCTTTCTAATTCCATCTTCCTGCATATTGCCCATAACCCTGCACCTTACAGCACTAAAGTGTAGATCCGAGTGCCGCCAACTCAGACAGTGAATTTCCGACACTCACCACCCTCTATGTAAAAAGAGCTTTTCCTCATGCCCCCTCTAATCCCTTGGGGGGATTTCCACAGTGTTATACCCTCTCATCCTATTACCTCTCAAACACCTCCCTTTCCAAGCTTTGTTGATGAATCTATTGTTCCTTTTCCGAAATCAATGTTCTTTTTGTTGAATTATTTACTAATTCTGTCTGAAATCATGCAGAAAGTGCTTCTCGTGCCATTTCATTTAAAAGTCCCAGTTTGAATGACAGGATAATTGCTAATGCACCACTATCCTTCACCTTAAACATTCCATGTGGTGGTGAGTTACACACTCTCACCACACTCCAACTAAAGAGCTTTCCCCGAATATCTTGTCACTGAGAATCTTACATTGATAGTCACTAGTTTTGGACATTCCACAAATGGAAACATCTTGTCCATCTCCACTGTTCATAATTTTAAAAACTGCCAATAGGTCACCCCCTCAGTGTACTTGACCAATATTTAATAGAATTGATGGGGGTGTTGCCCACCCAATTGGAGAGCCATTGAGAGCCCCACGGTGTCTATTTGAGAGAAAGCTCATTGAATTGAGTACCACTTAACTGGACAGCAGTGGGCGTTTCCTAGGATAAAGGGTCCCAGGAGCAGAGATCCTGCCTGCTGAGAGCTAGGGCCAAAGGCTGGCAGTTCAATTGAATGGCAGAGGCAAAGGAGAGGTGGTAGCAACTGCCTGTATGACATGCAACCACTGGATCCCAGGTGTGATGGCCAGAGGATGCTCACAGGTTGGGGTTCATGCAGAAGGGTGCAGGGGAGTTGGCAGTTAGGGTAGGGGGTGGCTCTCAGTGGACCCGCCGTCTTCCCGATACCAGGTCCTTCAATGCCCCCCGCACCATCACTGCATCTCCAGCCTCTAATACCCAGGAAACCAGTTGGCAACCCCAACAGGGTTTGCTTGCTGTGATCCCCCCATGGTGAAACATCCACCCCCGCCCCTGCTCCTGACCTGCAGCTCATTATTACCAGTGGTGATAGAATGAGGCCCTTAAGTGGGCATTAATTCCCCACTAATTGGTGATGAGGTAGGAAGCCATCCACTGGCCTTCTCACCACAGATTGAATCTAAACCTTGCAGACAGCTTGGTTTAGTTTGAATTCATCAGCTCCTGCTCCTCTGTGAGTACCACCCTCACTATATCATTCCTGCACACAATCCCTGCACACTGTTGCAAATGCCTCAGTGATTTTGCCACCTAAGAAGCAGTATGGCTTTGGAATTTATTTCTAGCCAATGCAAGACCTAACACTTGCAAATAATAGGTTAAGTTTCTTTGCTGTTGCACTTGAGGTTATTTTCTCAATCATTCCTCCTTCACTTGAATTTTACTTTATACATTTAGTCTGTTGTATTATGGTTGCTTACTTTCTATAACCTAGCTGAAACCATTTCCAGTTGTTATTTTACCAATCAAGCTTTCCATCATTTAAATATACTTTTCTCCTAAACAACTCTTCACATGCATTCTTGTTGTTGTTGTCCATGAACTGGGTTTCAGAGGGCAAGATTTTCTCGTAAATCAGCAAAGGCCGATAGTGGACAGGAAAAGCGACAATGAGCCCACCGACAGCAATGATGGCCAATGACACATCAGCAACTTTTGGAATTCAAGAATAAAATGCTGAGCAACAATCAGTAGCACTCACACCCAAGTGGTTCTTGAAGGGGCATAATTGCCTGATTAGTTTGACTCCTGGAATGTCAATTGAGTTACAGCTGAATGGTTTTAGCTTCAGTGGAGTACTGATCACTGAGTAGGTTTTTCCATTAGCCTAGATGTCGACATCCAGCCTCCAGAAGCCCCTATACCCTCAGATTTTAATGGAGCCATCAGTCTGTGATGACTCCTCACCTACCTACTGCACTCCCCAGGTCCCCCTTCCCATTGTGAGGACCTTCGACAAAGCCCATTGCGCAACTGCAAAAGACATGCTCAGAAACAGTGTTTTTCACACTTGACAGGCAACCCCCACTGTTCTCTACCACATCAATCCCGCAATGTTGCCTCATAGTACCCCACTGATGAGGCCCTTAGTATCCTAGATGGAGTCTGCCCCGGTAGCACCGCAGTATCCTGGGGCCTTTCCTCCCAATGCCTCACCCCTACTCTCACTGAACTCTGAGATGAAAATCAGCAGGCGACGGTGCAGAGGGACCTCGGGGTCCTTGTGCATAAGTCACGAAAACCCAGCCTGCAGGTGCAGCAGGTGGTCAGGAAGGCGAATGGGATGCTGGCCTTCATAGCGAGGGGGATTGAATATAAAAGTAGGGAGGTCTTGCTGCGGCTGTATAGGGCATTGGTGAGGCCGCAGCTGGAGTACTGTGTGCAGTTTTGGTCGCCGTACTTACGCAAGGATATTTTGGCCTTGGAGGGAGTGCAGAGGAGGTTTACTAGGCTGATCCCGGAGTTGAGGGGGTTGAGCTATGAGGAGAGGCTGAATAAACTAGGCTTGTACTCGTTAGAGTTTAGAAGAATGAGGGGAGATCTCATTGAGACGTATAAGATGATGAATGGGATGGATAGGATAGAGGTGGAGAGACTCTTCCCGCTCAGAAAGGACAGTAGGACTAGGGGGCACAGCCTTAAGATAAGGGGGGGCAGTTTAGAACGGAGTTGAGGAGGAACTTCTTCACTCAAAGGGTGGTGAATCTCTGGAATTCTCTGCCCGTTGAAGTGGTGGAGGCTACCTCGCTAAATATTTTTAAGACGCGGGTTGATGGGTTTTTGATAAGAGAGGGGATTAAGGGTTATGGGGAGAGGGCGGGAAAGTGGAACTGAGCCACGACAGATCAGCCATGATCTTATTGAATGGCGGGGCAGGCTCGAAGGGCTAGATGGCCTACTCCTGCTCCTATTTCTTATGTTCTTATGAAAATGTAAAGTAATGATGTTCCTGACGCTGAACATTGATGGGGGTGGTGGGGGGGATGATCTTTGATGTTGTGTAGGCTTTTGGTCTTTTCACAACATTTGCCGCTCTCATTGCTGAACCCACCTGTGGCCAAACAGGCCATCTGCATTAAAATAGTGATTTGTAAAGCACTCTGGGACAATTGGGCAAGAACTAAAGTGATGGGCTGCAGCCTAAAAGACAGAGATAAACAGGCTGCAACCCAGACGGGTGAAAACACAGGATATGGGTTATCTCCAGGACAAAAGAGACTGTCTGGTCAAACTGGGTTGTTTACCAGACATAGAGGTGCCGTAACCCTTTATTTGGGAGGGAGGTGTGAACTCTACGTGCCCCCTGCAGACATGGCCATTGGGGACACACCCAGCGATTGGTGAGGCAGCACCCGATTGGACTTTATCGATCAGGTCGATCAAGCCCTGATCGATTGATTGGCAATGGCCAAAAGGGGCGCAAAACCCAATGGGGTATAAAGGCTGCTGCGCATCTAAAACCTCCCTCTCTCTAATCCCACAAACGGGCTACAACAATGGTGTTCATCGCCAGCGACAACTAGAACAAGGAGAACCACTGCACCTGAGAAGGAAGGAAGACCAGAACCAGAGTGCCAGACCAGACCAAAGGACCAGACTACACAGAGAACGACCGAGACCAACTCACAGATGAAGGCCAATATCTGCTTGGGTACTTGCCAGTCATGCAAAGTTAAGTCAAGGTCTAGTATTGGACATGAACTCTAGTATTTTCTGTAAAGGTAACTCATTGTTGGTTGGGTGGGTGATTATTGATTGTGTGTCTTAAATATTGGTTGTATTAACAAAACATCCACTCGCAGTTATTTGTCTACTGTACAAGGATTAAAACAGACTGTGAGGCAGGCACAACACACCTGACTCTAACAAGAGTGGGAAATTCTGCCACAGTTCCAGGAGCCTACTGCACTCCTTGCATATAGTTAATATAAATTTCAATCTCACATCTATCCCATTTCGATTTTGTATAACTGCTAATGTAAACCGCAGTGACCTGGACAAAGCAATATTAATGTTACAACACAGCACATTCACAAACTGTACTGAAGCATATAAATATGCTCTTTTCAATTTACAATCACTGGGGCAAACAAATGCTACAAATGAGATCCATTTACCTCCTATTTTGATGAGATATTTACATTTATCACAGATGTGCAAGCCTTGTTTGATGTCATTGATAGAATCATTGTTACAGCATAGAAAAAGGCCATTCAGCCCATCATGTACATGCCTGTTCTCAGTAAAACTTCTCACTCAGTCACACTCCCCTGCCTTTTCCCCCATCGCACTGCAAGTTTTTGCACCTCTGACAATTCTCTTTTTAGTCTTCAACTGATGATTAATAATAATACATGATTAATAGTGAAGCAGTGAATCACAATGGGATACTACCGTATTAAACTTAATTCACAACTTCGAGGTACTTCCCCTTCTTTACTGCCTGAATCTCTCTGTGAAGCATAGGGAGGAAAACTGGATTGCGAAGGTTGTATATTTGTTAGCAAACCCATCCAACTTTTCCTCTATTTATTTCAATAGCATATAATTGGAAAGGACCCATTATGAACCAACCTAGCTTTCCTTCTCATTATTTTAATCCTAAAATGGTACCTTAATATCGATGATTATTAAAATTCAAATATCTATTTAAAATCTAATGGACTAATTTTGCTTTTTAAAAAACCACAATTGTGTAACGTTAGTGTAAAACAAGACACAGTTACAACCAGGTTATATGCTTTAAGGTGTCCTGTGAATTCTGAATGGTTCTTATTTGAACGCAGTCTGAACTCTTTCCAAACCAGCAGCTCAATAAATGAGGCTGACATCGTGTATCACTTAACAACCAGCAGCAGTGATTAATCAACTGCTGACAAAACAGAGTAAATAGGACAGCAATTACTAATCTCTTAATTCGATCATTGTGAAGTGATGGGCTCGGATCGCTTGGAGCAAGAGCAGTTTGCACCTTGTTATATTATCTTAAGTGGAAGTGCAAAATAAATCTTCAAAGAATGCCAGCACTTTGGCTGACCGTCAAGTGCCCAGTTGGTCAGTTTCTTGTTGATTTAAAATATTACATTCAAAGAAGAGTCATATTGAATTTGAAATGTTATCCAGTTTCTCCCTCCACAAGTGCTGCCAGAACTGTTGAGATTTTCCAGCATTTTCTATTTTGATTTCTCTTCTTCCACTGTGAAAGAAAGTATCTACAATCTACCAGTAGATCCTTGGAATGACATTGTTTGATATTAGTGTATGAACATTCAATGTGTGTGCATTAAATTACTGAAACTGCTATTTTGATGGTGGTACTAGTTCATGTTGAAATGGTGTATGAAGTATTTTCAAGTGAACTACTTAGAAATCCAAGCTCAAGACTATCTAACGTCCTTTCAAGGCTTAATTTACACCACTTCAGTATAAATCTCTTTTCCTGTTTTTTTTTTAAATACAATTATCATTAAGGGAAACAGAGATGGGCTGTTAAAGCAAGCCAAGAGGAGTTTGATGTTGAGATGTTCTGATTAACTCCTCGGCTTTACTGAGCATTTTACCAAAATGACACAACAACGAGAACAAATTTAACACAACAAAAGGTCCAAAAATCCTTGGCAGGAGGATTATGAAATAAAATACGTTGTATAAGGATATGGTAGGTCAGATGACCAAAAGCTTGGTCAAAGCAGTAAGTTGGAAAGGTTAACATAAAGGATGAAAGTGAGATAGAGAGACAGAAGCGTGTGTGGAGGGTATTCCAGAGCTCAGGACCTGGGCAACTGAAGGTACAGCCACCAGTTAAAAATTAAAGCAATTAAAATTGGGGCTGCAGATATCTCAGAGGGTTGTGGGAAGGGACGAGGCCATGGAGGAAATTGAAACAGAAACATAGGGCAGGATTTTACAGTCTTGCACATCCCAAAGCTGTAAAATTCTGCCCAAGGTCATTGGACCTTGCCATGATCTACCCCCGCCCGCTTCAATTTCCGTGATGGGTGGGGTGGTAAAGTTCCAGCCGTAGAAGCAGAAATAGGCCGTTCAGCCCTTCGACCCCGCTCCACCATTTATTCTGATTGTGGCTGATTATCCTCCCAGGTCCCTTGATCCCTTTAGCCCCAACCGCTATATCTAATTCCTTCTGAAATCACACAATATTTAGACCTCAACTATTTTGTGGTCATGAATTCTACACATGCGCCACTCTCTGGGTGAATAAATTTCTTATCACCTCAGTCCTAAAAGATTTACCTCTTTTCCTCAAATTATGTCCCCTAGTTCTGGACAACCCCACCATTGGGAACATTCTTTCTGAATCTGCCCTGTCTAATCCTGTCAGAATTTTATAAGGTTCTACGAGATCCCCCCCACCCCCAGTCCTCTAAACTCTAATGAATATAAGACTAATTGACTTACCCTCTCCTCATGTGACAGATCTGCTATACCATGAATCAGCTTGGCAAAACTTCGCCGTTGTCCCTCCAGATAAGGACACCAGAACTACACAAAGTACTCCAGGTGTGGTCTCAATTTCACAATTTCAGTAAACCATCCCAATTCCTATACTCAAATCCTCACTAAGAAGGCTTTCGACAAGGCTTCTTTACTGCCTGCTGTACTGGTGCGCTTACTTTCAGCGACTGATGTACAAGGACACCAAGGTCTCACTGAGTATCCACCTCTCTCAATTTGCACCCATTCAAATAATAATCTGTCTTTCTATTTTTGCTACCAAAAGTGGATAATCTCACATTTATCCACATTATACCGCATCTGCTGTGCATATGCACACTCACTCACTCACTGTCCAAATCATGCTGAAGCATCTCTGCATCCTCCTCACAGCTCACCCCCCAACCAACGTTGCATCATCTGCAAATTTGGAGATAATATTTTTAGTCTCTCTTCCAAATCATTAAAATGTAATCTGAACACTTGGGGTCCTAGTACAGATCCTGTGGTACCCCACTAGTCACTGCCTGCCAACTGGAAAAAGACACATTTATTCTAACTCTTTGCTTCATATCTGTTAACCAGCTTTCTATCCATCTCAATACATTACCTCTAATCCCATGCGTTTTAACTTTGCATAGTAATCTGCTACATGAGACCTTGTCAAAAGTCTTCTGAAAGTCTAAGTAAGCCACATCCACTAGTTCTCCCTGGTTAACTGTACTCATTACATCCTTAAAGAAAGTTCCTTTTTCTCTCAACCTCGCTTTGTGGACAGCGGGCTTACATTAACTACTGTCCAATCAGTAGGAACCATTCGAGAGTCCAAAGACACTACCAAACGATCAATATTTCTTGGGCTACTTCCTTAAGTACTCTGGGATGAAGATAAATAGGCCCTGGAGATTTATCTGCCTTCAATTCCATTAATTTCCCCAAACCATTTCTCGACAAATACTAATTTCCTTCAGCTTCTCACGAAAACTTGTGTTTCTCAGAACTTCCAGTTCATTATTCATGTCTTCCTTTTTGAAGGCAGAAGCAAAGTACAAATTTCATTCCTCAGCCATTTCTTCGTTCCTGTTATGAATTCCCCTGTTTTTGACTGTAAGAGGATTACATTTGTTTTTGTCAATCTTTTTCTCTTTAAACACTTGTAGATACAAATATATATGCATGATATATAAAATTGATACGTGGCTGAGAAGATGGTGTGAGAGAGAGGCTTTCAGATTCCTGGGGCATTGGGACTGTTTCTGGGGGAGGTGAGACCTGTACAAACTGCATGGATTACAACTGAGCAGGACCTGGACTGATATTCGTGGGTGTTACTTTTTAGAATGGTTGGGGAGTGTTTAAACTATTATTCTTCCCAATTTGTAAGTTTCTTCTTTGAATCTATTACCATCTCTAATTTCCCTTGTAAGGCATGGTTTGGTCACAGTTCCCTTTCCATTTTTGCACCAAATAGGAATAAATAACTTCTGGAGTTCACCTATTCATTCTTTGAATGCCTGTCATTGCCTGACCACTGTCCTTCCTATCAGTAATGTTTTCCAGTCCATTATAGATAACTCATGCCTCATATCATCATAGTTACTTTCACTGAGATTCATGACCCTGGTTTCGGAATCAACTACCTCACTATCCGCTTTGAGGAAGAATTCTATCATATTATGGTCACTTATCCCCAAGGATTTTCTCACAACTAGATTGCCAACTGATCCTTTCTCATTGCACGATATCCAGTCCATGATGGCCTTTTGCCTTGTTGGTTCCTCAATGTATTGGTCCAGAAAGCCATCCCGTGTGCACTCCAGAAATTCTTCCTCTATTGTACGATGACTAATTTGATTCACTTAATCCATAAATATGTTTAAAATCACCCATAATCGCAAATGTTCCTTTATCACGTGCATCTCTGATTTCCTGTCTAGTGCTATTCCCAATGTTCCCAATACAGTTTGGTGGTCTGTATGCACAAAGGTTTTATGTTCCTTGGTGTTTCCTAACTTAATCCATACAGATTCCATATAATGTGTGCTAATATCTTTCCTCAATATCTTCTCTAATCAACAAGTCAACTCCACCACCTTTACCTTTCTGTCTATCCTTGCTAATTACTGAATAGCCCTCAATGTTCAGTTCCCATTCTTGGTCACCTTGGAGCCATGGCTCCATAATCCCAGCTATATCATATCCCTTTACATCTATCTGCACAACTAATTCATCCATTCTATTTTGAATGCTCCAAACGTTCAGGTACAAAGCCTTAATGTTAGGCCGTTTAATGTTCCTTGTCCCATTCCTACTATTTTTACTGAAACCTTATCTGATTCTGGCCCTTGATTTCTCTGCCTATCACTTGTCTTATTCTCTTTGCTGTCTTTTTCTCTTGTTCTTGATTTCCACCGGCACTGAATCCTTACATAGATTCTCATCCTTCTGCCATATTAGTTTAAACACTCCCCAACCATTCTAGGAAGTAACATCAGTCCAGGCCCTACTCAGTTATAGAGTCATAGAAGTTTACAGCATGGAAACAGGCCCTTCGGCCCAATTTGTCCATGCCGCCTTTTTTTTTAATTCCTAAGCTAATCCCAATTGCCCATATTTGGCCCATATCCCTCTATACCCATCATAACCATGTAACTATCTAAATGATTTTTAAAAGACAAAATTGTACCCGCCTCTACTTCTATCTCTGGCAGCTTGTTCCAGACACTCACCACCCTCCGTGTGAACAAAATTGCACCTCTGGACACTTCTGTATCTCTCCCCCCTCACCTTAAACCTATGCCCTCTAGTTATAGACTTCCCTACCTTTGGATAAAGGTATTGACTATCTAGCTGATCTCTGCCCCTCATCATTTTATAGACGTCTATAAGATCACCCCTCCTACACTCCAGAGAAAAAAGTCCCAGTCTATCCAGCCTCTCCTTGTAACTCAATCCATCAAGTCCTGGTAGCATCCTAGTAAATCTTTTATGCACTCTTTCTAGTTTAATAATATCCTTTCTATAATAGGGTGACCAGAACTGTACGTAGTATTCCAAGTGTGGCCTTATCAATGTCCTGTACAACTTCAACAAGACGTCCCAACTCCTGTATGCAATGTGCTGACCGATGAAACCAAGCATGCCGATGTAATCCATCCAGTTTGTGCAAGTCCCACCTCACCCAGAACCAGTCCCAGTGTCCCAAGAATCTGAAACACTCTCTCACACACCTTCTCAGCCTTGTATTCATCCTATACATCCTACTGTTTCTACTCTGACTTGTGTGTGGCACTGGTAACGTAACTACCTTAGAAATCCTACTTTTCACTTTGCTTCCTAACTCGCTATAAGAACATAAGAAATAGGAGCAGGAGTAGGCCATCTAGCCCTTCGAGCCTGCCCCGCCATTCAATAAGATCATGGCTGATCTGTCGTGGCTCAGTTCCACTTTCCCGCCCTCTCCCCATAACCCTTAATCCCCTCTCTTATCAAAAACCCATCAACCTGCTTCTTAAAAATATTTAGCGAGGCAGCCTCCACCACTTCAACGGGCAGAGAATTCCAGAGATTCACCACCCTTTGAGTGAAGAAGTTCCTCCTCAACTCCGTTCTAAACCGCCTCCCCTTTATCTTGAGGCTGTGCCCCCTAGTCCTACTGTCTTTTTTGAGCGGGAAGAGTCTCTCCACCTCTATCCTATCCATCCCATTCATCATCTTATACGTCTCAATGAGATCTCCCCTCATTCTTCTAAACTCTAACGAGTACAAGCCTAGTTTATTCAGCCTCTCCTCATAGCTCAATCCCCTCAACTCCGGTATCAGCCTAGTAAACCTCCTCTGCACTCCCTCCAGGGCCAAAATATCCTTGCGCAGGTGCGGCGCCCAAAACTGCACACAGTACTCCAGCTGCGGCCTCACCAATGCCCTATACAGCTGCAGCAAGACCTCCCTACTTTTATATTCAATCCCCCTCGCTATGAAGGCCAGCATCCCATTTGCCTTCCTGACCACCTGCTGCACCTGCAAGCTGGGTTTTTGCGACTCATGCACAAGGACCCCGAGGTCCCTCTGCACCGTCGCCTGCTGCAGTTTTTCGCCACGTAAGTAATAGTCCTTCCTACCATTCTTCCTACCAAAGTGGACCACCTCACACTTGCCAACATTAAATTCCATTTGCCATTTCCTGGCCCATTCGCCCAGCCTATCTAGATCCTTCTGCAGACTCTCCACACCCTCCGCACAATTTGCCTTTCCCCCAATCTTGGTGTCATCAGCAAATTTCGACACCCTGCACTCGGTTCCCTCCTCCAGATCATCTATATAAATGGTAAATAGCTGAGGCCCCAGCACCGACCCCTGGGGCACCCCACTAGTCACCAACCGCCAATCCGAATAGCACCCATTGACCCCCACTCTCTGCCTCCTATTTGACAACCAATCCTCTATCCACGCTAACACCCTACCCCCAACTCCATGTCCCCTGACCTTCTGCAATAACCTCTTGTGAGGTACCTTGTCAAACGCCTTCTGAAAATCCAGAAAGACCACATATATTCTGCCAAACAAAATAAGTACAATTATTTATTGACACGTTCCTCAGGACAATGCTTTGGCCCATGAAGGTGAAGCTCCTGGTTAAATTTCAAACAATGCTTGGCAGTTTGCTGTCAGTCACCATCAACTGGTGCATTTTCCGTGGCAACCCCTCGATCAGAGTTCACTTGCAAACCAATCAGCATTTCCTTTTCATACAGTATAACTTGTTGTTTCCCCCTATACAACTATTCTTATGTTTGTCCTGATGAATGCAAGACAAAAAGCTTTGCTATGTCTCTTTTTTCAGCAATACTCAGATTTTGTTCTATGAAATGACTGTTTAAAACAAATATAATTGGAGAAATGTTATCATAGCAATCTCTAACATTCATTAAGCTGAGCACCTATATTAGAGCCAGAAATTTATTTGGTTTTATTAATTTGGTCTATAGATTTGTCAGCTCTTTATGGTCACTAATGTAATATGGGAAAATCTGTGAATTTTAATGATTTATTTAAATCCTCCTACAATTGAAAGCTTTATAACAGTCCTGGTGTTAATGACTTCTTTTGAAATAATGCATCTTTTATATAGTATTAAGGCATATAAACCAGCAAGGTTCCTTGTAAAATTCTTCATCTTTACAAACTTCATCTAACACAATTGGAACGTTAATGTACAATAACTGAGCTCAGGGATGTGGGGGAGGGTGAAAACAGTAAGGTTACCACTCCTGAATGCTGACCAATACTCTTTACTGGAAACTCCATAAGCTGGATTGTACCAGCCCTGTGGGGTGGGCTATGCAGTAGAAGGGCTCACAAAATGGGCGAAAGCTATTGTCTTCCTGTCACTTTACCATCTTGCTAGTGGCAGGTGGTCCTGCCACCCAGAGCTATGCAAGTGGCCAGCTAAGGGCCATTATAATTTTCACGAGCATTTAACTAGAAATGGAATGGGCTTTGGCCTTTCACCACATGGGAAGGACTCCACATTGACCCTGGCAGCCTCCAGGAAGGATCTGAAGGGGATGTCGTCCCTTTTAGACATTCTTTGGCCCATAATGGCAACGGGTACCACTGTGGCAAGGGCGCTGACCGCACTTGTCAAATGTATCCCTCTGCCTGACTGGTCTTGGCACCCCCAGGCCAAACTAACCTTTGTGAGGGCACATGTCCATCAATGCTCCCTCATCCTCCAGGTGCAGTCCCAACTGTGGCCCTCATTCCTGGTTGCTAAGCTGTCAGTCTTGATTTGTTGGTAGGGCCTAGTGGTGCTGGTCCTGGGCTCCCTTAACTACACTTCAACCCACCGCTTTGGGATCCTTGTCTTAAGGATTAAATTCAGCCCTATGTGTGAGGGTTTCAGTTGAGGATAGGATTGGGCTTGGCTATGATGTTCACATTGCCCACTGGACCACTGATCCTAACTCCATCAACTCATCAATGAAAAGAAAGAATGATTTATATATGAACATACATATGAACAAGAATCAGGAATCGGCCATTCAGCCCCTCAACCCTGCTCCACCATTTAATAAAATCATGGTGATCTGATAGTAACCTCAAATGTGCACTCTACCTTTTCCCAATAACATGTTTACCAAGAATTTATCCACCTCTGCCTTCAAAATATTCAAAGACTCTGCAGGAAGAGAGTTCCAAAGACTCAGGATCCTCTGAGTGAAAACAGTCGCCTCATCTCTGTTTTCAATGGGTGACCCTCTTATTTTTAAACGGTGACCCTTAGTTCTAGATTCTCGGACAAGAGGAAACATTCTCTCCACATCCACCCTGTCAAGATCCCTCGGGCTCTTGATTGATGTTTCAATCAAGTCTCTTATCCTTCTAAACTCCAGTGGATACAAGTCTCGTCTGTTGTCATAAACTTTCTGTCTGCAAACTTTCCTCATAAGTCAGCCCACCCATTCCAGGTATTAGTCCAGTAAACCTTCTCTGGACTGCTTCTAACACATTTCCATCTTTCCTTAATAAAGTGACGAATACTGTACACAGTACTCCAAATATGCTCTTACTGGTGCCCTGTACAAATGAAGCATAACCTCACTACTTTTGTATTCAACTCCCCTTCTGATAAATGATAACATTCTATTAAGTATGCACGTACAGCAACCAGTGGTTGCTGTACGTACGTACTTGCTTGCATTTATATAGCATCTTTCAACATTAGGGACAGCCAATTAAGCACATCAGAAGTGTGGTAGTTGTTGCAAAAGGAGAAATGTGCCACCCAATATGAAAATCTGTTTGTGTGATATTGATCAATATTGACTGGGAAACCAGTCAATGAAAATTGGCTACAGTATCAAAAGCCTTGCCCATCCCAAACACAAGAATGCTCGCTTACTGTTGTTATTTACAGCTACGCCTATCAGGAAAGCAGCCTCCTTATATTTACTAGAGAAATAAAAAACAAAGTTCAAATAAGTCTCGGCAAAATGATTGCTATTTTACCGGTGGTGGAACAAACACAGAATAGACAGTCATCAAAGGCTGTTGACTCTATGTGGATTAAATCTTTTATAACTATTCAGCTGGGAACAGAATGAGAGATCAAAAGGATAAGTGCCGACAGAGATGATCAAACATGCAGGTCCCAATTTGACTGGGACCATTCCCATTTTAACAATAGTATGAAGCATATGGTGGGTGAATATGTAAACTGTATTGTTGAAATGATAGCATGGAGATTTTAGACTATAACTTTTACAAGTCACAGAGTATCATCTTTTTTGTAAGTTTTATTTCTGTCCCTCATGCCGCATGGGCGTTAGAGCGTTGACGGTGCGGAATGGATATATTAGGGGAGAAATTGGGCTCTTTTCCACAATATACAGACTCCCAGTGTTCAAAAATGTCATCTGTAATATTTACTGAACAGGAAGTGGGTCGGACGGCATCTTGGTAAAGGGGTCCGTGCAGCATGCACCTGACAACTGCTGGCAGCAGGCAAAGTGGGCAGAATACAAAGTATGTCAGCTCTGCCATTTTCAAATGAGGTGTTCCACCGCACAGCATGTTGGAGCAATTTTTCTGGTTATCGATACAATTATATATGCTTTTGGAGCTTTCCTGAACTTATCCAAAAATATGTGGGCTAGATTGATTGGCATGCTCAATTGCCCCTTAGTGTCAGGTAGACAAGCAGCGTAAATATGTGCGTTTAAGGGAGTAGGGGCCTGGGTGGGCTCAATGGGCTGAATGGCCTCTTTCTGCACTGTAGGAATCCTATAAATCTCCAGGGACTAATTTGGCTGGTGTTGAAAGCTGGTACTGAAACAAGGTGCCCCTGGACATGGGTGACTTCTTGGGATTGAGCATGATTTGGGGAATGAAGAGAGGCCACACAGAGCAGAACATGCTGCTAGAAGAGGAAGGAGGAGAAGGGCTCTTGGCAGTTGGCCATTAAGAGTCTTTAAGGGGCAATGAATTGACCTGAACTGCCCAGAGGACCAATGCATGAGACTAATGCAACTGCTGCAGCCGCAACTGCAAACTGAAAGCCAGGTAAGATTGCATTAGCTATGGATGTCAAGAGGACTGGAGCTTTTCCTTTGTGCTCCTAGCTCAGTCTGAGCTGCTATTGGAAATGAGAAAATCTTGCCGCACGAGTGATCACTGAGATTCACTGCACAAAGAGAGTCTGATTCAACTCATTCCCTCCTGCCAGACTAAGCAGGAGTTGCCATTATAGGAGTTTGCTTGAAATGCAAGTATCTTAGTGAGGTAGAATGCGATTGGCTCCACACAACTTGCTTTTTGTACTCTTTAGGGAATCATCTACTCAAGGCATTCAGTGCATTATTGGAAGACAAAGGGTCTTTGTCAAAGGTTTTGACAAAGGGTCATCTGGACTTGGAACATCAGCTCTTTTCTCTCCTTACAGATGCTGCCAGACCTGCTGAGATTTTCCAACATTTTCTCTTTTGGATTCTGATTCCAGCATCCGCAGTAATTTGCTTTTATCCATTATTGGAAGATTTGGGTGGATGATTCCTCCCTCACATGCTCAGCCATGGCTGGATCAATCGTTCATAACAGAGTTTACATAGGATTCCCACAGTCAGTTCTAGCCACAGTGTGCCTCCCTGTAAGGAGCATTAGGCACTCACAATATTAGACAGCTGGAAGATGTGTATAGACAATGAACAACATATGGCTGACTACACACAGAGCAGTGATGTCAAACAGCAGGCAGCACTGATTTACCATGCTGCTGACAGTGTCAACATAGATTCATCACGCATCGCAATCGTCATGTCCAGTTTTTGTATCAGAACCAATTTAACCTCAAGTCTGTACCAACTCCACGTATTGAAGGCCAGGGGCTCTCCACCTGCCCAGGGGTTCAGTTATGCAGTTGTCACTAAGTTTCTGGGTTCAAGTCCCAATCCAGATTTAGTGCAAAAATCAAGGTTGACACTTCAGTGCAGTGCTGAGGGAGTGCTGCACCTTTGGATGAGGTGTGAAAGCAAGGCTCTGTGCTCCATAGATGTGAAAAAGCCTAAGGCACTATTTCAATGAAGAGCAATGTCTGTCCCTCAGTCAGCCTCACACAAAACAGATTTTTATCAAATCGCTGCCTGGAGGAATTTGCTACATTCGATTGCCCTGTTTCCTAGATTACAACATTTCAAATAGTACTTCATTGGCTGCAAAGCACTTTGAAACATCTGTTTTCTCTGAAAGAGAGTGTTATATAAATGCAAATCTTCCTTTCTGATGTTATTCATTCTTTTATTCTTACCCAGGCATTGCAGCTGAAATTAGTTTGAGTGCATCTAACTTAACTGTCTTTAACAATGTTCTGGGAATGTCACCCTGCTTCGCTCTCAGCTGGTAATTAAAAGAGAAACCTACAAGCGGTTCAACTTGCAGCATTTGTATTTAAACCATATAAAATTACACAGTTGTTTGTTGTGCCCCGGGGCAATGCAAGTGTCCTCTGTCACAATCAATAATGGGCAAAGGGAGATCATTAATAGTTCTGATTTCCAAGTGCATGCAGCCCTCTAAGCACACAGAGCACCAAAATGTTACTGAATGGCAAAATTAATCACTGCTCATTTGATCACAGTTTAAAGCTTCCTCTTCTCAATAGAAGTGCATGCAATATTCTAGCAACGCCACAAAGAGAAAGCTCTCAGTAGATCTAGCAGGTTTGGTGAAGAGAGAAACCTTTCATAAGAACATAAGAAATAGAGCAGGAGTAGGCCATCTAGCCCTTTGAGCCTGCCCCGCCATTCAATAAGATCATGGCTGATCTGAAGTGGATCAGTTCCACTTTCCCACTTTCTCCCCATAACCCTTAGTTCCCCTGTCTATCAAAAACCTATCTACCTGTGACTTAAATATATTCTTAAATATAAGTATATATGACTTAAATATATTCAGCAAATACATGGTCTTGTCAGGACTGAAAGATGTCACATCTATAACAGGTTTGAAGCAAGTGCAAAAAGAGGAAGGAATGAGAGGAGAAGAAATATAAAGAGTAGCCAGTATCGGCTGTCTGAGAAAATGGGAGCAAAGGTTATGCATGACCTGTTGAATTCAATGTCGGCTTTGAAAGGTTGTGAAACATCCCATTGAAAGATGGAGTGTTGTTGCTTTCAGCTTGCACTGTCTTTTATTAGAAGAGATAGGAGATCAAGGAGAAAAATGTGTAGGTCAGGGGGATTGGCCATGGTAAATGTGCAGGGTTACATGGATAGGGGTATGGGCCTGGGTAAGATGCTCTTTCAGAGAGCTAGAAAAGATTCAGTGGGCCAAATGGCCTCCTCCTGCATTCTATGGTTCTATGATAGAGGGGTCAGAATGGGAAAGGGATGAGAAGCTGAAATAACAAGTGACTCGATGCTCCGGGGAACATCCACACTAAATTAAAAGTGCACAGCAAAATGATTACGCCGACTGTGTTTGGCCTTTTGAACTTAAGAGGAGACCATGACGTATATCAATAAATCTTCTTCAGTCTGCTTCCCTCAACGCCACACCCTCCACCTTGTGAAGAGGAAGGAGACAGGTCCTGAATGCACCCCAGCCAGACCATACCATACACCAGTGAGAGCTGAATGTCCAGGTTGCTGTGGCAAACACACTGGCACAGTAATTAGCATTGCTGCCTCACAGCACCAGGGACCCGGGTTCAATTCCAAGCTTGGGTTGCTGCTGTGCAAAGTTTGCACATTCTCTCCGTGTCTGTGTGGGTTTCCTCTGGGTGCTCCAGTTTCCTCTCACAGTCTGAAAGACGTGCTAGTTAGGTGCATTGACCATGCTAAATTCTCCCTCGGTGTACCCAAACAGGCACCAGAGTGTGGCAACTAGGGGATTTTCACAGTAACTTCATTGCAGTGTTAATGTAAGCCTTCTTGCAATACTAATCAGTAAACTTTAAAATTTATATGCATGTTTAGCTTGGCTATGGATACAGGTGATAGAGGTTCCAATTTCTTTCCATCTCAGGGCTGACCAGGAATCCCTCCCATTTGTCATTTTTGAAAGGATTTACAAAGACCCAGTCGGTCTTAGGTTTTTCTGATCTTCTCAAAAGAAACTTCCTTTTGTGCTCCCATAACCTGGCTCAGGAGCCCCGCACAAACATGGAAAATATCCACCGTGGGGAAGTCACGAGGATTATTTCTGGGACGTGAAGACCATGGCTCGATTGGCTTCTCATGCTAGCAAGATCTCCGCGGAGAAAACATCCTCCTCAGAGAACACCACCAACTGACAGCCATCAGGAAAGTAGGCACTCAACAAACAACATTGAGCGGCGGAACTTGGCATAGTCAATTAGGGCAGTGAAAGAAGATGACAACTGACTGAACAAATGGGACAAACAGGCACTCAGTAGATGGGCAGACTGGCAACTGTGAAGTCTGAGACTGCTGGCAGATAGCTCCAAAGAAGTTGCACAGAAAGGGAAGCCGCAGGAACAATAGGGTTTATTAATGAACTGTACTCCTCACACTCCAGCCCTCGAGTGGCCATAGGAGCAGTTTCCCAGACAACTAACTCCACTCCCTGGGATACCTGACCCGTCCTCTTAAAGTGGCTATGCCCCGCATACTTAACAGCAACAGACAAAGATGGATCAACTGGTACTGAAAGAAACAAGTATCAAGATCAACAAGACAGACTGATCAGGCAGACTGTCGGATAGACTCGAGCCCTGAACAAGAAGGGGACCGGCCACATAGCCAGGCACCAAGGTTGCTACGCAGTCAATTAGATGAACAACAAAATAGTGGAATGAGCAAGAAACAAGCAGGTTGCTTTATAGATTGGCTGGGCAGCCTACTTCCATCAAGCAGTAAGATAATCAATAAATTGGTCTTCCAATTATTAATTAACTTCACAAAAACAATTATACACAAAACAACGACATAATCATACACTGAACAAAATGTGGCCAATCACTGATTTGCTTCCATGCTGCCACTTAAAACTGTTTTTGAAATGATCAGTTACTTTTAATTAGATTTGTAGTCTTGCTGCAATCATAAAAAAAAGCATCCCTAGCTGCAACCAGACTGTTTAATGTCAAAGGTCATCTCATCAATGTTCTCCACGCACCACCGGCTAAGCAGGAATGGTGAAGAGGGGCAAGGTGGTCGTGGGGTTGAGGGGAGGAGGAGAGCATATCTCCAACCATAGAATCCCTACGTTGCAGAAGGAGGCCAATTGGCCCATCAAGCCTGCACCGCCAACAGTCCCACTGTATCCCCATAATCCCACATATTAACCCTGCTAATCCCCCTGAAACTCGGATCAGTTTAGCATGGCCAATCAACCTAACCCACGCATCCTTGGACTGTGGGAGGAAATCAGAGCACCCGGAGGAAACCCACGCAGACGTGAGGGAGAATGGGATGCAAGCGCCACACAGACAGTGACCCAAGTCAGAAATCAAACCCGGTTCCCTGGCACTGTGAGGCAACAGTGCTAACCACTGTGCCACCATGCCATCCCTCAATGTCTCATCATTCTCCAAACCCGCCATTTTTATTTACCTGTCTCCAGAAACTAAGACTTTCAACCCGGAGAAGCGGAGGCCTAATTTAGATACAATATCAAGTCTCAATTATATCAGAGCATGTGTGCCATTTTGCTTGTGGACCTGAATACAGCCCCAACAGTTAAAGTTGGTGGCAGCAATGAGCCAGGTCCAGGTGCTTTTTTACTCTTTAGATCGCTAACACTTCCTTGTGGGGCCTCACGGACTTTCCAGGCCCCTACCCAGACTCAACTACTCCTATTTGGGGAATTCTCTTCCTCAGAGAGCAGTCGAGGCTGCTTCATTGAATTTATTCAAGGCAGAGTTATATTTTTGACAGATGGGAGGGGAATCAAGAGTTACAGGAGGCGGACAGGAGAGTGAAGTTGCGACCAGAAGCAAATCAGTCATGATCGTGTTGAAGGGTGGAACAGCCCTGAGGGACCAAATGGCCTCCTTCTGAATTGTAGGGATTCTATGACCTGGTAGTTCTCAGTCCTCCACAATTATTTTGATTCTGGCCTGTCAGTGATGATGTCCTTCGCCTTACCATTGGGTGAATGAATTATAGCCTCACCTCCCAGGGGTTTGGGGGTAGAGGTTGTTGTGGGAGAGTGCGGGGGCAGAGAAGCAGATGATCGACAAGCTGCATTGGGCCACATGCCTCTGATTCCCACTGAGTTAACACTGGCTTCCGTGTCATTGATTTCTCTGCTAATCATCACCTACAATCTAGCCTTCTGAGCATCAAAAGATAATTATATCATGATTAGTAGCAGATAGAGTGGTTTTAAGTCAGTATTCTAACCTCAAGGTAAAATATGTATGAACTGTTCTCATGGCTGATGAACCATTCAAACAAAGTTGTAACTTGAAAAGCAGGGAGTGAAATACCCTACAATAGCAAATGGGACAGCATTGTACTACCTGGATGCAGTGAAAATGCTAAGAAATTGTAAGAAGCATGCTTAAAATGTTACATTTTGTTCAGTTTTCAGATCAATTTATGCTCTGTCAATTCCAAGGCCCTTTTTGAGAGATTCTGGAAACTCTACAGGTTAAGAGTTAAAAGAGACTGGGAAGGTCAAAAAATAATTTTAACTTCACATGAATCAACATGACTCGGTGGCACAGTGGTCAGCACTGCTGCCTCACAAGGCCAGGGACCCAGGTTCAATTCTGGCCTCAGGTCACTGTCTGTGCAGAGTTTCTCCCCGTGTCTGCATGGGTTTCCTCCAGGTGCTCCAGTTTCCTCCCACACTCCAAAGATGTGCGGCCATGATAAATTGTCCCTTAGTGTCAGGGGGATTAGGAGGGTAAATACGTGGTGTTACAGGGATGGGAGCTGGGTGGTTTGTTGTTGGTACAGGTTTGATGGGCCGAGTGGCCTCCCGCTGTACTGTAAATTCTATGATTCTATGACTCTCCATTCCAATGTCACCTTCTGAACAGAGGTTGTATAAGACAAAATTAAATTATCCAGGGATAACAAAGCAAAGTTCCCAATTACTTCAATTTGGACAAATTAAGTCACTTTTGCTTATTTTGAAATAAATAATGGACCAGAATTTACATTTAAATAACAGCAAGGTCAACAGTGCTCACCATTATTTAAGCATCAATGGTACAACAACCTCAGGCAAAGAGCAGAAGCATGGTTAACTGAAAATATCCAAAAGTTCTTGTTCAAATTTCCCTAGTCCACCATTCGCTTCATGAATCCAACACCTCACCATTAGCCTTGCCAGGACTTTTCCCCTTGGAACTTGATGTATTTGCCTATTAATTGCCCTGCCAACCTGCCTCAGAAAGCTAACTCCTGCCTAAATATCCTTTCATCATATGATCAGTTAATGAGCATCAATCATCTCTCTGTCCCAAAAACTACAAATGTGGAGTCTCATTTCTTTAAGTTTTCTGTTTCTTTTTCCTGGGGGATTATAAATATCTTAGAATTTTTTTTTAATTCTTACTATTCCAATGATTTTTTTAAAAAAATTATGCTTCTCTCGATTCATTTTTCTTTCCCTCTCAATCTGTATCTGGTTTGATATTGAATTAATTCTCACTAATTCATCTTCCTTGCCAGCTTTTCCTCTGTTTATTTCCTAATCCTTAAAGCTAATCACAGTTAAGGATTGCTGATTTTCCCATTCAGATGCCCTGTTTCTCTCACTGTGCAGTTATCAACTCACTTCCAGCAAGTTAGTGGGCAAAACCTTTTTAATTGAAGGGTGCCGGGGCAAGGTAATTGCACACACCCTGCTACAGCAAATTCCGCCCCAATGGCTTCATGCATTCGAAAATGACACCCCCACATGGACAACCTTGGCAATGGGTTTAAGAAATGAAGTCATCGGAAGAGGCAATGTCATTCATTTTCTGTTCTGAGAATTTTTAACTGAAAATGCTGGAAAACTCAACTGGTCTGATGGCATCTATGGAGTGAAAATGGAGCCAATGGTTTGAGTTGGAATAACCCTTTGTCAGAGCTAAAGACAAAGAAAATAGGACATATATCTCTTTAGCTGCCAGACCTCATGCAATTTCCAGCATTTGCTGTTTTTGTTTCAGATTCTAGCATCCTCAGTATATTTGCCTTTATCTGGGAAATTTTACTTGAGTAAAGTAATGACAGTTTTGACCATTTTTGGTGATTTCCAAATGCCTTTAACAAAGAACAAAAAAAATTGCAGCACTCCAAGCCTGCACTGACCATGCTGCCCGACTGAACTAAAACCCCTCCGTGGACCATATCTCTCCATTCCCATCCTATTCATGTATTTGTCCAGACGCCCCTTAAAACTCACTATCGTATCTGCTTCCCCGCCTGACAGCAACTTCCAGGCACCTACCACCCCCTGTGTTAAAAAACTTTGTACATCTCCTTTAAACCTTGCCCCTCGCACCTTTAACTTATGCCTCCTAGTAATTGACTCCTATACCCTGGGAAAAAGCTTCTGACTATCCACTCTGTCCATGCCCCTCAATCTTGTAGACTTCTATCAGGTTGCCCCTCAACCTCCGTCATTCCAGTGAGAACAAACCAAGTTTCTCCAACCTTTCCCCATAGCTAATGCCTTCCAAATCAGGAACATCCTGGTAAATATTTCTGAACCCTCTCCAAAGCCGCCACATCTTTCTAGTAGTGTGATGACCAGAATTGAACACTATATTCCAAGTGCGGCCTAACTAAGGTTCTATAAAGCTCCAACATGACTTGCCAATTTTTAAACTCAGTGCACCGGTTGATGAAGGCAAGCATGCCATAGACCTTCTTGACTACCTTCTCCACCCGTGTTGCCACTTTCAGTGACCTGTGTACCTGTACACCCAGATCCCTCTGCCTATCAATACTCTTAAGAGTTCTGCCATTTACTGTATAATTCCCATCTGTGTTCAACATTCCAAAATACATTACCTCACATTTGTCTGGATTAAACTCCATCTGCCACCTCTCCGCCCAAGTCTCCAACTGATCTATATCCTGTTGTATCCTCTGATGGTCTTCCTCGCTATCCGCAAATCCATCAACCTTTGTGTCATTCGCAAACTTACTAATCAAACCAGTTACATTTCCTCTAAATCATTTATATATATATTACAAACAGTAAAGGTCCCAGCACTGATCCTTGAGTAACGCCACTTATCACAGCCCTCCATTCAAAAACACACGGTTACCCTCTGTCTTCTATGACCGAGCCAGTTCAATACCCACCTTGCCAGCTCACCTCTGATCCTGTGCAACTTCACCTTCTGCAGCAGTGTGCCAAAAGAGACCTTGTTAAAGGCCTTACTGAAGTCCATGTAGACAACATCCACTGCCCTACCCTCATCAATCATCTTCGTCACTTCCTCGAAAAACTCGATCAAATTAGTGAGACACGATCTCCCCTTCACAAAACCATGTTGCCACTCGCTAATACATCCACTTATTTCCAAGTGAGTGTAAATCCTGTCTCGAAGAATCCTCTCCAATAATTTCCCTACCACTGATGTAAGGCTCACCGGCCTCTAATTACCTGGATTATTCTTGCTACCCTTGTTAAACAAAGGAACAACACTGGCTATCCTCCAATCCTCTGTGATCTCCCCTGTAGCCAGTGAGGATACAAAGATTTCTGTCAAGGTCCCAGCAATTCCATCCCTTGCCTCTCTCAGTATTCTTGGGTATATCCCATCAGGCCCCAGGGACTTGTTAACATTGAGTTTTAATATTTATTGGACACTGAAATACTCAGCAATCTGAGTTATATAAAATAAAACAAGAATGGAGAAGAATTTTCAAGTCATTACATACAAAGTCAAAAGTGTTGCCTTGTCCAGCAAATGCATGCCTTAAATTTTAAACAAGGACTCTATGTTTATGTAAAATCTCTTGGAACTCTCTTTTATTTAAAATGGACACTGACAAACTACTAAGATAGCCGCCAAGAGGTCAAATGACTTTGCTTATTCAACTGACTATCTCAAGCTTCCAGAAAATTCTACTTGACTCACGCTGGGATGGACATATACAGAGAACACACCTCTGTGGAATTCATGCCTTGTTGCCGCTTATCCTAAACACAGATTCTCTGATCTTGCCGGTGACCATCCCATCACAAGTGAGAAGGGAGAATTTGGCATTCCAATTAAAATTCCATTCACTTTCAGCGGCATCGAAGAACCTTAGCCGTCAGTGAGAATGGGGATTTTTGGCAAAAATCAATGTACGGTTAGGGTGGAATTTTAGGCAGCGTGTGCATCCCCACCTTCTTCCCCTGCTCACTAGGATTTCCTAATCCAACTGAAATCAATAGAATTTTGAACTGCTCACCACACTTTAGGGTCTTCTTCCCCACCACGACAGAGCTGTCAAATTCCATTTATAGACTCTGCACCTCCAAGTTTGCAATTTCATAAATGAAAGAGGTGCGGCATGGTGCCACAGTGGTTAGCACTGCTGCCTCACGGTGTTAAAGGCCAAGTTCGATTCCCGACTTGGGTCACTGTCTGTGTGGAATCTTCATGTTCTCCCCGTATCTGTGTGGGTTTCCTCCGGGTGCCCCGGTTTCCTCCCACAGTCTGAAAGATGTGCTGGTTAGATGCATTGGCCATGCTAAATTCTCCCTCATTGTACCTGAACAGGCACTGGAGTGTGGCAACTAAGGGATTTTCAAAATAACTTCATTGCACTGTTAATCTAAGCCTATTTGTGACACTAATAAATAAACTTAGACACAGATAGACACCTTTCAAGACTAACCATACTGATTGCAGACAATTAGGGAAGGGAATTGGGAGTTTCAGTTTATTTCTATTCCCCTTTCTGCAAAAAACACATTCCCAAAAAGTACATTTACAGCACTATTAATCACAAAAAGCAATGAAATTCTCTTCACATCACATGAGTTCGTCTAAATATCCAGTCTTCAATATAATTTTCCTAACATTCTTAAAGCAAATAATCAATGTAGCTTTAGAAATATATCCATGTAAAAGAACTGGGAAGCATTGTAATAGAATTTGTGATTGAGATGTCAAGTTTACAAACCTTGCCGAGTATCTCCGGAAGTCCTAAGGTCTGGCCAACGAAGACACCAACACAGATGAAAATAGATGTGACCAGCCCTAGGGCGCCACGAACGTGCTTCTGTGAGATTTCACCCAAGTACATAGGAAGGGCACTAAGGGCAATACCTATAGAGAAAGCAGAACTTCAATGTCAGATACCTAATATTCTTTGACACATCACTACTGAACTATAAACAATATGCCTACAGTCAAACAGAGCAGCAAGCAATATCTCTGAAACAGTGTGCAAATTTGGATCTGTCTGATTGCCTACATAAGACAACATTTAATTGGAGACAAAACCATTCCTCCTTTCTTTTTTGGAGATGGTCCAAATTCGCTCCTCCTATTGGCTATAGCACGCAAACCATCTTATCTCACCCATATTAGCAACAACCTCCGTTCTGTTGGTCACAGACTCCAGAAATTTAACTTCCATCACAAATAAATGCACATCTCCTTCCAGCTACAAGAAGCCATAAATAAAGTCACATTCTCTTATCAACATATCAAGCCCCATGCTAAAGCTATTCAGATCAACAGTTAAGACCGCTTCCTGTGAAAATATCAGAGAATAAAGGTTTCCTACTCTGACACAGATCAATTAAAGTAATGCATGGTTTGTTTAAACAGTGTCATCTTAAGCTCACAATGTTTTCAACTATTCCTTCAAACTGACTTTAGAAAACACCTACTTGTTTTGTGGCTATTGTGACAGCTTATCATAAAACATTTTTTTTCTCTACACAGGCAACTACTTTCCTGTTCTCCAACTACTTCCACTGTTAATTGTCCAACAGAAATTCCATATGACCATATAATTTAAAACTGTAGTTACAGGATAAAATCCAGAGATATTAAAGGTTCCAAAAATTTACAGAGCGATCAAAATCTTACAATGGTGATTGATTTTCTTATATATTAATATGCACAGCCCAGAATCAGGCTATTCAGCTCAGCAGGTCAATGGCCCAAACTGTGGTACAGTGGTTAGCACTGCTGCCTCACAGAGTCAAACACACAAGTTTGATTCCCAACTTCGGTCACTGTCTATGTGGAGTCTGTATGTTCTCCCTTTGTCTGCACAGATTTCCTCCGGGTGCTCCGGTTTCCTCCCACAGTCCGAAAGACGTGCTGGTTAGGTGTATTGGCCATGCTAAATTCTCCCTCAGTGTACCCGAACAGGCACCAGAGTCTAGCAACTAAGGGATTTTCACAGTAACTTCATTGCAGTATTAATGTCAGCCTACTTGTGACTAATAAATAAATAAATTTTTAGTATCCCGTCCCCTTAATCATCAAATCCCATCAATATATTCTTCCTTAGCAGAAGCAAAATAGAAAGGATGGAAGACAGGACAGGTTAAATGACAAAAGTGCAATGGTGTATTAATAGAACAGGTAAAGAAGCAGTAAAATGTATCTAGAGGAGGTGTGAATGGCAGAATAATGAACAATTGACATCCAAAAGCAAGAACAGATAAAGAATAAAACATGCAAAGAAAAGGAAACAAAATGGGGTAGAGACAATGATCTGAAATTGTTAAACTTGATGACTCAGATCTGCTGCAAAGTGATAATTATTGTCAGATTGCTGTTCTACTCAAACTTTTAAATGCCCCGACAGTAATTCTCATTTCTGGCAGCATCTTCCAAGCCCAGCTTCGGACAATCCACAAACCAGAAGATCTGGGTCAGTGTTGAATCTGGAGGGCTGCAAAGTGACGAAGTGAAATATGGAGGTGTTGTTCCTTGGGTTTACATTGAACTTTATCAGAACACCACATGAGGCCAGTGTCAGAGGCGTCAGTATCAGAGACAAGGCAAAGAATTAAACTGATAGGTTGCCAGAAGCTCGGGACCATGTTTGTGGAGGAGAAAAGATATTCCTCAAAGCAGTTCCCCAATCTGCTTTTGGTCTCCCCAGTGTAGAACTGGCCACATTGCAGGCAATGAATACAGTGCTTTAAGAACATAAGAACATAAGAAATAGGAGCAGGAGTAGGCCATCCAGCCCTTCGAGCCTGCCCCGCCATTCAATAAGATCATGGCTGATCTGTCGCTGCTCAGTTCCACTTTCCCGCCTTCTCCCCATAACCCTTAATCCCCTCTCCTATCAAAAACCCATCAACCCGCGTCTTAAAAATATTTAGTGAGGCAGCCTCCACCACTTCAACGGGCAGAGAATTCCAGAGATTCACCACCCTTTGAGTGAAGAAGTTCCTCCTCAATGATTTACCCACCCCAATGATTTCCTGACTTGGTCAGTGGGGAAATAGAGGTTAAACTGGAGACCAGATACTTTTTTTGAGCTTATGGAGGAAAATTGGTGCAAGAAGCTAATATTTGTCATCATTATGAACTCACCTTCCATGGTCATTAAGTCCTGAAGTAAGACTTAAATCTGGAGCAGAGAGAGAGAGAGAGACAGAGAGAGAGAAAGAAAGAGTATGAGAGTGACAAGAAGACAGAATTGGAGGAAAATTTATATTTATTTAGTGCCAATCACAACTTCGAAATATTCAAAGCACTTTGCAGTAATTGGGTACTGCATTTGCATTTAGTCACTGCTGTAATGAGGGAAACGTAGCAGACAATTTGCACACAGCAAGCTCAGACAAACAGGAATGAGACTTCCTGTTCTGGGAATTACCAGAAATCTGTCATGATGACTGAAGAATAAATATTTGTAAGAGAACCAGGGAAAGCTTCCATTCTCGTCCCTGACAAGAGCCATGGGATCTCTTACATTCACATGAAGGGGCAGTTGGAGCTTTGGTTCAATGTCTCATATAAAAGCTGACACCTCCAACAGTGCAGCACTCCCTCAGTACTGCGCAGAAGTGTCAACCTGGGTTTTATGCTCTCTTCCCTGCAGTGGGATTTCAACCCACAACCTTCTGGTTCAGAGACAAAGTGCTGGTGTTGAGCCAGGGTTTATACCTAGTCATATGGTTCATAATTCAGACTTTTCTGAGCCTTTCCTGGAATATTCCTCAGAAATTTGCTTTCAAGCTCTCTATGGTGTTGAATGCCTTGTGAATGTCTCCATATTAATTAGCCAGCTCCTTGTCATAACTCACAATAACGTAAAGGCCAATACCAGTACTGGTAGCGTATTTTGCGGAGAATTAACAGAAACCTGCATTCATTCCAGCAGCAGAGGAGATCTTCTGGTGCAGTGGGTAGCGTCCCTGCCTCTGAGCCAGAAACTCTGGGTTTAAGTCTCACCAGGACCTAATGGCCAGAGCTCTGACAAAGGGTTGTCTAAACTCGAAACATTGGCTCTTTTCTCTCCCCACAGATGCTGTCAGACCTGCTGAGATTTTTCAGCACTTTTCTGTCTTTGAAGTGGAAAGGTATGTCTAGTTCTGCCTGACGTGCAACTTACTTCACCTTTCTTCAGTTTTCTTTTGGATAGTTTTAAGAAATGAGACATTTTGAATGGAATAAGAAGAATGTGGAGTTGCTTTATGTCCTTATTATCTTCAGTTTTCTCACCTCCTTGAGGAGATTTTCCTGGGTTTGTAAAGTGGGTGCTCCAGTACAACGGAATGCCAGGTGATTGTGTGGTCCGAAAGCTCATCTATGGAGGAGACCCTCCGAATTTCCTCAACTGCTCAAGTCGATCAACGAACCCAGCCACAATCCGCCACGCGTGTGACGGCTCAGCCCAGAATGATGGGTGAAATCCCAGCAGGTGCAGTCTGTTTGCTAGGAAGAAAAGGAGGAACCACAGCAAGGAGGCACCGAAAGGCAGCTCACTGTCAGTCAGCTGAGGTGGAGAATCAACCTCTTGGAAAAACCAGAATGGCTAATTGATGAGAACTGAACCAGAGATCTGGGGTCTCGTGTCCCCAGACAGTTACTCTCTATCAATTTGTAATGGCATCAGTCATGAAATAATGAAGATTGCTTATATTTAAATATTCAAAAACAAATTTGAATTGCTAAGTTGGCAGCTGTGGCAATAATGCAAAGTGCAGCCGAGGACTGCCAGCCAGGCTGTTCTGATAGGGTCACAATGAAGGTCAGTAAGCAAAACATTTGGATGTCTTGCTGAAGCAGGCAAGCACACTTTCTTTGTCACTTTTTGTTGTTTGCGCCCAGTATTGTTCAAAGGAACTATTTAGTCTTAAAACATCAATACTAAGCAAATTAATTGTAATATTAATTAAATATAATTGTAACAGCTACCAGGTGCTACTGCAGTTCAACGTAACTGCATTGCAATTTTATTGTGTCTGGAGATAATTCCATTTCAAAGTTGACGAACTCATTTCCAGAACTACAAGAGTCCTATCTACAGTCAATGAGATTGAGCAGTCTGAAATTAGTTCACAAAAAAAAACTGGCCCACAACACAATTTTAAACAAGCTGGCACTGTACTGACAGATGTTCCCAGAGAATATGTTATAACTGTCTGCTGAAAGCAATGAAATTGCCTCAGTTTTGTAGAAGGAAGCTGGAATTATGTGCATTATTGAGGCATAGAGGCGTAATGACTTCCCAAGGAATGCTTGTTTATTTGGGAGACTTCGTCCAAATACCATTGGTGCAGCCAACTGGAAATCACAATATGTCACTGACCTCCAACTTGTGACATTACTGGGGCATCCAGGAGTCACCTCCTTGCAATAATTTGGGTAGATAGCCACACCAGTATGCATGTGTCAAGGTTCTACAATCTTCACCCCAACAAGGTAAATTTATTTAGTCAAACTTACTGTCAATCTTCATCCTTGGCTAGGAAAGATTTTAAATTACTTTCAGGGCGCAATCTCATGAAAAAAGTGCCAAACGAGCAAGAGAACAGGAGAGAACGGCATCAGCTTTTTTGGCAAGTTGCAATCTTGCGGCACTCTGCAAAAAAAAGCCTAGGGGGGAAGGGTGAGGGGGTCACAGCCCAAGCTTGCCAATGAATCCAACTGCAGAGCGCCAGGGATGCCATTGTACAGAGACCTCAATCTCTCAGTGTACTGGGAGATCTCCTTCTATCCACACCCCACCATGCATCCCCCCACCCCAGAAATCATCCCACCCCCCCTCATCACTGCCTGTGCCAGATCGCCCCTACCTCCATCCCCCACCGATTCCACCCTGAGCCGCATTCCTCCCCCTCCCCTGCTGATTGGTCCCCGTGCCAGTCCGTCCCTCCTGTCAATCGCACCCCCCCCAACCATTTGTGGAGCTCCCTCCAATCGCCGATCACTCCCTGCTGCAAAGCGTCTCCTCCACCAAGCACGCCTGCCTGTAGAGTTCTCCCCAATTACCATGCATATTGAGCTTCCCCCTTGTAGCACCCCCCAAATCATAGCCCCACCCCATTCATATTCCACCCCCACCAGCCAGGCCCCACCCCGCATCATGGCACTGCCCCGGCACAGTTATTGATTCTGTGGACAATGCCAGGGTGACGTTGTCCCTGACCACCCAGGAGGTTGCAACAATCTCCAATCCCCCAGTGAGGCCATCATGTCTGGTCTCCACTGGTGGAGTCATGATGTGGAGATGCTGGCATTGGACTGGGGTAAACACAGTAAGAAGTCTCAACCTGGTGTTGTGAGACTTCTTATGGTGTCCACTGGTGATTCTCGCCTGTGTAAAACTCGATCAGCAAGGGGCTCAGTACAAGTGAGCCCGGACAATAGTGTCCAGGGCTCTCTAATGACAAGTAAAGCATATCATTAATATCTAAATTGATTTTGCGCCCTTTCTAGGTGCAAGGCTGATTTTGCTGGCGAAACAGGGCCAGTAAGATTGTGTGAGGTGAGAAATCGGACACAAGCCCAATTTTTCGCCTCTCACGCAATCTTACCACCTCACCTTGCCAAACGACAGTTGGGACGAGGTCATAAGATTGTGCCCTATACCAGCTGTAGACTTGATCTTAAAATAAAATGTCCTCCCTTCCAGGATTGTTTGGACTAAATAAAAATATCTCTGAATAAAGTACATTTACTAGCAGAAAAAAGACCTTTGAGTTAACTACTCAAATTCCCATGTGAGGAACATGTGAGAAATTAGGGTCCTGAAGTACAGAAAGTGAGTCTGCAACTTTTTAATCATGGTTATTTAATGCTATTCTTATTTAAAGTTGAAATCTTACGTTAGATTATTGTAATGGCTGCAATATTATAAAGTGAAATAAATCACCAATCCACCTGGAAGAAAATGAAAAATACAAATCCACCTAAATATATGTAGGACATTCAAACAAATAACAAGCTAACTTTATACTTACAATCAAAATGTAAAGCAAAAGCCAAAACCTTCTGTCCCATTCACGGCTGGAATTTTCCGGTGCCACTAAAAGTGAATGGAGTTTTGGCTGGAAAGCCAAATTTTCCATTCTCGCCTGCAATGGGTACCATCATGGACGAGACTGGAGAATCCCACACACAGTTTCTGTCTTTGACTCAGCCAAGAGGAGATCAAATACAACCTCGACTCTTCTTCAGCCATTGAAGTCTAACTGAGACGTTTACCTAACAGCCTAATTTAAAGAAATGCTTTTGTGTTTATAGTGACATAACCATTGCCAACACTCAAGAAGCTCAACAACTAAGTTTTTGAACAAGATACCGATCAATTGGTCTGCTTTGTTCTAAATAAATATCCACTTTCTCCACCCTGGTGCACAGTGGTAGCAGTGTGCACCATCTACAACATACACTGCAATAACTCACCAGGTCTCCTTTGACAGCACCTTCCAAACCTGCAACCCCTATCACCTAAAAGAACAAGAGCAACAGATGCATGGAACTGCCACCATTTGCAAGTTCCCCTCCAAATCACACACAACAGTGATTTGGGATTGTTACTCTGACTCAGTGACGGTGAAAGGTCAAAGTCCTGGAACTACGTCCCTAACAGCTTTGGATGTATCTGCAACACATGGGCTACAGCGGTTCAAGAAAGCAGCTCACTACCACCTTCTCAAAGGCGATTAAAGCTAGCCTTGTCAGAGGCTCCAAATCTCATTAAAATCTCAACAAATTGAATAGATTACAGAATATAGTGAGTTCATGTTTATGCATCACAATCAAATGACCAGCAACAATGCCACAAGCACAGTACTGGAAAGCTGGCCAGGGTTGGCCAAGAATGTGATGTAGCCTCTCAGAAACTGGGTGGAATCTGGTTATGCCAGTTCCTAGCCCAGGATGTGAATAGCCTGAGAGAGGTAAAACTGCTGAACATGGGTCGAAATTTTCACATTGGAGTTGGAAACATGCTTTTGGATTTTAAACACTTCTCTGAAGGCACTGTAAATGTTTTTCTTGTTCAGTTCTCCGTCGAACGGCAGGTCCAACTCAAAGCACCTCAATTTCCGTTATGACTACGGTAAGGAGGTGGGTCCCAAATCCACTCTCCACTGAAAGGAATTGGAACTGTTGTGCCAACATGCAGTTTTACATGTGTGGTGTAGTCTGGAGTCATGGGTAAATGTTGTCTACAGATATAGCTTTTGGGCTAAGGAGGATGGGGATGGGGTGGAGAGGTGGTGGAATCAGGATATTGAGTTGATGATCAGCCATGATCAAAATGAATGGTGAAGCGGGCTCAAAGGGCCAAATGGCCCACTCCTCCTTCTAGTTTCTATGTTTCTGTATTGGTGGCAGAGGTTCCAAGTTTAATTTCATCTCATGGCTGTCCAAGAATCTCTCCCGTTTTTACTGCCTGTCATTGCCACATATTGTAGGATTTACAAGTTGATATTCAACGTGTTTGACTGCACTCTGAATGCAGCTTACTTGGCCATCAAATCCTGGAGTGGGTCTTGCTGGCTTGGAGGCAGGAACACTACCGACGGCACCACAAGGCCCCCACTACAGTAAATAATACAGCATTGTAAATGCGCAGTATAATCAGGAAGCTGGTGAAGGTCCTGAAACATGGCATACGATCTCTTGGAAGGACTACTGTACACTTGGTTATGGTGTGATATATTTGCACAATAATTTACACAATCAGTGGGCAAGCTGCTGGACAGTTCATTTATCCCAGTTGTGACTGTCTTCATTCATACCAGATTTGCCAATTATTTATCTGATTTAATTTACTATTGTCACATGTATTGGGATACAGTGAAAACTATTGTCTCTTGCGGACTGAACAGACAAAACATAGCGTTCATGGAGTACATAGGGGAGAGGGAGAGAAAAGGGTTCATAATATAGTATAGCAGTCACAGATAGGATGCAGAGAAAGATCAGCATAATGCAAGGTAGGTCCATTCAAAGGTCTGATGGCAGCAGGGAAGAAGCTGTTCTTGAGTCGGTTGGTATGTGATCTCAGAATTTGATATACTTTTCCCAACTGATTCATATTCTATTTCCCAATTTCCAGCTTCTGCAACTTCCCATTAAATGCCACAGCTTGATTCAATCTTGCATCATCCACATCGGGGTCCCTGGAGATGTGGTGCAGATTATCATGACTAGCCGTGCAGCAATTCATTTGATCTGTTCCTAACTTAGACAAAGTGCTTCTTTCGCTTGTCTGATTTCAGTTTCATTGTGTCAAACAGTTGGCAGCTGAGATGAATTGGATATTAGTTCATTATTGCAAATTAGGAATTGTAATTAAAATCCAAATTTGGCCCTAAGCATGCCAGTGAGCCCAGCTGTAGAGCGCTGGGGCACCGTTTTGAAGGGCAACCTAATCTCAGTGCACTGCCAGACCCCCCCCCTCCCCCCTCGCTCCCCACATGGACACCGGGACCTTCCCCTCCTCACCAGCAGCATGTTCTCCACAATGGGCTGTCAGCATTGGGGCCCTCCTGAGAGGTCCCCCATCATGACACCCCCATCATGACCCCTAACATGATCCAGCCCCTCTCACATCCCTCCCACATGGCCCCCTGGGAGATACCGCGTTGCATCTGCTCATCACACACCACCCCCCCCCCCCACCACCGCACAGCACCTCCATCATGGTCCCCACCCATCAGCACTGCCCCTCGCACAATGCCATGCCTAACTGACACACTGGACAACCCAGCTGTGCCATTTGTGCACTGCCAGTGTGCCAGGTGGGCACTACCTGATGGGCACAGCCCAGCCATACGTCTGACCACCCTAGGGCTTCAATGGACACCCTCCCCCACCCCAGCATGACCACTGTGCCAAGTCTCCATGAGTAGAGACCAATAGTGAGTGATTCATGGCCATGTGAAGTCCCGCCAGAGAGGTGGGAACATGCCGGGAGGAGGGAGGGGTGAATGCCGGACTCGCTAATGAGATTGAAATCCAGTCAATCCCATGCAAATCGGCCTCACGCCCTTTCTGGGAGCGAACCAGTTGGCACGAAAGGGATCGGGAGAATCACAAACCGTTTGAACATAGGTGTAAATCCAATTTTTAGGTCCGATTTTGATCTCCAGGATCAGTGTGATTTGCTCCCAGCACAGCCAGTTAAGAGAATCATCCTCTCTGTTTTTCCATTTCAACTATACACTCCAATCGGTCCAATTTTTCCTTGGTCATCAGCCCAAACCCATCACAGGCACCGAGGAAACGACCCCAAGAAGTTCTCCTTCCTATGGGCTTTCCACATTACCAAACACACTTTAGCAACATAACTAAACAGATTAATTTCATTGAACAGAAAATATTCTCACCTGCATTCACTCCAATAATAAAACGGCCCACAATTAGCATTTCGAAGGAGCCAGCAACTTTACTGAGGGACATCATCAAAGCAGCAACGATTGCAAATCCATTATTAGCGAGAAGTGTACCTTTCCTGGGAGCAGAAAAACACAAAATCTTAACTAAATAAATTGCCTTCAGAAAATGTTGCAGATAGAATACTACAGCTTTTAATCTTATACACTTCATATCCAGGCAATGGAGCAAATCAAAGGGTAAAAAGTAAAAACTGAGCGAATGCATTTAACTTCCTGAATTGAAACCTCTGAAATTCTTTTGTACAACAGGAGAACAAATATTCTGATTAGAGGGTACAATCCATCAATAAAGTTCACTGAAAATGGGCACAGGGCAGAATGGTGGCACTATGCTTAGCATTGCTGCCTCATAGTGCCAAGGATCCAGGTTCAATTCTGGCCTTGGGTTACTGTCTGTGTGGAGTTTGCACATTCTCCCTGCGTCTGTGTGGGTTTCTTCCAGGTGCTCCAGTTTCCTCCCATAGTCCAAAGACTTGCAGGTTGGTTGGATTGGCCAAGTTAAATTCTCCCTCAGTGTACCCAAACAGGCGCCAGAGTGTGGTGACTAGCTGATTTTAACGTAAGCCTATTTGTGACACTAATAAATAGAGTAAACTTAAGTAAAAAATTCAATGACAGGAAATTAATCAGGGAAATTTCTCAATAATAAATTTTCATAATGCTTTGTTACTTTTTGTGTTACCACATTTGGTACATGTTTTGAGGATTTTCACAGTAACTTCATTGCAGTGTTAATGGAAGCCTATTTGTGACATAAATAATTTTTAAAACATTATAAGTGAGGTTCTGCACAATTGAATTGAAGAGCTATAGAACTGTTAAAATGTATCCTCCACTTGGGCCTGGAGCTGTCAATCTCTGCCACAGACATCCCGTGTACCAGCCCCTGATGTTATTACAATCCCCAGAGGGAGCAATAAACCAAATGAACCAAATTTACCAAATGAAGCCCAAATTAATCCTTTTATAACATGGTTATTGCTGAAAAGAGATACATACTGCTGAACCGACTCAAGAACAGCTTCTTTCCTGCTGCCAGACTTTTGAATGGACCTACCTCACATTAAGTTGATCTTCCTCTACACTCTAGCTATGGTGTAACACTACATTCTATATTCTCTCCTTTCCTTCTCGATGTACTGTATGCTTTGCCTGTGGAGCATGCAAGAAACAATACTTTTCACTGTATGCTAATACATATGACAAAAAAAGTCAAAAAAAAACTTTTCAAGTAACTTTTCAAGCAGGCAGGTAAGTGGAACTGATCCACTTCAGATTAGCCATGATCTTACTGAATAGCGGGGCAGGCTCAAAGGGCTAGATGGCCTACTCCTGCTCCTATTTCTTATGTTCTCAATGTACTGTTGAACTATGCAAAACATTCACGTGAAATTTTGCTGGGCAACATTTCATCAACATTAGCCCAAACGGCAACTTAGTGTAAACACATTAAATATTTGCGCTCCAATATAGCAGAGTGCAAATATAAGACTGTGTTAATGGTTTAAAAAAAGAAAGATCCTCCATAAACTGTCCCTTTTTTTCTCAAAAAGAATGTGCTGGGAAACCCATAGGTTACCATCCTGCAGCATTTGCTTCTTGTTAAGCTTCTTGAAAACAGCTGCAAATCTCGCTGGGTTCATATTAATAATTGACATTAAACAGGATGCCTCCAGTGTGGTGACTCAGCAGCAATGGGCTGACATTGTTTGTCAGCAGACTAAAGGCATTAAAAGGAAAATTATAAACCTGGTGTTTATGCTGATGTGTTCATTCAGTTGCACAGTAACAAAGTGAGTTACTGCACCGAAGTTCAACATGTAGAAACACAGCAATTTTTGACAACTAGATCTCTATTCTAACATGAAATTCTGCTCCAGTTTACCCAATCCTCTCCTATAACTTTGGCTGGTGACTGGTGGGGCCCAGAGAAATGGTAAAACTGCCAATTTTAGCCACTGGACTGTTTCTCTGGGCCTCCGCTCACTTTGCTATAGAGGAAGTGCAGCGAAGGTTTACCAGGATGATTCCTGGGAATGGCAAGTCTGTCACATGAGGAAAGACTAAGCTGGTTAGAATTATATTCACTGGAGAAGGGTGAGAGGGGATCTCATAGAAACTAATAAAATTCTAACAGGGTTAGACAGGGTAGATTCAGAAAGAATGTTCCCAAAGATAGGGGAGTCCAGAACTAAGGGTCACAGTTTGAACTGAGGTGAGGAGAAATTTCTTCACCCAGAGGGCTGTGAATGTGTGGAATTCACAATCACAGAATGTAGTTTAGGCCAAAAGGTTGCCTGATTCCAAGAAGAAATTAGATATAGCTCTGGGGACTAAAGGGATGTGGGAGGCAGGGAGAAATCAGCATATTGATGAGCCATGGTCATAATGAGAGGTGAGGCAGGCTCAAAGGGCCTACTCCTGCTTCTAGTTTCTACGTGTGTTTCTACGAATGTTTCTCCCGGTAAAGTTATGATGGAGGATGGGGAGAAACCTTGTCGAATGTCAAGGTTCACAAGCTTAACACTGATCTAGAACATTAACTACCTTTCAATCTCTATGATGCTGCCCCAGCCACTGGGTATTTCTCTTTTTACCTCATAAGGCTGAGGTTTGTATCAAAATACGGACATCCGGTCGGATTTCAGGATTATTTACCATTTTTCCCATTTACTTGCTTTGAACGAAAATGACTAAAATGCGTCAGTGTTTTCAAATGCTATGAAGATGATAGTGGCTTCACAGCCAGGAAGGAATTGTATAGCCAAAGAAATCAAGGGACCAAGGACAAGGAAAATGAGACAGAAGAGCAGACCAATATTCTGATCGGAATTCTGATGGAAGCTCTTCAACCTGAAACATTGGCTAGGATTTTACATGGGGAACTTCAAGCAGCAATGTAGGAGGAGGTGCCGGTCACATGCTATCACCCTGGTGACTGCTTAACAGCAGGTAGGCCGTCCCACTGAAAGACCAATTGAGGCCCTCAAGTGGCTAATTAAGGGACTCTTTTTGACAGCAGCTGGCATTTCACCAGTGGCACATGGGCACTCAGCCATGTGGGGAGACCACCAGGTAAACACTGATGGATTCCCTGCAATTTTAGATAGGGCAAAAGCCATCCCTGGGCAATAACAGCTTTCCGTCAATAACCATCCCTCACCTCCTTTGCTGGCACCTGCCTTAATGACTCCGGTAACTCCAATCTGCTTACCTTCTTCCAAAGACAGCGACAATGCTGCTGCTTGTGGTTCGGAGCAGTCCCAGCAATGGGCACTACTCATGGGCACGAATCCTACAATTTCCACCACCCCCACCTTGGCGGGGTTTGCAGTAGAGAGGCTACGGGAGGGGAGCCACCACCCCCTCAAGGGCTAGAGACCGCTGGGCCTCCCTCCCTCCCAATCTATTCCCTGATACTAAGATCACTCCACCTCGTGAACTTCCACCATTCCCTGCCCACCCCTACCCAGGACTCCTTCCACTCACCTTGACACCAGCTCCCAGCACTTAGATTGGAATTTTCCCATCCCACCGACTGTGGGAATTATGGGGGGAGGGGATGCAAAGGTCCGTTGATGTTGGGCAGGATTTTCTGGTTTTAGGGCAAGCACAGCCACAAAATCCCGTCCTTAGGGTGAAATTTTACCAAGTTATCTCTAAGTGCCGGGCAAGCATGGAACTGGGAGAGTTTCAGATCTGTTTTTTGGGTGTGTTTTTAGACCCTCCCCCACCACCATACGCACGCTGTCTGCAAAATTTTGAGCAAGTTTGTTGCTCAGTGCTGAAGCTTATGGTGGTGCTTAATGCACCAGACAGCTTGCAGAGGGAGCTAGTGTGCACGTGCAGAGCTCTGATCTGTACATGCACATTAGCAGCAGTTGTCAAAGAGAGAGCTTTCAGGCCCCTGCTTGTGCAGGCAGTCTGAAACAGCTTCCTCTCCCCACCTCCCCCACAATCGTGGGGGCCCACAGCTTGAGATACAGCCCCTGATGACACCCCACTGCCCGGAATGATCGCAGACCCCGTCCCTCCCCCACTAATTGCAGCCCTACTGCCCTCTCCCAGCCGATCGCTGCAAAGTGGCAGCGGGCCCCCTCTACCCATTAGCCCCACCTCCAATGGCCCCTTCCCCCATTGGCCCCACCCCTAGCACTGCCCAGGTGCCCAGTATGCATTGCCCAGGTGCCAGGGTGGCACTGCCAGTTGGGCACTTCCCAAGGGGCACTCTTCCTTGCCCCTGGCCTCCCCAGGAGGCCTCAGTGGCCACCGGTTCCCCTAGCGAGGCCAAGTCGACTGCTCCCCGTTCATAGGGAGAATGTCCATTCCTTGCTGGCAAGAACCTTTCCCAGCAAGTCATAAAGGCAGGTGAGCTCAGATGATTGAGCACCAGTCTCACTGTTCACATTGAAATTCCTATTTAAATAAATTTGAATACATTAACTCACCTCTTGCCCATTTTCAGCGTGAGGCTGACCGTGCCAGAAATCCTACTGTCTAAAAATGGCACCGGACAATCGCTCTAATCGCTTTACGCTGCACTTTACGACAGTGTTGCACCCATTGCAGTCATAAAATACCATCCTTAGTCTCAAGCATGGTATTGCAGTACCTCTTCTGGCCACTACAGCGCTGTGCTTGGATGAGCTGGAGAGATGTCAGCCAATCCTCACTTCTTCCAAGTGAGGGTGCAAGTCAACGCTCATCAGAGCAGGAAATCATAGAAACATTGACATACTACAGTGCAGAAGAAGGCCTTTCAGCCCATCGAGTCTGCACCGACAACAATCCCACCCCAGGTCCTATCCCCACAACCCCACACATTTACCTTGCTAATTCTCTAACCTACGTATCCCAAGACACTAAGGGGCAATTTATCATGGCCAATCATCCTAACCTGCAGATCTTTGGACTGTGGGAGGAAACTCGAGCACCCAGAGAAAAACCATGCAGGCACGGGGAGAATGTGCAAACTCCACGTAGATAGTGACCCAAGACGGGAATCGAACCTGGGTCCCTGAAGTTGTGAGGCAGCAGTGCTAACCATTGTGCCACCACGCCGCCTGAAGACTATATATTTTTTGTATGTGTCACAAGTAGGCTTGTATTAACACCGCAATGAAGTTACTGTGAAAATCCCCTAGTCGCCACACTCAGGCACCTGTTTGGGTACACTGAGGGAGAATTTAGCATGGCCAATCCACCTAACCAGTAAGCCTTTCAGACTGCGGGAGGAAACCGGAGCACCCAGAGGAAACCCATGCAGACACAGGGAGAACGTGCAAGCTTCACACAGTCACCTAAACTGGGAATTGAACCTGGGCCTCTGATGCAGTGAGGCAGCAGTGCTAACCACTGTGCCATCATGGGATGGCGGGGCTGTCAGAATCAACGGGAATGTGCTCCTGCCATCCTGAAAATTCCGGCCACGGCTGATGCTGAAGACTGCTGGCCGTCTCCGGAGATGGAATCTCATCCCTGGAATGAAGAGGTAGCCTGCCCTTCAACTGCCCGATGGACAGAAAATCCAGACAGGGCTCCCAGACATGAGGGAGGTGAGGTTTTGCCCACCTCCCCCCCCCCCGCCACTTTCTTCCTATGAGCACAGTAAGAAGTCTCACAACACCAGGTTAAAGCCTAACAGGTTTATTTGGTAGCACGAGCTTTCGGAGCACTGCTCCTTCATTCTACCGGTGGACCAGCCACCACTCTGACAAAGCCCCGGGCATTCACTCAGTTTCTCATTCTATAAATGCTGTCTCACCTACTGAATACTTGCAGCATTTTATTTTTATTTCAGTAGTTTGGTGATGTGCTTGATGTGTGAGACAATCTCTGCAGGAGAGTAATTGTGTGGATGAAGCCAATGACAGACAGAAAATTGCGCATGGTCTCTGGGTGAGATTGATGGGTCAAATTCCATTTCACTTCTCTGATGTTCTCGCACGCTGCTTTGTTGCATCGAAGTTACCTCTGATGTGATGCTGAAGGAAATGCTTACTGGCATTCACAATATCTAAAATATAAACCTTCCCTCATTGCTCAGTATCAACGCAAAATGTATTTGAATTCTCTGACCTCGCCCGCGGCTGGGGTTCTCCAGTCCAGCTGAGCGCCAAATTCTCCACTCTTGCTGGCAACAGTGGTGGGGCAAATGAAATCAGAGAATTCTAGCCCAGGGTGGCACGGTAGCACAGTGGTTAGCACTGCTGCCTCACAGCGTCAGAGGCCTGGGTTCAATTCCAGCCTCGGGTCACTGTGTACATTCTCTCTGTGTCTATGTGGGTTTCCTCTGGATGCTCCGGTTTCCTCCCACAGTCCAAAGATGTGCAGGATGGATTGACTGGCCAAGTGAAATTGACCCTCGTGTCAGGGGGATTAGCAGGGGAAATATGTGGGGATAGTGCCTGGATGGGATTGTGGTCAGTGTAGACTCGATGGGCTGAATAGCCTCCTTCTGTGTTGGAGGGATTCCATGATTCTATGTCATATCACAGTGTCAGTAAGTGCTCCATAACTGATAATTTATTTCTGAAGTATACACTCTGGTGTTCTCTAACTAAATGTGGCAGTCAATCACACACACAAATGAGATAAATGAGCAGTTAATCTGTCTTACTGGTGTTATCTGAGGCATTAATTTTGACCAGGACACCAGGATTACTCTCTACTCTTTGAAACAGTCTCACAGAATCATTGATATCTGCCTGAACAGGCAGACAGAACCTCAGTTTAACATTTCATCAGCAAGGTGGCATCACAAACAGTATAGCACTCTCTGAAGTGTCCGTAACTTAGGTTATGAGCTTAAATTCATAGAACCCTACAGTGCAGAAGGAGGCCATTCGGTCCATTGAGTCTGCACCAGCAACAATGCCATCCAGGCCACATCCCCATAATCCCACATACTTATCCCACAAGTCCCTCTAAGCTACGCACCGTGGGACACTAAGGAGTGCACCTAATCCGCATATCTTTGGGCTGTGGGAGGAAACTGGAGCACCCGAAGGAAACCCACGCAGACACGGGGAGAATGTGCAAACTCCACACAGACAATGACCCAAGCAGGGTATCGAACTCGGGTCCCTGAGCTGTGAGGCAGCAGTGCTAACCACTGTGCCACCTCTGAAATTCTGGAATGATATTTGTGAGTTACCCTATTGAATACCTGCAAAGGTAAAAGCAATGCCTCTGGATTATGTCAAGTTTTTAACTCTTAAAAATGCAGACTGCTGTGCAATTTGCTGATTATCTCAATATTTTCTTGTTTCTTTTTCAACTTTAAAACATCTGTTTGAGGAAGCCTGAAAGTCAAGTGTCTTGCGCGGAATCCCTTCTTTAGCATCAAGAATTCCTGCTCCAGCATAATCGTACACCAGAATAATGATTCAGCAAGTTGAGCCTTCTGATGTGTAGCCTTGTTCAGCAGGAGTTTCACTGTAATAATGCAGTGCAAAAATCAGATTCATATCAACTTCAATAACTAGAAAACCAGGGGTATATATATATATATAATAGGGTTGGGTCAATTGGCCATGCTAAATTGCTCCCTAGTGTCAGGATAAGTTAACAGGATAAATACATGGGGTTACAAGGATAGGGCCTGGAGGAGGATGGGCCAAATGGCCTTCTCCTGCACTGTAGGGATTCTATGATCCTTTGACATACCACCTACCTTACACTGTTCTCCTACCAAATGACACTCAAGGCAGTGTTGGGGGCATTTTAAAAATTACCCCTTAAATGTCTCCTCTCAAGGTAGCTCAAAGCAATAGTAACACATGAGGCACTGATGCAAGGCATGATTGAAAGAAATTGCTAAATTATATGGATAACTCTTTGACAGCACTTAGATTTATGTGGCACTGTGCTTTGCCATATTAAATTATGGGCCCTTTATTCATGACTGTTGCTTCTTATCAGTTCCATCTTTTTGTAACTAGTGCTGCTGATGCATGCAAACATACCGATGGAGAGCTATGTTAGAAGCAAATTGAATTATGTGCTTAACATGGATGGGAAAACTGTAGATAAGGCATCGCTTTTTATTAAGCATGGCATTTGGGAGGTTTCTCACACTTCTTTCACATGGACAAGTAATTTTATATTTTGACAGACAGTACTGAAATGGACACAATTCACAACGACAAGATAGAAACAGTGTCACTCAGAACTGAACGGCTTGAAATAAATTCAAGTTTAAATATAACATATATTCAGTGTTTTATACATAGAATGGTTTCAGCACAGAACATAAGAACATAAGAAATAGGAACAGGAGTAGGCCAACTAGCCCTTCGAGCCTGCCCCGCCATTCAATAAGATCATGGCTGATCTGTCGTGGCTCAGTTCCACATTCCCGCCCTCTCCCCATAACCCTTAATCCCCTCTCTTATCAAAAACCCATCAACCCGCGTCTTAAAAATATTTAGCGAGGCAGCCTCCACCACTTCAACGGGCAGAGAATTCCAGAGATTCACCACCCTTTGAGTGAAGAAGTTCCTCCTCAACTCCGTTCTAAACCGCCGCCCCTTTATCTTGAGGCTGTGCCCCCTAGTCCTACTGTCCTTTCTGAGCGGGAAGAGTCTCTCCACCTCTATCCTATCCATCCCATTCATCATCCTATATGTCTCAATGAGATCTCCCCTCATTCTTCTAAACTCTAACAAGTACAAGCCTAATTTATTCAGCCTCTCCTCATAGCTCAACCCCCTCAACTCCGGCATCAGCCTAGTAAACCTCCTCTGCACTCCCTCCAAGGCCAAAATATCCTTGCGTAAGTACGGCGCCCAAAACTGCACACAGTACTCCAGCTGCGGCCTCACCAATGCCCTATACAGCCGCAGCAAGACCTCCCTACTTTTATATTCAATCCCCCTCGCGATGAAGGCCAGCATCCCATTCGCCTTCCTGACCACCTGCTGCACCTGCAAGCTGGGTTTTTGCGACTCATGCACAAGGACCCCGAGGTCCCTCTGCACCGTCGCCTGCTGCAGTTTTTCTCCACGTAAGTAATAATCCTTCCTACCATTATTCCTACCAAAGTGGACCACCTCGCACTTGCCAACATTAAATTCCATTTGCCATTTCCTGGCCCATTCGCCCAGCCTATCTAGATCCTTCTGTAGACTCTCACCACCCTCCGCACAATTTGCCTTTCCACCAATTTTGGTGTCATCAGCAAATTTCGACACCCTACACTCGGTTCCCTCCTCCAGATCATCTATATAAATGGTAAATAGCTGAGGCCCCAGCACCGACCCCTGGGGCACTCCACTAGTCACCATCCGCCAATCCGAATAGCACCCATTGACCCCCACTCTCTGCCTCCTATTTGACAACCAGTCCTCTATCCACGCTAACACCCTACCCCCAACTCCATGCCCCCTGACCTTCTGCAATAACCTCTTGTGAGGTACCTTGTCAAACGCCTTCTGAAAATCAAGAAAGACCACATCCACCGGCTCTCCTCTATCCACCGCCCTAGACACATCCTCATAGAACTCCAGTAAATTTGTCAGACACGACTTCCCTTTAACGAAACCGTGCTGCGTCTGCTCTATCAAGCAGTTCCCCTCAAGATGCAGGAGGTCCTTCCATCAGTTATGTCAGTGCTGGCCCTCTGAAGAAGCAATTCACCTAAAGCCAGGCCACCAACTATTCCCCATAACTCTGCACATTCTCTCTTTCCAGATATTAATCCAATTCCCTATTGCAAGCTCAACTGACCCTGCCTCCAACACACTGCAAGGTTGTACATTCTAGAATCTAACCTCTCGCTGCATGAAGACGTTTTTCATGTCGTCATAGAATCCTATAGTGCAGAAGGAGGCCATTCGGCCCATTGAATCTGCACCAATCACAATTCCACTCGGGTCCTATCCCCGTGCATTTTGTCTAGCCAGTCCCTCTGACACTAAGGGGCAATTTAACATGACCCATCCACCTAACCCGCACATCTTTGGACTGCAGGAGGAAACCGGAGCATCCAGAGGAAACCCATGCAGATTTGGGGAGAATGTGCAAACTCCACACAGACAATGACTTAAGCCAGGAATTGAACCTAGGTCCCTGGGGCTGTGAGGCAGCAGTGCTAACCACTGTGCCACCGTGCCGTCCAGTTACAACCGTAAAATTATACATCATACAGCAAGTCAATACAATTCCCATCATTGCTTCTTTCACCAGTTACCTTAAATCTGTGGCCTCTGATTCTCCATTCTTCCACCAATAGGGCCAGTTTTTCTTACCTACTTTGTCCAGAGCCCTCATTGTTTTGAATACCTCTGTCAAATTTCCTCTCAGTCTTCACTTCCACAAAAGTAATCCCAACTTCTCAATCTTCCTACTTCTCAATCTACCTACAATCTTCCTCCTCCCAGACCATCCTCATCAATTTTTCTCCAGTGCATCCAATCTTTCCTCCCGTATCCAGAATTGGATGCCATACTCCAGTGTTTTATACATAACCTCCTTGCTTTTGTGCTCTATACCCCTATGATAAAGTCTAGGATGCAGTCTGCTTTATTAACCACTCTCTCAACTTATCCTGCACATTCAATGATGTATGCACACAACTAGGTCCCTCTGCTCCTTTACTCCCTTTTAGAATTTTATGTCATCTCTTTGCATTCTTTCTACCAAATATTTCTCTGGATTAAATTTAATCTCCCCTTTGTTTGCTCATTTCATCAACCTGTCTATATAATTTTGAAGTTCTACACTATCCTCCTCGTGTTTCACAATATGTCCAAGTTCCATATTATCCACGGATGTTGAAATTGTGCCCTGTACACCATTAATACACATCAGGAAGAGGAGGGTCCTAACAATTGATTTCCAGGGAGCTCCACCATAAACCTTCCCCCATTCTGGAAAACAACCGTTCATCATTATTCTCTGTTTTCTGTGACTGAGCCAATTTCACATCCATACAAGTTCTAACTTTGTTCACAAATCTGTCGTACAACCCTCCATCAAATGCCTTAAGAAAGTCCACATCAACAGCAATACTCCTGTCAACCCTCAAAAAGCTTAGCTAATTTCCTAATTAATTTCTTTTTTATAATCATGATGTGAGCTTGGCTGGCTGTGCCAGCATTTATTGCCCATCCCCGAGGATATTTAACAGTCAACCACATTGCTGTGGATCTGGAGTCACATGTAGGCCAGGCCAGATAAGGATGGCAGATTTCCTTCCTTAAAAAACATTGGTGAACCAGATGGGTTTCTTTTTACAACAATCGACAATGGTTTCATGGTCATCATTAGGTTTTTCATTCCAGATTTTTATTAAATTCAAATTTTTCCATCTGCTATGGTAGGATTCAAACCCAGGTCCCCAGAACATTACCCTGGGTCTCTGGATTACTAGTCCAGCGACAATATACCACTACCTCCCCAATTTTAGAAACCATCATTTCTAAACGGGTCTTGTGACACAGTGCTAGCATCCCTACCACTGGGTTCTAAACCCAATTGATGGCCAAGGAAGGTTTGTTCATAACTTGGTCAAACAGGTTGATAATCAGCTTGTAAATCCTTCTAAGATGCCTGATGCAAGAGCAAGGGAGTTTCCTGGTGAGTTAGTGGGCAACAGCAAACTGCTCCTGTCCCCTGCCAAGCATAATCATGGACCAATCTAATGGAAGTCCATGGTTGCCAATGCCCTGTTAGGGCATGGTATCTGAAGCAGGAGGAGGTTCATTTCTCTAAGTTTCCCCACCCACCATCGAGTGTAAATGGATTAGCCAGCAATTGATGGCCTGAAAATGCTCTAAGACTTCTATACAATTGAATGCAAGGGACTGCGAGTCACGATGAATAAAAACACTTCTGTTTCTAGATAAAAGCAGCCAAATGCATACAAGGCAAAGCTGTCATTGCTTTGTGAGCTGTAGGAGCACCTCATTAACCAAATTTGATTCATGTCCATCTCATTCCCCAAGGGCCTACTCTACAAAATGTTACAACAGTGAACCCAAAAAGGGTTCAATCATAACAAGCCCAAGGCTTTCTCCTCTCCCATCGCTGTAATACAAGATACCATTCAGGGCACCAGGATATTTTGTTGCCGTCCAGAGTGAGAACTTGGTTCTGTTTCTAAACAGACTTTCAGTTTTGCTGGAACTGGAACATCTAAAATGAGATTGCAGTCTCTTCCCATCAGAACATAAGAAATAGGAGCAGGAGTAAGCCATTCAGCCATCAGGCCTGCTCTGTCCACCAATAAGAGCATGGCTGTTCTTCTACTTCAACACCATTTTCCTGCGCTATCGTCACATCTCTTGCTATTTTTAGTAGAGATCCATCAACCTCAGCCTTGAACGTACTCAACGATTCAGCCTCCACAGCCCTCTGGAGCAAAGAATTTCAAAGATTCACCATCCTCCAAGTGAAGACTTTCCTTTCTCATCTCGGTCCTAAATGGCCTGCCCCTTATTCTGTTTTTAAAGTTTTAAATTTATTTATTAGTGTCACATGTAGGCTTACACCAACGCTGCAATGAAGTTACTGTGAAAATTCCCTAGTCACCATACTCCGGCATCTGAGGGAGAATTTAACATGGCCAATGTACCCAACACATCTTTCGGACTGAGAGGGGAAACCAGAGCACCTGGAGGAAACCCACACAGACACAGGGAGAACATGCAGATGCCGCACAGACTGTCACCAAAGACAGGAATCAAACCTGGGTCCTTGGTGCTGTGAGGCAGCAGTGCTAACCACTGTGCCATCCTTCTGAGACTATGTCCCCTGGTTCTAGACACCCCATGATGTGGAGATGCCTGCATTGGACTGGGGTAAACACAGTAAGAAGTCTCACAACACCAGGTTAAAGTCCAATAGGTTTATTTGGTAGGAAACGCCATAGCTTTCGGAGCGCTGCTCCTTTGTCAGGTGAGTGGGGAGTTCTGATCACAAACAGAGCATATAAAAGCATACATAGTTACAGAATACTGATTAGAGTACCAGTCTTTACAGCTGATCAGCTAATCAAGTCTTAAAGGTGCAGACAGTGTGAGTGGAGAGAGGATTACGCACAGGTTAAAGAGATGTGTATTGTCTCCAGACAGGACAGTTAGTGAGATGTTGCAAGCCCAGGCAAGTTGTGGGGGTTACAGATGGTGCGACATGAACCCAAGATCCCCGTTGAGGCCATCCTTATGCGTGTGGAACTTGGCTATCAGTTTCTGCTCAGCGACTCTGCACTGACGTATGTAGCGAAGGCCGTCTTGGAAAACTTCTACCCGAAGATCAGAGGCCGAATACCCATGACTGCTGAAGTGTTTGCTGACAGGAAGGGAACAGTTTTGCCTGGTGATTGTCAGGTGGTGTTCATTCATCCGTTGTTGTAGCATCTGCATGGTCTCCCCAATGTACCATGCTTCAGGACATCCTTTCCTACAGCGTATCAGGTAGACAATGTTGGCCGAGTTGCAAGAGTATGTACCGTGTACCTGGTGGTTGGTGTTCTCACGTGAGATGATGGTATCGGTGTCGATGGTCCAGCACATCTTGAAGAGGTTGCTGTGGCAGGATTGTGTGGTGTCCTGGTCCCTGTTCTCCTGAAGACTGGGTAGTTTGCTGCGAACAATGGTCTGTTTGAGTTTGTGCAGTTGTTTGAAGGCAAGAAGTGGGGGTGTGGGGGTGGCCTTGGCGAAATGTTCGCCTTCATCAATGACATGTTGAAGACTCCGGAGAAGATGTCATAGCTTCTCCGTTCCGGGGAAGTACTGGATGACAAAGGGTACTCTGTCCATCGTGTCCCGTGGTGGTCTGCTGAAGAAGTCAGTGCGGTTTTTCACTGTGGTGCGTCGGAACTGTCGATCGATGAGTTGAGCACCATATCCTGTTCTTTATGAGGGCATCTTTCAGCGTCTAGAGATGTCTGTTGCGATCCTCCTCATCTGAGCAGATCCCGTGTATACAGAAAGCTTGTCCGTAGGGGATGGCTTCTTTAACATGTTTAGGGTGAAAGCTGGAGAAGTGGAGCATCGTGAGGTTATCTGTGGGCTTGCCCCTGAACAACTGCACAACCTCAAACAGACCATTGTTCGCAGCAAACTACCCAGCCTTCAGGAGAACAGTGACCACAACATCACACAACCCTGCCACAGCAACCTCTGCAAGACATGCCGGATCATCGACATGGATGCCATCATCTCAAGTGAGAACACCATCCACCAGGTACACGGTACATACTCTTGCAACTCGGCCAACGTTGTCGACCTGATACGCTGCAGGAAAGGATGTCCCGAGGCATGATACATTGGGGAGACTATGCAGACGCTACGACAACAGATGAATGAACACCGCTTGACTATCACCAGGCAAGAGTGTTCCCTTCCTGTTGGTGAACACTTCAGCCAACAGGATAGATCTTCAGGTAAAAGTTTTCCAAGATGGCCTTCACAACATACGACAGCACAGAGTCGCTGAGCAGAAACGGATAGCCAAGTTCTGCACACGAGGACGGCCTCAACCAGGATCTCGGGTTCATATCACACTATCTGTAACCCCCATGACTTGTCTGAACTTGCAACATGTCACTTACTGTCCTGTCTGGAGATAATATACATCTCTTTAACCTATGCTTAATGCTCTCTCCACTCATATTGTCTGCACCTTTAAGACATGATTGGCTGTAAAGACTCACGTTCTAATCAGTATTCTGTAAACTGTGTGTGCCTTTATATGCCCCGTTTGTGATCAGAACTCCCCACTCACCTGACGAAGGAGCAGCGCTCCGAAAGTTAGTGGCGTTTCCTACAAAATAAACCTGTTGGACTTTAACCTGGTGTTGTGAGACTTCTTACTGTGTCTGGACACCCCAGCCAGGAGTAAGATTCTTCCTGCATCTACTCTATTGTGCTCTATAAGAATTTTTTATGTTTGAATAAGATCACCTCTCAAACCCCAGAGTAATGAAGGCCTTCATTGATTATCCTGTAATCTTTCATTACAGGATAATCCCTCCATCCCAGGAGATAATTTAGCAAACATTTGTCGTACTCCCTTTATGGCAAGTAGATCTTTCCTTAGGTAAGGAATGTTCATCAATAACATCTCTAACTTGAGCCAATGGAAAAAAAACTCATCAGGTAAAACAGAAAACCAAGGAAGGAAATGACCAGTGATTGAATTAAAAAGTCCAAATTAGAATATTCAATGTTGTTCCATTAACAAGGATCATACTGAAGATACGAAAGAATGCACAACACTGTGACAGAATGATACAAAGTGCAACTACAAATGTTGATTTAGATGTAAAATAGATTGTATATATTAAAAAAAAACTGTTAAAGAAGTATCAAGCTAACATCCAGCTGCAGATGTGTTTTGCGAACACATTTTAATAACATGTAACGTGGTTTGTATGATTTATTACCTGCTGCCTATTGTTTATTAACTGGCTTTCTAAAGAAACAAGTGAATAAGCAGCTTTGCACCAGCAGGGTTGGAATAGTCTATACTTTGCGCTTTCTCTCCTACAGCAATCTCAGCATCAATCAAAAAATCTCCAGTTGTCTAATCTACCCAAATTAGAATGTATTTCCATTCTGTCACAGTGCCGTGCATTCCTTCTCAATTTCCTTGCTGTATCTGACAAGACAAGCAGTCATCTGATTTGCAATGCTAACCACTCCAATGGCTTGAAGTCACCCTATCCGTGTTAAACGATTAAAGTCACAGAACCTAAAACTGCCATATACAATTAAAGGTTAAAGTTTATTTATTATTGTCACAAGTAGACTTACATCAACACTGCAATGAAGTTACTGTGAAAATTCCCGAGTTGCCATACTTGGGCGCCTGTTCAGGTACACTGTGGGAGAATTTAGCATGTCCAATGCACCTAACCAGCACATTTTTTGGATTGTGGGAGGAGTCCGGAGCACCCAGAGGAAACCCACGTGAAAATGGGGAGAATGTGTAAACTCCACACAGACAGTGACCCAAGCTAGGAATTGAATCTGGATTCCTGATGCTGTGAGGCAGCAACGCTAACCACTGTGCTACCATGCCACCCCAATATATATCAAAAGTTGATTGTTTGTTTTACTGAAGGGTCACAGGAAGAATGTCGCACAGATATTCAGATGGGTCAATTTGTTGAGTAAGACTGGCGAGTAGCCCCGCTCGCCATCCAAACAATTCAGATACCATGCATTAGGTTTGAAAACGTTTTGTTTTATTACATGGCTTTCAAATGAATCACAACTTCTGTACAACTTATGGGAGTGCAATGTATATGAATCATTTTAACTTTCAATTTAATGTTATTCCGTACGGTCTTTTTGTTGCACAGTTCTGGTGAGTGGAGATATTGGAGTGCTACTAGGAGGAAACACGTGTGTTGGAGTACCAGCAACAACAGAGCTTTGCACCTTATCAAAGCTTTTGGGAAAAGGTCAAAGTGAAGTTAACTGCTATTTTTGTATGAGGTTCAGTAACTGTTTCAATGTAGGTAATTGTGGCAGTATTTTGAATAGAGCAAATAGCAATATTAAGAATAGTCATTTAATCTGGGTTTTGGTGACATTGGCCATGACAAGAGAAGATCTTCCTTCTCTTCTTCTGGCTAGATTTTCTTTATCCATTCGCAGGCAGTGGGCATTGTGGGCATTGCAGCCTGCGCCAACATTTATTGCCCATCCCTAATTGCTCTCAATTTCAGAGGGCAGTTGAGAATCAATCACATTGCTGTAGATCTGGAGTCACATGTAGGCCAGACCAGGTAAGAGTGGCAGATTTCCTTCCCTAAAGGGCATTAGTGAAACAAATGTGTTTCTACAACACTCAACAATGGTTTCATGATCATCAGTAGGCTTTTAATTCCAGATATTTTATTGAATTTAAATTTCACCATCTGCCAAAGTAGGATTTGAATCCTGGTCCCCAGATCTTGCCCTGGGTCTCTAGATTATTAGTCTAGTGACAATACCACTATGCCATCGCCTCATTTAATCTGGCCTGAACTAGGGAAATGAACAGATAGGGCCTTGGTTGAACATTCCATTTGAGGGATGTCATTTCTAACAATGTAACAGATATATATTGGGAACTGGAAGCTATTCTGAAGGAAATTAATTGTAGACAAGTGACTAATATTCAATGCTCAGAGGTAGACTTGTGGTTATAGCAAGAATTACTGAAAGCTGATAAATTGCCAGAAAAATCCAGCTGATTTATTAATGTCCTTCAGCAAAGGCTGTCACTTGATTCTGGTCCTAAATACGATGGTTGAGCCTTAATATCCTTAGGTCAGTAAGGGATAGGCAATAAATACTGTCAATATTACCCACATCTCACTAACACATTGCTAATAATCTAATCACCGCTTTTCTTTCTGTTAAGCATAGTGAGAAAGATCAACTGCAGAATTTTTCCATCCTGCCCACCATGGGAATCGCAGCTAATGGGATACAGACCATGCAAAGGTGCGTTGACCTCGGGCGGGATTTCCCGGTTTTTGGGTGAGCGCAGCCGGAAAATCCAGCCCCAAATCCAGAACGTGTACTGTCACACCATTCTCTGGAAAAGATCTAACCCATTTTGGACAAACCTTTACAAGTTGGGACTTCACTCAACATGAAATGTCCTCTCCCAACGTCACTAGTTATTAAATACTGGGAGCAGAGCAAAGGCGTGTGGCTCCAATCTCACAAAAGAAGATTTTAGGACTGGTATCGAGAAATACATAGGCACATTGAGGAACAAGGTGTAGAGGAAAGCAAAAACCCTGCAACCATTTCTGAAACAATCGGACGCTATCTTTCTGAATGGACTGGAGTATGTATAATTACATTTATAGGTCTCTTGATGGAAAAGTTCAGCTTACAGCACTGCTTTTGAAATTCCTAGAACAATGTAAGGCATTCTGGGCAGGATTGCATCACTGTGGGAAAGTTGTGCTTAGTGGATGCATTTAAGATTCACAAAATGTGATTCCATGGGAAAAAAAGCCATCAATTTTGTTTATGTAACAAGTGTACTAAAATGCTAAAAGATTAAGAATACTAATCAGGGGATTTTACTTTTGCGTAAATTATTCAGAACCAAGAATTTGAAAAATATAGATTTTTCAACATTACGCAGTTGTATTTTCCTCTGCTTCCCTTCATCTACACAATCTTCCTCAGCTAAGACTAGACATCCTCCCAGTGGGTAAGGGATAGCTAATTCCTGATTCCCTGTCTAGTTTAGTGCTAGCTGCTTCTGGATTTCCAGTCCAAGCTAGAATTACACTATGAGTAACAATCGCCATGAACCCTGACCGGAATTCTCCGGTCCCACTGCAGTGAATGGAGGTTTAAGAACATAAGAACATAAGAAATAGGAGCAGGAGTAGGCCATCCAGCCCCTCGAGCCTGCCCCGCCATTCAATAAGATCATGGCTGATCTGTCGTGGCTCAGTTCCACATTCCTGCCCTCTCCCCATAATCCTCAATCCCCTTGCCTATCAAAAACCCATCAACCCGCGTCTTAAAAATATTTAGCGAGGCAGCCTCCACCACTTCAACAGGCAGAGAATTCCAGAGATTCACCACCCTTTGAGTGAAGAAGTTTCTCCTCAACTCCGTTCTAAACCGCCCCCCCTTTATCTTGAGGCTGTGCCCTCTAGTCCTACTGTCCTTTCTGAGCGGGAGAGCCTCTCCACCTCTATCCTATCCATCCCATTCATCATCTTATATGTCTCAATGAGATCTCCCCTCATTCTTCTAAACTCTAACGAGTACAAGCCTAGTTTATTCAGCCTCTCCTCATAGTTCAACCCCCTCAACTCCGGTATCAGCCTAGTGAACCTCCTCTGCACTCCCTCCAAGGCCAAAATATCCTTGCGTAAGTGCGGCGCCCAAAACTGCACACAGTACTCCAGCTGCGGCCTCACCAGTGCCCTATACAGCTGCAGCAAGACCTCCATACTTTTATATTCAATCCCCCTCGCTATGAAGGCCAGCATCCCATTAGCCTTCCTGACCACCTGCTGCACCTGCAGGCTGGGTTTTTGCAACTCATGCACAAGGACCCCGAGGTCCCTCTGCACCGTCGCATGCTGCAGTTTTTCGCCAAGTAAGTAATAGTCCTTCCTACCATTATTCCTACCAAAGTGGACAACCTCACATTTGCCAACATTAAATTCCATTTGCCAGTTCCTGGCCCATTCACCCAGCCTATCTAGATCCTTCTGCAGACTCTCCACACCCTCCGCACAATTTGCTGTTCCACCAATCTTGGTGTCATCAGCAAGTTTCGACACCATACACTCGGTTCCCTCCTCCAGATCATCTATATAAATGGTAAATAGCTGAGGCCCCAGCACCGACCCCTGGGGCACTCCACTAGTCACCAATCCAAATAGCACCCATTGACCCCCACTCTCTGCCTCCTATTTGACAACCAATCCTCTATCCACGCTAACACCCTACCCCCACCTCCATGCCCCCTGACCTTCTGTAATAACCTCTTGTGAAGCATCTTGTCAAACGCCTTCTGAAAATCAAGAAACACCACATCCACCGGCTCTCCTCTATCCACCACCCGAGACACATCCTCATAGAACTCCAATAAATTTGTCAGACACGACTTCCCCTTAACGAGACCGTGCTGCATCTGCTCTATCAAACAATTCCCCTCAAGATGCCTCGCTATTTTCTCCTTGATCACGGATTCTAACATTTTACCTACAACAGACGTTAAACTAACCGGCCTATAATTCCCCGCCTTTTGCCTGGCACCCTTCTTAAACAACGGCGTAACATTAGCCGTTTTCCAATCTACCGGCACTTCCCCGGAATCCAGCAACATCTGGAAAATAACCACCAAGGCATCCACTATCACCTCCGCCATTTCTTTCAGAACCCTCGGATGCATTCCATCCAGTCCTGGGGACTTTTCCACAATCAGTCCCTCCAGCCTGTTGAGCACCGCCTCTCTAGTAACAGTAATGTCATTCAGGCCCTCCACTCCTACCATCTTTCCATTGCTAACACCCGGCAAATTATTCACATCCTCCTCCGTGAAGACAGAAACAAAAAAGTTATTCAAGGCCTCAGCCATATCCCCATGCCCTACCACTAAGTCCCCCCTCTCATCCTCTAAGGGTCCAACGTTCACCCTAGCCAGCCTCTTCCTTTTTATATATTTATAAAAACTCTTGCTATCCTTTTTTATATTAAGCGCTAGCCCAGCTTCATAGTTTATCCTACCCTTCTTTATCAACTTCTTTGTCATTCTTTGTTGACATTTAAACCTCTCCCAATCCTCTTCTCGCCCACTACCCTTAGCTACTCTAAACGCATCCGCTTTGAATTTAACACTTTCCTTCACCTCCTTCGTTATCCACGGCTGATTATCTCTCCTCCTACGATCCTTTTTAACCACCGGAATAAATTTCTGCTGAGCACCAAGAAAGATCTCCTTAAAGATCCTCCACTGTTCCTCAGCAGACCTACCTTCCAACGCGCTCCCCCAATCAACATTCGCCAATTCCTCTCTCATCCTACCGTACTCCCCTCTGTTCAAACAAAGTTTGAACAGTTTGGCTGGAACACCAAATTCTCCATTCTCGTAGGCTGCAATGACAGGTCAAATGAGATCCGAAAATACGACTTTTATCTTCCTACTGCAAAACACATCAGCAAAAATTTCCAACCTTGTCCCCGTTTGAGATTCTCCAGTCCCGCTGAAGTAAATGGAGTTTTGGTGGAATGCCAAATTCTCCCTTTTTGCTGGCAGCGGGGCTGGCATGGATGAGATTTGGAGAATCCTGCCCATGTATTTTATGTAGTAACAATTCAGAAAAAGGCACTTGGGGATGCATTAAGATCAGGTACAAATTCTGGGTACAATAAAATACCAGATTTTCAGTAAATTAATATTGCTTTTCAGAAGGTAGAGCTCATCTCTAGTGGGTGTCAAATTAATATCTTCTATACATAGCTCATTTCATCAGGTGATAGCCATTCTCCAGAAATGGTACAGTTAAATGCACCAGGAAACAAATAGCTTGTTGGAGGTACCACTGGTTACAGCAAAACTGTTATTTTCCAGCAATAAATTGACCACAAATGGTCCATTTTTCAGTTTCTTGATTTTATTACTAATTACAGTTTTTATTACTATCTTTCCGTTGTCTGATGCATAGTGCAGCTACACAGACTGACAGAAAAACTATGCTGGCTACACAATAGAAAAATCAATAGAAGAATCAGTTACAAATACTTTAACAGAAAAAATATTGCCCATCAGTTAAGGAATGGCACTCACAGCTGACCTCAAAATTGCCCACAAAAATTCAGCAGGCAGGAGAGTATAGATTTCCTCATTTCCCAACAACAGTTTCAATTTGGTGTCATCCACAGCAGATATGTGGCATCCAACAATGCTGTAGGCAGCAGGCCGGCTGATTGGCCAATCAGATTGAAGAATTCTTACTGACAGCAAAGCAGTAAGTAAAAGGCAGCAAATGTAGATCACGCTGAAATCATTGTACAGAGAACAAAATCAAGATTGAGGTGTGCACATGGGATTAGGGAAGTATGATCAATTTCAGAACCAAAACTTGTTCAAAGGATATCAAAAAAACTGAAATTTTTAAAAGTTTTCCTGAGGGAGTAAAATTTACATTATAAAATATTTTTCAGCATCAGTGTGTGTGTTCAGCAGCAAAACGAGTTAATGTTCAAAAACCATTACTTCTCATTCCACATGGCTTAACATTTTTCATTGATTCTTATAGTGGGAGCAGAGTACAAGTAGCTGAACTTGATGAAAGGATCATCAAAATCACTGAGTTATCTGCAATGCAGAACATTCTTTGAAGGAGTTGGATGTAACTGACAGTGACTTCTACATTTCGATGTTTAACCATGCATTAGAAAACTCCAGAAGTTGCTATTGGTTTTACATTGGTATGACAAGAGTGCTCTATTGTAACGTTGCAAACTCCAGGCTATTGGAATTCTACAGACTAGTAATAGATACACAAAACACAATATAAAGGTTTAGCTCGTTCTTCCTTGCAGCTACATACCTGCCCAAGTGTTTGACAGAAGGGGTTACAACAAATGCACCAATCAAACCACCAAAGGCACTGATGGAGACAATTATCGACCAGAGAAGAGTCAATGACTTGGTATCAATAGTTGTTCCAAAGCGTCTCGTCCATGATTCATTACAAAAGGCTTTAACGTACTGAAAAGAAAAATTAAATTAGTATCAGTACCAGGATTGCAAGAAACAAATTAAATCTGATCAATGGATTGACTTGCTGACAGGACTCTGAATAAAGCAATAAATCAGAAATATGAAATGTGTTGCATTCACAGAGTAAACCGCTGCCTCTTGATGAAATGTGGTAAAAATAGAATTTGCAAGTATTAGCGTTAATTTTCCCCCGGTTGTTCTTTATGCACTGCCCTATTCCCAGCCCAGTTTGCTCCATGCAAATTCTTTTGTTGAGATTGCCTATAAGGATGCATATTTACAGCCTGCAGTGACTGTCCCTCTAGAGTCATAGAGGTTTACAGCATGGAAACAAGCCTTTCGGCCCAACTTGTCCATGCCGCCCTTTTTTTTAAAACCCCTCAGCTAATCCCAATTGCCTGCATTTGGCCCAAATCCCTCTATATCCATTGTATCCATGCAACTATCTAAATGCTTTTTAAAAGATAAAATTGTACCCGCCTCTACGACTACCTCTGGCAGCTTGTTCCAGGCACTCACCACCCTCTGTGTGAAAAAGTTGCCCCTCTGGACACTTCTGTATCTCTCCCCTATCGCCTTAAACCCTCTGGTTTTTAACACCCCTACCTTTAGGGAAAGATATTGACTATCTAGCTGATCTATGTCCCTCATTATTTTATAGACCTCTATAACGTCTCCCCTCAGCCTTCTATGCTCCAGAAAGAAATGTCCCAGTCTATTCAGCCTCTTCTTATAACTCAATCCATCAAATCCAGGTATCATCCTAGTAAATCTTTTCTGTACTATATCTTTTCTGATATTTCCTCTCCCCCTCCAAGGATATACTTGGTCTGCATTCTGCTCCTCTGAATGATAAACTATTCGTGGAGGGTAGCGGGGTGGGGGGGGTGGGAGGGGTCGTAACTGGAAATCAGCATTTCATCATTCTATGTCAAAAACCCTTCAAGCTTCAACATGCTCACATGACCAATTAAGACCATTTTAGCTTTCTATTTATAACCATGTTATTTATACCTAAGAATCATTACTTGAATCACACTTTATTTGAGCCTAAAAGAAAAATTAATCTAATTTTACAACTATTTTAGCAACAATTCGGGGAAAATTAGGGATACTTGGATTTTTTTTCTCCCTCGGTTTTCTTTTCCAGTTCCTCACACCTTTCTTGTTTCTAGTTCCCAGGGAACCAGCCATCCTCTGATATCTCATCCAAATGACCATAATTTTTTTTGCAAGTCTTTGAGTGTTGACAATAGGTTTTTGTTAAGAGCTGAGCTGAAGTTAAGTGAGGGTATTCCAAATCCCAGAAGGGAAGCTTGAGATGCTTTTTAAAGTTTATTTATTAGTGTCACAAGTAGGCTTACATTAACACTGCAATGAAGTGACTGTGAAAATCCCCTAGTCGCCACACTCCAGTGCCTGTTCGGGTACATTGAGGGAGAATTTAGCACAGCCAGTATACCTAACCAGCACGTCTTTCGGACTGTGGGAGGAAACCCACGCAGACATAGGGAGAACGTGCAAACTCCACACAGATAGTGACCCAAGCCAGGAACTGAACCCCGGTCCCTGGCACTGTGTCAACTGTCAGGTAGCAGTGCTAACCATTGTGCCATTGTACCTGCTCTCCGGTAAATTCTGCAATTTGGTACACTGTGAGGAAAGATGTGAAGACTGGTGAACGAGGTCCCAGTGGATCTTGTGATGATTTTAAACAGTGAAACACACAACAAGAAAATCATTTTGGAATGCATTAGCTACATTAATGGCTGTACGCAGTGGCCGCAGTGTAGCAGCCTCATTAATCACAGATGCAAGTCCCATAATGGCCCCAAAATCTTCCCAGTAGACAAAAACGGAACTGGCGCCGGGAAGATCTCAGTCCCCCTGTCGGTGATATGACTTCAATACATGAAAATAATTTTACAGATTATTAAGAGGCTTGCTGCTGGAGCATCTGACCAACTATTGTGCATCCTCCCCTCTCCCCAGCAGTGGCATAACATCACACCAGCATGAATCACTACTATTTCTCACAAGCAAAAACCAGTTGTGTTGACCACACCTAGAGCACAGATGTGTCTACGGCACCCGAGGTTTCGGAACAAGGCATTGCCCCTGGCACTCTTGCTGTGCCTCCTGGCACTGTTAGGGGCAGTGATATGGGGACAATGCCAAGGGGGTTTTGGCGAGGGGGGTGTTATTCTCCTCCAGTGGCATGAAGGTTCCTCTTATGTGTGGTCAGCGGGGGCAGGGGACAAAGACCCGACATTTGGCAATTGTTACCTCACCAGGCACCTATATCGTCTGGGGTTGCTTCTGATTGAAGATAAAAACAACTGTCTTCCGAAAGAGGCTTTCCCCAGGCACACCTTGTTGGAATTGGACACAGCTTTGCTGTTGTGGGCTGCACTCTCAAAACAGCTCCCTTGTACAAGAGAGTGGACAAGCCTTTGAGAAAATGTTTTTAATCTTCTCTTATACACATTCTGAGATGCTACTCTTAATTACCTTTAGTTCATGAATTCACTTTTCAGAATATTGGTGTAAAATCTATCCCCATCTTTTTTAAACTTTCACCATCTTTACTTTAACTTTTGATACTCCATTGTTTCCGACATACTCAGGTAAAAGTCTGTTTGCAGTGCATCAAGGCTAGTCAGCATATCAAAACCTGTCATTCTACAATTCCCATTTTTAAAATATTCATTCATGGGACATGGGTGTTGCTAGCTGGTCAGTATTTATTGCCCATCCCAAGCTGCCAGAGGGCAGTTGAGAGTCAACCACATTGCTGTGGCCCTGGAATCACATGTAGTCCAAACCATGTAAGGATAGCAGATTTCCTTCCCTAAAGGGCATAAGTGATGTGTTTTTCTGACAAGTTTCATGGCCATCTGTAGGTTCCTAATTCCAGATGTTATTTATTGAATTCAAATTCTGCCACGGCAGGATTCGAACCCAAGTCCCCAGATCTTTAGCTGAACTTCTGAAAAAACAGTCTAATGATAATACCTGCAGGCCATCGTCTTCCCACCGCCAAACACATTCCCAATTATTGGATTTCTTATTTTTCATTTTACCACAAGGGACTTTATTACAGGTTTCACTGAGTGAGCAGTGAATCTATTGAACAAACTCCTTAGGAAGATGGTGGAAACAAAACTTGTCAGCATTTCCAAATGCACATTAGATAGATTTATTTCATAAAATAATATTTTGGGATACAGAGTAATTTGAGGTTTGACATATGCTAAGTGCAGCTTGCTTGGAAGGAACAGATGAATTTTGACCCAAGGGGCAGAATCATGTGGAGGCGATGGCATCTTGGCATCTGCTAGTGAGCTTTTTTCTGGAAAGCCTGCTGCATCTTGTACCGATCAGGCACTTGAGAGGTCAATGGCAAGCCTTCCCCTGGGACCAAGGATCTGGGAGGCACAAGTCATGTCTGTCCAGAGCTGTCACTGAATCACAGTAAGAAGTCTCACAACACCAGCTTAAAGTCCAACAGGTTTATTAGATCGCAAAAGCCACTACTTTTGATGTGCTGCTCCTTCGTCAGGTAAGTGGGATTTCAGTTTACAAACAGGGCATTTAAAGACAAAAACTCAATTTACAAAATAATGGTTGGAATGCGAGTCTTTACAGGTAATCAAGTCTTAAAGATACAGACAATGTGAGTGGAGAGAGGATTACGCACAGGTTAAAGAGATGTGTATTGTCTCCAGACAGGACAATTAGTGAGATTTTGTAAGCCCAGGCAAATTGTAGGGGTTACAGATAGTGTGACATGAACCCAAGATCCCAGTTGAGGCCGTCCTTGTGCGTGGAACTTGGCTATCAGTCTCTGCTCAGCGACTCTGTGCTGTCTTGAGTCATGAAGGCCGCCTTGGAGAATGCTTACCTGAAGATCAGAGGCCGAATGCCCGTGATAACATTGTCTACTTGTTACACTGCAGGGAAGGATGTCCCGAGGCATGGTACATTGGAGAGACCATGCAGACGCTATGACAACGGATGAATGAACACCGCTCGACAATCACCAAGCAAGTGTGTTCCCTTCCTGTTGGGGAGCACTTCAGTAGTCACAGGCATTCGGCCTCTGATCTTTGGGTAAGCGTTCTTCAAGGTGGCCTTCACGACACAAGACAGCGCAGAGTCTCTGAGCAGAAACTGATAGCCAAGTTTGGCACACGTGGACAGCCTCAACCGGGATCTTGGGTTCATGTCACATTATCTGTAACCCCCACGACTTCCTGGGCTTGCAAAATCTCACTAACTGTCCTGTCTGGAGACAATACACATCTCTTTAACCTGTGCTTAACCCTCTCTCCACTCACATTGTCTGTATCTTTAAGACTTGATTACCTGTAAAGACTCGCATTCCAACCATTATTTTGTAAATTGAGTTTGTGCCTTTATATGCCTGGCTTGTGAACAGAAATCCCACTTGCCTGATGAAGGAGCAACGCTTCGAAAATTAATGGCTTTTGCTACCAAATAAACCTGTTGGACTTTAACCTAGTGTTGTGAGACTTCTAACTGTGTTTACCCCAGTCCAACACTAGCGTCTCCACATCACTGAATCACTGGCCATCAGCAGCTCTTCCATACTCAGGAGTGCCACTGCCAGACAGTGGCTGCTGTTGATATGACACTCACCTGAGACCTTACATCAAAGAGTCATCCAGGCCTCAGGTGAGTGAAAGGAATTGTGGGGTGAGGTCCAGAAAGAAAAAAAAAGCAATAAAAAAACAATAAAAATGAGAAAACTGGTCCAAACTGCCTTTTCCTACTGGGAGTTGTTGGGACAGGGGGGGAAGGATGGGAAGGGGAGAGAAAGATGGGGGGGAGGGTAGCGAGGGGGAAAAGAGGAGTTGGCAGCAACAGCAGGGAGTGGCTCTCAGAGCTGCTTTCCAAATGTCACATCCCTCTCTCAGGCAACGAGTGCCTTTCGTTCCCAAGCATGTAAACCTCCAGTGTTTCCCAAACTCCTGGCTGGGTCCATTGCAGACTAATTGATGAGACATTGATTGCAATAATTAGTCATCCTACTATGTAATTGCCAGAATGCTAGTAGGTGCAAGCTGGTGTTTTTTGTTTTAGCAATTGCTAGGTTCCTAAATTCGAGGTTGATTCTGTTATCATCTGACATTTGTTCAGCTGGCAGCACCAATTACTGGATTGTGGTCAGGAATGGAAACATTGACCAATTTTGAATGCTGATGCAGACCATTAGTATAATAGTCTAATGTTGCCCTTGCTGAGATCAACTGAGTAAGAACTCTCACAACACCAGGTTAAAGTCGAACAGGTCTACTTGGAATCATGAGCTTTCAGAGCGCTGCTCCTTCATCAGGTAGCACAGTGGTCAGCACTGCTGCCTCACAGCGCCAGGGACCCAAGTTCCATTCCCAGCTTGGGAGCACTGTCTGTGTGGAGTTTGCACATTCTCCCTGTGTCTGTGTGGGTTTCCTCTGGTTGCTCCAGTTTCCTCCCACAGTCCAAAGTTGTGCAGATTAAGTGTCTTGGCCATGCCAAATTGCCCCTTAGTGTCCCAAGGAGTGTAGGTTAGGAGAGTAGGACATTAAATATGTGAGTTTACAGGATAGGCCCTGGGTGAGATATTCTGTTGGAGAGTCAGTGCAGACTCGATGGGCCAAAATGCCTCCTTCTGCACCATAGGGATGCTATGCTCTATACAAACCTGTTGGACTTTAACCTGGCGTTGAGAGACTTCTTACTGTGCCCACCCCAGTCTAATTCCAGCATCTCTGTCTCATGGAGACCAATTTAACTAAGGACAAAGTGGTTATTAAACATAAGGCTTTCTTTTTTAACTATGCACTGGGTAAACTCATTCAAATACTGAGGAAGCTATAGTAAAGGGCACTAGAGTGCCTAGCATGCTCTCCTGTCTCTTCTGAAAGGTGGTGGTTACTATCATGCTGTTAATTATTCAGGTATAAATATGAGATTTATTCATAGATGAGATAATACACCAAAATAGAAACTTATTACAAGGTGTTAATGATACAAATGTCTACAAAAAGTCTGAATCAGTCAACAAGCAACAAGTAATTCCTCTCACTTTTCAATACTCTAGAAATGTTGGAAAACAGTCAAGACCTAGCTTCCCGAAGTCCCAGTCTGGGGCAATGGCAGGGGTGGGCCACAAGTTCCAGCAAACCAGGTGATATGTGGGGAGGAACAGAGTCGAGGGGGCAGACAGGTAGGGGAGGAGACAGGCTTGGGGGGGAGACAGGTTGGGGGGGAGACAGGTTGGGGGGGGCAAGACAGATTGGAGGGGGCAAGACAGATTGGCTATGCTAAATTCCCCCTCAGTGCACCCAGACAGGTGCCAGAGTGTGGCGACTAGGTGGATTTTCACAGTTTATAAAATCCTGAATGGCATTGACAAGGGGGGAGACAGATTGAGGCTGTGGAGGTGGAGGGGGAGACAAAATAAGGGATGTGGGGGGCGGGTAGACAGGTTGAGGCTGAGATGGAAACTGATCAGATTAGGAGCCGCTGCTACCTCAGCCTGAGACAGAGTTCCAAAGTCACACAACCCTCAGAAAATAAATTCTCATCTCCATCCTATGAGGACAACTCCTAATTTTAAAACAGTGCCTCCTAGTTCTGGACTTGATCACGAAAGGAAACATCCTTTCAACATCCAACCTGTCAATGCCATTCAGGATCTTATATACTTCAATCAAGTTACCCCCTCTCTTCTAAACTCCAGTGGGAACAAGCCCAGGCTTTCCAACATATCCTCATAAGACAATCTAATAGAGACTGAATGGGGAATGGGGTTGTAGGCATTTTTTAATGGCTGTTATGGGCTTGATCTTGGCTACTCAGGCTGAGAACATCAACATTTTATGGCAATACAATTTTAACTTTACTGAGGCCACCACAAAATGTTTTGCCACTGCAATTTCAGAACTTCGCTGGAAGTATGATGGGAACATTGACATGTATGGATGATGGCACCATGGCAGAATGTCAGAGAAAATTCAGGCCTTCAGACCAAAATTCTGCAAACGGTGGCGGATAAAGCACATCAAGGGTGAAGCTCGTAAAATACCAGCCAAGGCCAGTGGAAAGAGCGAGGCGGCAAAATTCCAGCCCGGCACTTCATTCAGTCAGAATGCTAGATTATTTTTCACTGTCAGGTCAATTGGTCTAGATCGGAAATATTACTGAAGCTTTAAGTTTATTTATTCGTGTCACAATAGGCTGACACTAACACTGCAATGAAGTTACTGTGAAAATCCCCTAGTCGCCATACTCAGGCGCCTGTTTGGGTACACCGAGGGAAAATTTAGCATGGTCAATGCACCAAACCAGCACGTCTTTCCGACTATGGGAGGAAACCGAAGCACCTGGAGGAAACCCATGCAGACACAAGGAGGATGTTGCAGGTTATAGAGGAACATAGATATGCTGCAGAGCTGGGCTGAGAGCTGGCAAATGGAGTTTAATGTGGAAAAGTGTGAAGTGATTCACTTTGGAAGGAGTAACAGGAATACAGAGTACTGGGCTAATAGTGAGACACTTGGTAGTGTGGATGAGCACAGAGATCTCGGTGTCCACGTGCATAGATCCCTGAAAGCTGGCACTCAGGTTGATAAGGTTGTTAAGAAGGCGTACAGTGTGTTAGCTTTTATTGTAGAGGGATTGAGGTTCGGAGCCATGAAGTCATGTTGCAGCTGTACAAAACTCTGGTGTGGCTGCACTTGGAGTATTGCATACAGTTCTGGTCACCACATTATAGGAAGGATGTGGAAGCATTGGAAAGGGTACAAAGGAGATTTACTAGGATGTTGCCTGGTATGGTGGGAAGGTCTTATGAGGGAAGGCTGAGGGGCTGGAGGATGTTTTCGTTAGAGAGAAGAAGGTTAAGAGGTGACTTAATACAGGCATATAAGATATTCAGAGGATTAGATAGGGTGGACAGTGGGAACTTCTTTCGTCGGATGGAGATGGCTAGCATGAGGGGACATAGATTTAAATTGAGGGGTGATAGGTATAGAACAGATGTCAGAGGTAGGTTCTTTACTCAGAGAGTAGTAAGGGCTTAGAATGCCCTGCCTGCAACAGTAGTGGATTCACCAACATTAAGGGCATTTAAATGGTCATTGGATAAACATATGCATGATATTGGAATAGTATAGGTTAGATGGGCTTTAGACTGTTTCACAGGTCAGCGCAACATCGAGGGCCGAAGGGCCTGTACTGCGCTGTAATGTTCGATGTTCCGTACAGACAATGACCCAAACCGGGAAGTGAACCTGGATCCCTGACGCTGTGAGACAGCAGTGCTAACTATTACACCATCTAATTGCCCCTATTCGCCATTCAACTATTCACTGTTCACCCAAAATTGCATTATGACACTGACGGTGCCTTTGTTTTAAGAGAATTGGCTTCAATTAGTTCTTTAAAACCTTCACGATGTGCCTCAGTTGAAGGTTTACAATACTCAAAATGAATTTAATGAACACTGACGAAAAGGCAATTACATTAGTGCAATCTCGTATCAACAGCAGACATCCTTGTGCATTTTAATAGCATAGAGAAACGGTTTTATAACAAAGAGGAAGAGACTGATCTGTAAGACTGTATGAAATGGCACAATTTGAATTACCAAAAATATTCTTAAAAAGTGGAGGGCGAAGGGAATGATTTCCCTCAACATAATGAATAATAGGCAGCACAGTGCCACTGTGTTTAGCACTGGGGCCTCACAGCGCCATGGACCTGGGTTCAATTCCTGGCTTGGGTGACTGTCTGTGCAGAGTCTGCACATTCTCCCTGTGTCTGTGTGGTTTTCCTCCGGGTGCTCCAATTTCCTCCCACCGTCTGAAAGACATGCTGGTTAGGTACATTGGCCATGCTAAATTCTCTCTCAGTATTCCTGAACAGTCACCTGAGTGTAGCAACTAGGGGATTTTTCACAGTAACTTCAATGCAGTACTAATGTGAGCCTACTTGTGACCATAATAATAAACCTTAAAAAAAATCAGTGTTTACAGATGCCACAAAATGGATAATCAAATCCAAAGTGAATTCAATCTGTGTGACAGAAGGATAATCAATTAAACTGCTCTCTCGGAATTTGATACTTTGCATTTTGAAAAAGACATTGTCATGTCAACATGATTTTCACTATACTGGGCAATTATCCACAAATTAATAAACTGTCTACAATCCTGCCTGTCACACCACTATACAATAATTAAAATAAATGATAAATGTTAGAACATTGAGAAAGATAGAGCTATCAATATATTGTGAAATCTGCCAACCTTTTAATAATTAAAACTTTAGATTGTTTGGGTACAGCTTACATTTCTTTGAATATTTACAAATTGTCTCAGTGTTAAATCAAATGGCAACACTCTAACTCAGGAATAAAAATCAATTTCAAGAATTAAGTGAAGAACTGAAAGCAAAACGAAGGAAGGACATTGCAGCTTGGGCACAGGCAAGGTGGGAGGAGCCAGTCTGAACCTTCGCATGGCCCACAAAAACTCTGTACCTCAAAGAAGGAGAGCCAATAAACAGACCACTGCAGAGGGAGGAAGGGAAGAGGGAAAGAGATGGTGAGAATTAGGGAGAGTGGAGTGGGAATAGAAAGGAAGAGGAGTAGAGGAGTGAGACAAGAAAGGAGGAGGGAATTGGAGGGGGGCGGAATAGATGGGAAGCAGAATAGAATTGGTTCACTCCTCTTAATCCCTCTTCCTTTCCACTACCTCTCTGCTCTCCATAATTCCTCTCCATACCCTTATCCATCTCCTTTTCCGAATCACTTCATTCCATATCCCTCCTCAAGGAAGGAAACTAGAATGGTACATTGTAATCTAGGTGTGGTCTCGTCAATGTGCTGACGAGACTTCCCCACTTTTATACACTATCCTCTTTGCAATAATTCATTTGTCTTCTTAATTACTTGTTGCAATTCAAGTACAAGGACACCCAGATCCCTCTGCAGAATTCTGTAGTTTCTCATCATTTAAATTATCTTCTGCTTTTCTACATTTCCCCCCAAAATGGACAACTCACTTTTTCCCACATTATACGCCACCTGGCAAATCTTTTCCTAGTCACACAGCCTATCAATATCACTTTGCAAGCTCTTCGTCTGAGATCAACGGACCTTTGTATAGTCTATCCTGCCCGCTACGATTCCCGTGGTGGGTGGGAAAGGAAAATTCCACCCTTTGTGTCCTCTTCATAATTTGCTTTCCTACTTGTCTTTGTATCATCAGTAAACTTGGCTGCAGTACAATCAGTCCCTTCACCCAAGTCATTAACAGAGATTGTTAACAGTTGAGGCCCCAACTCTGAGCACTGTGGCACTTCACAAGTTACAATTTGCCAACCTGAAAATGATCCATTTATCCTGAGTGTTTCCTGTGTGTTAGCCAATTTTCTATCCATGAAGTGAACTTTCTGGGGGAATGTATTCCTCAGCCCACCCCAATCAATAAGGCACTCATTAGCTCACCACCTTTCAATCCGGCTGCCCTGCAGCAACAGTGAACAGGAATTACCTGAAAGTGGAACCGCCATCCCTCGGGTTCAGAAAGTCCCCCCGCTAGCTCTTGTCATTCCAGAAATAGATGGTGGCCGCTGCAGGGATACAGGAAGACCTGAGAAGAACACCACATCTCCCAGACTTAAAAGTAAGACTGGGAACTTTAGCCCCCCGGGGTGGATGTGATGGAGGCATAAAGGAGGGACATCAATTGGGAGGCTGATGGGCATTGGGGAGCCACCCAACATAGGTGGTACTACTTCCCCCTCCCCACCCCCCATTCCTTCCTACCTTTACCCATTCTCTGAAACTTGTCAGCCTGGCCACCTTCCTACTGCCTTCACCAGTCACACATATTATTGTGGCATGGGAAGAATGAGGTCCTTAAGTGGCCGTTAATTGGCCTTACCCAACCTCTGTAAGATGGGGGATAGAGCAGGGTGGACTGATCGCCCACTTTATTTTCCATGCCTTCTACCTTCTAATACATTGCTTGGGGGGAGGGGTTGTAAAATTAATCCCGTGCTAACACATCGCTCCAAACACAAACTCTTGTACAATAAATTATTATGTGGAGCATTATTGGCAATCCAAATAGATGACATCTACTGGTTCCTCTTTATCCATCCCACTCATCAACCTCCTCAAAGAGCTTCAATAAATTTGTTAAATATACATTTCCTTTTACAAAACCATGTTGGCTCTTACTCATTGTATCCTGATTTTCTAAATGTACTCTACTACCTCCAGAATAACGGATCCTAACCATTTTTCCAATGACAGATGTTAGGCTAATTGCCCTCATATTTCCTGTTCCCTGTCTCCATCCTTTTTGGAATGGAGATGAACTCCTCTGGAACCTTTTCAGAATTAAGAACTTTGGATGACAATAATGCATCCACTATCTCTGCAGTCACTTCTTCCAAGACCCCCAGAAAGGGCACAAGAATTACTGTTTGGGCCTATTTACAATTTAGATCGTTGACTTTTTTTTTCCAAGTTTGCTAATGATGCACAATTAGGTGGGAAAGTAATCAATGGCGGCAGATGCATGAGGCTGCAACCTGTATTGAGTAGCTCATTGATTACCATTTAGTAGTACCAGAGTTAACCTATTTCATGTCCCCAAATAGGCATGCAGCCCCCAAGTATCGCAAGTACTGCTGAATGAACACTAGATTCATTTTATTAAAGTCCCTGCACAGGTTTAGCCTGGAACCATGTGCATAGAGATATAGAATCTCCTGCATGCTTATTTTGAAATGATCTTCTCCAGAAGGTTGTGGAAGGTCAGTTGTTGTGTTTATGCAAGATTGAGATCGATAGCTGTTTGGACACTAACAGAATCGAGGGATTTAGGAATAAGGCAGAAAAGTGGAATTGATGCAGAAGATCTGAAGTTCTGATCTCATTGAATAGCAGGCAGACTGGAACAACCATATGGCCGACTGCTGTTTCTATTTATGTGCTTATCTCATCATCACTGTGAGCCTATTTCAAGGTTAAACAATCTGACAGTCATCCAGACTCAAAACGTTGGCTCTGTTCTCTCTCCACAGATGCTGTCAGACCTGCTGAGATTTTCCAGCATTTCCTGTTTTTGCTTCAGATTCCAGCATCTGCAGGAATTTGCTTGTATTCAGGTTAGATATTATAGTCTATATTTTATTTTATTATGTCATAAGTAGGCTGACATTAACACTGCATAAAAGTTACTGTGAAAATCCACTAGTTGCCACACTACGGCGCCTGTTCAGGTACACAGAGGGAGAATTTAGCACGGCCAATGCACCTAACCAGCATGTCTTTCAGACTGTGGCAGGCAACTAAAACACCGTGCAGGCTCTGGACAGACAGTGACATAAGATGAGAATCGAATCTGGGTACTGGCACTGTGAGGCAGCAGTGCTAACCACTGTGCTGCCCCATAAGATTTAAACATCTTCAACAGTGGCACTATTCAGTATGAAATGCATATTTTATTTGCACTATACTGCTAGTGGAGTACAAAAGAAAATATTTTGTGCGTAACTATTATCACACTGGTTTTAAATTCTTTGTTCTTGTCAAGAGAAAAACATGAAGCCGCGTCATGGTTTTGTAAATGCTTTAAAACTTTGGATCTGTGAGTCATTGGTGGCCCTGTTTCTGACCTTCAGCATGGAAGGGAAGGAGAGCTGCAACAAATAGTCATCTATAAATCCGTATTATAACAGCAAGTTGGATCACGAAAAGATCAATTGAAGTACAAGTTTGCTTCCTGTCCTGATGGTTTGCCAGTCATTTCCTTGCTATCAAATTCCGGCTGAGGACAAAAACGTTTATGTACAAATGTAATTTGCTAACTGCACAGTGTGACATTAATCCCCGGCAATCAAACACTCCTGTGAATATGAAACTATCTCATAAAATTTTTATTTTCAAGCACCCTTTAAAATCAAAATGCTGCACAAAATCGTGCTGATTTTCATTGCCTTTGTACTGGTTTCTCAGATCATTGACTCTGCCACCTTAACAGAGATGAATGAACACACATAGCTGATATTGCACGGTCACTGAAGCACCTTGGCTTAATGGTTATCTTGCCCAGTGTTGATTCAATCCTCCATGCTGTCTAACTCAATACATCCAGTTCTCCTGACACTCTCTTCAGCAGGCATCCTTCAAACAAGAAATGTTTGAAAAGAACAGAAAATGATGAAAAATAAATATTGATGTGATCATCGCAATATGACTAAATCAGCTTTGTGTTGTACAAAAAGTTTTTTTGAAAAATTATGAATTTTTAGTTAATAGTTCTAAAATTTGGACGCAAGCAAGCTGTTAAAATGGTTGCCAGCTGTTCATGCCCCACTGCTGCTGCAAGCTTGGACAGAGGACTTGGCGCTCAGCCAAATCTCCTTTCACTGCAACGGGTCCAAAGAATCCTGCCAGTGCGAATGGCCAGAAAATTCCCACACAGTCTCACCAGTCTCTGGAGTTGAGGGGGTTGAGCTATGAGGAGAGGCTGAATAAACTAGGCTTGTACTCGTTAGAGTTTAGAAGGATGAGGGGGGATCTCATTGAGACGTATAAGATGATGAAGGGGATGGATAGGATAGAGGTGGAGAGGTTCTTCCCGCTCAGAAAGGACAGTAGGACTAGAGGGCACAGCCTCAAGATAAAGTGGGGGGCAGTTTAGAACAGAGTTGAGGAGGAACTTCTTCACTCAAAGGGTGGTGAGTCTCTGGAATTCTCTGCCCGTTGAAGTGGTGGAGGCTACCTCGCTAAACATATTTAAGACACGGGTAGATAGGTTTTTGGTAGGCGGGGGATTAAGGGTTATGGGGAGAAAGCGGGAAAGTGGAACTGAGCCACTTCAGATCAGCCATGATCTTATTGAATGGCGGGGCAGGCTCGAGGGGCTAGATGGCCTACTCCTGCTCCTATTTCTTATGTTCTTATGTTCTATATTATTATAGCAAAACTTCCTTATTCTTGCACTCCAATCCATGTGCAATAGAGGCCAACATACCATTTTGAATTCCTAATTTGCTGATGCTCATGTAACTTTGTACACGTTGAGGAGGACATTGGGAACCCTTGTCAACGTTTCATTGTTTCTCACCATTTGGAGGTATTCACTTTTATATTATTCCTGCCAAAATGAATAATCTCACATTCCCTCATTTTATACTTCTTCTGCCACCTTCTTGGCCACCCACTTAACATGTGAATATCTTCTTGCAGCCCCAAAGTGTCTTCCTCAGAGCTTACTTTCCCAACTAGCTTTATATAATCAGCAAAAATAGATACATTACACTTGATCCCCTCATCTAAGCCATGAATACAGATTGTATAGAGCTTTGGCTAGCGCTGATCCTTGTCACGCCCCACTAGTGACAGCCAACCAATCTGAAAATGAGATTTATTCCTACTTCATTTTCTGTCCTATATCGAATAATATATCAATGCTAATAGGTTTCCTCCAACTCCATGGGCCCTTACCTTGAACAACAACCTTTCAGTGGCACTTTGGCAAATACCTTTTGACAATCTGAATATACAATATCCATTGCTTCCTTTCATCTGCTCTGTTAGTAATGTCCTCAATAATCTGTAGTAGACTTGTTAAACATGATTTCCCTTTCATTAAATCTTGTTGATTGTCTAATCATATTACAATCTTTGAAGTGCTCTATTACCATTTTCTAAGGATTTCCCAACAACTGATGTTGGGTCAACAGTTCCCTATTTCATCTTCTTCTGAAGGACAATGTTACATTGCTTACCTTTCAGTCCACTGGGACTGTTCCAGGATCCAGTGAATTTTGAAAAATCCCAGCCGGTGCTTCCACCTCTTTTAGAGTTTGTTGGTATACGTCATCAGGTCTAAGAGATTTGTTGGCTTGCAGCCCCATTAATTTTTCCAGTACTTTTACTTTATTAATGACTCATTTTCATTATTCTCTTTGTTTTCCACCATTTCCAATAGATCATTCTTCAACAATGAAAACACAATACTTGTTTCATGTCTCTGCCTTGTTTCCCATTAGAATTTCTCTTCCTTCGGCCTCTAAGGGACCCACGTTTACTTTTGTTACTTTTTTTCATTTTTACAAAGCTCTTGATAATCTGGTTTACATTTCTAGCTAGTTTACTCTCATATCTCATATTCTCCATCTTCATCAATTTTTAGTCAACCTTTGCTGTTATCTAAAACTTTCCCAATTCTCAGTCTTACTACTCTTCTGGGCAATAACCATAATCTATGCTTAGCTCTTCAGTTAGCCTTGGATAGATCTCTTTCCCCATGAAATATTTAAGTCTCAATGGAATGTAGATTTGATGAGAATTATTTTCTTAAATGATTGTTACTCATTTTCAGTCATATCTTTTAAGCTAATTTCCTAATCTGTCTCAGCCAATGTCCACATGCCTCTGCAGTTGCTTTATTTAATTTCGATACTCTAATTTTAAACTTATGCTTAGGGGACGCAGAGACACAATAATAATGTCACTGGACTAGAAATCCAGAGATCCAAAGCAAGATCTGGGGACTGGGTTCAAATCCCATTAAGGCAAATGGTAAAATTTGAATTAAATATATGGAATTAAAAGTCCAATGATGACAATGAAATAATTGTTGATTTTGGTAAAAACCCATCTGGTTCATCGATATCCTTTAACAAAGGAAATTTGCTGTCCATACCTCATCTGGGTATTCCAGATCCAGTGTGGTTGGCTCTCAAATGCCTTTGAAATGGAGGGCATTTAGGGATGAGCCAATGATGTTCGCATCCGTAAGAAATAAATAAATGAAGACCCATCAATCCAAAGCTCAATCTGAAATTCTCTCAAATTATGATTACTCTTTCCCAGAAGGTCCTTCCACTCAGATGATTAATCTATTTTGTTATTCAAACAAGATCCAGAGCAGGACTTTCTATGCAACCTGCAGTGTGTTTTGGGATAACGGAAGCTGCTGCTATCAATGGGCTTTCCCGTTGTTCGCACCCTCCACCACCAGGAACACATGGGAACTTGGGTTGGGTGGTGAGTCACCGTTTAGCTGGATCTTCCAATCCTGCCAGCAGAAACAGCCAGAAACTTTTGACCCTAAAATAGCCGCTTCACTGGTTAGTGCCACAGCATATTATTCTAAGAAACTGTCTTGGTTACACTCCGTTAGCTCCAAACTGATGTTGCTGATTTAAACTGTCCGGGATGAAAACTCAGGTCTCCACAATTATTGCATTGCCTTTATTACATGACCTGCTTAGCTCTTGATTTATACTCGTCCCAACAGTAAAGCCATTGGTAGGGAACTTATAAAGTACTACCAGCAGCATTTTCTGACCCTTGTTATTTATTACCACCATCCATTCTGATTCTACATCCTGTAAGTCAAGGTCCTTCCTAATTATTGTCTAATGCTCCCCATAAATTCCCACATACTGAGGTTATGGCACACCATCTGCACTGCCCCACCACACCTATATAACCCAGTTTTATTCATGAGACTTAGCTTATAGCTTTTAGTCTTTTAACTAATTGTTTGCTGTAATTGATGTTATAGATAGATTCATTTTAAGATTTATGTGCAACACGAAGCGCTAGAAGTATTGGAAACAAAAGGCCCCACCTCCTTCCCCCTCTGCACCGAACTCCCACGTGCACTCTATTTGTAATACATTCTTTTCTGCAATCACTGTTTACTTTTTCTTTTATATTGTTTTTCAGACCCAAGTTATACTGATAATTTCCTGCTCATAGTAACCAGTGTCTACTCAGGCATTCGTTGAACATTAACCGCCACTTTTTGTTATTCAGTTGTGGGTCATGGGCATCGCTGTCTGGCCAGCATTTATTGCCCATCACTAGTTGCCCTTGAAACTGAGTAGCTTGCTAGGCCATTTCAGAGGGCGGTTGACCACATTGCTGCGGCTCTGGAGTCACATGTAGATCAGACTAGGTAAGGACGGTAGATTTCCTTCCCTAAAGGATATTGGCCACTGACAGGCAGTTTCAGTTAATTAACCTACCATCTCTTTTGCAGTAAGTTAAATTCAAAAAGTTAAAGGAATTTCCAATCGGACACTACTCACCCTCTACTGCTTATCACTTATACCAAATTGCCAACTTTCACACTCAGCTGATGACACACTCTGTTTACGTGTTTCTGGCAATGCGATCTGATTAACGCAGGCTTTCAGTAGATCTTCTAAAAGAAGGTGACAAAGCTCTACCAGGACTGAGGTGCTGATCTGAAACCTGCTGATGTTGCCAGGTAGATTGCCAGAGCCTACAAGCAAAGCTGGCAGTCAATAATAGCAAATTCTGCTAATCAAGTGTTGCCCGATTTCTTTGGCATGCTTTCTTTCATCTTGTGCCAATCATCGGATACTGCGATCGAAGCACATTAAAAAAATTCCCTTCATCCATTTGATTTGCCAAATGGGTAGGATTCTGTAACTTCACTGTCAATGGCTAAACTCAGTAAGAGTTGCAATTTTCATAGTCTTCCATCTTTAAGAACCTTTTGTTTTCCCAGATTTATAGCTGCTGTTTAAGAATTTGAGATGATATTCAGCTTGGCTTCCATTATTACTACATAGAATCATAGAATCCCTACAGTGCAAGAGGCCATTCAGCCCATTGAGTCTGCACCAAAAACAATCCACCCACGCCTGTACCTGTAACCTCATGTATTTACACTACTAATCCCCCGACACTAGGGTCAATTTAGCATGGCCAATCCACCTAACCCGCATATCTTTGGACTGTGGGAGGAAACAGGAGCACCCACAGGAAACCCACACAGACATGGGAAGAAGATGCAAACTCCACACAGACAGTTACCCAAGCCGGGAATCGAAACTGGGTCCCTGGCACTGAGAGGCAGCAGTGCTAACCATTGTGCCACCGTGTACGTGTTCATTTATAAAGCAACAACAACAACAAAATGGAATTCTACAACTCTCGCCCACCACACAAAAATCAGTATACCATCAGAGACTTTTCATTTGTACCCATTAACCATGGATAGACTGTGTGAATTACACATTCATGTTCGAAAGAATGAAAAATCAGACTCTCTTCAAGATCTAATTTGAATAGTATTACATACGATAATGAGATCTGGCTGGAAAGCCAACCAGAAATTTAAGCATAGCTGATTCCAGTCAGGATCCAATATAATCATCTGACTGTTTCGCATTCATTCCCATTAATATAAAATGTTTCCCTCATGTCATCCTCTCATTATACCCCGCATATTCCTCATCAATTTAAATTCCTCATCTGTTTCCGAATATCTATTTGATTTATTCCTTTATTATTTTTTCTCCCTTGTTCAGTTACTGCAAAGGGTTCAGGTATTCCAATTAATTACTTTGGGCAGCAAGAGATCGTCTCCTAAATTTAATTAAAGCTCTCACCTGAACTTTGTGCTGCGTACGAAGCTATATTATGGGCACGGTGCAGGCTGTGTATTAATATAAATGCACCAGTATTAAAATATAGAGGACCAGTCAAAGCATTGCAGGGTTAGGTCATTTTATGTTATGAGGTCACCTCATTAAGGTATATAAAGTTCACTAATTAAGTGGAATTTTAAGCTAGTGATCCTTTGCTGCAATGGCAGAACCATTAGGGATAAGGTATCTGCTGGCAGCTTTGGCAGGCTTTTGTCAAGCCTTTTTGACTCAATCCGGGCATTTACATCTCACCTCCCGATTCCCTGACCAGTGAGCTCTCCTGAAATCACCAGGAAGAGGCCAAACTCTCTAAATAAGGAAGTACTGTGAAAGTGGCTGAAATCAACAGTAGGAATGTGATTTCTTCAATCTGGAAGCAGTGCACCAAGAAATTCAGGGCCTTAGGAGGGCGGGAGAGGGGAATAGGGCTGGGGAGGTGATTATGGGTGGGAGGGTGGGAGAGGTGATTATGGGTGGGAGGGTGGAAGAGGGGAATAGGGGTGGGGGGGGCGGGGACTCGGTGGCACGATGGTTAGCACTGCTGTCACACAGTGTCAGGGACTCGGGTTCAATTCCAGCCTCGTGTCACTGTCTGTGTGGAGTTTGCACATTCTCTCTGCGTCTGCGTTGGGTTTCCTCCAGATGCTCCAGTTCCCTCTCACAGTCCAAAGATGTGCAGTTTGCATGTTCTCCCCATGTCCCCGGGTGCTTATGTTCCTTTCCACAGTCCAATGATGTGCAGGTTAAATTGATTGGCCGTGCTAAATTACCCCTTAGTGTCAGGGGGATTAGCAGGGTAAATGCGGGGGTAATGAGGACAGAGCCTGGGTGGGATTGTTGTCAGTGTAGGCTCGATGGACTGAATGGCCTCCTTCTGTACTCACTGCACTGAAGGGGTACTATGATAACAAGTTTAAATACAAGCTCCACACTCCAATTTCCCCAGCATTCTCTTATACAGCACTCCTCAGAACCACATACAGTGCAACTCCTCTCTCTCCAGACACCTCCTTACATCCCCATCTGCTCAGCCAATAGTCCCATTTATTTTACTCCAGATAGCCAGCTGATGAAGGATAGAACTGAAACCAACCTTTCCATACTTTTATATTTATTGACAGAGTTACACAATGCACACATACATCTCCCAACCAAACAACCAGTTTTAGTCTGAGATTATCTGATGTTGTCACAAGTGAATATCAATTAAATCCCACCAACTGGATACAATTAAACACAATGAGTACAGTTAACAACATTCACCCTCATCCTCTTACCCTTTCACATCCAGGCCTCACAGTCACTCTCCACAAATGATGTCCTTCCTTCCTCTCCACACAAGCAATTTCTAACATGCCTCACTGCTTTCCTTCCTTGCAAAGCAAAGCAATGGGTGCCTACTGTTCCTGCAGATTAGGTTGCTAAGCATCCACACCAAAGGATCCCCCTTGCTGTCTTCAGAATACACTTCATCAAACCAGACTCATACAACTGAAACAATTAGAGAGATCCAGATTTATGAATTTCTGAAGGTGGTACAAAAATGTTGATTGTTCTCAACAGTTTAAATACTTTAATGGTCACTTTACTACCTTTGTTACTCCATCCCTCAATAAAGATTCATATTCACCATGGCAATGATAACTTTACCTGTCAAACCTTTTATGATTACCTAAATATTGCTCGAGGTTATAAGGCATTAAACAGAATAAATAAACTGAATTCCAGAAACCCATTTATCTTTCTTTTCTGCCAACAATTGTTCAACAGATCAGTGAAAAATACACCGATTGAGCGAATGAAATAGATTCCAATATCCATGGCTGTCCTGCTACTGGAGTCTTTGACCTGGATATTAATCCTCTTGTGGTGGAAAGAAAAGGGTTGGGGTTTTAAAAATGGAAATACCAAAACCGCGATCTCCACCCACAGTGACCAAGCCTATCATCATTTTTATATTGCTGGGCTGTGAGGCTCGAATGTCCCACTTTGGAAAGGCAGGACACTCCTTTAACAGATTTAAGGAACCTGAATTAAGTTTGACAGTTGCTGCACAGATTGCCCAGTGGTTGGAAAAGCCGACAGTGAAAAGGAGGCAGGAGCTGCTAGCTCCACAAGTCTTTTACAGCATGTCTCATGGGACAGGAGGAACACGAGTTCTTCCCCAGACTTCAGCCTCCTCTTTGTCAATGGCTGCTTTTTGCTAAGGTTCAAACATTGGTAATCTGCCTCCACCAAGCCCCCCCCAGCCCTGACCACTGACTTCCCCCTTCCTGTTCCCAGTGTGATTTATAACTATAACCTGTTTGTTTCTCCTCCACTATGTGCATATAATAATTGTGAGCCAAGGCATAAACATCTGCATCTCTTTACCCACTCTTCACTAATCATGTTCTTCTCACCTACAATCTCCTTTGTCTTAATCTTTGCCCTCCCTTGAATGTTACCCACCTCTCCCATCAGACCATTCTACAACTGGGGTCTTCCCAGCACGATTTATCAGTATTTCTTCACTGAATCCTCCTTCCCCACTGCCCTAGGCTCTTATCTAACTGACCCAACCTCACACTACCCAAACCTAGATAGCCTTCATTCTGTCCTGTGCAATGTCGGGACAATGGTTCTGTAGCTAGACTAAATGTCTCTCATAGTCCCGGCTTAGTCTGTCTCCCAATGTTTGTTTTCAATTTAATCTTTCACGGGATGTGGGTGTCACTGACTAGGCCAGCATTTATTACCCATCCATAATCACATTCGAGCAAGTGATGATGAGCCACTGTCTTGAACTGCTGAAGCCCATTTGGTCTAGGTACACCACAGCGCTGTTAGGGAGGAAGTTCCAGGATTTTGACCCAGTGACATTGAAGGAAAGGCGATACAGTTCCAAATCAGGATGGTGCACAGCTTGGAAGGGAACCTTCCGGCAATGGCGTTTCATTGCCTGTGGAATTCACTACCACAGGAAGTAATTGATGGAAAACTAGATACAGCACTTGGGGTGAATGGGATCAAAGATTATGGAGAAAAAGCAGGATTAGGCTATTGAGTTGGATGATCAGCCATGATCATAATGAATGGAGGAGCAGGCTTGAAGGGCCAAATGGCCTCCTATCTTCTATGTTTCTGTCTGCTGTCCTTATCCTACTAGATGATAGAAGTCATGGGTTTGGAAGGCGCTGTCCAAGAAGTCTTAGCAAGTTACTGCAGTATGTTATGTAGGTAGTACACACTTGCACCACTGTGCGTTGGTGGTGCAGGAGTGAATGTTTAAGGTGGTGGATGGGGTTCCAATTGAGTGGGCTACTTTGTCCTGGATGTGTCAAGTTTCCTGGGTGTTGTTGGAGCTGCACTCGTCCAGGTAAATGGGGAGTACTCCATCACACTCCTGACTTGTGCCTTTGGACAGGTGTTGGGGGGTCAGGAAGTGAGTGACTCACTGCCGGATTATTACCTTCTGATCTGCTGTTATAACCACAGTATTTATATGACTGGTCTAGTTAGGTTTCTGGTCAACGGTAAACTCCAGAGTGTTGATATTGGGGTATTGGTATCTATTCCTTTGGCTTTTACTCTTACTTCAATAGTGTTGCTCCCCAACTTTAAAACCCTTTTCATTCATTATTGACCTTCCTCACTGAACGTCATCGAGCCCAATCTCAGATTCTGCACGACACTCCCATCACAAATCCCAACCATCCAACTTCACCTCTGAAATCCTGATTGACCAATGTAATTTACCAGTCTCTTTCCTCAGGCATTGTCATTTCCTCCTTCAAAACTGTTGTTAACACTCTTTCCTCTTGTAATGCTCCCTAGTTCCTCCATTCCATTTGATTTTAACTTTCATGTCGTCTTTGTCATTGTTGATCCTGAATATCTTCCTCTCAATATCTGTCTTTTACAAGGCTGCTTACTTTGATACATAATCATAGAATCTTACAGTGCAGAAGGAGGCCATTCAGCCCATTGAGTCTATACTGACCACAATCCCAGCCAGTCCCTATCCCCATAACCCCATACATTTACCCTAGCTAGTCCCCCTGACACTAAGGGGCAATTTAGCATGGCAAATCCACCTAACCAGCACATCCTTGGACCTTGGGAGAAAACTGAAGCACCCAGGGACGTGAGGAGAATGTGCAAGCTCCACATAGACAGTGACCCAAGCCGGGAATCAAACCCGGGTCCCTGGTGGCATGAGGCAGCAATGCTCACCACTGTGCCACCCCATCCCATCTCTATTCCTGCCAATCCACTCATCACTGCCACAATCTTAATCACTCTCATCACCCCTCACCTCAGTTTCCCCATTGGTCACTTAACAGATTCCACCTTCCACCACTCAAAATGCTGGAGTCTTTTTCTTAATTTACAGTCCCACAGTCACACCAACTCCCTGAGCTGTGTTCAGGATTCTTATTCATGCTTTCACTTTTTGCATTCAAATCTCTCTAGTGCCTCCTCCTATCCAGCTCAGTGACTGCCTCACACTTTATGTTCCCACACACACCTTCCATCCATTACATTGCTCTCCTCTCCAACTCCCTGCCTATTTTCATTACCTTGCAATCTTTTTTCAAAAAGCACTCAAACACCATTACAATGATAAAAGATTTTGCTAGAATGGACACAGAAATAATTTTATCAATTGTGGGGAAGAGAGTAACCAGAGGCCATCAATATGGTAGTCAGTAAGGAACATAATGTGATATTTACAAGAAAGGTCTTTAGAACATAGAACATAGAACATTACAGCGCAGAACAGGCCCTTCGGCCCACGATGTTGCGCTGACCAGTTAAAAAACAGTGACCCACTAACCTAAACCAATCCCTTTTCGTCCATAAACCTATCCACGGATCTCTTAAACGCCCCCAAACTAGGCGCATTTACAACCGCAGCAGGCAGGGCATTCCAATCCCTCACCACCCTCTGGGTAAAGAACCTACCCCTGACATCCGTCCTATAACTACCCCCCCTTAATTTAAAGCCATGCCCCCTCGTGCTAGCTTTCTCCATCCGAGGAAAAAGGCTATCACTATCCACCCTATCTAAACCTCTAATCATCTTATATGTTTCAATAAGATCCCCTCTTACCCGCCTTCTTTCCAGCGAAAACAACCCCAAATCCCTCAGTCTCTCCTCATAGGATCTCCCCTCCATACCAGGCAACATCCTGGTAAACCTCCTCTGCACCCTCTCCAAAGCCTCCGCATCCTTCCTGTAATGTGGGGACCAGAACTGCACACAGTACTCCAAGTGCGGCCGCACCAGAGTTGTGTACAGTTGCAACATGACGCTGCGACTCCTAAATTCAATCCCCCTACCAATAAACGCCAAGACACCGTATGCCTTCTTAACAACCCTATCTACTTGATTCCCAACTTTCAGGGATCTATGTACACATACACCTAGATCCCTCTGTTCATCCACACTATTCAAAGTCCTCCCGTTAGCCCTATACTCAACACATCTGTTATTCCTACCAAAGTGAATTACCTCACACTTCTCCGCATTAAACTCCATCCGCCACCTCTCGGCCCAACTCTGCAACCTGTCCAAGTCTTCCTGCAAACTATGACACCCTTCCTCACAATCTACCACACCTCCGACTTTGGTGTCATCAGCAAATTTACTAATCCACCCAACTATACCCTCATCCAGATCATTAATAAAAATTACAAACAGCAGTGGCCCCAAAACAGATCCCTGAGGCACACCACTCGTAACCGAACTCCATGACGAATATTTACCATCAACCACCACCCTCTGTCTCCTATCTGCTAGCCAATTCCTGATCCAATTTCCTAGATTACCCTCAATCCCATACATCTGCATTTTCTGCAGAAGCCTACCATGGTGAACCTTATCGAACGCCTTACTAAAATCCATATATGCCACGTCAACTGCCTTATCCCCATCCACCTCTTTGGTCACTTCCTCAAAAAACTCAATAAGGTTAGTAAGGCACGACCTACCCGCTACACAACCATGCTGACTACCTCCAATCAATTCATTACTCTCCAAGAGGATGATGAGAGTGTGCAACTTGTTACCAGAGAATGTGGCTGAAACAAATAGTGTAGTGTAGCATATGCTTTAAAATTTATTTATTAGTGTCACAAGTACTTACGTTAACTCTGCAATCATAGAATCCCTACAGTGCAGAAAGAGGCCATTTGGCCCATCGAGCCTGCACCGGCAGCAATCCCACCCAGTAACCCCTACTAGTCTCCCTGGCATCGAAGGGCAATTTAGCATGGCCAATCCACCTAACCCATACATCTTTGGACTGCGGGTGAAAACCAGAAAATCCCCTAGTCGCCACACCCCGGCACCTGTTCGGGTACACTGAGGGAGAATTTAGCACAGCCAATGCACCAACCCCATGCAGACACAGGGAAAACCTGCAAACTCCACACAGACAGTCATCGAAGGCTAGAATTGAACCCTAATTCCTGACGCTGTGAGGCAGCAGTGCTATCGTGAAGGAGAAGGGAGTAGAATTATACGCCAATAGTGTTAGAGAAGCAAAGACGAGAGGAGGCTTGAGTGGAGCATAACATATAGTATGGATTCATTGGACTGAGTGGTCTGTTTCAGTGTTGTACTTCCTAAGTTAAAACCAACTTCTCTTTGTCCCTGCTTCTCCCATCTCAAACCCCATCTAATTTATTTTTCCTCCTTTTGTATAGCACCCCTGTATTATTTTGTATAATACAAAGGGCTTAAAGACATTTTCTTGCCGATGAGAAACACTGCAGCAATTCACATGGTGTCATTGTTCTGACATGGTCCATGTTACTCTGCATAGTGTATTGACACTAGGAATCAGTATAGCAGTGCTTTGAACTGAAAAAAACCTTTATAGCTTCTTATATAATCAGTCTGTGTATTGCCGAATTTGTTTTTAATTTAAAAAGTTAACTGTAATGAAGAGTGTAAAGTAAAATAAATAACAGATAATGAACGAAAAAAGATTGAGCGTTGTATAGGTCCAAATATATTTTCCATGTAGTTTCTCTGATCTGTGATCATATATAAATAGTCAGTAAACTTAAAATGGTAAAATTAAATATTCCTAAACAGCTAACCGCGCAACTAAAAATCTGAAATGGTCAGGAACAAATGTGAAAGGAATTGTCAATTAATTGAACTGCTGCAGTAAGTAATTTGTTAAATTCCTGCCAGAGAACATCATTTCACGCTTTAATTAATTTTAAGGAACTGAAGCATTGTGGAATTTAAAAGCTATTTTCTGCCTTTAATGAGAAGATGTATTCTTCGGAAAGATGATGTTTGCAGCTCATAGCCAAAATCTACTGAGACACAGCTCTGCAGTATTCATCCCTCAGCATGACATATTTATTCGGATGGATTTGAATCCTGCTGCTGCCAAATCTTTATATTAGTAACACATCGATAGATGACGACTGCCAGTGATTGTCGAGCTCACTTCTAATGCTGTAAATGTCTCCACTTGTGCAAATAAAAATCAGGGCTATGTAGATTCACATTATCATTGCATTATGATCATTCTCACTGGACAACAACTCACACAGGATGCATGTGGGCAATTGGATAGAATGGTGATCCGAAACATACGACAATTTGGATTTATTTTACGATATAGGCAGCTTCTATGACGAGAAACAACAAAAACTCATTAGGGAAAGAGGCATGCTGACACGATGCAACTTATCGCATCTCTTAGAACATAGAACATAGAACAGTACAGCACAGTACAGGCCCTTCAGCCCTCAATGTTGTGCTGAGCTATGTCCAAACCCAAGATCAAGCTATCCCACTCCCTATCATTCTGGTGTGTTCCATGTGCCTATCCAAAAACTGCTTGAAAGTTCCTAAAGTGTCCGACTCCACTATCACAGCAGGCAGTCTATTCCACACCCCAACCACACTCTGAGTAAAGAATCTACCTCGGACATCCTTCCTATATCTCCCACCATGAACCGTATAGTTATGCCCCCTGGTAACAGATACATCCACCCAAGGAAATAATCTCTGAACGTCCACTCTATCTATCCCTCTCATCGTCTTATAAACTTCTATTAAGTCATTTCTCATCCTCCTCCGCTCTAAAGAGAAAAGCCCCAGCTCCCTCAACCTTTCCTCATAAGACCTACCCTCCAAACCAGGCAGCATCCTGGTAAATCTCCTCTGCACTCTCTCCAATGCTTCCACATCCTTCTTATAGTGAGGTGACCAGAACTGAACACAATATTCCAAATGTGGTCTCACCAAGGTCCTGTATAGTTGTAGCATAACCCCACGACTCTTAATCTCAAACCCCCGTTAATAAACGCTAACACACTATAAGCTTTCTTCACGGCTCTATCCACTTGAGTGGCAACCTTCAGAGGTCTGTGGATATGAACCCCAAGATCTCTCTGTTCCTCCACATTCCTCAGAAACCTGCTGTTGACCCCATAATCCACATTCAAGTTTGTCCTACTAAAATGAATCACCTCGCACTTATCAGGGTTAAACTCCATCTGCCACTTTTCTGCCCAGCTCTGCATTCTATGAATGTTTCGTTGCAGTCTACAAGAGCCCTCCACCTCATCCTATTCCATCAATCTTGGTGTCGTCTGCGAATTTACTAACCCACCCTTCAGCCCCCTCTTCCAAGTCATTGATAAAAAATCACAAATAGCAGAGGATCCAGCACTGATCCCTGTGGTACACCGCTGGTAACTGGCCTCCAGTCTGAAAATTTTACCTCCACCACCACCCTCTGTCTTCTATGAGACAGCCAGTTACTTATCCAATCGGCCAAATTTCCCTCTATCCCACACCTCCTTACTTTCTTCATGAGCCTACCACAGGGAACCTTATCAAATGCCTTACTAAAATCCATGTATACGACATCAACTGCTCTACCTTCATCTACACACTTAGTTACCGCCTCAAAGAATTCAATCAAACTTGTGAGGCAGGACTTACCCCTCACAAATCCGTGCTGACTATCCCGGATTAAGCTGCATCTTTCCAAATGGTCATAAATCCTATCCCTCAGGACCTTTTCCATTAACTTACCGACCACTGAAGTAAGACTAACTGGCCTATAATTACCAAAGTCATTCCTTTTTCCTTTCTTGAACAGACGAACAACAATCGCCACTCTCCAGTTCTCTGGCACAATCCCCATGATGTGGAGATGCTGGCGTTGGACTGGGGTAAACACAGTAAGAAGTCTCACAACTCCCAGGTTAAAATCCAACAGGTTTATTTAGTAGCAAATGCCACTAGCTTTCAGGGCTTTTCCCCTTCATCAGATAAGTGGGGAGTTCTGATCACAAATAGGGCATATAAAGGCACACACAGTTTACAGAATACTGATTAGAATGCGAGTCTTTACAGCTAATCTGCTATTCAAGTCTTAAAGGTGCAGACAATATGAGCGGAGGTAGCATTAAGCATAGTTTAAAGAGGTGTGTATTGCGTATGCATGTGCATCTTGAATAGCAAATGTGTATCTTGAATAGCAGATTAGCTGTAAAGACTCGCATTCTAATCAGTATTCTGTAAACTGTGTGTGCCTTTTATGTACTCTGTTTGTGATCAGAACTCTCCACTCACCTGATGAAGGAATAGCGTTTCGATAGCTAGTGGCGTTTACTACCGAATAAACCTGTTGGACTTTAACCTGGTGTTGTGAGACTTCTTACGGTGTTTACAATCCCTAATACATCTTCCCTCAGAACATCTATTTCCTCCATCCTATCAGCCTGGATCACACTCTCCTCCTCAAAAACATGGCCCCTTTCCTTAGTGAACACTGAAGAAAAGTATTCATTCAACGCCTCACCTATCTCTTCTGATTCCATGCACAAGTTCCCACTACTATCCTTGACCGGCCCTAACCTCTGGTCATTTTTTAATTTCTCTCCAGACTAGCAGTCGACATAACTTTTTTTTTCCAATTTGAAAATTATTTCTTCAATCACACATGAAAAAAAAATCCAAGGATTAAAAGAAATGCAAAGAGAAGTAGGAAGTTGGATCGGAATTTCTTGTACAGCTCCAGACAAAGAAGACATCATCAAATCATAGAATCCTTACAGTGCATCGAGCCTGTACCAACAACAATCCCACTCAGGCCCTATTCCCATAACCCCAAATTTTTACACTGCTAGCCCCCCTGGCTCTAAAGGGGCAATTTAGCACAACCAATCAATGTGATCTGCACAACTTTGGACTGTGGGAGGAAACTGAGGCACCCAGAGGAAACCCCTTCAGACACTGGAAGAATGTACAAGTTCCACACAGACAGTCACCCAAGCTGGAATTGAACCCATATCCCTGGCACTGAGGCAGCAGTGCTAACCAACGTGCCACTGTGTCACCTGAATCACTCTCATTTAAAATCTGGATGAGCTCACCAAATTCTAAAAAGGAACAGATTCCTTCATCCGTAAACTGTGATGGCTTTCACCTTTTAAACTAAATGCTGCTGACTTTTATAATAACAGTGACAGATATGAAACTGAATGTGTTTTCATTGTGAGCACAGAGCATCAAAGGCAGTTATGGTATAGTCTCACAGAGGTTGCACAGTCTCTTATTTTCTCTAGTTCACTCAACAGCCATCTATTACATCTCTGCTGAACAAAACCAACAATCTACAGGTAACTTTCATCCTTAGCTATACAGGCACAGCACTTTATCTGCCTGGATATATATCCCTCACACTGCAACCATTTAAATAAATACCTGAAGTGTTTCCCTCTGAAGAAATGTTAATGATATTGGTGCATCATGCTGGCACAGTGACTAGCATAGCTGCCTTACAGTGCCAGGGGCCTGGGTTTAAGTCTGTGCCTTCTATATGTTCTCCCTGTGTCTGCATGGGTTTCCTCCAGGTGCTCCATGATTTGGCCATACTAAATTCTCCCTCAGTGTACCCAAACAGGCGCTGGAGCGAGGCAACTAGGGAATTTTGACAGCTACTTCACTGCAGTGTTAATGTCAGCTTGCTTGTGACACTAATAAATAAAGAAATATTGAGAGGGGGACATCCATCAACTTTCAGTGTAGTCAGGTAATCATCTTCACTTGTTAGCAAGGCACAGAGAAAGAAAATGCCACTTGTTAGCATTGCATCTGAAAAAGATTTATTTTGGATTTCAAATTAAAATTAATGCAAAATTAGGTGGCACAATTTTTTAAAAATCAAAGATTTTAAGAGCATCAGAATTGATACTTCTCTTAAAAATCTCAATTGCTATGACATTCAGGCAGATTTTGAGAATACCCACAAACCAAGCAGTGGTACTTCTATCTTACTCTTGAAAAATGCCATGGGTCAGCAATAGAGACAGATGATGATTAAACTAAAATCATTATACATACAGGAGAATAAATTGGATAGCCCCCAAATTAGGCACTGGAATAACAATGCGCTATTTCATAGTGATACAGGCAGCACACATTCTTTGTGCCAACGCTAATTGCAATGACTGTGGGTGTATGCCAGTGGGTGAACCCACTGCTGAGCGACTGCACACCTCAGCAGGAAACCCAGGCTGATACAAGTTAGCACTGCTTAAAGCTGGCTTGTACCATGGGCCAGACTGCACCTCTTAAAGCTGTGGTGCATTCTGACTGCAGCATTGAAGGATACTGTGTGGGAAAGAGTGAAAAATCAAGAGGAACGATAGAAAAAGTGCATATGGAGAGATTGTGCGCCCCAAGGTTTGCAGATGCCACACTGGAGACATTGGTACAAGAGGTGAATAAGAACAGTGAAGCGAGAAGGAAGAGGCATTGGGATTTTTGAGAAACATTAAGGTAGACAAGTCCCCAATGCCTGATGGATTATACCCCAGAAAAATGAGAGAGGCAAGGGAGGAAATCACTGGGGCCTTGAGAGAAATCTTTATATTCTCACTGGCTACATGGAGGTACCGGAAGATTGGAGAATAGCCAGTGTTGTTCCTTTGTTTAAGAAGGGTAGCAAGAATAATCCAGGTAATTACAGGCCAGTGAGCCTTACGTCAGTAATAGGGAAATTATTGGAGAGAATTCTTCGAGATAGGATTGACTCCTACTTGAAATATGTGGACATATTAGTGAGAGGCAGCATGGTTTTGTCTCACGGACTTGATCGAATTTTTTGAGGAAGTGATGAAGATGATTGATGAGGGTAGGGCAGTGGATATTGTCTACATGAACTTCAGTAAGGCCTTTGACAAGGTCCCTCATGGCAGACTGGTACAGAACGTAAAGTTGCATGGGATCAGAAGTGAGCTGGCAAGATGGGTACAGAACTGGCTCAGCCATAGAATCAAAGAGTAGCAGTGGAAGGATGCGTTTCTGAATGGAGGGCTGTGACAAGTGGTGTTCCTCAGGGATCAGTGCTGGGACCTTTGCTGTTTGTAATATATATAAATGATTTGGAGGAAAATGTAACTGGTTTGATTAGTAAGTTTGTGGACGACACAAAGGTTGATGGATTTGCGGATAGCGATGAGGACCGTCAGAGGATACAGCAGGCTATAGATTGGTTGAAGGCTTGGGCGGAGAAATGGCAAATAGAGTTTAATCTGGACAAATATAAAATAATGCATTTTGGAAGGTCTAATACAGATAGGAAATATACAGTAAATGGCAGAACCCAGAGAGTATTGATAGGAGAAGGGACCTAGGTGTACAGGTACACAGGTCACTGAAAGTGGCAACACAGGTGGATGAGATAATCAACAAGGCATACAGCATGCTCGCCTTCATCAGCCGGGGCACTGAGTTTAAAAATTAACAAACCATGTTGTAGTTTTATAGAACCTTATTAGGCTGCACTTGGCATATAGTGTTCAATACTGGTTGCCACACTAGCACAAGGATGTGGAGGCTTTGGAGGGGGTACAGAAAACTTTTACCAGGATGTTGCCTGGCATGGAAGGCATTAGCTATGAGGAGAGATTGGAGAAACTTGGTTTGTTCTCACTGGAACGGCGGAGTTGAGAGGACGACCTGATAGAAGTCTACGAGATTACGAGGGGCATGGACGGAGTGGGTAGTCAGAAGCTTTTTTCCAGGGTGGAAGAGTCACTTGGAGTCATAGGTTTAAAGGAGATGTACGAGGCAAGTATTTTTTTACACAGAGGGTGTCTGGAATTCGTTGTCGGGGGAGGTGGTGGAAGCGGATGCGATAGTGAATTTTAAAGGGTGTCTTGACAAATACGTGAATAGGATGGGAATGGAGGGATATGGTCCTCGCAAGGATAGGCGGTTTTAGCTCAGTCAAGCAGCATGATTGGTGCAGGCTTGGAGGGCCGAAGGTCTGTTTCTGTGCTGTAATTTTCCTTGTTGTAGGGCTCTCAGGAGAAGCCCCAGACTGAGAAGGTAATGGGAGAAGATAACTGTAGTAATAATGGCAATAGCCTAGTCCTGAGGACTTGGATGCAGTGCTGAAAGAAGCCTAATGACTTCGTAGGAGTGGTGAAGGTCAGTGAACACTGTTCCACATGCCTTATCCCACCAACTGGGCAACTAGCTTCATATATTTCACCTTCCAGCATCTCCCCTCCTTCACTCACCCAACAACAAACTCAACAATGGCTCACACCTCACATTCATTTACCTCACCCTCACACACTGCTGGAAACTGCACACTTCAACTCAACTACTCAACTCTGGCAGGAGTTCAACCAAACGCACTCACCACACTCACTGGCACATTTCCCTCGCTTCTGCAGAGCAAGATGACTTATAATAGGCAACAGCAACAGCAAATTGGCAACGAGGTGAGTGAGGGGACGGGGGGGCGGGCCAGGGTAGGGGGGCTGGCAGATACAGCCGCATGATCTGGCTCGCTGGGAGAGCTGTGCCCATTGCCCAGCTGAAACCATGGAGGATGACAGTATGTTTCTGCTGAATGCACCTTCTCATATCCCACTTCACCTCATCATAGAACCTGCTATGGGTGTACAAGCTGTAGTTGGTGTAACTGTACCTGCTTCCCCATCGTTTCCTTACCCCGGTGTCCTTGCCCCCATGTCTTAATATTTACCGAACCTTAAAAACTGCCAAGCGGCCAAGCGCTGAGCAGAGTTAAGGCTGAAGGCCCAGAGGGAGAACAGGCCCCAGAGAAAGGAATACCGTGACTTGATCTGGGTCTCATAGACACTGTACAAACATTAAAGAGTAGCAGAGAAGCAGGATCTGCACATAGTGAGTCACTGGCTACAAGTGGCTGAAGCCAGATTGGGGAGAATGATTAACAGGTCTCAGCCCCCCAAAGCTTGGGGTCACAGACAAATTCTAGTGCAAGGAAAGGTTGGTGGACATGCAAACAGAAACAGTTGGTGCACTAGTGGGCCTGTCCCAGAGCCTATTCCCACTGTCAAGGAGCGTGAGAGCATCTGGCTCCAACACTGAATTAACATTACCTATTTTACACAATCACCCAAAGTTCAAATATCCACACGTATTGAAAAAACTTATTGCCCAGCTTTGCAGAAAGACGTCCAGCTAGTTCAGTGCCTGAACATCGGGATGTTCGCTTTGTCACACATTCAGCCATTACTCAGTGTATTACAGTGTAGATGAATTCTTTGAACACCTCCCATCACTTCTTGCAACCACAATGCACCTCCTTTGGTTTTCAAACATCCTGTGGTTATGCAGAGTTATAAGTGGAAGGTCTTTCTTTCTTTATATACATCTAAACAGAGCTTAAATAATCACAAATAATTCCTCCAAAACTGGGCAATAAGAATCACAGAATCCTTACAGTGTAGAACAGGCCATTCAGCGCATCGAGCCTGCACCAACAACTATCTCATCCAAGCCCTATTTCTACATATTTACACTACTAATCCCCTTGACACTAAATGGCAATTTAACATAGCCAATTGACCCAATCTGCACATCTTTGGACATAAGAACGTAAGAAATAGGAGCAGGAGTAGGCCATCTAGCTCCTCGACCCTGCCCCACCATTCAACAAGATCATGGCTGATCTGATAGTGGTTCAGTTCCACTTATCCGCCTGCTCCCCATAACCTTTAATTCCCTTATTGGTTAAAAATCTATCTGTGACTTAAACATATTTAACGAGGTAGTCTCCACCACTTCAATAGGCAGAGAATTCCAAAGATTCACTACCCTCTGGGAGAAGAAGTTCCTCCTCAGTTCTGATCTAAATTGACTCCTCCTTATTTTGAGGCTGTGCCCTCTAGTCCTGTTTTCCTTTCTAAGTGGAAAGAATCTCTCTACCTCTACCCTATCTAGCCCCTTCATTGTCTTATATGTCTCTCAGCCTTCTAAACTCCAATGAGTACAGGCCCAGTCTACTCAATCTCTCCTCATAAGCTAACCCCTCATCTCCGGTATCAACCTGGTGAACCTTCTCTGCACTCCCTCCAAAGCTAATATATCCTTTCACAAATAAGGGGACCAAAATTGCACACAGTACTCCAGTTGCGGTCTCACCAGTACCCTGTATAGTTGCAGCAAGACCTCCCTACTTTTATATTCTATCCCCCTCGCTATAAAGGCCAACATTCCATTCACCTTCTTGATCACCTGCTGCACCTGCAGACTGGGTTTTTGCGATTCGTGCACAAGGACCCCCAGATCCCTCCGCACCGTAGCATGTTGTAATTTTTCACCATTTAAACAATAGTCCATTTTACTATTATTCCTTCCAAAGTGGATAAACTCACACTTGCCAATGTTATACTCCATCTGCCAGGTCCTTGCCCACTTACTTAGCCTATCCAGATCTCTCTTCAGACTTTCCACGTCCTCCACACAATTTGCTTTCCCACTCGTTGTGGCAAACTCAAAGCCCATCCTTTCTAGAGTAGAATAGGTGGTTAACTGCATGAGGACACTTCCAGAATCAATATGGTGTCTGATGGCCGATATCTCCGCTTCCATAACCACAGGCAGAAACAAGCAACATTGTCATGCTGCAGTGGAAGCCCAGACTGCAGTGACGGAGTCTCTGCTTGCTGCCATGCAGGCTCAGACTGCTGTCATCCTGCCTCTGGGTACCAGCTCTCAAAGGGCTCACAGGCTTTCACAGCAGCTCAGCAAGCTGTGTTCCCGGGGGACTGACAGTGGCTCTGTGGAACACGAGCCTGAGGTCTCCTCTCCGGTTGACAGCACTTGTGCTCCCATTACTGACACTCTGCCAGTGTCCCTGCTGATAGCTGTCAGGCAATCAGCCCAGAATGCTGCCACCCACGCCACCACTGAAGCCACACCTTCAAGATCCAGAGCTGCTCGGAGACATTCTGCAGTTTCCTTCGACGAAAATGATCAGCCTTCCAGCACCTGTGCTGCTGCCAAGCTAACAGTTCCAGTTAGTTTACTGTCACTTATCTCATGGTCTTATTCAAACACACTAGACCTCATACATAATAATGTTAACGCCATATTTCTACTAAACTGGCATCCATTATATCAAATTATTGGCTTCACAGAACCAAATTGTGTGGCCTTAATCAGTAATCCATGGGAGCCGATGGTAATTTTAGCTTTAAGTGATAGTCAAAAATGACTGCTCTCATTGCAGCCGCCTGCTACACATGCCTCCTGATTTTCAGAACAGATGTACAAGAAGAAAATCTGAATTAATATTACCTATTTTATACGATCACCCAAAGTTCAAATATCCACAGGTATTCAAAAAATGTTAGCTTATTTGCACAAAAATGTCCAGCTACTTCAGTGCCTGAACACCGAGATATTCGCTTTGTCACACATTCAGCCATTACTCAATGTATTACAGTGTAGATGAATTCTTTGAACACCTCCCATCACTTCTTGCAACCACAATGCACCTCCTTTGCTTTTCAGACATCCTGCGGTAATGCAAAGAGCTATAAATGGAAGGTCTTTCTTTCTTTATATACATCTAAACAGAGCTTAAATAATCATGAATAATTCCTCCAAAACTGGGCAATAAGCAAACATTTTTTCAAACCAATTACCTTGGAAATATTTTATGCATGAGGAAAATGTAAAAAAAAACCTTTCCAAAGAAAAACAATTGTGGAATACACCTTGCTGTTCCTGTGCCTGGGTACATTGGATCAACTAAATGCATTGAACACAAGGACAGCTCACAAGGAAATACAATGAAATTGTGGCTTTTATCTCAGGGAATTAGACAAAATCTATTAAGAGGCAAAGCTCAGGAGTTCACACAGTTGGCACAGGTTTTGCATATTGAGGGCTTATAGCAGGGATCAATATAGGAAACCTCCTCAAACTGAACTTTAAAATCAAACTGAAAAACCTGTTAACTTCAGCATCATATTCGCAGACACGCGCTTACACTGGGGCATACATTTATTCCAACTGCACCGTTAGTCTCTGCAGCATCCAATCACACCCTGCTTCATGTAGATTGGAATTGTATTAAATCCTTCAACTGGGTAAACTGCAGTGTGATATGCCAGGATGCCTAATAAAACTGCAAGATCTTTATAACCCATTCAAAGCTCAATAATATCAGTAATTATTTACAACAGACATTCTATTCTCAGCCAGCTTAGCTGTCTGTGAAAAGAGTGCACAGATACAAGACCTGAAGACTGCTGGAAAAATTGATGATTCTGAAAACAATAAGATTCCCATTCAAACACAACTATATTTGGAATATAAAATGTTGCATTGTCACTGTCAATAATATGAATGTGATACAGCGAGAGTAATTGAAAATATTCATGCACTGTGATGTCTACAATGTTACAGTCGGAACAATACAAATTAACTCCAAGTTAAAGCACTTATTTTAGAAGCCGTAAATTCAGGATTTAATAAGTTCAATATTTTGTCCTTTGGCAATACATTTCTTTCCCACTGAGTCTCATTTGCTGTTATTGTTGGCCTGTATCCCCTGTTTGTGAATCACCTTCCTACTTTATATCAAGCTGTGCATGGACAAAACTTGCATTTCGGCACTTTATCAATTTAGTTGTTTTGATTCTTCTTTTAGTTGTTATTGGTGATGGTGCCAGGAGGCATTTGTAGCAGCCCAGGAGGAGTGTGAGGCAGGGCAGGATCACTGTGAGGCAGACCGGGAGGAGTGCGAGGCAGACCGGGAGGAGTGTGAGGCAGACCGGGAGGAGTGTGAGGCAGCCCGGTAGGAGTGCGAGGCAGACCGGGAGGAGTGCGAGGCAGACCGGGAGGAGTGCGAGGCAGACCGGGAGGAGTGCGAGGCAGACCGGGAGGAGTGCGAGGCAGACCGGGAGGAGAGTGAGGCAGACCGGGAGGAGAGTGAGGCAGACCGGGAGGAGTGCGAGGCAGACCGGGAGGAGTGCGAGGCAGACCGGGAGGAGTGCGAGGCAGGGCAGGAGGAGTGTGAGGCAGACCGGGAGGAGTGCGAGGCAGACCGGGAGGAGTGCGAGGCAGACCGGGAGGAGAGTGAGGCAGACCGGGAGGAGAGTGAGGCAGACCGGGAGGAGTGCGAGGCAGACCGGGAGGAGTGCGAGGCAGACCGGGAGGAGTGCGAGGCAGGGCAGGAGGAGTGTGAGGCAGACCGGGAGGAGTGCGAGGCAGACCGGGAGGAGTGCGAGGCAGACCGGGAGGAGTGTGAGGCAGACCGGGAGGAGTGTGAGGCAGACCGGGAGGAGTGCGAGGCAGACCGGGAGGAGTGTGAGGCAGACCGGGAGGAGTGTGAGGCAGGGCAGGAGGAGTGTGAGGCAGGGCAGGAGGAGTGCGAGGCAGACCGGGAGGAGTGTGAGGCAGACTGGGAGGAGTGTGAGGCAGACCGGGAGGAGTGTGAGGCAGGTCAGGAGGAGTGTGAGGCAGACCGGGAGGAGTGTGAGGCAGACCGGGAGGAGTGTGAGGCAGGGCAGGAGGAGTGTGAGGCAGACCGGGAGGAGTGCGAGGCAGACCGGGAGGAGTGTGAGGCAGACCGGGAGGAGTGTGAGGCAGACCGGGAGGAGTGTGAGGCAGGGCAGGAGGAGTGTGAGGCAGACCGGGAGGAGTGCGAGGCAGACCAGGAGGAGTGTGAGGCAGACCGGGAGGAATGCGAGGCAGGGCAGGAGGAGTGTGAGGCAGACCGGGAGGAGTGCGAGGCAGACCGGGAGGAGTGCGAGGCAGACCGGGAGGAGTGCGAGGCAGACCGGGAGGAGTGCGAGGCAGACCGGGAGGAGTGCGAGGCAGACCGGGAGGAGTGCGAGGCAGGTCAGGAGGAGTGTGAGGCAGACCGGGAGGAGTGTGAGGCAGGGCAGGATCACAGTGAAGCAGACCGGGTGGGACCAGAATAATTTTGGACTCAAAAGATTAACCCTTTGCCTGTCTCTGCAGTTGCTGCTAGACCCGCTGAGTTTTTCTGTTTTAAGTTCCGATCTCCAGCAGTCTTTTTTTGCTTTTATTTCAGAATCTATTTGGCTTGAGCTCAGGAACAAATATGGGCAATTACATTGATTGTTGTCATCTATAAGCCACCGATGACTGTAAGGGATGTTGAGGAACAAATGTGCAAGGAAATTACAGAGTTGTACAAGAATTGTAGCTTAGTTACAATGGGGTATTTTAACCCAATTCTTGATTGGCAAATTACTGGCATAAGGTAGAAAGGGGAGAAGTTCCTAGAGTGTGTTCATGAGAATTTTCTCCAGCATTATGTGGTCCAGTCCAAAGAAGGACGAGGGATAACTGGACCTGGAATTTGAAGTGGGCCAAGTAGATCAACTATCAGTAAGAGAACATTGATTCATAAGGTTTAGGTTGGCTACGGAAAAGGACAATCGAGAGTAAAAGTTACTCGCCAGAGAAAAGCCAAAGTCAATGGGACAAGAATGGCTCTGGGCTAAATAAATTGGAATCAAATTGGCATAAAAACACTAGGGCAACTGTCAACGAAAAAATAGCTGGACACAGTCAAGGTACGTTCCCTCGAAAGGGAAAGGTAGTGCAAATCAATCCAGAGCTCTCAAAATGACAAGAGGTACGGATAAAGATGAATCAGAAAACATGTGCTTATGGTAAATATCAGATGGATAATACAGTGGAGAAGCAGTTGAATATAGAAGGTTCAAAAGGGAGATAGAGAAGCAAATAGAGAGTAGAAAAGAGACTGACAGCTAACATAAGAAATTGTTAAGTCTTCTACTGGCATATAAATAGTAAAAGGATGGTAAAAGGAGAAGTGGAGCTGATTAGGGACCAAAAAGAGATTTAAGCATGGGGGGGGGTTGGGAGAAGGGGGGGGGGGGGGGGCGGGGGGAGGAGGGGGTAGCTGAAGTATTAAATTAATACTTTGTCTTTGTAATTACCAAGGAAGAGGATGCTACCCAGGAAATGGCGATGGTTTATAGCATGTTAAGGAAGCGGTATTGGATGGACTGTCTGAATGTTGATAAATCTCCAAGACCAGATGAGATGCATTCAAGGATGCTGAGGGAAGTGAGAGTGGAAATTGCAGGGGCACTGGCCATAACTTTACAATCTTAGACATGGGGGTTGTGACAGAGGACACAAATGTTACACCACTGTTCAATAAAAGGGTATAAAGGGAAGCACAGCAAGTACAGGCCAGTCAGTTTCACTTCGGTGGTAGGGAAATTTCTACAAACAATAATTCAGGACAAAATTAATAGTCACATGGACAAATGCAGATTAATTTTAAAAAGTTAACAAGGATTTGTTCTGGGAATCATTAACTTCTGGATTTTTTTTGAAAAGTTAACAATGAAAGAATTGCTGTTGATGTGGTGTACATGGAGTTCCAAAAGGCATTTGATACAATGCCACACAGCAGACTTGTGTGAAAAGTTATAGCTCGAGGAATAGCAACATGTCTGAACGATAGGAAACAAAGAGCAATGGTTAATGAATATTTTTTGTGTTGAAGAAACGTTTGTGCAGAGCTCCCAAATGGTCGGGACTTTGCTTTTCTTGATGTAGATTAGTGACCTAGACCTTGGTATACAAGGCACAGTTTCAAAATTTGTGGACAATACGAAACTTGGAAGCATTGTGAACTGTGAGGGCAGTGTAGAATTTCAGACAGAGATAAGTTGGTGACATGGGTGGACAAGTCGCAGATGAAGTTTAATGCAGAGGGATGTAAAGTGATTCATTTTGATAGGAAGTACATGGAGAGATAATATAAAAGAGTTCAATTCTGGGGGTGCAGAAGCAGAGGGATCTGGGCATACATGAGGATAAATCACTGAAGGTGGCAAGACAGATGGAGCAGAGTAGTTAATGAATCATACAGTATCCTAGGCTTTATTAATAGAAACATAGAGCACTGGAGCAAGGAGATTTATGTTGAACTTCTATGAAACTAATTCAGCCTCGGCCTCTAATGCATCCAGTTCTGGCCACCAGAACTTAGGGAAAATGTGTAGCCATTGGAGACAGTGCAGAAAAGATTCACAAGAATAAATCCAGGAATGAAGAGTAAAGACGTCCAGATAAGTTACACCCAAACATCCTGATTATTGACTGAAGGGATCACGCAAATTCTGTCCATCACATATTCAACAGGGAATTACACTTATCTGAAAATGAAGAACCTGCAGGGTTCAGGAAGAAGGCATTAGGTGAATTGCTTATTCGTGAGCCAGTGGTTGAACTACCTCCTTCTTCATGAGGTAACAATTCTGTGTGGGTGGCATGGTGCCACAGTGGTTGGTTAGCACTGCTGCCTCACAGTACCAGGGACCCAGGTCCAATTCCAGTCTCGTGTGACCATCTGTGTGGAGTTTGCATGTTCTCCCCGTGTCTGTGTGGGTTTCCTCCAAGTGCTCCAGTTTCCTCCACAGTCCAAAGATGTACAGGTTAGGAACATTGGCCATGCTAAATTGACCCAGAATGTGTAGGTTAGGGGGATTAGTGGGGTCAATACAAGGATAGACCCTGGGTAAGATGTCCTATTGGAAACCTAGTGCAGACGGGATGGGCCAAATGGCCTCCTTCTGCATTGTGGAGTTTCTATTCTGTGAGGAGTTAGACTAGATTGCACCATCTAGTGGGGGTAATGAATATTTCTTTTTCACCTTTCATCTTTCCTGGGCAGATTTGCAAAGCACCACAGGAGAGAAAGAAGACGATTTAAACACAGCAGTGGCAACAGAATTCAGTGGGATTAGTGAGTTGAATTAGATTTGGTTCTGGTTTTATTTACTATTTGTATAACTTGCCGTGTATTGTTAAAAAGTGATAAAATTCTCTGAGAACGTGAATTAAAAGCCATCAGTATCAACAATGTTTACATTGTGTCACTGGGAGTTGCACTTTCTTTGCACCAAGATGAAATGCTTCAAATGTTGGAAACCTGACATATAAATTAGAAATGCTGAAAATATTCAGCCTGCAATCTTACAAAAAAATTCTAAGTACCGAACGAGCGAGAAAATGGGAGAGAATTGTTGATTTGCTCGGTAAGCCATAAGTCACCATGTTATAACACTCTGCAAAAAAAAGTCTAGATGCAATTCTCACCAGTAGTGAGGGGAATGGCTGGGGGGTGGGGGGTTGGGGGGGGGGGGGGGGGGGCGGCGGGAGGAGCATATCCTAAACTCACCAGTGAAGACAGCTGCTGACAGCTCAGAGCACCACTGCACAGGCCAATCGCTGCCTGTGTGGGTCTCCCAACCCCCACTCACCGATCACCACCCCTGCAGGGCTCCCCCCTCGCTGATCGCCACCCCTGCAGAGCTCCTTCCCTTGCCTCCACACCACTCAGGCCCCACACCCTTGGCACTGTCAGGGTGCCTGGTGGACACTGCCAGAGTGTATAGTGGGCAGTGCCAGGGTGCCTGGTGGCTGGCACTGCCCCATGGGCTCTTTCTGGCCTTGTACCTGACCATCCGGGGACCTCAATGGCTCCTATCCTCCTGACAAGGCCGTTGAAGTCTGTCTAGTCTAGTCTCCATTGGTGGTTTCAATTTCCAGGCTCCCTCACCAATGGAGTGGCGTGAAACACACCTCAGCACCACAGAAAGCTCATTTTACTTATGTTAGCACATCATTAGCAAGTACTTTCTCCAGAACTTATCCCACTCACCAGATATTCAGCAATTATTGGTGTGCCATCACACTGGCACCATTCAAAACAGGTTCACCTGGAAGTGAACCAGTCATTGGGATCTCCTCGGGATTGTGAAGGTCGTGTAGCCCCGGGGGGAGAGGGACATGGTTAGACAATGGCCTGGCAATTCTCTGTGGCACTGTCCCTTGGCGTAGGTTGCACTGCAGGTTGGCACCACCAACCTGGCAGTGCCAGCTCTGTGCTCAGGAGTGGGCCCCAGTGGGAGACTCTTTGGGGATGGGGTGGGGATTCATTTAGATGTGCTGATGGCTGGGAGTGGACACGGGTGCAGGAGATGGCAGCAATGGGCAAAGGGGGGTGTTGGGGGAGGAGGGAAGGACAGGCGAACGTGTTATTGATGGGCGTTGGGGGACACAAAGGACTGATGATCTGGGGGGGTGCTGGATGATGATTGGGGATGGGTGAAGGGGCTGATGATCAGGGATGGTAGAGAAGTGTCAACCCCGTCGGGAGGGAGGAGTGGTTCCCGAGGCCTCAGTGGTGGGTGGGGGGAGGTTTACTCAGGTTATGATCGGGTCACCCTTTAAGGATGGCACCCCGATTTCTGAGCAGCCAGAATTTGCTGGCCCCAGCCCGCTATGAAACACATTTTATGTAAGATCTGGGGAGAAAACTGTCTGGTTTCTCTGGAGAGAAACGCCTTGATTTTATCCCCGGAAACAACATTACCATTTTTTGGTAAGATATACCCAACATTTCAGGTACAGAACCTTTGTCAGCGTATTCGGAGCATATGCCACTAACAGTACTCACTAGTTTGAGCTAAGAGCTAAAACCCAGCCACATGACCACCCTCATGCTTTCCCTAATTTCCCTTTTGCTTTCCACATTATTATACTTTTGGCCTTCATTCCCATTTGAACACAATTGATTATATTTAAACAGAAAATAAATGCCTCCTTATTCTGAAGAGAAAAATATCTAATTTGCTCTAATAAAAGGCCTTCGACTTGAATTAGCCTTTCCCCCCACAGATGCTAATTGTGTTCCTGAATTTTCCATTGTAATTTTATGTGTAATTTGTATTTTGTTTGCATGTTCCAGATTTCTGAGCAAATTGTAAACGGGAAATAAACAATCAGGAAAGGAATAAGAAATTTGAACGTTTCCCTCTCACAAGAAATCCTCGAATTGATCCTGTATCTCTCATTTCTAGTTTGGAGCTCAGTTCCTTAGTGGATGCTCTCGTTATTAGAACTCCAACACTGGTCCACTTGTTGAAATTTAAAACTGATTTTGTGCAAAACCATATTGCAATGGATTGTTTGCACATCTTTTTCCTCCAGTAGTCGTGAAGATATTAATGAAGTGTCAGGTGGGAAGGGAAGTGTCAAATGGAATTCAACTCAGAGGAAATGTGAGGTGTAGCATTTGGGAAGGTCAAACAAGGCAATAACAGGGAGGATATTGAGAGGTGTAGAGGAAGTGAGGGTCCTTGGGGTGAATGTCCACAAATCCCTCAAGGTAGCAGAACAGGTCAATAAGGTGATTTAGAAGGCATATGGGAATCTTTCATTTATTAACAGAGGTATAGAGTATAAGAGCAGGGAGGTTGTGCTGCAGCTGTTTAAAACAGTTTAGTCCACAATTTGAGTACTGTGTGCAGTTCTGGCCACCTCATTACAGAAAGGATGTAATTATGTTAGAGAGGGCACAGAGGAGGGTTAGAAGGATATTGCCAGGGACTGGAAAATTGCAGCTGTGAGAAAAGATTGCATAGGCTATTCTCCTTGGAACAGAGGAGGCTGAAGGAAGATTTCATTGAGATGTACAAAATTGAGGAGCCTGGATAGACTGGATGGGAAGGGAGAGAGGTTGGAGACTAGAGGGCATAGATTTAAGTGATTGGTAGAAAGATTAAAGGGAGATAAAGTGAAATCTTTTCACCCGGAAGGTTGTGGTGGTCTGGAACTCACTGCCTGAAAGGTTGGTAGAGGCAGAAACCCTCAATTCTTTTGAAATGTGCCTGAATATGCACCTCCATTCCATAACGTGTAGGGAAATGCCAAACACCGGAAAGAGGGAATAGGCTGAGTGAGTGGTTTTTCAATCAGGGCAGATAGGATGGGTCAGATGGTCTCTTTCTGTGCTGTAAACTTTGTATGATTCTGATTCTAGTCAGACTGGGAATTGTACCCTTCACATTATAATCACACACACAGCAAACGGATTCCTGCATTCACCTGCTATTACGCCAGCTGTAAGCAGCAATAAAGTATTAGCTGGATTGTTGGGATTCTGTTTAAGCCGACTGCGCACTAACGGATTCTTGTCACCTATTTCATTTTGCGCAGGAGTAGGTTCATTGAATAAATGTCTTTTATTAGTCTTTGGCACAGACTCAACTGAACAAAGAATGATTCTGGACAGGGCTGCCCCCTGCTGCTGCTCCATGCTAGATTCTCAATCCACTAGCTCCACATAAAAAGACACCTCTATAAAAAGACAATTGTTTTGTCTCTGCTTCTCTGGCGTTGTCTGATCATGAAAAAAATAGCAGTGCCATTGTGTTGAACTTCAACAGAATGTGGCACAGTGGTTAGCACTGCTGCTTCACAGCGCCAGGGACTCCAGTTCGATGCCTGGCTTGGGTCACTGTGTGGAAACTGCACAATCTCCCTGTGTCTGCGTGGGTTTCCTCTGGGTGGTCCGGTTTCCTCCCACAGTCCAAAAATGTGCGGGTTAGGTACATTGGCCGTGCTAAATTGACCCTCGTGTCAGGGGGACTAGCTGGGGTAAACGCATGGAGTTGTGGGGATAGGACCTGGGTCGGAGCAGATTCAATGGGCCAAATGGCCTCATTCTGCAGTGTAGGGATTCCATGAATACGGCAGAGTACAGTTGAAAAATAAATTAGAATACACGCAACCAAGTTATTCAGTTTAGACATCAAACATAGTTCACTTTGATGCAGTTTACTGTCTTTGTCAAGAGAAGTTGTTGATTCCCCTAGATCTGACATCTGATGGAGTGTAAGTAGGAATCTCTAGCAGGTGGTTTAAATCTGGTCCACTTGAGCTGACCCACTGCCATTCCACTGCAATTGTGCAGGATCTGGTTCAAACCTGCTGCTCTGAAAGGTGAAGCAACAGTTGCTGGCTTCTTATGAGGGTGAAGGGTGAGGGCGGTGGGGAGTGGTGGGGGGGGGGGGGTGGGGGCGCTCTCACTCTCCAAATATACAGGGTAAATTCCAATGCTGTCACCCGAGCCTGACCATTGTCTTCAACAGAGAGCCAAGTGGGAGGTTGTTACGGCTCTATTCTTGCCAGCACTAAGTCCATCATTATCTCGGGCAGGTGAAGTCTCCTGACTTGTGGTCTGGAGCAGACCGGAGCCTCATAGAATCCTACAGTGCAGAAGGAAACCATTCGGCCCATCGAGTCTGCACCAACCACAATCCTACCCAGGCCCTATCCCCATTACCCCATGCATTTACCCTAGCTAGTCCCCCTGACACCAAGGGGCAACTTGTCACGGCCAATCAATGTAACCTGCACATCTTTGAAGTGTGGGAGGAAACCGGAGCACCCAGAGGAAACCCATACAGAGAAAACATGCAAACTCCACACAGTCAGTGACCCAAGCCAGGCATCGAACCCGGGAGAAAGCGGGGAGAAAGCAGGAAAGTGGAACTGAGCCACTTCAGATCAGCCATGGTCTTATTGAATGGCGGGGCAGGCTCGAAGGGCTAGATGGCCTACTCCTGCTCCTATTTCTTATGTTCTTATGTTCTTATGTCCCTGGCGCTGTGAGGCAGCATGCTAACCACTGTGTCATCCTTAAAATGAGACTGAAGAATTTATATTGTTCCTTTTCTGGGAAAGGGGAAATTAATTGGCATTTCATTAACAATTATTGCCTCATTAAAATGGTACTTATGCTCTTCCTTCTAAAAATTCTATCTTTCTGTGGTGAGTTGAATGGGAAATTAACGCAGCAATTTTGCGTGTTATTAAAAATAATTTGCTGGCCAATTCTCTCACTAATAACACTACACATTATTGACATGCCATTATTTTTCCAGCAAGACTCAGCTCATTAGGTCTTACCTAACTGGATCCACATAGTCTTTTAAATTGTGAGGTTACGTGGGAAGTGTTCACAGATAATGAGCACCAGAAGGTTAGTATAGCTGAAAGATTAGACTGTCCACCAAAGGTCTTTATAATGTGTCCACTAATCTGGCCCAGTAGTACGCATCCAGTGTGAGCGAGGCATCAGAGGCAGAATAAACCATCCCAGTGTAATCTGGAACCAGGAGCTTGCCAGCTTTTGTTTTAGAGTGTTAGACACTATTAGCAAAAACTTATTTCTGGCATAGTAAATGTTGTGGTATCTACTGATATTTGTGAAATTGCCCCAGATGCAAGATGCAAATCAGCATCCAAGCAAACCCATTCCTCATTCAGTTAGGTCGCAACTACTGTTACTTTGCATTTGGTTTATTCATTAATTTTTAAATAACTTAAAACTGTTTCAAATTGTTTTTCTAAACAAGCAGCAGGCTTCATTTTTTTTTGCTTTTTTTAAAAAAATTTTTCCAAGTCAGTCAGCTGTTTGGATCAGTTTTCTACTGCAGCTTCTACCTCTATTTGTAAAGATAATTTGTCAATTATCTTGCTCATTCATGGGTGTAATTTTCACGTGGAACTCAGTACTCACTGCATGGAGTAAGAATGCTCTTTATGGCTGACTGGATTATTTCTGCTTCTGGTCATTAACTCTCACTGGCATGTCTTGTCACTCAGCTGGTGCCGCCATCTTAGTGGGAGATTTTCTTTGCATCTTCCACGTAAGGACACTTAAGGGTCTGGTCTGAGATCATTAAATCTGCAATTAGTGTCTGGAGCTAGTCTTTCGTGAATGCTAATAATGTTGTTTAGATTAAATTGAGATTTGTTTTTACTGTGCCGAGAAAATCAAAGACCTTAATAACCATAATTAATGTCTCACAAGACACAAATATAAGAGGTGAAAATTGACTTCTAATTGAAAAATCAGACTTTGCAGTTGAGTTTATGTTTGAAGTTGTTGAATGGCACACTCAGAGAGGATTATCTAGTCCAGAGGCAGTCAGGTGCCAAACCTGCTTCCGTTCTGAATGTCTAACATGTATAAAATGGGATTGTTGTCAGTGCAAGCTCGATGGGCCAAATGGCCTCTTCCTGCATTGTAGATTCTACAATCCTATAAACAGATTGGAAATGTGATACGGCTTACAACATGCAAGCAAAGCCGCAGAACATTGTAGAAATAAACTTACAGGAATTTTTTTTTAAATTCCAACACACCAAGGGGTAATAGAGTAATTACTATGTTGTATTTTTAAAAATTCATTCACGGGATGTGGGCGTCACTAGCTGGGCCACCATTTATTATCCATCTCTAATTATATAAAGACAAATAATTATTAGCAATTTGGATACAACTAATATAATGTGGGTAAATTGGACGCATAACAAAATGCCAGGGTGTCACTGCTGATAAATGGGGTGGCTTATCACCATACTCGAAATTGCTGGTTGCCCCTGTAGTTAGAACTATAAATTTCAAGAAATGGAGTCTATAGTAAATCGGCTAAAATCAGGTCATACCTGTTTGTAGCTGCAGGGGTTGCAATTTGTGATCTGCCTCCCTTCCTGTTTGTATGATGTATGCTCCTACCTAAGAGCACATAAAGAATCACAAGGTATGCTTGATAACATAAGAACATAAGAATTAGGAGCAGGAGTAGGCCATCTAGCCCTTCGAGCCTGCCCCGCCATTCAATAAGATCATGGCTGATCTGAAGTGGATCAGTTCCACTTTCCTGCTTTCTCCCCATAACCCTTAATTCCCTTGTCTATCAGAAACCTATCTACCCGTGACTTAAATATATTCAGTGAGGTAGCCTCCACCACTTCAATGGGCAGAGAATTCCAGAGACCCACCACCCTTTGAGCGAAGAAGTTCCTCCTCAACTCCGATCTAAACTGTCCCCCCCCCCCCTTATTTTGAGGTTGTGCCCTCTAGTCCTGCTATCCTTTCTAAGCAGGAAGAATCTCTCTACCTCTACCCTATCTAGCCCCTTCATTATCTTATACATCTCTATAAGATCCCCCCTCAGCCTCCTACACTCCAACGAATACAGACGCAGTCTATTCAATCTCTCTTCATAGTCCAACCCCCTCATCTCCAGTATCAGCCTAGTGAACCTTCTCTGCACTCCCTCCAAGGCCAATATATCCTTGCGCAAGTGCAGCGACCAAAACCGCACACAGTACTCCAGCTGCGGCCTCACCAGTGCCCTGTACAGTTGCAGCAAGACCTCTCTGCTTTTATATTCTATCCCCCTCGCTATAAAGGCCAGCATCCCATTCGCCTTCTTGACCACCTACTGCACCTGCAGACTGGGTTTTTGCGATTTGTGCACAAGGACCCCCAGGTCCCTCTGCACCGTAGCATGCTGCAGCTTTTTGCCTTTTAAATAATAATCCCTCCAACTGTTTTTTCTACCAAAGTGGATAACTTCACATTTGCTAACTTGAACAAAGGGCCTTTGTTTAAAGTGTGCACTCATTTACAGTCTAGCCTAAGCCTGCCCAGTAAGAAATCTGACAACACCACCACATCATGACTAAGCCTGCCCAACAGGCTCCTCTCACACTGAGAGGAACTAATTACCCAAGGTTTACCTGATCCTGCACTCTTAAAGAGGCAGTCCACACCCCAAACCGCACCACATAGTATAGAGATATATCACAGTTTGTGCAGGCTGTATGCAAACCTCCTTATTTGAGTGTTATCGGTTTGCAACTTATTGCACCCCAGACTGTCTGGTAGCACGCTCAACAGGGCCTAAGAGTCTGCAAGGCCAACACATATTCCTGTTAGCCTGCAGCTCCTAAAGTCTATCTCAGTTTGTCCCGAAAGGGAAGGTGAACTGAGAGGACGCAGTTGCTGGCCTGCTGCAATGGAAGAGAAGGGGAGTGGAACACCAGGGCAGAGAGAGAGAGAGAGAGAGGGCTCTGCGGTTCAAAATTGCAGCATGCAGGCATTCATTCAACAGGGTTGGTAAGAAGAGAGATGCCATATTTATCCGGGGGCGGGGGGGGGGGGGGGGGGGGCCAAGAGACCCTCAAGGAATGGTGCGTCGGAGATATTGGCCAGAATTCACCGACCTTGCCTCAGGCTGTGGTTCTGCAGGCCCGCTGTACTGAATGGAGATTTGTCCGACTGCCAAATTCTCCATTCTCATTGGCAAGGCGTCCAACAACAGAGAATTCCAGCCATTACATGAAGATTCATCCACCTATTTGTATGTGAGGTTATTAGACTCCTTATGGCATGGCTGCCAGACGCTCAGGGCCAGATAGTGGGTGTTCACCTCCCTGCCTACCCACTCCCAATCACTCACAGTCTGAGTCCAAGGACCTAGCAACTGTGCCACAATGAACGAGTGGAAGAATCTTCACATGGTATCTGCACCCACCGCAATATCAACCTCTCATACTCGTCAATGAACCTCCATCCCATCACTCACTCAGCTGCAACCTTCAGCATTCAAGCCTAACATTGAGATACTCCACCTCACACCCATCCCAATGCTGCCAGCCTCACACTCACCCTTTCTACCTCCACATACTCGCTGATGATACCATGCACACTAAAACGTTTGGTGCATTGGCAGACCTGCCAGATAGTGTCCTGTTGTTACAGACAAGGAGCATGCAGGAATCTGGCTCCAAACTGGCAGACAGCAGCGCACAGAGCTTGGAAAACACACTTTCCAGTGTGGAAATGATTTAATTTCCTTTTTGCAAACCATTTATCCTTTATGAAGAAACCATAGGCTATCAATCAGGCTTAAAGTAAATGTCAACATTGTGGTTAGGATCAATGGAGGTCCTTGAGATGCGTTCAAGCATGAAGGGAATGTAAATAAACATAGCTGGCTGGAGGCTAAGTCGATAACCATTGCACTGTCAATGAAAGTTTTTTTCAAAGCACTGCACTATGAATTTGACAGATACCAAAGGTTTCCAGTGGAATGAAAAGGGTTTAAAATGTTTCAGCTTGCTAGGAAGCCTCGGAAATCATAGCTTTGGAATATATTGGGGCTGAGTGCACCACTATGGGGAATGGAAGCCCCTGCTCCCAGGTGAAATTGACATCTCCTCTCTGATGAAGGACTTCAATGAGGCCTGCTCACACCTGCAGTTTCTGACAGGAGAAAGGAAAACCTCTGTTGCAGAATGGAGTGCTGCAGTGATTTAAAATCCTGCCAGGTGACTGGGGGGCATGGACATTAAAGTAACCTGGCCACTTCAGAATTTTCATAGCTGACAAGCAGGAATGCAGATTTTGATCACAAGACTACCTGAAATTACCAGGCCAGGGGAGATCTTCAGCTCTGCCAGGGCTAGAAAGGGCACTCCAGGTACAAGACTCCCATCCTGGGAGAGAGTGGCGAGGCTAACCCTTTGCCCCCATCCTGAGCCCACCTAACCCCCAGGATCTTTGAGGAACCGATTCTCTGCTGCCTGGCAGCAGCAGGGGCAAATGGCCACTGGATCTACCTTTTTGATGCCCCTTGGGGCCTGAAGCACCAGGCAAATGTATCAGTGCCAAGATATCAGAGGGAAGTGCACTGCTCCACTGCCAATTTGTGTGGCTAGAAGGAAGGCCTGAGTGGAGGTCTAAGGGGAGGGAGGGCTGAGCAGAGAATCAATTTGAGTAAACCTTAGCCTGCGTGTATGGGGAGGAGGGATGCCTCTTATTGTTGAGGGTTGTTGGTGTTTCCTCAACCCTTGGAGTCCAACACATCAGGTTTGTGAGGACTTGTACAAATGCCTGCTTGCTGCAGATCCCTCTAGAGAAGCAGGTGAACAGTGGGAGGTATTTAAATCAGGCTTCAAGCCCACTAAATATATGTAAATGCATCAATTTGAATATCTATCGGCAGGTAGGAACCTGATCAGAGTCAGTGGATTGGGAGAATCACTCCGGCTATGGCGCCCAGCGCCAAACCCGTTTTTTGCCCAACACCTGATTCTCCAGGCAATCGTGATTCTCACTGGTGGCTAGTGGTTCTGGAGAATTGCCCCTCTTGTTTCTGCTGATATGAATTACTTTGATTGACCTCTATTTCTGATATGGTGAAGTGACATTATCTTGGATACCTCCTCCATGCCTCCTCTCCCTCCTGATGTGATGTCCAGAATCCTGATGGCAATGAATGCACCCTCATGATGACGTTTTGGAGGAAGCAGAATGGCAGAGCAGTCTCAAGGGGCCAGACATCCTACAACTGCTTCTATTTCTTGTGTTATTTTACAGAAATCAGCAACATTACTTCAGCATGCTAATAGTCAGCTCCAATTTGGTCCTGGTGGTGCTCAGTGTATACCCGCTGTCCTCTTGTGGTAACATGGTCAGTGTAATCATCCATATATACAGGGGATGGCCTTTGTCCCCAAGAAGCCCCTTCTAGTTGTTCCTGAAGATGCAAAGAAGGCAAGAATGGCAGACTGGGCCAGAATGTAGACACTTCCAGAACCACAGTTCTGTGACCACCTCGTTGGTGAATCGATTCAGGCATTATTTGGGAGAAGTGATATTAGAAAACCCACAGTTGCTGGAGCCAATTTTTGGAGTTTCTTGTTGGTTGTGCTGCAGACCCAGAGGCACTGCAACTACAGGCTACAGGTGACGAGAATATCTGCCCTCCCTGGGTGCACAAGCTCACCAGCTGACCTTCACATACAAGTCACAATACTTCAACTGGCAATAACAGTAAATGAAAACGCCTCATCTGCAATTTGGACGGCTGCCCACTTAGCTAGCGCTGGTCTTGGAGAAATGGGTAGGGGGCCTGTGTAGCTGACCACTTCAGCTATCAGTACTCTCCACACCCATACTGGTGCCCTGCCCTGTACAGGACATCACAATAAACTTGCTGGAAAAGGCCAACAGAATAACTTGTACCATTTTTCCCCAGTACGGTGGGCAACATGTTTACCCAGTAGTAACAATATGCCACATTGATTTGATTTATTACTGACACATGTATTAGTATACAGTGAAAAGTATTGTTTCTTACGCGCTACTCAGACAAAGCATACTGTTCATAGAGAAGGGAAGGAAAGAGTGCAGAATGTAGTGTCATAGCTAGGGTGTAGAGAAAGATCAGCTTAGTGTGAGATAGGTCCATTCAAAAGTCATAGGCATTCTAGCTGTGATTTAGAGAAGCAGTTCAGCAATTTAAATTTGGATTGGCTATAATCATACTAGCAAAACCCCGATAGGAATGTATGAATTCCCTGAGCATGAGTGTACGTTTAGTGCAGATTAGTATCTTGTGAAATGCATCTGTGAGAGGAACATGATTGTGACAATGTTCTGCATAAATGTAATTCCAAGCGAGGTATATGGTGCCAGTTCCTCCCACGTGGTCAGCACTGCACCAGCTGTTCTCATGCTATTGCTCCCAGGCTGACAAATTTACAATGGTCTTAGCAGTAAATAGTGGAGGACTCTGCGCTGAGCCTTGGCAGGGAAGCAATATTCCCCAGTATAGAACAAACTGTCTGTCCAAATTGTCCTAATATTTGAAAGCACTGAAAATACAGGCTGAACTATTTTTGCTTCCACCAAACTAAAATTAACAAATTCAGTTTCAAAGTTTATCTTTCTTGGCATCACTCATGTTAAAGACCTTGGGGTAGTTTATCCTATTAAATCCGCAATTTACATACTGTTTTTAGAAAGAACTTAGAACTTAGAAACCCTACAGTACAGAAAGAGGCCATTCAGCCCATTGAGTCTGCACCGACTGCAATCCCACCCAGGCCCTACCCCCATATCCCTACATATTTACCCACTAATCCCTCTAACCTACGCATCTCAGGACACTTAGGGACAAGTTTTAGCATGGCCAATCAACCTAACCCACACATCTTTGGACTGTGGGAGGAAACTGGAGCACCCGGAGGAAACCCACGCAGACACAAGGGGAATGTGCAAACTCCACACAGTTTTTGTTCCAATGTCCCATTAGACTCTCTCAGGGCAGGCACAGTTATTTATTTTTCCCCTTTCAATAATGCAAAACTAGGAGCTGTGAATTTATGCCCCCTCACATGGTAGCACAGTGGTTAGCACTGCTGCCTCACAGCGCCAGGGACCCAGGTTCAATTCTTGGCTTGGGTCATTGTCTATACAGAGTTTGCATGTCCTCCCCGTATCTGCATGGATTTCCTCCGGGTCTCCGGTTTCTTCCCAAGGTCTAAAAGATGTGCTGGTTAGATGCATTGGCCATGCTACATTCTCCCTTAGTGTACCCAAACAGGTGCCAGAGTGTGGTGACTCGAGGATTTTCACAGTAACCTCATTGCAGTGTGAATGTCAGCCTACTTATGACACTAATAAATACATTTAAACTTAAACTCTGGCCAGAATTGAATGACTAGATGATGGTCGGGTCAATTGAACCCCTTTAAATCAGTAACAAGGATAGACCAATACAGGAAACCCATCCACTGGCTAACTATTGAGCTATTTAAAAGTCATTCTCCCTGAGTCCACCAGGATATGGGGCAGCATGATAGCATAGTGTTTAGCACTGTTGCTTCACAGCTCCAGAGACCTAGGTTCAATTCTGGCTTGGATCACTGACTGTGTGGAGTTTGCACATTTTCCCCATTTCTGCGTGGGTTTCCTCCGGGTGCTCCAGTATCCTTCCACAGTCCAAAAATGTGCGGGTTAGGTTGATTGGCCATGCTAAAAATTGCCCCTTAGAGTCCTGAGATGCATAGGTTAGAAGGATTAGCGGTTAAATATGTAGGGATATGGAGATAGGGTCTGGGTTGGATTGTGGTCAATGCAGACTTGATGGGCTGAATGGCCTCCTTCTGCACTGTAGGGTTTCTATGATTAAGTGCTGGCTCAGGGATTCTCCTGAAATCACATGGATTTCCCATGGCTCTGGGAAGCCGTCCAGTAAACCATGTTGGGTTTGCCAGTGGCCTCCTGGCCAAGTGAGGGACCCAGCACTGGAAAGGAGTGAGGACTGCCTGTTGAGCTTCATGTCCCTGCCTTTGCATCTGGCAACCTCTTCCCTGCAAATCCCAACCTGCCCCACTCACCCCCCCCTCAGGGATCCCACCTTGAGCGCTGGAGAAGGTCTCACCATATTATCGCAGGAGGTACTGATGGGGTCCTAATTCCTGGGCAGACCTCATTGGCCAGTTACCTGCCTGATAGGTATGTAATTTGTTCAGGCCTCTCCAGCAGAGCAACTTAGATTTCCCATCTCTCCTCCAACCTGTGAGTGAGACTGAATTGGGAACATTAAATCGCAGCTCCTCTCTCTCTTTTTCTCTCTGTCTCTCGTAAGAAGAAAACTTTGATAGAGTTTTTCTGGCTGACAATCACAGGCTGATTATCAGTGGCCTATTCTCACTGCCAAGTACATGTCTCCAGCACAGGACCTGAAGCAATATATTCCTTGTGAATTTGACCCCCTTGGATAATCTATAAAGAGATTGGGTAAACTGGGGTTGTTCTCCATGGAAAGACGGAGAATGAGGGGAGACCTGATAGAGGTGTACAAAATTATGAAGGACATAGATAGGGTGGACAATGGCTTCCCAGGTCAGAGGTGACAAGGGGTCACAGGCTCAAGGTGAGAGGGGCAAGGTATAACTCAGATATCAGAGGGATGTATTTTACACAGAGGGTGGTGGGGGCCTGGAATGCGCTGCCAAGCAGGGTGGTGGAGGCGGACACGCTGGCATCGTTTAAGACTTATCTGGATAGCCACATGAACAGACTGGGAATGGAGGGATACAAACGAATGGTCTAGTTGGACCAATGAGTGGCACAGGCTTGGAGGGCCGAAGGGCCTGTTTCCTGTGCTGTATTGTTCTTTGTTCTTTGTAACCCACAGACCAAAATCATACATCACTCAGGATTCATACCTCACATTCAGAGGCTGCCGGAACTCTACCACCTTTGCTGCCAGAATCGGAGTGGGCGAGATCCATTGAACATACATTTCTGTTGGTCTCCAGTGGGGTTTTACAATCTTGCCTAAGCGAGTACGTAAAATTCCACCCAAAATTTATCTCACACTGACACACTAACAAGCTTCACAGCCATATTGCACCGCTTTGCACACATTCCTCTGTCTTGCACAACCCTGACTCCTCTCCCTGTCCTTTGCAGGATTCTTCTGCGTTATGGCGCCCCCACTTCTGGGCCCTGTGATTGGACTTTTACACCATTTTCTCCTCCTGCAGACACCCTGAGAACTTGTCCCTTAGTACTCTAAAACACTGGACTGGACGTGTGTAGCCCACTCCCCATCACGTCTGGAAACTCCCGGGGCATGTCAGGACTTGTCGCTCCCAACCTCTGCTCAGAAATCAAGCAAGTTCTTATTTCTTAACATGGAGTAAAAGATCCCAGGGAATTATTTCAAAGAGGAGTGAGGGAATTATCCCTGGTGTTCTGTCCAATACTTATCCCTCAATCATTGTCACAAAAATACTGATTAACTGTTCATTATCACATTGCTGTTTGTGGGGGTTTGGTGAGCTGATGTATTTCATAGAATCCCTACAGTATAGAAGAGGCCATTCGGCCTATTGAGTCTATATTGACCACAATCCCACCCAAGCCCTATTCCGGTAACTCCACATATTTACCCTGCTAATCCCCCTGACACTAATGTCAATTTACCATGGCCAATCAACCTAAGCCACACATCTTTGGACTGTGGGAGGAAACCAGAGCACCCGGAGGAAACCCATGCAGACACGGAGAGAACGTGCAAACTCCAGTGACCCAAGGCTGGAATTGAATACAGGTCTCAGGCACTGTGAGGCAGCAGTGCTAATTACTGTGCCACCCTTTCCTACATTACAGCTGTGACTACACTTCACAAAATAATTTCAGTGATACAAAACTCTTTACGACACCCCTACTCATATCCCACCTTATCTCACACACTCTGAATTAGAAGCTGCAGACAGTGTAAACAAATATCTCTTACTTTAATGTCTATCCCCTTCCCTACATTACAGTTTTACCCTCATGTTCTTCTTTTCAGATACCTGGACAGGAAGAAGACAGTGATAAAGAATCCCCTGTTCACTGTATATTAATTCTGGTTAATTGTATGCAGGGAGTAGATATTATCTGAATAATTCATTTGTGTCCCTAATAATATACACAGAGTGGGCTGGATATCGCTGGAAGGGCTAGCACAGTGTGTATCCAGCCTGCAGTCAATGCTATTCAGAGGCTAAATAATGTGGTGCTCAGCCACAACTACACTCGTGGTGTTGAAGGTGCTCAGGCATGTTGAACACTCCAATCAGATATATGCTGAAATCGTCTGGGAAGTTTAAGCATCTAATGGGTTCATTTCTGCTGCCCAAGAGCCTCTGCGCAAGTCTCTTACTCTGAGCTCAGGGTGGAGACTTCAGCCACACGGAACCCAACTTCATACTTGACCTGGAAATGTTACTCTGGTTCAGCATCCAGTCTAACGCAGTGATCAGCTAACATGAACTGATTGCTACATATACAACATTCCCCACGCCCCTGACTACAGCCTGACTACCCGACTGATTCTCCGACCATCTAACAGCATTCTGACCAGATGGTCAACACTCCAAACACCTGACTATCCCCGCCAAGCACCCAACTAGCCTCCAACCACGCAAAAACCTCCCTAATCAGCCAACTAACTCTCCGACTACCCACCCACCCACAGAGATTGGCAATCCCAGCTGAAAAAAAACACAAAAGGGTGGGTCACTAATATCGCCACTGGCAGCATCAATCTGTTATTCATTCAGAGGACATGGGCGTCACAAGCTGGCCAGCATTTATTGCCTATCCCTAGTTGCCCGAGGGCAGTTGAGAGTCAACCACATTGCTGTGGCTTTGGAGTCACATGTAGGCCAGACCAGGTAAGGATGGTAGATTTCCTTCCCTAAAGGACATTCGTGAACCAGATGGATTTTTCTGACAATCGACAATGGTTCCATGGTCATCAGTAGATTCTTAATTCCAGATTTTTTTTATTGAATTCAAATTCCACCAGCAGCCGTGGCAGGATTTGAACACAGGTCCTCAGAGCATTAGCTGAATTTCGTGGATTAATAGTCTAGTGATAATGCCGTTGCCTCCCCTAAATGCAAACAGCATTAGTGCCTGACTATAAGGTCAAAGCATTTGGTGAGATGGATGCCTGCCAGTTATATAATGATGAAGGTTTGAACCTTCTATTAGTGCTCTTAAATGAAACCTGATAGAAGGATGATCTGTCTAATTGCCTCTGAGGCCTGATCAGACTGTGATTGATTTCAGAGAGCAGATGGCCATTTCACAGAAGAATATAACATTGAATATTGCCAAAGTTCAACTCGGGGGTTCCTGCATTAACACTAGCATTTAAACAGATGGATTCTAATCAGGTGTGTCATACAGACAGGCTGGTGTTCTGTTCTCTGAGGGGGAGAGGCTGCTTCACAGCTCTGCCAACTCTGAAAAATACCCCAGTGAAATCATCATTTTCTTCAACCCGGGTGGAATAAATTGGACGCAAAGAATCGAGGAATCAATAGAGACAAATTTTACAATAGTCAAGACCCGAGTTGTGGGCTTCGATACAGTCAAAGGGTCAAAAACATCTTCAACAAATTTGCCTATTACAGCAAAAGACGAAATTGGAACAGCAATAAGAGGCAAGTGAATCCCAGGAATGCCCAAGGAACAGTTCATTCAGACTTCAACTGTGACTCAAAGTAATGAATTGTCCAAAGCAGAGTGTCAGGACCCTCATAACGAGGAGAATTCTGAGGAAGAGGATGAAGATATTGATGACTCAAAACAATTTACACTGGTCCAGAGCAGTTTTAATCCTGTACTGAACATATTAGTCGCCTACTGACTGTGCAGTATTAGGTAGCGCATGTACAGCACAGACTGGCTAAAATACTTCCCTGATTATTTCACCAACAGAAAGTTAAACATAAAAAGACCAATTACTCTTGATATGGTGCTGACAACACATTGAGGTCAGCAAAAAGAGGTGTAATTCCATGTGAAATTACTGGAGTAGGCCAGTTTGAAAACAGTATTATAATCACATGAGACATATGTTGTTGGGTAAATCTGTGGAAAAAAATACAAACTAAACTTTAGATGAGGCTGGGTTTTCATAGAATCCATAGAGTATAGAAAGTGATCATTCAGCCCATTGAGTCTCCAACAGAGCATCCTTCCCATGCCCGATTCCCATGACTCATGTATCTACCTCACTAATCCCCCTAACCTACACATTCTGGGACACTAAGGGAAAATTTTAGCATGGCCAATCCACCTAATCTACATACCTTTGGACTGTGGGAGGAAACTAGAGCTTCCAGAGGAAATCCATACATACACGGAGAGAATGTGCAAACTCCGCACGGTCACCAAAAGCCGGAATTGAACAGGATCCCTGGTGATGTGGAGACAGCAGTGTTAACCACTGTGCCACCGGATGTATTCCTCACCAACTCAATGAAAGGATTGCACTGTACACATTTAATTTGATTTTATTTAAATTATTCACCTATAAAGAGAGACCAGATCAACTGATGAGCATAAAAATTAAAGCCAATTTGATCATTTATCCTCCAGTTGCAGTCAGGATTCAATTAATTAATAAGATCCAGAGAATACAGTTAAAATTAAATAACATAGGATATTAAGTTCTGAATTTTTCAATGAATTATAATTTGACAGAGGAAGATTATCAGAATTAAGTAAAACATTTTAAGTTAACTCCGTAAAAATAAAACTCAGCACAAGGGAAGCGGCTGATTGGCGAGTTACTGATATGACTTTATTTAAATCTTAATTTATTTCTGTTAAGCCAGTTAATAGTCTAATACATAAATTTATGGCAGGTATCTCACTTAGACGGCACAGTGGTTGGCACTGCTAACTCACAGCACCAGGCTCAATATTGGCCTTGGGCCACTGTGTGGAGTTTGTACGTTCTCCCCATGTCAGCGTGGGTTTCTTCCCACACTCTAAAAATGTCCAAGTTGGGTGGATTGGCCATGCTAAATTGCCCCTTAGTGTCAGCGGGACTAGCAGGGTAAATATGTGGTGTTATAGGGTTCAAGCAGGATTATTGTTAATTAATTCGATGGGCTAAATGGCTTATTTCTGCACTGTAGGAATTCTATTCTTTGATTCATTCCCTTAGAGTCCACACTCTTCTATGTGGAGATCCCTGGACACTTGTTATGTCCTGGGCAACCACATGCAAGTGTTGTCAAATGGAACAGTTCCACTTTCAGACCTTGAGCAGCTGCTGGCATGACTGCAGCTCATCCATGAGGCTGGGAGCTTCTGGAGTAGCTCATACCACACAGGCAGAGAGAATGGGTGAACACAAGATAGTCAAGCAGGACCAGAGAGATAGAGCAGTAGTCCCTGAGTGCACCTTGCTCTCCAACCGGTTTTCCACTCTCAATACCGGTGAGATGGCAAGTCCTCTGGGGGACACAGCCACAGCCATGTCTTAGCACCAAGGCTGGCTCAGCTGTAGAGAAGGGCAGGAGAAAAGGTGTGAAACCATCAGTGAGAGGATGTTCAATAGTGAGGGAATGGGCAGGTGTTTCTGCATCTGTTAATCCAGGAGGGCGTTTTACCTCCTGATCAAGAATATCACTGAACAACTGCAGAATGCTCCGAGCAGGAGAGTAACTAGCCAGCGGTTGTGACCCAGATCAGTACCAACAACATAGGTGAAAAGAGGAATGAGCTTCTGTGGGCTAGGAAAGAAACAATTAGTAAGCAGGAGTTCAAAAGAGAAACTTCTGGATGACTCCCAATGTAAGCAGAAAGTCCTTCAGTACCCGTAGAATTCTGTAACTCTAATCAGCTATTCAACTCAGCAAACATACCTAGAATCACAGCAATGTAGAACCATACAGTGCAGACAGAGGCTATTTGGCCCCTCTTGTCTGCCCCGACTACAATCCCACCCAGGCCCTATTCCCATAATCCTACAACCCCATGCATTTACCCTAAAAAGTCCTCCTCTCACTAAGGGGCAATTTAACATGGCCAATCCACCTAACCTGCACATCTTTGGAGGAAACCGGAGCACCCGGAGGAAACCCATGTAGAAACAGGGAGAATGTGCAAATTCCACAGCCAGGAATTGAACCTGCGTCCCTGGTGCTGTGAGGCAGCAGTGCTAACCACTGTGCCACTGTACCATCCCTAAAACAGGAAGAAGTCAACCAACAATTAACATGTAAGCAATTGATGGTCTATTCAAACAATAGTAGTTAGGAGGCAGCAAAGGTGCTTCTTGTATTAGATTCTACGAGGTTAAGAGAGGACATTGGGTGGAGCTTTGAGCTTCACAATGGCACTGTTCATGTGATAACTTAGCTATAAAATGGTCGTTGAATGCTTTGTGATATTTAACCTTCTTTATTCATAAAAATATTGAAACACACTGCAGCATGGACTCAGAACTGGAGACAGCTAGTTACACAGTTCCCTTGTGGTGAGGCTAAATCTATGAAAACTTGCGCAAGCTCATATCCACTAATGACGCCAGTACGTGTATTCAAAAAGGAAAGAGCTGACTACAACACTCGATAACACTTTATATAGAATTTTGCAGCACATCCTACATTTTATGCTATAACTAGGTCTCCCCTCCATCTTACTTCATTCCACCTTATTATTTTCTCCATTATATAATTATTTAGCTTCTCCTTAATTGTGTCTATGCTGCACTCCAGGACAAATCCACGTGGCAGCGAGTTCCATGGGCTGTCAGCATTAAGCACAGCAACAGCAAGGGTCTCTGAAAAGTAAAGCTTCTAACCTGTCACTGCGAAGATTTTATCCTCAACCTTAGGCAATAAAAATGGCTGTAGCTTGTGCAACTTTCCTCCCAGCCCCCTCCTGATAATGATGTAATGATCAGGTGGTTCAGGAGGTTAAAATTAACATGTAGTCTATCTTATTTAATGGGAGCTTTAAAAAAAATGATGATTTGGGCTCCTTAAAAACCATAAGCTAAAATAAGTGCAAATCAGAAACTGGATATGGGAGGGCAGGCTGTGAGAGACAGACTGAAGAATCTCTTTGACTGATAGAGACAGTGAGAGTGAAGCAGGTAAAGAAGCAATACAAAGTCAGATGCTGGCCCCAAGTGGATTTGATCAGGCACAATTTCCACTACCATCGGCACATTACAAGCACTTCCCACTCTCTCCCTTGGAAAGGCTGCTCCAGTCTCACCCGCTGCACCGTCAAATCGTCCGTCCTTTCAAATAACCGCAGCACTTTTATAGAATCATAGAATCCCCGCAGTGCAGAAGGAGGCCATTCGGCCCATCAAATGAGCACCGACCACAATCCCACCCAGGCCCTATTCCCGTAACCCCAGATATTTACCCTGCCCATCCCCTAGGGTTAATTTATCATGGCCAATCAGCCTAACCCGCACATCTTCGGACTGTGGGAAGAAACTGAAGCATCCGAAGGAAACCCACGCAGACACGAGGAGAATGTGCAAACTCCGTACAGTCAGTGACCGGAAGCCAGAATTGAACCCGGATCCCTGGCGCTGTGAGGCAACAGTGCTAACCACAGTGCCACCATACTGCAGCCAAGAAATTTAACAGTCACCTGTTATGTAGCTTGTCAGTTTTTGTGTCACTTTACAAGAATATCTGGGTGAGCCCTGAATACAGGCCTGGGTATCAGTGTATGCCCTTAACACAAGCCTGTTCATCGGATCACAGGGAGAAATTCAGGTAACCACTTGCTTTACCATAGATGTTGCCCAGACTGAGTGCTTCCCATCCTACTCATTGGATATTGCGTACAATTTAAGGGTAGTCTGGCCTCTTTAAGAGGAGATGATGGCCTAGTGGTATTATCGCTAGACTATTAATCCAGAAACTCAGCTAATGTTCTGGGAACCCAGGTTCAAATCCCACCACAGCAGATGATGGAATTTGAATTCAATAAAAAAAAATCTGGAATTAAACATCTACTGATAACCATGAAACCATTGGTCAATTGTCGGAAAAACCCACTAGGTTCAAGAATGTTCTTTAGGGAAGGAAATCTGCCATCCTTACCTGGTCTGGCCTAGATGTGACTCCAGAGCCACAGCAATGTGGTTGACTCTCAACTGCCCTCCAAGGGCAATAAGGGATGGGCAATAAATGCTGGCCAGCCAGTGAATGAATGAATGAATAAGAAAAAATGGAGGTGAATTAAGATTACAAGAAATAGGGGGGATTCTGATTTGAACTACGGCTGAACATTTGGGAGAGTGGACATCAAGGATTTGAGCTCCCAGCCAGGAGAGGGAAGAAGGGCAGGCCCCCATGGGCTAGCTGCCGGCCCTCCACACACTTGTTCAAAGGACAGTGGAAGCGAGTGCCACTGGATGTCAGTGCCAAGAACATTGCTCCAAAAACATGGGTGCAGTGCAGGAAGAAAATCACCCACTGGCTTCACTACACCCTGTCACACACCTTCCTGCAACCTCTAATGATTCTACTCAGCCTTTAGTTTAAATGCTTCACTTCACCCTCACAAAGTGGAGAATGTCACAGCTCACACATACTGTTAGCTATTCTCCAGGTCAGAAACATCATACAAACATATTACAACATATTCACTGGCGCATTTGCTTTTTTCTTGTTGGCGAAGTTGACAAACAACAGGAGACAGCAGGAATGAAGTGTTGGGAGCCATGTACGCCTACAATTTTTAATACCTGTGGAAGAAACAGAGGGAAGAGGCCTCGCTGAGATTGTGGCCACTGTGTGGAGATGCCGGCGTTGGTAGCCGCTGGCAGGGCTTCAATGACTAAGGAAGGAAAGGGTAGTCCAGCTGCCAGCTCACCAGACAGTGAGGTAATGCACCCATTCTGCTATAGAGGAGTCAGGGCTTCACTGAGTCTGGCTGCAATTGAAGGTAGATGGTGCTTGGTGCGTCCATCAGAAAACCTGAACAAAATATCGAGGAGTGTGACAGAGTCCAGCTGCAACTAGACACAGGAGCCTTTCACAAAACCGGCAACCCATCCTTTCCAACATGAAATGGACACCCACTTCAGCACAGCTGTGGAACAACCCCTGACACAGTGCCTGCTGCAACATCTGATGGCCAATGTCACAGTCTCCATTCTAACACAAGCAGATTCTACCAGAGGTCTGAATGCTGCAGAGACAGTCCACACTACTGCTATCATGGCTCTGGACACCACTGCCCACAGAGCTTTCCAAACAGGATCAAATGTTACACCAATGTTGTGAACGGACTAGGGGCGGGATTTTACTGTCTCGCTCGAGGTCAACGGGCATTCCCATTGCCCACCCCTCATCTGCTCCGCTTCCGTGGTGGGCAGGGTGGTAGAATTCCAGCGATAGCTTCATCTCGGACTGTTAACTGAGAAGAGTTGCCCTATCTGGGTGTCACCTTTTGGTGAACACAGAGGAAAAGACTACTAATGATTTTAGCAGTCATCAGGCTTAGCTGGAAAGATTGTTGCCAGAATAACACCATGCCAATTAAAAGCTATTAGGTCAGAAGATGGGTCAGACAATTGATATCTGAGATTTAAGCTTACAGTTCCCATTTGCTGCTGTAAGAGGGGAATCTTTCCCTATTGCAGACACTAATGGAACATACAGCCCACAAAGGAAAATAAAAATGGTTTTTTGAACAGCATCTTCTACCCCGACTCCTCTTCTGACAGATTTCTTATTTAAAAGGAATCAGCGAGGCTGGAATTAAAATTGCATTCCAAGTGGTGACGTAACCAGACCCTGATCTGCACAGTTAAAGATCAATCCCATTGGCTCAAAAAAGCTGCTAAAAATTGGCAATGGCGGGATCCGGATGAAACATCCATGGCTAAGTTACCCAATGGATTTTACTCACCCAACAAGTTTTTTGTAGGCCAATAAGATTAAAATTGACCTAAAGATATATTTCTGACTTAGAATCCCCAAAATGCAGTAGGAGGTCATTTGGCCCATCAAGTCTGCACCAACTCTCCAAAACAGCATCCCACCAAGGCCCATTCCCTATATTGGTAATCCTGCACATTTAACAAGGTCAATCCACCTAACCCGCACATCTTTGGACCATGGGAGGAAACCGGAGCACTCAGAGGAAACCCATGCAGACACAGGGAGAATGTACAATCTCCACACAGACACTCACCCAAGGCCAGAATTGAACCCAGGTCCCTGGCGCTGTGAGGCAGCAGTGTTGTTGTGCTGACTGATTTTTTTTTTAAGCCCCTGGCGTCTTTTCCCAATTCCCACACCATAATCTTAAGTGACCTGACAGAAATTGCCAATTTTTAGGCAATTGTTTTCTGCATTGAGACAGACCAAACTAATTCCACTCTTACTAGATACACTTTCATGTCATCCAATGTATAATTCAGTAAAAAAGGAATTTATCCAGTTCATATCTAATCTTTCAACTTTTTAGCTGCAGGGCAATGTAGAGATGATGTGAGTGTCACAGAATTGTTATGGCGCAGAACAAGGCCATTTAGCCCACTGTGTCTGCTCCAGTAGGTAATTTTGCCCTTGGGCATGGAACTGGAAACTTTTAGTACCAAGCTCCAATTGACACCACAAAATAAATTCTGCATTCTGGATTTCTGCACTGAGAAGTGGGTATGAGGTACAGCCTCATTAGAATAAATTAATGCTGAGAGAAATAATTGTCTGAATGTCTCCTTATGGCAGGAGTGAAAAGAAGCAAACGCTGACTTTCTTGGCACTCATGGTAGACTATCTCCCTCAGGAGACGAGGTTGATTGTGTGGAGTGCTTGATGATAATAAATGAGACATGGATTTAGCAAGCTGGCAAGTACAGATGGCCATTTTCTTCCGTTCTTCAAATGTATGTGAAGCCACTTTTTTAATCATATCTGATTTACACTAATCAATAACAATCCATCTATGTTGAACACTTGAACATTTTATCAATGAAAGTGTTTAACCAAAAAATCTTAAGGGTGGTTAATAGGAAAGTAAAGGATTTTATAATATCTGGCCCAGGATCAATTTAAGTTTAATTATTAGATTAATTAAGTAGGCTGACATTAACACTGCAATGAAGTTACTGTGAAAATCCCCTAGTTGCCACACTCCAGTGCCTGTTCAGGTACACTGAGGGAAAATTTAGCATGGCTAATGCACCTAACCAGCACATCTTTTAGACTGTGGGAGGAAACCAGAGCACCAGGAAGAAACCCATGCAGACACGGAGAAAATGTGCAAACACCACACAGACTTTGACCCAAGCCGGGAATCAAACCCAGGTCCCTAGCATTGTGAGACAGCAGTGCTAACCTCTGTGCCACCATGCCATCTGGAAGCAGAAGAAGGGAAATGTTCAAAGGAGTACAATGCTTCATGATTGTATAGGTTACAACAGGGTCTTCACCTCTATGGTCCTCCCAAATGCAATCAATCCAACAAAGGTGCAAGAATATTGCATCACGCTTAGGCTTCTTTTGAAGAATAAGAATGAAAATGGTCTTACTTGTTGAAGTTAGAGATTGCAAAACATTTATATAATGCACAGTGTTGTCCAGCAGGTCAACTTTAATTAAAACAATTGCATCAAAGCGCACATCAAAATATGCATACATTTCTTAAATAAACTAGTTCCTTTTTGCTTTTTAAAAATATTTTGGTAAACACTTATGTTCAACAATGAGAGAGACGTTCTGCATGTAAAATCATAGAATCCTACAGCACAGAAGGAAGCCATTCGGTCCATCAAGTCTGCACCAACAACAATCCCACTCAGGCCCTATCCCCATAACCCCACATATTTACCCTGAAAGATTTACCCAATTTAGCATGGCCAATCCACCTAACCCGCACATTTTTGGAGTGTGGGAAGAAACTGGAACACCCAACGGAAACCCACACAGACGCGGGGAGAATGTGCAAACTCCATGCAGACAGTGACCCAAGGCCAAAATTGAACCTGGGTCCCTGGTGCTGTGAGGCAGCAAAGCTAACTCGTGTGCCGCCATGTTGCCCTTGTTCTGGACACTTATGGGATACCTGGGGTATAAACTTATACAGGCCAGTTCAGGAGTGGGTGATTCAACAGCCCATTTGTTACTCGCCCAAAGAAATAAAAGGAAGAAAATGGAAAAGGAATTCGGGTAGACTGCTAATTTTCCAAATGCCCATGATGTGATAATATTCAAGATGAACTTATGCCCCGAATGTCAACATCAATCATTCCCAAATTCAGATACAAGATAATGTCCCCTCTAACCCACCCCAGCATTAAAATACCCACATTTTCCCTCCACAAGAATTGTCCTCAATTCCAACCTTCAGGCAGGTCCAAGTGAGATTTAGGGGCAAAATAACAGACAATGTAGTGTTATAGCTCATTGGGAACTGGATTCAGATTTTGCAAACTCATTTAGGAAAGGGTTCACAGCCAGTAGAGAGAGCAGAGCTTCATGTTATACGGTCAATTCTTAAAGGATAATATATTAATCTACTGCACCAGCTGGAGGTTTAGTTTGTCTTAACACACAATGAGAATGGATTTGCTCCATTTTTAGCACACTGGCAGTGTGGGTTTGCAGACTTTGAATGCATTATGGTATTACACAAAGAAGCAGCCAAAGACTTGCTGCCACTAAGTTCCGGAATCACCTGTTAATCTCTTCCCTCTCCACCAACCCCCAACCCCATAAACCCCAAAACAAAACGTTGTACAAAAGTTCAGATGTGCACTTGGACAAACTTGTTGTGGGATAGATGGTGCAAATTGAAATTAAAGGGGTGGTGTCTATTGCAGGAGAGTGGCAGCACAGTGGCACAGTGGTCAGCACTGCTGCTTCACAGCACTAGGGACCCAGGTTCAATTCCGACCTTGGATGACTGGGTGGAGTTTGCACATCCTCGCCATGTCTGCTTGGGTTTTCTCTGGGTGATCTGGCTTGCACCCAAAGATGTGCAGGTTAGGTGGGTTAGCTTTGTAAATATGTGGCACTACAGCAATGGGGCATGGGAGGGAGAGCTTGAGTGGGATTCATTTTTCGGAGAGTCAGTGCAGACTCGATGGGCCAAATGGCCTCTTTCTGCAATGTTGCGACTCTATGCAGGGTGCCATATAAGGAGACACAGATAGTGAAAGGCATTGGAGAGTGCCAGAAGGCTTCTTGAGTCATTGGGAGCCTTTCTCAAGTTTAGAGGATAAAAACAAAGACAAACACATGTGAAAGAACAGGAAGCTGCTGATATGCTGTGGGTCTGTAGGTGTGTGATGGAGCAGTCTTGCACCCAGTGCCTACAGGCCACCTTCCAACACCCTGCTGATGATTGCACATCATTCAGCACCATTTGTGACTCCTCAGCTACTGAAACAATCCGTGTCCAAATGTAGCAAGACCCACACAACATTCGTATTCAGGCCCTGAAGCAGCAGGTAGCATTCATGCCACACAATGACCATCTTTGACTGGAGAGATTCTAACCATCTTCCCTTAACATTAAACGGCTTTACTGTCACAGAATCTACCACTGACCAGAAACTTAACTGGATCAGTCAAAAAAATTACTACAAGAGCACTTAGAACTTCAAGGCATGTAATTCCTCTCCTAAATCCCTAAAGCGTGTCTACCATCTATTAGGTGTAAGTCAGCAGTGTGATGGGATTATCACCACTTGCCTGGGTGAATGCAGCTCTGCCCATACTCAAGATGCTTGACTTGGAACTATATCACCATTCTTTCATTGTGGTGGGATCAAAACCCTGGAACTCCCTTCCTAAAGGCACTCTACAGATGAACCTGCACCATATAGACTGCAGCAGTTCAAGAAGGCAGTTCCACTACCACCTTTTCAAGGACAATTATTGATGGGCTACAAATGTTTGCTTAGCCAGTGACACAACTTCAGATGAAGTTCTTTAAAGTTTATTTATTATTTTCACAAGTGAGTTGACGTTAACACTGCAGCGAAGTTACTGTGAGATTCCCCGAGCCGCTACACTCCAGCGCCTGTTCGGGTACACTGAGGGAGAGTTCAACATGGCCAATGCACCTAACCAGCACATCTTTCAAACTGTGGGAGAAAACTGGAGCACCCAGAGAAAACCCTCGCAGACACAGAGAGAATGTGCAAACTCCACAGTGACCCAAGCCTGGAATCAAACCTGGGTCCCTGGCGCTGTGAGGCAAGTGTGAATAAAAAATATACTTATCAGAGTATGGATCAGTTGGTGACTTTCTAGTGAACTGGAAACTGTTTGATAAAACAAGAAAAATATCCTTCAGAGGGAAATTTTCTTGGGGGATCTATGACACAGGGAATGATAACTGAAGAAGCTGATTTTGTTTAGCTGGTAGTTAGTGATGTTTGTAAAATAATTGAGGTGTGAGACAGCAATGCATGGTTACCAATGAGGAATGTGGATGAAGCCCAGTCCATCACACAAACCAGCTTCCCATCCATTGACTCTGATTACACTGCCTCAGAAAAGCAACCAGCATAAATAAGGACCCTATGCATCCCGGACATACTCTCTTCCACCTTCTTCCATTGGAAAGAAGATACAATGGTCTGAGGTCACATACCAATTGTTTCAAGTACAGCTTCTTCTCTGCTGCCATCAAACTTTTGAATGGATCTACCACATATTAAGCTGATTTCTCTCTACACCTAGACATGAATGCAACACTATATTCTGCACCCTCTTCTTTCTTTCTCCGCTGAATACTCTATGAACAGTATGTTTTGTCTGTATAGTGAGCAAGAAACAATACTTCTCACTGTATGCCAATACATGTGCCAATAATAAATCAAATCAAATGTATAACTTTGGTTTTCTGGGTATATGTAGCAACATCCAGATGTGTTCAGTCTTCATCATACCAGATTTTTTGAAATGATTATTATTATTCTGAAAGGAAAGATTATAGGAGATTGGCAATGAGCCAAAGGTTTGTTAAATATCTGGACACTGTTGCCAGAATTTTACTGCCTCACCCTCCCGAGGCTTGTAATAGCGTGCCCGAGACCAATAGAGAACGCGAGCCTCGCCCACTCTGTGCCAGTAAATTCAAGGCCTGTATTTGCAGGCAACAAAGTCTAAGCCAGACAAGAGTGAGAATGCAGAACCCAATATTCAAAGGTTTGTTCATTTCCTTTTCCCCTCTCTGAGTCTCTTAATTTATTCATTTTAATAAAATAGAGACTGCGTACTCTTCAATCTTTAAATAAACAGGAGCACACCGTTGGAAACAAAACACTTCAGCGAACAAAATGTTGCCACACTTTGAGACAGGATACAACAACACGGGACAACTGGATTTCAAAACTCGACTGAAGCGAAAAAAGCGGGAAAACACAGGAAGCAAACTAACTTCTGCTTTTCCAACAGTTTGGTGTTAAACACCAAGGCTTTAGTTGCAGTTTAGTACACATCCATTGCAACCAAGGAGAGCCCTGGCTATTTTAATTTTTGGGCAGCATTAGAATTTCACTGGTGACTTTGCAACGAATTGGTTGACCAAATGCAGGAATCTGCCTGTAATGATTTAACAAGGCCTGCAATGTGAATATGAGCTCCTTGATTAAGCCAAAAATGGCTTGTCTAATCTCGGAATGTGGAGTGTCAAGGTTATTGGCACTCTGTCAAGGAACTATCTTTCTGAGTATTGCTTAATAAGTAAGTAAATCTAAATTTGGAGAAGGAACCCCAGCCTCAGATAAGTTACTTCACTGCCATTTTTCCCCAAGGTGCAAATTCCAGTCATTCAGCCAAGGCTTATTTCAAATTGGGACATAACTCTGAAAGTGAGGTTGCTTTGCCTTGTCAGTTTTTCTTAACTAAGATGCTGGAAGAAGAAAAAGAGAAGAGTCACAGCTGCAGATGTGAATTATTTCTCTTGAAGGGAAACCCCAGGCTTTCAGTATCATCCTACGTGCCAAGGAAGGGGGGAGTTCCCGTTTCTCAGCAGTGGCAGGCATGTTACCAATGTTATCAGGCATGAAAGTAGATTGCAAAGGTCAGTGGCTGCAGGAGTTTGAATTCCAGGAGCTGTACACTGTGCAAGAAACACTGCGATACAGAGTGTCAAAATGAGCATCGCAAAACAGATCATTCAGTATGAGTTCGTCATGTGAACAGCGGTGCCAGTAGCATAGTCTTTGTGGCACCGTTGTCAGGATCAACACTACCCCCGAAGGGGTTAGTAAATCTAAACAGCAAGCAGGAAGGGAGCAAAGCAGGACTAACCACAGGTAGTTATGTGTTACAATGCATTTGTGTCTTAGAAGTGATTGAGTAATATAATCACGTGTATCTACTTGGAACATAATGAAGTAATCTAGACTTGTAGTCATAATTGGGTAGAAATAGCAGAGCAGCATTGTGTAACTTGATGACTGGTAAAAATTAAATATATCACTATCTGGATGTCAATATAGAACTAATAGTTTTGTAGTTTTTAGGAAACTTGTGCTCCATCTTGAATGGATATGAATAAGCCAGTTTAAACAAAGGGACTCTAAGTTTGCAACTTATGACCTCGTCCTGCCTGTTGATTGATGAGGCAAGGTGGTAGGATTGGGTGGGAGTTTCATGCCCGGTTTGCTGCCTCCCCCTGACCTTATTGGTCCTGACCTGCCAGCGAAATCGACTTCATGCCCAGAAATGGCTTGAAACTAATTTAAATACTTACGACTTGTTTAACATGTCTGAGGAATCGGACGATCTCCTACGGGGCTGCTTAGATTGTTGTAAAGGGAGGTTGAAGATGTCTGTGAATAATCTTGCCAGCTGATCCGCGCAGTATCTGAGTGCACATCTGGGTCCCCCATCCAGGCCTATTGCTTTCTGTGGGCTGATCTTCAAGAAAGTTGCTCTGACAGCAGCAATGGTGACCCCAGATACAGGTTCATCCAGGGCTTCCAGGGTGGAGGGCACGTTCTCGCTGACCTCTTGCTCAAAATGGGCATAGAAGGCATTGAGCTCATCAGGGAGAGGTGTGTTGGAGCCGACGATTTTACATGCCTTCATCTGGTACCCTGTTATGTAGTGTTAGTGGACTGGTCAGTGTTTAAAAATTCTGCGACCCGCCTGAACGAGTAGGCCACTACAGTAACTGACTTCATCAGTAAGTGTGTAGAAGACTGTGTGCCAAAGCAGCAAATCCGTGTGTTACCCAACTGGAAACCATGGATGGACAGGGATATCCACTGTTTGCTGAAATCCAGGTCCGAGGTATTCAAGTCAAGCAACCCTGACCTATACAAGAAAGTACAGTAAAAAGTCTCACAACACTAGGTTAAAGTCAACAGATTTATTTGGTAGTAAACGCCACTAGCTTTTGGACCGCTGCTCCTTTGTCAGGTGAGTGGGGCATTTGCAACCAAATAAACCTGTTGGACTTTAACCTGGTGTTGTGAGACTTCTTACTGTGTTTACTCCAGTCTAATGCCGGCATCATACACAAGGGTTTCCACTCGGTGAACATTCAGCTGGTCTGCAACTACACCAATCATGTCTTCCAAATGAGTGCTCAATTCCCTGGGACTGTACACAACTCCTCCATTCTCAGAACCCTGATATGTTTCAGGGTCCATGAAGGCTGTGTCGTTGGCTCCACAGAAATAAGGGCTATCCACTGATTGCATGGCTGATGACCTCTGTGTGGAGGCCATGGAGTGCAGCACAGACCAGATACAACGAGGTGCAATTCACACTTTGGTGGAACAAACCACAGGGATGTTAAAGATGAGGTTGCAGTGCCTGAATCAGTCTGGTGGAGCCTTGCAATACAATCTACAGGAGCTCTCATGCATCACCATTGCCTGCTGTGCCACACACTATCTCGCACTGCAATGGGGGAAAGAACTGCTGAGGAGGAGATGGAGGAATGACACCTCTTCTCTGATGAGGACATCAATGGGGATGAAGCTGACAAGGTCCTTGAGGGCAAAGGTGTTATCCATGAGGCCGGGGGACATCCAGATGAGGCAGACTAGCTCAGGGCTATAATCATTGCCACTAGATCCATGATTTGATTTACTATTGTCACATGTATTAGTATACAGTGAAAAGGATTGTTTTTTGTGTGCTATGCAGACAAAGCATACCGTTCATAGAGAGAAAGGAGAGAGTGCAGAATGTAGTGTTACAGTCATAGCTAGGATGTAGAAAAAAATCAACTTAATGTGAAATAGGTCCATTCAAAAGTCTGAGGGCAGCAGGGAAGAAGCTGTTCTTGAGTCAGCTGGTACATGTCCTCAGACTTTTGTATATTTTTCCCGAGGGAAGAACATAAGAACATAAGAAATAGGAGCAGGAGTAGGCCATCTAGCCCTTCGAGCCTGCCCCGCCATTCAATAAGATCATGGCTGATCTGTTGTGGCTCAGTTCCACTTTCCCGCCCTCTCCCCATAACCCTTAATCCCCTCTCTTATCAAAAACCCATCAACCCGCTTCTTAAAAATATTTAGCGAGGCAGCCTCCACCACTTCAACGGGCAGAGAATTCCAGAGATTCACCACCCTTTGAGTGAAGAAGTTCCTCCTCAACTCCGTTCTAAACCGCCCCCCCTTTATCTTGAGGCTGTGCCCCCTAGTCCTACTGTCTTTTTTGAGCGGGAAAAGTCTCTCCACCTCTATCCTATCCATCCCATTCATCATCTTATACGTCTCAATGACGTCTCCCCTCATTCTTCTAAACTCTAGCGAGTACAAGCCTAGTTTATTCAGCCTCTCCTCGGTGGAAGAGAGAATGTCTGGGATGCGTGGGGTCCTTAATTTTGCTGGCTGCTTTGCTGAGGTAGCGGGAAGTGTAGACAGAGCCAATGGATGGTTTGCGAGATGGATTGGGCTACATTCACAAACTTCTGTAGTTAGAGCCTTGGGCAGAGCAGGAGCTATATCAGGAAATATATGTGTCTCAGACTTTTAAATCTTTTTCCCGACAGAAGAAGGTGGAAGAGAGAATATCAGTGGTGATGAGGGCATTCGGTGAAGACACCCATTGTCTTCACATGGCATTTGTGAGCATTACACTGGGCTCTGACTGGTGGCAATGCACACTCTGTGATATGGCTCCTGTCAGGGAGATGCAGCAGATGCCCACAGTCCCTATATTCCAGGAGGATGATGACAACTTGCAGGCGACAGTCCATTGAACCCCACAGAGCTTGTGTACACATCTGACTCCTGTCTAGCTGATATCAGCTCGCTTGCTCTCAATGACCAGAGTTATATCATGGTGGTACAGTGGGAAAATTTAACTTCTCTTGATCTTGCAGCACCCTTCATGAGCTGAACCCTTGACGACCACAGAGTCACTGGAGGCAGAAGCTGATGGGATGGAGGGCCAGATGAAAGCGCACATGGAGAATGACTGAGCTTTTAGATGGCGGCAGAGTACATTCTGGTAGACATGAGAATTCCATCGAGATACAGGCATGAATGATGTGTTCAGTCACTGTGAAGGAATGCCATCAATGTGCTGGGAAGGGACAAAATTCTGGACTGAGAACCCTGCCTTTAACTTTTGCAGGAATCATGGTTTCACTTCAGACTGACAGGAACGTAGCTCATCAGAACAAGGAGCCATAGAAAATGTGAAGTTATGGGTGTATTTTCACAGTAGTGAACATTATATACAGTGATTAACATCTGTGCCCATGCTGTGCACCCACAACCTTACTTACCCTGCTGCTACATCTCGGTACATCTCCCACCTCCACAGCGGAGATGGAGGTGACCTGCTGATGGCTACACCCTATTGTCTATGATGACCTTGGTGGTCATTCTCTGCATGGCCAAGACCTGGGGGGTGGGGGGCCGTGGCCTGCTTTCAGGGTTCTGCCATGTGGCAGAGCCACCCTCCTCAGCCTGTGGATTCGGTTCGGTCACATTCCTGGGGTCACCTGGCTGGATGGCCCCAGGGTATCCACCAGTTGATCCTCCTCCCTCTGGGTGCCCAATAGCCCTTGCCTGCCTCCCTGAGAGGAAGGGGCATCTGGAGTGAGCTTGAGAGCCACCCCCTCTCCTTTCCCAGCATTGACATTGATGGGTTTCAGCAAGTGCCTCTGCTGTGGAGTGGAGCTCCTGCATCATTGCAGGACAGAAGTCTTGCTCCAAGTCTATACAGCGACACCGCCCTACCAGTGTTTGCTCTGTCAGCCTATTGATGCAATCACCTCCATCTGAAGGCAGAGGGATTCCTCCATCGAGCATTACAGTCTGAGGTGTAATAGACATCCTTGGTGTTTCTGAGCTTGTCTTTGCAGCTCCAGCAACTGAGGAATGACCAAGTCCAGCGGCTCCTCATCTAACGGGGCCCAGCAATCCTCTGTGCTGCTGGTACCCTGGGATGCCCCTGCCTCCACTTGCTGTGAATCAGCCAGTGTAACGTACTTAACAGATTGTGAACCCCAGGCTAGAACTAGATCCCGCTGAGTGTGGGAGAGGGAGTGGTTGTGTTCCTTGGGCTGGCAGTGAGTGAGATCCTTGTGGATGTGCAATGGGCCTGTGAGCTGTGAGTGACAAGAAGACTGACTCACCTTGGCTGAACAGAGGAGATCACTCATCCTCTCGTGACGCCGAGTGGCTGTCCTCCTCTGCAGGGCATTGGCACTGACCTTCACCGCCATTGTCCCCCATGCTGGATTGGTAACCCTGGATGAGGGTCTTGATGCAAAGCTTGGGAATAGGACAGTGCAAGGGGGCTTCACTCTGCCTAGCAGGTGCTTGAGGGAGGCACTGGTAAACAGTGCTGTGTGCTTCCTAATGTGGCAGCCATGCCTTCCCAGCAACTTCTGAAGTGTGCTAGCTGTGTGCAGGGGGCATCCTTTCAATATGACACCTGGACCACTGAAGCACTGAGGAGATGTTTCTACAGTTGATGCCAAAACATTGAATGTATTCAAGAGGCAGCTGGATATAGCACTTGGAGCGAACAGGATCAAAGTTTATGGGGAGAAAACAGGGTTAGGCCATTATGTTGGACGATCAGCCATGATCGAGATGAATGGCAGACCAGGCTCTAGGGACTGAATGGCCTCCTCCTGCTCCTCATCTATGTTTCTATGTGATGGCAGGCAGGTGAACAGAGGCCACCAGCCAGCAATACTGCGTCAATCCCTGCTTATTTTTTACATTAAGTGCTGCACAACACAACTGAAAAAGCTGCCATTGCCATCAGCCGGTCAAATGCCACTTTCTCTGCCAAAAATCAGACTTTGCCAATTTCTGAGACAGTTCTGCCCAGAGGGGGATTGTTTCCAATGGCCAAAGGGTCAATTAAAAAAGGGCACAGATTTAAAATGATTAACCAGAGAAAGCGAGGTGGAATGAGGAAACACCCGCACGCCTTTAGAACCCTCTACCTCAGAAGTTGGGGTCAGTGAATATTTTTAAGGTAAAGGTAGATAGATTTTTGTTAGGCAAGCGAGTCATATGTAACCGGGGAGAGATGAGAACGTAGAACTTGAAACACAAGCAGATCAACATGTTCTTATCAAATGGCAGAGCAGGCCTGAGGGGCTGAATGGCCTACTTCCGTTCCTATTTAGTATTTAGGTAGGGAGACAGTTACAGATTTAGTCTTCTTTTCTCTTTCCAAGCCCAGTTATGCACTGTAATAGCATTGTGGAGGGGATGGGGGGGGGTCATGTTCAGAGGGCTACGTGACCGTCAAGGACCCTATGGATCGCTCCAGTGCGAAGCTGAGCTAATCAGCAGCAGGGCGCGGACCATGGATCAAGAAAGGATTGGCAGTTGATGCCCAGAAATCCAGAAGAGCTGTCGCACTTGTAGTCTAGTCTTGTTGTACATGTATATAAATACTCTGTTGGCAATAAAGCCTTTATATTAAAACTGCAGTCATCCCACAATCTATTACACATGTAAAGCAGACAAAGCACATAATCCATATCTTTCCATAGCTAGTAATTCCTGGGGGAAAAAATGCCAGCTGCCACAGCCATATTAGACAATCAACCTGCTTGGTCACATTATAAACACTCTTTCTATGGACATTGACTCCATTGGTGGCACTCAAGCCCAGAGCTCCTCGCACAGAGATAGGGACTCTGCACATCGTGCCCCGAGACCTTCACAGGTTCAACTGTAACCTGGCAAAGGGAATTGGATAATTATTTGAAGGAGGAAGATTTGTAGAGTTAGAGGGAATGGGCAGTGGATTTAATGAAATTGCTTTTCAAACGGGCAAACGCAGACTCAATGAGCCGATTGACCTCCTTTTGTGCTGTAAATTTATCAGGATGTTGCCTGGGCTGGAGGGCCCGAGCTATGAGAAAAGATTGAATAGGCTGAGGCTGTTTTCCTCAAAGCAGCAAACATTGAGAGATACATAAAATTATGAGGGACGTAGACAAGTTGGATAGAAAGGCACTTGTTCCATTAGTTGAGAGGTCAATGACCATGGGGCCCAGACTTAGGATAAGAGGGTAGAAGGCTAAGACTAGAGCGGAGGAAAAACATTTTCACCCAGAGGGTGAAGGCAGCCAGGAACTCATTGCTTGAAAAGGTGGGTGAGTCGGAAACTCTTGTGTCATTGGGGAACAATTTAGATATTCACTTGCACATCCAGGGCTATGGACCAAGCACTGGAAAATGGGTTGTGTGATCTTTGTTGAGGATTTGATGGACTGAATGGCCTCCTCCTATGCTGTAAATGTCTATGAATCTACTATAAGCGGGATGTTCTAGCCCCATCGTAGTGGCACCCGCTGCAGGAGATTAGGCAGCCCAACCAAAGACCATTGCCTTTCGGTGAGACCGGACAACCTGGCACTGTGCGGTGGACAGAGCTGGTAAATGCCATGATGATTCTATAATATAGTATACAGCAGCAATATTCTTTAAAAACACAAGGTTACTGTTACTTGATGTTAAATAACGTCAGTGCAATGCACTGTGCATTTATTCACAACATGGAGAATATTTATTCCTGGTTAACTCTCTAAACTCTAAGGTATATCACACCATTCATGCAGCATGTTACAACCTCGTGCCAAAGATATTCAGCACTTTTGCTAAATCACATTTTTATTTTATTTTGGCATTCTTTGCAATACGGGCAAATAATTTAATGTATCTGGAAAATCAATACTCTCACTGCTTTATATTTCTGTAAATTCAAAACAAAATAAATTACAAAATACAATATCATACAATATCATTTTAAATTCATGGCATATTAAAGCAAAAACAACTTTCATTAAAGTAGAATCATAGAATTCCTAGAATGCAGAAGGAAGATATTCCGCCCATCAAGCCTTCATCGACAACAATCCCACCCAGGCCCTATCCCCATAACCTCACGCGTTTACCCTGCTGGTCCCCTGAGATTAAGGGGTAATTTAGCATGGGCTAACCCACACATCTGTGGACGGTGGGAGGAAACTGGAGCACCCGGAGGAAACCCACACAGACACGGGGAGAATGTGCAAATTCTATGTAGACAGTGACCCGAGGCAAGAATTAGACCCATGTCCCTGGCACCGAGAGGTAGCAGTGCTAACCACTGTGCTACTGTGCTGCCCAAGTACTTTTAAAACACCCTTCAGTGCTTCATACCTAATAAACAGTTTTGGCACCCAAAGCTCAAACTTGAGGGCAGGTGGGAGGTTGACTAAAAGCTTGTCCATAAAGGTGGGTGTAAGGAGGGTATTTGATAGAGGAGAGGAAGGGAGGGAGAAAGCTGAGGGTTCAAGGGAGGGAATTCTAGAACTTTGGATCTAGTTGACTGAAAGTTGGGAATATACAGTAGGTGCAATAAAGTAAACCTTGGTCTGCTTTGATTCACTTACCACTGTTGGTGCATTTACTACCGAAAGGTTATAGCCATACAAAAATGATGAACCAAGGGCTCCAACGAATGAAGCGATCACAAGAGGGCAAGTCAACCCCTGTGAAGATAAAAGACCCCATTTAAACATGTTTAATAGTTTTAACAAGGTTTTAATTGTTTGAAAAGCTCTCATTTGGCTTTAAACATTCTTATTATTTCATATATACATATCTGTTAATATGTGGAAGATGCCTCTCATCTACATTACTGCCTCACCAGCAGTATTTACCTGGATTCCCAAGTTCAATATCATCCATATTTCTTCTTGAAAAAAAACTTCAATCGCAATGAAATTTGTATGACCTTTGTTGGATAGGTTATTGTGCAGAAGAAAGCAGGTCAAGCCAGAGAATAATGAAACGAGAATAAGAGGGTGAAGCAGGAACACATCTAAATCTAGGCCTGAGGTTTTCAATCATCAATGGGGTGAGAACAGGAGCTGTTATGCACGGTGACACGGTGGTTACTATTGCTACCTCACAGCACCAGGGACCCAGGTTTAACTCCCGGCTTGGGTCACTGCCTGTGTGGGGTCTGTATGTTCTTCCCGTGTCTGCATCGGTTTATTCCGGGTGCTCCAGTTTCCTCCCACATTCCAAAAGACAGGGTAGTTAGGTGCATTGGCCATGCTAAGTTCTCCCTTAGCATACCTGAACAGGTGCCAGAATGTGGCAACAAGGGGATTTTCACAGTAACTTCATTGCAGTGTTAATGTAAACTTACTTGTGACTAATAAATAAACTTTAACTTTAAAATAGTGTCCTTGGATGGCGTACTGGTGCTTCTGGGATGTGATTCTAGTTTCAAAGGGAGGTCAGGGTGGTGGATTTGGGAACTCCCTCTGCTCCATTTCACTGCCCATTAAATTCATTAACAGGCAGGGGAGGGCAATTTTATAAGCACTCATCTCACATCTGGTTCAATGCGATGACTCATTAAGTAGTTTATTTTTCAGAAACATTTATACTGTCACTTCAAATTTTTTCTCAGATGAAGATCTTTGGGTTGGTCATTTGCAGATTGGCCCTGTCTGCATGGTGAGGCAGCTGCTCTCCAGTAGCCTGCCTTCTCTATTCTGCAGCTGCGGGCCCCATCATCGCTGCCATCTGACTTTGATGATCATGGTGGGCAGCTGGTTGTCACCTCCCAGCTATCAACGACTATAGCTGTGGCCCAATTGGAGCATCCTTATTTGAAGATTGCATTGCATGAGGAGTTGGAGAGAGGAAAATTACAGGAAATGAATTGGACCAAGAGTGTCACACTGGATGATGAAAATTAGCAATGGTTTTTCAAAAGCCTTGGAAACATACCTGTTAGCAGAGGAACATTGAATCATAGAATCCCTACAGTGCAGAAGAGGCCATTTGGAACTGACTCTTTGACAGAGTACTTCATCCAGGCTCTCTCCTCTCCCTATCTCCATAACCCCATACATTCATTATGGCTAATCCAACTGACCTACACATCTTAGGACACTAAGGGGCAACTTGGCATGGCCAGTCCACTGAACCTGTACATCATTGGGATTTGGAGAAGCGGTACATGAAGTGACAAGATTTCTGGGGGAAGACGGAGTCAGTTAGTACAATGGGGAAAACAGAATAGAAGGTCTGAAGAATGTCCTTTGCTAGTATGGAGACTGAACTCAGGCCAGTAGCATTACTAAGCACACTCCAACCAACTGAGGTAACCAGCATTCTCCACTTTCTACCATTTTAATTAATGCCACAAAAAAATACAATTAGATAGGCAGGAATTTCCAACCTCTCCTACAACCACCTCCCGTGGCATGATTTGTGGCAAAGGGGGCACCCCACCATTGGACAGTGGTGGGATTTGCACATGCGCCGAGAACACATTTGCATCTCCCAGAGCTGGCAAACAGTCGCTGGCCAGACGCACACTGGAAAACAGCAGGTAAGTCATTTAAATCTGCTTTCAATGCATTTTAAATATATTTTCAATGAAATTATCAGAAACATACCTGTCCCGATTGAATCTCCCACTCTGCCAGGAGTACTTCATTCTGGCTTAGAGTAGCTCCCCACATTCAGGGAACTAGCTGGAGACCCCGCCGAATGAAAGGGGGGCAATCGGGGCAGTGGGAGTGTGGTGCCTCCTGGGCATGGGCACCCTGGCACTGCCAACCTGTGCCTCCTGGCACTGCCCAAGAAGCAGTGCCCATGCCCGGGGGCACCTTGGCACTGCCCTTCAGGCATCAGGCAGTACCAAGGGGGAGGGGCCTATTGTGGACATGACCTGGGGCAATCGGTGGGTTGGGAGGGTCCCGCTGCCACTCTACATGGCGATCGGTCTGGGAAGGAAGGAAGGCAGTGAGTTAGGCAGCTGGGGGGAGTGGAGGGGGGTGCTCTGCTGGGGGAGTGGGGGGGCTGCCTCAGGGGGGTGGTCTGACCCCCGGGGGGGGAGGAGGGGGGGTGCTGGTGGTTAAGTTGGGGGGGGATGTCTGCCATGGGGAGAGAGGATCACCTTGGCTAGGGGTTTGGGCTGGACATTGGGATGCTTTGGGATGGGGGGGGAGGGGAGGTGCGGTAAGGGCTAGCCGGGAATTGCTGTGGGGCTGCAATCGGGCTGTGTGGGGGGGGGGGGGGGGGGGGGGGTGCTGGAGGGGCAGCACTGTGGGGGTCCTGGGCTGGCCAGCAAACAGGAGTCTAACAGATCGAGACCACTGCATAAGCGCAGAGTTCCAGGACTGTCAGACTCCAGCGCGAATAGGTCCTGCTCCCCCCCCTTGGTTTTTAATGATATTCACGACTGGGACGTCTTCAGCGCACAGAGTGTGGAGATTCGGGTGAGAAGCTGAACTGACAAAACAATCAGGGTTTAGAACAGCTTTCCTGCCAATTGAGCCCTTTTTGGAGAATCGCGGCCAATATTTCCAGTTGTAGAAAGTCCAGAAGTAGACGCCACAGCGATAAGATAGTCATCCTTAGAATGTCAGCCATGATTCAATTGGTGGCATTCACACCTCCAATGAAAAAGGTTGTGAGTTCAAGTCCCACTCTAGAGATTTGAGCACTAAAATCTCGGCTGGTGCATCAGGGCAGCACTGAGGAGCTTTACCAAATTAAAAAACAGAGGGGAAAATAATGAAACTAACTTTTGCTTCCTTATTATCCACTGTCCTCGTTTCAATGTCATCACTGGTTTCCATTGTGCACGACTGCCGTGTTTCTAGAAAAGAAAATTAATAATGCTGTATTAATATACAATGAATAAAAACAACAGGTGGATTCTTCCCAAAGAAAGCTTTAAAGGGGCAATTTTATTGGCTCGCTGCACTGGTTGATAGGTGCGGCAAGCCGACAAGATTGCATGCAGGGCCAAAAACCCAGTTCACGCTAGGCACAAACCTGTTTCCCACTGCACGCAATCTACCAGCCAGATTAACTCCATGCCTAGAAAGGGTGCGAAGCCGATTAAGTATTAATGTAATGTGTTGCCTTTCTATAACATGCCCGTTCAGAAAGACTGGAAGGGTTGGATCAACAGCTCATTGGTCGAAGGAGAGGAGAAGGAGGGGGAATATGCAGACCAAGCTGAAGATCTGAAGGCTTTCAATTCCCAAGGAAGACCCTGTGTGAAACAGTGGGGAAGAAAGATGTAGCAACATGACAAGAAGAAAAGTGAAGAAGACCAGTCCAGTCCTGTCCTAATTTCAAACTTTTCTCACTTGATGTTTCAACTGAGCAATGACTTTGCAGAGAAGGAGTGACAGTATTACAACACTCTTTGCTTAGGCTTAACTGCCAAATTATGTTATTCAACAATAAATAACATTAATTCTATATATGTCTGTACAATTATCAGATTACAATAATTCTTTTAAAAAAGATAAACATACATCTCATTCTCGCTATACCAATAGATGCTTCATAATTATCTTTGATGGGGTAGGATTTTCCAGGCTCATCCAGCCTTGCCCAAAGCCAGTGGACACTCAATCTCCTGCAGCGGACTCCAGGGTTGGAAAATCCTAGTCTTGGGTGCCCCTTCTTACCAGCAATGGAAACTACTTGGGCTGAGATGATCATTTCAACTTGTCTGTTGATCCAGAAACTCAGCTAACGTTCTGGGGATCCAGGCTCAAATGCTGCCTTGGCAGATGGTGGAATTTGAATTCAATGAAAAATATCTGGAATTAAGAATCTACTGATGACCATGAAATTATTGTCCATTGTCAGAAAAACTCATCTGGTTCACTGATGTCCTGTAGGGAAAGAAATCTGCCATCCTTACCTGGTCTGGCCTACATGTGACTCCAGAGCCACAGCAACTGCCCCCAGGCAACTAGTGATGGGCAATAAATACTGGCCGGAGAGTGACGCCCATATCCCATGAATTAAGAAAAAAAATTTTGAATAGTTTATAATTTTGTTCATTCAATAGCCAGATAAGATGACTGAATGCATTGGGATGTATGTTTGTGTTTGTATTGTAACACCTAACTTTTTCCCCAAGAAAACCACGTGGAGACAGTAAAATGATAGTCCTCTCAATATTTGTAATGCTTTGGTCTGGAACATGGGGGCTAGTTTTAACTCTCATGTGTGAGTGCAGCAAAGTGATCTGATCACGGGCAGCAGTGCCCAGTCTCGGTCAGTTTTAAAAACTGGAGCCAGTGGGAAGCAGCCAGTAACATCAAGGAGAGATCTGGGAAACAGTTCACTGGCACTGGGTATATAGATAAATGGAACTGGGAAACTTACGGCAGGGAAAGCTTCCTTGTAGGGTTAGGAGGAGCGCACTGTTCTTCCTGACCCACAAGGAGACAAAAAAAATTTCAGGAGGGCAGCACAGTGGCACAGGGGTCAGCAATGCCGCCTTACAGCACCAGGGACATGGGTTTGATTCCCGGCTTGGGTCACTGTCTGTGCAGAGTCTGCATGTTCTCCCCATGTCTATATGGGTTTTCTCTGTGTGCTCTGGTTTCCTCCCACAGTCCGAAAAACATGCTGGTTAGGTGCATTGGCCGTGCTAAATTCTCCCTCAGTGTATCCGAACAGGCACCAGAGTGTGGTGGCTAGGGGATTCTCACAGTAACTTCATTACAAAGAACAAAGAACAGCACAGCACAGGCCCTACAAGCCCGTGCCACCCATTTTAACACTCAATGAGTGCCTTATTCAAGTCTTCCATCGATTGTCGACGTTTTTGTCGACCTCTAGTGGACTCCACAATAAAGGGGGTGCAAATTTAGGGAATTATATGTGCGCCAGATTAAGGGAGATCCAATTCAGGGACAATTTATTGACACCAATCAGCCTAAAAGCATGTTTTTGGGATGTGGGAGGAAACCGTAGCACCCGGAGAAAACCCACGCAAGCACGGGGAGAATGTGCAAACTCCCATAGGCACTGATCTAAGCCGGAGATCTGACCCGGGTCCCTGTAACTGTACAGCAGACAGTGATAGTCACTCAGCTGCCATGTTGCCCATCAATTGGTCCAGATTAAGCGTACACTAATGGACGTGAAGCACTAGGCAACTCTCGAAGCAACATCGTGGAGCAACCCTCGCGCGACCCACCGCGTGTATGCCCCTTGTTGGCCAACAAGGCGGACCGAATCGCCCGTGGATGTAAAAGGAGACATCAATAAACATCAATAGACATACAACAGGCTATACAGACAGTAACGGAAGATCTCTAATAGCTCCAATGTAAGTGACAAGGTGAGCCATAAAATTTGTTGGACGGCCAATAGGAATCTATTAATTCCCAGGAATGTCCTGAGGCTCTTGATCCTCAACTAGAACATTCTTTTGTACCCCTCCATCTCCAGTCTGCTCATGTGACTATCCAGGTAAGTCTTAAACAACTCTAGCGTGTCTGCCTCCACCACCCTACTTGGCAATGCATTCCAGGCCCCCCACAACCCTCTGTATGAAAAACATCCCTCTAACATCTGAGTTATACCTCGCCCCTCTCATCTTGAACTCATGACCCCTCGTGATTTTCGCATCCAACCTGGGAAAAAGCTTCCCACTGTTCACTTTATCTATGCCCTTCATAATCCTATACACCTCTATTAGGTCTCCCCTCATTCTCCGTCTTTCCAGGGATAACAACCCCAGTTTGCCCAGTCTCTCCTCATAGCTATGACCCTCCATACCAGGCAACATCCTGGCAAACCTCCTCTGCACTCTCTCCAAGGCCTCCACGTCCTTCCGGTAGTGCGGTGATCAGAACTGGTTACAGTGTTAATGTAAGCCTACTTGTGAATAAAATAAATAAACTTTAAAAACTGAATTACTCCATTGGCTGTACAGTAATTTGGGACATCTGTAGGATGCATTATATAAATGCAAGTTCTTTTTGGTTACAGACTACCCATTCATACCACAGCGTTAGAGGAACCTCTGCAGCAACATTGTGTCATTGCTGTATTGAATAAACAATATTCACATAAACAAACAGGATAAATATCCTAAAACATTTCCTCTTTAAGATGTACAATATTTTAAAATGCTGAATCATATTTTGGTCAACAAATGGTTAAAAAACCTGTCAGTGTTCCTTAATCAACTTGCAAAGCTTAATGACAGGCACTTCATAATCCTGTTGGCATGTTGATTCTGTAAGAAGTCTGACAATACCAGGTTTAAGTCCAATCGATTTATTTGATAGTAAACTCACAAGCTTTCGGGTTTCTCCCTTTGTCAGGTGAATGGAGAGTTCTGGCCTCAGACAGAGCATACAACACACAAACAGTTTACAGATTACTAATTAGAATGCAAATCTTTACACCTAACCTGCTGTTCAAGTCTTAAAGTGGCTAACAATGTGAGTGGAAGGAGCACTGATCACAGGTTAAAGAGATGTGTATTGTCTCCAGACAGTACAGTAAGTGAGGTTTTGCAAACCCAGGCAAGTCACGGGGTTACAGATAGTGCGACATGAACCCAAGATCCCTGTTGAGACCGTCCTCATGTGTGCGGAACTTGGCTATCAGCCTCTGCTCAGCGACTCTGCGCTGTCGTGTGTTATGAAGGCTCTTTCCACTCACGTTGTCGGCATCTTTAAGACTTGAATAACAGGTTAGAATGTGTGTCTTCACAACTAACCTGCTATTCAAGTCTTAAAGATGCCAACAACGTGAATTGAGCCAAGTCCCGCACACACGAGGACGGTCTCAACCAGGATCTTGGGTTCATGTTGCACTACCTGTAACCCCCATGACTTGCCTGGGTTTGCAAAACCTCACTTACTGTACTGTCTGGAGACAATACACATCTTTTTATCCTACATAAGAACATAAGAACATAAGAAATAGGAGCAGGAGTAGGCCATCTAGCCCTTCGAGCCTGCCCCGCCATTTGATAAGATCATGGCTGATCTGTCGTGCTTAATGCTCTTTCCACTCACATTGTCAGCATCTTTAAGACTTGAATAGCAGGTTAGTTGTAAAGACTCACATTCTAATCAGTAATCTGTAAACTGTCTGTGTGTTATATGCTCTGTCTGAGGCCAGAACTCTCCATTCACCTGATGAAGGCAGAAACCCTGAAAGCTTGTGAGTTTACTATCAAATAAATCAGTTGGACTTAAACCTGGTGTTGTCAGTCTTCTTACTGTGTTTACCCCAGTCCAATGCCGGCATCTCCACATCATGTTGGTTCTGCCCATTGATCTTTGCTCATCTGCTGTTGCCAATTCAACAATGTTAGCTAAGGTCCACGTGAAATAGTTACACATCAACAATCAAATTACAGCAGAAACTCCGCCATGTTTTCACCTCGAAAAACAGTGCACTTCTTTTTCTTTTTCTCACTAAAGGTTTGACATTTCAGAGTTTAATTTGTATTGGGGTTTTGGCTACTCTGTTTTGCCATTAAGGTTCCCTTTGCTCTCAGGAAGTGGATCACTGGCAACGATGACAGTCACTAGCATTGATCACTATTAAAAAATGATTGAAGTTAAAACCACTTACATGCTCAGCCAAAAAGTATTCCCCGTTGTGGTTAAAATCCTGGCCAGAGAATAATGGGAAATTTTCCTTGCAATTGGAGTAAATTAATGCACTGACAAATTACTGACAATAGCTCCGTACATTTCACTTTGCTGATTACTTATATTCTGTGAGACTTTGGACTTTCAGGTTGACAGGTTTTATTTGCCTTGTGCTCACAATTTAACCCCTAAGTGAGGCTCATTTATGCCTTCTTAAAGAGCCTCCTTTAAGACACTCCTCAAAACTTTCTTTCAGCAAGCTTTTGGTTAGCTTCCCTAATATCTCCTTACTTTGCTCAGGGTCTAATCTTGTTAGATAACATGACAGCAAGATACAACAGATGGCAGAATTCTGAAGCCGAAAGAGAAACTGCTGGAAATATTGGTTTTTCCAGTAGTTTAATTCAATTAAAGATAAAAAAAAGTAAGACCTGCTGTTGATTTCCAAGTAAAATTTTACTGAGGGAGTTGAAAACAAGCATTATCTTCATGATA